>NC_081360.1:33670317-35052887 GCF_030684315.1 Stegostoma tigrinum | reverse complement strand
AGGATTTATAATCATCTAGAAAAGAATAAATTGATGAGGGATAGTCAGCACGGTTTTGTGAAGGGAAGGTCGTGCCTCACAAACCTTATTGAGTTCTTTGAGAAGGTGACCAAATAGGTAGATGAGAGTAAACCGGTTGATGTGGTGTATATGGATTTCAGCAAGGCGTTCGATAAGTTTCCCCACAATAGGCTATTGTACAAAATGCGGAGAAATGGAATTGTGGGAGATATAGCAGTTTGGATCAGAAATTGCCTTGCTGAAAGAAGACAGAGGGTGGTAGTTGATGGGAAAGGTTCATCCTGGAGACCAGTTACTAGTGGTGTACTGCAAGGGTCAGTGTTGGGTCCACTGCTGTTTGTCATGTTTATAAATGACCTAGATGAGGGCGTAGAAGGATGGGTTAGTAAATTTGCAGACGACACTAAGGTCGGTGGAGTTGTGGATAGTGACGAAGGATGCTGTAGGTTGCAGAGAGACATAGACAAGCTGCAGAGCTGGGCTGAGAGGTGGCAAATGGAGTTTAATGCAGACAAGTGTGAGGTGATGCACTTTAGTAGGAGTAACCAGAAGGCAAAGTACAGGGCTAATGGTAAGATTCTTAGCAGTGTAGATGAGCAGAGAGATCTCGGTGTTGATGTACACAGATCCTTGAAAGTTGCCACCCAGGTTGACAGGGCTTTTAAGAAGGCATACAGTGTTTTAGCTTTTATTAATAGAGGATCCGAGTTCCGGAACCAAGAGGTTATGGTGAAGCTGTAAAAACTCTGGTGCGGCCGCACTTGGAGTATAGTGTACAGTTCTGCTCACCACATTATAAGAAGGATGTGGAAGCTTTGGAAAGGGTGCAGAGGAGATTTACTAGGATGTTGCCTGGTATGGAGGGAAGGTCTTATGAGGAAAGGCTGAGGGACTTGAGGCTGTTTTCATAGAGAGAAGAAGGTTGAGAAGTGACTTAATTGAAACATATAAAATAATCCGAGGGTTAGATAGGGTGGATAGGAAGAGCCTTTTTTCTCGGATGGTGACGGCGAGCACGAGGGGGCATAGCTTTAAATTGCGGGGTGAAAGATATGGGACAGATGTCAGAGGTAGTTTCTTTACTCAGAGAGTAGTAAGGGAATGGAATGCTTTGCCTGCAACGGTAGTAGATTCGCCAACTTTAGGTACATTTAAGTCATCATTGGACAAGCATATGGATATACATGGAATAATGTAGGTTAGATGGGCTTGAGATCGGTATGACAGGTTGGCACAACATCGAGGGCCGAAGGGCCTGTACTGTGCTGTAATGTTCTATATCTATATGTAAGATTGTTTTATAATATTTGAACTTATCTTAATCCAAAATGTATGTTTCAATCTTCACCAGGACAAAAGATTATTTCTTATTATTTGCTTTTTACTTACTGCTTCACTGTCTGTGAAAATTGTTCAATATCATCGACTGATGACTTACCAGCTATTTGTCCTGTTGGTAGATGCCAGAGATCTTGTGTAGGTAGCACTAAATTAAAACCTGTGCTGATGAGAAAATCATAACTCTAAAGCCTACTAAATCTTTCTGGATGGATTTTTTCCAGATTAGTGATGATCTTATTCCCATAATGTATTATCTCTGACCCATTTGATGCTCTGTGTTGCAATACAATTCAGTTGGGAAGTTAGGTGCAAGTCTAGTTTTCTTCATTCAATTGAATTGTATATTGATTCTGCAAACCTATGATGACTAGATTTCCTATACAAAACTAGTACACAATATCCCTCACTCTATCATTGCCATCAAGCTCGGGGTTGGGGGGGGTATGGTGTCAATATCTATGACCCCACTTACAGCAGCTTGTGAGGCAGAGTTTTGTGAGGAGTGCAGAAGGAAACGAGAGCAGCACTCCCTCTAAGCTGCATGGTTGCACAGTCACAGCCACACCCATGCTCCATGATTGGCACGACATGTCAATCATGGCATTAACTTCTGGCAGTTGCTGCTGTGCACTTTGGAGCCATTTCCTGATCTCATGCAGATTGAGCTAAATTAGGAAACAGTTGGATGCACTGTTTACTGCAAAGGCTATGGACCCTGACAATAATTCTGCAATAGTACTGATAACTTGTGTTCCAGATCTAATTGCAATAACTCAACAAGCACTGCAACTAAACAAGTACTGTTATAATTGCTTTGACAGAACTTTTCAAAACTGCAAACTCTACAATGCAGAAGAACAAGGGCAATTGTTGCATGGGATCATCGCTACTTGCAAATTTCACTATAAACCACTACCTTGATTCGACTACATATATCACTGTCTCTTCAGTGTCTCTAGGTCAAAGTCTTGGACCTGTCTAACATCATTGCGTTTGGACCGACATACCCCTACCAACAACCCAGAGTAAAGGGCAGCAGGGATGACATTATGTATTGCTGTAGGCAGAAATGCCATCCAGTAATTAATTTAAAAAGGAAGCCAACAACAACTTCTATTTACATTTAATGCTTACCCCAACCCTTTCCTGTAATAATAAAAAAATCATAGAACACAGGAACAGGCTTTTCGGCCCATCGTGTCTGTGCGAACCGTGATATCATTCTAAACATGCTGCACATGATCCATGCCCCTCTACTCCCAACCTGTTAAAGTGTTTGTCTAAATTCCTCTTAAACATTGCAATTGTATCTGCTTCACCCAATTGGATTCAAAATTAGCGTGACAGTAGGAGACAGAGGGTGGTGGATTGGATGCCTGTGACTAGCAGTGTTCCACATGGATTGGTATTGGGTCCACTTTTGTTTGTCATTTATATAAATGATTTGGATCAGAATACAGGAGGCTTGGTTAATAAGTTTGCAGATGGACATCAGAATTGGTGGTAGGGTGGACAGTGAAGAAGGTTTTCAAAGATTACAAAGAGGTGTTAATCAATTGGGTCAACGGGCTGAGGACAGCCAGATGGAGTTTACTTTGGATAAATGTGAGGTACTGCATTTTGGTAAAACAAACAAGGTGAGGGCTTAATTAATGGTAGGGCACTGGCTAGTGTTCTAAAACGGAGGGACATAGGGGTTCAGGTACATAATTCTTTGAAATCTGCATTACAGGTAGACAGGTGACAAGGTGTTTAGCATGCTTGCCTACACTGCTGACCCCTTTGAGTATAGGAGTTGGGATGTCATTTTGAGGTTGTACAGAAAAATGGTGAGGCCTCTTCTTGGTGAAGCATCTTCTGGAGTACTGTGTGCAGTTTTGGTCACTCTGCTATAAAAAGGACATTATTAAATTGGAGAGGATTCAGAAAAGATATACCAGGATGTTGTTGGGAATGGATTTTTGCCTTATAAAAATAAGCTGGAACTTTTTTCCATGGAGTATAGGAGATTGAGGGGTGACCTCACAGGGCTTTATAAAATCATGAGGAGCATAGATAAGTTGAATAGCAAGGGTCTTTTCCCTCGGGTGGGGGAGTTCAAAACTAGGAGACATAGTTTAAAGGTGAGAGAAGAAAGTTTTAAAAAGGACACAAGGAACAACTTCTTTACACAGAGAATGGTTCGTGTGTGAAATGAACCGCCAGAAGAAATCGTGGGTGCAGGTATAGTTATAACGTTTAAAAGACATTTCGATAAGTACATGAAAAGGAAAGGTTTGGAGGGATATGGGCCACATTCAGGCAAATGAAATTAGTTTAATTTGGGAACATGGTTGGCATGGACTAATTGGACCAAAGAGTCTGTTTCCATTCTGTTTACTCTATGACCTCTTGTGGCAGCTTGTTCCAGGCATTTACTAACGTTGGTGTAAGAAAAAACCTTGCCTCACACATCTCTATAATTTCCTCCCTCTCACCTTAAACGTAAGCCTCCTCCAGAATATTTCATGGGGACATTATTAATATTGTGGCTTAGCTATTAGGGGAGGTGGCTAAAGATTTCGTCGAAAGGAGGAATAGAAGTGCTTTAATGGAGTATAGTAGAGTCAGAAAAGTTTGTGGGGAGAATTCCTGGAGTTAGAGCCTTGGCAGTATTACAGGATTGAAGAATATGAGGTTGCAGTGGGTGATTTTCTGTTTTAGAAATAGAACATTATACTCTATAATTTTTTAAATCTGTGTTGCATGGAGCTTCTAAGTAGTGCATTGCCTTATGGAGTCTTGGGATAGTAATGGTGGTGTGTAGTTCAGTCAGTAGATGGCACACTGACTCCATACAGGGCTTCGGGAACGTTGCATTTTTTGGTACACAGTAATCGATCCTTTAAACTGCAACGATGCAACAATAAATCATCTTGTATGATATCCTTTATGGTAGCAGTTATTTATTAAAGTAGTTTGTGGCACACAGTGCTCTAAATCAGACCATAATCTGGATTGATCGGCCACACTTACATTAGCTTTATGTCATAATGTTATTTCCTCTGATTATCATTCCTCCCACCCAACTTAAAGTCTTGCTATCTGTCCATGTTAACTTCAGGTTACCCGACCCCTGCCAACTTTAAATGAGAGATCCTTTGATTTATTTAGTCCCATACAAAGCCAGTGCTCTCAGTCAGCTTCGTACTTATTGTGTAACGATACATTCACCTCTCCTTGTTGCTCATCAGTGAACTTCCTGTCAAACCCACAAAGCCTTAGAATGCCTTCCTCTCCAACATCTACTATGTCTTCCTGAGTTTTCAGTAACCCCTTTTAAGAAGTCATTTATTGGTACCCCATTCCTTTCACCTCTGTGAAAACCTTGATATTTCTGTAAATAAATGCAAGTTATTGTCCAACAGAAAAAAGTAGAGTACATTTCCTTGCCCAAAACATGATTACAAACGGTGTCTACAAGAAAGGAATAGAAAGATAAAGCTCAGTAATAAACATATACATCCCTATTCCAAATTCCAGCTTTTATTAAAACCGAAAGAACTGTAGATGATGTAAGTCAGAAACAAAACAAAACAGAAATTGCTGGAAGAGCTCAGGTGGTCTAGTAACATCAGTGGAGGAGAGGCTGTGAGGGTCACTCGACCCAAAATGTTAACTCTGATTTCTCTCCACAGATGCTGACAGATCTGCGGAGCGTCTCCTGTAATTTCTGATTTTGTTCCAGCTTTCACTGACAGGTAAAGGAATCCAGTTGTGATAATGTGTAATCCTGGCTGAAAATAGTATCTTGTTTTGAACAGTCATGATATGTCAACACAAATTCCAGCAAGTAAACAGTACATTACATGATCAGCCTCTTGAAGATGTGCTTTGGTGCCCAAACTGTCACTGGGCTGAATGCTAAAGTATTCTTCTGTTTGACACCATCAAACTCATCATCACCAACACCAGAAACAACTGTCACTTAATATGACTGACACAGCTAGCTACAGGAATTAGGCATAAATGAAGGAAGATATGTATTCTACACTGTTTTAAATGAGCAATGACGAATTAACATCAAGTTATTTATGGTAATCAAACATTGTGTTGTTTCAGATAAGTCAGGAATAACTAGCAAACCACTTTTATTCATCTTTATTTGCACATTTAATTATGATTATAAAACACTTTAAGCTTTAATTTTGTTTAGTAGCAAACAGGAAAACAAGAATGTTCACAAAGTAATATATTACACATTAGATTGTATAATTATTGTGGCACTATATCTCAGGAAAGCTTTACTCAAAAATCAGCAATAAAGTGTGGAAGAAAATGGAATTCATCCACATTTCACAAGCCATGAAA
Organism: Stegostoma tigrinum; assembly: GCF_030684315.1. Classification (NCBI taxonomy): domain Eukaryota; kingdom Metazoa; phylum Chordata; class Chondrichthyes; order Orectolobiformes; family Stegostomatidae; genus Stegostoma; species Stegostoma tigrinum. The sequence continues at coordinate 35,047,175 of NC_081360.1, read as the reverse complement.
TGACACCAGAGTAGCTGAACTGCTTACATTTACAACGGGAGTAAAAATACAATACTACTTCCTTTTTAGTTAAAGTTTGAGTGAACCAGTTTTATGCACATTTTTTTTTCCAAAATTGGTATACTCAAAAATAGTCTGCAGCTATGAATCAAAATAGAGCATTTTTATTTTTGCAACAGATACATTTTGATGTAACATTGTCTTGGTGTTTGGTCTACAACTTTCACTGCCCTGTGTATAAAAACCATGTAACACAAACTTTGTCCAGCGTTTCAAAGCCATTTCTGCTTCCTCACCAAGTACACACTTTAATAAACACAGCCCAGTACCATTTTTCATCTTTGACTATTACTCATTTATCTCTTCTCTTTCATTTTCCCCTCATACAACATGCTTCAGTCTCTCTAACCTAACCAGTCACTTCCCATTGAGTTACAATAGCTAATAATGACTACAAGCATGATTTTTGTGTAGAAATTGAGGATTATTGATCCATTTCGCAGGGGTTTAGGCAGTTTGCTTTATCTGCAAAACAGCGGGCTCATCTGGTTCCTCAATATGCAACTCTATGTTTGGGCCTATGTGTCTTACTCTGCCTTCTGACCGGTCTTCAGGGAGAGTCTCCAGAAGAATATCAGCCTCCTCTGTGCTTTCTGCCTTCATCACAATGCCCCGGTTGTTACTACTTCCCATTGCCAGTTCTGCCTCTTCCATTTCATCTTCTGCATTCTCCACCATCTCCTTAACCTCTTCAGATGCTAAAACATTGGGGCCCAAGTGCACTTCAGGGAACTCGCTGTCTTCAGGAGAACCTGGATCAGTTTCCATGGTATTGACTGTGTCACCGGGACTTTGTGGAGGAGTCTCCCCGTTCCTTACCTTTTTCACCTTAAATGTCATGGGGGTTACTTTGAAGCTGGAGGACTTAGCTGACTGTGGTTTCTGCTGATTGGGGGTGAGTGACTTCTTAATCTTCTCTCGTCTTTCTGGAGACACAATCTTTGTGCCAAACTTATTCATCCTTTTCTCAATGTTCTCACGGGAAAATGCTTTCTTGATGCTGTCAACTTTCTTCATGCTTGATCGCTTGATTTTTGCAGCCCTGGACTTTTCCAACTTCTCGGATCTTTCACCATCATTATCTTCACCTTCACGGACGTCTTCATCTGAGGATAGTTCCAGTGAAGGAAGGCTACCTTCCACTGGTTTGTTCGCATCCACATGTCCTTCTGCTTCTTCTGCCACATCTTCTTTTGGCTTCTCAGCAAAAACTTTGGCTGGAATCTCTGTTTCCTCCTGCAATTATTCATCAAGCATAAATCAACAGTTGCTCACACTATGGAAGTTTAAAAATATAATTATAGCTTTTTAAAAAAATAGCTACAGACCAAAACTACTACTACTTTGCTTTTTAATATTTTTCATCTAACATTCAGTTATTAATGTACTGATAAGAAGGCAACTGAATAATCTCACAACCGATTGAAAAATACACATGCAACAGTGAACAGAGAAATTAGCTCTTTGATTGGGAGATGTGTGAAAATATGAATAAGGCTACTACAAAAATTTTATCTTGGGAATTAAAATTCACAGAAAATCAACAAGTTATGAGTGCAAGGATCGGCACTTACTGAAAATCTGAGGAACACAAAGCCTGGTTGGTAAATAGAATCAGAAAAACTCAGAGAATCGTGCCAAGACTGAAAGATTACCTTAGCTCTCATTTGCTGTGTTGTCTCTATTTGAGATTTAGCTCTGTTGTCTTTATATGTATCTTTGCCCTGTTTCCTCGTCCGAAACATTTCTGGGCACTTGTGCTTTGGGTTGAGGTAACCCAAAATATTAAAAGCAAATTATTTACCTTCAAGCCCTGGTTAATTTCCCAGTTCTTTGAGTGCCAGTTCAGGATTTGACAACATGAAGGCACCTTTACGGCTATGACCAATCAAGCGATTACAAACCTGTATTTTTTTCCCCAATATGCCTAATGACAGCTGCCCTGCCACAGCTGAATGTCAGCTGCTGTACAACAGTCGTTCCACTTTTAAAACACCAGGCTGGCTGGTTCTTGTCAGGGCCAGTGCTCATGGCAAGAGTCCTCCTTACTTTGAGGGTCTTACCAATCAATCAGGTAATGAGTTGGAAACCCCAAAGATGTGGTCGAAAGGCATCTCGATGCATTTCGACTGCTAATCACTGTTACGATACATGTGCTTTAACTTTTCTTCAAGATCAAACCTGGAGAGTTCGAGAGAGAATCTCTCAAAGTCCAAGGAATCCGAAGCAAAATACTGCGGTTGCTGTAAAAATAAACGTGGCCCACGATTACTTATATTGGAAGGAATTCCCCGCGTTGTGACTCATTCTCCTACAATTTCACTCAAATGGATAATGCAGGCTTTCTTAAATGAAAACTTCAAACAGATTAGCCTCGCAACCCACAAATTAATGCTACATATTTGGAAGATGTTGAGAAGCTGTTGGGAGATGTAAAGTTTCAGGCGGGCCTTTTGCGAACTTTGCTGCTTTGCATTCCACCCCTATCCCACCCTTCCCCATAATGAGCCGCTCCAGGGCTCATGAAGTGACTGCAGCAGAAGTGCACGCAGCTCAGAGAGACAGCCAAACCCATCCCACCCCACTCCAGGCCCGTACCTGCTCACACAGCAACAGAGGAATTAATGCGCTGTACAGCAACATGGAAAAGCCATCAGGAATCAGTGGATAGGGCGGGGAATGTGTCGATTACATCGCCAACATTTCAAACACATCACGGGAGCGCAAACTGTTTGGCTAAATCTTTGCAAAAACAGAACCCCATGAAAGCCAACAGCTTTTAAACCAAGTTGATCGAAAGAGTTCAGAGATCCAAACATGCAACGTTGGGCATATATTTAATCCCTTGTAATTCTTTCTTCAAAAGCGTGCTTGTGTCGAGTCCAGATATCATGAGTCCAAAAGGCTGGACGTGTGCTTTTGCTAATTCCACTCCCAAGTGCAGAATACTCTTCTGAATTTGCCAGTAAGTAGTAACATAGGTTGATGTGGACAGATACTGGTCACTTTACCCAGAGGGTTTGTGACCCACACCGCTGTGCTTGGATGGGCAGGGTGCCCAATGGCTGGCCGTACTTACCTGGAAGATCAGCACTCTGAAGTTATTCTTCTTCAGGAGCTGCGCCTGGTTGCTCTCTAACTTCTTGACCTGCGCCGCCTGCTTGTCCAGGCGCTCCCGCATCTCCTGCACATTGCTGCTGACTTTCCTTGACTTGTCCAGCAGCTTGTTGACTGTGTTGCTGGTCGTGCTGTGACTCTTGGAAAGTTTGGTGATGTCGCTCTGGATGCCCCTGACCGAGCTCTCCACTCCGATCTGACGATGCTCCATCTTCCTCTGGTTGTCCTGCACCGTGTCCAGCATGTTCACCAGCTTGTCGAGCAGAGCCAGCACCGTGATCGCGTTGACCTGCGAGCCATCCAGCATCGAGCCTCCTGCCGGAGCCGGGCTGGGGGGCGAGCTGGATTCCACACTCGGACTAGCCTCCGGGGTTCCCTGCACGGCCTGCCCGCTGCTTTTCTCCGCTTGCACTCCGTCTTCTCCCATCTCCCCACCAACTCGATCTCGGCGCTGCAGCTCTCAGTTTGAGAGTTGCAAACTGCAAAGACTGAAGCTCACACCCCTCCCTCTCTCTCTCTTTGTTTGAACCCGGCTGCCTCCTCCTTCTCCTGGGGCTGTTTATTGTAACTTCTCACCACCGCCTTACTGCAGGGACCCAGTTACGGAAAACTCCCAAGGTCCAGTGCTATACGTGTACGCCCAGTAAAACTGTGCCTTGTTACAGGCGGGGTTTGAGCTCCCCTGGAAATTAATTTTTTCCATAAATGCCATAACATTTTGTAAAACGTCCGGATCCTGTTAAAGCAAATCAAATCTAGCCTGGCCCCCGGCCTACTGTTGCAATTGGCTGAAGGGAGCGGGGTGGGAACGATGTGACGGGTGCGGTTTTCCTCGACATTTGCTCCCATGTTCTAAGTTGTGCAAATGTAGCCGTGCATTGGCCGCTCCTCATAGGACACTCAGGCGGTGTACGCATCACTGACCTTTATACACACTGCACAAACAAACTTTAGAATAAGCCAATTGCAATGCAACGGCAGCTGGTTATTTTAAAACACGTCTTTCAAAAAAACGAAAACAAATGTTGCTTCCATGCAGCCATCTAATTTAAATGCAAACTTAAAATAAATCTTTGGAGTCCGTGTGTCTCTGTTTCTTTCAAAACAGCCGAGGACTTCCCATAACAGGCTTGGCGAAGGATAGACCGCTACAGTCTTGGTAGGAGCGAACTTTTTCCTGCAGATGGCAGTAAAGTTCTTGCAGTTGAATCCATGGAATGTGAAGGAGGGGCTAGGGATGTTTAAGTTGTGATGTAAAGTGCTCAGGATAGTTTACTAAAGTATCTTTAATTTTCAACACTCCGTACACTGCAACAGTATATACTCAGACGCGAATCTTGCGAGTCATGTTCAGCAATCATTGGTTTTCAACGTATTTTTAATGTAAATATATTTGCACACCACAGCAGCAACCTACGACTTTTTAGTTCCGGCAACCCTTCCACATAGTTGTTTAGAGAAGTTCGCTGTGCTATATATTCCACATGTCAGTATAAAACACACGCCCACCCGCTGCTCATGCTAGAACTCAGGACAAATAAAAACGAAAATATATACTGGAATTATTCAACGCAGGCAGCGTCTATGGAGAGAGGAAAAAGATTTTTTTTCCTTGCTTAAAAATGGTGAGGTTGCTCACGTCGTGTCGTTCTCAAAGCTCTTGGAAGCAGGAATTGACAATCTGTCCTCAGTGGCTGCTCGGTGGATTTTTACAGAAGGCCTTGAATCCACAAGTCAGTGTTGCATTGATTGAAAAAGTTCAGCAGGTCAGAGAGTAACCTTCCCCTGCCAAAGGGTGCAGGCGGTCACTGTTCATGAAGTATGCAACGAGATGGTGGTGAGTCCATTTCAAGCCCACCGACTCCCACAGCTACCTAGAATACACCTCCTCCCACCCACCCTCCTGCAAAAATACCATCCCCTCTTCCCAATTCCTCCGCCTCCGCCGCATCTGCTCCCACGATGAGGCGTTCCACTCTCGCACATCCCAGATGTCCAAGTTCTTCAAGGACCGCAGCTTTCCCCCCACAGTGGTCGAGAACGCCCTTGACTGCGTCTCCCGCATTTCCCGCAACACATCCCTCACACCCCGCCCCCGCCACAACCACCCAAAGAGGATCCCCCTTGTTCTCACACACCACCCCACCAACCTCCGGATACAACGCATCATCCTCCGACACTTCTGCCATCTACAATCCGACCCCACCACACAAGACATTTTTCTATCCCCACCCTTATCTGCTTTCCGGAGAGACCACTCTCTCCGTGACTCCCTTGTTCGCTCCACACTGCCCTCCAATCCCACCACACTCGGCACCTTCCCCTGCAACCGCAGGAAATGCTACACTTGCCCCCACACCTCCTCCCTCACCCCTATCCCAGGCCCGAAGATGACATTCCACATTAAGCAGAGGTTCACCTGCACATCTGCCAATGTGGTATACTGCATCCACTGTACCTGGTGTGGCTTCCTCTACATTGGGGAAACCAAGCGGAGGCTTGGAGACTGCTTTGCAGAACACCTCCGCTCAGTTCGCAACAAACAACTCCCCCCACTGCACCACACAACCAGCCCAGCTCTTCCCCTCCACCCACTGCATCCCAAAACCAGTCCAACCTGTCTCTGCCTCCCTAACCTGTTCTTCCTCTCACCCATCCCTTCCTCCCACCTCAAGATGCACCCCCATCTACCTACTAACCTCATCCCACCTCCTTGACCTGTCCGTCTTCCCTGGACTGACCTATCCCCTCCCTACCTCCCCACCTATACTCTCTCCACCTATCTTCTTTTCTCTCCATCTTCGGTACGCCTTCCCCTCTCTCCCTATTTATTCCAGAACCCTCACCCCATCCCCCTCTCTGATGAAGGGTCTAGGCCCGAAACGTCAGCTTTTGTGCTCCTGAGATGCTGCTTGGCCTGCTGTGTTCATCCAGCCTCACATTTTATTATTATGGTGGTGAGTTGGATTTGGAGAAGGAAGTGGTGAGCTGCATCTAATCAAGTTGAAGATTAACGACGAGATAGCATGATCATGTCATTCCAAAGTTGAGGTGGGCTCTAGAGATAGGATTTGGTCATCTGTTTAAAAAAACAATCAGCCTCTATGTATGAGACAACAAGGTGTAGAGCTGGATGAACACAGCAGGCCAAGCAGCATCAGAGGAGCACAAAAGCTGACGTTTCGGGCCTAGACTCTTCATCAGAAAAGGGGGATGGGGAGAGGGATCTGGAATAAATAGGGAGAGAGGAGGAGCTTGATCGCTGATGAATAGAGGAGAAGATAGGTGGAGAGGACAAGAGTGTTGCAGTGGGAGAGAGATCCCCTGAGGTTTGTCTGGAGGGAGGAGGGTAACTTCTTCAGGTTAGGCATCCCTGGAAGAGGCTTCGCAGTGAGGTTAAAATTGTATCAGAGATAATGGGAACACCGTCTAGTTTCTCACTACTGCGGGAGAGAATCTTGAACCGCAAACGTGGAGTGAGATTGGCTAATAATAAGATCATCACTGCTCACTGGTGAGGTTTATATTTTTCGTAACATTGAAAATAGTATTTATTTTCATTCTCACCTTATTTTGGCACACTTCTTGCTGTTATCTAACCAGTCCAATGATTGCGAATATTTTGCCCAGGAATATACAGACAATCGTTCAGCTCTATGACTCTTGGCCTGAACTTGAAGTTCTTGGCTTTGCTGGCGTGAGTTGGGGGTGGGAAATTTTGTTAACAGCCACTTTCAACTGGTATTCAGTACACCATTTGGCGACATTATTATTTCTTGTTGTTTAAAAAATCAAAATGAAATTCAAAGTTATAGGAACAGAACCGGCAGGTAACTTCGTTATATCAATAATGCAATACATGACCCAAGCTCCGACATATATACAAGGATGCATTTGCCTGTGTTTGCGCAACTGGTTTCAGTGTGTGTAATTATGGGTAAGTCGGCAAATAGAGGTAAACAGGATTCTCTTTACCAGTTCATCTGCTTGGCTAATTAATCACTTAAAACTCAACACTGCAGTTACCACCTCTGCTTGACCAGTTGTTCTTGACATTTTGTGAGCTATGCATATTTTTGAGGAACACAGCTTTTTAACAGTGATGCAGGTCTTCTTTTAAGGTGATTTGACAAGTTTTGACTTTTTATCAATGCTGAGGCATTAAGATAGATTAGTTCTAACCAACAGTGGCTGTGAAAGTCTTCACTCAATCTCATTTATATATCACTATATCGTCACTGTGTTTAGTTAAATCCATCCATGTGCCTGCCCCAAGTGTCTCTAGTGTGTGGCTATGTACGTCTACCTTTGTCATAGGTGATGTGTTTAGTTTTCTGCCTGTGCCAATTGTTTAATATGAGTGTATATATCTGTTCTTTGTCATTGTGAATAGTGCCTGCTTGTCATTGATCTTCAGTTTGTGTGATTGGCGGTCTGTCTGTCCTAATGTCGTGCCTACTTGCCCTTGATTGTATTTTTGCGTGTCTGATTCTGCAGGCTGTCACTTATTGCATCTGGGTGTGGTGGTATCTGCTCCTAGTTATACTTATCTGTTCCTGATTAGGTTTTGCTGTTTGCCTGTCTGTCTGTCCTTGACTGTGACTTTGAATGTTTATCCAGCTGTCCCTGAACATGTGTGCATATGTGTTTGCCATGATTGTGGGTGGAAATTATTAAAACACCCAGGAAAGGAAAATGAGGCAGGTATGAACAATTATGCAGGATTGTTAACTTTCTTACACCAGGATGGAAGTTGAGAATTGGCAGATCAAAGACTGATAAAGATTCCCAATAGCAAGCAGTGGGGATAGCAAGGTGCAGAGCTGGATGAACACAGCAGGCCAAGCAGCATCAGAGGAGCAGGAAAGCTGATGTTTTGGGCCTAGACCCTTCTGGGCCTGAAACATCAGCCTTCCAGCTCTTCTGATGCTGCTTGGCCTGCTGCATTCATCCAGCTCTACACCTTGTTATCTCAGATTCTCCAGCATCTGCAGTTCCTACTGTCTCTGAAGCAATCAGCAGGGACCTATTTTTAATTTATTAAAACACAATGTTCACCGATTAAAGTTATATTCTTTATGATTAAATCAGTAGCAAATGAGAATCATGTGTCTTCAGATTAATGACTGGTTAATTAGCCTGCATCAGGCAATATTTTAGTTTTCCTGGTGGATTTGGAGAGGACGGAGCTCTTTTACTTGTGTAGAAAACTTCATTGGATTGGAGAGAAGAAGTTGAACTGTTAGGTGCATTAAACGCTGGTAGCAGTGTCTAGGTAGTTTGGACCTGGCTGTCCAAGAGAGAGAAGTTGGGTTGTGGAGTGAAAAGGGAGGGAACTGGATGACACAAGGAAGTTAAATTGCTCCCAAAGGCAGACCAAACGTGATAGACAGGTGATAGGAGTCCTGGCCAGTTGTGTGCTGGGAAGTGTAACCAAGAGCAGCTCAAGAGGAGATGGGAAGGATTGTGGATGTGTATTGACAGGAGTCAGATGCTAGGGATAGATGGGCAGCTCTAGGTTGGTATTTGGTCTATGGTGATAGCGGGTAGCTTGAGGGTTGATGAAAGCAGAATCAAGTGTGATAGAAGGCAGGTCAAAGGTGACAGCAGGATGGACAGAAAGATGGCTTGTAGCTTCAGGAAGTAAAACTTGACAGGTTGGGTGGACTGGGAGCGGTTCAAGGCAAAAATCCACCTGTCAGATAGCAGAATGGTATGCTGGTTTGCAGGGAACAGATGCCTTTCCAGTTGCTATTTAATTATGGCTCAAGAACCATTGATGACTATAAGATAATAGCAGCATTGGTGACTTGCTGCCTACTACTGCCACACAATTAGCTGGGCTTCTTGACTGTGTGTAGCTAATTGGCTGTCTGTGTGATTTACATGGGACCTTCCGTCCTGCCTCTAAGTAGGAGTCCCATTCACCTCAAATCCTTCAGATCATTTGGTACTATAAGAAGATTCTGATTTGTATGTGCACATGCAAGTGTGCATCTACCTATCTCTGTCCCTTAATGTATTCAAGCCCTGTGTTGGTCAACTGTGACTTGAAGGACTTCACTTTTTTTGTTTCAGTTTCATTAAAGCAATAGAGCAAATGAATTTAAGTGAAAGACATGTATAGGCAAGGGAGGGAAAACATGAGAAAGATTTTCATGATTATAAAATCTAGACTGCAGCTGATAGTGATAGAATTGCTGTTTCTCAGTTCCTCTACTGAAATTGATAACTAATGCAGATACAAGCTCATGAGTGTTGGTGTAGTCTGGTACTGTTCCTAAATGATAATGTTAATTATCTAAGAGCGTAGACAGTGACAACTGGAAGGTTATTTGATCATGCTTCTGAGGCAACTGAGCCCAATGCTGTCTTCATCAATGTTGTCTTTGCACAATTGTCTCCCAGCAGTAGCTGAAGAAAGTAACAGGAGCAAAAATACAAAACAATTTTCTTTTCCATAACCCTGTGAATGTGGATGTCAATTGTAACAGAACACCACAAACCTCAAAGATGTTTTGTTTACCCATGTTTTATTAAATTGTAGATCTTAAACTAAGAATGGTTACGAACAACTATAGTTGCAGAGACTGGAAGTTTACAGGAGTATGAAAACAGTAATTGGTAATTGAAAGCATTTCAGTTACACAAAGTTCATTTTTTATTTGCAGCATAGGTCTTAATTTTAACAATGAAATAACTTTTAAAATCATAAATCTAATTAATAAAAGATGCTAATTATTAAGCAAATCTATACTGCAAGCATATCGTGTAATGTCCCATTGCTATGCACCATGGTATGTAGTGATAAAATTGCAAAAGCAATAAACACTGCCCGATCAAAAACTTTGACTGGAGATCATATAAAATACTTTGTGTAAAGACTACAATAGAGGTGTTTTTCTTGTGAACATGTACATAATTGTTATGCCTTTTAAAATGAAAGGTTAGAAATGCTAAATTGCTTGTGATAAATTGAAAAAATTGGATTATTCACTATAGTAATACTACATTGTACTAATGGTAACCGAGTCTAATAGACTGGATTTTGCTGTTAGTAGAGAACAATCACCATCAACCATTAATTTCAGCCTCTCTTGCCCCACAAACTGTCAATGGGATTTTGCACTGTAGCTTGGAACTCCTCTATTTTGTGACTAGAAGGCGAGTTTTTGCATAGCAACCTTTATGAAAGGGTCAAACACTTGTCTATCTCCCCAACCAATCAGACTGAATAATCTTTAAGGTGCAATGCAAATCTTGAATAAGGAAGTGTAAAGTAGAAAAACTCACTCAATGTCAAATCAACAACAATTTATTTTTGTATAGCAGGAGCTCTTGTGGCTTGATAGGTAGCTCCAGGTGTAAGAATCTCTTCAGGACTTGTTGACCATGGAGAGTATTCATTGCATAGTTCAATTAATTTGTAACTAGCCTGCCAATCCCTCCACCATTCCCTACTATTCCTCAAAGGGGCATAAATGAGTGTGAAGGGAAAAAACAAAACAATTTATATTGCACTTTTAACTTCGTCCATGTCCCAAAGCAAGTCACAGGTGCCATTATGAAACATGTTACTGAGCAATAGGAAATCAGTTGGCCCAGACAGTTGTTACACAAGCGTAGATGGGAGTTGAATATGAGGACCTCATGGAATCTCCTGTCATAGCGCACTGAAGGAATTGTTTGGGAAGCTGAAATTTTTTTTTGGGCAATTTCTATATGCCTGGAACCCTCTGAAAGTTGCTATTTAAATCAGATCTTGGGGGTTTCTATTGCTAACTCTCACACACACGCTGAGCTACACCTCCCAAAAACTACTAGACCTACCCATCTGGCATCCTACCCTGACACCCACTTTTCCCCTATCCAGCAGTTCCTAATTTGTCATCCAATCTTTGGCACCCCACACCCTCCCCAGCAGACACCCTTCTTACTGGGTACTCTATCCCACTGGCACCCTACCGCTTACCTTTATGTACTTACTGTTTGACAGCAGTTGTCAAAGTGACTGTCAGTCTCTTTTAAATTTCATAATACAGCAGCTGAATGTTGTGAAAAGGGGCATGGTTTATCCTTCTCTGACAGTTTCATGCTGTGAAAGAACTGCCAGAATTGAAGTATGGCACTGCATTTCTGAAGGAAACTCAATCGGATACTTATTGTAGAAATGTGGATCTCTCTTTCAGAAAAAAACAGATGGGCAATTTATTTGAAATTGCCACTTCCAAAAAAATCCAGCCTATTGTCAGATGACCACAGTTGACATTATGGCAGAGCCTTAAATGAGGTAAGGGAGGTAGAAAAATATGGGGAAGGAATTCCATGGCTTTGGGCCCACGCAGCTAAAGGCACAGCCACAAAAACTAGAGGGACTTTTAAAATCAGAATGGTCATCATAAAAGTTAGAGGTGATCAAAAGACATAGGACCAGAATAGGCTGTTTGGCTCACTGAGTCCACTCCATCATTCAGTGAGATCTTGGCTGACCTGACAATCCTAAACTCCACTCTCCTGTTGAATTCCCACAGACCTTGATTCTTTTAATGATTAGATATCTATTTATATCAGCCTTGCATGTACATAAAAACCCAGCCTCGAAAGCCCTCAGCAGTAAATTGTTCCAGATTCTTTACCCTTAAAGAGAAAAGACAATCTTCATCTCTAATGGGCAACCCTTTACACCGTTATGTCCTCTGGTCCTAGACTCTTCCTGTCTGCATTTACCCCCTGTCAAACACCCTAAGAATCTTGTATGTTTGAAAAATGTCTCTCATTCTTCTAAATTCCATCATGTACAATTTCAACCTCTTCTCATAAAGGAAATTCCTCTGTAGCCAAGGTTCACTTGGTGAACCTTCTTTGGCCTCTAATGCCAGTATATCTTTTGAAAGGGGTCAATAACTGTCTACACTATTCCAGCCATAAATATTTCAGAATGTTGTGTGGCTTGCGATAGATACAGAAATATGGGGGAGACTTTTTTTATAAAAAAAAATTTTGATATTCTTTCAAAGCATTTGCTTGACTTGGAGCGAAAGTATGTTAGCAAGCACAATAGTGAAAGAAGAGGACTTGGCTAAGTTAAAACACAGCAACAGAGCCTTGGGTGACCTCAAGTTAACACAAAGTCGAGCAGTGGGGGGAGTAGATTATGAGAGATCAGTCAGAAGTCGGTTGGTATAGTCGAGAGGCAACAAATGAGTGAATAATAATTTCAGTAGTAGATGTGTCAAGAAAGAGATGAAAGTATAGAGGTGGAAATAGGTGGTTGCAGCTATTGTGAAAGTGTGATCAGAAGCTCAACTCAGGATGAAATACAGTATATCAGGTACATAAAACAAAACCAAGAGAGATAAAGAAAACCAGCACGAGAAGAAAAAAGTAATTATTGAAAAGGAAATTAGAAACAACTATGATTAAAATATTATGGAATAAGAGTCCTTACTTGTTAAAAATTAATTTTCAGGGCCAGAGTGATTGTTTGACAAAAGTTAGGATTTATCACATCGTTAAGAAATTATATATTTGAATGGAAAGCCCTGAGCGTTTGCTTAGAGAAATTAGTGTGCATCAGTGACACAAGTATAGGAACTTCATATAATTCATTGTTCAGTCCCTTGGTGAGATTGTGTTCTATTGAAGGTTGCTTTCTGATTTATTTTAATGTTGCGAATGCCATTGCCTCACCATTGTTTCTACAACAAAATCTGGATCGTAATTTCATGGGTAACCTAAAATACCCAAATATTTATGTATCTGCATATAGCACATATAAGATTTAAAATGTACACACACACTTAAGTAAGAAAGTAGATGGGCTATGATGTATTTTTGTCTTGCTCTCCTCATACATGACTCTTACATAGGAAAAATAATGCTTGTTCCCTTTACTACAGAAAAGAGGAAATCTTGATCAGCACTTGACCCCATGTGTAATATATGGGAATTATTCAGCATACACTTGAATATGTTTTTGTGTTTAAACTCTGCTTGCATTGTGCTTGATCAAAGGTAATCTAGTTGGCTGAATTTGCTCAGCAATTTGTCTAACTTTCCAACTTTTAGTTTGACAAAATTGCTTTGACAACTCTGGGATCAGGGCATGTAATCGTTATTGGATACACAGTAATGGTGATGAGACTAAGAAAACCATTCAAAACTGCCTATGTCTGAAGTAATATTTTTATTTTTTCATATTATTATGAAACGTTAGCACTGGAAATGTATATTTCAAATGAGGATCCATAACAGAGCAAAACAATGCCCTAACTATTCTTTGTCATTATCAAAAAGTACATGTGTGATCCTCTAGTTACTACCACTTTGGTCAATGCAACACATTTAATCATTGTTTTTGACTAAGGGTGACCTGTAAGCAATTGGTAAAAGTTGCTTTAAAATGTACGTTCTTGTGTTTATGTAAAAGGTGCATTTTGAATTAGGTTAGTGCAAAAGCACACACAATATAAAATAGGATACTTCACTAATTACACATTGTAGTTTATCTGTTTAAATTGAGAGAGCCTTGTTGACTGATCCTTTTTGTCATGATGTGTTACACTGTTATGTATACAATACTACTGAAGTCAGATAAATAGCAATGTTCTTTATAAATGTCTGGATCTTTTTAAGCTAACTGGCCTTGGTAACAAGTGAGTAAAAAAAAATTATGGTAGAACCCCTGCTTAATTCATAACTTGCCAAAATTAATTTTTTAATTAACAGTATAGAATCTTATTTTCTCTACTTAACATAGGTAATATCTGACTGAGCATACAAATTACTTGCTTCTTAAAAAAAATTCAAAGCACATTTTATCTTTTAAAAAATTCAGAAACATCACAGAAGTATTTATTTTCCATTAGTCCAGCTTTATAGTTCTTCATGTGCAAATTAAATCAATATCGTGATATAAATCGTTAACCATTTATTTTTATTACAGAAAAACACATCAAGACACTATATACTATTTGAAATATATTCAGACATAATCAAATATAACTGTAGTATATGTATTCATTGGTGTAGTATACCACAAATGCAAGGCAACATGTGTTGTTCCATCTTGTATGATATTAGTCCAAACTCTGTGTAATTATTTTTGCAGCTGTACAATCATGCTTTTTTTTAAATTAATCTTGTTGATGCTCTTGTTGTGTTGTCGGAACTGTAATGTGTTGCATTTTGCTTCTGTCTTTGAATTCTGTTGCCCCGGGGACATTTTCTGCAGATGAGAATAATATTACTAATTCTCAGAATAGGAAGATTATCTTTTACTTCAAAGCAGTTTATACATTTCTGCAACATAAGAATAAATAGCCAAGAATCCACTGTATTATAAAAATAGTCTGAATGTTTTTATATATATTTGAAAAGTCACAGATCAAAATTCACTGCTATATATTTTCCATTTTCATCAATGGTTGCCGTTTAAATAGACAGAGTAGGAAATAACACCTGTTAAGCTAAATTAGTAATCTCAATAATTGAAACCTAGATAAAAAATAACAAGGGCTATAGTGTAGTACACCTTTATACCTTTCTGAGGAAATAAATATCCTCTGCGGCCTTCCCTTACTGTTAATCCTTGATATAAGGGCCTCAATATTCAGTGCTGATGATCTGATCTTCACATCAAACAAAAAAAATCTTGTCACAATGCACAAATAGGAGTATTGCAAACACCAATCACTGCATAGTGATGAAAAGGAAAACAAAATTTGGCTTATTAATTTTATTTACTGTGCTGTGTTTTTCCAGCCCGTTAATGAAATGCTGACAATATTGCACAGATGGTACAGGATGGGATTCTGACATCTTCCGGTTACCACATCACCAGCAGCAGGCAACCTAGCTAATTTAACACTTGTATGGCCAATTAAGGGCCACTTCCTGCACCCAAAGCCATTTCATCTATGCTGCCACAAGACAGAGACCTGTCTGGCAATTTGCTGACGCAGCAAGCTCTAGGGCAAGGTTCCTCGTTGATGGGCACTCCATTGTCCATGGTGGCACCCTTTAGTATCATTGACCATCTGCATTGTCAACAGTGTTGCTGGTGCACCAGATTCCCAGTCCCCACAACTTGAATTGCCATATCCTGCTTGTCTGGACGTAACATTTCTGAAGTGAATTAATCTCTTCAAGGGCTTCTTGCCATTGTTGTATCATCTCCCAGGAGTTGCTGTCTCAGTGTCATTGTTAGCAGTAAAAATACTGAGGTCCTAGCTGTCTGTTTGGGATAGCAGCCTTTTTTGTGGGGGTGGGGATGCAGTTCAGGGGAAGGAAATCGTTAATTAGACAGTAGAAAGGTCACAGACAATGTGTCCTCAGATCATGTCATTCCAAAGTTGAGGTGGGCTCTAGAGATAGGATTTGGTCATCTGTTTAAAAAAACAATCAGCCTCTATGTATGAGACAACAAGGTGTAGAGCTGGATGAACACAGCAGGCCAAGCAGTATCAGAGGAGCAGAAGGCTGACGTTTCAGGCCTAGACCCTGCTTCAGAAAGACCTATGTATGTTACGTTAGCTAAAATGTGTACAGCCAAGGTACATAGTGACTTTTCTTTCATGAATGTCAAAATGGCCATTAAGTAGAAAACAGGAAAAACAAGTTCCATCACATGCTTCTGAGTGTGCATCCGAACCAGTTTCTCTTGCTATGCAAATACACTGTAGTTCTAAAATTTTAAGCTTCATTAAGTAAGTTCTCACCTCTACGATCTTTTGGACATTTTAAGAATAAATTTGCAATAAGTCTCAAATTTTTGTCACTGGACTGTGAATAATCAGAAACTATAGATCTTCAGATCAGTTGCCTACGTTTGCATCAAATCTGCCATTTTCTTTCATTGTTCACACAATGTGGTTATTGTCAGCAAGCCAACTTTCATTAACCATTTCAATTGCCCTTGAAAATGTAGTGGTGAGTGGCCTTTCTTGAACTGCTGTGTTAGGTACACCCAGTGCTTTTCAAGGGAAAATTCAGGTTCAAAGACAAAGGATGAACAACAATATTCAGAAGGCAGTGCTAATGGAGCCTTAGCGAGTTGTTGCAGTGCATCTTATCATGCATTTAGTCTCCATGGTGCCCTTCTCATGCACCAGCAGTGTTGGTAGTGCCTGATGCGCTGGGAAGTTTACATTTTGCTTCAAAGAAAGGCTCCTGGAGGTACTGACAGACTGGCTGGTGGAGAAGAGGGCCATCCTTTGGTTTTGTTTAACAGTCTATGGGACAAAGAACCAGTGTCATTTATGAATCAATTTGATGAACACATCATTGGCGTATCTCCACAGTTGGGTGAGGTACTCCAAAGACTGCTAGAGACCAGGCACTTACTCAGTTCCAGGCAGAAGGTGACCCATAGTGTGCTGTTAATGATATTTTGCCAATGTACAGTCACAGAAACAGCAAGCAGGTTTGTTGAAGACACTTAATAGACTGGATTGAAAGATTAGACGAGTTCACTAATATCACTTTTACCTTGCTGGCTTTGCCACACGTGTGTCTTGCTGTATCTATGCACAGGTTTTCAGCCACCATGGAAAGCTAGGTTGTGCAGAGTGCTCAATGGCCACTTGAGATACAAGCAGATCTGCAATCCATGACTTTAATCACTAGAGTTCAGCATCAGCAGCAGGGCGAGAACTTGATGAGTAAACTTGACCTCACTCCGGATGCTCCTTCAGCAAGGTGGTGCCATTAAGCCCAGAGATTTCCTCTGAGGATACCCTAGAGGGGCCAGGCCTGACCAGCTATCCCCGCCTACGATCCCCAACTCCATAGATGATGCAGCTGCGGAGGTTGAGCCTACAATTGGGTAGAATCCTCTTCACTTCTTAGGGACTTCTGGCCACAAAAGCTTCTGGAATTGTTTGCCTAAATCTTCCAGATCAATAGGATCAATGGAAAAACTGCATTGAAGATAGAGCAGGAGTAGGTCATTTAATCCCTTGAGTCTACTCTGCCATTCATTATCATCATAGCTGATCATCAAGCTTGATCGTGACACAGCAGACTCCCTCCACTTGAACTGCAGAATCCAGGATTTCACCTGGATTTTCGTGGGAGGGTAATGAAAAGAAGCGCTGAGGAAATATAGGCAGCAGAAGTGACATATCATTGTAAATCCGCTTTGACTTCTGTAAATACACATGTGCTCTCACCTGTCATATATCTGATCAAGTGTTATTTCTTATAACACTTACTTATATGACTACCAAGTCAGAGTTAACCAGTCTCTTCATTTGTCTGAAGGAAGACAGAAGTTACATTGAGGTAGTACTCATCTTCAATAAGCAGCCTGGATAGCAGATTGTTCAACCCGTGCAGCCAAGTCTTAGCACTTTAATGTGGTGATCGTGGAGGCCAAAGGTAATACTGTGCAACTTGTATGAGGGACAAAAACATATGTTTCTGAAAAAGCTCAGCAGATCTGGCAGCATCTGAGGAGAAAAAAAAAATCAGAGTAAATGTTTTGGGTCCAGTGACCCTTCCTCAGAACTCAGGACCCGAAACATTAACTTTGATTTTTTTTCTTCTACTAGACCTGCTGAGCATTTCCAGCAACTTCCATTTTTGTTCCTGATTTACAGTATTTGTAGTACTTTTGGTTTTTATTTACCTTGTATTAGGGCTTTGCCTCTGCTCATTTTTAAACTATCCAATGGAGTTCAGTTTTAGATTAAAAATACAATGTTTGCATTATTAATTCTTCTTGTTACTAACTAACAAATGCACTTCTTTGTTAACTAAAGAAAATCTGCTTAATTATTCTTATTCTCTCCTGGGATGTCAGCATTGCTGGCTGGCCGGCCAGCATTTATTGCCGTTCTTTGTTGCCCAGAAATGGGTTGCAAACTGCCTTCATGAACTTCGGCAATCCACGTAATGTAGGTAGATCCACAATGGTTAGGGAGGGAATGCCAGGATTTTTGACCCAGCAACACTGAAGGATCTGCAATTTCCTCTCTAATGGCACTTTGGGTCAACCCAGAACATGTACACTGCAGTGGTTGTAGAAGGCAGCTCACCACCACCTTCTCAAGGATGACTGGGAATGGGCAATAAATGCTGGCCGGCCAGCCAGCCAGCGATGTCCACATCCCACAGAATGAATAAGTATATTTCCAAGTCAGGATGATGAGTGGCTTGCAGCGGGATTTGCAGGGAGTTGTGCTCCCATGCTTCCTTTGTCCTTCCATATGGAAGTGGTTGTGGGGTTGGAAGGTACTATTTAAAGATCTTTGGCAAATTTCTGCAGTGCATTTTGTAGATGGAACACACTGTTGCTACTGTCAGTGGTGAAAGGAGTAGATGCTTGAGGATGTGGTGTCAGTCAAATGGGCTGCTTTATCCTGGACAGTGTCAAGTTTGTTGAGCGTTGTTGGAGCTGCAAACGTTTAGGAAAGTAAGGAAATATTCCATCACACTCATGACTTATGCCTTGAAAATGGTGAATGGACTTTGCAGTGTCAGGATTCGAGTTATTTGCCACAGTATTCCCAGTCTCTGATCTCGACATGTAGGCAATGTATTTATATGGAGTGTCTAGTTGAGTTTCTGGTCAATGATAATTTCCAGGATGTTGATAGTTTGTTTTAAGCCCAAATTCCTTTGGTCTGGGAGGAAAGGAATCAAGAACGGAAGGGAAGGGATCCTTTTTAAATTAACCTTGTGCCCAACTGAGGGAGCACATGAATAAAAAGGGGAGCCAGTTCATCCTTCCACACCCAGGAGTTGAAAGATTTGTCTAGAACCGCAACAGCTTGGGAAACCTCGCCTGGAGACCAGTTGTAACACTAAGTTCCTGACTGATCATTACTAAGCCCCTGGACTGAGATCAGATGATGCTGTTAACTGTGTTGCAGCAATCCCTGCATGACTGTAGAACCTTTCACTTTTCTAAGGTGTGACCCCTTTCTTTGGCTTCTAGTCAAGGCAATTTGGTTGAAGTATGCCACTCAAACCTCTGATCATATGCTGTAGGTGTACCCCTTGATTATTTGGTGCTACCAATCATGTTGCCTGTCATTCTGTCTGCTCTCGTAAGCAAGCCAAGCAAGAAATCATGTGGGGCTGTAAGTTCTCATTGTGGTAGCAATGTGCAAAAACGCAAGGCAAATCAGATATAATATGAATGGCCAAGTAAGTTCAAAGTGAGTGAGTGTTGACAGAGCAAGCTAACACCCATACGCATCCTGTGCAGGTGGGTGAGCTGGCTGTATGTCGCTGCACACAGTGACCTGGCAGAATCACTGCAATGTAAAATGTTTCTAAGTTCCAAAGTACTGTGAAAAGCTGGTGTATTATGATTTAGTCCTAGATTAGTCATGATAATGTCTCAATAGAGTGAATGGTTTACTTCTCTTTCTACATCTTATGAGGCAGTTGTCCTCAGTAAAGGGGATCTCGTTAGTCAGGAGGACCTACTACTGTCAGTCAAGGGCATCCTCTGATCTCAGTCTGGGGATTTTGGCATGGTCTGTCAGATGCTTGGGCTGTTTGGGGTCAGGAGTTCTGTGTCATTGCAACCCAGGGAGTGCACCACTGTAAGTACTACAAGTCTAATGCAATTATCCCAGGGTTTAGTGTTAAGTCAGATGGGAAACTGCACAGTAAACATCCAGGGGTGCAGTCACTTATCAGTCAGGGATGTCCTTTCAGGTTCAGGGCAGTGGGCACGGTCATGGTCATTTTCGGGGTCGTTCACTGAAAGTCAAGCAGGGGTTTATTATCAGGGTTCACTAAACGGCCATCTTTGTGGTTGACAAGTTGGGGAGTTGGTCACTTATGGAGACTGCAGACAGCATATTTGGATGTGGAGGGGATAGTAAGGATCTGAAATAATAGACCACTGAGAGACATGGGTTCCTGGGGAAGGGTGATCATTGATAGTCACTATCATGCTGATTTTGATGGGGATGAAAATGTAACATGATGATTGGATAGTAAGCTTGGGGTTCAGGGGAAAGCAGCAAGATGAAAACCTAAATTAATAAATATAGTTAGGTGGGAACATTGCGGTACTTAATTCTGATGGTATTGATAGAGAATACAAGGCAGAAAAAGATGTTGCAAAATTGACGGGCTGAGCCTGCAACTCATTCTGAACTGCTTCTTTTGTTGCTTTCCATCCTGATCTGAATTGCAAATATATAATGGAAGTTAAAAATGATTGTGACCACACTCAATGTAGGTGGAGTAGGTATTCTTTTCTGTCAGGGGTAGGCCCCAATTGTGAATGAAATGAGGCCCTTCAAAGGGCAGTTGTGGTAATCAGATACTTGCACATATAGGTTAAAGATGTCTCTAATCACAAAATTCTGCATGTGAACTGCATGCAGTGTCAGCTACGTTGGATGCAGTTTTTGTTACAAACAATCCTGACTGCGTCATCGGTGATTATAAATTGATCTTACTCATCTCTGAAGCAGAAGTAATCGCAGGCGATCTTTAAAATGTCACTTGAGGAGCACAATTCACAAAGAAATATGATCTAGGAGGTCTTAGTATATTCCACCTCAAGGTTATTTGTAGCAGTGTATATTTCATAACTCTTCACTTCCACATGGGGTGTGATGTGAACTGTTGTCAGAATAGCAGAGGTGAACTCCTGCAGCAGTTGGTAGGAATGGTATTTACCGTTTGGTATTCTAGGTCTGGGGATCAGTAACTTGCTAGGGTTGTCACACCTGAGCACTAAGAGGTGTTGACTAGGTCTCATTGGCAAAAGGGAATGAAATTACATTTTCTCTGAAGTACTTAACAATAATATAATTTTCTTGAGTAATATAAGGTGGAGGGAACAATGTTTCAGTAATCCTGTCACACTTAAAGTCTCTTCTGGTATTTGCTTGATATGGTTTAGGTTGCATCCATCAAAATAAGGTTTAAAATGTTATATGTCAATATGCAGACACTCATTTGTGTGTAAATGTGACTGTTGACATTATAAGGAGCTCTTTGGATTCTGATATTTCCCACATACGTTCAGTGGAACATTCCCCAATGGATCCAGATACAGCAGATGTTATTGTTGCTACGTGTTGGGAAACATGGGAGGCAGGCTGGCCTGCAGGTGAGACTGAAACAACGAGGTTTCAAATCATCCCCCTATACAGCTTAATCCTGGCAAATGCACAAATTATTGAAAGAAAGCTGGATGATCTTAAAGCTAGACTCACCTATCAAAGAGAATTGAGAGGCTGTTGTGTGGTCTATTTTACTGATACATGGCTCACTTCTACTTCCCCTAATTGTGCCTTATGCCCTGAGGACTTCACAATCCACCGGGTGGACTGCATGACATTCTTGGCCAAGGCAAGGGGCAGAGGGGTCTGCCTCCTAGTCAACACCTCTTAGTGCTCAGATGTGACAACCCTAGCAAGTTACTGATCCCCAGACCTAGAGTACCAAACAGTAAATACCATTCCTACCAACTGCTGCAGGAGTTCACCTCTGCTATCCTGACAACAGTTCACATCACACCCCATGTGGCAGTGAAGAGTTATGAAATATACACTGCTACAAATAACCTTGAGGTGGAATACACTAAGACCTTCTAGATCATAGCAGGTGATTTCAACCAGGCCAACCTCAAGAATGTGCGACCAAAATACCAGCAACACATCTCCTCCTGTACCACCAGAGACCCAAACACCCCTGACCATTGCTACATTACCATCAAAAACACTACTACTCCAGCCCCTGCCCCATTGTGAAAAATCAGACCATAAGGCTATGCTCCTTTTTCTGGTTTACTAACAGAAATTAAAGCTTGAAGATCCGGTACAGAAAGTCATAGTGCTGGTCTGAGGCAACAGATGAGTTCCCATATGACAATTTGGTGTCGGTGAACTGGTCCATATTGAAGAACTTGGTAGCCAACCAAAATGAAAATGCCACTACTGTCACAGACCTCATCAGTGAGTGTGTAGAGGACTCCATGCTAAAGCAGTTAATCTGAGTGTTCAATTGGAAAGCATGGGTGTGCATATTGAAGTCCAGGTGTGTGAGGTGTTCAAGTTGGGCGATCCTGATCTATACAGAAATTCTAGGTATGGCCTTTGCAAAGCCATTGGGCATGTCAAGAGACAGACTGGACAAAAATAGAGTCTGAGACTAATCACAGAAACATCTGTCGATTGTGGCAAAGCTTACACAATTAAATGGGCTACAAAACGAAGTCGAGTAGAATTGCTGGTAACAGTGCATCCCTCCCAATAAACTCAATGCATTCTGTGCTTGTTTTGAACAAATGTTCAGTGAAATGACACAACAGATCCATGGCAGATGTCATCTGCCTGGCCTTATGTTTATCCTGGAACATTTGGGTCACAAGTACACCTACAGCAGTCTCTTACTTACTGACTTTAGCTCTGCCTTCAACACTATAGTTCCAATAAAGCTCATCTCCCAACACACACACACACACACACACACACACACACACACACACACACACACACACACCAACTGACTTCCTGACCCACGAACCTCAATCAGTAAGGATTGGTGACAACAACATCTCCACACTGAGATGCTGCTTGGCCTGCTGTGTTCATCCAGCATCACACTTTGTTATCTAACATCTCCACACTGTTCCTCGACACTGATTCTCCTCCAGGCTGCATACTCAGCCTTTTACTATACTCCTTATACACTCATTAATGTGTGTCCAAATTCTGCTCTAATTCCATTTACAAGATTGCTGATGACACCATTGTTGTCGGTTGGATCTCAAACAATAATGAGACAGGGAGCTTAATGGCACAGTGTAAAGAAAACAATCTCTCCAGCAAAACAAAGGATCTGGTCATTAATTCAGGAAATGGAGTGGACGATTGGCTGTGTCAACAATGCTGAGGTAGACATGGTTGACAGCTTCAAGTTCCTAAAAGTGAAGATCAGCAACAATTTGTTCTGGTCTATCCATGTTGACACTACATGGCACCTGGAAGTCAGCTTTTCTACTTCCTCTGAAGGCTAAGGAAATTCTACATTATTACGATGACACTTAGTAATTTTTATACATGCACCATAGAGAGCATCCTATCAGGATGCATCACAGCTTGGTATGGCAACTGTTCTGCTAAGACCGTAAGAAATTGCAGAGAGTTGTGAACACGGCTCAGTCCAACGTGCAAACCAGCCTTTCATCCATTTATTTCATCTTCACTTCCCACTGCCCTTTGAAAGCAGCCAACATTATCAAAGACGCCTCCCATTCTGGTTTCACCCTCTTCCACCATCTTCAATTGGGCAGAAGACAATAGAAGTTTAAAAATTTGTACCAACAGATACAAGAATGGACCTCTTGTATAGTAAAGTTGATCTTTCTCTGCACCTTCTCTGTAGCTGTAACACTTTAATTTGTATTCTGTTCTATTATCCTGAAGTACTTATATACTGGAATGATTTGACTGGATAGCATGCAAAACAATACTTTTTGTTGTAACTCAGTACATGTGATAACAATGAAATGAAATGAAATCAAATCAAACCAAATGGGCACTGCACAACTAAAGTGCAAAGATATTAAGGAGGAACAAATGTGTCAGAAAGCCCAGGACCA
Organism: Stegostoma tigrinum; assembly: GCF_030684315.1. Taxonomy (NCBI): domain Eukaryota; kingdom Metazoa; phylum Chordata; class Chondrichthyes; order Orectolobiformes; family Stegostomatidae; genus Stegostoma; species Stegostoma tigrinum. Next base: position 35,023,417 of record NC_081360.1, on the reverse strand, counting down.
GCGAACAGAGCTGCTGGACAGTGCCACATGAATGAGTCACAGCAAAGGATCCTTCAGGATGCAGAGGAGGCCCAGATTCCTTCGTTCTAGATGCCATTTCATCCAAATGAAGATGTCCCAGGTATCCAAACTATGTCAACTGCTGGAACAGGAGTTGTGATCCAAAGGAGTGAATGGCCATCAAGGTGATAGCTGTGCTACATTTTTATGTGAATGGTTACTGCCAAGGATCAGCTGAGAACTTGAATGTGATTTCCAACTAAAATGTTATCAAAGCTGTTACTGATATAATTTGTGCCAGATCACAGTGCTTCATCTCTTTTCCCAATCACAAGGAAACTGCTGTAGCCAATGCAGTAAACTTTGCCAACTAGCTGGCTTTCCCCAGATGCAGGGCATTACAGTGTGCACCATATGATAACACTGCTGAATTCACCATGAAAGAGTTCTATTTGGTGAATGTAAAAATCATCTGTGATCATCAGTACCACACTTTTTTAGAGGTCTGAATTAGGTATTGTGGAAGCTGTCATAATGTCCTATATCCAAGATTAACTTGAATTCCAGCTTCATTTCAAGGGCAAAATGTCTTCTGAGGATAGCTGCTGGGAGATGAGGGCTATAATCGTGCAATCATGGCTAAAGACTCTAATATGCAGTTCCCCAACTGAGGCTAAGCTTGGATACAATGCAGTCCGAGCAGACAGTAGGTCTTCTGAAGTTGAGGTTCTGATGCTTGGATTGGTCTGATGGGGACCTTGGCAGTTCACTCCAGTCAAAATGTGTGCTAAACCATTGTATGTTATGACCTGTACAACCAGAGGAGACAAGGGAGATGTGATAGGTGCTGAAGAGTACTGGCAGTCTTCTGATGAGGAAAATGAGAACATTGAGTAGGAGGAACATCACCTTCATCATACAGCAGGGCAGCATCAGGTGCAGTTTGTCAGATGGGATTTAATTGACTTGCATACTATAGATAAGAGTTAGGTGAAGTCATCATTCATTGACTGTAAATTTGTTGTTGCTCAAAAGGCGAACAGCCCTGTTTGGTCCAAGAAAGTAGCCCTGTGTTTAGCTCCGCCAGGTTGGCACCTCAGCTGAAGCTGCAAAAGCTATGTTGATGCTCCAGAATTTCACACTGCAGCACAAAAACATGGAAAATGTTTCTGATTGCACTGATGCTAGACAAACAGAGGCTCATCTAGAACAGCACCATAAGCAGAGAAAGGTTATAAGCTTTTTCAGCACTGACTCACTGTTTTTCAGTGTCTTTTGCAATAGCCTGACTGTGTACAATATGATTCAACTGATCAAGATTTTACTGTGTGCCAGTCAATTGCTTGATTTTTATCTGTATAACAGGTCACCAATTTTCATACACACGCAAATGTTAGCGAGGTAGACTGATGGAGATCAACTTGACAGTGTTATATCTGACCTTGGGGTGATGCCAGTTCTATTTCATTCTTATTCAAATTGCCTAAGGCGATTTGGGATGAGGTTATACTCAGAAACCCCTGATAGACAAAGGGCATCACCAAATACAATATCCACTCTTTCATCCTTTTAAAAACTTCCAAAAAAACAGCTGACCATTCTGACCCAACTATATTATGGCAAAGGCAGTGTACTATTGGGGTCAAGTTTAATTGACTGTTAATATATTTACATGTGGTGAACAGGCTACCAATTTTGACACTGCCCATCCTCCATGTAACTCCCTCAGAACCTTGCTTTCCTCAGTATTGCCAATTTTGACTTAATGTTGTCATAATGCTGCTTATTGTCATAAAGATCACACAAGATCTGCCCAGTCTCTCAGATAAATAACATTGCAGAGCACTTGTTCCTCTTGCAAATGAAGGCTTGATGCTGACGTCCCAGGTGCCAAAAATGAGATACTGCTTTTTAAAATTAACATGATTAACAAGTAGCACAGGATGATGCAGTGGAAATCAGAATACCGACTACCTTAATCAAATACCTTGACCAATTATTAATAAGTAAGGTTACCTTGTTATGCAAAGAACAACAATCAAAATGATGGCCACCTGCACAGCTCCAATGATGGATGCTATTAAGACATACTGAAGTTTTCCAGCTCCAGGAACTACGTACAAAACATTAAACTCTTTTTGTTCACAGCGTGGTCCTTTAAAACCTGTTTCACAGCTGCAAGATGAGAGTAATTATTCAGCAAATGCATTGATACAATATTGAAATCAGTAATATTTACATAGAAATTTTAAAACAAATTGATTTGTTTCTGTCTTGTCTAAACATTTACCTGCAAGATGGTTCTTGTTTATTAATCAAGTATTCACATTTTCCATGTAAACAAAGATTATCCAAGTGATTGGGACATGGGATAAATAGTCCCCGGGCAGGTTTTTCTAATTTATTGGCATTTTTTTCTGTAATATAAAATGCAAAATGGAGGGAAATATTGAATAATAAATAAAATATTGAAAAATGTTTAATGACTTCAGGAAAGAGTATAAGTGCCAGTGGAGTTGGGTTCTATATGAATGTCATCTTATAAATTATGACATCAAGATTAGATTGCTCGTAGCATGAGAATAATGAATTCCAGTGAAGGAACTTCAGAGAGAAATAGCAGTCGAACAAGATCTAATTTATAAATTGAGATTACAATATCAATCCAACTTGATGTTCTTGGCCAGCTGATTCTTCTGCTGTTGTCCTGAAAGTCCTGATAATTTACCCTATCTTCACAAATGTCTCATCCAAGTAGCCATTTTAATGTAAACCTATTTGGTGAACTAGGCAGCCTTCTTCACCAATGAAGATCCAATGATCTTGTCTTCACGTTTTCAAAAACAATCACTAAAGGGCTATTGGAAGCAGAAGACCCATTGGTATTTCTTCCTCTCTAGCAACGTTGTGCAGTAATCACTCTGACCAAGAAAAACAATTAGCAAGAAGTCTTTAAAAATTCCTAAAACAGAAAAATTTTCTGTTTCATCTACAGACCATACCACAAAAGACTGTGTTTGAATACTGTGACGAACAATCGGGAACTATATAATATTGAGTCAGGAAAATATTACAAGTGAGATTCTATAAGGGCCTCCAGAATGAAAAAACACAACTTGTTGGAACTTCAAAGAACTAAACTCCTAATATTTTTATCCTTATTTAAAAAAAACCAAATTTCTCAAAGAGGTTAGAAATGGCTACCTGTGTAATCAGTTCTTGCATAAAGCCCATCTTCAGTTTTCGTACCTGTGGTTGCGTTGTCTGTTCAAAAAGTTAAAATTGTTTTAAAATGACTTAAGTTATCCAGGCAACCTGTATGACACACATTTCTTCTGTCCTGTGACTCTTTTCATCAGTTTGTTCTACAGGGAAACAGTTGGAGAAGAAACTGTACATTTTTTTCCTGCTAAAATCATCAGGGAATAACCAGCATTTTACTTAACGTAATGTGTTAATTAAGCGTTTGTGCAAAGGCATTTCATTCTAAGGCTTATTCTGGAATTAATTATCCTGGTGTGGAATGTGCTGCCCTCTGGGTCATGTGCAAATTAGTAAGATTAGAGTTGCTAGTTTACAGAAGGTAATTTTCCAGAACATTTTTTTTTCCTTAAAGAAGGGCCATTAACTTCACATAAAGGATGCTACGCACATTTTGAGGTTTTGTGTGTTTCAATATAAAGACAATTGTTTCAAATGGTATTTTCTTTTTGCAGGTTAGTTCCATGTCATCCCTTGTTGATTGGGAAGAGCACAGTAGTTTACGGATATCTCTGATGACAAATTAAACCATAGATTTTCTTTAGTTTTCATGCTTTGCTTTTCTCCTCACTGAAAGTAACTTCACTCTTACCTTTGCAGAATCCTCGCTTACAAAAAGTTCTTAAAAACAATGGTGTCTGTAGAAAGTAGAGCTCTCACAGTGAAAATGAAAGCCCCTCTTGCTTTGTCTCGTATTATAAAGTATTTAGCATTATTATGCATGTTATGCAGTTGACCCCTGAGATTCATAAAGAAGTTTGGACATGGTACAATCTCTACATTTTAGAGTACTGCAAAATGTGTTGTCAGGTCATAAAATTCAAGGATTTTAACCCAGCACACAGACTGCATCATCTCTCACGAAGAATTTTTGTCCTATCGGTTGAGAAAACCGCATACTTTTCAATGGTATCACATGGTTCACTGTCATATTATAAACTTGCAGTCACAATGGGTGGAATCTTTCCAGCCCCTCAACAATGTGGATAATGGTGAGTTTGTTGGAAAAATCTGGCAAAAATCAGAGAAAATGTGGTTCTTAAAAGGAGGTAGGAAAAAATGTCTGATTCTGCAACTGAGTTATGAACCAGAATCTCGTTAGTGAGTGGTGACAGGCAACATACATGTATTTGCCCACTATTAGTGCTTGATTATGCCTCATTGATATGAAATTTCATATTCTTTCATGCACCAGAGAGAAACTACAGGTGACAATTCCCGACATGGAAGTCAGAGGTGGTACGTAGTGACTCCAGCTCACTACTTGCACCTCTCAGCCTCCAACTTAGGCAGCAGTCAATAACATCTCAGTTATGTTTCATAGGCAGTGGCTGTCTTAACACCACATCCATGCAGACTGATACTGTACATGCACCAGTCTTACCACATCATGTTACATCCGACTCCCGTACAATACAGTTCTCCACTTCACTTCAAAGCTGCAGTTTAGAATGCACTAACAGCTTCAAAGTAATGCTCCTGCCATGGCACTTTGCATTGCAGGGACAATTATCGATGTCATGGATTGGACCCGGGTGCATTAGGGCTCATTGTTTGCTCTCGTATCACACACTTCCTCTGGTCTTTTTCGCATGCTCACAGCATCTTTCCTTGGACTGCATCTTTGCATTTTGTCACTTCATTCAGAATTTAAAGGCTCATGGTACTTCTGTCTTGCCTTGCTGTTCAGTGCAGATACAAAGCCAAGACCTTGTCATGGTTGTTAGTGGTATTAATTCAAGGAGTGTCACATGTTGTTGTCTAGCATTATGCTATGTCACTGTCAACCTACAGGACACGCCACCTGTTTGGACACCAATTAAATTGCATTTTCTTCAATCCAATGGCCAGATCGGAGTCTAAGGGGAGTATTCCTTGGTCAAGTCAAAGGAGATTGTCATCAGTCAGAAAGTCCTGCTGGTCAGTCAAGGGCAGTCTCTGATCTGAGTGTGGGGGCTGCGACAAGGTCAGTCGTCAAAATGAGGTGGTCACAGTCAAGGGCTCTGCCTGACTGCAGTCTGGAAAGTAGGCTGAAAAGGGATGTGATAGATGCTGAGGAGCTGGGAGAGAGGACCAACAATCTTCTAAGGAGGAAGATGAAGATAGTGAACAGGAGTAATGTCACCTACAGCCTGATAAAGAAGGGCAATGTAAGGCACAAGTCAGACAGGACTTAACCGGCACCTGGTTTCTGTAGATAGGAGTTGAGTACTGTGATTATTCATTGATTGTAAATTTGTCATTGATTCAAAGGTGAGTGGGCTCTGTTTCTTCCCAGAAGCAAATGTGGCTAATTTTTATTTACTTTTTCTTTGCTTTTGCTGTTTGTAAAAGTGAACATTTTCAGCCACCAGTGTGCCCTCGAGTTTCTTTTTAGTTTCCCTCCTGCAATGTGCGTGTGAAGGGCAGCTGTTGGCTGGCAATACCTCATTTTGTGTGGTATGGAGTTTTAAATATGGCTCCAGGAATCCCAGCAGTGGTAACTACTTCTGTTCTGGTGAACACATGATAGTACAAGCAACGCCCTGTACAGGCACAGTGCAAAGCTAATGAAGCAAGCTGTGAAGCACTGCATAAAAGTCCACTGCAACTTTTGGCAAGGAAGCCTCCCATGGAACTCCCTGAAATTGTAACTTGACCAATTTTGGTGAAATTTGGCCCAGTGTGTGTACTTGCACTATAAAACTTCACAATTATAAGAATAAGTTATAATAAGGAAAATGTCAACAATAAAGTTCAAGTGTATTACCTTGGGAGTGGAAAATCTAATGTACCTGCAGTGTTTACAAGATATTCAGAGCATCCATACATCAGCATTTCTGTACATAGATCATTTTTAAAATTCAGCTAAACATTACTGTGAATACAGAATTAACTGGTACTTTATAGTGTACTAACTTTGTTATTCTATATAAATCCACTTTTTAGTATAGTTTCCAATAATATTGCAACATCAGAATTTCGAGATTCAATTCTAGTCTTTGAGTGATGCAGATGTGAGGAGAATGCTTAATTGGGAAAACTCACTATATTACTGAATAACTGGGGTTGTATTACTAGGCTTTGTATGATTTTAGCAGTTGCAGTTGAACAGAAGGCATAGGTCACAGATGGTCAACTTTTCAAGAGGTTGAAAAAAAAACTGTGTACTGTCAAGCAGTAACAAATATTAAATAGATGGGGATAACTGTACATTTTTATGCTCCCATCGAGGAGTGGCACTTGCAGGGAGCAGAATGAGAAACGTGCATATAGCCCATTACGTTTCATCGGTTAAAATTGTAATTAAAGTATGTGAGTAATTTTGAAACTTAATTCATCACTGTGGCTGTTGAAATATGCTTTGCCTTCACTTAGTTATTTGATATCTGTATTTCTCTCAATTTTTTCATTCTGTCTCTACCTTTTCTCGTTCTCATTCCATCTCCTCCCTAACACCCCTTCCTTATTTACTTTTTCTGTCATCTAATATTGTCATTCTATCTCACTTCCCTCTTTTCATCTCTTTTATTCCCAGAATCACTATGCCTGGAAGCAGGCCATTCAACCCATTGAATCCATGCCAATCCTCTGAAAGGCATTTCACCCAGACCAACCCCACCCCCCCCCCCCCCACTCTGTCCGCATAATCCTACATTTCTCATGATTAATCCACATCCCAGGACAGTACAGGCAATTTAGCATGGTCAGTTCACCTAACCTGCACATTTTTAGCCTGTGGAAAGAAACGAGAGCAGTCGGAAGAAATCCACACCGACACATGGAGAATATGTAAACTCCACATAGACAGTTGTCAGAGGCTGAAATTGAACCTGGGTCTCTGACACTGTGAGACAGCAGTGCCAATGACCGAGCCACTGTTTCACCCATTTTCATTCATTGTTTCTTGTCTTTCTTCCTATCATTACCAATCATGTGCTCTCTTGGTTCTTTTCTGATTTGCTTCTTGTTTTGCTTTCTATTCATTCTTGCACCTTCTACCTTTTCTGTTTTCCCCATTTTTCTCTCTTTCTCTGTCTAATTTCATGTACTGAACAGTAAATAAATGATCAATTTTGTTACAAGTTTGAAAGGGTGACTCTTGTTCTCTGAAGTCTGTGTTCTTCATTTGAAGGAAAACGAGCAGATGCAATGCAAGATTTCTTCCCAAACTCAAGGAGAAACCCAGTATTGTGTCTTCAGTTCTTCTTCACTTCAGTCATATGTGTGCTATCCTTACCAGTGAAGGACTTAGCAAGCTGCACCATCGAACTGGACAGCCATGCAGCATAACCTATGTTATGGTAAATCAGCAGCAGTGCTTACATTCAGCTGCCTTGATTTCTGCTAGAGAGTCTAGTATTGTGATGATTGTTTGTGCTTATGGCAGTAATGGCTGTGTTGCTTCCTTGATGGGCTGTGGGTGAAATTAATTGAGAGTAAACAAATTGCACTTCACCAGTAGAAGAGCTGGATACTAGTTTGGCTACTTCTTATATAGGTATTCTCAAATTAATTCATTTTGTTTTGTAAAATGATCATTATACTTATTGTTTGTAAACAAATGCTAATAGCTGTGGTGATGGAATATTACCACAAGGATTAAACATCAGATACTCTGGAATAAATCACGGCATAGAATTAAAAATGTCAAATAACTGCTTTATAAACAAAAACAGAAGTTGCTGGAAAAGCTCAGCAGGTCAGGTAGCATCTGTGAAGAAAAAGATCAGAGTTAACGTTTTCGGTCTGATGACCCTTCCTCAGAACAAATATTGCCAGACCTGCTGAGCTTTTCCAGCAACTTCTACTCTTATTCCTGATTTACAGCATCCGCAGTTCTTTTGGTTTTTAATTGTTTTATAAACTTCTGATCCTACATTTTAAGTGTGGTTCAGAGGTGAAACAGTAATGCTGCAGCCTACTCTCTAATCCACATTTGTTTCAAGTGCCTTAGTACAGGATCATTGAATTTACGTCATTGGACACTGAAATAGCATGAATACTTTAACAGAATATTCACGAGATCTTGCAAAAACAATCAGGAAATTGCACTTTTTAAATACCAAATAGAGCAATTAAACTGTTTCATTTACCTGGACATCTTCCCAAATGAGTGACTTCTATGAATTCCTGATTCTGGCAAGATGCCTCTTTAACCTGACAAGGGTTATCATAGGATTTACCATCAGAAGCACATACAGGGTTGAAACTGATGCGGGAACAGTCAATGTTGCACACACACCTAGATGAGAAAAAAACAAAAGCTTTAATTAACTCTTGCTAACATTCCAATATCCACAGCTCCAAATGAGGAACTGCTTTTATTGGGAGTGCAGTTTGAAGAATTGCTTTAACAAATCTATAGACTGTACCGCATTCCTTGTCATTGCTGAGAAGCTTTGAACGAAAAGTAGGTGATCCCTTAAATTAATCTCCTGAATGTAATGTGCTAAGCAATAGATAGACGCAATACTTATATCTGACAATTGGTAGTTATTTTTTAATCAAAAATATAAAAGTAACTTTAGCATAGAAAGCCTTGATGTTTGAAAAGTTATTCTTTGAATGACAAATCTTTGAAATGCAACAATACTGTATTCAGAATGCCATTGGGTGAGACTGTGTGACCCAGAGGAGTGCTCTTGTTGCGCCTAGAATCATTAAGGAGTAGTTTTGAAATTTATCTAAGCATGCATCATGGGTTCCAGACAGGTTATCTCATAGAACTTCCACAGCAGATCCCGTTTTGAAACCAGTTAAAATTCCAGTGAGTTATCACGTATATTACATAACACTGACATATTGATTAACAAGGATGTCACCTCAGTGCAGTGGAAGCTTTATCCTTCAGCAAAACTAACTGTTCTTTAACCACTGATGCAACTAACGAACATGTTGAAATAAACCCAACGACATACCACTACAGTACAAAACCAGAAACAAGGCTGCCCACCATGACAGACTGGGCCATATAAATTCAGAGCAGGACAGAGCAATGGTATTCAATGGAGGCTACACAGCACTGACAATGTCACCTAGATGGGAGACGAAACATTTGCGTGAAAACCAGTCAGCTTGGCGAACCAACCAACAATTCCAACCGCAACCCAAGCTACAGATCTTTGTTAAAACAAAACTAACTGTGTTAAAATGGAGATTGGTGAAGATAGAACAGCAAATGAAGCCACTCCACTCAACCTGACCTATCAGCCCTTCATTATCAGTGATCATGGTTATCTGAACTGCCCCATGATATTGTGCTATAACATTTTGCTGAGGGCCACAATCAGGACCAATATAAAGGAGAACACTGCAGATTCTATAAAATGCTGCATCATGAAATGACTAGAAATATGTCTTCTTTTGATTTCTTTCCACAACAATGTCTGTAATGGTATCATTGGGAGTCTCCAAGTGACAGTCAGGTATTTCACGTCTCAGAATAAAGAGCTTAAAAAAAGGCCAACTGTTGTATTAAATTGTCCACATTAAGTCATTTTGCGCTTCTTGGAATGGAACTCAGTAGTGGTTCACCAATATTATTTTGCTGCCTTCTTTCTCTTGAGAGAATATACAACGATGAAGCAACACACGGTTGCTACGCAAAGAATACCTCCAAACCAGACAGGCTACAAATGATAGCTCAGAGTCACAAGAAACAGCACATTTATAAGGTTTGCAGTTCAAAAATAAGTTTTGTATTGCTTCATGAGTATATTTACTAGCATTCAATATTATTAAATCAAGGAGCACATAGCTTTAGAATGGAAAAGTAGTGAAGTTCTGCTAAACCTTTAGAAAACGCTGGTTTGACCATATTTGGGAGTACTGCATGCAGACTAATTACCATACGATAAAATGATGGGGAAGTGCACAGATGATTTATAAAGATGTAATCAGAAATGAATGGGTACACAGGGAAGGACTAAAGGCTGAGGTTTCTTTTGCTTTTGGGAAAAAAAACTAGAAAGATGAGGCAAAACTTAATTGAGGTCTTAAAATTATACAGGGAAAATTTTCCCACGTGGGAGGAAACGGAACAAACATCTTTATCCAAAGACTGATGAGACTGTGGGACTTGCTGTTGCAGGGAGTAGCTGAAGTGAACCATGTGCACGGCGGCATGGTGGTTCAGTGGTTAGCACTAGTGCCTCACAATGCCAGGGATCTGAGTTTGATTCCAGCCCTGGGTGACTGTGTGGAGTTTGCATATTCTCCCTGTGTCTGCATAGGTTACCACTGGGTGCTCTGCTTTCCTCCCCCAGTCCAAAGTTGTGCAGGTTCGGTAGGTTGTTCATGCTAAATTGTCTGCAGTATCCATGGACGTATAGGTTAGGTGGATTAACCCCGGTAAACGGGGTTATGGGGATAAGGTTGGGTTTGAGTGTGATACTATCAGTGCAAACTTAAAAAAAACCCACAGAGCAAAGGAGGCTATGATATGGATGCATTTAAAGGGAAGCTACTTGAGCATATGAAGAAGAAGGAAACAGCATTAGATTTAGAGGAGGAAAGAAGAAAGCCAGCAAGCAGTGATTGGGCCATATGTCATACGTAATCCTTTGTAAAAAATTAATATTTTCTTAAGCACCTTAAATGATTTCTATTGAATTGAATTGCTGGTGTGCTAAAAGATTTGTGATTTGCTGTTTTCACTGCAGTTCATAGGATCTTGATCTGAACACAATTCTGATTTAAGCAGAGTATTTCCTGACAAGCTAGTCATCATTTATTAGAGTTCAGATGAACAGTGAAACAAGCAAAGCAAGCATATTACAGCCAATTCAATTGACAAACAGGGATTTAGAATATTGTACTGATTTAGTTAAATAATCAAATTCTTTCACGACAACATCTGTATAAAATAATTAATGTAGCAAGATGTCCAAAGGTATTTCACATTAGCATTATTGAGTAATATTTAATACCAAGCATATCATAAAAAAATTAGGCATATTGAGGAACATGAACTATGTTTTAGAGAAGTAAAGTGAGGTAGGAAAGTGGGGCCAAAGAGTGGAACAATTAAAATGCAGGATACTCAAGAGGCCAGGATTAGAGAATTATAGAAGGTTGCAGAGATGGAGGAAGTCAAGGATTTGAAAAGGTTTTGTCAGACTGGGAGATAGTGTAGATCAGCAGCATAGGGGTGATGGGTGAGTGAAATGTGCTGAGAGCTGAGATACTGGTACCTGTGTTTTAGCTTGGCTTTAGTCTATGGAGAGACAAAGATGGGAGTCGAGCTGGGATAAAATTGAATAGTTTAGAAGAAAGAAGAGAATTGAATGAGTGTTTCAGCAGTAGCTATGCAGAAGCAGGGACAAATAAATAAAAACATGTTCTTTCTGATAATGTGGATGTAAAGTCAGAAGCTCAACACCGAGGCTCAACCCTGCAGAACTGTTGTGAACAGTTGGTTTTTTCTCAGAGTGGCCGGTAAGATGGCTAGAGTTAGTAGCTAGGAAAAGAAAATTTATGGCAGGGATCAAAGACTGTATCATGTACCCAACCTTATAAATGTGTTCACATCCTTTTCTTTAATAGACTCTTAAACAATAAATCACATTTTTTAGGTTATTGTACATTTAACAAATTATAATTTCATCACACAAAAAAAAGCTATTAAGATGTCTGTCTATTTATTGAAGTTCACAATCCTCTTACTGAGAGTTGAAATCATCTAAGAACACAGGAAAATATAGATGACGAAACATGTCCACATGTGTTTTCATATATAACAAGATTGTGAGTAGATGCACACATGTGATGATAGGTTGGTATACATGGATTTTTATATTTGCAAGTAGAAATAATTGTTCAAACATGTCATCGCGAATACATGAATGCTGTGGAGTAAAAATAGATCTGGCATATTATTTAGTATTCAAGGCAGGGAGGAGAGATATAGTCTGGGAAAAGGCAGAGTACTGTGATAAGTTTTCAAAACTTGCAGTCTTATTGGTTTTTCTGCATTTATACTTAAGATAGTAAGTATATTTTGAGAAGGTCCACAAATGGTTTGGAAAATATTTATAGATGTATGTGGGGAAAAATGATATAACAGAATTGAGTGATCAGTTGTTCTGAAAAAAAAGTGGTTATGTTGTTCAGAACCTCTAAGTTCTTCGTTCATAATTGATCCCTGTTGTGTAAATTCTAAAGCCTCCTATGCTGAGAATGCTATACGATATTTTATAGAGATAAGAGTAGTGGCAAGATGTAAATGCTAACAAAATTAGGGACTTTATTTCCAATACTGATAAGTGGCTGAAAGGTTGTTAGGATGGTTAATCATTTAGTAAACTCAGAGGTATGGTTTTCTGGAGATTATACTAAACCTAATGGTAGGACTAATATTTCCTCTCAGTTAAACGGCCATGACTGGCAAGTTGACACATTGAATTCCACATGCAGAAACCGCTGCAAAGTGTCGAACTTGGAGGATTAAAAAACAGTTAGGGAGATCATAGAGTCGGACCTGATGTTTTCTTAAACAAAATAAAATAATTTTTAAAAAGCCAGGCAAATTAAATAGGGACTGTAGCATTAGGAGATTAGATATTGGGAGCAGGTCAGAAAGATTGTCAGGTTGGGGTCTGAGGGGCAGATGGCGTATACAGTATTGATCATTTTTGCGGGCAGGCAATACAGACACCTGTTTCACCTGGCCTCTGGGGCTCCCTTCAGATGATGCATTTCATGAAACCTGTTAAGCTAGCCTGGTGGCTTTTAAAAATTAAAAGTGATGTTAAAAATGAATGCACTCAGCTTCCTTAAAAATGATTTGAAGACATAACCAACTCCTGAGGATGTATGGGTCTCCTGTTTATGTTAAAATAAGAATTGAGTGGGTTGGTGTTGATCTTTCATTTTTAAAATATTTGGAACTGTCAGAAGTGGACAAGAAATTTAGCCACCTGGTACCGTATCTTGCAACATTTTAAAAAAATCTACAGATTGCTTTTGGTACTTTGTGAAATAATTGCACTAAGGATAGTATCTCATCACAATTCAAGTCACCTTTTATTTACATGTTGCGAGTCCTTGACGTTGATCTAGCTCTCAGAGAGAACAGGATGTCTGACACTCCTGTTCTTATTTGTCAGCTGGGGCTCCCTGATTGGGCCTGGTTAACAGCCCCAATCAGGGAACTCATTCTGAGAGATCTACTTGGCTGACCTTGTTACAATTACTGAGCTTTGTATGCAAATCCAGAAGTCTTTCTTAAGTTGCTGTGATCTTAAAGGATAGGCACTGACTGATACAGATGATGCATCACAAATGGAAAAATCATTTTATAAATTTTTTCTGTACTGTGAACCAAAGTGGGAAAAAGATACTGCTTTAAATCGAGGAAAATGTGAAGGGAGATATTACAGTTGTAAAGCAAGTTACTGTACGTCATTGTGAGTTGTATTTACACTGTTTCTGTGCTCAAGCAGTGGGGAAGATGCTGCAGACTCACCAAGACCCTGAACGACAACTTAGACTGTTGATTGAAAAAGCAATCAGTACCAGTTATGTGGGTCAGAAGTCATCAGCATGACAACAACTTTGACTGGGTCCTGGGCAGTTGGACTGCATCTGCACAGGCATCGAAAACTTCTGTAAGGATGGCATCTCTCTCTTCTTGCAGAAAAACAACAAACAATAACATAACAGCCAGCTATTCTCAGTAACAAGTGACTGAGAGATTAAACAATTGAAATGCCAACCTCAGTGCATCAGCAGGAAAGAATTGCAGGGACTCATAATGAAGATTAAAGGTTAGAAGGGCTTGGAAGAGGAAAAATGACCCTTCATTGAATCCCGTGGATTTGTGTTTTTGCATTGTGTTCCCAAATTCTTTTTCCACTCATTACATCTATTTCTTTGCTTGTTTATGTCTGGCTGATATATGTTTACGCATTTAAGAAGGAGAAATTATATTAAAGAGTTAAAGATTGATAGTTAATATTTTGTTTGTATATGGTTACAACTGCTTTATTTGAAATAAATAGTAGTCTCTGGTTAAGTATAAGAAAGCTGGTTCTCTGTTAACCCAAGTTGATCAGACGGGAAAATTGAAGCTTTGAGTAATTTGATTAAATCTTTACCCTTTGTACCATTCCTGGGAGCCCTCAAATTCTCAACTTGTTCAGCTGTCAATGACCAAGTCAATGCAGTATTTATAGATAATGCAGTACAGATACTGCCTTTCTACACAAATTGCAACACAGTTGTTTTGAAATCTGTTTGGATGATTCTTGGCTTCAGTTAAACAGCTTTTTGTCCTGTCTTCATGGTTTTATAACTAATAAACAAAAGTGTTCAAAGAAATACAAACAGTACATTTTTAATAACCTTGTGATTTTTTTTCTCCAGTTATGATGGCACTAGTGTTCTGGAAATTAGTCTTCAATTCCAGGAGAAATGAAAGTAATTCTGGAGAGCTAGCAACCCTGTCACAAAGCATTTGGATTGTTTCTGGATGCATGTCTTTTCAGTCATGCTTGGTTATTCTCAAGGGTTTTGAGATTAAACTTTGAATGGAAATGTTGCATTCTATGTGAACTATGTACTGAATTAGGCTACAGATTAACTTTGTGATTTGCATTCATACAAATGTCCAATGTCTGTCTGTTGCTTTAGCAAGCAAATCATATGTTCACATACTAAGATTTTATAGATTTCCCCCAATTGATTTTTAACAGTTAAATTACTAAAGCCACAGCGATGAATACCCATTTATTGTATGCAACTTGTTCCTTTTTCCTCTTTGGAACAACTACAATTCAGTTGGACTTGAGTGCTTTGAGGATTTTATAACCTTGCATAGATTTGTATTTTTTTGGATCCTGCAGTGACTACAATGTAAAGGCAAACTAACAGTAGGAAGCACACATGTCAACATTATGCAAGTTTTAAAACAGTTGAGTGAACTTACTAAAAAACTTTCAATGTGAACATAGTTTCATGTCAGTTGGATAAAAACCTAAAGAGCTGTAGATGATGTAATCAGAAACAAAAACGGAAGTTGCTGTAAAAGCTCAGCCAGTCTGGCAGCATCTGTGAAGAGAAATCAGAGTTAATGTTTTAAGCCTAGTGACCTTTTCTCAGAAGCTAGACCCAAAACGTTAACTCTGATTTTTCTTCACAGATGCTGCCAGATCTGCTGAGCTTTCCCAGCAACTTTTGTTTTTGCTCACAACAGTTGGAGTTTGCTATGAGATGGCTATAGACCTTTTAATTCTCGGTCATCCTGAAGGCGTGTTGGTTTTGAGGGAGATCCCACCACTTTACATTTGATTTCAGTATCAAACAGCTCGATCAGGTACAGGTAAAACCGCCTATGAGCCACCTAAATTTTAGAAAAGTATTCCAACTGTATGAATACAACATCCCAGGTCCCAGAGATAGTAGGAACTGCAGAATCCGAGATACCAAGTTCTAGAGCTGGTTGAACACAGCAGGCCAAGCAGCATCAGAGGAGCAGGAAAGTTGACGTTTCAGGCCTAGACCTGTCTTCAGAAAGGGTCTAGGCCCAAACCGTCAGCTTTCCTGCTGCTCTGATGCTGCTTGGCCTGCGGTGTTCATCCAGCTTTACACCTTGTTATCTCCCTAAGTTCCAACCTTAAGAATTACAATTTGATTATTAATGTCTGGATGCAGGTCAAAACACGTGCTGAGAACAGAGGCCACACTTCCACGAAGATTCAAAGTTGCGACGTCGATAGACTTTCATCTTATTGGAGGGCCTGAATTTAAATCCAGGTCACAAAAGCCTCAGTTGACTCACTAAGAACGTCTCATTTAATAAAGTGTGCCAGTGATGCTGTTGCATTTACAGTTTGTAGATGTTAACAACAATTAATATTTGCCATTAAGGAATGCATTTACCAAACATCTTCTGCATCTTCATCGCATTCTGCTCCAAATTGGCAGATATCACATGATGAGGTTTTCTTCAGAATGGTTTCTCCAGAACCTTCATTTCCTGCAGGTTAATATTATTTAGAAATTAAAAAAAAAACAAAATATTCTCATGACTTTGTGATTTTATTTTTATTTTCTGGTGAATACTAGAAATGGGCAAGTTAAAAATATTCAGGTTACATGATGTTCCATCCAAAAAGGATGTGTAATAAAAACTGAAAACACTGCTGATGCTGTAAATCAGGAGCAAAAACAAAGTTGCCGAAAAGACTTAGCAAGTCTGGCAGCATCTGTGAAGGAGAAAACAGAGTTAACCTTTCGGGTCCTGTGAGCCTTCCTCAAAAAGGAACTTGTTCTGTTTTTATGGGATATTGGCAAGTCTGGTAAGGCCAGCAGGTTTCCTAAATGGGATTTACAACAATCGATGTTTTCATTGTCACTGTTACTTAGACTAGTTTTATATTCCAGAATTAAGATTTGGGTTTTGAATCTATGTCTGAGGAACATTTTTTTCTGGATTACTTGTCCAATAACATTGCTACTGTCTCCCCAAATTCTTATTTATCTCTTACATTTGACTCTGACAAGGTGTTAAGATAAATTTGTGAGTAATTCTTCACATTTCTTGCTTTTGTGCATTTAAATACTTTAAGTATTTCAGAGTCTTTTATTTCTGGTCAGCGGAGTCTCATAGGTGACTGCTTTATGATGATTTTTTTCTGAGAAATATGACTGCACACTTTAAGATCTTTTTATATCCTCCCCTCCTTTACTTTTATTCAAATGAAGCTAATTTTATTCAATTGAACTATACCTGTTGCAAAATTTACCAATCATTTGGAGGAATATACATCTTTGTAACTCATTACCCCTAAGTGAGTCAGCATAAAATATGGCAAGAAGAAACTCTCAAATCACACTCACAGTAATTCCCTTAAAATATAAAATGAATGCACTGCACAGCAGTATATTACAACAACTGCAAAATTAAAGCGAATATGTAATTTAAAAACCTGTGAGAAACAGCACTTAAAATGGAAATATTGTAAACAGAATAATTCACTCAAATGCCATTTTAAAAAGA
Organism: Stegostoma tigrinum; assembly: GCF_030684315.1. Classification (NCBI taxonomy): domain Eukaryota; kingdom Metazoa; phylum Chordata; class Chondrichthyes; order Orectolobiformes; family Stegostomatidae; genus Stegostoma; species Stegostoma tigrinum. The sequence continues at coordinate 35,006,175 of NC_081360.1, read as the reverse complement.
TAAAATTTTAAAAAGATAAAATCAAGATTTCATTTGAAACAATCAGATTAAAAAAGCTGAAGACTTTAACCAAAAAAACTGGACCTCGACTGATATATTGCTGGTGTAATCAATTACAACTTATGCTATTACTGTATGCTTACATCATGTATTATTCTTCACCTTATGTGAAGCTGGGTTATGTTCAGGGTGATCTAATTTTTGGATCCCTGAATTTACGTGGTGAATTAACTTAAATATAGACTGCTAGAAGTTCCCTCCGTTGTTCCTGTGTACGGGAACATACACTATGGAAATGAGTAAGACAAAAATGGAAGGCTGAAAGTCTGCTTCAAGCCTATGTAAAGCTGACAGACTTTGTTTAAGATACTTCTGGACTGAAGAGGAGACTTTGCAAGCAACATTCAAGAAGGCAGAAAAATACGAGCAGTTAATCTATCAGCTAGAGAAAAGAACATAAGTTTATACAGTACCCCATCAGGATGTCCCAACATGCTTCACAGCCAATAAATTACCTTTGAAGTGAACCCAGTGTTGTAATGAAACATGGCAACTAATTTGCTCACAGCAAGACTTCACATCTGGGAATGTGCCAAGTGGAAAATTAATGTTTTTATTGTTGGTTGAGGGATAATAGGCTGACTAGGACACTTGGAGAAAATTTTTACACTTCCTAGGATGGTTTAATGAGGTATGTTATGCTCACATGGACAAGCAAACACCTCACTCAGAACACAGTACGTCCACCTATATAGTACTCCCTCAGTATAGCAGTGAAATGCTGGCTTAGAATATGTTGCCAACTGTGATCAACCTTCTGATTCAGTCAGGAGTAGTGTCTACATCACTGGGGTTTTCTGCATGGACTCATTTTGGGTCCTTACACATGACTGTGCGGATCAAATCATCACAAAAACCAGTAATAATACTGGTTTTGCAAATATAGGCATTAATAAAGTGTATTGGAATGTAAAAAGATATTTGTACAAGGTAACAATTAAGACAGGGTATCTACATTTAGAGTAACCTATTATGGAAAGGTCATTAAAGCTAGTCTATCCAATGTGGTTTTAGCAGGTTGATTTCAACTAGTAATGAAGTGAGACTTAACATTTCTAGGACTAATTCCCATGAAATAAGAAGGTTAAGAAAAAAAGGTTGTTTTAAAACAGGTTTTAATTAGGTGAATAGGGAAATACTATTTATTTTGTTTGGGCAATCAGTAAAGAGTGAAGAGATCTGTTTAAAGAAACTTCTTTAACAGAGAGTTGTCATAAGATGTTTTCACAACATGAATAGTTCAGACAAAAACCAATGCATTTTGGCAAGGCAAATAAATAAACATATGAACCGAAGGAGACAAAAGACTACTGCCCTGATCAGAGCAATTTGGATTAGTAATAAAAATAGGAAATACTCACACATCTGGCAGCATCTGAGAAAAGAAAAAAAAATCAACATTTCAGTCTGATGACCTTTAACTTGAAAAAGATCATCAACCTGAAATGTTGGGTTGAATTATCAGGAAGGACATCCCCACCTGCCATATCTCTATTTCACTGAGTTGGCATGAGATGTGAGCATTTTCAAACCAGAGGCAGATGGATGGAAAGCTGGCAAGTTTGAATGGCATCCCTCATTTACTGGGACATTGGCCCAATTGTAACAATGTCAGTCAATGAAACCTTCACTTCTTCCCCAATCTACGTAGCGCCTGCACCATATCAGCAAAACGAGGTGGAACAGATGGCCAGGCATCTGATTTACCAGATGTTCTCATTATGAATGCTTGTCTGAGATCCAAGAATTACTAATGGGATTGGCCCAGGAGCGGAATGCTAGCTTGGTTTAATTGACATTATCTCATAATAACTTGGTCTTACTTTAAGGTTGTTTTTAAAAAGCCCAAGTATATTTCTGCTCAGCAAAAATGATGTGAAGTCAATTAAAAGTTTCTTCAAAATGATATGCAATGTTTATGTTTGATTGGCAGGTTTATGGGAAAGTAAGATGGCAATGTTGTTCACAGATAACGATGAGTAGTGTTCTTTTATTTCATGAATATTTTAAATGCTGTTACCGTAGCAGATTGGCTGGTTGTCTACCATTCCATAATGGATGAGTGGGCATTTGTAGGAGCATGGAAGAAAGAGGCAAGAGATGAGGATCTAACAACCATGTGTACAACTGAGGTATTGTACCAGTAAATGAAGGGCCTTCTAACCTGGTCTCACCAAATGCCTGCATCCATTTCTCCTGGCAGTAGGGTTATGTACAGTCCAATGTGAAAACAGGATAGGCAGCTCCTCCAGGACAAAGGTAGAAATGCGCAGTTATCAAATTTCTCTTGCTTCATGTCTCCTTGTTGAAAATCCAGTCCTGGTGTTCGTTGTTCATGTAAACGCCAAGGTTAATTTTTTAAAACCAGCAAGCATGGAGAAAGGCAGGCATGAAATTTCCTAGGAATTAGGAGCAAGTGTAGGCAATTCAGCTCTTTGAGCCCATTCTGCTATTTAACATGATCATGTCTGATCTTATCTGGTCTCAACTCCATTTTCCTGCCTGCATTCATTCTGCTTTACATCAGAAACATATCTATTTCTTTCTTGAATCTGTTGATTGATTCTGTGTCCACTGCATTGTGGGGGAGTGAATTCCACAGATTCCTGAACCTTTGAGAGATGTAGTTTCCTCTCATTTGTTTTGAACCCACCTCCTCTCACTTTATAACAAAGTGTGGAGCTGGATGAACACAGCAGGCCAAGCAGCATCTTAGGAGCATAAAAGCTGACATTTCAGGCCTAGACCCTTCATCAGAAAAGGGGGATGGGGGAAGGGTTCTGAAATAAATAGGGAGAGAGGGGGAGGCAGAGCGAAGATGGATAGAGGACAAGATAGGTGGAGAGGAGAGTATAGGTGGGGGGATAGGGAGGGGATAGGTTAGTCCAGGGAGGACAGACAGGTCAAGGGGGCAGGATGAGGTTAGTAGGTAGGAAATGGAGGTGCAGCTTGAGGTCGGAGGAGGGGATAGGTGAAAGGAAGAACAGGTTAGGGAGGCGGGGATGAGCTGGGCTGGGTTTGGGATGCAGTGGGGGAAGCTTGAGAAATCCACATTGATACTATTAGGCTGCAGGGTTCCCAAGCAGAATATCAGTTGCTGTTCCTGCAACCTTTGGGTGTCATCATTATGGCACTGCAGGAGGCCCAGCGTGGACATATCATCTAAGGAGGGGGAGTTGAAATGGTTCGCGACTGGGAGGTGCAGTTGTTTATTGCGAACAGAGCATAGGTTTTCTGCAAAGTGGTCCCCAAGCCTCCGCTTGGTTTCCCCAATGTAGAGGGTGCCACAACGGGTACAGCGGATGCCGTATACCACATTGGCTGATGTGTAGGTGAACATCTGCTTGATGTGGAAAGTCATCTTTCGGGCTGGGATGGGGGTGAGGGAGGTGGTGTGGGGGCAAGTGTCGCACTTCCAGCGGTTGCAGGGGAAAATACCGGGTGTGGTGGGGTTAGAGGGGAGTGTGGAGCAGACAAGGGAGCCCTGGAGAGAGTGGTCTCTCCGGAAGGCAGACAAGGGAGGGGATGGAAAAATGTCTAGGCCCAAAACGTCAGCTTTTGTGCTCCTAAGATGCTGCTTGGCTTGCTGTGTTCATCCAGCTCCACACTTTGTTATCTCGGATTCTCCAGCATCTGCAGTTCCCATTATCTCCTCTCACTTTACGATGTGTTGTTTGAGACTGTCCCACAAGGGGGAATATCTGTTCAACATCTACCTAATCAATCCCCGTTAGCACTTTATATACCTCAATCAGATCCCCCTCATTCTTCTGAATTCCACCAATACTAGCACAAATTATTCAACTTCTCCTCATATAACAGCCCTTTCATCTCTGGAATCAACCTGGTGAACCCCCTCTGAATTGCCTACAGTGCCAAAATATCCTCCCTCAAGCAAGGAGACCAAAACTGCCCGTAATTGTAACAACACTTCTTTACTTTTACAGTTTGTCCTTCTGCAATAAATATCAGGATTCTACTTGTCTTTCTTATTATATACTACACTAGCATACCCACGTCTTGTGATTCGAGCACAAAGACATCCAGATCCCTCTGCATTAACACACTTTGAGTCTGCTTTCCATTTCAGTAATAAATTTGTCTTTCTATTTTTCTAGTTAAAATGGACAGTCTCACACTTATCCACATTAAACTCCATCTGCCAGATTTTGGCCCATTGTCCTAGCTTATCAATATTCATCTGTAAACTATTTTATCTCCTCATTGCTGCCTGCTTTCCTGCCTATTTTAGTATCACCTGTGAACTTTGTCATATTACACACTACTGGCTGGCATGCTGGTTTCCTGGCACAATCCAGAAACCCAAAATCCCATCCCAGGCAAGCTGCATGGTCAATTATGGCTGTTTAAAGAACTATTACAACATATTATCAGATACTTGACAAGAATTTTCCTTTTAGTATCCAAGGTATGAGGGAATCCCCCAACTGCAGGAGTTGCTGCCCCTCAAGTGGCAGCTTAACAGGGGCAGTGTTCCAAAAGGACTTTTTCAGTCTCTGTTTACTTGCCTGGCTCCTGATTGGAGAGAGAATGTTTCCGATGATGGGATGACTATTTTCTCACTTAAATGAAAATAGAACCTTTTGCTTCTTCTGTACTGGAGAGCCTATTTGCCATCGAGTTTCAAGACCCATCTGCCATCCTTAATTGGAAATAGAGAGTCTGCCTTCTGGCTGTTAAATGGCCATTCAAGAAGAACCTTTATTCACCACAGTGCTCTAGACTTGCACTAGAATCTGTCTTGGTCCTGATTGCCGCAATGAAAATCCTGCAGACTGTCTCTAGGCATCAACATTTAAGAGTTTCAGACCTTTTGAAATCTATTCTTTTCTCTTCCTATTGCAAAAGCGAATAACCTCTGACTTAAACATGTCATATACTATCTACCCCTTCTTAGATATTCAATTAACCTATCACTTCGCAGCCTGTATGTGCTACATTATAATTGTTCAAGTAACAGTCCACTTTATTATCAACCATTCTTGGTAACAATAGCAGCTTTTCTTCTTTGCTATATTCTCACAACACGCTGTTTACATCATCATTCCAGGACATTGACAAAAAATGAAAATGGTAGAAAAACAATTAGCTGGTTATGAAGCTTTTAAATTGAGTCCTGATGTTGTGAGTAGTTGCTATATAAATGCTGACTGCATTTGTGCATCTTTAAATAATCACAAGTTAAATTTGGAAAACTATAGCTTCTAAGAGTTGTGCTGGAAATGATTCTGCAGACCAGCTAGTCTGCCTGATAAAAATGAGAGCAATTCCAGGCTCGAAAGCAAGTTTGTTCTGTTCCTCATATAGTGATCAACATTGTTTCACAGGGAAGGTTTTATGCTGACCCAGATTTTGCTGCAATATTAATAGTGAATTTCACATTGTATGCCAATATCAAGAGCTAACAGAAACACATGGAATTTATTGTCAGAAATACCGTGTTCTATCGCAGGGTGTACAGCTACAGTTCTTATTGATACACCCAGCCATTTGAACAACAATGCAAGAACACAGTGTTCTTATCCACTTAATCCATGCTAAAAAGGACTAAGTTAGGACTTGTGCATGCAGAGGAGTGAGAGGCAGAGTGAGTGAGTGAGAGAGAGAGAGAGAGAGAGAGCAGGAGAGAGGGAGTTTAGACAGAAAGCTTGTAATTCCACAATAAGTTGTTAATTGAATGACCTCTCTGATGTTCAAAATTAAATTTATGATGTGGAATCTTCCTTCCTCAGGAGCAAATTAATGTTGATTTTATAAAGTTTTTTTAAGTACTCCCATTTGCCTTTAGTCTTCCTTTGTTCATCACATTTGTTTGCTGTACGTTAATTCAATGTACTTTATATTTCTAGCTTTATATTTTCTGGTTTGTTTTTGGGTGAGGAGTCATAATTTGCAACCTATTCCCCAGGGCTTGATCAAGATGGTCAGCGTGCAAATTTGCTGCGCACACCTCACCTGTCAGACTGCACACTGTCTGGTCAACTGGGTTTCCACATTGATTTCTTCTTTGTGCTGTGGGATACCTCTTTGCACAACCTAGGGATATGTTTCAATTCATTAATGGCCCAACATTTACTGCCCCTTCTTAGGTGCCCTTGAGAAGGTGGTGGTGAACTGCCTTTTTGAATCACTGCAGCCTATTTGGTTTAGTTAGACCAACAATGCTGTTAGGGAGGGAGTTCCAGAGTTTTGACCCAGCAACAAAGGGAATGGTATTTCCATGTCAAGACAGTAAATGGCTTGGAGGAGAATTTGTCGGTAGTGGCGTGCCCATTTATTAAGCTGCCCTTGTCTGACGGAAAGATGCTTTTCAGAATGGAGGGTTGTGCCTAGCAAGGTTCCACAGGGATTAGTACTGGCACCTCTGCTGTTCATCCTCTAAATAAATGATTTGGAGGAAACGTGGGTGGTCTAATTAGTAAGTTTGCAGACGACACAAAGACTGGTGGAGTTGCGGATAATGAGGAGGATTTCCAAAGGATACAGCAGGACATAAATCAGTTGGAGGCATTGGCAGAAAATGGCAGACGGAGTTTAAACCAGACAAATGTGAGGTGATGTATTTTGAAAGGTCAAATACAGGCAGAAGCTATACAGTGAATGGCAGAACCCTTAGGTATATTGACATGCAGAAAGATCCAGACGTGCAGGTCCACAGATCACTGAAGGTGGCACAGCAGGTAGATAAGAGAGTAAAAAAGACCTATGGCATTCTTGCCTTCATTGGAACGGGCATGGAGTACAAGGAAAGGCAAGTGATCTGCAGCTTTATAGGATTGTTAGACCATGCTTAGAATATTGCGTATGGTTCAGGTCACCACTCTACCAGAAACATGTGGATGCTTTGAACAGGGTACAGAAAAGGTTTACCAGAATATTGCCTGGCACGGGAGATTTTACCTTTGAAGAAAGGTTGGATAAATTATGTTTGTTTTTACTGGAATGCAACAAGTTGAGTGGCAATCTCATTGAAGTTTATAAGTTTCTGAATGGCATGATAGAGTGAAGAGTATGAGAGTTTTTCCAGGGTGGAGGGGACAATTACTAGGGAACACAGGTTCAAGGTTTTGAAAGGTGAGGGAGGGGTTTGCGGGATGCTTAAAAGAGATGGGCGAGGTAGGTTTTTCATAGAAGGAGTGGTTAGTCCCTGCCATGTGCTGCCAGAGGAGCTCGTGGAAGCGGACATGTTAGCAGCATTCAGGAAACACCTGGATGGATACATGAACAGGAAGAGAACAGAAGGATACAGATTCTGTAAGTGAAGACAGTTTTAGTACAGAAGGGCAAAATGTATCAGCGCAGGCTTGGAGAGCTGAAGGACCTGTTCCTATGCTGTACTGTTCTTTGAGTTGGAGACACTTGAAGGGAGCATGGATAGAATACTGGCTAACGAAGAGAAGACACTATCTTTGAGCCAGGATGTCTAGGTTCAAGTTTCACCTGCTCCAGATGTGTGTCTTAACTCGTTCCCTCTAAGCTGCACAGTTGGGCGTACACACAGCTGCTCCAATGTTCCGTGCATGGTGATTGGTGTGGGTATGCTCATCACCATATTGACATCCAGTTGTGGAAGTCGCTGCCATGCATGGGACTCGAAGCCCTAGGAAGCTGGTCAAAAAATTACAGAGGATACTGGTCATAACATATGTGAGCAGGTTGGTTAGAAATATCAGTAATCTGTGTAAGTCTGTGTCACCAAAGCTAGTGCACAGAATCAGGAAGACCTTATTGACTTGTTGTTTGAGATCTCATGGATAGCTAATTAGTATTTCTACCGAAATACATGGTCCATATAATTCATGCTGCCGTAGAGATTGGTTTCGTTAGTTTGCCAAGGACAAGGAAATCAAGACCAACAGATTCTGTTCCGGAGTCTGTTTGGAAATAGATTTGTATGCAAGTCAGAACAAAATGTGCTCCTAAGATGCTGCTTGGCCTGCTGTGTTTATCCAGCTCCATACTTTGTTATCTCAGACTCTCCAGCATCTGCAGTTCCCATTATCTCAGAACAAAATGTATATATTGAATCATCTTTGTACATATTCGCCTTCGTAAGTTGTATATTTGTAAATCAAAGACATCGCCCCCCCCTTTCCCTCTCCCCACCCCTGACAACATATCCTTCCTGATTTAAGGTGCCTAGCACTTCTGCTCTTTTGGATTCAATCCTCCAGATAAAGGTCAATTTTTCATTAGCCTTCTAAACCGTTCTATTTTAGCTAATTAAGAGATTTTGTCTTCAACATTACTTACATTTATACAGCTTCTTTCAATGGAATCAATGTCATAACATATCTCAAGGCAGTTCACCAGAGCACATTTGGACAAAGAGATAAGAAAAAGTTTAGCCAATGAGACAGACATTAAAAAGAAGCCCAAAGGCAGTAAGAAGGAAGATACAGAAACCAAAGTAGAGTTACAGGTGTAAGGAGGAAATCACAGACCAAGTGCTTAGACAGCTAAAGGTCTACCCACTAATGGTAAGGTAGGAAGTCAAAACAAGGAGCTAAAATTAAAGGAATGCAAGTGTTTTTGGAGTGATTTAGGGTTGGAGGAGAATGGAAAGGGTGAGGTGATTGCAAGTTTTGAACACGTGTGGATTTAAGGCGTAAAAGCTCTGTTACTATATCACAATTATTCAGAAATAATCTATTACTAGCTACAAGTAATTCTACAGTTGCTTCTCTCCAGCTGTTCTCAAATAGTCGGATGTTAGAAATGAATAAGATTTAGAATAGAATTGGGTGTGTTTTCCATTATGCTAGGTGTATGGTAAATAATCTCTCAAAGCAGTTGCACAGAAGCAGGAAATTATATGAATTACAAATGCATTTGTATAGCAATTTTAACACTGTGCTGATTGCTATTTTAGTCTTTGTTTTAAGTGTCTATGTTTCTTTTGTGTTAGACTGTTTTGTGTTAACAATATACACATATTCAGCGGCATTCAACAACTGTGAACCACTTTCTTTCCTTGAAGACCTGGTAAACATTATCAGCACTGCAAAAGGATTCATGTTCTTATCATGCTTTAAAGCCTTGAAGGTTAACAGAAAATAATGTTGATTTTCCTTCAAGGGATGCATTCTTTTTAGTTACACCATTTGTAAGAAACTGTTCTCCCAGCTCCTCCATCCAAATATAAAACCAAACGTTTTATTTCACCCAACAATCAACATACCTTTTGTACAAAGGTTACATAGATCATAGGCAAGCTCGTAACTCTTAAGAAATGGTTTGAGTCAACAAGTCATTAGTTGTAGTGAAGCTCCGCACAATTATAAATTAAATTATGGTTTAATTAGAGTCTGAGATGATCAATACAGTTGACTTCTCTAATTTACTTCTAACAATTTTTGAAGAAATATACAACATTTAGTTTTAAAAAAGGAAAGGACATGCAGCAGTGACTTAATTTATCCAGAAAATTCTGATGGTTTCTTTCAATACAGCATTCCCCACGGAAGTGCTACAAAGCTGCTCTTGTGTAGATCTGTAGACAGTCTGATAGAAAATGTCTTCAACAGCTCCCCTAGGCAAAACTTTACAACAGTAATTTATACTGATGAGATTATTTTAATTAAATGCACAAGACAGTTCTGCATTTTTCAATGTAAATCCTATTTTTTAAAAATCTGCACCATATAAAGTATCAGTGTCAGCAGAACAGAACCGCCCACTATTTTACACTGAGTCATCCAAGCAGAAATGACTGAAAACTGGCCTGCTATTGACAAAGCTGCTATAAATGGAATGAGGAACAGAAAAGAAATCTAGATTATAAATATTTAATGCCCCCTTCTACCATGTAAAGTTTCATGTCTCCAGTGTCACAATAGCAATGATGCTTGTATTTATTTTCCCTTAGGCAGTATTTTCCCCTCAAATAACCGTCCTCATTAAAATGATATACAACATTGTGTAGGTATACAGCAGGAGCATTGAAATTGTCTACAAAATTGCACACTGTTTTGCAGGAGTCTTTTCTTTAATTCAGTTGCTGCATTCATCTTTCCACAAAACATACCGTATGCAATTAATTGCTTGCAAATTTTGCACCCTGTTTATTCCAAATGCTGGTATTTGTTCAAATCCTGCTGTGTTTGTACATCTTGGGAAGATGACAATTAAAATGTGATGCAAATTCAAATGTGCTTGAAATAGGCAGTTTAAACTTGAAAGAGAAGAAACTGGTGGATATATACTCAGCAAGATGAAACTGAATAATGCTAAGTGTCATTTAGCATAAATTGTAACTGTTTCAGTGGTCCTTTCTCCAAATTTCCTAAAGTATCCATTTCACTTAGTTTCACAGATAACCCTCACAAGTGACTATTCTTCATGAAATTTGGCTGAGTGTCAGCAGGCTATTTAATCACAGAAGGCTTCACGCTAAATCCTTCTCAGTTCATCTGTGCAGTACATACAGCGGATGAGAAACAGGGACAGGCTACTCCAATTCATTCATTGCACCCATCCACACCCCTCTTCCCCAGCTCACCAATGCTACTTGTTGGATTCCCACCAACTTCCTGGCTGACATTAGATCACTCAGACATCAAATCAAAATGAAGACTTTGCTGGTTACATCACTTGGGTTCACACTGTATGGAGGATTTGACAAATACAACAACTTTATCCTCTTTAAAAAATGTAATTGCTTTGCTGTTGGAGAGCAAGATGCACATCAAAGGTGAAAGTTGTGATAGGAATTATTACAAAATGTAATAACACCATCAAAAAGTACACGATGAACTGTACTTGGAGGAAACAATGAGGTTGACAAGGGTGGAAAATATTCTAGGCACGGGGGACTTCAACATCCATCACAAAGAGTGGCTTGGCAGCACCACTACCAACCAAGCCAGTCGAATCCTAAAGGGCATAGCTGCGAGACTGTGTCTGTGGCATGTGGTGTTGGAACAAACTAGAGGGGGAAACAAAAAAACTTGACCTCATCCTGCCAATCTGCCTGCTGTCTTTTAGAGCATTAGTGAGACCGACCATTGCACAGTCCCAGTGATGATGAAGTCCGATCCTTGCGTGGAGAATATCTCATTGTGTTCTGTGACATTATCACCACCATGCTAAAGTGAATAGATTTGGAACAGATTTAGTAACACTGAGCATCCCTGAAGTGTCATGTGGGCCATCAGCAGCAACAAAATTGTATTCCAACATAAATTGCAATCTCATGGCTAGCATATCCCCCATTCTATCATTACCATCTAGCCAGAGAGCAGCACCAGGCATACCCAAAAATGTGGTGTCAATCTGGTGAATCTACCAACAGGACTATTCATATGCCAAATATCACAAGCCTTAAGTGATAGATGGAGCTACGAAATTCCACAATAAATGGATTAAATGCAAGCTCTGAAAGCCTGCCATATACAGACAAGAATGGACGATTAACAACTCACTGAAGGAAACTTCGAAAGTATCCCACCTCAGATGGAGCCAAGAACGTCAGTGCAAATGGTAAGGCTGAAGTATTCCCAAGAGTCTTCAGGTAGGAATACCAAGTGGCCTCCTCCACAGGTTCCCAGCATCTCCGATGCAAGTCATCAGACAATTCAATTCACTCAATGAAATATCAAGACAAGTTTGGAGGTATTAGATGTTGCAAAGGTTATGAGCCCTGACAAAATTCCAGCAATAGTATGGAAGACTTGTGCTCCAGAACATTCTGTGTCCTTAACCAAGCTGTTTCATTATAGCAACACCACTAGCATCTATCCGATAATCTAGAAAATTGTCCAAGTACATGCTGTAACAAAAAGCAGGACAAATCCACCCCTACCAAGTCCCATTGCACCAGTCTCTTCATCATTAGTAAAGTGCTAGAAGGTATGATCTACACTACTAAGCAGTAGTTGTTTATCAATAACCTGGTCATTGATGTTCAGTTTGGGCTTCACCAGAGGCATTCAGATCCTGATCACATTTCAGAGATGGCCCAAATATGGACAAAGGAGCTGAATTCCAGAGTGAACTGAGCGTGAATATCCTTGATATCTAGGCGATATTTGACTGAGTGTGGAAACAAGAAACTAACAATTGAATTCAATGGAAATCAGGTGGAAAATTCACTGCTGTCTGGAGTCATATCTGGCAAAAAGAAGATAGTTGTGGTTGTTGGAGGTCATTCATCTCAGCTTCAAGATGTGAACTTCACCCAACCTCCTTTTGTTGGCTTATCCAAGATTTTCCCACTATGATGACAGCAGAAGTGAGGATGATCGCTCATAACTGCACAATGCTCATCACAATTTTCAACTTCTCAGATACTGATAAACACTGTGGCCAACTGCAGTAAGATGTGGGCAATGTCCAGTTTTGGACTGACAAATGACAAGTAACGGATGTGAGTTTGCTCGCTGAGCTGGAAGGTTAGTTTTCAGACGTTTCATCACCATTCTAGGTAACATCATCAGTGAGCCTCCAACGAAGCGCTGGTGTTATGTCCCGCTTTCTATTTATATGTTTAGGTTTCCTTGGGTTGGTGATGTCATTTCCTGTTCTTTTTCTCAGAGGATGGTAGATTGATTTGGAGCCAATGTGTTTGTTGATGGAGTTCTGGTTGGAATGCCATGCTTCTAGGAATTCTCGTGCGTGTCTCTGTTTGGCTTGTCCTAGGATGGATGTGTTGTCCCAATCAAAGTGGTGTCCATCCTCATCTGTATGTAAGGATATGAGTGATAGTGGGTCATGTCGTTTTGTGGCTAGTTGATGTTCATGTATCCTGGTGGCTAGTTTTCTGCCTGTTTGTCCGATGTAGTGTTTGTCACAGTTCTTGCAAGGTATTTTGTAGACGATGTTCATTTTGCTTGTTGTCTGTACAGGGTCTTTTAAGTTCATTAGATGCTGTTTTAGTGTGTTGGTGGGTTTGTGGGCTACCCTGATGCCAAGAGGTCCGAGCAGTCTGGCAGTCAACAAACCCAAACAGACAAAACGGGCCCAGAAACCATAACCAGTCTCCCCTACAGCAAAGACATTTCTGAAATGACTGCCAGACTACTCGGACCTCTTGGCATCAGGGTAGCCCACAAACCCACCAACAACACTAAAACAGCAGCTAATGAACTTAAAAGACCCTATACAGACAACAAGCAAAACGAGCGTCATCGACAAAATACCTTGCAAGAACTGTGACAAACACTACGTTGGACAAACAGGCAGAAAGCTAGCCACCAGGATACACGAACATCAACTAGCCACAAAACGACATGACCCACTATCACTCGCATCCTTACATACAGATGAGGAAGGACACCACTTTGATTGGGAAAACACGTCCATCCTAGGACAAGCCAAACAGAGGCACGCATGAGAATTCCTAGAAGCATGGCATTCCAACTGGAACTTCATCAACAAACACGTTGGCTCCATATCAATCTACCATCCTCTGAGAAAAGGAACAGGAAATTACATCACCAACACAGGAAATGACATCACCAACCCAAGGAAACCTAACCAGATAAATAGAAAGCGGGACATAACACCAGCGCTTTGTCAGAGGCTCACTGTTGATGTTACCTAGAATGGTGACAAAACATCTGGGAACAAACCTTCAAGCTCAGTGAACCAGCTTACATCTGGAACAAAATAAAGAACCACTCTCTTGTGGACCGAGAGGAGGAGAGTGCTGTCTTGGAGGTGAAAGGAGGATGTTGGGTTGGCTGTGCACCCTTGCGACCGGTGGAGCTTAATGCTGGCTTCGGCCTAACGCTGGTTCAGGGGAGCAGCCGACCTGCAACGATGGCTGCGGCAAGTGCTCGTGCCCCAGGTCAGGGGGTCCGGAACACCGTCCGTGTTTCCGTAAAGGTGGTGGATGAAGGTGCACCCTTGGACCGCACCTTCTTCGTGAAGAGGGTCCTGTTGGACTGTTGTGGTTCGCTGCTGCGGACATTTACTGCCTGCAGGATTTCCCCAGAGGAGGTTTTTACGACGTGACCTTCAGGAGTGCCAAGCTTTGCGAGCGCTTCGTGGAGGTTTTCAAGGAGAAAGGAGGTGAGGGTCCCCTCTCTGTATTGACCGCTGTCCCGCTGTTTGTGATGCCAGTGCAGAGGAGCCGTATGGTGACTGTACATATGTACAACACGCGTGTGCCAGCAGTTGATGTCCTGACCTTCCTCGGAAGGTACGTGAAGGTGGAAGGGGACCTAACTGACATCATGGACCCCTTTGGCATCTGGACGAGTAAGAGGCAGGTCAAGGTGACGCTGAGGATGGGCGCGGACGGGAATGTCGTACACCCACCGTCCAGCTTCGTGGTCGGCGGGAGCAAGGGCTACCTGACCTATGCAGGGCAACCTAAAGTCTGCCATGCCTGTGATAGGTCAGGTCATGTGGCGGCCGACTGCAAAGCCACCATCTGCAGGAACTGCAGGGAGGAGGGACACCTTGCAAAGGATTGCCCACAAGAGAAAAGCTGCAACCTTTGCGGGGAAGCGGGCCACCTCTATAGAGCATGCCCGCAGCGGGGGACCACATACGCCGGTCGCCGGCAGCGGCAAGGCGGGGCCAGCCCCCCCGGAGGAGAGGAGGCACCAGGGCCCAGCAAGGACCCCACTAATGTGCAGGAGGGCCAGGCCGTGCAGGAGTGCCCAGCCCCGCAGGATGGGCCCGAGGCCAGCAAAGCACCCCTGCAGGCTCCGCTCCCCCCCGACAACCCGGAGTCGATGGAGGCGGCGACAGGCGACCCAGGGGAGTGGACAACAGTCCGGAAAGCGAGGAGGAAGGTGCGTCGACGGTCCCAGGAACCGCAACCATCAGGCGGGAAGAGGCAGCTATAGGGGGGCTATAAGAGCTCCTCTGACGAGGGGGATTCGGAGAGGGCCCCCCCGAAGCAGAAGTTAAAGATCTCGAGGGAGAAGGAAAGCAGGACCCCGCTTCCAGGTGACGGGAGGTGTCCTGAGGCTCCCTCCCTCCAGTCAAGTGCCGCTGGGGCACTGGAGGGCCCCTCGGAACTTCCAGGCGGGAAGGAGGAAACAGCGTGTCCCCAGCCTGACCCGGAGCCAGACCCTCCTGCCTCCGCACCCCTGACAGGGGGATGCCACCCGGAAGGCAGCACGGACGGTTTCCTGAGCCCGGAGAGCGTCCAGCAGTTAGCCTGGGCAATGGGCATGAAGGTTCAGATGGAGGGGCTGGACCTTGGACTTGGGGAGGGTACTGCAGTCACTGCCCACAATGGGGGTACGAGTTGCGAGCATTAATGTGCGCAGTGTCAGGTCCACCGCAAGATGTGTATCCACGTTGGCCGACCTGACCACCATCGAGGCGGACCTCCTGTTTCTGCAGGAGTGCGGGATACCGCACCTCGGCAGGTACGGGAAATGGTCCGGCGCCTGGACCTGTGGGCCTTCGATCTGGTCGGGGGGTAACGACTGTCGCTCCTCGGGCCTGGCTATTCTGCTGTGGGGGCGCAACTTCACCATCTCTCAAGTTCAGGAGGTGGTGGGGGGGGGGCGCCTCCTAGTGGCTGACATCACCTACAGGAACACTCCCCTGAGGCTGATCAACGTGTACGCCCCAGTGGTACGGAGTGAGCGGTTGGCCGTCCTGCAGCGGCTTCCACCCCTGCTGGCTACGTCCAGGCCGGTCATCCTAGGTGGAGACTTCAACTGCATCATCGATGCAGATGGAAGATCCGGCGTGGGGGCAGCGGGTGGGGGGAGTCAACTGGACGTCACGTCCAGATTCCTGATGGGCACGGTGAAGGACGCCAAGCTGCTCGATGTCTTCAGCACCCCTGCAGACAGAGCGCAGCGGAGGTACACCTGGTCACGGCCAGACGGGTCTATCCGCTCAAGGATAGACTTCCTGTTTGTGTCACGGGCGTTCTTGGTCAGGTCCACCGGCGTCGAGCCGGTGTACTTCTCTGACCACTGCCTCCTGCTGGCCGACTGTCACTTACAGGACGACCAGCCAGCCGGCAAGGGGACGTGGAAGCTCAACACGACTCTGTTGACCCCAGAGAACATCGAGGAGCTGAAGAGGGAGTACGCCGGTTGGAGAACCGTGAAACCCCTCTTTGAGTCTCCAGGCGACTGGTGGGAGACGGTGAAGGAGAACAGCAAGAGGTTCTTTGTCCTCAAGGGTGTTCAGAAGGCAAGAGAGAGGCGGGGAAAGCTGTCGCGACTCCAGAAAAGGGTGCAGAACCTGCTCCTTCTGCAATTGATGGGGGTCGATGTCACGAAGGACCTCCGCGAGGTGAGGGGCCAGCAAGCCTCACTCTTCGCCGTGGAGGCCTCCCGGATAATCTTCCGGTCCAGGGTCCGCTCTGTGGAGCAGGACGAGACGTGCTCGCGTTTCTTCTTTCAGAAGGTGCACAAAGAGAGCTCTGTGCTTAGCCGGCTGAAGGAGGACGACGGCTCGGTGACGTCGTCTCGGCCCGACATTTTGAGGATCAGCAGATCCTTCTATGCCGGACTGTACAACACGAAGCCCACGGACAGCACGGCCTCTGAGTCGTTCCTGTCGTCTATCACGGAGGTCTTAGATGACGGCATGAGGGAGTGGCTGGACCGGCCGATGTCCCTGGACGAGCTGACTAGAGCCCTCAAGTCCTTGGAGAGGAATAGGACTCCCGGGAGCGACGGCTTACCGGTCGAGCTGTATTCCGCTTGTGGGGCCTGGTCGGCCAGGACCTGCTGGAGGTGTATGATAGTGCGCTTCGGGCAGGGGAAATGTGCAAGTCCATGAGGAAGGGCATCATCACCCTCATTTACAAGAGGAAGGGGGAGAGGGAAGAAATTAAGAATTGGCGTCCCATTTCACTATTAAACGTGGACTACAAAATCCTGGCCAAGGTCATAGCCAACCGGGTCAGGTCTGTCCTGGAGTCAGTGATTCACCCTGACCAAACCTGTGCTGTGCCGGGCAGGAAGATCGCTGAGAGCCTCGCGCTCATCAGGGATACGATCGCCTACGTTCAGGACAGGCGGGTGGACACCTGCCTCGTCAGCCTGGACCAGGAGAAGGCCTTCGACAGGGTGTCTCATGCTTACATGAGGGACGTCCTCTCCAAATTGGGGTTCGGGGAGGGCATCTGCAATTGGATCCAGCTGCTCTACGCCAACATCGTTAGCGCAGTCTCGATTAACGGGTGGGAATCAGACAGTTTTCCTGTTAGATCTGGAGTCAGGCAGGGCTGCCCGCTCTCTCCTGCCTTGTTCGTGTGCTGTGTGGAGCCCTTCGCCGCCTCCATTAGGAAGGACGTGAGCCTGAAGGGCGTGACTATCCCAGGCAGCAGAGGCCTTCAGGTCAAGACCTCCCTGTACATGGACGATGTTGCTGTCTTCTGCACCCATCGTCGGTCGGTGAGTAGACTATTGGACATCTGCGGCCAGTTTGAACTGGCCTCGGGTGCCAAAGTCAATAGGGGTAAGAGCGAAGTCATGTTCTTCTGGAACTGGGATAACCACTCCTTCATCCCCTTCACCGTCAGGACAGACTACCTGAAGGTGCTGGGTGTTTGGTTTGGTGGAGCTGGGGCGTGCACTAAGACTTGGGAGGAGCGTATCACCAAATTGAAACAGAAGCTGGGCAGGTGGACGCTCCGGTCCCTCTCCATCGCGGGTAAGAATCTGGTTGTCAGGTGCGAGGGGCTTTCGGTACTGTTGTATGTGGCGCAGGCCTGGCATATTCCCTGGACCTGCGCCGCTGCGGTCACCCGGGCCATCTTCCACTTCATTTGGGGGTCGAGGATGGACCGGGTCCGCAGGGACACCATGTACAAAGATCTGGGAAATGGGGGAAAGGGCGTACCGAATGCCACCCTCGCCCTGACGGCTACCTTTGTGTGCGGCTGCATCAAGCTGTGCGTGGATCCTCAGTACGCAAACACCAAGTGTCACTACTTACTGAGGTTCTACCTGTCCCCGGTGTTGCGAAGGATGGGCCTGGCCTCGTTGCCGCGGAACGCTCCGAGTAGTTGGACCGTTCCGTACCACCTGTCCTTCGTGGAGAAATTTTTGAAAGGAAACACCTTTGACCACAAGGCCGTCAGGCAGTGGTCAGCACGTAGTATCCTCAGGACCCTTTGGGAAAAGGAGAGGGTGGATCCCGTCGTGTGGTTCCCCACGCAGACTGCCAAAGTCGTCTGGCAGAATGCCTCATGGCCAGAATTTTCAAACAAGCACAAGGACATTGCTTGGCTGGCGGTGAGAGGGGCTCTGCCAGTGAGATCCTTTATGCATGCCCGGAATCTCTGCACCACCGCACGCTGCCCTCGAGGTGGCTGCGGGGGGGGATGAGACTGTCGATCACCTCCTTCTGGAGTGTGCCTATGCGCAGGAGGTCTGGAGGGGGATGCAGTGGTATTTGTCGAGGTTCGTCCCGAGCAGCTCCGTGATGCGGGACTCCGTGCTCTACGGGCTGTTTCCGGGGACACACACCGAGACCAACATCAACTGCACCTGGAGGACCATCAATGCGGTGAAAGACGCTCTTTGGTCTGCCCGCAACTTGTTGGTCTGCCAGCTGAAAGAACTGACCCCGACCGAGTGTTGCAGACTGGCGCACTCCAAGGTCCAGGACTACGTGCTGAGGGACGCACTAAAGCTTGGGGCAGCCGCCACCAAGGCACGGTGGGGAAAGACCACCGTATGAAACCCCTCGTCCAGAATAGAAAAAAAGAACCCTATCTGGTGACTGGGCCCAGCTGGCGCCTTCCCCAACTGGTCAGGGGGCCAACGTGGACTGTGCGGGGTGACGACTGCCGGGGTGTTTTCTTTGCTTTTTTTTTTCTCCTTCTTTGTTTTTTTCCTTTAGTTGGTGTATGTACCCCCTGGGTGACCCGGAGCGGCTTGCATGACTGGGTAGGTGTGTAAATATGTTTTATTTTTTGTACATCTTACGAATAAAGTATATTTTTTCAAATAAAAAAAAAGGTGACGAAACATCTGAAAACTAACCTTCCAGCTCAGCGAGCAAACTCACATCCAGAACCTCAACCTGGGCTACAAATCTTCTCAAAACTCGCTAATGACAAGTAATATTCAACCCACACAAATGTCATGCAATGCCTATGACCAATAAGATAGAATGTAGCCATTATCTCTTTCCATTCAATGACTATTATACAATCACTGAATACCCACTGTCAATATCCTGGGAATTACCACGAACCAAGAACTGAACTGGAATAGCCAGACAGGTATTGTGGTTACAAGGGCAAATCAGAAACTTGGAATCCTGCAGTGAGTAACTCACCGACTCCCTAAAGCAGATCCACCATCTACAAGGCATAAATCGGGAGCCTGATGGAATAGTCCTGACTTGACTGGTAAGTGCAGCTCGAACAATAATCAAGGATCTTGACATCATTCAGGACAAAACAACCTATTTGAGTTACACCTTATCCACAAACTTCCAGTCCACCCATCACCAACACTCAGTAGTAGCTGTATGTACACGATGCACTACAGAAATTCATCAAGGTTTTTTACACAGAATCTTCCAAATCCACAACCAGTACTACCTAGAAGGACAAGGGCAGTAGATACATGAAAAGTTCCTTTGTAAGCTGCACACCATCCAGACTTGGAATTATATCTATCTACCTTTGGTGTTGCTGAATTAAAATGTTGGAACTCCCAGCTTAAAGGCATTGTAGGTTTATGTAAACTAAATGGATCACAGTTCAAGAAGCAGCTCACAACCACCTTTCCAAGGGCAACTAGGGACAGGCAGTACATTCGGGCCCAGCCTGTGATGGCCATATCTCAGAAATGATTAAAAAACATTCAGTACTCGCAGATCTATAGTAGCTCCAGTCCAGAAAGACCTCAATTTAAAAATCCTTATGCTCATTTTCACATCTTTCCACGACTTCGCCCTTCTCATCTCTTACATCTTTCAGCGCTATAAAATCCTTCAGGAACACCAAGTTCCTTCATATGCAATGTTTAGTGCTTCTTGAACTTCTATTGCACAAGCATAAGGTACTTAGGACTGAAGGAAAGGCTGTTAAACCTCAAGAGATCATTCCTTCAATCTCTTCCCCTCCTCACTTTTGTTTCCTGTTTAACACCTATCTCTTTGATCAAGCTTTTGATTGCCTGTCCTAATGTCTTCTTCTTTGGGTGGGTCCTTTTTTTTATGATTTCAATCCTGTGACACATCTTAGGATACTTTAGTACACTAAAGACATCAGTTATTATTGTAGCTATTTAAACAGATTTTCACAGATGAACTAAGGAAATTTACAAAGTGTATTAACCAATGTGTTATGAATAGCACTCAGTTAAATTTCAAGTCCCTTGAAAGCAAAGCCATTTTATATTAAAACATATGTTCATCTATCCTCAAAATAAAAATTGATGCAATGATTATGAAGTCAATGCTTCCTAATAAAGCTATCTTGTTGTAGGAGTAATAACAAGTATCAGGGCTATGGAAAAAGAACAGAGGAGAGGGGCTAATTAGATAACTCTACCAAAGGTCCTTCTTTAGTGTTATATAATTCAATGATTCACTGAAATTAGACCTTCAGTAATATATAGTAAATTACATGTGGGTAGCTTAAAAGATACAACTTCTATAAAATGTCCAAATGGCCAATAAAGTGTGACTGGAGCTCAGACATTTGGAGGAAATGCCTTAATAGAAGCATAGCTTTCATCACTATGCCTAAGAACACCCATTTTCCCCTTCACAGAATATATTGTTTAACATTTACTTAAACGTAGGTCTGATGGTGTAGATCATTTAATTCCTGATTTAACCCAAATGGCAACTGGTCTCTAAGTCATCTTTGAATCTAGTTATAATCTTATTCAACAAAAGCCCATTTATATTAGTCTTGACAGCTTCAGTTGGCTCAAAAGCCACAGCTGTTTTTGTGGGGAAGGCGTGGGGGCAAGTTCAGAATTTCATTAAAAAACAAAATATTATGAATGCAGGACATCTGAAATAAGAACAAAGTGCTGCAGAAATAGGGCAGGTCTGGCACACTCTTCAAAAGGTCTGAAGCATCATCATACTGGACATGTAACTCTGTTTCTTTCTCCACAGATGTTGCCAGATGTACTGAGTTTCTCCAACACTTGCGATTTTAGAATTCCCATTACTTTGTATGAAAAAGTGTTTTCTGAACGTTTTTAAAATTCAAATATTCAAATATACAAACCATGAATCCTTATTTTGAATTCTCCATGAGTGGAAATAGTTTCTTTGTATTTACCTCACCAAATCAATGAAATAATTGTAAACACCTTGGTTACAGTTTTTCTAAATCTTCTAAACTTAGAGAATGCAAGTCAAGTTAACTCAGCCTGTGCTTATAATTTAAGTCTTTAAATGCTGGTGTCAATTCTGTTGAACCTGGACTGCCCTCATTGTCAACACTGCAGGACAAAATAATCTATTTGATTGGCATGCTGCTAACCACCTTGAAGATTTACTCCCTCTGCCATTATAGATAGTATACGGATATCATTGTGCACCAAAGTCCACTGCAGTAATTCGCCAAGACTTGTTCAACAGTACCTTCTAAACCAGTGATCATTTTGCCAATAAAAACACAGGCAGCAGACACATAGGGGCACTAGTAATTGCAGGTTCCTGTTCATGTCATACAGCATACTGACTTGGAAATGTAGCAGTGTTTGTTTATGCTGGGTCAAAGTTCTGGAACATCCTCCCCCGCAACTGAATGTACTACACCAGATATATTGCAATGACTGCAAGTACCTCATCACCGCCTTCTCCAAGATAACAGAGATTGGCAACAAATGATGGCCTAGTCAGCTATGGCCACAGTTCACAGATCATAGAATCCCTACAGTGTGGAAACAGGCCCTTCAATATACATTGTCTACATTGACCCTGACAGTATCCCACCCGGCCTCTCTCCTATAACCCACCTAATATACACATACCTGAACACTATGGGCAATTTAGCATGGCCAATCTACCTATCCTGGACATGTCTGGGCTGTGGGAGGAAACTGAATCACCTGGAGAAAACCCACACAGACGGCAGGGAGAATGTGAAAACTCCACACAGACAGTCACCTGAGGGTGGAATTGAACCCAGGTCCCTGGTGCTTTGAGGCAGCAGTGCTAAGCACTGAGTCACCATGCCACCCCATGAACATTTGTTCATGAACAAATTTTTAAATATTGTTCCTGAGATGTGGTTCTCACATACAGGAAATAAATACAGGAATCAAACCCAATTTTGATGAAAGCTTTTACACAATTAAGTTTCTCCTTTTTGAGTTCAATTTTCTTTGAGATAAAATCCAACATTCCATTATTCTTTCATTACATTTTCTAAACTGAAAAGTAGGTATTAGTCAGTTACCTAAATGGATACTAAAAGGCCTTTTTTCATCCCAGCAGCTCACCATTATTTACATTTACTTTTCTTGATCCAAAATGAATGACTTCACACTTTCCACAGTGAACTCAATTTGATATAGATATACCTATTCAGCACAAATACTTGTCAAAGAGCAAAATCATAACCATCTGATTGAAGGGCTGTCAACTGATCAATTTCAAATTACATGCAAGCGCCAGGAAGGGTTTAAAGAATAATTATAGCAGTGTGTGTCCTGAGAAAATGTTCTCCAACAGTGCCGTGCATGAAGTTAGATCAGCAATAGTGGCTCGAAAGGCATTCAATTGTCAGGTCGTCATGATGTTGTTACGTAGTCCTGCCTATCTGGAACCATCTCAGGAAACAACAATCCTACATCCAGTTCATCAAAGATGATTATTAACATTTCGAAGCATTTTCAGGCAACATGCCTTTGGTAACCTACTGAAGCTTGCCTGTTGCCTATGCGGTCATTCTCACTGTGCTACTAGATGCAGGTGTGGAGGTGCTGAAGGGCCTCTTGCTGAGCTGTATTATACTTTTTACTACATTTGACCTGCACAACATTTGATGTGTTACATTAACAAATGTACAGAAAGGTCACAATTCACAAGATACAAATGCAGGATCGATGCCTATTCAACAGAAATAAATAGCTCTGTATAACTCAATAAAATGAATTCACTCTAATGTTATCTCCTAATCTCCCATTGTGCAGGAAATAAGTTATGGATATCACAAAGCTAATCTAACAGAATAATGTGGAGGTGGAAATTATTTTCAGTTGGATTTCAGACCTAAAACGGGGCCTCCAACTTTCAATGGATTAGCTGCTGCTTCCTTTATGCACCACAGGTAGCTCACCCAATTTAATAAGGTGAATATTAGGTTCTTTGCCTCCTGAAAGCCTGAAAATAGTTTCAGGATGGAGATGGTGACCACAAATGCCATGGAATAGGAGTTATGTGAGTGGGTGGGTTTTGTAAAGGGAAGCATCCTACTTCTGCTTGGAGAACAAAACAAAACTGGAAACCACACCCTCATGCTGCAATTATCACTATCCAATTTCATAGAAGAGTACCAAAACGTTATTATGCTCCTCATTTATAGAATAGGGAACCAAAATATATTTGAGGCAGCCATTAGGAACATCTAAAAAATGGCCCAAACCAATATATTTTGGATTGTGACATTGGTCCTTGACACTTCGTCAGTGCATTAAGTAGATGCAACAAGGAATAATTTCACCTCAGGTAAGGCAAGTATTATTGGAAGTATCAGGGGTGTAACTGAGTCAATGAAAAAGGACCTGAAACTTGTTCCTGCAAGGAAATGAAGTGACCAAGTGGAGGAAGGACGTTGGGCATTCTCCTCTATGGTGCAGAGACTTCCAGATGTTTGCATAGAAATGGGTCTTTGATGTATTACTTTAGTAACATTGAAGAAATAATCTACCAGTTTGATAAGACAAAGTTTAGCTTGAAATTAATCATATAATATTCATATCATTACCACTTACTATAAAAGATCAACTACAAAATCAAAATATATTTAATGATAATGCTTCAAACTGACCAATTCCTTTGTGTCCAATATAATTTCAAGGATCCAATACTTTAAAACCCCTCTCCCTTTGTAGCTAATTCAAACCTATTTCGTAACATACCATAGTTTAAAGGTAAATCCCAATAGTGGTTGGATTCAATCCCATTTTAACACAGGTAGTAAACACTAAGTTAAGCATACAGACAGTCTCACTCTGTATCTGTAGTCCCTCCCTCTCCTCAAAACACCAAAACAGGTTCTCTCCCCATTGCTGCTCCAATGTTCAGACTAAAAGTGCTGTCACTCACTGTCCCACAGATCTTTTAATCTCAAGCTGTTTTTCTCTCCTACACTTGCTGCTAATACATTAGCTCACTAGTGAGACACAGAAGAGCCTATTAGCAGCAAGTGTACAAGAGAAATATTCTGTGATTGGAGAAGCAGTAAAGGGAATGATAGCGCATTAGTCTGAGCACTGGAGAATTTGTGTGGTTCTCATAATGAAAAAGAGATACCTGGTAAAATCAGAAAAATTGCATCCCTGAAGTATATTCAACGGGACATATTAGTATCCAATAGCACTGCCCACTGGAAGAAATGAAATGTGAAACCCTAATGTACCTGTCTCCTTTTAATTTGCTGTTTACTGGCTTCTGCACAACATGTTCCACTGCAATTTTTTTAATAGCAATGTTGTGTAAAATGTAATGTAATCATCATTTATCAGACCATTTGAAACTTATTTTAAGGGATACTTTTGACAAATTCAAAATATGCATTAGTTTATGTATAATAAATGAAAATTGACATGAAACAGGCTTTACCCGTTGAGTTCACTCTGGAGATCCTGTCAGAAAACAGAAGAACCATTTGGCAAAAAAGGTTGGAAATATGTAGGTTACAGCTGATGGCAGACAGCCAATTCAGGCCCTCCAGACCCTATCTACAAGATAGAGATTGAGGAAGGCTATTCAGTGCACTTTGATTCATCTACTAGGAATTTATAAACCCATATCCAACTCCACGACTGCCACATTTTTTTTTGGAATGATTTCAGTGTTTTTACTTCCATTTGAAAATTGTATTCCAGATGTTGATCAACCTTTAAGAATTTCCTGAAATATGTTCTAATGTTTTAAGTCCCAGGCCTCATTTACACGCTCCAACACCAAGTTCCCACTCAATCGGAATTACACTGATGTTGCAAGCACAGGTCAAATCTATGTGGAGGCCAATAAAAATCGTCCCCGATAAGATATTTGCAAATTTATGGGTGAGGAGAGAATAATAAATTGAAAAGTCACAGAATTAGAGTCATTTCTGTGGGTGGGACGATGGCTTAATGGCTAGCACTGCTGCCTCACAGTGTCAGGGACCCAGGTTTGATTCCACCCTCGGGCGACTGTCTGTGTGAAGTTTGCACATTCTCCCCTTGACTGCGTGGGTTTCCTCTGGGTGCTCCAGTTTCATCCTACAGTCCAAAGGTGTGCGGGTTAGATAGACTGGCCATGCTAAATTACACATAGTGTCCTGGGATGTGCAGACTAGGTAGAATAGCCATGGGAAATGCAGGGTACAAGGACAGGATAGTGGGCTAAGTCTGGGTGGGATGGTCAGCGTGGACTTTGAGCCAAATGAGCACGTTCACAGGGTATCATCAAACCTTGATTCTGCTGTTCAAATTAGGCTCTGACTTCTGAGGATTCTGAGAATCATCTCCTATCTTAGACTCACTAGCATCAGCTCTGACTGGAATTAAATATTTAATTTTTCATTTTTCTTGATTAAATGATGCTGTTCCACAGTTTAGTGTTTGCTTTTAACAAGGACTTTTTTGTTGACCTTACATAATTCATCTTTGAAAGAGTAGAATCTTAGGCAAATATTTCAAGTGAAAACCACAAGAAATATACTGTTGAAAAGTGAAGTAGAAAATCAGCTAACATAGAAAGTAACCTCCAAACGGTTTACCAACAATGTTAGTAATAAATAGGTAATAAGAGGTCGGATTAGAGAACATAAATGATTGTCACTCAGTCCCTTGACACTATTCGGCTTTTTGATAACTTTGTAATGACGTGAAGTGCCCTTAACTCCACTTTCCTGCCCAACTTCAATAACCTTCAATTCCCTTGTCAATCAAAAATCTGTCCAACTCACCCTTAAATATATCCCATAATCTAGCTCAACTGTTTGCTGGGGAGGGATCAGAGTGGAGGAAGAGCAAAATAGCGTGTGTGAGAGATGGAGAGACAGAGAATATTCCCTCTGTAAGAAAGCATTCCTCCTCATTTTCCTTTGATAGGAGAGACCCCTTATTTTGAAGCTATGGTCCCTAGTTCTAGATTCTCTCCCAGGAGAAACATCCTGTCAGGAACTACCCCATTGAGCATCTTCAGAATTTTACGTTGCGATAACATCATCTCTCATTCTTCTAAACTTGATACAGCCAAGCTGCTGAAACTTTCCTTATAAGGCAACCCTCGAACATCGGAAGAATCAACCCAATAAACCTTCCTTTAACTGCAGTATGTAGTTCATTAAGTGATCAAAACTGGGCATAGCACTCTAGGTGCAGTCTATCAATGTGCTGTACAGCTGTAGCAAGACCTCCCTACTTCTGTATAAATATACAAATAAGGAATAGGGTTAGGAGTACCCCATCCAGTACATAAAGCTTGCTTTACCATTCAGACCATGGCTGATAGAATTCTAATTAACAAACCTGCACACATGTCTATTCTTGATGATCATTCATCTCCTTGTTTAAAAATAATCTACTGAACTTTGCCTTAAAAATATTCAAGGAGTTGAAGTTTCCTTTTTTGGACTTAAAGCAAATTGCATTGAATTTTGTGGAAGGTTTTTCATTGTGAGTCCAAGCAAGATTCTTACCCTTTGTTACCAAATCCACCTTGTTAACTAACTTCCCTGCCTTTATGGCCACCCTCACCTCAAACCTATTCTTATCTCACTACATGCTGCTCCCAGAATAACTCACCATTCAGACATCTAAAGAAGTAATTCATGACTCCCAGCAAAAATATCACAGTATGGAGGAAGGAATTCAAGAGAAGGATAAATCAGCTATGGCTAACCAAGGAAGTTAAAGAGAGTATTAAGTTGAAATTTAAAGCGTATAAGCAGTCAAAAATCAGTGATGGCCCCAAAGATTGGGATAAATTCAGAATGAAGCAAAACAGGACTAAAAAATTAATAGAGAGACAAAGAAATAAACTCTGAGGCCAAACTAGCAAGGAATACAAAAACTGACAATAAGAGCTTATTTAAATATATAAAAAGAGAGTGGTGAAAGTGAACATACGCCCCTTAGAGAATGAATATGAGATTTCTGGATGTGCGTTTGCTCGCTGACCTGAAGGTTAGTTTTCAGACATTTCATCACCATTCTAGGTAACATCAACAGTAAGCCTCCAATGAAGCGCTGGTGTTATGTCCTGCTTTCTATTTATCTGTTTAGGTTTCCTTGGGTTGGTGATGTCATTTCCTGTTCCTTTTCTCAGAGGATGGTAGATTGGCTCCAAATCAATGTGTTCGTTGATGGAGTTCTGGTTGGAATGCCAGGCTTCTAGGAATTCTCGTGTGTGTCTCTGTTTGGCTTATCCTAGGATGGACGTGTTGTCCCAATCAAAGTGGTGTCCTTCCTCATCTGTATGTAAGGATACGAGTGATAGTGGGTCATGTCGTTTTGTGGCTAGTTGATGTTCATGTATCCTGGTGGCTAGCTTTCTGCCTGTTTGTCCAATGTAGTGTTTGTCACAGTTCTTGCAAGGTATTTTGTAGATGACGTTTGTTTTGCTTGTTGTCTGTATAGGGTCTTTTAAGTTCATTAGCTGCTGTTTTAGTGTTGTTGGTGGGTTTGTGGGCTACCCTGATGCCAAGAGGTCCGAGTAGTCTGGCAGTCATTTCGGAAATGTCTTTGATGTAGGGGAGAGTGGTTATAGTTTCTGGGCCCGTTTTGTCTGTTTGTTTGGGTTTGTTGCTGAGAAATCAGCAGACTGTGTTCATTGGGTACCCGTTCTTTTTGAATATGCTGTACAAGTGATTTTCTTCTGCTCTTCGTAGTTCCTCTGTGCTGCAGCGTGTGGTGGCTCGTTGAAATAATGTTCTAATGCAGCTTCCTTTGTGGGTGTTGGGATGGTTGCTCCTGTAGTTCAGTATTTGGTCCGTATGTGTTGTTTTCCTGTAGATGCTGGTTTGAAGTTCTCCATTGACAGTTCGCTCTACCGTGACATCTAGGAATGGCAGTTTGTTGTTGTTTTCCTCCTCTTTTGTGAATGTTATGCCAGTAAAGGGTATTATTGATGGTCTTGAAGGTTTTCTCCAATTAGTTTGTTTAGTGATGACAAAGGTGTCATCCACGTAGCGGACCCAAAGTTTGGGTTGGATGATTGGCAGAGCTGTTTGTTCGAGTCTCTGTATTACTGCCTCTGCTAAGAACCCTGATATCAGAGATCCCATGGGTGTACCGTTGGTTTGTCTGTAGGTTGTGTTATTGGAAGTGAAGTGGGTGGTAAGGCATAAGTCCACTAGCTTGATGATGTTGTCCTTGCTGATGAGGTTGGTGGTGTCTGGTGTATGTGTCTTTGGTTCTTCTAATAGTGTAGTCAGTGTTTCTTTGGCCAGGTTGATGTTGATGGATGTGAACAGGGCTGCTACGTCAAAGGAGACCATTATTTCATCCTCTTCTGTCTTGGTGTCTTTGGTGTTCAGGAATTCTTGGGTGGAGCGAGTGGAGTGGCGTGAGTCTTCTACTAGGTGTTTTAGTCTTTGGTGTAGTTCCTTGGCTAATCTGTAAATTGGTGTTCCAGGTAGCGAGACTATGGGTCTGAGGGGGGCCCCTGGTTTGTGCATTTTTGGTAGTCCGTAGAAGCGTGGTGTGTTGGATCCGTCTGGTTTCATTTTTTTGGAAGTCTCTCTTGTTTAATTCTCCAGATTTTTGTAAGTTTTTTGAGTAAGGCTGTGATTCGGTTCTCTCGTTGTGGGGTCGGTCTATCGCCACCTGTTAGTAAGTATCGGTATCTGCAAGCAGTGCGTTCGCTTTCTCAATGTAGTCTGTTCGGTTTAAAATGACTGTCAAGCGTCCTTTGTCTGCAGGTAGGATAATGATGTTTTATCTTTTTTGAGTCCTTTTAGGGCTTTCCTTTCTTGTGTATTGAGTGTGTTTTCTTCCTTTTTCCTGCTTAATGTTGGTGCGACTGTCTGTCTGGTTTGCTGGGTTTCTTCTGTGAGTTTGTTGTCTTTCAGTGTTGTTTCTAACGCTGCTAAGAAATCTTTCTTGTCCGCGTCCCAAATCTTCTCAAAACTCGCTAATGCATATGAGAAACAGTTTTTGGGTACTAGGAATGACATAGGAAATGAACAAATATTTTGCATCAGTCTTTACAGTGCAATATACCACAAACTTCCCATTAATACTAAATATCAGGGAGGAATTAAGTGTCATTACCATCATTAGAGAAGTAGTATTAGACAAACTAATGAGGATAAAGGCAGAGACGTCCCCTGGTCCTGATGCCTTGCATTCTAGGATCCAAAAAGAGGTAGATACAGAGATAGCGGATGCATTGGTCGTAGGTTTTCAAAGGGTTGGAAAACTGCCAACGTTTGTATGTTAAACAACCCCAATTCAAAAACTGAGGGAGAAAAAACAGTGGATAACTGTAGGCCAGAGATAGTAGGAACTGCAGATGCTGGAGAATCTGAGATAACAAGGTGTGGAGCTGGATGAACACAGCAGGGCAAGCAGCATCAGAGGAGCAGGAAGGCTGACGTTTCAGGCCTAGACCCTTCTTCAGAAATTGCATGGTCTATTGTTGCAAAAATACTGGAATCAATTAAGGAAATAATAGCAGAACAGTTGGAAAATCACAATTTAATCAGCAGAGCTTCAACAAAAGGGAATTTGTGTCTGACTAATAAGAATTTTTCAAAGAAGAGTCAACCAGGGTGATTAGTGAGGAACGAGTATTTTACTTCCAGAAGGTGTTTGATAAGGTATCTCTCAAATGCTTAAGTAATTAGGTAACAGCTTGTGGTATTGGAGGCACAATATTGGTATGGATAGTGCATTGATTAATGGCATGAAACAATGAGTGGGGGATAAAGGGTTCTTTTTCAGGTTATCAACCTGTAAACAGTTGGGTTCCACAAGAATCAATGCTGGAATGACAACTGTTCACAATATACGTTAGTGACTTGGAGGAAGGAAGCGAATGTACTGTATCAAATCTATACCTGTGAAAAATAGGTAGAAAGGCAGGATGCAACAAAGATTTAAACAGTTTATGGAGAAATATTGATAGGTTAAGTAAGTGGGCTAAAAGTTGACAAATAAAATATAATGTGGGAAAATATGAATGTCAATTTTTTTGTCAAGTTCCATTGTTGCGAACGGTGTGAAGTTGTTGAAGGGAGAACATAAGAACACAGTATTACTTAAAAGGAGAAAAACTGTAGAATTCTGCAACACCAAAGGGCTTGGCAGTAATAATACAAGAAATGCAGAAAGCTAGCACAGAGGAGTAGCATTGAATCAGGAATGCTAATGCAATATTGGCCCTTATTTCAAGGGGGTTTGGGTAAAAAACTAGTGAAGTCTTACTACAACTGTACAAGGTACTGGTGAGACCACATCTGGAGTACTGTGAGCAGTTTTGGTCTCTTTATTTAAGAATAAATATTATTTCATTGGAGGCAATTCACGGAAGTTTCACGAGAATAATGCTGGCAATGGAGAGATAATCTTATGACAATGAATAAATGGATTGGGACTCTACTCATTGGAATTTAGAAAAATCAGAGGTAATATCATTGAATGGGGCATACTTAAGGGACATGACATGGTAAATGATGAGATGTTTCATCTCATGGGAGAATCCAGGACCAGAGGGTGTAGTCTAAGAATAACGTGGTGCCAATTTAAGACATAGGTGAGGAAGCATTTCTTCTCTCAGAGTTAAGAGTCTTTGGAACTTATTGCCACAGAGAGCTGCGGTGGTAGAATGCTTGTGTATGTTTTAGGCATGTTGGATCAGCCATGGTTCTATGGAATGATGGAGTGGGCTCAAAGGGGAAAATGACCTACTCCTGTTACTACTTTTTATGGTCTTACGGCGGATATCCACGAAATGGCTTGCATCCCATACACCACGCCATCTTTAAAAGTGCACTGTACACTTGAGCAAGTACAGTCAGTCCACAGCTGCCCTGTAAGGTTTCTGACATTTGTCCCAGTCATTTTGGAGGAAATCACCACCCCCTTTGCAAGTAGGGACCTGTGGGGCCTGCTGATGGGGTGTTGCAACCACAAGACATTTCTTTCTCCTGGACCAACACCAGAGGTTACAACACCAATCATGCCACCATGGTCAGAGGCTGCCATATGAGTCAGTACAAAATGATATAATATAATAGTATAATATTTGCCCTAACAAAATTGCGTACCTCACACTTACCTAGATTAAACTGCATCTGCCAGTCCTCAGCCCATCTGATCAAGGTCCCATTATACTCAGATGTAACCTTCTTTGCTGTCCATTATGCCAACAATTTTGGTGTCATCTGCAAACTTACTAACCATATATCCACATCCAAATTATTTATATAAGTGACAAAAAAATCAGCATTGTTCCAGGTATTAGCCTGGTAAAGCTTCTATGAACTGTCTCTGACACATTTATAGATATTTTTGCAATCAATCTGTTCGGAGATGTTATTAAAAACCACTGGAGGAGGTGGGACTTCACCCAGGCTTCCTGCTCAGAAGCAGGTCAATATCCCTGTACCACAACAACCCACTCCAACATATCTTTCCTTAAATAAGGTGATCAATTATGTACACGTACTCCAGACATTTACTCCATTCTCCTTGCAATAAGTCCATTTGACTTCTTAATTGCTTGTTGTATCAACATGCTGACTTTTCGTGATTCAGTCACAAGAACACTCAGACCCCTTTGCACCACAGCATTTCTTTCTTTGTTTATAATGAATGTTTCTTTTGTTATTCCTGCAAAAAGTGGAAAGTCTAATTTTTCTACATTGTACTCTTATCTGCCAAAAAAAGAGACAAGACAACCCAATCCCCAATAGAGCTTGCATTTTTATTACAATGTGCTTTCAAGACTATAAAATATTGAAGCAGAATTAGACTATCTGGCAAATTGAGAATGCTTTGCCTTCAATAATGGTTGACATGTTTCTCAATCCATTCTTTTGACTACTCTCCATGCACTTTGGTAAGAAGAATAGAAGCGTGGACTATCTTCTCGGGAGAAAGTTCAGAAGTCTGAAATGCAAAGAGACTTGGGAGTTGTAGTCTTGGATTTTCTCAAGGAAAACCTGCAGGATGAATTAATAGTTAGGAAGGCAAACGCAAGTTTGGCATTTAATTTGAGAAGACTTAAATATTAAATCAGGGATGTACTTCTGAGGCTCTTAAAGCTCTGGTCAGGCCACATTTGGAGTATTGTGCATAGTTTTAGGCCCCATATCTCAGGAAGGATGTACTGGCCCTGAAGCAGGTTCAGTGGAAGTTCATAAGAATAGTCCGAGGAATGAAAAGCTTAACATATGAGGAATGTTTGAGGACTCTGGGTCTATACTCGATGGAATTTAGAAGGATGAGGGGGGATCTAATTAAAACTTACAGAATACTGAATGGCCTGGGCAGAGTGGATGTTGGGAAGATGTTTCCATTGGTAGGAGAAACTGGGAACCAGAGGGCTCAGCTTTAGAGTAAAGGGAAGACTTTGTAATTAGAGGTAAGGAGAAACTTCAGTCATAGTGGTGAATCTATGGAATTCACTGCCACAGATGGCTGTGGAGGCCAGGTCACTGAGTACATTTAAAATAGAAATAGGTAGGTTCTTGATTGTCAAGGGGACCAAGGGTTACTGGGAGAAAGCGGGAGAATAGGGTTGAGGAACTTATTAGCCATGATTGAATGGTGGATCAGACTTGATGGGTTGAATGGTCTAATTTCTGCTCCTATATCTTATGGTCTTTGATCCCCTTACCAATCAAGAACTTTACTGTCTTAAAGGCACTCAATATTTTGGCCTCCACAGCCTTCTGTGACAATGAGTTCTACAGATTCATCACCCTCTGGCTGAAGAAATTCCTCTTCATTTTAGTTCTAAAGGGTTATCCCTTCACCCAGAGGCTGGGCCTGTCTTTGTATCATCTTCAAATATAGACAATATAGTGGGTCACTACTTACTAATTTGACGGCAAATAGCTTATGCCTCGTACTGATCCCTGTAGCATCCTTCTAGCATGGTTTGCAAACCTGAAAATGACTTGCTTCTCCTGATACTTTCCAGTTACCCCTCTTCTATTCATGCTAATAGATTGCCCCAATATCATGAGATCTTGTGTTGTATGCCCTTATGGATCATCTTTTTCAAATGTCTTTTCAATTCCAAATACATCAGATTTCTCCCTTATCTGTCCTGTTTGTTTCAGCCTTCAAAAACTCCAATAAATATGTTAAACGTGATTTTAATTTCACATAACCATATTGACTCTGCCAAAGTGTAACATGATTATTATAATAACCTGTTAATAATAGATGCCAGCATTTTCCCAACATCAGATGTTAGGCTAACTGGTGTATAGTTTGCTACTTTCTGTATTTATGGTTTTCCAATCACAGACTTTTCTAGAATCTAGGGACAATTGGAAGATTGTAACTGATACGTCCATTAGTTCCAAAGGCAATTCTTTTGAATCTCCAGGGCCAGCCCATTAGACCCAGGAGACTTAATTACTTAGCCATAGGTTTAAATAATATTTGCATGACTTTTTCTCTTGAATTCCTTCACCTGCTTGATTTAACTTCCTCGTTCATATTCATACACATATCTCTGAATAAGGGTAAGTGATGGCCTTGTGGTATTAGTGCTGGGTTGTTAATCCAGAGACCCAGGTAATGACCCAGGTTCCAATCACACCAAGGCAGAAGGTGGAAACTGAATTCAGTAAAATCTGGTAATCGGAGTCTAAAAATGACCATGAAACCCCATCAGGGGTTTTTGGGGTGCTTTGTGGGTCTCTTGATGTGTAGGTGGATGCAGAACACTAATGTAATGCCTCTTCCATTTTCTTGTTTCCCATTATTAATTCCCCAGTCTCTCCCTCCAAGCAGAAGCCAAGATGGCAGAAATAATAGATTGTTGAAAGATTGAGAGATAATGGAAAGGATAGCTATGCTCAGATTGGGTAAATTGCCTAGTATGGATAGTTTACATTCTAGGTTTCTCAAGGAAGTAGGGATTGAGGTAGCTTGTCACAATCTTCTGATCTTCCCTTGATACAAGGGAGATGCAAGTGGACTGGAGTGATAAATTGTTCAAGCGGGTAGGAAAATTCCTGGTAAAGTAACTGGTCTGTATTTACAAAATCAGTGGCAGATAAGGTTTTAGAAACAATAAACAGGGGAAAATGAAGAAGCATGTGAAGAGTTTTGAGTTAATTACAGACAGATGGCATGAATTTAATGCTTAACAAGTTAAACAGAATTTTTAAGAATTCATTCATGGTATGCGGGCTCATGGCCAATCTCTCGTTGCCCTCGAGAAAGTGGTGGTGAACTGCCTTCGTGAGTCTCATGGAATAGGATGATCATTATAGAGCAGAATGGTCCAATACATTTTGGCAGAAAAGATAGGGAGGAGCAATGCAGACTTAAGCGAACAGCTCTTGAGATTTTGTCTATCAGTCAACAAGAATATACAGTAAAGATAAGAAAATAATTGTGGACGATGTAATACAGACTGAACTTTGATATGTGTGTGTGTGTGTGTGTGTGTGTGTGTATCTGGTTGAAAGTTGTTGATGACAATTTTTTGTTTTAAATTCATTCACCAGATGTAGGCATCACTGGCCAGGACAGCATTTATTGCCCATCTCTAATTACCCAGAGGTCAGTTAAGAGTCAACCACATTGCTGTGGGTCTGGAGTCACATGTAGGCCAGACTAGTTAAGGATGCTAATTTCCTTCTCTAAAGGACATTAGTGAACCTGATGGGGTTTCATGGTCATTTTTAGACTCCTAATGCCAGATTTTACTGAATTCAGATTCCACCATTTGCCTGAGTGAGATTGGAACCTGGGACGTTACCTGGGTCTCTGGATTAACAATCCAGCACCAATACCACAAGGCCATCACCTCCCCTTATGTGTACGAATATGAACATAGAAGTTATGAATATGGCAGCAGTTTGGATCATCTGCCTAAATTTTAAGTTACCATCTAAAACTAGCATGGCTGTTTCCGTTAGGCGGGGAGACTAGGACCCGTGGGCGCAGCCTTAGGATTAGAGGGGGTCAATTTAGAACAGAAATGAGGAGACATTTCTTCAGCCAGAGAGTGGCGGGCTTGTGGAATTCATTGCCATGGAGCGCAGTGGAGGCCGGGACATTAATTGTCTTCAAGGCAGAGGTTGATAAATTCCTGATCTCGCAGAGAATTAAGGTCCATGTGGAGTTGAAATGCCCATCAGCCATGATTAAATGGCAGAGTGGACTTGATGGGCCGAATTGCCTTACTTCCACTCCTATGTCTTATGGTTGCAGATGGTGGGAGGGTATTGTGTGTATCACTTAATTTTTTTGTAAGAATCCTAAAGTTTCATCAGTAATGAGTGATCAGCCTCTAGCTTGGGAAAAAGTTAGAATCTGATTATATCTTTTAGAGCATTTGAATGCACTGAATATCGGGGGAAAGGCTTTCAATAAGTCTGAATTGAACAGCATGGGAATTAGACTGTTTGAGTATATTCTTCAAGATTCCTTGGCAATGATTACAAACTTGCAGATTCTGAAGGAGTTTTTAAAACTAGTCAGGAGCCAAGCACTACTCATGCCAAAATTTTGCAAAGTTATAAGAGTCGAACTGCTGCAATTTACAACTTGTCTGATGATGGACACATCGGTTCTGATGGACAATTAGTGCCAAAGGACAACTGCCAGAAGTGGGTTCTAAAGTCAAATATTTGCTAGAAGGGTCTAGTCGATGGAGAAATATGACTTTTAAGTACAGCATAGAAGACCACTGGAATATATAAAAATTCCATGAATGCTGAGGCTGGGAAACAGAAGGTTAGGTGAATAGATTAGGAACACGAGTACAAAGATGGAAGGCAAAAAAAGTGCAGCATAAGATCAAACAACAGGCCAAGGTAAAGGAACAAAATGTGTCATTAGAAAGAAATCATCAGCCGTTGAAAGAAACCCTATAAATAAGATGACATGGTTTAAACAGTATGAGACAGAAGTCAAGATACAGTGTGTGGTTTAACCAGAATAGAATAAACCAAGAATATTAACACTTGCAGGAGCCCATGTGTTCAGTAAGTCTGAGTGGCAAAAAGCAAGCCAGAAGACAAGTTAATAAAAGATATCAAAACAACATGAATTACAAAGTTGGACAGAATCTGGACCATTCTCCGAGGTGCTAGAGAGGGGACAATCAGCCCCCTCAAATAGGTGGACATATAGCGAAAAGATGTCCCGATAGGTTTTGAGGCTAAATCAAGACTAGTAGCACCATTTAAAACTAGAGGATCAAGATACAGGGTAGATTCACTGGTGGTAGGAAAAGCAATGTTGTAACTTTTTTTGGCTTTGACGTATACATCAACTGATATTAAAGCTACATTTTTGCAGGGAGATCAGCTTAAAAACGAAGTATTTCATCATCCTCCAAATGATACCCTAAATACAGTACAGATTCTCTAGAAATTGAATGAATGTATTGCCTAAATTATGCCTCCAGAGTTTGATCCTTAGTAAGATCTGTCTAATTAAAATTGGGTTGTCTTCAGTTAAAAGCAAACCTTGCCATGTTTTACTGGCATAATAAGGGGAAGCTTTCAGATATATTTATGATGCATGCAGATGATTTCTTGTGAAATTAGAAGTGAATTTAAGCATTATCACAAATGGACATTAAAAAGTATTCAATATTGGAAGTCAAGCAGCCAGGGCTTTTAAGTAAGCCAAGCAGCATCAGAGGAGCTGGGACAGGTGACGTTTTGGGCCGAGACCATTTTTCAGAAATGGAGGAGGGGAAGCAGGTTCTGAAACAAATAGGGAGAGAGGGGGAGGCGTATAGAAGATGGATAGAGGAGAAGATAGGTGGAGAGGAAACAGACAGGTCAAAGAGGCGGGGATGGAGCCAGTAGAGGTGAGTGTAGACGGGGAGGTAGGGAGGGGATAGGTCAGTCTGTGGAGGATGGAAAGGTCAAGGGGGCGGGATGAGGTTAGTAGGTAGGAGATGGGGGTGGGGCTTGGGGTGGGAGGAAGGACAGGTTATGGAGGCGGGGAGATGAGCTGGGCTGGTTTTGGGATGTGGTAGGGGAGGGAGGATTTTGAAGCTGGTGAAGACCACATTGATACCATTGGGCTGCAGGGTTCCCAAGCAGAATGAGTTGCTGTTCCTGCAGCCTTCGGGTGGCATCGTTGTGGCACTGCAGGAGGCCCAGGATGGACAGGTAATCTGAGGAATGGGAGAGGGAGTTGAAATGGTTCATGACTGGGAGGTGCAGTTGTTTATTGCAAACCGAGCATAGGTGTTCTGCAAAGTGGTCACCAAGGCTCCACTTGGTTTCCCTGATGTAGAGGAAGCCAGAACGAGAACAACGGATGCAGTGTACCATGTTAGTAGATGTGCAGGTGAACATCTGCTTGATGTGGAAAGTCTTCTAGGGGCCTGGGACGAGGGTGAGGGGGGAGGTGTAGGGGCAGGTATAGCACTTCCTGCTGTGTGGTCAGGCTGGAGGACAGTGTGGAGCAGACAAGGGAGTCCTGGAGAGAGTGGTCCCTCCGGAATGCAGATAAGGGTGAGGAGGGAAAAATGTCTTTGGTGGTGGGGTCGGATTGCAGATGGCAGAAGTGTCGGAGGATGATGTGTTGGATCTGAAGGTTGGTGGGGTGGTATGTGAGGATGAGGGGGATTCTGTTTTGGTTGTTATTGTGGGGAGGGGGTGTGAGGGATGAGTTGCAGGAAATGCAGGAGACACGGTTGAGGGCATTCTCCACCACTTGGGGGGGGTGGGGGTGGGAACTTGCGGTCCTTGAAAAATGAGGACATCTGAAATGCACGGGAGTGGAATGCCTCATCCTGGGGGCAGATGCGGCGGAGGAAGGAATTGGGAATAGGGGATGTCATTTTTACAGGAAGGTGGGTGAGAGGAGGTGTATTCTAGGTAGCTGTGGGAGTCGGTGGGCTTGAAATGGATATCGGTTTCTAGGTGGTTGCCAGAGATGGACACAGAGAGGTCCAGGAAGGAGAGAGAGGTCCATTGGAGATGGTCCAGGTGAACTTGGGGTGGAAAGTGTTGGTGAAGTGGATGAACTGTTTGAGTTCCTCGTGGGAGTACGAGGCAGTGCCAATACAGTCATCAATGTCAGCCTTCCTGCTCCTCGGCCTGCTGTGGTCATCCAGCTCTGCACCTTGTTGTCTCAGATTCTCTAGCATCTGCAGTTTCTGCTATCTCTGAAGGGCTTTTAAGTACATTGGATTAGAAATCAGACAGCGTAGGTCATATAGTCTGATCTGCTATAACACATGTTCTGTCAATGCTAATTGGCTATAATGTGATTGATGAATAGGGAAATGCAATTTCTAAAATGCAAACTTGTGTTGGCTATAACGTATTTCCATTAGTGTGTGGAGGATTACATGTTGAAATCACATGATCACATCATGGGCTTTGACATGAATACATGCAATATTAGCACCAAAAGAGTCCTTGCACCAACACCACGTGATCATTTCACAGGATTTGTCATGACGTACTTTCTGTGAGAGGTACAGTACAACATCCATATCAAGTTATCTTGAAATTTTTCAAGGTAGAGTGTTAAATTTACTTTTATTTTATTATTAGATGTGAATTAAACATTTATTCAAATTGCGCCATCCTTTGTGTTAGGCTTTTCAGTGATTTTTGAGAAATTTTGAGTGTTTTTTTTGGTAGTCGGCCCCAACCCCTCTGTTAT
This sequence comes from Stegostoma tigrinum, assembly GCF_030684315.1. NCBI lineage: Eukaryota > Metazoa > Chordata > Chondrichthyes > Orectolobiformes > Stegostomatidae > Stegostoma > Stegostoma tigrinum. The sequence continues at coordinate 34,967,185 of NC_081360.1, read as the reverse complement.
TTCTATAGTGCAATTTTCTATAATGCGATGTTGCACAGCAACCATCGTGTTACAGCAGAACCAACTGTATGTCTTTTTTTTGGAAAACGTTAGCCAATCGCTTGACCCCAACTATTTAGAATGTACGTACACATTCTAAACAGTTTGGGTCTGCTGACTAAATTCTGTGGTACCCCAGTAGTTACAGACTGTCCACCAGAAAAGCCTGGGGTCTGAAAGTGAGTTTGAGGTCAAAGTCAGTAGTGCTATTGTATTTACTGGCCTACTTGTATACATCAATTCATAAGTCTGTAACAGCTTTTCTAAGTCATTTCAAAAGTTTTCTTAGAAATAACAAAATATTCCATCAACTAGTGACCGTTCTTTAGTTCTGAAGAAAGGCTAGCTCAGCTTTCTCTCCAAAGATGCTGCCAGGCTTGCTAAGTGTTTCCAGCAATTTCTGTTTTTGTTTCTGACTCCCAGTTTTTTTCAGTTTTTTAGTATTTTTTTAAAAACATGTTACATCCTGTTTTGGTCATGACACTTTTGGAAGAACAAGACATTCCTCAAGAGGGTGCAGGGGACCAGAATGGTTCTGGGAATGAAGGTATTTAGCTACAAAGATCGTTTGGAGATGCAGAGCTGGCATAGACTTGAAGTTGAATGACCTCTGCCTACATTGAAATGATGATGACTTCTCAGTTTATTGGTGGATGTATACATTTAGTCCATTAAAATTTATTGACAACTCTACAGACCTTTTCCTTCCACCTATTTCTTTTCCACTGACATTAGACAAACAGAGGAATTCATGCCCTTTCTGACCAACACAAAGATGGAAAATTACAACTATTTTTAGATGCTCTGCTTTGACATACAGATGCACTGTCCTCATTGCTTGCACTAGTTGTGTTCTGAGCCGCTGCATATTTGCCATCTAATATTAATATTCCCAGAGCTGAAATGTTAATTCTCCCTCTTTAGTGATGCAACCAGACCTGCTATTGTTTTTGTTTTCATTTCAGGTTTCTATCATCCACAGTACTTGCTGTCATAAGGCTGAAGCTGACCTGATTATGCATAATGAATTGTAGCATTTAGTTTTGGGGATAATGAAACTATTTTGCTTTCAGCTGAAAAATTGTGCGGCTTTCTGGGTAGTTTAGGATCGCTGAATTGCAACATCTATGGTTTTCTCTCCCTCCTGAGGCTGCCAGACCTCTAATCATTTTTTGTACTTTCTGTTTCTATTTCTGACTCAATGTTTGAGTTATGCTTGGCAATTATTTACATAAATATAAATACAATGTCTAACGATTAATCTGTTAACAAAATGCTGCAGATACTATTTAAATGCTAAAATATAAAATGCAACATATTTTGAGACAAAATTATATAGTTCATTAGGTGATTAGAATGCCATAGTTCAACGTGTAGGTCAACTCAAGATTTTCTACTTGCTTGTCATTTTAATTTTCCTCTCTACCCTGACCTCTGTCCTTGACCTGTGACACTATTCAATGAAGATTCATATAAGCTTGTGAAACTGCAGCTCATCTTTTGACTAGATATTTTACAGCCTTACAGAATCATTGAGTGCAATTTCAGATCATGACCTTTTTGTTTGTGGGGGCAGTTGGTGTTGATGATTTTTAAAAATTTATGCCTCTACTACAGACATCTTTTAACTGTCCCAATTATCTCTTCCATTTACCAGCTTGTATCATTCTTTTAGTCATTTAATCTCTGCTGCCTTCAACCCTATTACAATCTTTCACATCTGATGCTTCCTCTTTTCACTTGCTCAAAAAAACTTATGTTTCTAAGCAGTTATTCTGATGAAGGGTCGCTGAATTGCAACATCTATGGTTTTCTCTCCCTCCTGAGGCTGCCAGACCTCTAATCATTTTTTGTACTTTCTGTTTCTATTTCTGACTCAATGTTTGAGTTATGCTTGGCAATTATTTACATAAATATAAATACAATGTCTAACGATTAATCTGTTAACAAAATGCTGCAGATACTATTTAAATGCTAAAATATAAAATGCAACATATTTTGAGACAAAATTATATAGTTCATGTTTCTACAGAAAACATAGAAAGACTAAGAAACAATGCGCTTGCAAAAGAGAAATGTAAAAAATGTAATGTTCAATATTATTTATATTTATACTCCTATATTTAAATTGGCTTATGGAACTAGTGGTTCTAAATTGGCTTTAGGTGCTTACAGTATTAAATCTGGATTCAGTAGACTGGTGCCATATTTCAAACCAGTTTTACTTGATCGAGTTTCCAAGAAGAACTGGCTTGATCCTGTTGATTGATCTTAACTGTGTGATGGACTATTGATGCTGTTGTCTATTCATCAATTGTTGGTCTTGCCGGCATTGTGCATCGTGAACATATCAGTTCTCCAGTTATTTAGTTATTGTTTTGAACTTAAACTAAATGACTGGAGAACTGACATGTTCACATTGCACAAGCTTGGCAAGACCAACAGTTGATGAATAGGCGACAGCATCAGTAGTCCATCACACAGTTAAGATCAATCAACAAGATTAAGCCAATTCTTCTTGATCAAGTAAAACTGGATCTAAATATGGCACCAGTCTACTGAATCCAGACTCACTATTATAAATACCTAAAGCCAGTTTAGAACCACTAGTTCCCATAAGCCAATTTAAATATAAATGAACCCCTAAATGATATAGGACATTGCATTTTTTCATTTCTCTTTTGCAAGCTCATTGTTACTTAATCCACCTAAGGTGAACAGCATTTATGTGTCAATTGTTGAAGAACAGTGAAAAATCTGTTGTGATCATGATCTTTAATGCTGTTTCATCCACAAATTTTACAAAGAATGGTTTTGTGTCGAAGAGCTAATCACAGTTATGAAATGCTGGTATTATCAGATAAAATAAAAATTTAAATAATTGCTACTTTCAAGTGATATCTCAACTATCAGACATTGTAGTGATCAATTAAAACTTTTACAAATATCTTTTAAAATTAAGAAGCCGAAAATGCCATATAACTGACTCTGCCAGAAATATATATGCACAAATCTGATTCAATCTAGTTGTTAATACTTAGGCAGATAAATCTGTTAATACTATTGGTTACTAGTTATAGTCAAGTCTAGTTATAAGGAAATTTGTCAGTTTTTAATTTATTAAATACAAATTGATTATAACTATGAATTCAATTTAATTGAGTTAGACTCTCACACAATCTTTAATGCGTTAACATTTTTATTAAAACTTTGTCATAGATAATTACCAATTAAAATTTCACAGTCCAGTACACGAAAATTACTCCAATTCACACTAAAAAAAATTTTAAAACTCCATTGAGGTTTGATGAGAGCTAACACAACAGAGGTGATGAATACAACAATAAACCCAATAATTGTAGTGCTATTCTGAATGCGATTCCTGGATAAATTGTGCTAATAAATCATCCCCTTGCAGTACACATTCCCTTGTTTTATAGCAGATATGCATGTAGTTGATGGCTTGCAATGTATAATGAGCTTTTAGTTAACTATTCTTTATTGAAACTGAATTGTCATCATGCATCCAATCACCTAGAAAATATCAGAGATTATAACTCAGTTTGTCTGCTCTTGGATTATTGATCGTACTATTTTTGGAAACAATATTTCTTTAATATTTGATGAAACTTGATGCAATTCATTTGGCCTCTTGTCCACTTCATGGCTCCTACAGTCCTTCTTCAAAGCGTGACCCTTGTGACTACTACTTCTTAATTGGTCAGTTTACAGTTGAAGGGTGATAAACATTAAGATTGTACTGACTGACTGTCAGATTTTTAAGAACGATCCCCATGTACATAATGACTAAACAGGCCTGTTATTGCATGGTGGAAGTATCCCTATTCTTGGGCCAGAAGGTTTGATTTCATGTCCCACTTGCTTCAGAGGTATGTCATAACACATCTTAAATTGATTAAAAATATCAAATGACCATAATATCTATCTAACCACAGGACAGATAAGACCATATTTGATAGTAGGGAATACAATCTGGTCTTCAATCTCCTTGAACTAAAGAAGAACTAACGAGGGTTTCATTTCCTGATCACTAACTGGTGTCCAATTTTGGAAATATTTTGTTCCACCCCTAGTTCAAGAAACTGGTCTCACCAGGAGTGGGGCATGCGTCAGTTAGCATCATCAAGGCAAAATAGCATGACTTAAATGTTAAAGGGGTGGCGGAGTCTGTGGAATCATATTCTAGCAGAAAACAGAAAGGTGTACAAAAATAGAATTAAATCATGTACGAAAACATGTGCACAAAAAGCTCATGCCCCTGTCTGTGACGGATGTCTGGGGTAACAAATTGGGCTCATTAGTAGTTATTTGGGTATTACAAATGTCCTGGCGCTGCAAATAGGATCCACAGCATTAACACACACACCGGAAGCATTATATCATACTAGTTGCCAAAGTAGGGAGTAGATAGTGGACATTCCTGCCCTGAGTACACAGAGTCACCAAGTGGTGTCAATTGGCTTATGATGCTGATTTAACACCAGCAATGCTGTTTGATGCTCAGCTTTACAGCAAACAAAGCTGCTCACCTGTTCAGCACCAAAAAGCCTCCCTCCAACTCAATTTAAAAGGATTAGCAACCATTTAACTGTTGAACTTTAACTGTATGTCTTTATTTTTCTACTTTGTACTATGAAGATCTGTAATTATTGAACTTGTAACTTCCTTCTTTACTTCTCTATTTTATACTTGGGTTGGCATCAGTAATGGTGATTGTACACTTTTTACTGTACTTCTGCACTTGAGTACATGTGACAATAAACCTAATTCTAGTTGTTGATGGCTTTCCCTGTGGTTAGAATTTTACAAGTGTTTGGTATTTTCCATTACTCTTTCAAATTGCAAACATTCGCAACAAATGTGGCAGATGCTGAAGAGTTTTACTGAGTTTGAGGCTTCTTCACAAATCAGCAGGAGGTAATATTCATAAAGGTGTTCAGCAGCATCAGAAGTCACATGACACCTGGTTACAGTCCAATAAGTCTATTTGGAATCACAAGCTTTTGGAACAATGCTCCAATACTTTGTGATTTCAAATAAACTTGTTGGATTATAACCATGGTGTCATTTGTCTCCCCCAGTCCAACACCTACACCGCTACATCATGGTATTTAGCAGCAACTGTCCTGCCTGAACCAAAGTGTGGAATTATGTATGACGTGTGTGCTTCCATAAGGATGTATGCGTTGAAATTTGGCACTTGTTGCAATCAAGACTGTAACCTCAGAGCAGGGGGAGAACTCCACTGCCAGTGGTTGTGAAGGTAAAGCATAATCATGAACTTTTATGCATCTGTCTCATTCCAGTCTGGAGCGAAAGTTTGCTGTAACATCTCACAATTTTTTTCCAGTATTGCATCAAGAAGGTCAAAAAGATATATTTTAAAGAGACATAACTGCATCTTCCCTAGTCAGGAGCATAAAGAATTACACCATACGGAAATAGACCCATCGGTGCAACTTGTCTGCGCTGACCAGATATCTTAAAAAACTGATCTAGTCCCATTTACCAGCATTTGGACCATATCCCTCTCAATCCTTCCTATTGATGTACCCATCTGGATGCCTTTTAAATGTTGTAATTGTACCTGCCTCCACCACCTCCTTTAGCAGTTCATTCCATACACGCACCATCCTTTACACCAAAAAATTGCTCCTTAGGTGCCTTTTAAATCTTACCCCCTCACCGTAAATCTATGCATTCTAAATTTGGACACCCTTACCCTGACAAAAAGACTTTGACTAGTCACTCTGTCCAGTGAACGTTTATTTGGCTCTGTTAGGATTGCAGGCTTTCCCCATAGTGCAGAGTGTCACTGACTTAGCATACGCAGTTTTCTGGGTATCATTGAAAGTCTGCCTTCTACTAGAATAAAAAGTGAACTCGCTCAACATCCAGCTGATGAGTGACCATAAATTGAGAAACAAACTCTAGTATGTAAACTATGCACAGCATACCTACGACGGAAACCATGATACCGTATGAAATGTCATACATCAGATCACTGGCATGCTGGCCTGGACCATACTGGAGAAGATGTACAGTCCTCAATGAAGTAGCTATCAAAATCATGGTGGTCTGCCATATAAAATCACAATCATGAAGGTTTAGCACTTGTCACCATATTTACTGGGGAATAGTTGGCAATAAAGTAGAATGAGGAAAGAAGGAAGCAGCCCAGGCTGACCTTTTCTTGCTGGCTCTATGAAAATCATTTGATATCTGTAACTGCAACCTCAATTCTCTATTCATTAACGGTTCTACACCCAATCTTCTCTCTTTAACTGACCATCATAAACTTCCTCTTGATGACAAAGAGAAAACAAAAGCTACTACAAAAAAATTCCAAACAACTTTTTTTTAAAATCAGGCAGGTTTTGTTGTGTCAACCCAGTATTGGCAAAAGCAGTCTGGTTGGTTGGCTAACAGATAATAGCAAAGGCAAAGCAGAGTAACAGTACTTCAAGGATGAATGGGGCCTTTCTGAGAAAGACACTAGTTCCACACAGCCACTGCCATTCCATCATGTGGCACCTCTGAAATTCTAATTACCTGTTACAGCACAGATTGCAGTGCCAAATATGAGTTTGACATGAAGCATATGAAATGCCGACTATGAGACTTAATTGATAGAAATCTTGTTAGGTAGGAGATGGATGGTTACCGATTGAGAGTATTTATTGTTAATGGTCCAGTTGATGTAATACAGCATCTGAAAATGCATTCACTAGCCATAATCACACATAGGTTCCTTGAACTTGTTGTGGAACCCCATCCAGTTAACCTGTGCTCAATTCCTGGTATTCACCTCCCATTGTCTGCCTCCATTGTCTTTAGATCTTGTGTTTGGAAGGCTGCCTCTCTCCTGCCTGGAAGATGCAGGCTTTTCTGCTCTTTTTGACTTCCTTTGAAAGACATCCAGTGTGGTATCTGACAATCTTCAAACTCGCTCTCTCCCGTCATGTTATTCCTCATTCTTTCCCTGGTCAGATACTCTTTAACCTGAACTGCCAGGGCCTACTCCAGTCAGAATACCAGTATTTTTAATCAACCATTATGCTGCACTGCCTTAGTAGGTAAATCCTGAATGTAAGGGACACCACAAGACATTTTCAGTTAGGATACGTACATTTTAAATCAAAACCTAAGAGTATGTTCGGAGCTAAAACATCCTGATGTGAAGCTTGAAACTTCTTCTGTCCGAGAAACAGGAACATCACCACTCTGCCACATGATCCTCCCAGTCAGAACCTTTTTTTAAATTAATTATGTATTATTTTTAATAACCTGTTTGGAAAGGTCCTGACATCTCTAGGCAGGTGAGATTTGAACTCAGGCCATCTGTCTCAGAGACAGGGACAATACTACTGTGCCACATGAGTCCTTCCAGTCAGACTACAGTACTTGAACCAGTCTATTTGCATGTGTTACAATACACCTCCTCGGCATATCACATTTAAACCCAGGCATTCTGGCCCAGATGTAAGAACACCACCACTGCACCATAAGAGACATTACGTTTGATTTTAGATGTACAGGCTATCATATTGGCCCCTGCTGATTGCCCAGCCAATGAACAACACATGTAATACTGCGGGACACAAAGAACATTCAAGTAAGTAAGCAATACAAGGCTGGCAGGCTGCACGCAATCAATTATAATGTGTATTATGATCCTTGTGCCTGTTTTCGGCAGCTATCAATTTAGGCCCCACCCTGACCCATCCAAATATAACTTTCATCTTGCTGAAAGGACAACAAATTTCTCAAGGATAGGTCAGATTTTCAATAAAATTTATAATAAAAAGGAAATGACATACGTTCTGAACTTGGAGTTTTAAAGGATATGCTGAATTGTTCTCAGATATCTTTGGAAATGGAATCATAGGAATGATCAATCATTAATACAACTCAAAAATTTAAAAATGGAAATCACTCACAAAAAAGCTGCAGAATAAATCTTATACATTTTGTGGTGAACAGCGAAGAATTGTAGTGAATGGCAAAGAAATCTTAACAGTTCCTGTTTTATTCCATTACCAATTTACCAGCTATAAGTGTATGTTTGACTGGCAGGCAAGGAAGTAAATATTAAAACAGGCACAAGTTTCTCATTTACAAATGATTTTACACAGAAAATAACTTAAAAAATTGAATGGCCATAAAATCAAATCATCTCCTCAACATTATTTAGAGTCTTGAAAGAAATTCAGAAAGTAATTCAGGAATTTTTAGTTCAAATCACAAGTAAAATCCACTGTAGATATTCACAATGCACAAAATTCAATGACCCTTGGAAACCTGTTTCCTTATAAACACTAGATTCCTTAGTTTGATTTTGAAATGAAAACATGGAGCTGCTTTCAAAATTACTTTTGTTTTTCTCATTAGTATTCAGTTTTCAGAAATCACATGGCAATGGAGAAAATTATAACAGTGACGCTGAATAGACAAAATCAAATGCTATTTTGACACTGGGGATATTAATAAAAATTAATGTTAAATAATAGCTTTAGTAAATAACAAGTTAAATAACTGAACACTAAATTAATCAATAAGTTGCAAAAACCCTGGATTTTTTTTGATTAGGCAATAGCTAAGTTAGTTAAGATATTCTGAAGAAAATCTGTTGTTCTATATTCATAACAGTCTAAAATATGTTATTTGTTTGCCTTTAAATGAGCACTTATGAAAGTCTTAAATGTTTCTTTTTCTCAATATATTGAATCACATTGGAAGTGCAAAATCAAATCATGCTGGGAGAGACTGGCAAATTAATGCATCAACACCCTCATTACAGCCACAGACAATGGATTTCATACAAGTACATTAAAATTCACAATTTCATCCCCCTGTCACTTGTCCAAGATACCACTGCAATACATTTGAATGTAATTCTTCCAGCTGCCCTCACTCCTGAAAATAAATTTCAAATGTTTTCTCAGAAGTTACTTAGTCATAACACCTTTAAACTGTAAAAACATTGCAAGACAGTACTCCTTTAATGATCATGATTTTTCTGCTGTTGTCTAATGATATGAAATGTTTACTTATTCAGTGTAATATAATGTATTATTTCTAGTGGCAATCTACAACTTTTCTCCTGGGAGCTCTGAAGTTCAAGTCTGAATGTCTGATTCGTCTTAGTTTTTCCCTGCCATACTGTATTAAAAATCAAGGCTAAAGTATGATTATTAGCATAATTGGCAAGCTTCTTCGTAGGTTCATTAGTAATGGCCTCTATTACTCTGACCAGACAATTCTCAGATTCGATTCCCACACCGGTAAGATAAAATGCACAGCTCGTTAAATATCAGCTCAGAGTTTTGTCACTCAGATCATTTCACGAATTTTGACACTATCTCTACGTAATTTTACTTAACAAAATTCAGCACAGCAAAGTCAAACCCATTAAACACATGAAGGTATCCATGTAGTATCTTAAATGACCTGTTCATAAATGTTATTATACACCTTTGGAATAGGTGTGAACTGAACACTGGACCCATCGCTCAGAGATGGAGGCACTACCACTGCACCACAGGAGCCTCCAATGAAGTAAAGCATATTCTTCCCCCAAAAACTCCAGTAATCAATCAGTCATTGATAATGCAACTGAATCATAAGTCTGCATACAGGCATTCGTTACCTTTACTTTGGCACACACTTTCACAGTAAAGTGATTGACAACTAGGATTTAACTAACCTTAAGTAAATAGTTTTGGGCTTCTTATCAAAGGAAAGATATACTGGCATGGCAGGCAGTTCAGAAAATGATCACTGAAGGCTGAATCAGGTTTGCAGGCACTGTCTTACAAAATGTGGTTAAACAGGTTGGGGCTATTATCATTAAAATTAAAAAGAATGAAAAGCAGCCTTATTGGAACATACAAGATTCTTAGGGGAATTGATAGGGGAATTTCTGATTCACTGTAAATACTGGACGTTGTGATGCTGCTATCCACTGTCACCATTTTAAGTGTCCTGCTGTCATTTTCATGTAGTATATACATACTATTGATTTGCTATGTGCATCCATGTAAATAGTCAATGAATTCTCTTAACAACCTTGATAAAACGTATGTGCATTGTTCTCTGGCATGGTGCACACCTTTTCAAGGTTGCAATTTGCAACCTTTTCAAATTAGTATTAACTCTACTTCATCTGACTAACTTCACTATTTTCAAACTTGGAAAGCACTATTGCATTGCAGCAACTCACCCAACTTTTCTCATCATTGCCGCTGCCATTCGCTGATCTAACAGCTGCCTTGCTAACAGAAAAAGATGTGTGGTTCAAAATCACAAACATTCTGTGGTGGATAAAATGATCTTTTATCAGAAACATCTTCTTTGTGCATGCACCCTTTCAAACTGATTTTAAACATAATTGGTAATGTAGTTCTCCAACATCTTTTCCTTGCAATCCACTTTTTTGGCAATGATCTTTTTAGTTTGCAATATGAAAAAGAACAGCCTCTAAGATGCTGCTTGGCCTGCTGTGTTCATCCAGCTCCACAGTCTGTTATCTTGGATTTTCCAGCATCTGCAGTTCCCATTATCTCTGATCACAATTTTAGCCTCTACATTACTTCCAGTGCCTTTCTTCACATGCCCCTATAGTATACTTCAAGAACTCATCCTTGGTCTCCTTCTTGTCACCATCTGCATGCTACCTCATCATACAAATCATCAGGTGGTGAGGCATCACGTTCCCTCATATGATAATAACGTGACTTCCAATCACTTAACCTTGATCCAAAGTTATTTCTGAATCTCCCTAGAATGAGCAAGTGGGCATGCCAAAATTACGTTCAATTTAATACTGTTAAAACCAAAGCAATACTTTGTGTTTCCATCCACCGTTTGATTTCAATAACTAGAATGTTAACAAATTCTCATGTCCCAGAAGTTCTGCACTCCTCCTGCTTTTCCACACCCTTCTATCAAATCCTCTTTGCCTTCAAGGCCATGCCAATATATATTTAGAAGCAACATTTAGAAAATTGAAAATGATATTGTTTGGACATAAAAATTGAACTAAGTTCTGCAAGCAGAATCAGTGATACAAACTAGATTAACTCAATCAGTATTTGCAAAATAATTATGCAATCCAAGTAGAAATTAGTCTCCATTATCTTCCTAAGCAGCACACCAGACTTGTATAAATGGCCATAATGATGAAGTTCATGCTTCTGAGAACCCAGACTGATGAGCTTCCTGACCACTTATGTTGTAATGAACACAATTATAGGGATAACTAATCAGGAGCAGAATCATTTGGTATCAGTTGTACTGATTATTTGTTCCTAGTGTTACGCTTTTGCTGCTTTTTAGTCCTAATAATGACTATCAATTCATAATCAGCGCTTTTGCTATTCTGATATGGTCTATAGGCTATTTTCCCAGCCAATTAATTTTAGAAAGACAAGCAAAACTTGCTATGGTACCACTTTGAAAACTAACAAGACTATTTGAATATGTTTACAGGTGATCACAATATGAGTATTTTTACTAAGAGGAACAGAGAACCAACAGTGAACATCTTCAACTAGAAGAGCACCAATGTTCTGTGAATCATTGCTCATTTACTGTTTACCCTGTCACGAAGAAAATTCTAAAGAGGAAAGTAGTTTGGGTGATTAAACATGTTCCCAAGATGGCGAAATGATGGGTATGGAAAATTGGGAGTATCCTAGAAGACTAAAGAAATGGACATTAAAATGAAACATCAACATGGTGGCATTTGATATTGGGTTCCTCGTACAATCAAGAACCAAAAGCACTAAGTACAGACAGAATTTATGAAAGGAAACGATAAAGAATATACAGAGGGTTCTGCTGTAATACATGTTCTGGCATCGTGAACTGGCTATAACGTGACTGACGAACAGGGTAACAATATTGGCTATGATGCAATTCCATTGGTGTGTGGAGGAGTGTGTAGCTTGGATTTCAAGATTCTCTTCATCTGGATAATGAACCAAGCCATCCTCCCACCATTGGTGTGCTTTCTGAAAACAAAAAAGTGCTATTTCTACCTCAAAACACAATCTCTCTCCTTCAACCCATGGACCAGGGTGTAGCTTTTAAAGCTTATTATTTAAGGCACACATTTAGAAGACTGATTGTTGCTACTGAGGGGGATAAGGCCAGTGTTCTTCAATTTTGGAAGAGTTTTAACATCAGGAATGCAAATGACATAATTGTAGAGAACTGGGGTGATGTCAGTAAGGACTGCTTGCATGCAGTTTGGCGGAAACTTCTCCCAGATCTTTTCCAAGATTTTAAAACCTTTGATCTGTCAGAGGAGCTCCCAAGAGTCAAAGAACATTGTGTTGTTCTTGCAAAGCAAGTGGATTTGAAGAAGTGGGGAGTGAGGATGTTGAAGAATTGCTTGAGTCCCATTGTGTAGATCTCTCTACAGCTGATCTACAGTTTGTTGCTGAGGGGGAAGTGGAAGATGGTGATGAAGATTAAGAAGTCCAGGATGCAGCACTATGTGAGCTTTCCACTTCTGTTTTGTCTTCTATCCTCGGGGAAATTGAGAAGCAGCTGCAACTCTTAGAGGATAACAATTACAATGCAGAACAGAGCAGGGTTTGCAGTTTATGGAATAAAACATCTTATTTGGCATCCTATGAACCACTTCTTCATGAAAGAAGAAAAAGGGCAAAGCAGCAAAAATGGACATCTTCTTGTAAGTCAACCTCCAAGAAAGAGTCAGAAGACAATGAACCACAGCCATCCATTTCTGGATTAACTATTTTTTTGCCCTAACCCTGTAATCACAACTGCATCTGAAGGCGATGATGATAAAGATGATGACCCTCTGCCCCTGCATTAATGACAGAGCATCCTCAAAACCTTCTCCCCCATCACATCATCTTGACATTTTTTCAAGATAAAGGTGATAAATTTACTTCTTTTTCATTATTAGATATGAATTAAACATTTATTCAAACTGTGCTATCCTTTGTGTTAGGCTTTCGAGTGATTTTTGAGCCATATTTTTTGGTGGTCTACCCCTAAGCCTGCTTTTCCCACAGGTGCCGTTATTTCGAGAGCACAATTTTCTATAATGCAATAGGAATGCAACTATCACATTCTAGCAGAACCCCGCGTACGATAATAGTTTCATGACTTCATGAAAAAAGGAACACAAAATTTGTTTTTAGACAAAATTTAAAAAGAGCCAAAGGAAGGATGGAACCATTTGAAGACATTCTTGGGATACAGAGCACCTAACAATTACTAAATGAGTATGCACTTTATATTTTTCTTCACAAAGGTGATGCTGTTGACATCATTGTATTGGGGGAATTAAATAATATAAAAACAGATATGGAAGAGGTTATTTAGCTGCTCGCAATAATCAAAACTGGAAATAACATCAGATCCAGTTGGGTTGCATCCTCAGTTGCTGAGGACAGCAGGGGTGGATATGGTTGTACTCCTCCATGGCTTTGCAAGTGGTGCTAGAGGACTGGAGGATTAAAAATGCTATAATGTAATTGAGGTAGCATAGAGGGATAAACTACAGTCAAGTCAGCTAACTGTCAATGGTGGGTGCAAGAAATATATAATATGCTATAAAACTAAATTTTCACTGAATGAAACATGGATAACTCACAGTCAACACATATTTGTTAATGATAAGCCATGACTAGCAAAGATGATAGTTTTTCTGTAATAAAATAATTAAACAGTATTAACATGTATATATACTTTGAAAAGATGTTAAAGTACGACATAATTAACTTATCAAAATCAAAATCCATTGAACTAAAGAGCCAAACAAACAGAAATTGCTGGAGAAACACAGCCAATCCGGCAGTATCTGTGCAGAGAAATCAGAAATGTTGGGACCAATAAACTTTCTACTCTGCCTCCCTGGGGCCAGGGTCAAGGATGTCACTCAATGGCTACAGGGCATCCTGAAGGGGAAAGGCAAACAGTCTGAGGTCACAGTTGATATTGGTAACAACGACCTAAGTAGAAAGAGGAATGAAGCCCTGAAATAAGAATTTAGGGGGCTAAGTAGCAGATTGAAAAAAGCAAGATCTCAAAGGTTGTAATGTTTGGGCTACTCCCAGTGCACCATGCTGGTGAGAGTAAGTGTGGATAGACAGCAGGGATGAATGTGTGGCTGAAGAAAACATGTAGGATGGAGGGCTTATATTCTTGGAACACATGTTCTATTTCGGAAGATGCTGCTTGGCCTGCTGTGTTCATCCAGCTCTACATCTTGTCTCAGATTCTCCAGCATCGGCAGTTCCTACTATCTCTATTTCCGATGAAGCAGGGACTTGTATAAGTTCATGGGGTTGCAAGTGAACCAAAATAGGACCAACTATTTTCTGGGGGATAGGGAACACCTTGTTGGTGTTGTAGGTGGAAGTTAAAAGTAATTTGGCAAGGGAATGGACTATGGAGTCAAGGTATAATGGGGGGCAATGCACAGACAAATGTAGAAGAAAAGCCAAGTCAGTCTGGCAGGCAGAACATATACTGGCAAGTTATGACACAAGGGAGCTCAGGATGGTTTGATGAAATTTATTTTAATTCAAGGAGTTTTGAGAGTACAGTAGATGAAGATGCTGATTAACAAATGGAGCCATGACATCATTGCTATAACAGATATAGTTGAGGGGGACTATATTAGCAGCTCAAGGGGGTAGTGTCAAAATATTCATCCAGGAGCCATTGATTACAATAAGCAGGATAATACCTTACAAGGCTTCCCAATTGAGGCCATATGGGAACAACTTAATAAATAAAAAAGGGGAAATCACATTATTGGCAATCTACGACAGGCCCTATCAAAAGTTCCTGGGAGATAGAAAGGAACTTATGTAGGTAAATTTCAGGAGTGTAAAAATAATGATAATAATGGTAAGTTATTTCAGCTTCTCCAATAATAACTGAAATACGTAACATAAGAAAGAATCAAAAGGAGTGAAGTTCTTGAAAAGTATCCAGAAGAGCTTTTCAGAAAGTTTTACAAGATACAGGACAGTGCTGGGCACAAATGCAGGGAATTAAGCTGGGCAAGTGGTGCACGTGTCAGTGGGACGGCATTTCAGTGATAGTAATCATAATTTAGTAAAATCTATGGCAGTAGAAGGAATAGGATAGATCAGTGCAGGTGCTTGTAGAAAAAGAAGCAGTGGGAGTACTTAAAAAAAAGTGGAAGTGTAGGAGTAAAATATTCCTGTGAACGGTAAAGGGTGGGATAAAAGGTTCTGGAGAACTTGGATATCATGAAAAATACAGGATTGGATATGGAAAAAATGGGAAACTTGTGTAGGTTCCAAGGACTCAGAACACCAGTGCCCTAGTGGCATATAGAAACTGCAGGATATTGCTTAGAAAGGAAATTAGGAAAGGGAGGAAGGGGCATGAGAAACACAGGAATTGTATCATGGGCAAGAATATAACCATAGAAAACATGGGGAACATTAGGGATCCAAATGCAAACTGCAGATGCGGCAACAATATGTAGGTGAAGTTTTAAATGAGCACTTTATATCTATATTCATTATAGAGAAAAACGAGGTCGTACAGAAATCAGGGAAAAAAAGTCTATATTGTACTTGAACAAATTACAACTGAGATGGAGGAGATATTACAGGTTAAGTTTCCAGGTCCAGATGAAATGTATCTCTAACTGTTTGAGGCAAGGGAGGAGACTGCAGCGGTCTTGACATTACTTTTCAAATCTTGTCTGGACAGGAGAGAGGTGTCAGAGGTCTGAAGGACAGGTAATAGACTACCCTTATTCAAGAAGAGTGATGGGGATAAACCAGGTAAATACAGGTTTAATGCATTTGGCAAGGAAACTATTGGAACAAAAATCTGAGGGACAAAATTAGCCTCCACTTGGAGGGTATTGGCATCAGGACTTTGTCAGTGAGAGATCAGGTCTAGCAGCTTTTACTGAATATATTTACATGTGGATAAGAGCGGAGACTTTAGCTGTTTGTAGTGTACATGAATGTCAGAGATCTGATCAGCAAGTTCACAAATGACATGAAAATCAGTGGTGTCGTAAATAGTAAGGAGGAACATTTTAGATGACAGTACAATACAGATGGACTGCTCAGATAGGGAGAACAATGGCAAATAGAATTTAATCCTAAAAAGTGCAAGATTATGGCATTCTGAGAGCGCTACTAAAGGGAGTACACAAGTAGTTAGGACCCCAAGAAGTTCTTGACGTTCTTATCCATATATCCTTGAAGGCAACAGAACTGCATGGATAAGTTGATTAAGAAAGCATGTGTGGTACCTGTAGTCAATGCCTCGACTAATAAAGGAAAGAGCAGCCAGGTTATGATGGAGTTGTACAAGACGTTAACTGCACCACAGCTGTAGTGCTGTGTGCAATTCTGGTTACCTCACTACAGGAAGAAGTGATTGCACTCAGAGAGTGCAGAAGAAATCCAAGAGGTTCCTTGGGCTGGAGTGTTTCAGCTATGAATAAAGAGTAAATTGACTGGGGTTGTTTTCCTTAGCGCAGGGAAGGTGGGAGATAAGGGATCTGATTGAGGTGTACAAAATGGGGAGAGGCATAAATAGGGTAGAAAGGAAGGAATTTCCCCTTAGAGGGATCAAAAACCAGGCGCGTTTACTTAAGATAAAGGGCAAGAGGTTTAGGTGGAGTTTATGAAAGAGATTTTTTGCCCAGAGGGTGATGGGTATTTGAAACTCACTGCCTAAAATGGTAGTAGAGGCAGAAACCATCACAACACTTAGGATGTATTTAAATGATCACCACAGAATATAAGTTTGGGAACAAAGTGTTGGAAAAATAATTAAGAGTACATAGATAGTAGGAACTGCAGATGCTGGAGAATCTGAGATAACAAGGTGTAGAGCTGGATGAACACAGTAGGCCAGGCAGTATCAGAGGAGTAGGAAGACTGACATTTCGGGCCTAGAACCTTCTTCAGGAAGTTTCTGACAAAGATTCTAGGCCCGAAACATCAGCTTTCCTGCTCCTCTGATGCTGCTTAGCCTACTGTGTTCATCCAGCCCTACACCTTGTTATCTAAGAGTATATAGCTCATTTGCTGACTGGTGGAGACACGAGGATTTCTTTCCATAGTCAGTTAGTTCAGTTGGCTGGACAGCTGGTCGGCAGCACTGTACTAACAACAGTGCAGATTTAATACTCATATCGGCTGAGGTTACACTGAAGGTGCTGTCTTCTCAACTTCATCCCTTGCTCAAAGTATGGTGACCTTCAGGTTAAACTCACCACTAAACATCTCTCCCTAATGAGAGTTCAGCTCTATGGTCTCTGGAATGATGGCAACTTTAGCTTGAAAACTCTAGAACTTTAAGCCTTTCAAGATCTTGGAGAGGGTGCAAAACGGACAGATAGAATGCTACCAGGAAGAAGGAGGAAAGACTATGATACTGAGATTGTGTAATAGAAAAGATAATATAGGGGCATTTTGATAACGGTGTTCAAAATTCTGAGGGGAAAATAATTGAGATTGTTTCCAATTGTAGGGTTGGCAACTAGAGGGTACAAGTTAAAGATAATTAACAATATTAACAAGGATTAATTAACAAGAGTTTAGAGGCAGCAAGCCCCTGTTAGAGGAAAGGACAAAGCTGGCAGGAGTAGGGATCACCAAATGACTAGAGATGTTCAGGCTCTGGTCCAGAAACTGAAGGATGCATGTGTTAGTCACAGACAAGTGTAGAGCTGGATGAACACGGCAGGCCAAGCAGCATCTTAGGAGCAGAAAAGCTGATGGTTCGGGCCTAGACCCTTCATCATCTGATGAAAGGTGGTAGTAGAGAGTCATTTTCAGACTGGAGGACTATGACTAGCAGCGTTCCAGAAGGATCGGTGCTGAGTCCACGGTTGTTTGTAATTTATATAAATGATTTGGAGAATATAGGAAACATGGTTAATTAAATTTGTGGGTGACATCAAAATTGGTAATACAGTGGACGGTGAAGGTGGTTATCTACGAGTACAATGGAATCTTGATCAGCTGAGCTAATGGGCTGAGGAATGGCAGAAGGATCAATGTGAGGCATTTCATTTTGGTAAGACAAACCAGGCTGGGACTTACACAGTTAATGGTAGGGCCCAGGGGAGTGTTGTCGAACACAGAGATCTAAAGGGTTTAGGCATATAAATCCTTGAAAGTGGCATCATCGGTAGACAGGGTGGTGAAGAAGGAATTTGGCACACTTGCCTTCATTGGTCAGTGCATTGAGTATAGGAGTTGGGACATCATTTTTCAGCTGTACAGGTTGTTGGTGAAGCCACTTTTGGAGTACTGTCTACAGTTCTGGTCACTCTTATGGGATGGAAATTCTTAAATTGGACAGGGTACAGTAAAGATTTAAGAAGAATGTTCCAGGACTGGAGCGTTTGAGTAATAAGGAGGCTGATAGGCTCGGATGTTTTTCCCTGATTTATAGGAAGTTGAGGGGTGACCAAATAGAGGTTTATAAAATCATGAGAAGCATAGATGAGGTGAATAGCAAAGATCTTTTTCTTAGCGTAGGGAAGTTCAAAACAATAGGGCATAGGTTTAAGATGAAAGGGGAAAGATTTAAAAGGGACCTGAGGAGCAACTTTTTCACACAGAGGGTGATGTGTATATGGAATGAAATGCCAGAGGAAGTGGTAGATGCAGGTATAGTTACAACATTTAAAAGATATTTGGCCAGGTTCATGAATAGGAAAAGTTTAGAGGACATATTATATTTAATTGTTTAGGATTCTGGAACCATTTTTCCAATTTATATAAAATAATAGTTAAGTACCTCCATAATTTTCACCCTTACATCCTGTCCAGTCCTGGTAGCTAATCAACTTTAGTAATGACTAACCTTTGGGATATCATTTCTTATTAGTCCATTCAATTTCTCAACTAAATGAAAATAGGAACTAGGAGCAGGAATAGGCCATCTGGCTCCTCGAGCCTGCCCTGCCATTCAATATGATCATGGCGGATCTTTATGAGACTCAGCTCTACTCACCACATCCAAAATGAAACTAGTTTATGTTGGGAAACCCGGATGGCATTGACCAGTTCGACCCAAGGCTCTGTTACTGTGCTGCACGATTATGATTTTAAGAACAGCAAAGGAGCTGTAGAAACATTTTGTTTAATGTAACAAGTTATAATGCACAGGCTAAAAAATATGGTAGAATAAGAATCAATCATGATTGAGAAGGAAACCATACATACACCCTTGAAAATTAAATATTTGCAGAGTAATGGAAAATTGCAAGGGATGAGGATAATTAGGTAGCTCTTTCATAGCGCAGGAATGATAAGGTCAGTGACCTTTTTCTATCGTGTACTAATCTACAACTTTAGAATTACTCTGGTTTGCTTATTAAAAGTGAAAAAAAAGGAACCAAAATAGACACAGAGGCTTCAAGCACATACACACAGTTCTAGCATAGAAGCTACAAACAAAGCCAAAGCTCCCCGGATGGCAAAAGAGATAGAAACTAATATTAAACAGCACAAGTAGGAACATGACAGATGGCAGGTTGGTAAAACAAAGTGAGAAATAAGCTGACTATAGAAAGGTCAGAGAACACCTAAAACAGGAAGAGAGAAAATGAGAGTATGAGGGAAGAATGCTAGCAGCCACCATAAAAGGGAACCCAAAAGTCTTTGATAGGCATAAAAATGCTGAAATGATGGTAAGGAGAGTGTGACTGATTTAGGAGCAAAGAGGGGACAACACAGGAAGGTAGAGGGCTTGGCTGAGGTCGTAAGTGAGTAATTTTCATTTGTCTTTATTGAATAATATTACTAAAGTTGATTAGGCGCCAGGACTGAACAGGATGTAAGGCTGAAAATTATGGAGGTACTTACTATTATTTTATATAAACTGGAAAAATGGTTTCAGAATCCTAAACGATTAAACATAATATGTCCTTATTGAGAATAACAGCCAAGACCAACTCAGCACCTACAGGTCAGTTAGTTTAACATCGATGGTGGGACAATCTTAGTAATCACTTCATGATATGTGGATTAATTAAAGAAAATCAGTGTGAAATTGTTAAAGGTAAATCATGATTAACTAATGGCACTACTTTTTTAATAATGGAGGGGGCTGATGAGGGTGATGTGCTTTACATGGACTTCCACAGGCCCTTTGGAAATGTGTCACATCATAGGTTTGACTCCAAAGTTGCAGCCCAATGGAATAAAAGGGGCTATGGCAATATGGTTATAATGTTTACAAGGCACAGTTGTTTTTCAGACTAGTGAATTTTATACAGTGAGGCTCCTCAGCTGTTCTTGACCTATATTAGTTACTTTGGCAGGGGAGATCAAGGCATAATTTCATTACTTGCAAATTATCAAAATTTGTGAAATATGAGGAGGATAGTTATAGATTTCAGTAGACAAAGGGAAGCTGGTAAAATGATAGAAAAAGAAATATAATGTAGAGAATTAAGAAGTGTTATATTTTAGTAGAAAGAATGATGAGTGACAATATAAATTAAAGGAATGCATTTTATGGGAGACCTGGGAGTATATATGTGAAAATAACTGGTGGAAAAAGGGCAAATTGAGAAAGTGATGAAAATGGCATACAGAATACCATGCTGTAATAAATAGAGACACAACAGCACAAAACCAAAGATGATAGTGAGAAATTCTTGTTAAAAAACTACTGCTCTGGTTTAAGAAGATATGGTGTTCAATTCTGGGCACTGTATTTTAAAGATGCTCGTGGTAGTTTTAAATAGGGTGCAAGAATGATTAACAGGAATGGCTCCAGGGTGAGGGACCTCAGTTGAGAGATTAGTTTGGAGAAGTTGACATTGATCCCTTTGAAGATGGGGTCTGATAGAACTTTTCACAATCATGAGGGGTCTGGACTTAGAAAAAGGACGTAAACTGTTTCCATCAGTAGATAGGTAACAGGGTAGAGAATCAGAAGACAACAATTTAAGGGGAAGGACTAAAGAGCAGAGATGACATGATGAGAAACTTTATGTGGTGAGGCATCAGAAAACAGAACGCACTACTAAAGCATGGTAAGGGCAGATTCAATTGCGGCTTTCAAAAAGGGATTGAATCAGCACTGGAGAATAAAATTTCAGAGCTGTAGGAAAAAAACAAAGAATTTGGGCTAGCTCTTGCAGAGACAACAACACAGACATTATGGGCCATATGGCCTCCTTCTGTGCTGTTACTATTGTACGATTCTATACCACAGTTATTGAATTTCAGATTTGACTTGCCATTACCTGGAATTAAGCATATGATTCTGTATTCTCTTACCTTTGAAAAGCAAAGTTTATTTTCTCGAAGGTAAATGAATGACAAATTGCAATAAGTATTAAATTAATTCAATGTATTTGTTACTTGATAATATGTGTTTAATGGTGTGTTTTAATCCTGCAAGTGGTAAACTAAAATGGTTCCTTTCTGAGACTGTGCACAGCTGCTCAATCCACTGGTGAGCTGTATGGAATATAGTTATCTATAACCAAACTAATCTCCCTACATCTGTGCAATGAATTTTCATTCGTAGAATTGCTATGTTTTTGCTGTTCGAGACTCAACCATCTAGAATCAGAGAAGAGATAATCTGGCCTATCATGTCTGTGCCAGCTCCCTGTAAGTGCTGCCTAATTAATTCCATTCTCAAACTTCGCCTTCATATCTCTGCAGATTTTGCTTTTAAGTATATATCCAATTCCTCTTTGAAAACTGTTTTTGGATTTGCTTCATTTCAGACATTGCAATGCACATCAAACTCATTGATCTACCAAAAAACATTTTGTCCATTCCTCCACTTTTTGGTTCACCAATTATCTTGGTTGGTACCTCTCCTTATTAATTCATCTTCTCCTGGAAACAATTTCTTCCTCTTTATCTTACCAAAATGCTTCAATTTTGAGCATGTACAGTAAACTTCCTCTCAATCTTCTTTGAAAAGATGTTTACACAACTGAATTCTTTCAGTCTTGGAGGATGACACAGAAATAACACCAGCATCAACAGGCTGTTATTGCACCAATTTACATTTCACAAGGAAATGAACTTCTATCCACTGATCCTTTAGAGCATTAAAAAAGGCTGTTTAAGTTTACTGACAGCATAGCATAGTAAAAGATTTTGTCAATAAATACTACAGGTAGTTCTGCTATAACACCAGTTCTGGTCACCTCATTACAGGCAAGATGTGGAAGCATTAGAAAAGGTGCAGAGGAAATTTACCAGGATGTTGCCTGGAATGGAGGGAAGGTCTTACAACGAAAGGTTGAGACAGCTACGGCATTTCTCTTTAGAACGACGAAGGATGAGAGGTGACTTCATAGAGGTGTACAAAATGATCAGAGGTATAGATAGAGTAGACAGCCAGAGACTTTTTCCTTGGGTGGAGGTAGCTTTTACAAGGGAACATAGTTTTAAAGTGAAAGGAGGTAGATATTGCAGAGACATCAGAGGTAGGTTCTTTACTCAGAGCTGTAGGGGCGTGGAATGCATTGCTGGAGAGGGTAGTGGAGTCGGCCTCATTAGGGGCATTTAAGTGGCTATTAGATAGGCAGATGGATGATAGTGTAACGTAGCAGTGGAGGTTAGATAATCCTTAGGTTTAGGGTAAAAGTTCAGCACAACATCATGGGCCAAAGGGCCTGTACTGTGCTGTACTGTTCTATGCTCTCTATGTCCTAACACGCATTTTGTTAACGTGAATTGGCTGTAACGCGATTGATGAACAGTGGACACTGTGTGGATAATGCAAACTTTCTGCTGTACAGGTATAGCAATTTCCCTGTAACGCAATTTTCTATAATGTGATTTTCTATAGTGCGAGGTTACACAAGGAATCAACTATCATGCTACCAGTAATACAAAGGCAACACTGTTTCTATCACCAATTTTTATCTCTGCTTAGTAGTTGTCGAGAGCACACACTATTCATTCAACTAACCATATCATCCTTCACTACTGCAAATCCAGAGAAAAAAGTGAGTGCTTAACATTGTTTATCAGAAGTAGACACACAAAGTTGTGTTTTCTGAGACAATTCAGAAAGACAATAAACATAACAGACTCTAGCCCTATCCTTACCACTTTCTCATTAGCTCCCTGACCACTGTAGTCAAATTGATAAAAGGGATGATCAAACACAATGGGTGGATTAGGAGTGGTATATGCGTTGAACAGTATACAAGCAAGGCAGTTTAGGCAAAACTGGTGAAATGAAAACTTAGAACAGATAGCAGTAGCAAATTCTTCGTGTAATCAGTGATTGATTCTTGGGTGTTTGCTGGAAAGCTTGGTCGGCCAATAAATTTTATATTCATCTAGAGACAGATACTGTAATAGGGAAATTCATGTATTCTTCCCTTATTCCAGGTGGATGTACCAAGATGAGCCAGATGATCTTCCTTTATTTTATAATTATAAATGAAGCATGGATGCAATAATATAAGACACAAATGGAAAAGAATGGCAGAAGGAAGCAATTTTGCCACTATTTTACCAGAGTGATTGTGAAAAGCTGCCATATTAACTGAGTTCATACTTGCTATGATTAACTCCAAGAAACGACACTACTTGTCATGTTGTGGGAATTATTTCTGTCCACCAAGATGGTTTTGACTTTTGATTCATTGGGCCTCAATACCTAGCCATTCAGCTAATTCACAATACAATTGTTAACCACTGAGAATATATACCAATAGTGATGCACTAGTTACTTAAGAATGCTGAATAGCTTGTCTGGCTATTAGTAGTAAAAATAAAATTTCAGCCTATGAAGTGATGTCATATACTAAATTGCATCTTTTACACACCGGTTTACAGCTTAAAAATAGATAATGGTGCCCAGCTAGTCTGTACTAGTCATTCTGCTTCACTCTAGTCTTCTTACATCCTGTTAATCTATCAGCATCATTTGCTGTTCCTTTGTCTCTCATGTGTTTTCTATCTTCCTCTTAAATCCAACTATGCCATTTAATGCAATGGCTGCAAGAGATTGCAAGTTCCACTTTCTAGCCACTTTGAAAAAATAAATTTCTTTTGAATTTCTTTTTGGATTTACTAATGACTAACTTATATTTATGGCTACTATGCTGTATTACTTGAGTCATGGGGACATATTCTTCATTTAATCTATCCATACTTTCACAATTTTAAATCCTCCATCAAGCCACCCTTCAGTCTTCGTAGGTTTTTAAAATATTAAAAATATTTAGTAGACATTTTCTGAAAATAAACTGAGGCAACCATATGACAGAAACTAAATAATAAAGTTTGTACTATAAATAAAATGTTCATATAGGAGGCTGAGTTAGTCTTTGCTCACCTTTAATCTGAATGTGAATGGCAGAATCTGTTTGTAGATGTTTTCGTGTAAGTACATCCGTAGTTGATCCTGGAGATTCATTTCTGATTGTTCCTACTAACTTTATACGTATTTATATTTCTCCAAAATTCAAATGATCAAAGTTCATTTTTGATATATGAAAAGCACACAGATCTCTATGGAGCTTAGACCTCCAGAATGCCAAAGGCTGAGGAATGTCTTCTTATGAGTGTTATCCAATATTCAAATAATGAATATACACATAAATAGATTTATTTGCAGTAGAATGTAATATAAAAGGAGCATTGCTCCTCAGACTAATAATACCAAAGATACGGAAAACTTGAAATTATGAATAAACCCCTGGGGGTGAGATAAATAGCACAGGTCTACAAAAGAATCAACAGTGGCACGATGGGCTGTATGGCCTCCTCCCGTGCTTGGTTGTTCTATGATAGCATTAAGCCACAGAATTATTGCCATATTGCAAACTGTCATTGAGAATATACTAAAATTTCAGTTTTCTATTTTCAATAAGTAGTCAATTTTGCAAGGTTTCACCTGTATACTTCACTGGACATTGTATAAGTGTAAGAACAGCCTCCTCTAAACTCAGGGGCTGAGGCTTAAAGTCTCAGAATTGAGCATCGCGTTGGAATGTGCTTCAGTTTTGTTCAGCAGTGCTCAACATTTAGTGAATGAAGGGAAGGAAAACAAAACTGTCACTCAGATCTACCCAATTCAGGTCCACTCCTGTCCATCTATTATGCAGTAACATTGCCTGTTGTTGCAGAGTGGCTCAGACTGTCTAGCCCTTGCAGCTAAAGAAGGTTGCCAGAAAGCAAACAGGATCTAAAGTAAAATAAAAGGAGAAAAACTGTAGCGGAGAAAATAACTTGATATCATAAGATGCATCATTTAAAGATGACATGGTAGCGTTTATAACAATTCTATGATTAGATTAAAAATACATTTACGACAGGCACTTACCTCCATCTCCAGAACCTGATCCCATATCTGTAGAGAGAAAAGATCTAATTAGAAGGCACAGTAATATGACAGGGACTTACAGGATTTTTTTCTTCATTCTCATACTGGTTATAGTCTATTGTTGAAATCTATGCATACAGCTTCTATTGTCCACTATGCGACAATTAAACTGAAGAACAAATGTCCAAATACCAACGGTGGCCCTCTCAGTAACACGAATGTATTTCATTGTGGGTGGATTGGTGATTAAGTGCCTAATACTGTGTACTTCCAGATCCCATTTCCGTTCAGTATGCTTCAATAATAGCTTTGAAACGTGATAACGAGCCATGGCTGTTGCCTCAGCCTGTCCATGCAGAAACTCCTTGCAAATAAAATCACGCCAAATAAACTGAATTATTTTATGAATTGATAAAAAAAACCAAGGTTAAAAGCGTGTGGTAGTTGTTATAATGCACAATATTGTATGCATACCGTTGGGACAGGATCCTTCCCCCAGCACCTTTATTTCACTTTGCTGTTTGCACGCAGCCTGTCGCAGGTAACACTCATTCTGGTAGGTATAGCCATTGGAGCCGCACACTGGTACATAATCAGTGTTGCACTGAAATAAAAACAATTCATGATAAGGATCTGCCAGACTTTCTGCAAGGTCCACGCTGCACACATTTCCAACAGGACAGACTGTAGACTCTCCCAGTTCACCCAGACTAAACGGAGCCCCATTAAAACAGCAGCCAAAAGAAAGCAGAACCAGCGATGCTGTTCGTTTACCTTGAGTTGGCAGTCGCAGGTTATCGTCTCACCGATCCGCAAACACTCCCCACCAAACTGACACGCATTAATGTCGCAAAGAAACAAGTCGTGTTCTCGGTCATCAAAACCTTGAAATATTAAAAAGAGAAAGAGAAAAGACAAGTACTGACAGAACTTGGGTGGCTGTTGAAGATCTGACGCCAACCTTTTTCGTTAGCAGATGGAAGGCATCGGTGTATAAAATAAGTAGCTGGAAAGGGTTTGTCATCTACTTTGTTCCCGAGTATTTGCTGGGGAAGGGGGCATTCTCCCTCTTGAATGTTAGAGATTTTACTGGGCAGATTTGCAGCCTTGTCGTGACGGCCAAGAGTTGCGAAAAACAATCCCACAGCAGCGTTCGGAAACATCATTCAAGCCCAAAAATTGCAGTTTCCTCTGAACACGCCACTGTATCTTTAAATTGAATTTCACCACTCCACATCTGCGGTCCTCTTCCCTCACGCTTTATCCGATCGCCTTCTCGGTGTCTAATTCTTAATCAATAAATGCTTCATTTACACCCAAATATATCACACATACGTACACAAACATATCCACGCAAGGGCAGGAATCTAGAGGTGACATGATCAAGTTGCAACAAGATAGAGAAGGCTTTTTTTTAAGTGAAAGGCTGTCATTGTCTGTTTCTAACGAATATTGATGACCTAAATCTTGCCACTGGAGATGTGGTTAATCGCAAGTCTGAACCCGCAGACAAAAATCGCTAGCAGCCCAATTTTTTTGTGGGATTGCGACATAAAATATCAACTACGGGGGGTGGGGGTGAAGAACCAATTTATTTTGCATTAGAACATGCAGTTTATTTCTCACATCACTCCATCCTTCTCACATTCCGGCTTCGGCGGGGCGCTGAAGATCTGCTGCAAGAAGCAGTCGCTAAAACCCGGCTGGTGCCTGGATGCTTTCGAGGGTAGCACCCAGGGCTTTCGCTCCCCGCAATCAATTTCTTTTTTAAGTTCAGGGATGGGGGAGAAACAGGCAGCGTGCACATATAAAATGACCAGCGCAAAGGTGGAGGCTGCGGGAGAACAATCACACTACCCCGAATAAAAATCCCCAGAATCAATCGAATTCAGTAAAACAAAAGGAAAACGTTGGAAATTCTTAGATCAGATAACATGCGCGGAGAAACGTTGTGCACTTTTCGGAACACTGGGTAGAAATGCTCCGCTTGCAGATTTTTTTTCCCAAACCCAGACGCTCGTCTGCAACATCTTTGCAATACTTCACCTGAAGCCATCAGCAAGCCAGTCAACCACAGACTAACTTTCAGCATCAGTGCCCGGGTCGTGCTGGTGACTGGAAGTTAAAAGGAGACTTCTCCATCTCCCCCACCTCCCCTTCCATCCCCTCTCCCCCGTCCCCTTCCCTCACCCCCGTCCCCTCCATCCCGGTTGGCACCATACATTGCCCTTACCCGAGCAGTTCCAGCCGGTGGGTGTCTGACAGTCGCTCAGGGAGGTGGGGTAAGCAGAGAGTTGAACGGGGAGCGTGGACAGGGTCAGCATCGCCAGCAGCAAGCCCGCGCGGTGGTCCGGGTGAAGAGGTGGCCAGCCTGGCGGGTGGGACTCCACCATGTCGACAGGCAGCGGCGGATCGCGGAGCTCGGCTCAATCCCAGGCTCTCCGACCCCACCATCTTACACAGGGCACATCACGCATCCTGGACGCAGCAAGCAGCACCACCACATGTGTGTCCAGCGGCGGTGATGGTTGCGGCGAAGGCTCCTCCGCGGCTCTAGCCCCTCGTCTCTCCCTGTGTGTGTGTGTGTGTGTGTGTGTGTAGTTGTCAGTGAATCTGGGGCTGGCCGGGCTGGGCTGGGCGCTCGCGCTCTCGCGGTCGGTTGGCAGCTCGCTCTCCCCCAGTCTCTGCGTCTGTGTCTCCCCTCGCGCTCGGAAACTTGTTATTGATGAGCCGCCCGGGCGCGCGCCGGCTTTTTCTCAGGCATTTGCTCGCCTTTGATTGGAGCGGCCCCGACACCGGGGCCGCCACGTGGGCTTCCGCGCCCGCCTCTGATTGGCCCGCCGGGATATTGGCGGCTGAGAGGCGAGGCGAGCGAGGCAAGGAAAATCGGCGAGAGGAGGTGAGGAGGGAGTGGGACAGAAAGGGGGAAGGAGTAAGCGTGTGTGTGTGTCGCGGGGTGGGGGGTTTTGGGGGTTTGGAAACGACGAGAGAGGTTGAAGCGGCGTGAACGGCCGGGATCTCTGCCCCACCCCCACGTACTGGACCGAGATTCCATCTCCCCCGCTCCCCAAAACAAAGTTGAGAACCTCCAAACCTTCCGCCCCTTTCCTCCCCACAAATCCGGACCCAGCTCAAACCCAGGAGCTCGGCCGTGGAGCGCGAGATACCGCGCGGATGATCTATGCACATGGACCCTCGGCTCGGTTTGGACTGGGATGCATACCGCGTAAGACATCCCGACGTTAGCGCCAAGCTGTCCTCTCCTGGATTTAGAGCGGGGGCGGGCGAGAATGGGTGGGGAGAGCAAACATCCGATGCCGGTGCCCTCCTCCCCTCTAAGCGATTTGAGAGAATGAGCTGTCGGCATCTCCCCTCCTGCGTCTTCACAGCCAGGATGCCCGCCTCAACCCGGTTAGCGGCGGCGGCCGCAGGTAGCACAGCTCAGCGGGTAACGGGAGGGAAAACTCCCATCAGATCCAAGCTCCTTCCATCTGATGTCCGAGGCTGGGAGATATTGCGCCCTCAGTGCTAGCCACACTGCAACCCGAATTTTCTGACACTGTTTCGGAGCAGATCAAGTTTCACTGCTAAAGATGCAAGACGGCAAGAGATTAACATCAGATCGAACCTCGATTTCTATCTCAGAAGAGCGAAATGTAAGAGATACATATTCGCTCGAACGCCTTCCAGAGCGGTGGCATTACCAGAAGTTACATGAGACTATTGTTTTTTTTATTTTTACTGACGAAGAGGCCAGATATAATAAAACCATATACCGAGGGATTGGATTAAAATACGATAGACCAAATCAGTATTGATGCTGTCACATGCCCCCGCTGAGAGCACTGGAGGAGAAAGAATTCTCAATCTCACTGCATCTCCCAGCTACCCTGAACACAGGATGCTGTGTGAAACGACCGCTGAAAGCTGGGGAAATTGTTTTAGATACCAGTAACCGGTGTGGACGCCGAGGTGTACACAGGATTAGGCACCAGAAGAATGAAAATTCTGAGACATTAGATTAGAAACGAGGAAACGATACCCGCACCGGTGACTGCTTTATGCAAATTATATAACAGGTCAATTAATTATGAAAGCAAAGGTTTACAAAGTAGGGGACAGTAAAAAAAAGAACATGAATTGAAATCAAGAACGGTAAATTCTGAAGACAGGATCAGCTAACAGTGAACAATAAATTCAGAGGATGTGGAACTGGATGACTGGACAGTAAATTCAGAGGACATGGCACTGGATGACTGGACAGTAAATTCAGAGGACAGCATACTGAATAACAGTGTACAGTAAATTCAGAGAACATACGAATATAAACCAGAGAAGACTAAATTCTGAAGACATAGGTGTAGGTATGAGGAAACAGTGAATTCAGAGAACTTGCAACTAGATAATGGAGAACAGGTAATTTTAACAATATGAAACTGGATACTGGGACAACAAATTCCTGGAGACTTGAGATTAGACAGCATCGGGGATAATATTAGATCAATGTAAAGCATTAAAAAAGTCGAGCATATGTTTTGACTTATTAAGATTGTTCCATTCATGGACTATGCACAATTTATTTTAACCGGACTCCTCAAGCCATTTCATTCCATGAAATATTTAGCAATGTTTTTGACTCATCTTTCAAAGATAAGTCATGTAACATTCTACAATATTTAGATAATTTAATGTTTAAAAACTCAACTGTGTTTCCATGATTTAAGGAACATTTTACTACATTAATTTTAATTTGCCATTTAGCACCTACTTTGCAAATCAGTTTATGTCTTCTTGTATTTAGTGCATGCAGATCAGCAATACCACACAACAGATAATCTGCTGTCATGTGGTACTTTATTGAAGGTCTTTGAAAATCCAGGTACATTACATCCACTTGATCATCTTTGGTCTATCATCAAATAAGCATGACCTTTTAGAAAACCATGGTGACTAACTTGTCCTTTTGTTCATCTCATGATATTTTATTTTCTGATCATTTAACAAATACTCTGGTATCTTCCACATTGAAATATATATAAAGTATTACTTAGGCAAATGAAAGGAATAGTTTTCACACAAGAAGTTTTTACAAACAACAAATCAGGTGAATCACCAATTAATTTATTCTTGATGTTTTTGTCGAATTATGCCATGTGATCCCATGCATTCTCTTGAACAGCTAAACATGGCCTTGGTTACTGCTACATCACTATCAATAAAGTGACTCTCATTCAATACTGCACTGAAATAGTCAGTTTAAATTAAATGTGCAAGCCCTAGAATGAAATTGTAACACAACATTCTAATCCAGAGAGAAAAATGCAACCAAATAAGGCAAATTGAGACTAAGTAGTATCATAGTACTTGCACAAAAAAATTGCATCATAGCCTTATGGTTATTTCATAATGGGAATCATGCTGGACACAAAAAAAATCTAAAACAAATATTTTCATGATTAAGCACCTCAATCAAGCCACTTGTACCCATCATTTTCAAATTTATGTCAGTTGCAAAACTCTTGAGTTTTTTAATCTCCAAAATGGAAGCACTCCTTTCAGCTGCCTTAACTTCCTGTGGCCCCTGTGTTTTCTCTAACCATCCTAATTCAACTTTTGTCCAGCTTCAAATCACAATATGATGTAAAAAGCATCTAAAATGCTTGTAGTGAAGTGACATTCTTTCTAGGAGTGCATATCAGAAACTATGCCAGTTCTCTTCCCTCATGAATTTCTTTCCAATTAAAAAAAACTCACAAGGATTGGTAAAACCAGACGTTAATTTAACATCAGAGATAATGGGAACTGCAGATGCTGGAGAATTCCAAGATAATAAAATGTGAGGCTGGATGAACACAGCAGGCCAAGCAGGATCTCAGGAGCACAAAAGCTGACGTTTCGGGCCTAGACCCTTCATCAGAGGGTCGTTAATTTAACATGCTGTTATTTCCACATCAGTCTTCGCAAGAATCATGTCTGTCATGTGACCTATTTTTTCTGCTTTGACCACCCTATTTCTAATTCTTATATTCTAGCAATTACAGGCGTTATCAATTAAAAGAGATCATCATGATGCCTTTAGAGAAAGGTGGGCACTCCAGGGTGGGTGAGGAAGTGGGGCGGGGAGTGCTTTATCTCTCCTTCCAACTCCATTTTGATTTAGCCAACTTGAGATGGTGAACCTACTTCAGCAAGAACAAAGATGATTAAGAGGAGATTCAACAGAAGTCTTTAAAAATAGGTGACTAGATACTGTACAATGAATTGTTCTGGTTCTGTCTGAGTGACAAGAACTCATCAATATGAGTGAGAAAAAAAACTTAAAAGTTGAAAATCATCACAGCTTGTGTAGTAGAAATAACTTGCCATTCTGACAGAGACCATTGCTTCTTTCAATAAAATATGGATAAACTTTAATGAGAGAAAAGCATTGTGACCACAGGGAGAAAGGGAACCTGGCAGTGGGATTAGTTATTGATTACTGTATTAAGGAGCTAGCACAGACAAAATGGGGCGAATGAGCTCTTCTATGCTTTCATATTGTTCTGAGGTACAAACACTTCCTGTTCCACACTAAATCCTGTTCAACTACTGTTGTTAGTCTTTATGATTTCTATTAGCTGTCTGTTCCTCAATGTATTCATTTTAACATCTTCATAGTAATTTTGAAATTCCTCCATGGCATGCTTATTCTCGTATAAGCAGTTTGGTCAAGACTGATGTTTCTGTCTGCTCAGCACTCAACTCTACACCATGTTCCTTCTTTCTGGTTTGTTTCACTAGTAGTAGAAAAACCTTTGGACATCTTGCCCATTCTTTGGTACTTTTGTCTCCCTAAATACTTTCTGGTTTACTACATCCCTGTTAACCTTTAAAACCCTTTTCAACATCTGTTGACCCAACTTTGGTTATGGAACACTCTCCTTATCCTCCTTCCTGTATTTAGGCCTAATCCTCAGCATAAAACATGTTAAAATGGTTTGTTTTACTAAAGTTCAAAAATAATGTGTATTATTGTTAGACCTGGAATTTTTTTAATTCCAAAGAAAAGATGATCTGCATTAGTTGGGAGGCAGTTGCAAAGACCAACTTACCTGTGAAGGAGAATTTTTTTTGTCACTAACTTTTGTTCATTTTTTTCTATATTCATATTCCAAGCTATACAATCTGTTTGAATGTGCATTATCTAAGTGGCTCTTTGCTAAAATTATAAAGCATAACAATGTAATATATAGTGCTCACAGGTCCTTTCCTTGTTCCTTGTTCCTTTCAAAGTTCACGGTTATGTCACATCAATGCAATTATGCTGCATTAGCTAAAACTGCCAGAATATCTGAACAACTTAGTCACTTAGCATTACCGTTTCATGCCGCACATTTTTGGTGCTTTACAATACACGGAGTGAAGCGCAAGGAAAACAAATAACTACACCTTTGTTCCCATTTTCGTTTTCTATTAATGTTAAGTAACAACGAGGAAAATTTATCTTATCACAGCTATTTTAGAAAACCACGGTAAAAACAATCACAAATCACCACTATTCAGTGGAGATAACCTTGGGCACATCCATCTTAAATTTGTCCACCATTGTTCGGATTGTCCACTTTATTTAAAACAGCATCTGTGGAATTAGAAAATAGAGAGATCATTGGGGAAGACCGCGACTTTCGCGCAGGATTTATCCACAGTTGACAGCATCAGTTTTGTGATATGTAGTGCGAGGGAATGATGCGGAGGAGACTGGACGGGCTGTGTGCGAAACTGTATTGGATCTAACCCTTTCTCCTCTCACTGGTAGAAACGTTGTCCGTCCGAAAAACTGGTTCCGCCTCATTTTATTGTCAAGTAGAAGGGATAGCAGGTAGTAAACTATCAGTTCCACTGAAGAATGTTCGAGTTGAACAACACATGGTGTTTAGTGTCATTCTTGAAGAAGAGGCGAGGTGCGGCGTAGATGTGATAGACTACATCAGTTTAGATTCATCAGGTATCATTCTCATGTCATAACGTGTCAGAAGAATCCGGAGTCTAGACTACATTTTTCTAACCAGACGAATACATCACAGAATTGAACTGTACTAACATTAAATAAGAAACTGATTGTATGATAGGAAAATCATTGTAGATTAAATGCATCATTTCGGCAATACTTTAAATACTAGACACTTACATAATTTTAACAATCATTCGAGATGTACATTTTTTTTAACTTAAGTACTTTGTTGGTGTTGAAATTGAGAAGCAAAACCCTGTGGTCTGAAAATAGTTCTAAAAGTCGCAACTTAACCTCATTTGCACAATTTAAACCTTAACCCTGCCTGAACGGTTAAAACCGTGAACAGATCTAGAAAGTTTTAACAATCGTAACAATACAAAAACATACCTAATAAACTTATGTTTCCAATTCACTTAGCTTTTCTCAATCGCAGTACGTTTAATGATCAATTCTAAACTTTTGAAGTGTAGAATGTGGGGGATAGTGAAAAGGAATATGGCGTTGAGATGGGGATCAACCATGATCATACAGAAAACGGGACAGGCTTAAAGGCCTTAAGAGTCCCTGCTCCTAGTTTCAATGTTGCGCGTTGTACTGTAAGTAAAGCTGCTACCATTCCGTAAACTTGGTGTGGTTGTGCAAAGAAAACAATCTCTCATTCAGTGTCAGAAAAACTAAAGAGCTGATCATCCACTTCGTGGAGCAAGGAGGAGCCCAGGCCCCAAACCACATCACTGGAGCTGAGGTGGAGATGGCCCAGAGGGTCAGTCTAAGAGGAGTGCCTGTTCTGGACTACATTTGTTGATGTGACAGTCAAGAATGCTCAACAATATCTCTTCTTCCTCAGAACGCTACGGAAAATTGGCATGTCCATAAGGATCCTCACCAACTTTTATTGATGCACCATAGAAAACATTCTATCTGGATGCATCAGGCTTGGTTTGGCAACGGCTGTGCCCAGGACTGTAAGAAACTACAGAAAGTTGTGAACAAGCCCAGTCTATCACTCATACCAATCTCCCATCTATTGATTCCATTCTACACTTCTCCTTGCCAAGGTAAAGCAGTCAACTCATCAAAGCTGCCCCCCTCCCATTCCTGGTTATAATCTCTTCCAACCTCTCCAGTCAGGCAGAAGATACAAAAGCTTAAATACAGGTACCAACAGGTTTAAGAACAGCTTCTTCCTCATTGTTATTCAACAGCTGAATGGACCTCTCAATTTTCAAATAAACTGTTGATCTTGCTTTTTGTACACCTTCAGTGCAGCTGTAACTTTGTATGCCTGGTTCGGTTCAATCACTCTATGATCTGTATGACCTTGCATAGAATGATCTGCCTGTACTGCATGCAAAACAACACTTTTCAGTGTACTTGGGTAAATGTGACTATAATAAATCAAATCAAACTAACATTCCACATATAGCAATGTGGTCTGATCAGATTTTAGAGAAATTGCTTTGAGGGTGACTCGGAGAGTTACTCTGCTTTTCTTTCTGAAGTGTCCATGAATCTTTAACATCCATCCAAAATAACAGAGAAAATTTCCGTTTAACTTCTGAACTGAAATATGGCATGCCTAGTAGCGTCGTGCTCCCTCAGAACCTATAATCTCAGAAATGGCGCCTCCACCAGTGTAGCACTCCTTCATAACCTCTAGCTTGAAGATCAGCACCCCCAACAGTGCAACATTCCCTTAGAAGCTCCCGTCGCCAGGGACTCTGGTTCAGTTCCGGCCTCAGGCGATCTCAGTGCAGTCTCTTTGTGTCTGCATGGATTTCCTCTGGGTGTGCTGGTTTCCTCCCACAAGTGTGTGCAGGTTAGGCGAAGTGGCCGCGGAAAATGCAGGGTTAAGGGCTAGGGTGGGGGTGGGATGCTCGTCAGGGGGTCAGTGTGGACTCGATGGGCCGAACGGCTACCCTCCACACCGTAGGGAATCTATTATCTATGATCTGAAAGTTTGCACTTCGCACAGTGCAGTGGTCACTGAGAATCTCTCATCTCAAAGGTGGCTCGCCTGACAATGCAGCGCTTTCTCAGAACCTGAGTTTAGACTTAATTATTTAAGTTCTTGGAGCTGGACTTAAATCAGAAGACGTAAAATAGGAGAAACACAGTTGGTCCGAGAGCATCCGAGGAACAGGTAGGTCAACGTTTCTGGCCGAAACCCTTTTCAGGACTGGAGAGGGGTAAGGGAGCCCAGAAACAAACACGTATTTGCTCCACCCTTCCCACTGACCAATCACAAGAACTTCGCTCCTGCATCGCAGCCCCACCCCTCCCTGGGCCTTTTGAAGGGCTTTGGTCCCAAACATTGACTAACGTCTTCTTTGGATGCTGTTTGACCTGCTGTGTTTTGCAGCCTCGCACCATGGACTCTGACTTCCAGCATCTGCAGTCATTATTGTCTCCGACTCGAAGATAGGAGTTCTGCCACGAATCATGGTTAAGTAATACTGCCATGTTCAAATGAACTGTTTCAAAAGAATATTCGAACAATAGGTGTCCAAATAAGTTCAAAATGATTGGTACCACTTTCTTATGTGTTTATTTCGGTGAAATATCTGGTCTGCCTATTGAATTCTTTATGACTCCGTAACCATCGAATTAGGAACGAATTAGGATGATTTACAGTTATTCATTTTTGTGGGATATAATTACTTCCACGTCACATGCTCAGCCGTTTCGAAAAAGATATCGTTTCACCAGCCTATAGTTTACCCTGTTAATCGAAAAGCCTTAATGACCGGATTTGCATCCTATGCTACCGCCTCTGAGAAAATGAACCGCTTCCTTTAACATCCAATCCCAATACTCTAAGGAATTACATAGGCATACGTTGCAACAAATGAGGTCGCTGGAGCTTTTTTAAAAGCTCTCTGACACTTTGAAAAGCATCCATGCACAGATATAAGGACGGCAGTTACAAGGAGACGTAAATGGTTTTGTTTTTGTGAGTGGGAATTAACATTTTAACATTTTTAACTTTGTAAATGGTGTTTCAGTGGGCTGTCCTTCTCGCCAAAACGCGAAGGACGGTTCCTTCCTAGCTCAGGATCCGAACGCGTTTTTGAAAACTACGAAGCTGAGTTTTGAATGGTAGGCGCTGTGCACTGTGAAAATTCCCGAAATCCGCGAGGTCTGTCAGCCGGGCTTTGATGTGTCTAATTAGGAAATTGTGTCACCGCAGATCTTGGGATGGACCCTGTGCTGGTTTCTTAACTCTTAGGCTACATTGACAATCTCCATCCAGATTTATTGGTCACAACGTCAAAGTAACGTGCATATTAAGTGATTTAAACACCGTATAGAGATAATGCGCATCACAGCCATTAACTTCCACAATTATTGACGGCCAATGAAGATATTAATAGGCTTCGGTGTTGTTCCTTTATAGTATATGTTGGAATGTGTTTTGTGTTAGTACGTTCCAATACATCATACACGGTAGCCATCATCAATATGTGTATATTAGTATATGTCGAATTTGTGTCGAAGATTATTTAATAGCTGATTACAACATCATGTACAATATGTTCAGCTTCATCTTCCCGTTAGTAAATTAAACATGATCTGGCTTTTTTTTACTGCGATTCGGTTTTGGTACAAGATGTTGATCATCGAATATGAAACAATGATAAATGTGGATAAGTAAATATTTGAATGAAAAATTATGGTTCATTTCAATCGTGGGCTGCTTGCATTAAGCAACCATGTGATCTCGTTGTAAAACGCTACCTGCCTTGCAGATTTTGTAGGTTGTGTGATCGAGAGAAGTTATAATGAAGCATTAAAACAAAACCTTAAAAAAAATAGACAAGTTGATCGTCTGCCATTGCTTTAGGGCATTGGCTGGTCTGGGGTGTCATTTAGCATATGAGTACATAGTGAAACGCTGTTGGGCAACTTTTGTTTAAAGCAGGACAAGCATATGGACGTACATGGAATAGTGTAGGTTAGATAGGCTTCAGATCGGTATGACAGGTCGGCACAACATCGAGGGCCGAAGGGCTTTACCATCATCTCCTTCCAACTGCGACAAAAGAACATCGGATGTTTCATTTTTAAATTTCCATTACGCGTGTCACTCTGATCATTAAGGAAAAAGCAATTACGTTTTACTGCCACGATCTATTTTTGATGGCAGTACTTCTAAACTCCGCGCAGCGAAAAGCGACAATCACTTAGGCCGAGTTGAGAGGATGAGAAATTGGCCCGAAATTGACAGGTACATCTCTAGCAGAAAGGGTTATTGAAACGATTAAATTGTATTCTATAAAATAAATTATACTGTGCATGACTTAAATTATGTCCGAAGTAACATTACTCTTTTGCCTTCCGCTTCACCCTCACCCCCCTTTACTAGCAGATTACATCAGCCCTAAAATTAAGCGAAATTTACAATTATGGAAGCAGCTTGCATTTACGCCCTTCACCTCAAGACGTCTCAACAGGTCTTCCGATTAAGAAAGTACTTTTAAAATCTAGAAACTGTTATAATGTGGGACAGATAAAGGTGAATTTACGCACAGATTCCAAAAACGGCAACGAGATAAATGACGACGTTTTATTAAAAGCACCAAGTACTGGAAATACTCAGCAGGTCTAGTACCATCCGTAGAGAGAGAAACAGGATTCGTTTCAGTTGAATATGACTTTCCAATGGAAACAGATTCTATTTCTGTCTTTCTATTTCAAAATTTAAACACTGAGAGTTTTATTTTTACTTAGAACCATAAAGAACAAGATTAGGTTACTCAGCTCTTCCAGACTGTTCCCCATTCAATCAGATCATGGCCGATCTGATTTTTAACCTCAACTCCATATTCGTTCACACTCCTAATAATCTTCCAGCCCTTGATAATCAAGAATCTATCACTGCCTTCAAAATTTTAAAGATTCTGCATTCACTACCTTTTGAAGAACAATTCTGAAGACTCATATCCTCTGGGAGAAGTTATTTTTTCCTCGTCTCTGTCATCAATTCGTGATCCCTTATTTTTAAGTCATGGCCTCTTCCACAAAAGGGAAAGTCCTTACTATGTCCATCTCGTCAAGTGCTCCTAAGATGCTGCTTGGCCAGCTGTGTTCATCCAGCTCTACACTTTGTTATCCCTTCAACATCTTATGTTTCAATTAAGTAATCTCTGACACTTGTAAATTCCAGAGGATACAGGCCCAGCATGTAACCTTTCTTCATAAAGCAATCTTATCTTGTTCCAAGTATTTGCCAGTTACCATTCTCTAGACTGCTTCCATAGCATCAACATCCTTCTGTAAGTGTGGTGACTAACGTTATACACAATAATCCAAATGTGGTCTCACCAATGGGCTGTACGACTGAAGAATAACCTCTCCACTCTTGCATTCAATTTTTCTTGAAATAAACACAACATTCTATTAGCTTTTCTTATTACTTGCTGTACCTGCATTCTAAATGTTTTGCGCTAGGACACCCAGAGCTTGCTGTGCCTCTGAACTCTGCTACCTCTCACCATTTGGATGATATACATTTTTTATTTTTCCTGCTAAACTGGATAAATTCCCCCTTTCCTACATTGCGCTCCATTTGGCAAATCTTTATCCTTTTTAGACTTCTTATGCCTCTTCATAATTCACTTCCCTATCTATCTTTGTATCACCAGCAAATTTAGCTACCCAATGCCCTTCATCCAAACCATTTTCATAAATTGTAAAGAGTTGGGAACCCAACATTAACCCCTGTGACACACCATTCAAAACATCCTGTTAGCTTGAAAAAGACCCAAGATAATAAAGTGTGAAGCTGGATGAACACAGCAGGCCAAGCAGCATCTCAGGAGCACAAAAGCTGGCGTTTCGGGCCTAGACCCTTCATCAGAGAGGGGGATGGGGTGAGGGTTCTGGAATAAATAGGGAGAGAGGGGGAGGCGGACCGAAGATGAAGAGAAAAGAAGATAGGTGGAGAGGAGAGTATAGGTGGGTAGTTGGGGAGGGGATAGGTCAGTCCAGGGAAGAAGGACAGGTCAAGGAGGTGGGATGAGGTTAGTAGGTAGGAAATGGAGGTGCGGCTTGAGGTGGGAGGAAGGGATGGGTGAGAGGAAGAACAGGTTAGGGAGGCAGAGACAGGCTGGGCTGGTTTTGGGATGCGGTGGGGGAAGGGGAGATGTTGAAGCTGGTGAAGTCCACATTGATACCATTGGGCTGCAGGGCTCCCAAGCAGAATATGAGTTGCTGTTCCAAAATCAGCCCAGTTCGTCCCCTCCCCCCACTGCATCACACAACCAGCCCAGCTCTTCCCCTCCCCCCACTGCATCCCAAAACGAGGCCAGCCTGTCTCTGCCTCCCTAAACTGTTCTTCTTCTCACCCATCCCTTCCTCCCACCCCAAGCCGCACCTCCATTTCCTACCTACTAACTCCATCCCACCTCCTTGACCTGTCCGTCTTCCCTGGACTGACCTATCCCCTCCCTACCTCCCCACCTATACTCTCCTCTCCACCTATCTTCTCTCCATCTTCGGTCCGCCTCCCCCTCTCTCCCTATTTATTCCAGAACCGTCACCCCATCTCCCTCTCTGATGAAGGGTCTAGGCCCAAAACGTCAGCTTTTGTGCTCCTGAGATGCTGCTTGGCCTGCTGTGTTCATCCAGCTTCACACTTTATTATCTTGGATTCTCCAGCATCTGCAGTTCCCATTATCTTTGAAAAAGACCCACTTATTTTTGCTCTCTGCTGCCTGCAAGCCAACCAATCTTCTATGTGTGTCAATGAGTTACCCCCAACATAGTAATCTGTATTATTATTTGTTAAAGAATAGAATTTGGCCAGGCAGAACTCCCCTGCTCTTCTTCCCAAGATGCATATGGAATCTTCAATGTTCTTTATTCGAGTAAGGCAAATTTTAATAGTATGAGACAAGAAAAAGTTGATTGGAATAGACTGTGGGTCAAGGATGCCTGACAAGTGGGAAGTGTTCAAGAGTGTGATGATGAGAGTTTAGAGGCATTATGTTTCAGTTACAGTAAAAGGTAAGGCTGGTAAGGTTAAAGAACAATGGATGAATAAAAATATTGACGTTCTAATCAAGAATAACAGAATCTTATTTTAGATATAGACAACTTGGTTCAATTGAATCTATTAATATAAGCAGTGTAGGGGCATTCTTAAGAAAGAAATCAGGAAGTGTCAATGTGAAATAGCATTGAGGGATAAAGTTAAGGGTAATCCACAGAGATTCTACAAATACATTAGAAGCAAGAGAGTAACTAGAGAGGGTAGAGTCTCTTGAAGATCAAGGAGATCATTTTTATATTGAACCCCAGGAGATGGGACAGGTACTAAATTAATATTTCATGTCAGCTTTTACTGTAGAGAAAGGAATGGAGTCTAGAGAATGCAGAGCAATAAAGTAATGTATTAAAAACAGTTCACATTACAGAAGAGTAAATTCAGGATGTCTTAAAGATTATGAAGATGGATAAATCCCTGGGACCTAATCTATTGTATCCCAGAACATTGTAGGAAGTAAGGGAGGAAATCGTGAGACCCTTTCCAGAAATATTTGCATCATCAATAACTACGGGTGAAGTGCCTGATGACTGGAGGTTGGATAATGTTGTACCTTTTTGTT
Source organism: Stegostoma tigrinum (assembly GCF_030684315.1). Taxonomy (NCBI): domain Eukaryota; kingdom Metazoa; phylum Chordata; class Chondrichthyes; order Orectolobiformes; family Stegostomatidae; genus Stegostoma; species Stegostoma tigrinum. The sequence goes on along the minus strand of NC_081360.1, from coordinate 34,926,199 downwards.
TAAGAAAAGTTGTAAGGAGAAACCAAGCAACCATAGACTTGTGAGCCTGACTTGGATTGTGGGTAAATTGTTGGATGTGATTTTAAAAGATAGGATTTGTAGACATTTGGAGAGGCAAGAATTGATTCGAAATATCAGCATAATTTTGTGCAAGGAAAATTGTATCTCTCAGACTTGATTGAGTTTTTGTGGAAGTTACCAAAACGTTTGTTGGCAGTGTGGTAGACGTTTGTTTTTTTTGGACTTTAGTAAAGTCTTTGACAAGGTGTGGTAGACGAATTAGTAAAATTAGGTCAAATGAGATTCAGAGTCAGCTTGCCAATTGAATATATAATTGGCTAAATGGCAGGAGACAGAGTGATAGCTGAGGGTTGCTTTTAGAACTGGAGCCTTGTGCCCAGGAGTGTTCCACAGGAATTGGTTCTAGCTCCTCTTTTTTCAGTGATTTATATAAATGATTTGGATGAGAATATAGAAGGCATAGTTAGTAGGTTTGCGGATAACACCAGTTGATGACGTGATAGAAAGTGAAGAAGGTTTTCAAAGATTACAAAGGGATCTTGATCAAATTGGTTGATGGGCTGATGAAAAGCAGGTGGAGTTCAATCTGGATAAATGTGATAAGGTATTGCGTTTTGGTACAACTGACAAGGGTAGGGCTTACACAATTGGGGTGTTGAATTGTGTTGTAGAACAAAAGGATGTAAGATGCAAGTGCATAATTCTTTGAAGTTTGTATCACATATAGACAGGGTGTTTTTTTTAAAAAGGTGTTTGACACACTTGCCTTCATTGCTCAGCCCTTTCTGTATAGGAGTTCGGATGCCATGTTGGGGTCGTACAGACATTGGTGAGGCCTCTTCTGGAATACTGTGTCCAGTTCTGGTCACCCAGTTATAGGAAAGATGTTTTACAGTTGGAGAGGGTTCAGAAAAGCTTTTGCGGGATATGGCTGGGTGTGGATGGTTTGAGTTATAAAGAAAGGCTGAGACTTTTTTTACTGGAGCGTAGAAGGTTGAAAGTCGACCCAGTAAAAGCTTATAAAATAATGAGAAGTATAGATGCAGTTAACGATTGTTGTCTTTTCCCTAGGATGGGGATTTCAAGACTAGAGTGTGCATTTCTTAATGTGAGAGGACAGAGACTTGAAAAAGATGTGAGGCAATTTTTTTACAGAGTGGGTAGTTCACTCATGAAATGAACTTGCTGAGAAAGTAGTGCATGTGGGTACAATTATGTTTAAAAGACATTTGGATAGATACATGTGTAGGCAAGGTATGGAGGGATATGGGCCAGGAGCAAGCACGTAGGATTTGTTTAGTTTGGGGTTATGTTTGGCATGGAATGGTTGGACTGAAGGGTCTGTTTCTGTGCTGTATGAGTCTATGACTCTATTTACTTAAGAAGGCTGTCTTCAGGTATAAGACCTCTGAGAGTGCAACAGTCACTCAATACCACACTGAAAAGTCAGTATAAATTGATACATTTAAACAAAAGCTATATTTCAGCTGCAAGGGTGTTGGTATGACCTTCCATTGAGGCAGTATTCTTTTGCATTATCCATGGATAGCCAAATTATGCTATTAATCTATTCTTAATGCTTCAGCAAATTATATTTTTTTGTTTTTGTAGTTTTTGAATATTTATTTCCTCTTCCTCATATATTTCACATGTGTGACAGGCAATCAAATTCAGGAGTGGGATTTGGTGAAATAATTCAAAACAATTAACTAAGGAAGTGATAGAGTAAAATAAGAGGCTGAGTAAATCAATGCCCTTGTATTTCTATATGATCCATATTAAATATTCGATCAGATGTGCGAAGATTTCAGACACTGAAGCAGGGTTTAAAATAAGAATGTCAGTATCATGTAGTAACCTGCTCCAGTTGTTGGGAGAGCATTACAACTGATAGACGTGACTGAGACTGATACAAGAGACGCCTGCCCGAAATACTGGATGGCTACCGTAAACTGGAGATGACTGCCATACATAATTGGAAGATTGGTGGACACATTTGGAGGAGATTGTGATAGGTTCTAGGGGAAGGTAGATGCCAAGTGATGATCATCACTAGATGATTAATCCAGAAAAGACTCGGGTAATGTTCTAGAATCCTGGCTTTGAATCCCACCATGCAGATGGTAGAATTTGAATGCAATAAATATCTGGAATTAAGAGCCTACTGATGACCATGAAGCCACTTGATTGTCAGAAAGAACCACTAGGTTCACTAATGTGCCTTGGAAGTAAATCTGCCATCCTTATCTGGTCTGGCCTACATATGACTTCAGATCCGCAGCAATGTTATTGACTCTCATCTGCCCTCTGAAATGGCGAAGCAAGTCACTCAGTTGTAACAATTGATACAAAGACTCAAAAAAGAAATGAAATTCGACAGACTGCCTGGCATTGACGTAGACACAGGAAATGACAATGACAGAAATATCTCTGTCAAATCTCAAAGCCCCCCTTACTAACATCTAAGAGCTAGTGCCAAAATTGTGACCGCTGTTTCACAGCTTAGCCAAGCAACAGCGTGACATCATTATACTCATGGAATCATACCTTACAGATAATGTGCCAAACACCACCATAAACATTCCTGAAATGTTCTGTTCCACAAAAAAGACAGCTACCAAAGAAGTGGTGGCACAGTAGTATACACTTGGGATGGAGTGACCCTGGGAGTCCTCAACGTTGACTCTGGACAACATAAATTCTTATGATGACATCAGGTCAAATAAGGGCAAATAAATCTCCTGCTGATTACTATGGACGTCTTCTCTTAGCTGCCAACTCTGTTCTCCTCCATTGTGAACAACACTTGGTGAAACCACTGAGGGTGGCAAGGAGGCAGAATATATTCTGAACAGGGAATTTCAATGTCCACCAAGAGTGGCTTGGCAGCAACACTATTAATTGAGCTGATCGGGCCCGAAAGACTATTGCTGCTGTCCTGGGTGTGTAACAGATGGTAGGGGAAACCACAAGAGGGAAAATCTTACCTAACCTCATCCTCGCTAATCTGCCTGCCACAGATATGTCTGTCCATGATTGTTTTGGGAAGAGTGGCCACTGCATAGTCCTTGCGGGGACACAGTCCTGCATTCACATTGTTAATGTCTTGCATTGTGTTGTGTTGCACTATCACTATATAAAATGTGAAAGACTACAAGTGCAATTGGCAACTCAAGATGGGGTATCAATGAAAAGCTGTGGGCCATCAACAGAATCGTACTCCAATACAATCTGCAATACCATGGCCTGCAAACGCCCCACTCAATCATTATCACCAGGCCTTGTCCAATGGAGAATGTAGGATGGCATGCCAAGAGCAGCACCAGGCATTCCTAAATATGAAGTATTATCCTGGTGTAGTTACAAAACAGCATGCCAAACAGTATGAACAACAACCGATTAGACATCCCACAACCAACAGATCAGATCCAAGCTATGCAGTCCTGCCACCACCAAGTTGTGAATAGTGGCAGACAATTAATCAACTCACTGGAGGAGGCGGCTCCACATATATCTCTTACTCAATGATGGGAGAGCCAGCACATCATTACAAAAGAAAAAGGCTGAAGAATTTTCAATAATCTGCAGCCACAAGTCTCAAGCGTCACAGATGCCAGTCTTCAGCCAATTCAATTCACTCCACATGACGTCACGAAATGCTTGGAGACACTTGATACTGAAAAAGCTATGGTTCATGATGAAAATCCAGCAATAGCACTGAAGATTTGTGCTCGTGTACTTGCCACAGCCCTAGCCAAGCCTCCTAGCACAGTTACGGCACTGGCATTTACTCAACTTTGTGGAAAATTACCCAGGTATATCCTGTGCACTAAAGCAAGTCAATCCCACCCAGCCAACTATTGCCCCATCAGTCTACTGTCAATCATGAGTAAAGTGATAAAGGATGGGACTATCAAACAGCACATGATCAACAGTAACCTACTCACTGATGCCCAATATGGATGCCACTAGGACCAATCACGTCCTGACCTCATTAGAGCCTTGGTTCAAACATGAACAGAAGAGTTGAATTCCAGAGGTGAGGTGACAGTGATACCAAGCTTACATTTGACCGAGTGTGACGTCAAGAGGCCTGGGCAAAACTGGAGTTAAAGGGGAAATTCTTGATGGTTGGAGACATAAATGGCACATTAGAAGGTGATTGTAGTTGTTGGAGATCAGCCACCTGAGGTCCAGGATATCTCTGTAGGAGTTGCTCAGGGTAATGTCCCCAGCACAATCATGTTCAGCTGTTTCATAAATGACCTTTTTGTCATAAGGTCCGAAATGGGGACGTTTGCTGATGTTCAGCACCACTCGTGATCCTCAGATACTGAAGCAATCCATGTCCCAATGCAACAAGACCTGACAATATCCAGGCTTGGGCTGAAATGTATCAAGTAACATTTGCACAACAGAAATGCCGGGCAATGACAACCACCAAGAAGAGATAACCTGTTCCTGTGTATTCAATATTGTTACCATCACTGAACCCAGATTGTCAACATCAAGTTACCATTGACCAGAAACTGAATTGGACTTTCCCTATAAATGCATGGCTAAAAAAGCAGGTCAGAGGCTAGGACTGGTTCAGTGAGTTCACCACTTGACTCCCCAGGGCCTGTCCACCATCTGAGAGGCACAAGTTGTGAGTGTGATGGAGTGGTCCCCACTTGCCTGGATCGGTGCAGCTGCAACAACATTCAAGAAGCTTGATACCATTCAGGACAAAGCAGCCCACTTGAGTGGCACTATATCCACAAACATCTACTCCCTCTACCACCACTGCTTAGTAGTCAGACTGGATCTACCAGCTGTACTGCAAAAAATTGTGAAAGATCCTAAGACAGCACCTTTCCATCTAGAAAGGCAAAGGCAGCAGATATACAGGATTATCACCTCCTGCTAGGTCCTCTCCAAGCCACACACCACACTCATTTGAAAATATATTGCCATTCCATCATTTGTCACTGGGTCAGAATCCTGGAATTCCATTCCTAACTGCATTGTTTGTTTCCCTAAAGCACGTGGACTGCAATAATTGAAAAAGGCAGCTCATGCCACTTTCTCAGAGGTGACTAAGGAGGTCCATAAATGCTGGCCCAGACAGAGACATTCATATCCCACGAGTGAATATAAAACACAGATACCGGAGAAAGGTAGCTACAGATACTGAGAAAGGCAAAAGTAAATATGGGGAACGCCAGGTGCAGATATTGAGGAAGGCTACTGCAGCTGCAAATACTGAGGAAAAACTTCAGGTCCTGCAAAAGGCACTTCTAAGTACTTGAAGGCCGCAACAGCAGATACAGTGGAAGCTGAAAATAATGCTGTTGAGAAATATTACTTAATTTTGTTTTCATTTGTGGGATGTGGGCATTGCTGGCTGGCCAGCATTTTTTGCCCTTCCCTAGTTGCCCTTGAGAAGGTGGTGGTGGGCTGCCTTCTTGAACCACTGCAGTCCTCCAGCTGTGGGTTGACCCACAATGCTATTAGGGAGGGAATACCATGAGAAGGCCATTTACCCCTCAAGTACATTCTGTAATCCAAACAGATCATGACTTGTGAACTAACTCCCATTTTTGCTCTACATCCCTTAGGTCTTTGATAGATTTTTGTCAGTCAGTCTCACTTTTAAACATCAATTGCTGTTTGTAGAAGAATTCCAAATGTATACCACCCTATGTGTGAAAAAGTATTTCTTAATATCATTCTTAATGTTTAACTGTCCTTAGTCCGAAATTTCCCTAACTAGCAAAAATAGTTCTTTCTATACTGTTAATACTTTGATTTTTTTGATTAAATTGTTCTGTAACTATTTTAAATTCCAGAGAAAACAACCATAGTTAAATCTCTTGTTTACAGCTTAATTCTTTGAGTCTACGAATGATTATATAGAATGTACACTGCAGTCCCTCCAAGTCAATATGTTCTTTCTAAGGTCTGATGCTTAGAATCACTTGCAGAATTCTAAATTTCATTTTTGACATTTGATTTCTATTCTTGTGTATTCTATTCCTTTAGATATGAAAACAGCACTCTTTTTGCATTTTATTTGGAGATAGATCAATAGAGAATCAGTAACAGAATTTAAATCGATATTATCAGAATATTCAGTTGAGTATATTCATACTATTGAGAAAAATTCCAAGATGAAGACCCACCATTCACGGTTAGCTAAAAATAAGTTTAGAAATACATCAAACTTAATGAAAAATAAATAAATTGCAGAAAGATGATTGGCAGGTCAGATAATTAGTCAAAATCTAAAGAATGGCAGAAAGTGACCAAAATATCCATAGAAAGAAAGAAATTACAGAATAAAAGGAAACTAGCTTGAAATGTTTGGGTTTCTAAAGGAAAATGTTTAAATAAAGTGGGAGTTGATCCTCTGAAGGATGAGAAAGGAGAGCTAATAGTAGATAAGAATTAAGTTGTAGATGAAATGAACAAGTATGTTTCTTCTTTCTTCACTGGAGAGAACACAAAATATTTCCCAACAATAGCTGTAAATCAGGATGTGGAAGGAAGGGAGGAACTTGATGAAATTCCAATCGCTAAGAACAGAACTCAGCAAACCAGCGGAGCTGTGAACTGACAATTCTTGAAACCTGATAGACTTCATCTTTGGGTATCAAGAGAGGTGATTCATGTGGTTATAGATGCTTTGGTGTTAAATTTCCAAAATTTTCTCGAACCATGAAAGGTTCTTTTAGACTAGAAAGCAGCAAATATCACCCCTCTATTCAAAAAGGAGGGAGGCAAAAAAGCAGGAAACAATAGGTCAGTTAGCTTAATGTCTGTCATGGGAAAAGTGCTAGGATTGATCATTAAGGAGATTAAAGCTTGGTGCTTAGAAAAATTCAAGGCAGTCGGGACGAGTCAACATTGTTTTGTGAAAGAGAAATCGTGTTTGACCAATTTATTGCAGTTCTTCGAAGAAGTAGCATGCATTGTGAAAACAAGAGAGCTTGTTGATGCTGTCCTTGGGTTTCCAGAGGCATTTAACAATGTGCCACATAAAACTGTTGCACAACTTAGAAATACATGATGTAGAGGGTAATGTGCTATCAGGGATACGAGATTAACTGGCTGGTAGAAACGAGTGTATGTATAAACATTTTTATATGGGTTTGATGCAACAAGTGACACACCATAGATGTCTATTCCATGGCCTCAACTTTATGAAAGGCATAGATAAGGGGACTAAAGATTTGCTAAAATGCAGATAATATAAGATAGATGGGAATGTATATTGTGAAGTGGATATGAGGGGATTAGAGATCAACATAGATTCAGTGAGTGGATAAAAATCCAGCAGATGAAGTGTAATGTGGGAAGCAAGAAAATTTAAAAAGCAGTAAATGGAGAATAATGGCAGAATTCTGTGTTGCAGAGGAATCTAGGTATTCTAACACATATATCATTTATTGCCCATTCCTAACTTCTCCTGAGAAGGTGGCAGAGAGCTACCTTCTTGAATAACCCAATACTTGGAGTGTACATTGCTTGGATTGACTATCATGGCATCTTTTTTGGCAAGTAGGAAACTTGGTCTTTTGGGTTACTAGCTGGTTCCACATTACATTGGATTTCTTTTGAATGCTTTCCACTGGTTTTTGCATTGTGTTATCCAGTACGGAGGATCTCTGCCTTATCTTATACAGGTTAGCCAAACTTAATCTGGTATCATAATAGCTGTTTCACGTTTTAGTCATTCAGAGGCTATGTTGAACTTCATTGTATTATGATGGTGTTGAATAAATGTTTGTGCACTGTTTGGCTGCTAACTAAACCTGGCTCATTACTTATTACCGCATCCAAGATAGGCTGCTCCGTTGTTTGTTCTAGGAAATACTGCTGCAGAAAACTATCCTGGACACATGCAAGCATGTTGATATGACAAGAATGCTGTAGAGACAAAGAGGCCACTGTAGATGCTGGGAGAGCCAGTTCTTGTTATTTGGGGAAGGCGGTGGTTGATATTGGGTATGACTGCCAAATGTACAAGGGGAGGTTTTTCCAAACCAAAGGAGAGTTTTCCCTTGAGGTTTGGTCAGCCTGCTGCAGATGGGGAAGAAATTTATCCAGCCTTAAAGTTCTTTTCATTAAATTGAATACAAAGAACAAAGCAAACAGAAATGAAGACTTCTCAAAACATCATTGTCTTGTGTCAGTCACTTAGGTGATGTTCATGTTGCAACTTTAACATCACTGCCAAATAATTTCTGCTTTTGTATTATTCTGAAGTTATAGTATAACTTTAGAGTTTCAACCTGATGTTGAATTGAAGCTGTTGAAAACTCCCTGGAGGAGAACAGTTTATTAGTGCCTGTGTTTGACTGAGCACGGAGTATACTTTAATGGCAAAATAGAACCCTGGCTCACAGACCTTACTTAAGAATTTTCTAAAATTATGGTTTAATTATAGAGTGTAGAAATTACTACCCATACTCTCAAAATATTTAAATTTGAACTGAGAGGCAAAAATCATGCACTTATGTAATGCCTTTCACTATTTCAGGACTTCTAAAAGAGCTGAACAGCCAATCAAATACTTCTGAAGCACAGTTATTACTTTATTCCGGGAAACAGAAGCCAACCTGCACACACATTCTTAAAAACACCAAAGTGATATTTGCCAGATAATCAGTTTTAATAAAGTTGGAGAGATAAGTGTTTACCAGAATAGGCAGAATACCTGTGTTGCTCTTTCAATAATATAATGTCTACTTTTACATCCATCTGAAAAAGGAATGATTTGACATCTCACTTGAAAGTTGGCACCTCAAATTGTGCCACACTCCCTCAGCACTACATTGGAATGGTTAGATTAGGGTTGATGCTCACATTTCTTAGGACTTCAATTTACAACCTGACTTATAATTGAGACCATTATTGTTGAGATTTGTTATTGCCTGAATGTAGGAGTGCGCTGGCCTCTTTACCAGTTAGGTTTCCAATGGCAGTCAGCTTGCATAAAATAAGATGTTGCCTGATGAGATGAATGCTGCAATTAGTATTAGATTATTAATTCTAGTTTGGTACAGCCATATTGTCACATATTACGTAAAATCTAGATTTATTCTGCCACTTTATGATGCAGAAAAATGAATCCAGTCGATCCAGATATCAATGTCAATCTACCATAAGTGAACAAACGAAAATACAAAGAGCAATTGTTTTCTGACTGTCTAACTTTTAAATAGATTTAATGTTCAAGTGCAGATTCCAGAACAGAACTGCAGATTTAGAAAAAAAAGTAAATTGCTGCAAGGCTGCAGAACAAAGCTGCTATTTTTGCAATTCTGGCCTTCTCATTGTTTTCTCTTCTCGTCTATCCCATTTTAGATATTCCAGAATAACTAGAAGAATGTTTAGAATATGTAACGGAATTCTTGGTGTGCTAAGTTTAGCTGGTGTTATTTATAGATCAAGCAATGCAGTTTAGCAGAAGTATCTATCCTGGAATATGTCCGGATGCGGTACTCCAGAATATCTGCAACCATTGCTTGAAGACCTATCAGAGCTTTGGTGTTGGGTCTCATTTTGCCCTCTGTGCACACATTCTAGATATATGTCATGAATCACTATTTTAGGAAACATCCCAAGTAGCCAGTCTCTGACCTAATTCTGTATGAATGAGAGTGAGCTAGGGAACCAATGTCTGGTGTGTGATTTATGTACATGACAATTGCAAGGATACCTTAGATAGTAGGAACTGCTGCCACTGGAGAATCTGAGATAATTTCTGAAGAAGGGTCTTGACCTGAAACGTCAGCTTTCCTGCTCCTCTAATGCTGCTTGGCCTGCTGTGTTCATCCAGTTCTACATCTTGTTATCTCATTATGCAAGGATACCTGTATTGCTTGTCATTGCATCTGTTTAATTCATGTATGTAAGTGCTTCCTGTCTGTACATAGCTCAAGATCTTATTGAGAGCATTTAAGGCAATGTGCACCTGGGTGAAGCTTGCAGTCATGGCGAAGCTGAGAGTCTTGATTTTCTACTTTGTATCCTTCAAAATGAAGGAGATGCAGAGATTGATTCTGGCAAGAAGCATATCCCTCACCTGCATGTTGCAAACATGCAGTACAGATAACTGATGTTGCTGATGCCGCCTGAAACACCTAGAATGATCTCCAGTTTAAAATCCTAAGCCATGCATATCAAAACTGTAGGAAAGGATGAAATACACTGAATTTATGTGCTGCATTTGCTTTGCAGATGATGACCAAACTCTGATGGCTTTCCTGATAAAGTGGAAACTTCTCACATACTTCTGCTCACTGCCCCTGCAGTAACGAAATTCCTGGTTTAGCATTCTTATCGGGTAAAGTTTCCTTTGAGCTCCAGTCTTTGTGCCTCTCTCTTTCCATTTAGCATTTTGACTGTTGCGTGCTGATTCCGACCTCCCCGTCCAGCAATAATGGCATCCCATAAATCTAACTGGAAGTTTTGCTGGAAGCCGTTGGCCAAAATTCCAATGTATACATCTAGATAACATTTTGGCTCACACTTTCGCGTTAAGACAGCAAAGCAAATATATTTGCAATTCAAATGAACTAACCAGTGATGTGCACAAACCAATCAATGATTTTTTCAAATGATTTAGAAAATCATGCCCTCGTATTGTTGTGATGATTTGTGGCTTAATTGACTGACAAATGACACGTTCCAGCAATTAAAATAGATCTTGTAACCATAACAATGCCCGAGTTTAAATATAATTGGTAGATGCCCACTTGGTTTAGGATGTCTAATGTAAAACCTGACCAAATAATTTGTGTGTACATCCGTGAATGAATGAATGAATGAGGCTGTGACTCAGTTGTCAGGATCTTTAAACTTTCTTTCAATTGCTGATACCATCTGTGGAGCCTCATTCTCACATTCATAAGGAGAATTGAGGGGTGGGGTTGTTCCAGGATACTTGGTATAACCACTTAATTTTGTTTATTGAGCTAATCTTCCAAGTAAACACCATAAACCAACATTGGAGAGGAAAGGAGACATTTAAAGCAAGAAATAATTCGTGAAATGTGCTGTTGGATTATTGCTACTGACCACCCCAAAATGGTGATTCTAACAATCATTCTGCAAGAGTGAGAACTGCATATATGAGAACTGAAGACTCCAAACTTACTTAGCAATCTAAGTAAAGATCTTACAAATTGATATCAAACTTTCCTCCATGAAGTAGTGGACAAATATTTTTCCTTGAGCCGCAAAGTTCAGGAACTATAGCTACTCAGGTTTCAGCTGCTAAGTGGTTGGTTCAGACCAAGGTGACTAGATATGAAGAGGAGAATGGAATATTGAAGCTTGAAATGAAAGTGTAACTTTGAGTTTTCTCATGGCAAGTGTGTGAATGTGAAATATAATCTTGTGCAAATGATAATGCCGTAATTTAGAAGCATTTCTTACTGCCTCAGTCATTTTTTCTATCATTGTAAACGGTGACCCAAAATCAGTTACACCAGTGTCCTTTTTCACAATTTGATAAACCTCAAATTAAAATGCTAGAAGGCATTTGTGAAAATATAAGGTGCAAATATGGTTGTGAATATTGCTGCCAGTTGAATAATATGACATATAGTTGGATGAGCTCATTACCTAGTTACATTTGAGAACTCTAATGTTGAATCTCATCTTACTTCGTAGAATCCCTACAGTGTAGAAACAGGCCCTTCAACCCAACAAGTCCACACTGAACCTCAGAGCATCCCAGATAGACTCAAACCCCTGTAACCCACCTAATCTAGGGCAATTTATCATGGCCAATTCACCTAACCTGCACATCTTTGGACAATGGGAGGAAACCGGAGCACCTGGAGGAAACCCACACAGACGCAGGGAGAATGCGCAAACTCCATACAGACAGTCGCCCAAGGCTGGAATGGAACCTGGGTCCCTGGTGCTGTGAGGCAGCTGTGCTATCCACTGAGTCACTGTGCCACCTTATGATTTTTATGAGGTGGCCCACTGCCACCTTCTCAAGGGCAACTATGGATGGGCAATAAATGCTGGCCTAGCCAGTGATGCCCATATCCTATAAGTAAAATGAAAAACAAAAGGTCAAGATTCTGGGCATAATTTTAAGCCTTTTAGGATTAGTGAGTTGTATAATAGGATGAGTGCAAACTTAACTTTCTGTCCTATGCAACAGAAATTTTAACTCTTGTGGTTAAATGGAAATCATTTTCCCACACCACTTTCTGTCCAGCTGAGAAAACTGTTCACTTCCATTGTGCAATTTCTCGTGTGTCTCCCACCAGGCCAGGCAGATCTGGAAAAAACATAGTTCCCAAGGTATAGAGAGAAGTTGCTGAGACTGCCAGCATCAGGGGTAGTAGCCTTAAAATATGTATCTAGTGTATGAGGCATGATAGCAACAAAAAAGGGAGCACATCTCCTCTTTTTCTGTATCTCTCTTGACTGATGACAAAAATGTTTACTCTTTTTCTCCACAGTGCTGTCAACAACTCCCTCTCTTCCTTCACAAGATGACATTATGCCACTTCTCATTCTCATTATAAGCACACAGCCACTTCTTCTTTGGAAACCAAAAGAACTGCAGATGCTGTAAATCAGGAACAAAAACAAAGTTGCTGGAAAAGCTCAGCAGGTCTGGCAGCATCTGTGGAGGAGAAAACAGAATTAATGTTTCAGGTCAGGTGACCCTTCCTCAGAACTGATTGTGGCTGGGAAAATGTCAAAGCTTATATGCAGAAAATAAGGAGGTGGGTGGGGTAGAGAGTAAACAATAGAATTGAGTCGAAAGAGACGGAAAGACAGTTGGACAGACAAAGGAGTTGCTAATGATCAGGCTGGTAGGGTGAATAGTTGTGAATGGAGACTGTTAGTGACTAACAACAGGGGGTGTGTAGTGGCAGGCTATGTGGTAACAAGGCCTGATGTATGGGGTTGGGTGGGCTGGGATGTGGGAGAGTTTAGGCCTTAAAATTATTGAACTCAGTATTGAATCCAGAGGGCTGTAGGGTCCCCAAGCGAAAAATGATGTGTTGTTCTTCCTGCTTGTTCTGGGCTTCACTAGAACACTGTAGCAAGCCGGAGACAGAGATGTTGGCCAGGGAGCAAGGTGTGCATTGAAGTGACTGGCAACAGGTCATTCAGGATTTTTTTTTGCGAGCAGAACGTAGATGTCCTGCAGAGTGGTCACCAAATCTATGCTTCGTTTCCTCAATGTAGAGGAGACCACATTGTGAGCAGCGAATGCAGTCAACTAGATTGTTGGGAGCCCAAGTGAAGTATTGCTCCACCTGGAAGGTATGTTTGGGCCCTTGGATACTGGAGAGGGAGGAGGTAAATGCACCTTCGCCGCCTACAGGGGAAGGTGCCGTAGGGCCGTGGGGAGGTGTTGGGGATGAAGGAAGTATTGACCAGGGTGTCCTGGAGGGAACAGTCCTTGCAGAAGGCGAACAAGAGAGGGGAGCAGAATATGTGTCTGGTGGTGGCAACTTGCTGGAAGTGGCAGAAATCGCGTCTGATAATCTTCTGGATGTGGATGCTGGTGGGATAGTAGGTGACAATAAGGGGAACCCTATCGCTGTTGTGTGAGGGAAGCGAAGGAGTGAGAGCAGAAGTGGGGGAGATTGGTCGGATCTGAATGAGGGCCCTGTCAACAACGGAGCTGGGGATTGCTCGGTTGATTAAGAATCTGGACATTTCGGAGGCTCCCTTGTCGAAGTTGGCCTCATGTGAACATATGCGATGGAGATAGAGGAACTGAGAGAATGGGATGGAGTGTTTACAGGAAGTGGGGTGTGAGGATGTATAGTCCAGGTAGCTGTGGGAGTCGGTGGGTTTGTAATGGATATTAGTGGCATGATGTAAAGACTCCATCCCATTCTCTCAGTTCCTCCGTCTCCATCTGAAAAATTCAGCCCCAGGTGGTTGCCATGAAAGGGTTAGAGTTAATGGCTAGAGAACAGTTTGTGACAGGTTTGCAACTGGTTTATTTCAGTGGCACATCATAGACTCAAAATAGAACAACAACATCTTTTTACACATGAATTAATTTTCCTTACTATTAACTTCAATGAGAATAAATGCTTCATTTCACTGTGCACTCATTTCAATCAACTATTGTAGACCCATTTCATGTCTTTCCAATGTAGAATATTTACACCTTGTTGCCAATTTTTATTTTGGGCAGACTGAAATGGCTGAATTCTCTTTTGTAGGTTTAACTGGTCATTATCACATTGCAGTGTGAAAACTGGCAGTTGTTTTCTATATAAGAACAGTTATTATTTATTCAAGGCAAAGAGCAGCATATTTAATAATTACATAAATGACTGCTAAGGCTGATCGGCACCTGGGTTGTTGTGCTTCAGATAGCAGAAGATAATGCAGATGAATGCATACAGGAGGAATTACTGGTTAGGGATTTCCTCTCTTTGCATTTTCTTTCTGTCTTTGATTTACACTTGCTTTCAAGGGTAGCTCCATTGTTGATGGGTTGGTTATGCCAGATATAATAAGCCTGGGAAACTTCTCCCAGAATTCAATGTTATTATTAAAGCTCAAAGTAAAGTCTTTAGCATGTCCTTTTAACCACCATGAGTGTCCACCCAGACTCAGTGCCTTCATAGAAGATTTGCTTTGGTAAACGATTGTCAGACATACTTATCCATGGCCAGTCTAACTCAGTTGTGACCATTAATATGGTGTAGATGCTTGGCACCCCAGCTCAGATGAACACCTCAGCATCTGGTATTTGGCGTTTCCTTCTCATCTTCAGAAACTTTTGAAGGCAGCTGAAGTGGCTATCATACTGGCGCACAGTCCAAGTCTCACATGAAAAGAGCAGGTTGGGAAAGGACGTTGCTCAATAAACTGCAATTTCCTCTTCTTCTTCAGACTGATGTTTTGAAGTCTACCTAAGGCCACACTTCATTGGTATGCATTTCAGGTACTGAAACCAACTTTTTAACTCCTGCCCTTGTGCATTCTTCAAAGAGAGAACCACAAAATGTGTCTATAATTTGGGATTTAATCAGCTAGGGGTGGCTTGCAGCTGTGCAGAGGGTCATCAGGCCTCAGTATCTTTGTAGTCATAAATGAACAAAATCAAGCTGTCACATCTCACTGTCTTAGACAGAAGTTTTTTTTGTTATGGTCTGTATCATTCCACTTTCACAAAACATAGCTTGGAATTAAGGATTAATTATTTTGGAGTTCTAGCCTTTTCTACATTAATTTGAACATTTTCTTTTTGAAAAATGTTTTAGTCTCTTTATCCACTGCTATTTGAATTCTTATTGTAGAATGAGTTTCTAATTGAATGAAGAAGTTCAATGACTGATTTATCTAACAGACCAGTCTAGTAATTAGCCTCTTTTTAAGGGTGCTTGATCCAGATTTATCATCTTGGCTGCTAAAGGTCTTTGACTGTTCTCACTGCATTTCTTTTAAGTTTTGTTTCTCTTCTCTTCAGCTGTGGTTCCCTGTCCACATCCAGGAGTTTGGTTCAAGACATACCAGCTGAGGAGAAGGCCAAGAACTGTCTTCAGTCTTGGGCTTCTTTATAACACTGTTATTTATGTAGTAAAATTAAATAACGTAATACATATTATTCAAAGATGTACCGGCTCTAATCAGACTGTGCCAGTTCTAATGATTGTTGGTGTACACCACTTGTTTCTTGCTTCCCTTAATTTCACCCAGTGGAGTTTATATCCAGTAAGGAAAAACTCTGTGACATCATTGTGGTAAAGGTCGTAAAGCCCTTACAATACACATATCTATTAAAATTAAAATTAAAAGTTAGGCTAAATTCCTGAAGCTATTAGACAGCTAGATGTTGGAATTGATGTTGAGAAAACTCCTAGTAGTTATGCCTCACAAGTTGCTGGCGTCACAAGTGTATCATAATAGCTAATAGTAGAAAGCCCTGAGCAAAGCGATGAGCATGTTGGCACTTGAGGAAAAACATAGGAAAGATCTAACTTGGTGAAGTTAGGTGTCAATGAAAATCTGAAAATTGTGCCAATGATTGTGTACTGGAAGGCAGTTTTCAGAGTCCACCGAACTGTGGACACAGGACAAAAAGGCAATCAAATTGAACAGGAGCAGTCACTGAGGCATTCCAAATGGCTCTTGACAAAAAAACTGCACCTCAAGGAACAGACTGACTGGGTTGAGACAGGGATACCAGCTGACAATATTAAATCCACATATCCCTTTCCAGAAGAAACCATCCCTGCCCCCCGCCCCCCAAACAATTAGAAAGGATAAAGATGAGGGAAATGTCTTGTGGTCTTTCATTGAGAGTTTTACTAAGATCTGGAGCTATAAATCCTCTCAGCTGGCTGCATATTTTCATCATCACGTTTCTGAAATAGGACCAGTGAACGTTAAGTATTCGAGGAGAAGATGTACATGTAGTGGAGCTCTTTGAAGAAGCCAGGTATCCTTCGGAAAAGCTTTTAATAGTTGAATTAAGTGTCACAGATATTCCACCATTTCAATTACAGTTATGTGGCTGACACCCAAGAGAGGTGGAGGATTGGGCCAATGGCCTTGGGAGATCAGATATTTTGCTTCTGATGACTTGGGCACACAAGCAGGAGGTAGAGTTTGCAAATAGGGAAGTGTGTGCCTTGTGGCAAATAAGCTGCAAATGGGGATGGCATATTCACACATTCATAACATAGGGCACGTGAATGTGGTTGAATGTGAGCCCACTTTAATTATCTTCCACATTATCCATTCACCACTGAGACCTGTGTTCAAGAAGTGCGACAATTGCAACATGGAATGCTGCTAGAAACCTTAAACTCTGGTGTCTAACATAAGGTAGTAAAAGAGTCAGTTATATAGAGTCAAGGCACACGCTTATCCAGTTTGAGTTTTATTTCAATTTACGCATCATGAAACCCCAACCCACTGATTTATTACCAGCTTTGACCCAATTATCCCTAAAGGAACATAAGAGCATAAGAACTAGGAGCAGGAGTAGGCCATCTGGCTCCTCAAGTCTGCCTTGCCATTTAATAAGATCATGGCTGATCTTTTTGAGTCTCAGCTCCACTTACCCGCCCACTCACCATTACTCTTAATTCCTTTACAGTTCAAAAATTAAAAACATTCAGTGAGGTGGCTTCAACCGCTTCACTGGGCAGGGAATTCCACAGATTCACATCCCTTTGGGTGAAGAAGTTCCTCCTGACCTCAGTCCTACCTCTGCTTCCTTTTATCTTGAAGCGATGCCCTCTAGTCCTAGTTTCACCTGCTAGTGGAAACAACCTCCCTGCCTCCACCTTACCTGTTTCCTTCATAATCGTATATGTTTCTATAAGATCTCCCCTCATTCTTCTGAATTCCGACGAGTATAATCCCAGTCTACTCAGTCTCTCCTCATAATCCAACCCTCTCAACTCTGGAATCAACCGAGTGAATCTCCTCTGTACCCCCTCCAGTGCTAGTATGTCTCTTCTCAAGTAAGGAGACCAAAACTGCACACAGTAATTCAGGTGTGCCTTACCAGGACTCTATACAGCTACAGCATAGCCTCCCTGTTTTTAAACTCTGTCCCTCTAGCAATGGCGGACAAAATTTCATTTGCCTTTTTAATTACCTACTTCACCTGCAATCCTACTTTTAGCGATTCATGCACAAGGACACCCAAGTCCCTCTGTACAATATTTTACCATTTAAAATATAGTCCATTTTGCTGTTGTTCCTACCAAAATGGATGACCTCATACTTAACAACATTGGACTCCATCTGCCAGATCTTTGCCCACTGCCCACCCACTTAGACTATCTATATCCCTCTGCAGACTTTCAGTGTCTTCTGCATACTTTGCTATACCACTCACCTTAGTGTCATCTGCAAATTTTGACACACCACACTTAGTCCCCAACTCCAAATCATCTATGTAAATTGTAAACAATTGCGGCCCCAACACTGATCCCTGAGGCACACCACTAGCCACTGACCAGAAAAACACTCATTTACCCCTACTCTTTGCTTTCTACTTGTCAACCAATCCTCTATCCATGCCAATACATTACCTGTAATACCATGCAACTTTATCTTATGTAGCAGCCTTTGGTGTGGCACATTGTCAAATGCCTTCTGGAAATCCAGATACACCACATCCACAGGTTCCCCATTGTCCACCATGCAAGTAATGTCCTCAAAGAATTCCACCAAATTAGTTAAACATGACCTACCCTTCATGAGCCCATGCTGGGTGTTTCCAATGGGACAATTTATATCCAGATGTCTTGCTATTTCTTCCTCAATGATAGAGTCAAGCATTTTCCCCAACATCGAAGTTAAGCGAACTGGCCTATAGTTACCTGCTTTTCGCCCACTTCCTTTTATAAATAGTGGCATCACATTAGCTGTTTTCCAATCTGCGGGAACCACCCCAGAGTCCAGTGAATTTTGGTAAATAATTACTAGTGCATTTGCTATTTCCCCCATCATCTCTTTTAGTACCCTGGGATACATTTCATCAGGACAATGAGACTTGTCTACCTTTAGACCCATTGGCTTGCCCAGCACTGCCCCCTAAGTGATAATGATAGTTTCTAGGTCCTCACCTGCTATAACCTGCTTGTCATTAGTTTTTGGCATGTTATTTGTGTCTTCCACTGTGAAGACACACGAAATAACCTTTAATGTCTCGGCTACTTCCTCATTCCCAGTTATTAAATTGGCATTCTCACCCTGTAAAAGACTTTTGCCTCTCTTTTATGATTTACATATTTCTAGAAACTTTTGATGCCTGTTTTTATATTCTGAGCTAGTTTACTCTCATAATCTATCTTACTTTTCTTTTATAACTTTTTTTGCGGCTTTCTGTTGGCCTTTAAAGATTTCCCAGTCTACTAGTTTCTCACTACTCTTTGCTTTTTTGCATTTTTTTTTCAATCTGATACTTCCCTTTATTTCCTTCGACATCCATAGCTGGCTGTCTCTTTTCCTACGGTTCTTCCTTATCACTGGAATATACTTCTGCTGAGCACTGAAAAATTGTTTTGAAAGTCCTCCACTGTTCGTCAGTTGACCCAGCGTAAAATGTTTGCTCCCATTCTACCTTAGGTAACTCCTCCCCCATTCCCTCATAGTCTCCTTTGTTTAAACACAGGACGTAGGTACTGGATTTAGCCTTCTCACGCTCCATCTGCATTTTAAATTCAGTCATACTGTGATCGTTCCTTCTGAGAGGATCCCTAACTGTGAGATCATTAATTATTCCTGTTTCATTACACAGGACTAGATCAAGGATAGCTTGCTCCCTCGTAGGCTCCAATATGTATTGTTCAAGGAAATTATTGTGGATGCAGTCTGTGAATCCCTCCTCAAAGCTGTCATGACCGACCTGGTTTGACAAATCGATATGTAGATTAAAATCCCCCATGATAATTGCTGTACCAGTTTTAAACACATTAGCTATTTATATGTTTATTGCCTGCCCCACCACGATGTCATTAGTTGGTGGCCTGTAGACCACACCTATCAGTGACTTCTTCTCCCTACTATTCCTAATTTCCACCCAAATGGATTCAACATTTTGTTCAGTAGAACCTATATCATCTCTCACTACCGCCCTGATATCATCCTTAAAAATCACAGCAATATCACCTCCCTTACCTTGCGTCTGTCTTTCCAAACAGTTTGATACCCCTGGATATTTAACTCCCAGTCATGACCATCCAGTAACCATGTCTCTGCAATGGCCAATAAATCATACCCATTTGCCATGATCTGCACCATCAACCCATCCACCTTGTTTTGAATGCTTCAAGAATTCAGATAAAGTGCCCTTAAGCCAATTTTTGCACCTTATTTTTGGGTCCTATTACTTCCTCTTGATTTGTCCTTCCCTTTAACATTTTTCCTAATTTTCAATGGAGTTGAAACTTCCTCGTCACCTGCTAACCTGCTGCCTTTCCTTACATTAATTGTTATTTTTCTTCTACGCTCACTTCTCCCTTCCCCCCTACTTACTTATTTAAAGTCCTATTAATCACCCTATTTACCATTTTTGCCCTGTTCAGGTGGAGTCCATCCCAGCAGTATAGATCCTTCCTGTCCCAGAACAGATGCCAGTGCTCCATGAAAAGGAAACCCTCTTTCCCTCACCACTCTTTTAGCCACATCTTTACTTCCCTGATCCTCGCCTCCCTATGCCAATTTGCATGTGGCTCGGGCAGCAATCCAGAGATTATGACCCTTGAAGGCTTGTTTTTTAATTTTGTTCCCAGCTTTTCATAATCCTGAAACAGGTCTTTTTCCTGGTCCTGCCTATGTTGTTGGTATCTACGTGGACCACAACAACTGGATCCTCCCCCTCCTTCTCTAGTATCCTCTCACGCCAGTCGGAGATGTCTCGCACCTTGGCAGGCAGCACACCATGTGGTATTCTCTGTCCTGCTCGCAAAGGATACTGTCTATCCCCTGATGATGGAATACCCTACAACTACAATCTGTCTTTTTGCTCCCCCCTCTTGAATGGCCTCCTGGACCGTGGTGCCAGTTGACTCATCCTTCCTGCAGCCCTATTCCTCATCCACGCAGGGAGCAAGTGCCTCATACCTGTGGGACAATGTCAAGGGCTGCAGTTCCTGTGGACCTGTCTGCAGGGTCCCTCTACCTGCCTCACTCACAGTCACACACTGCTGTCCCTGCCCACCAATCGAATTAACGGTAGTTAACTACCAAATTTATTGGGTGGAAGCTTACCTTCCCAGGCTGCCCTCGCGCTTTCTCCCAGACTCCCACTGCTGAAACAACTGAAAGACTGCAGTCATGTGATGTAAGACTTTTATACTCGAAAAGCTTACCTTTCCAGGCTGCCCTCGCACTTTCTCCCAGAATCCCGCCGCTAAAACAACCGAAAGGAAACTGAAACATGTTGATCAGATGTGATTCTGCCTCCCTAGTCATCTTCACTTCGTCCTGATGTCTGAGGAATGAGCTAGCCTTTTGGATAATGAGTAAGTGGCACTGGGTCCTGAATGAAATGTAAAAGGAGTTGATGAGATATAGCCTTTTACATGATGAGAGCATGCTGTGATAGACCATTGTGTTCAACCATGATTACAGTTTTCTTATCATACCTAACCTTTTCATTTCTTCTCATGCAGACGTCCTCTTCTGCTTATTAATCTAATAGCATCTCATCCATTTTGGTACATTTTCTAAAGTGCCTTTACCACTTCCTTTTAGCACCTGCTTTGGATGATTCTCCATTCCTGAAAACTAGCTGGGTGGGCATCATGGTTACCTGTTTCCCTCATATTCCTCATCTGTAACCTTTTGTGCCCATTGCCAGTCTGGACCATTTCCTTGGCATCATTGGCTGTCTTGTCCTGCAGTGTAGCATTCAGAGTTATTTCATATGTAGTGATTTCATACATATTATAATAATTTAATATATGGGGTGGCACGGTGGTTTAGTGGCTAGCAATGCTGCCTCACAGTGCCAGGGACCCAGGTGCGATTCCACCCTCAGAGGGCTGTCTGAGTGGAGTTTGCACAGTTTTCCCTGTCTGTGTGGGTTTCCTTCGGGTGCTCCGGTTTCTTCCCACAAACCAAAGATGTGCAGGCTAGGTGGATTGGCCGTGCTAAATTGCCCATAATATTCAGGGATGTGCAGATTAGGTGGATTATAGTGGGGTGGGTCTAGGTGGGATGCTATGAGGGTCAGTGTGGACTTGTTGGGCCGAAGGCCTTGTTTCCACATGATAATGATTCTATGATATAGTTTTGCCAGGAAAAAATCTCTTAAATGTGTCGATGTATCACAGTGGACACTCACTTCACAGTTGTGTGCACATGTGGCAGTAGTTTGAACGTACAAGTTCCTATAAATATGGGAGTGCTTAGTGCCAGGACTCCCACCCTTGATCCAGCATCCAGACATGAATATCACCTTGACATCAGATAATGGGAACTGCAGATGCTGGAGATTCCAAGATAATAAAATGTGAGGCTGGATGAACGCAGCAGGCCGTCCGTGACACCACCCACGCCCTCCACCTCCTCCAGGACTTCCAATTCCCTGGCCCCCAACACCTCATATTCACCATGGACGTCCAGTCCCTGTACACCTGCATTCCGCATGGAGATGGCCTCAAGGCCCTCCGCTTCTTCCTGTCCCGCAGGCCCGACCAGTCCCCCTCCACCGACACTCTCATCCGCCTAGCTGAACTCGTCCTCACACTCAACAACTTCTCTTTTGACTCCTCCCACTTCCTACAGACTAAGGGGGTGGCCATGGGCACCCGCATGGGCCCCAGCTATGCCTGCCTCTTTGTAGGTTATGTGGAACAGTCCCTCTTCCGCACCTACACAGGCCCCAAACCCCACCTCTTCCTCCGGTACATTGATGACTGTATCGGCGCCGCCTCTTGCTCCCCAGAGGAGCTCGAACAGTTCATCCACTTCACCAACACCTTCCACCCAAACCTTCAGTTCACCTGGGCCATCTCCAGCACATCCCTCACCTTCCTGGACCTCTCAGTCTCCATCTCAGGCAACCAGCTTGGAACTGATGTCCATTTCAAGCCCACCGACTCCCACAGCTACCTAGAATACACCTCCTCCCACCCACCCTCCTGCAAAAATTCCATCCCCTATTCCCAATTCCTCCGCCTCCGCCGCATCTGCTCCCACGATAAGACATTCCACTCCCGCACATCCCAGATGTCCAAGTTCTTTAAGGACCGCAACTTTCCCCCCACGGTGATCGAGAACGCTCTTGACCGCGTCTCCCGCATTTCCCGCGACACATCCCTCACACCCCGCCCCCGCCACAACCGCCCCAAGAGGATCCCCCTCGTTCTCACACACCACCCTACCAACCTCCGGATACAACGCATTATCCTCCGACACTTCCGCCATTTACAATCCGACCCCACCACCCAAGACATTTTTCCATCCCCTCCCCTGTCTGCTTTCCGGAGAGACCACTCTCTCCATGACTCCCTTGTTCGCTCCACACTGCCCTCCAACCCCACCACACCCGGTACCTTCCCCTGCAACCGCAGGAAATGCTACACTTGCCCCCACACCTCCTCCCTCACCCCCATCCCAGGCCCCAAGATGACATTCCACATCAAGCAGAGGTTCACCTGCACATCTGCCAATGTGGTATACTGCATCCACTGTACCCGGTGCGGCTTCCTCTACATTGGGGAAACCAAGCGGAGGCTTGGGGACCGCTTTGCAGAACACCTCCGCTCAGTTCGCAACAAACAACTGCACCTCCCAGTCGCAAACCATTTCCACTCCCCCTCCCAGTCTCTTGATGACATGTCCATCATGGGCCTCCTGCAGTGCCACAATGATGCCACCCGAAGGTTGCAGGAACAGCAACTCATATTCCGCCTGGGAACCCTGCAGCCATATGGTATCAATGTGGACTTCACCAGTTTCAAAATCTCCCCTTCCCCTACTGCATCCCTAAACCAGCCCAGTTCATCCCCTCCCCCCACTGCACCACACAACCAGCCCAGCTCTTCCCCCCCACCCACTGCATCCCAAAACTAGTCCAACCTGTCTCTGCCTCCCTAACCGGTTCTTCCTCTCACCCATCCCTTCCTCCCACCCCAAGCCGCACCCCCCGCTACCTACTAACCTCATCCCACCTCCTTGACCTGTCCGTCTTCCCTGGACTGACCTATCCCCTCCCTACCTCCCCACCTACACTCTCTCCACCTATCTTCTTTACTCTCCATCTTCAGTCCGCCTCCCCCTCTCTCCCTATTTATTCCAGAACCCTCCCCCCATCCCCCTCTCTGATGAAGGGTCTAGGCCCGAAACGTCAGCTTTTGTGCTCCTGAGATGCTGCTTGGCCTGCTGTGTTCATCCAGCCTCACATTTTATTATCACCTTGACATCTGTATGCTCGAACCACATGCCAGAGTACAGTAGGTTGTTGAACGTCTTCCTACATTTAATTCAAATGTTTTGATGATCTCTAGTTGTGCTAAAGGTGGTGTCTATCTCTTGCCATTCCCTCTTGGTTGTTGAGAATGGGCTTTAGTGGCTAAGTAGATGTAATATTGCATGCTGTGCCTGGGCTTCTTCGACCAGGACCTGGAGATTTTGGTCATTGAAGTGGGTCACAGTCCCTTTCATTTCTTCCTCAATCACTTCCCCATCACTTCTTCAGGTGAGATGTTGTGGCATATAAAATGTGATTTAACAAAAAAAGAACGTAAGGCATCCGGCTTTGAACGGTCTCGCACACTTTTGTCTGTTTATATATATAAACATGTTCTCAATGTCATCAATGTCCAATGCAGGTTGATAAGGTAGTGGTGGTGGTAGAAATAGATCTCTTTGTGTGCAAGGTAGCCTGGTTTTTGTGCTTGAGACCCTGAAGGCATGCTGTGCTCCCTACAACTGCCTAACTTCTGGCTTGCTCGCTCTGAGTTCCACTGTTGTGCCATTATTAATATGTACTGTGAGTGTCCTAGTCAAGTGCAAATTCCATAGCTGCACCCTGAGGAATGGGTGGAAAGAAGGTAGGAGGAAGGACAAAGATTCCTGACAAATATGGTATGCATTAATTATGTCCTGGTAATCAGCTGATGTTGCCACAATGCTGTCATCTTCATGGCTGTGTCTTCAAATGTTTTCCCAGCTTAACTTGGTACAGTCTATTCCTTATTACAATGCAAGTAGGCATTTATATTTTTCCATGGAAAGCCCATGGTTGGGTATCTGTCCCAGTCCATTCCTAACTGCAGAACTCTTTAGTTGCCTATCTTTAAAACCAACTGAGTCATGTAAACCACATGGGGTCTATCTCCTCCTCAACACTGCTTCTGTGGTTGGAAGGCCTGACTTCCATTAGCCCCTGTACCAGAAAGAAAAATCCAAATACTTGGGACAGTTTCTTCCAAGACAACAAAGTGTGCAGCTGGATGAACACAGCAGGCCAAGCAGCAGGTATTCCTGAGATGCTGCTTGGCCTGCTGTGTTCATCCAGCTTCACACTTTGTTGTCTTGGATTCTCCAGCATCTGCAGTTCCCATTATTTCTGATACAGTTTCTTCCAAGTCTGGTTTTCTTGACTAGTGAAAATTTGGTGTTATTTCCAGCACAGAAGCTTTAAAGAATGATTTTGTAAATATTCATTGAGCTCTTTGCAAATGCTTGATACAGTGACCTGTGAAAAGATGTATCTCATTCTCCTTGTTCATAACCTCTTTCAAAATTTGCGAATACAATTCCCCAATACCTCTTCACACACAAGTTTATGTATTTAATGTGTAATTTATGGCTGTTTTGGTTCTATAGTAAGTATTCCATTTTTTACATGCCTGGACAAAACTTGGACAAAAATTTACAAAACTTGGCCTCAGATTATCTTGCACCAAATAGCAAAAATGTGAAACATGCTGCGAGGCAAGAAGTGTTGAGCAAATCGACTGCCAAATCATCACCTTTCCACATCCAATATTCCAAGAGCAAGAAGAATATGAAGCAATAATCCATGTGAAGCCAAAACTTATGAAGTGATCGCCTATTCTTGCGCTTTGGCCATTTGGCAATTCTTTCAAGTTGATATCCATATTTAAGGATTAATAAATGCGGTGCAATCACAACAAATTTGAATAATAATCTATGGCTGATTCCAAATAAACTGAACAGATACTGCAAAACTTAATGGTATATTTAATTTGCTGGATTAGAAGCTCACATTACTTCACAACATCTGACTCTTTTGATCCGACTTCATTTCTTCTATGTTTGTCCTGCTAAAATGTGTTATTCCCTAATGTCACCTTAATTTTCTCTTCCCCATTTCTGAAATAAATATAGAACTCATCTAAAGAAATTCACATCCTCAGGAAATTTTAGAGTGGCTCACAGTCAGTTAATTCTTCCTGGTGGTGGGGTACAGGATTGTAGGGGACTTGAATAGGGAGAAAGGAAATTTGGGGCACAATTGAAATTAATCTTCCGACAAATGATTGTTTTCCATCTGTAACAGTTTCTGTACCTATTTTGGCCTTTGGTGAAAGCATGTGTGTTTACTACAATTGAATGTTGATAAACAATTAATCATAAATCATCAGATTGCATTAAGTCGGCTTTGGCATGATGAAAAGAAAGAGAGCTTGGGTTTTCCAAATCCTCTTGGTTCCTAATTTAGTTAATTACTTGTTTATGGTTTCGCTAAGAAAGGAATGATTTGGATGGCAAGCTTTTATGCTTACACATCCCAAACAAATTATATTGGTTTATTTATAGGAGAGGTAGTATAAGCAATACAAGATAGGCCTTCTATGCATTGACATGGCTGGTTGGCATTCTATTTGCATCCCACTGATGCGAATTAAATGCATTTGGAGTGAAATACAATGCAGTTGCACCCTGTGAGATGAAACAGACTAAATCAGTTGGAAAATTTCCATGTGCACACTATGGGGTTATGATAACAATCATTCAGCATATTAAGCTTCTCTTTAATGCTCTCTTTAAAGAAGTTTCCCCTATGGTGCGAAAAGAACCAAAGATGACAAGGGGGGGAGAAAACTGTTTTATGCAATGAGTGGTCAGAATGTGGAAAGTAGTGTCTAAGAGGCCAATGGAGGTAGATTCAGTCATGACTTTCAAAAGGGTATTGAATAATTATTTAAAGAGGACTAATTGCAAGGCTGTGGGGAACTGAGGCAAGATGAGTCGCTGTTGCAGAAAGTTGGCATGGACATTCTGGCTGAAGGTTCTTTGTCTGTGCTTTAACTATTCTATGAATCTATAATGCTATGAGCCTATCTTTGAATGTTATCACTTCTCAGCACTAATCTCAGGACACCTGCTCAGTTCGTGTTCCTCCCAGGGTTAGGCTGCACCGAAACTCAATATAGCCTTGGCCCAAATATGGCCTAAAGAGCTGGACACAAGAGTGAGGTGAGAATAATTATCCTTGACTCCAAGACAGTATTTAGGATCACGGAGCTCAGGTAAAATGGAAGTCAATGTGACCCAGCCCCAACCATCTTCAGCTGCTTCGTCAATGACCTTCCTCCATCAAGAGGTCAGAAGCGCGGATGTTTATTGATGATTGCATAGTGTTCAGCACCAGCCTTGACTTCTTTGATAATGAAAGAGTCTGTGCCATTTCAAAACAAGACCTGCACAACATTCTAGATTAGATTAATAAGTGGCAAATAACATTTGCACCACATAAGTGCCAGACAATGGCCATCTCTGACAAAAGGGATCCTAACTATTCAATGGCTTTACCGTCACTGAATCTGTCAAGAGGACAGTTCATCATCATCTTCTCAAGGAAATTAGGAATGGGCAATAAATGCCAGCCTCGCTAATGGCACCCACAGCTCGTGAACAAATGTTTTTATAGAATTTTTTTTTGCTGGCCACTTTTCTTGAAAGAGGAAAAAATGAATAAATATTATCCTTGAGACATTTAACATTTAAACAACAAAGTTTGCTATCTGAAGGTCTTCCTTCACCTTTGGTACAACAGACCTATAGCAGCGAGAATAACAAAAATCAAATGAAGTGGGCTAGTTTGTTGCAATGCATTCAGGATGAAGACACCAACTCACTGACATTTGGCCATTTACAAAAAGCCAAGGGGTATATCCCTGGTAAGATTGAGTGTGCACCACTGGAGCTCCTAAAGTTTTGCGCTACTATGAGAATTACAGACTGCATCCTCCCTGCACTTAATTAGCAACTAATTTGCTGGGGCTGCTAATTCATTGTGATAACCTCAATGTTTCTTTGGGGGGAAATATAACCACAGTGAAGAATAATCTACTTAAATAATCAATCACACCACACTTTTAATATGAATGTGGCTTTATATTAAGGACAGCAAATTTAAACAAGGAGATTGCATTCCAAAATTAAAAGTCAATGCATAAGAAACAGGTGATGAGGCTTAGAATGAAAAATTCAATTGTGAACTTCAAACATAATTGCCTGAATAATTGAATTTTCAGCTGTTTAAGTGTCATGTTCTCAGTATGTTCTACTTTCTAGTCTGACATACTGGTGCATGCTTTCTATTAGGGATTTAAAATCAGCCATGGTCATCCTGTCCTCATATTTGGAAACAATTATGATACTTTATTCTAATTTTCTTCCCTAAAATTTCTCCACTCCCTTCCTGAGAATGAAATGATATAACTCTCTACAAGTCCTAAGTGTAAGGCTTGGGCAGTGCATGTCAACAGACTCGAAAAATGGTTTACATCTATACAGGGTTTTTCGTGTCTGAAGGACATCCCAAAGCACTTCACAGACAATAAGCTACTTATGTGAGTCACTGCCAGCATATGTACAGCCAGTCTGCATAAACAGATCCCACAGTGGGTAATGAAATAAATGAATAGGGAATCTAATCATGTTGGCTTAGGGTTGAATGCCACCCTTTCCTTCAAAGGTTCTTTCATAACAGTGGATAAAACCTTGCTTTAATGTGTCATCTGAAAGACAGGACCTTTGATAATTCAGTATTCCTTCAGTACTGCACGGAAATGTTAACGGACTATGTGGTCAAGGCTGATTTGGTTCTTGAATTGATAATGTTTTCGATAAATCTGAGAATCCTCCTATCCTTTCATTGTCATCCCAGGATGGCGAATTATAGTTCTGCAGGATTTGAACTGAATTACATAGGAATTTCATTCCTGTGAGTGCAGTGAAGTGGAATGTCCATTCACCACTCTGTGTATGCCACAGCCCTCTCCTATATTCTATAGATTTGGACATCTAAATATCAGGGATGTATATCTGGTAATGGTGACGCCACAGAAGCACCCATCTTGTGCAGTGTTAGAACTACTCTCTACACCCCATGCAAGGGATTCAAAGAGGAAACATGTTGAAGATTTTCTATTCTAACTTTTTCTTCGTTTGCTTATTGAATGGTATGCTGCAGATTTCTCTAGGGTTTCTTGAACATGAATGTGTGTCTTGACTTCAACCTCTTTGAATGTACAATGGGTCAAACTAAGTAAAGTCAAGAAACAACTGTCTCTGTAAGAACGTTTGGTACATTAGTGTACTACATCTTGTTCAAGGCAAAAGCCTCATCCACATACCAAATGACTTTCCATTATTATACTTGACCACACAGGTAAATATGTATCTCCTTGAAAGAAGATGAAGGTAGCAAATCTACCTTAAACCGAGCAATGGTATGGAATTCAAACAACATGATGATCAGCGGCATAGATTTCTCAAACAATTCCCTAAGCCTGCTCTGCCATATAATAAGATCATGGTTTACCTGAAGAAGTTACCCTCCTCCCTCTGGACAAACCTCACAGGATTTCTCTCCCACTGGAACTCTCTTGTAATCTCTTTGGCCTTGAAACTGCTTGACCATGTCCTGAAGCAAACCAGGTACCACAGCCACATCACCTTCTTTAGCACCTGCCTACGGAACTGGATCATCCCCAATGGACTACCGTCCACATTCAAGCCTTCCCAATTTGGCCCCGTGACCATATCTACATTCAGAGAATTGAGACCCTTCAGAAGCATTTCTCCCTGCAATTCCTGAAACACACACTCACCGCAATGCGCCGGCATCTCCAGGCACTGAAATCCAGACTGCCCGAGTTCAGAGCCTCCCTCTCCTGGTTTTTATTCTTCATAGGATCCACAACCTGAACTCACAATTCTACTCCCCTTTATTGGACACTAAAAACCACAAGTACAGCAAACTCACTGGTCCCTGCCACCCAAAACAGGATTCTTCCACCTCCTAAATCCCCAGCCTGACCCTGAACCTCCCCCACAATGTACCCACCACCATTGACCATGAGGCCACTGTTGGAAAACCCACAGATGACGTCACATCCGCCACCGCCGGGCTCACCACTTCCAGGACAGCGAACGTTACCGCTGCTGTAGCTACCACCTCCACTTCTGCAACTAACATCACAGACATTACCATCACCGCTACTGCTGCCGCCTACTCCGCTCCTCCCACCGCCAACGCGGCTTCGCCGATCACGGATGCGGACGCAACTCTGTCCATCGCCGACGCAACTCCGCCTGCCGCTGACGCTGACACAACTCTGCCCTCTGCTGACGCTGATGGATGCCGACATAACTCTGCTCAGAGCCGATGCCGATATCGCTCCGCCCACAGCCAGCAGCTGCAGAGGAGACAGCTGCACTGAGCCTGCCGAATCTTCACCATCCCCCCAGACCTCTCCCTGACTGAAGACGAACGGCCAGTCCTCAGCAAGGGGCTCACCTTTGTTCCCCTCTACCCACACATCAACGAATACCATTTACGTTTGGACATTGAGCAGTTTTTCCGCCGTCTTTGCCTCCACGCTTACTTCTTTAACCGTGAGTCTAACTCTCCCTGTACTGACCCCTTCTCCGGCCTCCAACACAAGTCCTCTTCCTGGACACCACCCCAAGGCCTCCTATCCTCCCTTGACCTCTTCAACTCCAACTGCCGTCGAGACATCAATCGCCTCAACCTCTCCACCCACTCCAATGTCTCCCCTGCAGAACGCGCAGCCCTCCGCTCCAATCCCAACATCACCGTAAAACCCGGGGACCAGGGAGGTGCAGTTGTAGTATGGCGCACTGACCTTTACATTGCTGAGGCCAGATGCCAACTCTCCGACACCTCCTCCTACCGCTGCCTGGATCATGACCCCACCCCCGAGCACCAAACCATCATCTCCCAAACCATCCACAACCTCATCACCTCAGGTGACCTTCCACCCAGAGCCTCCAACCTCATTATTCCCCAACCCCGCACCGCCCGCTTCTATCTCCTTCCCAAAATCCACAAACCTGCCTGCCCTGGTCGACTCATTGTCTCCGCCTGCTCCTGCCCCACCGAACTCATCTCCACCTACCTGGAGTCCATTATCTCCCCCTTGGTCCAGGAACCCCTACCTACGTCCATGACACCACCCATGCCCTCCACTACCTCCAGAACATCCAATTCCCCAGTCCCCAATGCCTCACTTTTACCATGGATGTCCAGTCCCTATACACCTTTATTCCCCATGCAGATGGCCTAAAGGCCCCCCGCTTCTTCCTGTCCCGCAGGCCCGACCAGTCCCCCTCTACTGACACCTTCATCTGCCTAGCCGAACTCGTCCTCACCCTCAACAACTTCTCTTTTGATTCCTCCCACTTCCTACAGACAAAGCAGGTGGCCATGGGTACCCGCATGGGCCCAAGCTATGCCTGACTCTTTGTAGGTTATGTGGAACAATCCCCCTTTTTTACCTAGACTGGCCCTAAACCCCACCTCTTCCTCCATTACATTGATGACTGTTTCGGCGCTACCTCGTGCTCCCACTGGGAGCTCGAACAGTTCATCCACTTCGCCAACACCTTCCACCCTATCGCGTTCACCTGAACCATCTCTAATACATCTCTCACCTTCCTGGACCTTTCTGTCTCCATCTCAGGCACCCACGAAGAAACCAATTTCCATTTCAAGCCCACTGACTCCCACAACTACCTAGAATACACCTCCTCCCACCCACCCTCCTGCAAAAATTCCATCCCCTATTCCCAATTCCTTCACCTCTGCCGCATATGCTCCCAGGATGAGGCATCCCAATCCCATACATCCCAGATGTCCTCATTCTTCAAGGACCGCAACATCCCCCTGCAGTGGTCGAGAATGTCCTTGGCCGGGACTCCCACATTTCCCGCAACACATCCCTCACACCCCACCCACTGCAAATACCATCCAAAGAGAATCCCCCTAGTCCTCACATGCCACCCCACCAACCTCTGGATACAACGCATCATCCTCCGACACTTCCGCCATCTACAATCCGACCCCACCATCCAAGACATTTTTCACTCCCCACCCTTGTCTGCTTTCCGGAGAGACCACTCTCTATGTGACTCCCTTGTCCACTCCACACTCCCCTCCAACCCCACCACACCCGGCACCTTTCCCTGCAACTGCAGGAAGTGCTACACTTGTCCCCACACCTCCTTCCTCACCCCCGTCCCAGGCCCCAAGATGACTTTCCACATCAAGCAGATGTTCACCTGCACATCCGCCAATGTGGTATACTGCATCCGCGCACCCGTTGTGGCCTCCTCTACACTGGGGAAAACAAGCGGAGGCTTGGGGACCGCTTTGCAGAACACTGACGCTCGGTTCGCAATAAACAACTGCACCTCCCAGTTGCGAACCATTTCAACTCCCCCTCCCATTCCTTAGCCGACATGTCCATCCTGGGCCTCCTGCAGTGCCACAACAATGCTACCCGAAGGTTGCAGGAACAGCAACTCATATTCCGCTTGGGAACTGTGCAGCCCAATGGTATTGATGTGGATTTCACAAGATTCAAAATCTCCCCTCCCACCTACTGCATCCCAAAACCAGCCTAGCTCGTCCCTGCCCCCCAACCTGTTCTTCCTCTCACCTATCCCCTCCTCCCACCTCAAGTCACACCTCCATTTCCTAACTACTAACCTCATCCCTCCCCCTAGACCTGTCTGCCCTCCCTGGATTGACCTATCCCCTCCCTACCTCCATCCCCGCCTCTTTGACCTGTCTGTCTCCCCTCCACCTATCTTCTCCTCTATCCATCTTCGATCCCCCTCTCTCCCTATTTATTTCAGAACCCTCTCCCCCTCCCCCTTTTCTGATGAAAGGTCTAGGCCCGAAATGTCAGCTTTTGTGCTCCTAAGCTGCCCCTTGGCCTGTTGTGTTCATTCAGCTCCACACTTTGTTATCTCAGATTCTCCAGCATCTGAAGTTCCAATTATCTCTTTTATATTAGTTCTATTTTAGTACGCAATTCCCATTTCCTTCATATTCTTTATGCCATTGCTGTCTTTTGCTGTCAGTCTTGAATTTACTCATTATTTGAGCATTCATTATCCTCTAGGTAGAGGATTCTAAAGATTCACAACCCTAGATTTAATACAAAACCCTCCTCACTTCATTCTTGAATGCCTGAAACCTTGTCTTAATACTATAGCTGAGAGTTCCAGACTTTCCAGATATGGAGACCATCTACTTGACACCTACCCTGCAAAGTCCTAAAAATGTTTCATTTTGTTTATTTAATCAACCTGTATAATATGAGGCCATTTACTTAGATACAAGTTGTTAAAGAATGGAATAAGATGGCCTGGAGGGCATCCAAAGGATAGTTGAGATGCTTCCCTAAATTTCAACTTTTGACCATCTGCTTTTTCTGGTATGAAGCAGCATCTTGCAATTGAATGCTGGACCCAACTAACCCATTGCTTTTACACAACACCTATTTGGGGAATTCGTAAAAAAGGGATTTTAACTTGACTGTTTATTCTTTCTTTTTCCATCTTAGTTGCTCAATCATTGCTGTTTTGGAAACATCACTAACTTCAGCTCTATCTTAGTTACGCCAAAGAGATTCTGTCCTAGAATTTATGTGTCAATGCGGATACATACGTTATTGCTAATTAATGTGCTACCTAATCAGTACCTGTGGATAAATAATAAAAAAATTTCCAATAATTTCTATTTCAAATTTTTAGTCACAACAAAAACACAGCCTTAAGTCAAGATATTTAATATTCTTGGTGTAGTCTGAACTTCAAAAAATAACACACACGTTCCTTCTAGATAATAGCTTATAATTTGACAATGAGGTGACCTTTCTCGGGTATTAACAGGCCTTCAGTAGGGGTGGGGATGCAATAAGCATACACACATTGAGTGCTACCTGCCTTGCTGGGAAGGGGAGAAAAAAGCCTGAATAATGTGTTTTGTAATTCTCATGTATAAAAGGGCCCTAATGCAAGTATGAAGGCCCTACGAAAGATTGGTGCCAGTTGCACTCAGAAAAAATTAAAACTTGGGTTCCCTAAGCACTCTGTGCCCCCAGCGCAGCATTGTTTCGTGCAAATACAGGAGATGTAATGCATTCCCATTTACTTTCTCACTCTTCATTGTCGAAGGTTCCTAACACTCTTTCCAGATGAAGCAACAATTTATGTGTTCTTCATTCAGTCAGGCTGAACATATTTACTGCTCACAGTATGGCCTCCTGTATGCTAGAATTGTGGTATTTGCTGTTCATACTTCATGGGTAGCTTAGAATTTCTAGAGTGTGGATGTTGGTCATTTGGCTCAGAGTTCACACTGACTGCACCCCCGCCCCTCACCAATAACATGCCATTCAGAGCCAACTCCCTCCCCTATCTATTGGCTATTCCACCTAACCTACACATCCCTGGATATTATAGGCAATTTACCATGACCAATTCATCTAACTGCACTTCTTTGACCTGTGGAAGGAAATCACGGCACTTAGAGGAAACCTACTCAGTTACAGGTGCCGACTCCGCACAGGTAGTCACCCAAGGGTGGAATTAAATCTAAATTGCTGGTGCTGTGAGCCACTGTGCCATTCCTGCCACCTCTCCTCTGTTGTCTATCCTTTGTCTAAGGCCTGTCTATTTACCTGTAGTGGAAGATAGGTCACTAATGAGCTAAACAGAAGGAATAATTGCCTTAGCAAGTTTATTGTGTGATAATTTCAATTTACAATAGTAATCAGGCATAATTACTAAGAACTCCAGTGAACTATACAGAATACATCTGCTCTTTGCGAAGGCTGGTGAAGATGTCAATTGCCTCTATCAATAACTGTGTGATATCATCAAATTGAATGGTGCTGCTGCACCTACAGCTCTAACTCTTTCAGAACCATTGCCTTATACAACAAGGGAAACCAAACACCGATTGAGTGATCACTTCATGGAACAATCCCATTCTTTTTGCAAGCATGGCATGTAGCTTCTGAGGGAGGAGTGGTGGTCTGTCATTTTTAATCTGTCAACTTGCTATCATACTGATATTTATGGCTTACTGCTCTGTTCTAGTGATGCTCAACATAGACCCGAGGAAAAGTATCTGAACATTCAATTAGGTAATTTTAAAGCCTTCTGAACCCAACATTGAGTTCAATAATTTCTGACCATAAAGCCTCTCCCAATTTTGCTTCCTGTTCTTTCCTCTCGGCACATCTTTTGCTTTTTTGTTTATTTTTTTTTCCCCTTTGGCATTGCCTGTAGCCTTGGAAGACTGATTTTTCTGTCATTCAGACTTGCCTGTCTTCCACACTATCACAGACCTTCCTTTTGCCCTTGTCTCAGCCACATTATGTTTCTAATTTTTCCCAGTTCTGAAATCACAGAAATGATTACTCTTTTTCTCTAACCACAAAGGTACTGCCTAAATTGCTAGGTTTTATCACCATTTTCTGTTTTTATTTCAGATTTTAAGATATGCAGTAGTCTGGTTTTTGAAACCTTAGGACTGCCTACAATGTTTTTTTTCAAGATAAAAGAAAACTACCATGGATCCTACAAATCTGAAATAGAAATAGAAATTGTTGAAAAAATGCATCACATCTAGCAGAATTTTTGTAGAGTGAAATAGAGTTAATGTCTTAGTCAAATATGACACTTCTTTGGAAGTGAAAGGCTTTGTAACATGATGCATTTGATATTGCTGAAAGTGGGAAGGTTAAGTAGAACAAAAGGAAAGGTCTTACATAGGTTAAAGAATGGAAAGATAAAATAACAAAGCCATGTATCTAAAAACAAGCAGAACAATAACAACTGTAGTCAACAAACAATGCATTTGTCTATAATTGATGTTACTAGTTGAAAAATGGACAGCTTAGCCTGAAAGCAAAAACATAAGTATTCTTGCCCTTGGCAAAAAGGAACAAAACTTTGAGTTACTTAACTTAATGTAGAGTCCCAAAGTTGGTAAAGTGCCTAAATGGAAGATGAATTGCTGTTACTCAACTTGTGATGTGCCTCACCGGAATATTACAGCAGGCCAATGACACAAATATGTGCATGGAAGCAGGCTAAGAGCTTGAGTTCAACTGGCAGGAGATCACAATGACAGGAACATATCTGTGGACTGAGTGGATGTGTTCTGCAAAATGGCCACCGAAGCTGTCATTTTTGACTCCTCAGAGTAGAGGAAATCATGCTGTGACCACCAAATGCAGTATGTTAAATGAAAAGAAACAAAGTGCTCCTTTACATTGAAAAAGGTTTTAGAGCTTGGACAACAAGTTTTTGAGATTACCTTACTGACTGTGGAGCTGGGAGGAACTTCAGTACTCTTTCCATAACCAGATATAAAAATGCTGGCAAATGCCTTAAATTACCACTAGCCTCTAATTTACCTTGATCCAGGTCAGCTGTGATTCCAGTTGTAGATAGCTCTTCATTGACACTTCTTCATTTGGATCTTTCCACCTTTACAGTATAATCTATAGAGGATCAGGGCCCAATATCAATGGCCTCATCACTTTCATGCAGAGATCCTGCTTTGCATCACTAAGATATGGGCATATTTATCCTAATATGTGTTATCCTTATAGTCAGTTACTACTTTGATTAAAGTAAGAGATGCTAACAGAATACGATAAAATATACATTGCAATATTATCAAATGCTAAACTTAATTAATCTATTTAGATTAAAACTAGTTAAAATTCTGTGAAGTTAGACTTCAACAACAATGTTTCCTCTGTGTTACTTATTTACACATAGTTCATGTAGTTTTACCATTTGTGCAGTGAAGACAACTATTTAATGCAAGCATTTTTATTATTCAGCATTATCAGTATAATGAACTTAAAATCAGTATAATAGACTATTTACATACCATTGCATATCACATATAAAGATGAAATGTTGATCTAGAATACCCAAGTTAACTACATGCCTATTTGCCCTGCTAGTATTAACATGCACCAAGTAATAACCTGCTTGAACAAATAGCTATAAAGATAGTACACATTGGATTAATGACAGGTATTAACAGGAATATGTACTACAGCCCTGCTCAGCATGAAATCTGCATATATGAAGGAGTGACGAAAGCTTAAGTGGCCACAGAATTCATAATTTGTCCGTCGTAGCCCTAAGAGATCAGTCTGCCAATTCTAACTATGAAAAAAATCATGATTTACTGCTAAATGGCAGACAGTGTTCTGAGACTGAACATTCTCGAATGTCAAACTCAGCAGGGTCTCTTCACCAAACAATTTTAGTTCCATGTTTTGAATGCTTTTGCATTTGAAGTTTATTGTGTTTCATTTCTGCAATCATTTAATGTTCCCATTTGAGATTTAGAATAGTTGCTTCATTCAGCCAAATTAGGAATTACTTTGAAGTTCTAACCTATAGCAGAAAAACCAAAACCAGCTAAAGTTCTATTCATTTCAAAAATATTCATTTTTTTTTCTTACTAGTGTCGAGTTTCCTGCTTAATTGCTGTCTGGTATGTTTTTGGCGGACGTGCTGTTGCAACTCATTTGGTAGCACGTTTGTTTCTAGTTTAGAGGTTTGTGGATTCACATCCTACAGTCGAGATTTAAGCCGCTAAATCTAAGTCATATTTTGCTGAGGAGTCGAGCGAATGCTCCCTTAGTTCTAACTTCTTTCTCAGATGGGTAGAAGCAAATGCATGGGACTACTTCAAAGACTATTTTAACATTTTTCCCTCAGTCAACATCATTCAAGAACAGATTAATTGGTCATTTCTACATTTATACAAAACCAGAAATTGTTGGTAAAGCTCAATAGGTCTGCCAGCATCTGTGAACAAAAATCATACTTAAAGTTTCAGGTATGGTGACCCTTCCTGTTCTGAAGAAGTGTCACTGGACCCGAGATGTTAACTCTGATTTTTGGCCACGGATGCTGTCAGACCTACTCAGTTTTTTCAGCAACTACTGGTTCTGCTCCTAATTTCCAGCATCTGCAATTCTTTTGGTTTTTATTTTTACATTTATTTCAGCTTGCTCCATGGAACTTGGATTCTGGATTTTGTACATTATATTAGTGGTGACAATTCAAAAGTAATGACTATAAATCATTTTAGGCCATTCTGAGGGAATTAGAGGTGCAAGATAAATGCAAGTGCTTCCTTTTAATTTATTTATGATTATTGACATTGCATCTCACTGGTTATCCAGCTGCTGAGGGCTTTGCAACTGAACATGATACAATTTTTGCCTGGTGTCCAAATGCAGTTTTCTGTATAGCACTAAAAAGTGGAAGTGCATGAAAGATTGCCCCCTTACTTCATCTTTAGAGGCTGCCCTACTGTAGAAACTGGGAATTAAATCCAGGATCATTCCAAGCTGTTGGGATCATCGAGGACTGGCTCAAACTAAATTAACAGTAAAGTGCATTTGTTGGAAATCTGAAGTTAGAACCACAAATACATAGTGAATCCATCAAAATCTGAAAAATTTGGATGGATAACTAGTTTTAAGTGGGTATTTTCGTACACAGTTGGAATGTAAAGTGCTATACAAATGAATAGCTTATTGTGCCTTTCCGCTGATTCCGCACCCCTGCTTCGTTTTTAGTTTAGTGGTAACTGTATAAAATTGCTTTCATTAGCACTTCAGCTGTGTTTGTTAGAATTCTACCCTTCTAAAGAGATTGATCCAAATAAATATCTGAATACCTCTGCCTCAGGTTATAAATTTGCCACTTCACAGCCTGAGTTCTATACATTCATGTTCTCTCTCATGCTGTAAATCACTTGTTTGACTTGTTATCAAAATAAAGCTGGATAAATACAAGACTAGTTTTTTTTTTCCTTGCCTTGTGTTATTATTCTCTAGTTTGTATTCACAATACTATTATTCCATACTTAATATAAGGCTATTGTGGTCTGATTCAACAAAAATTTTCAAGTATAATTACAAAACTACTCTTGTGTTGTTTTGAATAACTAGAAGTGCCTCTCCACTAATCAGAATGTGCAAATTATAGATGTAAGGACCACCCTCATAGTTAACTTATTTAGATTCATATCGTTTCACTGTTTTAGGCAATTTGTCCGGTGATTTGACAATTCTTGACAATACTTTGCAATTCTTGACAATTAGTATATGTACTATGTATAGAGACAAACAAAACGCTTGCAATTATGCTCTTTCTGTGCCTGATTTGAAAAGAATGTGATCTGTAACAAGCAGTAAAATGCAGCTACATGCTGAGGTTGGGCACAGCAGTGTATTTTTCATAGGTTTATAATAACCCATGTATGAAATTTATTCAATAAGGTGATGACAACTGGCCCATCTCTGTGGGTGTTTCATACTCCTACATACCGAATCAAAATGTCCTATAATGATGAGCTTCTTAATTGTGAATGTTTCAAACAAAAAGGCTAACAGAATGCTCCATGAAGTTGTCTGAACAATTGGATTTTGATGCAAACCTTTTGATGCTTAACACTTAATGCATTGAAGTGGTTTAATTCCCTTGACACTGATCAAAAACATTTTCAATCCATTTAATTATAAAAAATGGAAGAGCGAAGTACAAATATGCTGAATAACAATTTGTTTAAATATCATGAATCATACATTGTTTTACAATTACAACCAAATCTGCCTTCCTCGGCTTGGGAAGCCTCAACATCAGGAAGTTACAACAATTGACATTAATGGGGTTATTAGAAGATAATGAGGTTAATTGATATAAACCTATGAGGTTTACGGAGGCACACGTACAGGACTAAAGTGGGGCTGTTGTGGTGCAATGGTACTGTCATTACATCTGACTCAGGAGGCCTGGGTTCAAGCCTCACTAGTCTAGAGGCTGCTTAAAAACATCTGAGAATTTACTGGCACAGAACCAAGTGTTTATGCTGCAAGTTATGATCAGGAAGAGTAGTAAGTAAAATTAACAGTAACCTTTAGAAGGTATTTAATATAAACTCGAAAAAAGATTTTCAGGTGTTAATGAAAATTGACAGAAAAGTAGAACAAGCTTGCAAGTTCTACAAAGGAGCTGGTAAGGCTTTATGAGTTGAATTACCTTCTGTGATGTATGATTCAATTATGCCATAATATGATTAATGTCGCACCTTTCATGACTGGAGAATATTCCATATCTAACTATATTTAAAATTTTTAAGGTAGGAAACCTGATTTGTGCTCAGCAAGATCCCACAAACAGCAGTATGTTTAGAAAATTAGATAATATATTTTAGCAATGTTAGTTGAAGGTTACACATTACTCAGGATATCAGGGAAAACTAACCTGCTTTTCTTTAAAGTCGTGCAGTGGAATCTTTTGCATTAACCTGAGAGTGTATTTGTGGTCTCAGTTTCACATCTCATCAGGAATATTTCAATCGGCATAACAGTCTCTCTCTGCTTCAGTGCCAGTGCAGAACTTGGTTTAAGCCTCTGAGCCCAAAATCTTTGAATTCAGGCACTGAATTAGGTATAATAAGTGTGGGGCATCATTCTTTTGGTGTAGGAGGTTTGAGTAGGTGTTGGCAGATTTTAGCAGCATTGGATAAGAGAGTAGCTGATGTGTTAATTCGAAGACTATAAATTGCTTTGGCAGATATCAACAAGTTGTTGTTGAACAAAAACACCATTAGCCTTATCATTATTTTTTCTTCAGAAGTTAGCCTTGAACTATGTTTTTTTGACTCAAAATAGAGACCACTGTCACTTAGTTAAGTCTGACTTAGCAATGACCCCACTGGATCAACACCTGAATAAAAATAGTGTACTAAAGAATCTCAGATGCAGTTTGTAACTGATACTGGACAGCACAATTTTAATATAGCCATGATTGAAAGGTTTACTTGTATCCCCCAAGTAGTGTTTCTAAACACATATATAAAATAGCTCTATTATGTTAAAAGGATGCCCTGATTGCTGTCTTTGTGACACATTCTGCATACGCTCATTCTCTGTAGGAAGGCAGTACTGAATGCTTTTAAAGTCAACTGGAAAGATTTATGACAAAAGTGAGTGCAATTTGTTTGTATATTATACAGGAGGTTGCGCTTTATGAAGTCTTAGTGTGATAACGTGTAAAGAACTCTTTATGAAAACTAAGGACCTCAAACCATGCCATTTTTGCAACTGACTTTATTCTACAAATATAATTTTGATTATCCTTTGCCCACCAAATGTCTCCATAACTTCTTATTTTAACTGTTATATGTTTGCAGGTTATAGAAAGCTTTGGCTCCAGGGGCCTCCAATTTTATTTGAATTTTGTTTACACACTTTGGCATTTTCGGTCAATATATAATAATGGTAGTAAAACACAAGAAATAATATGAATTATAAGTGCCGGAAATGTAATTTAATGTATGGCAATATCAAGGCTTGGCAAATAGCTAGTGCATACTGCTGAGTAAACATTACCTTGTCAAAAAGAAGTTGCTATTCTCCATTTTCCACATGACTGTTTCCAAGTTATTAGATTGCTCACCTGAGAGCCAATAATGGATGAGCAGAAATATCATCTATTCAAATATTGGAAAGACTGATGCCATTGTCTTTGGTCCCTGTCACAGACTGCATTCCCTAGCTACTGATTCTCGCCTTCTCCCTAGCAA
Organism: Stegostoma tigrinum; assembly: GCF_030684315.1. Lineage (NCBI taxonomy): Eukaryota > Metazoa > Chordata > Chondrichthyes > Orectolobiformes > Stegostomatidae > Stegostoma > Stegostoma tigrinum. The sequence goes on along the minus strand of NC_081360.1, from coordinate 34,884,780 downwards.
ATCCTTGAGGTTTAACCAGATCATAACCACAACAACAAGATTGCTGTCACATTTGACCTCAAACTAAGCTCCCAACAACATATCTGACAACTCTGCCTATTTTGACTGATGGACCATCATTCTACTCCGCCCTTCTTCAGCTGATCTGCTGGCGAAACCCTGAGCCACTCCTTTTTTACCTCTAGACCTGACTATTTCAATGCTGGATTTCCAGTTTTTTCGATTCCAATGACATAAGAGAATTTAGGTATCTACTGCCTGCACCTTGCTTTGTATTGAGCCCTGTTCACACATCACCTTTGAGTTTGCTGACTTACATTCACTCCTAGCTGTCAAGCCTTACTTTCAAAATTCTCAACCTTTTCTTCAAACCACTCCATTATTTCACATTCTTTAGCTGTTATCCTGGGTTGAATTTTTCCAAGTTGTTTAAAGTGGTTTGTCAAGTGAGATTCAAGGCACACAGTCCACCATGGCTTTGGGCAACATCTTTCCTGCAGTCTCCCACTCCTGCTTCATTAATTATACAGCCTGGGTCTTGGCTGCTTCCTTAGGGAAATGTGTGACTAGAGAGGTGGAAGTACTCATCACTGCCGGGATCTACTGCTGCTCTCATGCTGGCATCATAGTTCATTGCCTAGTTGGACACCACTTCAAAACCTGCAAACCAGTAAAGACGCCCACACCGTGGTGAGGCTGTACATTCAAAACCTAGCCTAGAGGAGAGGAAAACTTGCTCTCCACTACACTGACAGGAACCTGTAGATTTTGCTGGATGCAGTAATGGAGAAGACAGTCCTTTTCCAGCTGACTGCCACAAGAGGCCAAGCTACCAAACCTAGCTGACCCAAATGCAACTTGCAGCTAGGGTCAGTGTTGTGTTCTGCATGAAGAAAGACATCCAGCATTGCAGGTAGAAGATCATTTATCTGGGCTTCACCTGGGTAGATGTCACCATCTTTTGTCTTCGAGCCAGACCTACAGGCGCCCCCCGACTCACGTGAACCCGGCCATTGCACATGCTTTTCACTAAGGCTCATGGACTACGACTTTCACACTGTCGGAGTGCACATAGTCTGCTATCTTGCCCTGAAATGCTTGAATATACAGTAGGACAGCAGTGAATCTGAGAGATGCAGGACTGCTTTTTTACAGCAGACCAATGTATTATGAGGCATAGTGGACATGCGAGCTGCCTACAATATACCTCCCAGTTGAATGACAGTATGCTCCAATGAAAGGCTGATATGTAGAGAATGAACCTTTCCTTGAGGTGAAGTGAGGTATAATCACTGATATTCATACCCTCACTCATAACGTGGATGTAAATATGAAATGATGCATAAAGTTCAAGCCTTAGCAATTTTACTGCGTTTAATCTCAGTGCCAGCCCTGTTAAAGTGAAGTGCCTTGCCTGTAATGGTTCAAAGATCCCTGACTTCTGAGGCTATCCACGTTCAAGAAGACAGTTACTTGTGAGGGTTGAACACTGCTTGATGATTGGAATGTCTTTCATCCTTGTGTTGTCTGGAGATATAACTCATCGCTGGCATGCACATGAGTTAACTAGGTCTGACAGCAGAAATTACGTGACTGTAGATATTTTAAGTGTGAAAGTAAGCATACATTTATACATATAAAAGGTTATTTACAATCATATGTCACTGATGCCACCTATTTGCCCTCAGTGAATTTTTCCTTATTTCGTTGCCTTCCACTATGTCTAAATGCCATCTTGACTTCCTCAACCTGGGTGCAAGGCCCCTACTTTGTGGTTGGCCCAGTTGCTCAGGAGATAGGAGTTTGATAACAGTCATCCCCTTGTGCCTTTGAGCCTAGAGGTCCAGACTTGCTAATAGTGTCTGCCCAAATACAGTCCTATCCTCCTTTGGAGGCTTGGGGATCATAGACAAAGGGATGTAGAGGTGCTGGGTAACTCTGGAGGTCCTGAGAACTGTAGATCACCCTCCTCCATATGGGTGTCTGTTGGCATCACCCTGTCTCCCCATAATGAAGGAATACGGAGTATGAGGTCAAAGCCTTTTGTTTCTCCTCTCACCTTGGATTGATGATGAGCACCAATGCTGAGAGAGATGGAGTGTAGGTCCATGCACATATGCAGCAGATGCTGAGTGTGCCGGAACCACTCTTAAAACCTCTGTGGTAGTGTAATTTCTGCTGTCAGACCTAGTTAAGTTACATGCATGTGAGAGATGAGCTACATCTTCAGACAACACAGGGATGAAAGATAATGCAATCACCAAGCATTGCTCAACCCTCTCAAGTAGCTGCCTCCTTGAACGTGGACAGCCTCAGAAGTCCGGGTTCTTTGAACCATTACAGCCAAGGCTTTAACATGGATGACACTCAGATTAAGTGTTATGTGCAGTAAAATTGCTAGGGCTTGACCTTTACACATCATTTTAAATTCATATCCGCTTTGTGAGTGAACATATGAAATCAGTGATTATTCCTCAATTTGCCTGAGGGAAAGGTTCATTCTCTATCTACCATTCATTACATATTGGTATGGTCAAGAGCTTAGATTCCTAGGAGTAAGTATTACCAACATTCGGTCCTGGTCCGTCCATGTTGACCCTACTGTGAAGAAAGCACACCAACACCTATATTTCCTCAGGCTAAGAAAATTCCGTATGGCCACTGTGGATCTTACCTATTTTTATAGATGTGCCATAGAAAGCATCCTATCCAGATGCATTATGGCTTGATATCACAACTGCTTTGCCCAAGAGTGCAAGAAATTACAGAGTTCTGATCACAGCCCAGCCTATCATGCAAACCAGCCTTCAGTCCACTGACTCCATCTGTACTTCCTGCTGTCTCAGGAACGCAGCCAAAATAATCAAAATTCCCTCCCAACTCAATTACACTTTATTCCAGCCTCTTCCATCAGGCAGAAGGCAGAAATGTTTCAAAACATGTACCAACAGATGAAAGAAAATCTTCTTCCCTGACATTATCAGACTTTTGAATGGGCCTCTCATATTAAAGTTTATCTTTATCTACACTTTCTCTGTTACTGTAAAACTATAGTCTGCATTCTGTTCTATAACCCTAATGTACTTATGTAAGGTAATAATTCTCCTGGATAGTATGCAAAACATTACTTTTCACTATATCTTTGTACATGTGTAAATAATAAATCAAGTCAAATCAACTCAATTTGTCTACATTGGCATTGGTCGACTCCTTCACCCTTAATCATGCCTACTGAGTTCTCCTGATAAGTGGCCTGATGTTTCTATGCCTGTTGGTGAATTTTGATGAAATCATTAATGGCTGTAAGCATGGGATCAGCCTGGGACTGAGCAGATACCTGGTCTCTGGCAGTCTTCTGAGCGTCGTAGATCTGGAGTATTTTTTCCTTGGCCAGCTGTGAAGAAATGTCAGTGAGGTGCACCCTGATCAAGTCAATGCCAGGAAGAAGTTCTGCATGATTGTGCTCCCCAGTATAATTTAGGAAGTGAACCCACTAGATTGTGGTTTGGGTCTAATCAAGGAAGACTACCCAGTATGGTGAAAATCTAAGCAATTTGAGAGTGTAGGTGAAAGCCTTGCTCCTGTATCCCGAGGATTCAATGGATTCTTCCTCAGTGGTACAATCCAGCATTGATTTCTTTGCAGTGTTTTACTGGGTGCCACTAGTCCTGTGCAAGTGGAAAGAGAATTATCATTGTGGTAAATCTATGTGAAATCCATTCACCAGTTATTTTTTGTTTTTCACAGACAAAATGAATGGACTTCAAACAGGTAGTGATTGGCACAGATCCCAGATGAAGTTATCACCTGTTTTGATAAATCTGTGGAGTTTTGTTCACCTGTTGTGTTATTAATTCAAATGTTGCAAATTGATAATGGTTCAAAGTTCAGTTTGTTTCTTCAGTATCCATGCGATAAAGCACTGCTGACAGAGCTGGAATTTATTGTCAATTTCTAATTGGCCTTGAGAACTTGTGCTATCTTAAACTGCAATCCATATGTCGTAGACACACTCGTCATGTGGTTGCAGAGGAAGTTATAAGATTTTGACTGAGCAACGGTGAAGGGGTAATGATTTAGTTTGAATTCAGAATAGTATATGGGTTGGAGGGAAAAATGCAAGAGGTGGTGTTCCCATGTGCCACTATCTCTGACCTACGAAGTGGTAGAGATCAACACTAAGACAAAATCTACCAGAGGTACTGTTACTACCATCAAAATTAATTAATTAATTAATTGTGGTGTGGATGAACAGTTCCATATAACTGTAAGTTAATTATTTGCCGTCATATAATGATTCAGGTATTTCAGTGAAATTAATAGTGAAGCTAATGACACACACTGCTATTAAGGCATTAATGCTACAATAGGTGCAAACAAAGCGGTTGATGACTTGAACTCAGCAATGCAAGAGATGCTGTCTGAACAACACTGCTCTGCTGTTAGTTTTGTGGTAACTTTTCTTTGCTGTCTGAAATACATTGGTGTGAAGGTGCACAGTAGATGCCATTCCTGTTTGAGTACCTTTTTGAATGATATGTTTTATACTAATTACTACTAAACAATGTCTGGCTCTGTAAAGTGTCTGTTGTAAATATGGAGTCTCACACTTTTAAAATGACAGAAAAACAAAAAGAAAACTATCTCTCTCTTTTACTTTAAATTTCCTTTTCTTCTCTTTATTCATTCTCTGTACTTGATTTGATATTGAATTCACCCATTCTATTTGCATTTCCATCACAATTGCTCAATCCTTTAAAAGGCTTGCTTAAGATTCTATACAGTTCCTTGTCCTATTCATTGAACGCCTAAAAGCCCAGTTCCCTCTACTGAACCATTTTCAGCTCATGATTTCAGCAAAATTATGGTCATAAACTTTAAACTGAAGAGAGTGAGGAAAAGTTTAACAAATAAATATTTTGTTGGATGTCCTGCTACCTCAAATACTAGTCCAATCATAATTAAAGCCATGGATTTCCTAAAGTCTGTACATATCAAATAATTCCATCCCAGAGCCACGTTTATACCACCTGAAATAATTTTATAACAATTAATTTCACACATTTGTTGATCATATTTCCATTTCTAATGCATTTAAGTTTTTAACTTTGCTCCCCATGTTAATTCCTGACAATCAGTTGTCTTCTATTAACGCTTACCATGGATTAAATGATCACTGTCTTGGCTTTCTAAAATATATGATGCCAGCTAAAGCTCCAAGCCTAAAGTGACCACTGTGCATGATAAAAGAGACACTGGTGTAAAATTAGCAATCTCATGATTTGGCACTTTTCCTTGATTTATGTACCCTACTTGGCAAACAGAAGAAACAATGTCTGTACTGAGTTTCTTAAATGGGGTAATTGTATTCTGTATAAAAGCATTTAGAAATGTAAATGTGAACAGTGTTTAAAAAGGAATAGAACGAGGAAAAGTAGAAGGAGAAAAACACACATGAGAAGAAATAGAATTAATGTTACAAAATTCTACTCACATGTAAGCAGAATCAATCTGCATACTGTATGGTATAGTGTGAGAATTTCTTCTCAAATATACAGATATTTTAGCTTTTTAGTAAAGAAATGTAAGTAAAAGTATGCTCAAATATTTCTGATTTAGCATTAGTGCTTTGCGTCTGTTAAAAAAGAAGAGTTCTTTTATATAAATATGTTTCTGCTCATTACTTCTTGCATGAGCTAGATTAGGCTGTTTAGCGGAGTTATAAATAAATGTTAGGTCACAATACTGCTTTGTAGCAAAGAAAGTTACCATTGTTCAGTTAATAGATAAAATGGCAAGCTCCTGCAAAGAATACGTAGACTGGCCTGTCCAGGCTTCTTCCCAAGAGACACATAACTGGTTTGATCATAGCAATTGAAAATATTACCATGTGAAATGTAATATTTGCCTGAAGCAAAATACTTTTCTCATCCTAAATTTTGTTTTTCTGTCACATGGAGTGAAAGCCATCTTAGCATTGGCTGATCTATCGTTGGATTTATTAACAGCTTTTATCTAGTTCAGTTGCGGTTTGTGCTCTCTCCAAATCAAATAACATTAAAATTACAGACCTTTTATGCTGTTTTACAACAACAGGAACACCAAGCTATACAATGCGCAGTAGATTGTTTTACTGCTAAGGCACATCTGGGTTTAACATAAAGTATTCTGATATCCTAAGGTTCACTAAAAGGTTAATTGCAGTTGGAAGCTTGAAGTTTGTCCGTTGCTTGAAAATTTCTAGCCTTCAAGTCATAAAAAAAGGTTGGATGCTCTTTGCTTCAACATGTTTGATTTGAGGTATGATCTCTTAAATTTAAAAGAAACTGAAAACTTCTAAAAATGATAAAACAAAATGAACATACTACAGTTGCTGGAGATCTTAAATGAAAATGGGAAATGTTAGAAAAACTTTGCAGATCTCACAGCATCTGTGGAGAGAGAAACAGAATTACTTGATGGAATATTCCCCTTCCTGATATTGTATGAGAAAGTTGTGAAAGTATTGCAGTTACATGCATATGCATTTACCTTATTTCCATGTCGAGTGAAATGTTAACTCTAATTTCTCTCCACAGATGATGCCAGACCTGCTGAGCTTTTCCAGCCATTTCCATTTTTGTGTCTGATTTACAGCATCCGTGTTTCTTTTGATTTTTATTCACCTTATTTCCATGTCCATTTCAACTATTGCCTTCTCAAGAAACTATACAATGCAAATTTCCTGACATGAGTGTGTATGTGACGGTGGCAGCTTCAGCTGCGGCTCATGGAATGCTTGCTTCAGCCTTCATCAAACTCCTTCTTCACAATAGTGTTCCTGCATGATCTATGGCTACTATCCTCGATTCTTCACCCATGCAAGATGGCATCAGCAAAGCATGAACTTTACTATTTGATCATGCCTGGCCTTGGATGAACTCTCACATTATGTCAGCCCTTGAATACTTTATTTGTAGCTCAGGGACGCGTGATGCACTTGCTGCTTCTGAGACACTTTACATTCAGGAACACACACATTTTATGTAGCTGCAGAAGATGCATCTTATGGCTTTTAGTTTCATTTCCTAGTGCTTACTCACTTTGCACATATCTGGAGGCTTTCAGCCTTTGTATGCGTCACATTGTTTTCAAAGTGTGCACTCACTGACTTCAGCAATTATTTACAGGTTGCAAGCACCTATAAGCTTAATTGCTTTCTTAGTGTACAGGGTACATATAACTATATAGTTATGGGCTGCCAGCTCCAGAGGTTTGCATTGCTTTTTAACACAGCAGGTAGCTTGTGATGGGAGGGGGTAACGGAACAGTGAAAGAGCTTGGTATGTCATTGTGTGGTTCCAGTTATGTCAATGTCAAAATGGAAGCATGTGTCAATAGCTAGATGGCACACATACTACATGTGCGCCAACAAAATGGCACCAAAGTAAAAGGGAGCAGTCCTTGGTAGGGTGAAAGTCATTATGGCTTTCAGGGTGTACTGCCAGATTTAGTCAAGGGACTTGTGAGATTCCATGACAGGGGATTGGCTCAGTGAGTAAGACACTTGGGCCTACTAGTGTCTGGATCTGGGCTTTTGCAGGACTGAAACTGAACCAAAATCAGACTTGAAGGGCAAGTGTAAGCAGCACAGCGTTTACAGGTAGGTCGGTTGGATTGCTGTGGAGACATCGGTGGAGTGTTGCATGTTGGTGGGCCAATGTTTCCAGCAATGAGACAAAGGAAAGGATTAACGATGTTGGAATTGGATGGAACAGAAGTTTATGGTGATGTACAAGCTGAGAGGTGGTGATTAATAGTAGTTTGGGAGGAAGTGGTGGGTGAGAGACATTGAGTGGATATGATACATGCAAAAAAAGTTGTGTGCTGTCTCTGAGTTGAACTGTGTGGTAGACCTGTGAGTGTGAGGTAGGAGAGACAAGATAGCGGTACCTTCCCTTTTGGAGCACAGTAGATTATTAACCTTCTTCTGGCACAATATGATGTCCTTTGTTCTTTGTCACCTAGGATACACACAGTACTGACCTGGGCTGCAATTTAGTTCTGGACTGATTCTGAATAGGTGATGAAGCCTTCTGTAGTGGTCCACAGGAAAAAGAACTGTCCTCTTCTTTACCACTCAATACACTAAGATCTCCCCTTGAATATGAAGCAGGAAACGAGCTTTCCTTTCCTCTGGACCATGCCATCAGTGATTTTTTTTTTATTCATTTGTTGGAAATGTTTATCACTGTCTGGCCAGCATTTATTGCCTGTCCCCAGTTGCCCTTGACAAGGTGGTGGTGAGCTGCCTTCATGAACCGCTACAGTGCTCCTACTGTGGGTTGACCCACAATGCTATTAGGGAGGGAATTCAAGGATTTGACCCAGTGACAGTGAAGAAATGGTGATTATAGTTCCAAGTCAGAATGGTGAGTGGCTTGTAGGGGATTTTGGAGGTGGTAGAGTTCCCATATATCTGTTGTCCTTGTCCTATTGGATGGAAGTGGTCATGGGTTTGAAAGGTGCTATTTGAGGATCTTTGGTGAATTTCTGTAGTGTATCTCATAGACAGTAAACAATGCTGCTGCTGAGCATTGGTAGTGCGGGGAGTGGATGCTTGTGGATGTAGTGCCAATCAAGTTGGCTGCTTTGTCCTAGATGGTGTCAAGCTTCTTGAGTGTTGTTGGGGCTGTACATGTCCAGGTAAGTGGGAGTATTCCATCACACTTCTGACTTGTGCCTTGTAAATGATGGACATGCTTTGAGAAGTTAGGAGGTGTGTTACTCACTGCAGTATTCCTAGCTTCTAACTTGCACTTGTAGCCACTGTGTTTATGTGGTGAGTCCAGTTGAGTTTCTGGTCAATGATAACCCCCAGGATGTTGATGATGGGGTTTCAGTGATGGGAACACTTTTGAATACAAGGGGTGGTGGTTAGATTTCCTCTTATTCGTGATGGTGAAAGCCAGGCATTTGTGTGGCGGGAATGTTACTTGTTATGTGTCAGCCTCAGCCTTTTTGCATTTGAACATGGACTGCCTCAGCGTCTGAGGAGTTGTGAATGGTGCTAAACACTGTGCAATCATTGTCGAACATCCCCCCCTTCTTATGATGGAGGGAAGGTCATTGCTGAAGCAGCTGAAGATGGTTGGGCCTAGGACCTACGCTGAGGAACTCCTGCAGAGATGTCCTGGAGCTGAGCTGATTGACCTCTCACAACCACAACCATCTTCCCATGTGTCAAGTATGACTTCAACTACAGGAAAGTTTGCCCTCTTTGATTCCAGTCTTGTTAGGACTGCTTGATGCCACACTTGATCAAATGCAGCCCTGATGTCAAGGGCTATCACCCTCGCCTCACCTTTGGAATTCAGCTCTTTTGTCCATGTTTGAACTAAGACTGTAATGAGATTAGGAGCTCAGAAGCTTTGGCAGAACCCAACCGGGGCACCAGCAGTACCAACAGTACTATCAAGCAGATTATTCCTGGGCAGATACTGCTTGATAGTACTGTTGATGACACCTTTCATCATGTTACTGATGATTGTGAGTAGACTGATGGAGCGCTAATTAGCTGGGTAGATTTTACCTACATTTTTATGTACAGGACATACTTGGGAAATTTTCCACAATGTCAGGTAGATATCTGTATTGTAACTGTACTGGGACAGTTTGACGAGGGGAGCAGCAAGTTCTGGAGCACAAGTCTTCAATGCTATTGCCAAAATGTTGTCAGGCCCTGTAGCTTTTGCAGCATCCAGTGCCTCCAACCATTTCTTAATATCATGCAGAGTGGATTGAATTGGCTGAAGACTGGTATCTGTGATGTGGGGGCCGCTGGAGGAGGCCAAGATGTACTACTGCTGCTGAGCCACTCTTGGTAGTGGTCATTGAAAGCACCATGCAGTGTACACTTTGCGCTCTTGCCTTACTCAATACTTTGTCTAAGTTTTGTTCAACATGGAGAAATATCGATTCATCAGCTGAGGGAGGACAGTACATGTTAATCAGCAGGAAGTTTCTTTGCCCAAGTTTAACCTGAAGCCATGAGACTTCATGGGGCCCGGAGTGAATGCTGAGGAGTCCCAGGGCAACTGCCTCCTGATTGTATACCACTGTGCTGCCACCTGTCTGGGTCTGTCCTTTGGTGGGACAGGACATATCCAGGGATGTTGATGGTGACGTCTGGGATATAGTCATACTCATGGAATCATGCCTTACAGACAATGTCAGGGTTTTGCTTGACTAGTCTATGAGACATCTCTCCCAATTTTGACACTAGTCCCCAGATGCTAGTGAGGAGGGCTCTGCAGTGTCAACAGGGTTGTTTCTGCTGGTGTCTTTTCTGTTGCCTAGATCGATGCCAGGCGATCCTTCCAGTTTCATTACTTTGAAACTTCATAGCGATTGGTACAACTGAATAGCCTGTTAGTCCGTTTCAGAGGGAAATTGAGAATCAACCACATTGCTGTGGGTCTGCAGTCACATGCAGGTCAGACCAAGTGAAGATGGCAGATTTCCATCTCTGAGGGACATCAGTCAACCAGATGGGTTTTTTGAACAATTGACAATGACTTCATGGTGATCAATAGATTCTTAATTCCAGATTTTTTTAGTTGACTTCAAATTCCACCCTCTGTTGAGGCAGAATTCAAACCCGGGTCCCCAAAACATTAGCTGGTCAAGTACCACAGCGTAAGAACTCATTCTTGGCTTGCAGCATCTGAAAATGTGCACAGCTGAGCTTTCATTACAGTGCCAGTCAAATATACACCAGACGGTTCCAGCAGTTGAATACACTTCAGCCTCTCCAGCCATGTGATTCCCTGAGAAAGGTGGCACAAAGCCAGGCTACCTAATTAGTGAAGTGAAAAGTGTGAGACAGTGTGAGAAATGTCATGCTTAGCTGTGGTAAACTGGCACCATGAATCTCACTCAACAAACCACTTAAACTGAAATGGGAAAATTCCACCCAAATGTTTCAAATTCAATACGACTCTTTTTCAGGATAATACTGTTGATTTTTTGTTGGTAGTCTGAGGCTTAGAACATGACTGTGATGTTGAGTCATTGAATTGATTATAAGTTTCAGGCTTCAAGTCAATGGAAAAGAAAGGTGGGAGAGATGTCTGATGGGCAGCTGAACTAATATTATCTGTTTCCGCTATTCTCCGTTACCAAAAACTGAAATGAGTCCGGTTTTGATTTGTTAACTCGAATAATAGCTTTTTACAAGGTACGATGTTAAGGCTTAAAGAAAACTTAGTGTCAAAAGCGCACCATTGTAAACTCACAAAAGAAAAACAGTTTATTTTATGTCATTTATATTCGATTCATAATATAATTTGTATTGTGTATACTGAAGAGGTGAGTGAGCAGCTTCATCCATTGCCAAATGCAGATAATTCATGACAAATTTTGTCAGTGCAGTATATCATGACAAGATTAAAATACTTTAAAAAAAACACTTAGATAAATGTAGTTACTCTCCCATGAGATTGAGATTGAACACCACACCTGGATCTCTGATTTCTTTGTGTTGCTTTTCTGTCCCTCTTGATTTCCTCTTTTGCTTCTCTTTTTCACTTTTTCAGTTTTTGCATTGGAGGTATAGAGTTGAAAGGTCTCACCAAGTTACATTTGTTTTGGAAATATCTGGTTCTCAGTTGTTCCCTAATCACCTGTGCTTCCCCAACTCTCTTTGTCCTCAAGAGAAAAGTGTAATGAAGATAATGAAAAAAATTGACGGTCATTCAATTTTTCTATAATCATGTCATTGTGAAATATATGGTTATATTCCTTTCTTAAAAGGGTGAATTTTTCCTTTCCTGGGACACCGAAGGCAATGGTGAGAAAATTTGGAAATACAGTGAGAATGAAAAAGATGGAATCTCTATCAAGAAAATATTTCTGAATTTTCCCCTTAAGATTTCAAAAGAAACTTCAGAATCTTGCTACTGAATAGGTACTACATTATTTCCATTTAATTATTAGCCAAACTTGTTTAATTTATACACCAAATCTAATTGCCTCCTTCCATGAGAAATGAGAAATTCTCATTGTGGAGGTCAGAGCATACACCTGGTGACAGCAGCTTATCATTTGCTTGTTCCAACTTCCATCATAAAATGCTGAATTCAAGAATGATGTCCCTGTCTCAGCACTCACCTGGACTGTAATTTGGGACAGCTTTTCCTGTGGATGGTATAGTGAACTGGTAAATTTTCAAATTCTATGCAATGTCCTCTGGAGGGAAAATCCAGGCCACAGACATGAATGATTCTAGGATTCAGACAATTGAAGACGCATCTTGTGGATTTTTTAAAAAAAAGATGGGAAAGTCTTTTGTAACAATGTGTAATTTTAAAATTACAGATACTGGAAAAACTAATGTTAAACACCTTGATAGAGGTTAGTTACTGAACTTTTTGCTCTCCATTTGCCGTTTGGCATTATTTTCTAATTTTCTTTTCAAAGGAAAGAGAGAGAACTCTGTATTTGGCAGGATAAGCAAATAGAAGGCCAAAATTTCTAGCTCCACGGTAGCCCATCATTTCATTCTCTGAAATAGCATCGTTAGCAATCACTTCTTCATTTCTGAATATAATATGCAGGTTCATTGGATATCCTCTTCAATCTACTTCTTCAGAACGTATATCTGACTGACATACAAGGTTCTCAACTCTTCTTTTATTACCCCTACCCTCCCAGTTGTTAGATAATGAGCTTGGTGAATTTTCCACATTATCCCACAGTTTGATTTAAATGATCAGTTCACAAAAACTCACAGAATTTTCCTTTGGCCAGAGAGTTTTTTTAGATGTTAATCAATTTCCTGCCTTGATGAAGCACCTGATAAACAGTCTACAATATTGTACTTCTTCCTTCCTCCACACAGACATCTGCTGTTGTCTTTGAGATGATACTGTTTTGATTTCAGTGTCTGTGCTCACTGCTTTGAGCATCACAGTTAACTTCTGTTTAAAGGGATGTTTCTCCAGTGAGATAATTGACATGTTGGCTCAGGGCATGTTTCATCTACTGTGAAAGAATTTGGCAGGCTCATTTCAGCAACAGCAAGCTCCAAGAATGTTATCGTTGCTGACGCATTAGAAGGGTTCCTTATTAAATATCATTTTTCATTGCGTGCTAAGGTCTTTCTGAATTTGAAGGGAAATAAACCACATTCTTGACTTAGAGTTTTCCGATGTTAGAACTTTTTAGTAACTTCATTTTCAATATTTTCAATGCCAAGACAATATTTCTAAAAGTAAGTTTTCAATCATTAATCATAAAATGTTGGCCTTGTCTTTCAATCAATAAATCAATTGCTGACTTCTAACCCTAATACATCAAGAAGTTAAAAGGAAATTCAGTCAAAGAATACAGATGCTTCTTTTAAATAATCTTTTTGTGAACTTTCTGGCAATCACCAAAGATGATTTAACCAAAATAGGCTTTTACATCTCTTTTCATTGCTGACCAGTATGGCCACAAGATACAGCAACTTAATTTTGAAAAGGTCATACATGAAATAATTGTGATCATGACTAGAGTGGTATACTCTTTGTCTCTAGTTAAGACAGTGTGGCTTCAAGACTCACTCGAGATTTAGCTCAAAATCTAGGTTTCAGTTCCAATGTGAATGGGCTGCTGCTTTATTGGAGATGATGAGCAGAATCTTCCCAGTGCCTGAATGATGTGGGCAATGGAAAAAAATTTAGGAAAATCAGATGACGTATTGGGTGAAGCCCTTCCTGACGTCAAGACCAAGAAGTCTCATTGTCTGACCATGTATTGTATGTCAAGAATCATAGAGTTGTATAGCACAGTTTGGTCCAACTCATCTTTGCTGACCAGATATCCTAAACTAATCTAGTTCCATTTGCCAGCATTTGGCCCATATCCCTCTAAACCCTAGATAACAAAATGTGAGGCTGGATGAACACAGCAGGCCAAGTAGCATCTCAGGAGCACAAAAGCTGACGTTTCGGGCCTAGACCCTTCATCAGAGAGGGGGATGGGGAGAGGTAACTGGAATAAATAGGGAGAGAGGGGGAGGCGGACCGAAGATGGAGAGAAAAGAAGCTAGGTGGAGAGGAGAGTATAGGTGGGGAGGTTAGGAGGGGATAGGTCAGTCCAGGGAAGACGGACAGGTCAAGGAGGTGGGATGAGGTTAGTAGGTAGGAGATGGAGGTGCGGCTTGGGGTGGGAGGAAGGGATGGGTGAGAGGAAGAACAGGTTGGGGAGGCAGAGACAGGCTGGACTGGTTTTGGGATGCAGTGGGTGGAGGGGAAGAGCTGGGCTGGTTGTGTGGTGCAGTGGGGGGAGGGGATGAACTGGGCTGGTTTTGGGATGTGGTGGGGGAAGGGGAGATTTTGAAGCTGGTGAAGTCCACGTTGATACCATTGGGCTGCAGGGTTCCCAAGCGGAATATGAGTTGCTGTTCCTGCAACCTTTGGGTGGCATCATTGTGGCACTGCAGGAGGCCCATGATGGACATGTCATCTAAAGAATGGGAGGGGGAGTGGAAATGGTTCGCGACTGGGAGGTGCAGTTGTTTATTGCAAACCGAGCGGAGGTGTTCTGCAAAGCGGTCCCCAAGCCTCTGCTTGGTTTCCCCAATGTAGAGGAAGCCACACCGAATTGAATGCAGTATTCCATAAGTGGCCTAACCAATGTCCTGTACAAGTGCAACATGACATCCCAACTCTTTACTCAAAGCACTGACCGATAAAGGCAAGCGTACCAAACATCTTCACTACCCTACCTACCTGTGACTCCACCTTCAAGGAACTATGAACTTGCACCTCAAGGACTCCTCATTCAGTGACACTCCTCAGGACCCTCCCATTAAGTATATTTACCATACCAAAATGCAACACCTCACATTTATCTAAATGAAACTCCATCTGCCACCCCTCAGCCTGTTGGTTCATTTGCTCAAGGTCCTGTTTTATTCTGAGACGATCTTCACTGTCTACTACACACCAATTCTGGTGTCATCTGCAAACTTACTTCAAGACAAGATTCTCATTGGTGAGCGGTGAATGGATTGTTGCTCTTTATCATCCTTAATACTATTGATGGGGCAAGTGATGTTTACTGAGGTACATATGTGGGATGCTCTGGATTCAGCCTGTACTTTCCGCTGTTTGCACTTGGCCTCCATGTACTTCACTCAATAATGCTTGAAATTCTCAGTGCCTTTGCAGATGCTTCTTCTCCAGTTTCTGCATTCCAGGGCAAGTGATTTCCATGTGTTGGTGAGATGATGCATTTGTTTAGGGAGGCATTCAGATTGCCATTGTAGTATTTCTTTGGCTAGCTCAGTTGGCTGAACAGCTGGTTTGCAATGTAGAGTGATGCCAACGCTTGGGTTTAATTGCCACAATGGTTGATGTTACTGTGAAGGTCCTTCTTTCTCTGCCTCAACCCTTATCTGAGATATGATGAGCCTCAACTAAACTCACCACCAGTTGTCTCTCTTTAATGAGAGACTGTGACAATGGTGACTTTGCTTTATATTGTCTAAATTTGCTTCAATCATACGCAGCCTCCTAATCACCCACCCATTAGACAGAAACCAGACACTGAGAATTTCTGATGTGGAAGTCTGACCCGGTACCTGGAGATTCCAGTACACACCCATGGAACTCCATGTTTGACACTTGGTACCAGCATCTCAAGGCATGGACAGCAGCTGTATATACTGGCGTCTACAGATGCTGGCATCTGACATACACCAGCTTCTCCCCACCATTGTAGTACATCTTCAATCCATGTCCTGCATTTTAATGCTACACTTTGAGGTACACTTGTACTTCTTTCATTGGAATGCTACTGCCAAGGCCACTTTGCACACTATCATTTTTTTTACACCTAATCACTTCCATCATTTCGTGCAGTATTGCTATTTTCGTAGCTGACCTTAGAAGTTAAGGCACCTTTGCCAGTACCCTTTGAGAGATGTCCTATTGCTAACTTTTGCCTTATTATTATCTGCATAGCCAGTGGCCCTTTCAGAATTTCAATTCTGAAATGTTGTGTTTCAAAAAATGTGGTGAAAACTTGATTAGAATATATTTAAAATTAAATGAATTAAACCTTCTGAATCCCATGCCTCTGAAAAATGGACTTTGTTCATTGTGAGCGCTAAAACCTATTTCTGAAGTAGCTGGCCAATTCATCTGTTGGATGAAAGCTGTGATAACAGAATGTGATTGATGTGCTATCCTTTCCAAGATCAGCCATATGTTGAATAATGTTGAAATCTTAGGCCGGTGGTTGCTTCATATTTCGGTTCTTGGTCACCATGGTGTCCCTGCATCTCCATACTCTTAACCATCCATACCCATCAGCCTCCTTTGAAGATTGTGCCACTAAGCACATCTTCTTTTGGGGACACAGTGATAATGTCATTAGACTAGTAATTCAGAGGCTCAGGTTAATACAGGTACATGGGTTCAAAGCCCACCTCAACAACTAGTGGAATTTAAATTCAAGTAATAAATGTGGAATTGAAAGCTAGTCTCAAAAACAACAGTAACAGTGCAAGATGATCAACAATTGTCATGAAAACCTGCCTTTTGCATTATCCAATCAAATAACTCAATTTTTCAGGCAATTAGGAATAGCAACAAATGCTGATCTTGCTATGACACCACATCCCATATGAAAAAGAAGCTATGAATAATTTGAAGGGGAAAACATAACATCGGCATGTGAGCAGTTTTTTTTCTGTCCATTTGTGGAATGTGAGCATAGCTGGCTGGCAAGCATTTCTTGCCCATCCCTAGTTGCCCGTAAGAAGGTGGTGGTAAGCTGCCTTCTTGAACTTCTGTAGTCCTCCTGTTGTGGGTTGACCCATAATACTATGAGGGAGGGAATTCCAGGATATTGACCCAGCGACAGCAAAAGAACAATATATTTCCAAGTCAGAATGGTGAATGCCTTGGAGGGGTACTTGGAGGTGGTGGTGTTCCCATTTGTCTAATGCTGTTATCCTTCTAGATAGAGGTGGTCATGGGTTTGGAAGGTGCTGTCTGAGGATCTTTGGTGAATTTCTGCAGTGCGTCTTGTAGATGGTATACACTGTTGTAACTGAGCGTTGGTGGTGTAGGGATATGATACTTTTGGATGTAGTGCCAGTCAAGCAGATTGCTTTGTCCTGGATGGTGTCAAGCTTCTTGAGTGTTGTTGGGGCTGCACTCATCCAGGCAAGTGGAGATAATTCTGTCACACTCTTCACTTGTGCCTGGTAGATGTCGGACAGGCTTTGAGGAGTCAAGAGGTGAGTTACTCGTCACAGTATTCCCAGCTTCTGGCCTGCTGTTGTAGCCACTGTGTTAATATGGTGAGTCCAGTTGAGTTTGTGGTCAATGGTAACCCCAGGATGTTGATGGTGGGAGATTCCGCGATGGTAATACCATTGAATGTTAAGGGGTGGTGGTCAGATTGTCTCTTATTGGTGATGGTCATAGCCTGACATTTGTGTGGCATGAATGTCATTTGCCACTTGTCAGCCCATGCCTAGATATTGTCCAGATCTTGTTGCATGTAGACATGGATTGCTTAAGTATCTGAGGAGTCACGAATGGTGCTGAACAGTGTGCAATCATTGGCGAATATCCCCACTTCTGACCTTATGATGGAGGGAAGGTCATTGATGAAGCAGCTGAAAATGATTGGGCCGAGGACCCTACCCTGAGGAACTTTTACAGAGATATCCTGAAGCTGAGATGATTGACCGCCAACAGCCATGACCATCTTTCTATGTGTCAGGTATGACGCCAACCACTGGAGATTTTGCCCCCAATACCCATTTATTCCAGTTTTGCTAGGGCCCTTTGATGTCACACTTGGTCAAACGCAGCCTTGATATCAAGGCCTGTCAATCTCATTTCACCTCTGGAATTCAGTTCTTTAGATCATGTTTGAACCAAGACTGCATTGAGATCAGGAGCTGAATGGCCCTGGCAGAACCCAAATGGGCGCCTCTGGGCAGGTGCGGCTTGATAGCTCTGTGATGACACCTTCCATCACTTTATTGATGATCGCGAGCAGACTGATGGGGCAGTAATTGGCTGGGTTGGATTGTCCTGCCTAATGTATACAGGACATACTTGGGCAATTTTCCACATTGTTGGGTAGATGCCAGTATATTAAAAAAATACATAGGAATGCATTTTGTATCAATGTTTCACAAGTGCCATTGCTGTCAGCAAGATGTTATTGTATTGTAATAAATTTACATTGACAATTCTAATATACATATGGACACAAGTGTCTGAATTCTCTCTGTGATGGTTTGTTAGTGACAGAGCAGGAGTACCATGCAGATCCTCTGGAAGATGTCTGCTTTGTCTTCCCAAAGCACTTAGTTGTTTTGCAGGATCAGTTTGGAGGTCTGGTTAGTTTTGCCACACTGGAAAGACAGGAAGATCAGTTCGGATGGTTTCATAATAGTTGCTCAAAAGACTGTGTTATGTCAAAACTGACTTTATTTGCCAGCTGGGCTGAGCCACAGCATTGGCCTTAAAAGAAACTGACAGCATTATTTTAAGAGACTTAAACAGCAGTTGTCAAAATGGCTGAATATTTGCATAGCTTTGTAATTTGCAAAGTGAAATTATCAGCAAGGAAGTAGATCACCATGACCAAAAGCAGAAATTGCAGGGAAAGCTCAGCAGGTTCGGCAACACTTCATTTCAGCTCTAATGACTCTTCCTCCGAATTGGTAGTAGTTAGGAAAACATTTTTTATTCAGAAGATAAGGTGGAGGAGGGGTAAGGAGTAAACAATAGGTGGAGATGGAGCCCAAAGAGAGAGAAGAACTATTAATAGACAAAGGAGTTGATAACGATCAGCCTGGAAGGGTGAATAGCTGTTACCGGGGACAATTAGTGGCTAAAAACAGGTTATATGTAATAGCAGACCATGTGATAACAAGGTCTGGTGTGTGGGGTTTAGGGTAAAGATATGGGAGAAAGCCTCTCCAACTCTAAAATTGTTGAACTCAATATTGAATCCAGAAGCTGGAGAGCTCCCAATGGAAAATGAGGTGCTGTTCTTTGAGCTTGCACTGAGCTTGCTGGAGCACTGAAGCAAGCCTGGGAGAGAGGGTCTAGGCCCGAAACATCGGCCTTCCTGCTCCTTGGCCTGCTGTGTTCATCCAGCTCCACACCTTGTTATCTCAGATTCTCCAGCATCTGCAGTTCCTATTATCTCTGGGAGAGAACTGTTGGCCAGGAAACACAGTAGAGTGTTAAAGAGGCAGGATCTGGAAGCTTAGGGTCTAATTGCAGACAGAACATAGGTGTTCAACGAAGTGGCCACTGTGTCCATGCTTTATTTCCTCAATGTAGAGGACACCACTTTGTGAGCAGCAAATGCAATAGACTAGATTTTGGGAAGTAAAGGTAAAACACTGGTTCACCTGTAAGGTGTTTTTGGGCCCTTGGATACAGAGGATGGAGGATGTAAATGAACAGGTGTCACACCTTCTGTGCCTGGTGGTGGCATCCTACTGAAGATTATGGAAATGGCAGCTAATGGTTCACTGGATGTGGATGCTCATGGAATGGTGGATGATGACAAGGAGTTCTTTATTGCTGGTGTGGGAGGGGAGGGAGGGGGTGAGGGCTGAAGAGCCAGAGATGAGTCAGAGGGCTGAGGGCCCTATCCATTACAGTGCTGGGAAACCTCTGATGAGGAAGAAAGTGGACATTTTAGAGGTTCCCTTCTTGAAGTTGGCATCATCTGATCAGATATAGACATGGAGGAACTGGGAGAATGAATAGAATCTGTACAGGAAGCAGGGTGTTAGGATTTATAACTATGGTAGAGTTTTTGTGGTACAGGTATTTCTCCCATAAAGCGATAGTTGCATTCTGTGTGACCTCGTGCTTTAGAAAATTACCATTGAAAATTGCGTTATGGGGAAATTGCAATAGAAAATCACTATACTTTACAGTAGAAAGCTCACGTTATCTAACCAGCATCTACTAATCATCAATCATGTGAAAGCCAATTCATGTCAATGAAACACACATTATAGCAGAAATACCCTGGTATAGTTCAAGGTAACTGTGGGAGTTGGTGGGTTTGTAGTGGATGGTTCATAGACCACCATGACGATTGGTTTCAACAAATGCAGTAGGCTCATCTTTTGTTCCCTGTCAGACATTTGGACATAACCTGTTTTTCAGTTAGATGTAACTGAGCCATTAAGCTCTAGCACTTTGAACTTTGAACAACACAGCTGTGCTGAAGGGGCACAATGGAAGACTTGAGCAATGAGGCAATATGGGCAGAGTTCAGAAATAAGAAGGGTATGGTAACAATGTTGGGGCTGTACTAGAGGCCTCCCAACAGTGAGCGTGAGATAGAAGTACAAATATGGAAACAGATTATGGTAAGATATAGGAGCAACAGGGTGGTGGTGATGGGAGATTTTAATTCTCCCAACATTGACTGGGATTCACTTAGTTTTAGGGGTTTAGATGGGCCAGAATTTGTATGGAGCATTCAGCAGTGTTTTATGGAGCAGTATGTAAATAGTCCAACTCAGGAAGGGGCCATGCTGGACCTGGTGTTGGGGAATGAGCTTGGCCAGGTGGTTGAAGTTTCATTGGGAATAGTAATCACAACTCTGTAAGTTTTAGAATACTCATGGACAAAGACAAGAGTGCTCCTAAAGGAAGAGTGCTAAATTGGGGGAAGGCCAACATTAGCAAGATTCGGCAGGAGCTGGGGAATGCGGATTGGGAGCAGCTGTTTGAGGGTAAATCCACATTTGATATGTGGGAGACAGAGAGGTTGACTAGAGTGCAGGACAGACATGTCCCTGTGAAAATGAGGAATAGAAAGGGCAGGATTAGGGAACCATGGATGATGGGTGAAATTGTAAGACTAGCAAAGAGGAAAAAGGAAGCATACATAATGTTTAGGCGACTCAAAACAGATGAAGCTTTGGAAGAAAATTGGGAAAGTAGGATCAATCTGAAAGGAATTAACGGGGCTGAAAAGGGTCATGAAATATCTTTAACAAACAGGGTTAAGGGAAATCCCAAAGCCTTTTATTCATATATAAGGAGCAAGAGGGTAACTAGAGAAAGGGTTGGCCCACTCAAGGACAAAGGAGGGAAGTTATGCACGGAGTCAGAGAAAATGAGTGAGATTCTTAATGAGTACTTTGCATCGGTATTCACCAAGGAGAGAGACGTGAGGGATGTTGAGGTTAGGGATAGATGTTTGATTACTCCAGGTCAAGTAGGCATAAGGAGGAGGGAAGTGTTGGGTAAACTAAAAGGCATTAGGATGGACAAGTCCCCAGGACCAGAGGGGATCTATCCCAGGTTTCTGAGGGGCATGAGAGAGGAAACAGCTGGGGCCTTGTCAGATATCTTTGCAGCATCTTTGAGCATGGGTGAGGTCCTGGAGGACTGGAGAATTGCTAATGTTCTCCCCTTGTTTAAGAATGGTAGGAAGGATAATCCAGGTAATCGTAGGCCGGTGAGCCTGACGTCAGTGATGGGGAAGCTGCCAGAGACGACACTGAGGGATAGGATCTATTTACATTTGGAAGAAAATGGGCTTATTAGTGATAGGTAGCATGGTTTTGTGCAGGGAAGGTCATGTCTTACCAATTTTGATAGACTTCTTTGAGGAAATGACAAAGCGAATCGGTGAGGGAAGGGCTGTAGATGTCATATACATGGACTTCAGTAAGGTGTTTGATAAGATTCCCCATACTAGTCTGATGGAGAAAAATGAAATCACATGAAGGCCAGGGTGTACTAGCTAGACAGATAGAGAACTGGTTGGCAACAGGAGACAGAGTTGCAGTGGGAGTTTCTCAAAATGGAGAATTGTGACCAGTGGTGTTCCACAGGGATCTGTGTTGGGACCACTGTTCTTTGTGATATACATATACGATCTGTAGGAAAGTGTAGATGGTCTGATGAGCAAGTTTGCAGATGACGCTAAGATTGATGGAGTAGCAGATAGTGAAGGAGACTGCCAGAGAGTGCAGCAGAATATAGAAAGATTGGAGAGTTGGGCAGAGAAATGGCAGATGGAGTTCAATCCAGACAAATGCAAGGTGATGCATTTTGGAAGATCCAATTCAAGAGCGAACTATACGGTAAATGGAAAAGCCCTGGGAAAAATTGATGCACAGAGAGATTTGGGTGTTCAGTTCCAGTGTACCCTGAAGGTGGCAACACAGGTTGACAGAGTGGTCAAGAAGGCATGTGGCATGTTTTCATTCATCGGACAGGGTATAGAGTACAACAGTTGGCACGTCATGTTACAGTTGCATAGGACTTTGGATCGACCATGTTTGGAATACTGCATACCATTCTGACTGCCACATTACCAAAAGGATGTGGATGCTTTGGAGATGGTGCAGAGGAGGTTCACCAGGATGTTGCCTGGTATGGAGGACACCAGCTATGAAGAGAGGTTGAGTAGATTAGGATTATTTATGTTAGTAAGAGGAAGGTTGAGGGGGGACCTGATTGATGTCTACAAAATCATGAGAGGTGGATAGCAAGAAGCTTTTTCCCAGAGTGGGAGACTCGGTTACTAGGAATCACGATTTCAAGGAGGGGAAAAGTTTAAGGGAGATATGTGTGGAAAGTTCTTTATGCAGAGGGTGGTGAGTGCCTGGAACGCATTGCCAGCGGAAATGTTAGAGGTGGGCACATTAGTGTCATTTAAGATGTATCTAGACAGATACATGAATGGGCAGGGAACGGAGGGATACAGATCCTTGGAAATTAGGTGACAGGTTTAGACCGAGGTTCTGGATCAGTGCAGGATTGGAGGACTGAAGGGCCTGTTCCTGTGCTGTAATTTTCTTTGTTCTTTGTTCTTAATAGACTTTCCCTGATTTGAACATTCCACCAGGCATTTAGATGAATCATTCTAAACAGTGGACCTGAATCAGCGTTCCCAGTTTGTTAACACCACATTTAGTAAATGTCTAATTTGTGAATGAAGGCCATGTGATTACAAGTTAATCATTTGTGTTGAAAGACAAAGTGAAAGACACAGTTAGATTCTGAATGGTTAACAGTCTGAAGGCAAGCCTGTATTAGACCAGCCAAACACCTCAGATAACATCTTTAATGTAAAGAAAACAGCAGCTGACTTTTGAGCAAAAGAAAGAGATTGTATGTCAAGTTTTTAAAACCTCCATTGCACAGAATTCTGAACAATTGCTAACACATGGCCTAAAACATCAATCTATATGATTGTTTGCCTTTCTTTTGGATATTAAACAGCTTAACCTATCTTACCTAACTGTAAACCACATGTGTTTGTGTCTTGGATGCATGTTTGAGATGGAGTAGTTTTGTTATTTTGTAAAATCAGATGTCAAAGGCAATAAAAACTATTTATTTTTAAAACTTGCATGAAAACGTATCTGCTTGAGCCCTTTACAGTCACAGCACGTAAACAGTTAATGCTGTCTAAGCTGACAAACAAAATGTTTTAAAACGCCTATTCGGGCAGAAAGAAGGGAGAATGACAGTCTCTCAGCCATCTGGCATGGCAGTGTCTTGGCAACCTGCATGGCCTCTGTGTGGATTTTTGGCCTTGATGATTCCAGAGCAATCTCCAGCCTCAAGAGACTTGAGCCAAATCTTGGCATGGCCTCGAGTCAAGGCCCAGTGTAATCTAGAGGATGGGTGTGGGCATTGACTAAGTTGGAAGGACTCTGATTCTGAACTTCTGTTTCTTTATTTTTCTGATTTATTCCCGTGACCTGTAATGCTGGACCTTTATATTTCTTTATTTTTTAGGTTTCTCCTGAAGAATTTGTACTTAAGAATCTGTACCTAGGTACTTTTGTACTTAATATGGCGCTGAGTGGCAACTTTTCACTGTACTCATTTGAGTACTTGTGACAGTAATTCTAATTCTGATTCTAATTTGACTGCCTGTCACCTGGTCATAAAACAGCACTGTTGTAAGATGAGTCCGCAACACAACTAGTGTATCAGATCCATCTGCTATTTGCTGCCACAATCCTCCTTCCTATTAGAGAACTTAGCAACTAGGTACAAGTTACATTGATATAATTGAAATTATTACTGATTCTACAAGAAAGATCTCAATAGTTGGTCTTACTCCTTCAAGTTCCAAAGCTGCCCTGCCCAAGTTGATGTGACCTTGGTCAGGTGGTGCTTAACGCACTCTTCAGCTTTAGCCCTTCCAGAGCCTTGTACTCCTCTGCAACCAACAGAAAAGAGAAGAACGGCAGCACTGTCTTGAACAGGAGCAGTTCCACTGGTTGAAATCTTCCAAGGCCCTGAATAGCATGAACAACGACGAGAAGTTGGTGAGAAATATTTGGTGTTGAGCAAGGCTTTTCTCAATGTCGAGACTGACAAGTCACATTTTTCAGTTGCATCCTGAAAGCCATGACAACATTTTTGTTAGTGAGAGGCAAGTAACTAATCTTGCAGACCCCCATTCTCCTCGGATAGTAACTAGATGCTAGTTTTACCAGCATAGAAGTCTGAGTGGCTACCTCCAACTCTAGCTTGCTCCTCTGGACCTCCATCTAGGACACACAGCACAAATATCTCAGTGCATGCTCCATGGGCAGCAGCAGCACACACCTGACATTCATGGATGCTGGCATCTGACAGTCATTTTGCAACATCATGGTCCATTCTGATCCACTTATGATATGCATCTGCATTGCAATGCTGCACTTGGGAGTTCACTAGCACCTTTCATTGCAATTCTGATGCAGTGACACTGAAAGTAGAGGGACAGGTACCCAGCTCATGGACTGGACTAGATTGCATCTCAGGGATGCTTACTCTCTTTCTTAGAACACTTTCAGTTTGCATCTGCCTGGATTTTCACAGCATTCCTGCCTTGTCTTTTTGCACATTTTACCCTCAGCCAGCCCTTAAACAAACATACAAAGTGCTTTTACCTTAAGCTGCCTTTTAGCACAGACTATGTCAGGCAGCTTGTCATCGTTCTCAGCTCTTACCTGCCAAGGGTATTGAACATGTGCAACAGACTGCTTTGTCAGTTTCACACCTACACATCTGTCAGCAGCCAATATGGTAAACAGACTGCATGTGCATCAATCAAATGGTCATGTCTCAAAGTCAAAAGGGAATAGTCCACAATCAAGTCAAGTGTAGCTACCATCAGTCAGATGGTCCCAATACAGTTTGTCAAGGCAGTGCTTGTTGACTACACAGGAGCTTGAGCGTGATCTATATATTATTTACTTAATATTGTTTTTAGTTTGTGTGTTGCGGTAGAAACCTTAAACCTTGAATTTACATTGTGCAGCTCCTTTAGATTGACATTGGACAGTCAAATTTGTTTGGAAAGAAATTTTCAGTCTCTAAGGGATTGTAATCATGCATTCAGTGGTGTGCATGAACCCATCAAAGAGAAAGCATTGGTCTGGTGCTGTGTGTAGAGCAAGGATGGGACAGTGCACCTCCTGCGATTCCCTCCTCTTCCCAAGGGGTCAATGCCAATGTCTTGGCGATGGTGCCTGTTCACACTGATCGTGGACTTGTTGGAGAGAGCAATGAATAACATTCAATCATAATATGAAGCTAAATGAAAGATTCCCCCAGTTCAGACACACATGCTCACTGTGTAAATAATGGCAACATATTTCCCATTCTTCAGGTAAAATGCACTTAATCTTCTCTCAGTCAAACAGGTTTCCCTAACCTGTCTTTCTTCCAGTAAAAAGCAATAGACCCTCAGTTCCATCATTCCCTGACCTGATCTTTAGCCTCTTTGTGGCCAAGCCTGCCTGGTTTGGTTGGGGGGAGGATCTCCCCTTCTCAAGCTTTCATCTAAGAACATCCTGCAGTTCAATTACATTTTGGCAGAGGACAAATGGTGAGTCATCTTTGAAACTTTGGCTTGTTGTCCTTTCCCTGCAGCTATTGTTACTGCCAGCCACCGTCTTGGGCAAAGGTAACCCTTAACCTGTATGAAGGTGACGTGGATGAGCAGATCATCTTCAATGTCAGTGGCCCATTAATGTGCACATTGGGCCTTTTTCAATTCATAGCCTCATCACTACTGCCTGAATTCCTTTCCTAGCCCACAATTTGACATGGGTGACATTAGCTGGGCACTAATTAGCTGGCTGGCTGACATTTAATTGTGCTGGACACCTCAGTGGGGCTGGAGGGGGGCACAGCAAACGCTTTCTTTTTCACTCCCCTGATTTGTGAAATGTTAAATCTAGCTCGTGAAAATTTACAGTAGTGGTGACCTCAACCTCATGCTGTGTTATTCTGCTGATAGAAGTGAACATTACTGTGCATGCAGCTGTAGGCATGTTTTCTCCAGTAACACCATGCACAAAAGGAGGTGCAACCTTCTGCAGACATAACCATCAGAACAATTGAAGGAAGACTTACTGTATGTAGATCATTGACTTGAATTTAGGTAGCGTTCTTAATGTAGTAAAACATTCCTAAAGGTCTTCTCAGGAGTACTGCCAAACAAAACTTCACTTCACACTGAGATACATCATGAAATATTAGGACATTTGATCAAAAGCTTGATCACAAAGGTAGGTCTTAAGCAGCATCTTACAACAGGAAAGCGAGTAAGGAATTGAAGGGATTGAGGGAACTTGTAGTATAGCCTCCACAACATCTGCCTCAATGATATGTTCCTTCATCTCATGCCAAAATTCCTATTAAGGCAGTCATTACTTTAGTTGGGGTTAAGATGGAAGTTTGGGGAAATGGT
Organism: Stegostoma tigrinum; assembly: GCF_030684315.1. Taxonomy (NCBI): domain Eukaryota; kingdom Metazoa; phylum Chordata; class Chondrichthyes; order Orectolobiformes; family Stegostomatidae; genus Stegostoma; species Stegostoma tigrinum. The sequence goes on along the minus strand of NC_081360.1, from coordinate 34,858,029 downwards.
TTGAAATGTATCTATTGTTGATTCATTTACACGAAGCTGTTTGCATTTCCACCTGCCCCCTAATATTTCTACTGATTAAGTAGAAGCAGGAGCCACGGAGGACAAATGTCATTGTATTTACTGCCTCAATACCTGAAAAATGGTTAGTAATGTGGAGTAAATTTCAGACTTGGGGGATTTATTTTAGAGAAGTTAAACTAATGTTAGTAACTTTAAAATGGAGATTGCACAACATTTGGTTGCTCAGTTTCAATTGTTCTCAATCTCTAATTATATTTCATTTGTAAACAATAATTGTTTTTGACTTGTCTGCAACACCCTGGGTGATTGCTGACTAATATTAAAGATAGATGTAGAAAAACTAGCAAGAAAAGCAACGAAGTAGGGTATTCATTCCTTCAAGCTTGCTCCATCAATCAATGAAACCATTGTTGATCAATATGTTAACTCCATGATCCTGCTTTGGTCTATAGCCCTTTATGGTCCTGGTTAGTAAAAATTTAATGAATGTCAGTTTTAAAAATATTAATTGAGCTGGAATTTGGGAGGATTTTCTGGGAGAAAGTTCCCCATTCTACAAATCTGTAAGTGAAAAGTGTTCCCTAGCTTCTATCCTGAACTATTTATTATTATATAGTTCATGTCCCCTTGTTCTAGACTTCGCTACAAATAGAAAAATGTTCTCTCTTTACCAATCAATTTGTTTTACCCCTTAATCTTCTGAATTTGAAGTGATAGAAATTTCATTTACTAATGCTCCTTGTATGTTAATACTTGTAACCCTGGTAGCATTCTGATGAATCTGTACTGCAGTCCTTCCATAGCCAATATATTGTTCCTAAGTTGTAGTGACTGGACGGTACCCAGTTATCAAGAAGTATTCAATCAGGGTATAGCATTGTTGTAGCTAAACTTCCTCCCTTTCATACACTAGCTCTCATTATAACTGCTAACAATATTATCCTTATTTATTTTGTTTTGTGCTTTATATTTTAATAATCTTTGTGCATGGATTACTAAATATTTTTGGACCCCAAACTATTATTTTACCATTTAAAAATAAACTGATTTATTTTTTTTGTTTTCCTAAGTAGATGGCCTGACATATAATTCTATTGAAATTCATCTGCAACCTATACATCTAATCTATCAATGTCTCTTTTGTAATTTCAGTAACTATCTCCACAACTTAGTACATTGTCAATTGGGATGTGTGCTAATCTATTGTGTTATGACATGAGTTTAGGGGCAGAACAAAACTATGATCCACAAATATAATAATATACAAATAAATTCAACAGGGATTTCTAGAGAAACTTCCAGCCAGGAGATACAGTATAGATCTCTACCAGAAGAAGCACCTGAGGAAAACAGCATAGATGCTTTTTAATGGAAACTGAACAAATTGATGAGAGGGAAAAGGAATGAAAAATGTTCTAATGGAATAAGAAATATTAAAGAGGTTTGTTGGAGCATAAATGCCAACATGGACTGGTTGGCCTGTTTCTGTCTTGCAATATTCTGTGTAAATATGCATTGCTTTATTGATATAATCTATTCCATCAACATGTTTATGTACATTGCACAGCTAGGTCTTTGATACCAGATACCTCCTTAATAGGTATCAGACTTTAGTCTACAATGCTGTTGTTGTCACTGCATTTCAATATGGCAGTAGGATTTAGATCAAGTATGTGGGAAACCTCTGGGTGTTGTGGAATTTTATCCAGATGCAGCTTTGCAGACTAGTCAAGCAGGAAGATAGGCAAGCAAGTTCCATCTTCCACATCAAAGCCAATTCCTGTACCATAATGACCATGATCATGTGAAGTCAGCTTCACCGGTCTGAACATTGCATCCACTTGCCATGTAATTTAAGGAAAGCACTCAATGTCAAAGAGGGCAAGAAATTATTTTAATACAACACTTTGAAAGGGGTCAAATTGACCTTGGTGTGTGTTGTAATAAGGTGGCTAAAGTGGGAGGAGATGAAGCAACTTCTTTCCTAAGGGATATTCTTTCTTCTCTGCCCAAAGATCTATGGTTCCAGGACTAATCTCTAAATCACCTGAGGACTCTCAAATCTTGAAGCCTGACAAAAGTCATTTTGTTTTTAAGGAAATATATTATTACATTGGAGGCTGTTCAGAGAAGACCTTCTCAGATGATCCCTATTATGGAAAGATTGCCTTATGGATGAAGATTAAACAGTTGGGACTCTATCATTGGAATTTAGAAGAATGAGATATGAGCTCATTGAAATATATAGGTTTGACAGGGTAAATGCTGAGAGGATGCTTCCACTCATGGGACAGTCTAGGACCAGAGGGTATAACCTTAGAATAAAGGGCCATTAATTTAAGAGTGAAATGAGGACTTTCATCTCTCAGAGGATTGAGTGTCTTTGGAAACCATGGCCACAGAACATTGTGAGACAGAGTCCTTGGGTATATTTAAGATTGAGATCAGTAATTGAATCAAGGTCATTGGGGAAAGGATAAGAAAGTGAATATGAGGAATGTCAGATCAGCTGTGATCCTATTGAATGGTGCAGCAAGCTCGAAAGACCAGATGGCTTACTCCAGTTAGTGTTTCTATTTCTTAATATCTCATGGTTGCTTCAAAAGACTGACAATAACGTTGAAGACAGCACCGTTCAGAGCAGTACATATAACAATGCAATCTGTTACTAGTTGGGTTTCCTTAGGCACTCATAAGATTGATATTGTGTTCCAAGAGCAATAGCACTGGATGTTACCTCATATTGTACAATTGGATTGTGGCAGTATTGTGGATTCCTGAGGCAGGGCCTGATTGAAGCAGGAGCACAATACCAGTAAATTCTACGAGAACAATTGCAGACTTGCCCTGATGTAGCATTGTTTGGCTGATGTCTCACCTTTCGTTGCAACACGTGCAAATTCTGGGTGCTGTAATAGAATGTCCAACTGAGTCCATGAAATCTCAAGTTACTGCCATGGAGGCTCAGACTGTGTCATCACTGCTGTGAATCCAAAGCCTAGCACACAATGGATCTACGGATTCTCACAGCAGTCCAGCAATATGTTTTCAAATACATCACCAGGGAAGACAGAGGGTGCTACTAGATGGAAGGTATTCAGCCTGGAGCTTGGCAACCAGTAGTGTTCTGCAGGGATCTGTTCTGGGATTTCTGCTGTTTGTGATCTTTATAAATGACTTGAATGAGGAAGTTGAAGGGTGGGTTAGTAAGTTTGCCAATGACACGAAGGTTGGTGGAGTTGTGGACAGCATGGAATGCTGTTGTAAGTTGCAACAGAACATTGACAGGATGCTGACCTGGGCAAAGAAGTGCCAGATGGAATTCAACCCAGAAAAGTGTGAAATGATTCATTTTGGAAAGTCCAATTTGAATGCGGAATACAGGGTTAATGGCAGGATACTTGGCAGTGTGGAGGAACAGAGGGATCTTGGGATCCACGTCCATCGATCCCTCAAAGTTGCTGCACAAGTTGATGGAGTTGTAAAAAAGGGATATGGTGTGTTGGCTTTTATTGGCAGGGGAATTGAGTTTAAGAGCTGTGACATTATGCCACAACTCTATAAAACCCACGTTAGACCACATCTGGAATATTGTGTTCAGTTCTGGTCACCTCATTATAGGAAAGCTTTAGAGAGGAGATATACCAGGACGCTGCTTGGACTGGAGGGCAGGCCTTATGAGGAAAGGTTGAGGGGGCTAGGGCTTCTTTTGTAGGAGGGAAGAAGGATGAGAGGTGACTTAATGGAGGTGTACAAGATGATGAGAAGCGTGGATAGAGTGGATAGCCAGAGACTTTTTCCCCAGGTGGATATGACTATTACAAGGGGACATAATTTTAAGGTGATTGGAGGAAGGTATAGGGGAGTTGTCAGAGGTAGAGTCTTCACACAGAGAGTGGTAGGCATGTGGAATGCGCTGCTGGGCAGTGGTAGTGGAGTCAGATACTTTAGAGACTTTTAAGTGGCTCTTGGATAGGCACATGGAGGACAGTAAAATTTAGGGTATGCAGGGTAGATTGATCTTAATAGGATAATAGGTCGGCACAACATTGTGGGCCGAAGGGCCTGTACTGTGCTGTACTGTTCAAAGTTCTATGTTCTTTGGTTGCTGAGATAACACCCAGGACTTTGGTAGTAATGATGTAGAATGTGAACCTCCTGTGCTTTTTCAGTCTAACAGCTTCAAACTTCATGTCCCTACCATTCCACTAAGGCCCTTGAAGTTGCTTGTCAGCCAGCCAACCCAGGCAACTACTGTCCGTGCTGAGGTGGATCTCTCTGAAGCTAATCCTTCTTGATTCAGAACTGCTTAAAGATATTTGGCAAGGCCATCTGCAGTTTTTGCTACTAAACATCAGCAGCTTGCCATGGGCCATGTTACTAGGAAAACAAAGAAAATTAAACTACTGTGGGAAGTGAGGGACACTTCCAGGCAGGAAGTATCTCCAGCTACTGGAAATCCTTGTTTCAGATCTGCAAAGGTGGCTGAACTCACTGTTCAGTATGCACAAAGCTGAGATCTTTGTGTTCAGTACATTGAGAACTCAGCAAATAAGGACGAAGAAGAGATTGATTAAAAGAAAAAATAGAGTACGAGAGTAAAATTGCAAAGACATAGAAGTTCTACTTGTATAATTATAGAGAATGAGAAAGATTTGTGCACGCAAATGTAAGTTTTTTACAGTCTGAAATGCGACAATTGATAAGAGAATTCAGCCTATCAAGACCAATCCATTTCAACATGAGCATGACAGAGCCTTTATCTTAATACCACTGTCCACTTCGCTCCATACCCTTTGATAGCTGTTATGGCAGAACAGTTAAATAATTCTTGGCATTCTCTTCACTGAAGAAGACACAGATATCTTCCAGAAAGGTAATGGTGTAGGGTACCAAAGATATATTGAGAATGAGAATTGAAGAAGGCTAGTATTTACTTTTAAAAAGTGCTGGTAAGAATACTGGGATTGAAAGTTGATGATTCCCTGGGCCCTCATAATCTACAAACCAGGTACTAAAGGAGGTGGCCATGGAAATAGTGGATGCATTTGTTGTCATCTTCCAAAATGCTGCATATTCTAGAACAACCCAAGCAAATTTATCCCAGTATTTAAAAAAAGGAGGTAAGGAGAAAATCAGTAATTACTGACTGGTTAGCTTATCAATAACAGGGAAACACAGGAGGCTATTGTGAAGGATGATACAATGAGACATTTAGAAAATGGTAACAAGATTACACAAAGTCAACATTTATTAAAAAGGAAAACATGTTTGACAAGACTATTGGAGTTTTTTAAGGAACAATCAGTAGAATAGTTGAGGGTGAACTGGTAAATGTGGTGTATTTAGATTTTCTGAAAGCTTTTGATAAAGTCCCTCATAAGATAAAGTCCTTCCTAGCATGCAATATTGATGCAAATGGGATTGATGGTAATATTCCAAGATAATAAAGTGTGAAGCTGGATGAACACAGCAGGCCAAGCAGCATCTCAGGAGCACAAAAGCTGACGTTTCGGGCCTAGACCCTTCATCAGACAGGGTAATATTCTAACACAGGTTGAGAATTGTTAGTAGGTAGGCAATAGATGAATAAAAAATGGATCTTGTTCAGAGTGGAACATGTGTCAAGTGAAACATTGCAGGAACCAATACATTCTGTTCACAATGATTTTGATGAGGGAATCAAATATAATATTTCCTAGTTTGCTGATGATGCAAAACTAAATGAGATCGTATGTGGTGAGGAGGATATCAGATAGTTGCAAGGCAATTTAGACAAGTTATCAGACTGGAAAAATTGCATGGCAGATGCATTATAACATGTATAAGTTTGAAGTTGTCCACTTTGGTCAGAAAAGGTGGAATATTATTTAAATGATGAGAAATTGGGAATGGTTGATGTACAAAGGGATCCGTGCATCCTTGTATTACTAGACACTGAAAGCATGTGCAGCAAGCTCCTAGGAAGGCAGATAGTATGTTGGTCTTCATCGGAAAAAGACTTAAGTAGTAGAGCAAGTAAGCCTCCTTGCATCTGTACAGGACCTTTGTGAGATGAAATGTGGAGTACTTTGTGTCATTCTGTCTCCTTACCCAAGAAAATATACTATTTCCATAATGGTTCATTCCTGAGATGCAAGATTTGTTGTATGAGGAGAGTTTGGATTCACTGGGCCTGTATTCACTGGAGCTTAGAAGAACATGAAGGGATCTTAGTTATATGTATAAAATTCTGATAGGGATAATGTTGTGCTGGCCAGAACAAGGGAGTTATAATCTCAGAATATGTAATTGGTTATTTCAGACTCAGATCAGAAAAAATGTCTTCACTCAGAGGGCAGTGAATTCTCTACGGCTGAAGACTTGGAAGCCAAGTCACCAAATATATTTATGAAAGTAATAAGTTTCTAGGGGCTATAGATATCAAAGGGGAATAGAGAGTACAGACTGTGGCATTGAGATTGAGGATCAACCATTAATATATTGAATAAGATTGGTCCTGATGAATTGAATTGCTTACTCCCGTTCCTATTTTCTATGATTCTTAGAATGGCGGTAAGAAGATACTCAAGATTTGTGAAGATCAGTGATAGATGATTTTTCAGAAAGTTTTCAGTCAGACTCCATTTTGATCACAATATTTGCTCTCTTTCACATTGGCTCTTGATAAAGCAGCTGTCATTATATTGTCTCTTCTGTGATGTGATCAAGGCCCAATATTGGACTTTTTAAATTGACCCATTTGGAGAAATCAGGCCTGACAGAAAATTGACCAGACTGAATTAAACAGCAGCCAGCAGCTAACATAGAGTGAGAGAGTCATAGAATCATACAGCATGGAAACAGACTCGTAAGTCCAACTTGTCCATGCTGACCAGGCTTCCCAAACTAAACTAGCCCGATTTTCCCACACTTGGCCCATGTTCCTCCAAACCTTTCCTATTCATGTACCTGTCAAAATGTCTTTTAAATGTCGTAACTATACTTGCATCTACCAAGTCCTCTGGCAGTTTATTCAAGATACAGACCACCCTCTGTGTGAAAAAGTGCCCCTCAGGCCCTTTTAAAAACTTTCTCCTCTCACCTTAAAATTATGCCCTCTAGTTTTGAGCTCATCTACCCAACGGCAAAGAGCTCTAACCCTAACCTCACCATCACCCTCCGCTGCAACCCTGATCTCACCAATAAACCCGCAGATAAGGGATGCGCAGTAGTGATATGGCATGCTGACCTTTATATAGCTGAGGCCAGGCGTCAACTCTCTGACTCCTCCTCCTACTGCCCCCTCAATCATGACCCCACTCCTGACCAAGAAAACAATGTCCCAGACCACCCATAACCCTATCATCTCAGTTGACTTCCCGCCTACAGACCCCAACCCCATCATTCCCTAGCCCTGCATAGCCCGTTTCTGTCTCCTTCCCAAAATCCACAAACACGATTGCCCAGCCGACCCATTGTCTCTGCCTGCTCCTGCCCCACTGAACGTATGTATCTCCACTTTGACTCTGGCTCTGTTTTCTCCCTCATGATCCAGGAATTCCCGACCTACATCCAGGATACCACCCACACCCGCCACCTCCTCCAAGACTTGTAATTCCCTGGCCCCCCCACACCTCATTTTCACTATAGATTTCTAATCCCTATATACTTGCATTCCTCACATTTTTAAAAAATTCATTTTGTGGGATGTGACCGTCACTGGCTGGCTAGCATTTCTTGCCCATCCCCAGTTATCCTTGAGAAGGTGGTGTTGAGTTAACAGGGCTAATGGTAAGATTCTTAGCAGTGTAGATGAGCAGAGAGATCTCGGTGTCCATGTACACAGATCCTTGAAAGTGGCCACCCAGGTTGACAGGGCTGTTAAGAAGGCATACAGTGTTTTAGCTTTTATTAATAGAGGGATCGAGTTCCGGAACCAAGAGGTTATGGTGAAGCTGTACAAAACTCTGGTGCGGCCGCACTTGGAGTATTGTGTACAGTTCTGGTCTCCACATTATAAGAAGGATGTGGAAGCTTTGGAAAGGGTGCGGAGGAGAGTTACGAGGATGTTGCCTGGTATGGAGGGAAGGTCTTACGAGGAAAGGCTGAGGGACTTGAGGCTGTTTTCATTAGAGAGAAGAAGGTTGAGAGGTGACTTAATTGAAACATATAAAATAATCAGAGGGTTAGATAGGGTGGATAGGGAGAGCCTTTTTTCTAGGATGGTGACGGCGAGCATGAGGGGGCATAGCTTTAAATTGAGGGGTGAAAGATATGGGGCAGATGTCAGAGGTAGTTTCTTTACTCAGAGAGTAGTAAGGGAACGGAACGCTTTGCCTGCAACGGTAGTAGATTCGCCAACTTTAGGTACATTTAAGTCGTCATTGGACAAGCATATGGACGTACATGGAATAATGTAGGTTAGATGGGCTTGAGATCGGTATGACAGGTTGGCACAACATCGAGGGCCGAAGGGCCTGTACTTTGCTGTAATGTTCTATGTTCTATGTTCTATGCTTTTGAACCGCTGCAATCCTCCTGCTGTGGGTTGATCCACAATGCTATCAGGGAGGGAATTCCAGGTTTTTGACCGAGCGACAGTGAAGGAACGGTGATATATTTCCAAGTCAGGATGGTGAGTGACTTGGAGCGGAACTTGGAGGTAGTGGAGTTCTCATATATCTTCTGCCCTTGTCCTTCTAGATAGAAGCGGTCGTGGGTTTGGAAGGTGGTGTCTGAGGATCTTTGGTGAATTTCTGCAGTGCATCTTGTAGACAGTACGCATTGCTGCTACTGAGCATTAGTCGAGGAGGGATTGAATGCCAATCAAGTGGGCTGCTTTGTCCTGGATGGTGACAGGCTTCTTGAGTATTGTTGGGGCTGAACTCATCCAGGCAAGTGGGGAGTATTCCACCACGTTCTTGACTTGTGCCTCGTAGATGGTGGACAGGCTTTGAGGAGTCAGGAGATGAGTTACTCGCTGCAGTATTCCCAGCTTCTGGCCTGCTCTTTTAGCCACTCTGTTAATGTGGTGAGCCCAGTTGAGTTTGTCAATGGTAGCGCCAGGATGTTGATAGTGGGAGATTCAGTGATGGTAACACCATTGAATATCAAGGGGCGGTGTTTAGATTGCCTCTTATTGGTGATGGTCATAGCCTGGCATTTATGTGACATGAATGTCACTTGCCACTTGTCAGCCTAAGCCAGGATATTGATAATAAAATGTGAGACTGGATGAACACAGCAGGCCAAGCAGCATCTCAGGAGCACAAAAGCTGACGTTTCGGGCCTGGACCCTTCATCAGATGAAGGGTCCAGGCCCGAAACGTCAGCTTTTGTGCTCCTGAGATGCTGCTTGGCCTGCTGTGTTCATCCAGCCTCACATTTTATTATCTTGGATTCTCCAGCATCTGCAGTTCCCATTATCTCTAAGCCAGGATATTGTCCAGGTCTAGTTGTGAACATGGACAGCTTCAGTATCTGAGGAGTCACGAATGGTGCTGAACATTGTGCAATCACGACGAACAACCCCAATTCTGACCTTAAGATGGAGGGAAGGTCATTGATGAAGCAGCTGAAGATGGTTGGGCCTAGGACCCTACCCTGAGGAACTCCCGCAGAGATATCCTGGAGCTGGGATGATTGATCTCCCACAGCCATGACCATCTTCCTATGTGTCAGGTATAACTCCATGTTTTCCCCTGACACCCATTGATTCCAGTTTTGCTCGGGATCCTTGACACCACACTCGGGCGAGTGCAGCCTTGATATCACAGGCTGTCACTCTCACCTCACCTCTGGAATTCAGCTCTTTTGTCCATGTTTGAACCAAGGCTGCAATGAGATCAGGAGCTGAATGGCCCTGGCGGAATCGAAACTGGGGGTCGCTGACCAGGTTATTTCTGAGCAGGTGTTACTTGATAGTGCTGTTGATGACACCTTTCATCACTTTACTGATGATCGAGAGTAAACTGATGGGACGGTAATTGGCTGGGTTGGATTTGTCATGCTTTTTGTGTACAGGACATACTTGGGCAATTTTCCCCATTGTCGGGTAGATACCAGGGTTGTGACTGTACTGGAACAACTTGGCTAGGGGAGTGGGAAGTTCTGGAGCACAAGTTTTCAGTACTATTGCTGGAATGTTGTCAGGGCTGGTAGCCTTTGCAATATCCAGCATCTCCAACCAGTTCTTGATATCTGAAGACTGGTACCTGTAATGCTGGGGACCACTGGAGGAGGCCAGGATGGATCATCCACTCAGCACTTCTGGCTGACGATTGTTGCGAATGCTTCAGCCTTAACTTTTGCCCTGGTGTGCTGGGCTCTTCCATCATTGAGGATGGGGATATTTGTGGAACTGCCTCCTCCAGAGTTTAATTGTCCACCATCATTCACGACTGGATATGGCAGGACTGCAGAGCTTAGATTGATCTGTTGGTTGTGGGATCTCTTACCTCTGTTTATCACTTCAAGACAATAAAATGTGAGGCTGGATGAACACAGCAGGCCCAGCAGCATCTCAGGAGCACAAAAGCTGATGTTTCGGGCCTAGACCCTTCATCAGAGATGGGGATGGGGTCAGGGTTCTGGAATAAATAGGGAGACAGGGGGAGGCGGACCGAAGATGGAGAGTAAAGAAGATAGGTGGAGAGGAGAGTATAGGTGGGGAGGTGGGGAGGGGTTAGGTCAGTCCAGGGAAGATGGACAGGTACAGGTCCATCTTCCCTGGACTGACCTATCCCCTCCCCACCTCCCCACCTATACTCTCCTCTCCACCTATCTTCTCTCCATCTTCGGTCCGCCTCCCCCTCTCTCCCTATTTATTCCAGAACCCTCACCCCATCCCCATCTCTGATGAAGGGTCTAGGCCCGAAACGTCAGCTTTTGTGCTCCTGAGACGCTGCTGGGCCTGCTGTGTTCGTCCAGCCTCACATTTTATTATCTTGGATTCTCCAGCATCTGCAGTTCCCATTATCTCTGTTTATCACTTGCTGCTTTCATTGTTTGACATGCAAGTAGTCCTTTTTGGTGGCTTCACCAGGTTGATACCTCATCTTAAGGTCCACCTGGTGCTGCTCCTGGCATGCCCTTCTCATTGTTTCTTGATCCAGGGTTGATCCCCCGACTTATGGTAATGGTTCAGTGGGAGATATGCTGGGCCACGAGGCTACAGATTGTACTGTAATACACTTCTGCTGCTGTTGGTGGCACACAGCGCCTCATAGATGCCCTGTATTCAGTTGCTAGATCTGTGTGAAGTCTGCCCGTTTAGCATGGTGATAGTACCATACAGCACTATGGAGATTGTTCTCAATTTGAAGGTGGGACTTCATCTCCACAATGATTGTGCGACGGTCACTCTTAATGAGAGTGTCATGGACAGATACAATTGCAGCTGGCAGATTAGTAAGGATGAGGTCAAGTATGTTCTTCCCTTCGGTTCCCTCACCACCTGCCGCAACTATGTCCTCTGGGACCGAACCAGCTTGATTGGTGGTATCGCTGCTGAGCCACTCTTGGTGGTGGACATTGAAATCCCCAGCCCAGAGTACACTTTGTGCCCTTGCTATCCTCAGTGCTTCCTCTAGGTGTTGTTCAACTTTGAAGAATGCTGATCCATCAGCTGAGGGAGGACCGTACGTGGTAGTCAGCAGGAGGTTTCCTTCCCCATGTTTAACTTGAAGCTATGAGACTTCATGGGGTCTGGCGTCCATGTTGAGGACTCCTAGAGTAACTCCCTCCTGACTGTAAATCACTGTGCTGCCCCCTCTGCTGGGTCTGTCCTGACGGTAAGACAGGATGTATCCTGGGATGGTGATGGTGGTGTCTGGAACATTGTTTGTAAGGTATGATTCTGTGAGTATGACTGTGTCAGGCTGTTGCTTGACCAGTCTGTGAGACAGCTCTCCCAATTTTGGCACTAACCCCCAGATGTCAGTGAGAAGGACTTTGCAGGGTCAACAGGGCTGTTTCTGCCATTGTTGTTTCCAGTGCCTAGGTTGATGCCAGTTGATTCATCCAGTCCCATTTCTTTGAGTATAGTGATTGATACTTCTGAGTGGCTTGCTAGGCTATTTCAGAGGGCAGTTAAGAGTCAACTACTTTGCTGTGGGTCTGGAGTCACATGTAAGCCAAACAAGGTGAGGGTAGCAGATTTCCTCCCCTGAAGGACATTAGTGAACCAGATGGGTTTTTCTGACAGTCAGCAATGATTCATGGTGATTAGATTTTTAATTCCACACTTTCTTTTGAATTCCAATTCCACCATCTGCCATGGTGGGATTTGAACCCCAGCCCCCAGAACATCACCTGGGATTCTGGATTAATAGCCTAGCGAAAACACCACTAGGCCATCGCCTACCCCATGGTTGGCCTAAAAACCTTCTCCTTCTTCCTCTCCCACGGGCCCAACCAGTCCTCCTCCACCAACACCTTCATCCGCTTAACCAAACTCGTCCTTACCCTGAACAACTTCTCCTTCAACTCCTCCCACTTCCTACAAACTCAGAGGATGGCCATTGGAACCTGCATGGGCCCAAACTATGCCTGTCTCTTCATAGAATATGTGAAAATGTCCCTCTTCCACAACTACAGTGGCACTGTACCCCACCTCTTTCTCTGCTACATGGATGATTATATTAGCACTGCCTTGTGCTCCCACGAGGAGCTTGAACAGTTCATCAACTTTACTAACACCTTTCATTCCAACCTCAAGTTCATATGGACCATCTCTGATACCTGTCTCTCCTTCTTGGACCTCTGTCTCCATCTCTGGTGACCGCCTTGAAATCAATATCTATTTCAAGCCCACTGACTCCCACAGCTTCCTAGATTGCACATCCTCTCACCCACCTTCCTGCAAGAACGTGATCCCCTATTCCCACTTCCTCCGGTGCTGCCTGGCCTCCTGTACTCCTTCAGCTCCACACTGTTTTCTTGACAGTTGAATGTTCTATTCACATGCATTCAGTTTATGTGAAAATTAATGAACTGGACATTTGATTCCTGTACTCTCCTACTGTAACAATATTGTACCAATACTGTTGTTGGAATCAACAGCTAGCTTAAATGGCTTAATATAATTCGGTGCCAATAAAACTGTTACAGTGGTGAGTACAGTTTGAGTTTTTTTTAATATTTATTTCAAGGAATGCGTACTTCACTGGATGGGCTACATTTATTGCCCATCTCTAATTGCCCTGGAGACGATGGTGGTGAGCTGCCTTCTGAAATAGTACAGGCAATTCGGTACAGGTGTATTTACAATGCTATTAGGAAGGGAGTTCCATTCTTTTGACCCACTGGCAGTGAAGAGATGCTGATATATTTCCAAATAAAAAAACCAAAAGAACTGCAGATGCTGTAAATCAGGATGAAAAACAAAGTTGCTGGAAAAGCTCAGCAGGTCTGGCAGCATCTGTGGAGGAGAAAACAGAGTTAACGTTTCAGGTCCGGTGACCCTTCCTCAGAACTGGGGTTCTTGGAATCAGTTCTGAGAAAGGGTCACCGGACCCGAAACGTTAACTCTGTTTTCTCCTCCACAGATGCTGTCAGACCTGCTGAGCTTTTCCAGCAACTTTGTTTTTGTTCATGATCTATTTCTAAGTCAATGGCTTGGAGGAAAACTTTCAGGTGCTGTTTTTCCATGTATCTTCTGCAATTGTTTTTCCAGCTGATAATGGTCATGATTTTAGAAGGTACTATTTAAGGAGACTAGGTGTTTTTCTGCAGCACATCTTGTAGATGGTACACTCACTTGCTACTGTGATTGTTGGTGGATGGAGTTAATGTTTGTGGATATGGTGCCAATCGAGGGGGCTGCTTCATTTAAATCTATTGAAGTTGCTTTGTTCCACATGTATAGCATTAGAAGATTGAGTGAAAAGAATTCATCAATGACCATTTGTGCATTAGCACTGATGCATGACAGAACAGTGATCTTGTGATGGAAATCTCCCTCTTGCAGGTCATTGTTACAGACAGACTGTGACTAATGAAACAAGTCTTCCTTTGCTTCTATGGAGTTTTTGGATTTTACACTCCATGCTGCATTCTGGGATAATTTCATCCTGTTTGGAAAACTGCTGTTCATAGCTATGAAGGATTCATAGATGTTTATTGCTCTACGTTCAAAGAAATTTGTGGTGTGGTGGCAGAATATCCACAAGTACTGAATAGCCTGAAGTAACATAGAACGAACTGGTTGATACTCACGCCAATAGCAGCACTGTCCAATCGTCCTGCTCCCCAGGAGCGCCATTAACCATTACCTCAGAAAGCAATAAGCCTACAGCAAAGATGACGTGTGGAATTCAAATAAATTAATCAGTGTTTATCACTGGCTTAGTTAGCATGCCTTCTGTGTCATCTGTAGCTTCCCAACTGGCAGTGCAGCTGGCCGCCAGGGTGATATTTTCAATTACTGGAAAACTTATTAACACAGCACACAGAGGGGTTCATGAAACATATAGTGAAAACATAGAGCAAAATAAATAAAATATTTATAGCACAAACAACAAAGCACTAGATTAAATTAAACTCACCTTAATGTGTCTTCATCCTATCGTTCTCTTTACTGACGGAAAGTGGGAGCAGGAACATTACAGAAGATTAAGCTCTTACTTCTGTCAGTCCTTTAACTGCAGACTGCTATTTTGCTGGATGGTTCCTGTCTCTTGGTGGCTCTTCTGTTCTTTGTTTCTCACACATTTATTGTTTCTCTTGATTGATGATGATGCTTCATCTGTTCCTACTGGTTCTCTGATCCTGGTTGATTCTTGTCCTCGTCTGATAACCTCTAGCACTTTACTTCCAGCTTCTTCTTACTTGCAGATTTTTAATTGCAGGCTGGTTAGCTGCATCCTGGCTATGGTTTGTTTGGCTCATGGTAACTCTCTACTAGTGGCAGCTGCATGACCATTTCTGGCTGAAGATAGCTTACTGTTGGTGACTGGCTACATGCTGATAGAGGTCTGATTTGCTGCTGTTGCTAGCTTGGTTGGTTTCTGATGACACCTGTAGATATTTTCTTATCAACTTGTTCAGAAATATTACTTCACACCTCCTAACTGGAGCAAGAAGAATCTGGGCATCCTGACATTCTACCATTGCACCATAAGGGTCCTCTCCTAATAGCATCTGCATGCTGATTGTTTGGCTGACTGACAACTTAATGTTTCTGGCAGCTGGTTGTTGTAGGTCAATTAAAGTCTACTTGTGACTAACTAGTTCCAAATAACTGCGTGCTGTTTGACTTCTAGAGGTGGTCTGTCACTGTTTTCTGGCTGTTGGTTGATGGGCTGATTGTAGTTTAGCTAGTTACACTCTGAATAAAATCACTGATTTCAATTGGACTGAAGAACAGGTACATTTTATAATACAAAGACAATATATTATGCTTGATTAACAAGCTGTGAAACATTAATTTATAATTTTATCAGCCAGTCATATATGCATTCAATCTTTTCAAAAGGATAGACACTTTTCTAAACAAAGGACACTGACTTGAAATTTGTCCTTGTGAAATCATATTCCACTCTCTGGAGATGTGGAGTCTATGGAAATTGAAACAAAGTCAGTGGCACCTGTGGAAATGGGAACAGCTTATTCTAAGCTCATCAAGATGATCCATTCAGAAATTAATGGCTGGGCTTGGGCGGCACGGTGGCTATGTGGTTATCACTGCAGCCTTACAGCGCCAGGGATCTGGGTTTGGTTCCAGCCTCAGGTGACTGTGTGGAGTTTGCATGTTTTCCCCTATCTGTGTGGGTTTCCTCCCATAGCCCAAAGATGTGCAAGTTAGGTAGATTGGCCATGCTAAATTGTCAATAGTGTTCAGGGATATATAGGGTAGATGTATTAGCTATGAGAAATATAGGATTAGGGGATGAGCCTGTGTTGGATGGTCTTCAGGAGGTCTGTGTGGAGTTGTTGGGACAAATGGCCTGGTTCCACACTGTATGGATTCAATGATTCTGTGTCAAAAATCATCAAAATTTGGCTGTCACACAACATCTAAAGAGAAACGACATTGTATATCCTTTGGATTATATCACCATGTGCAGAGAGATCACGTGACTCAGGCTTTTGTGTATGCGACTGTTGGATTTGCATTTCCAGACAATGGTCGATACGGGACAGCAATGGGTGACTGCTTATGCACATCCTTTGGGAATAATGTGGAACCAGGAAATTGCAGAGGATCTGACTAAAGAATTTGCATCAGTCTTCACAGTACAAAATGCTGCTAACAATTTCAGAAATACTAAATAATGAAAGGGCAACAATTGGAAAGGAAATAAATGCAATATCACTAGAGAAAAAGTACTAAGAAAACTGATGGTGCTAAAGGCTGATAAGTCCCTGTACCAGAAAGATTGCATTATAGGACATTAAAGCAAGTAACTGCAGAGATAGTGGATGCACTGATTGTAAGCACCCAAAAACCTTTTAGATTTCGGAACAGCTTCAGGAGGTCGGAAATCAGCCAATGTATTCCAAAGTATGATATTCAAAAAGGCACGGTGACAAAAAGCAAGCAACTATAGGACGGAGATAGTGGGAACTGCAGATGCTGGAGTATCCGAGATAACAAAGTGTGGAGCTGGATGAACACAGCAGGCCAAGCAGCATCTTAGGAGCACGAAAGCTGACGTTTCGAGCCTAGACGTCAGCTTTTGTGCTCCTAAGATGCTGCTTGGTCTGCTGTGTTCATCCAGCTCCACACTTTGTTATCAACTATAGGACAGTTAATTTAACATCTGTTATTGAGAAAATGTTAGAGCCTATATTGAATAGTTAATTTTTTGGAAATACACAATGTAATCAAACAGAATCACCATGGCCTCATGAAGAAGAAATCATGCCTGATAAGTTTATTACAGTCCTTTAATACAAGCAGGCTAGATAACAAGAAACATGGAGATACATTATCTTTTGATTTTCATAAGGCATTCAACAAGGTACAGCACATTGAGCTGCTCTTGAAAATAAGATACCATGGTTGGGGTGGTGTAATAGCATGGATATAGTATTGCCTGACTAACAGAAGACAGAGCTTTTGGATAAAGGGAACATTTTCAGGATGACAAACCACAACTATTGGAGTGCCACAGGAATCAGGGCCATAATTATTTACAATATATACAATAACTCAAATGACAGAAGTGAACACGTTCTAGCTACATTAGCAGATGACATCCAAATAGCTGGGAAGGCAAGTGGTGAGGATAACATAATGATTTTACAGAGGGATATAGGTGAGTTTCGTGAGTTCGCAACAACTTAACAGGTGAAAGACATTGTCGTAAAATGTGAAGATATACACTTTGGCAGGAAGAGTTGAAAGGCTGATTATTATTTAAATGGGAAAGGACTGCTGAAAGCTTAAGTACAGAGAAATTTGGAAGTTCTTGAATATAAATCCCTAAAAATCTGACAATCAAGTTCAGCAGATAATAGGAAGGCAAATGGAATGCTAACCTTTATTTCAGAGGGAATGGAGCATAAAAATAGGGAAGTCTTGCTTTAGGCAGCACCATGGCTCAGTGGATAGCATTGCTGCCTCACAGTGTCAAGGACCTGGGTTTGATTCCAGTCTCGGGTGACTGTGTGGAGTTTGCACATTCTCTCCATGCCTGTGTGGGTCACCTTTGGGAGCTCCGGTTTCCTCCCACAGTCCAAAGATATGCTGGCTAGGTGGATTAGCTATGCGAAATTTCCCGTAGTGTTCAGGGATGCGTAGATTAGGTGGGTTATAGGGGGATGGATCCGGTTGGGTTGCTGTAAGGGTCGGTGTGGACTTGATGGGCCAAAGGGCCTGTTTCCGCACTGTAGGGATCCAGTGATCTTGTTAGACTACCCTTAGAATAGTGTGAACAATTTTGGTTTTTTTATTTATGGAAAGATTATAGAGGCAATAGATGCAGTCTCGAGACGATTTACTAGGTTGGTTCAGGTTAAGGAGGATCCATTAATGAAGAAAGATTGAGGAAGTTGCTGCTGTTCTCATTGGAGTTCAGAACAATGAGAGGTAACCTTATTGAAACATATGAAATTCTTAGGGAGCTTGACAGCTCAGATGCTGACAGGATGTTTCCCTTTGTAGGAAAGTCTTGCATCAGAGGGCAAAGATCAGAGTAAGGTGCTGCTCAGTTTGGACAGAGACAGCAGCAGTGGGGTTTCTTCTCTCAGAGGTAGGAGTCTGTGGAATTTTTTACTACAGAGGGCTATGGAGGCTGGACCGTTAATTATATTCAATGCTGAGGTAGGTTTTTGATCTGTAAGGGAACCAAGGTTAAGCAGAAAAGACAGGAGAACAGAGTTGAGGATAAACTGGCACCATGGCACAGTGGTTAGCATTGTTACCTCATAGTGCCAGGAACCTGGATTCAATTACAGCTTTGGGCGATTGTGTGGAGTTTGCATAATCTCCCTGTGTCCTTATGGGTTTCCTCTGAGTGCTTGGGTTCCCTCTTATAGTAACTATGTGCAGGCTAGGTGGATTTTCCCTGTTGTGTCCACAGATATGCAGGATAAGTGGGTTAGCTATGGTATAAAATCTATGTGGTGGGTGGAGTGGGACCGGGATGATCTTTGGAAGGTTACTGCAGATTCAATTGGCCACATGGCCTCTTTCTGCGCTGGAAGGATTCTATTATTATCAGATCAAACATCATCTCATTGAATAGTGGAGCAGACTTGATGGACTAAATAGCTTACTTCTGTATCTATAGTTTTAACAATAAAGTTGTATTTTGATTGCTTAGGAAATGTATGTCTTTATGTACATTGGTAGGAAGTAAGAACATTTTTGAATTTTTCTTAATACCTGAATGGGTTTTAGTGAGTTTAACTCAAGAATCTTATCTGGCTAATTTCTTTATACACACTGCACACAGACAAATACATATTGACTTGGCAATATACCATTCTACTGTTAAATTCAAAAATCAATTTCATTCAAACAAGGAGTGCAAAAAGTGAAAAGATGCTTACTCCCTATCACCTGGTGGTAACAATGTCTTTTGCTGAAATTGAAAAGATCAACAGCAGAAGATATACGTGATTCACAAATAGACATAAATAATTGCCCGTATTCAAGAAACACACTGAAATCATGACCCCAATCTTAATGCAAGTTTAATTCAGATTTAATCAGATATAATTTGATCCTTTTTCTTATTCCTGTTTTACTTTTGACATAATTATGACCCAAGAATTTGCTACTCAGTCTTCAAACTGGTGATACATCATTACAGATAAAAACCACTGTTGCCTAACATACTTCTATTATAAATGCCATTTCAAATTCTGAATAATATCTGTTGCTCATTTGTTCTTACAGAATTACTTATTAGGTTCTATCTTTTCCCATAAATCTATAAATCACTACATATGCATGATGATCAATAAGAAGAAGCAAAAGATTAAATGAAAATAGTTTGATGATCTTTTCTATAGTTCTTTACAGTTCCTGCAGATTTTGCTTTTGCTTTTTGGGAGTAACAGAATATCACTCTAAACAGTGGCTTAGAGTAATTTCATGCAGTGCATATTGATGACATTTTGCTGAGAATGAGCTTCAGAGTGTAAATATTGCAGTTTAGGTCTGAACAATATCAAGAAGTAATTGTTGGCTTTTCTGTACTTAACAGGTGAAAAATACAACATCGCTTAGATGTTCTCTCATCTCTGTTTCACAATAAGGCAATAAACTTCAAGAATCACTGCTTCTGGAAATTAGTCCTGCATTATTGGGCTAAGAAAATAAGATAGAGAAAAGTCAGATTGCATGATCTGCACATTGCTGAAACTTGGATGTAACTAAAATTGAGATTCAAGGACAATATCTGAGACTTTTGCAGGACAAGGTAAGATTGTTTGATTAAAGCTGAAAATATGTAATTGATATCACAATTTACCCACATTGTACAGTATAAAAATATATATTTCTTGTCTCTGATCAGATAGCTGCTTCTATTTTAACTTCTATTATCTCTTCAATTGACCAGGTATTTGATTATAATGCTGTCTAGTTGCCGTGGAGACCATTGCTGAATGATTGTGTAATGCTACTCCACCTTAGAACATGAGGTAACTGCAACCTCCATTGACTGGGGTTAATAGATTCGGCCTCTGTTGCTTTGTGTAATGCATCAACTTGTCCTGCACTCTGAACTCCAGTCTCTTTATAACAGTTGATCATGTTTTTGTTCTACATATACCTATAGAGAGGGGTAACAGAGATACAATAGCTAATTAAAACAGTTACAAGTAAGGCAGTGATAGTACACTGTTGAAAAATGCTTACGTCTTAATCATAACTAAAAAAATAATTTCACTTTCCTGATGTCATTAAAATTTCCATCCCTGTTTAAAAGATAGAAATTAGAAAAACAATGGCAGGAAATTCTATGACTGACATGTACATGAATAAATAGCTCATATCCCTTATTAATTTTTGAACTATTACTACAAATGGATAGTACACATACCAGCACATGATTTACAAACATTTGTATTATAATTTCCCATTGTAGTAAATTTAAATAACGTAAATTAGTGAGTTAAAACACTCTTAACTTTTTAGTACTGGCACCTGTGGATTCAAACTTGCAAATAAAATTCTTAAAAATGCGACACATTGTGGAAGCCAAATTGAGCTGTGTGTCCTCGATTATTTTAGGCTCCACACAGATTGCTAACCTTTGAAAATAGTTTCTGAGACATGAGAACACTTCTGCTGGGGAGCGTACCCAGTGCCATCTTGGAAAAATGATTTGAATGCACAACTGTTGAAAACATTATGATCTGTGCAACACTGATTTGATGCCAGTGTTGCCATTTCCAAACACCATTGCTCACCAAAATGTTAGGTAACAAGAAGGTTCTCTGCCAGTGCCATTTAAAAATTATTATAAAGTACTTACAGGTTAGTTGTTACATTATTTCTTCTGGCTTTCAGTGCAATTGTCTTTTTAAAAATATCCTGCATTGATTAAAGTTGCACAAGTCTACAGTGAGGAGATCTTGTGTTGAAGTAGTAGTGCCCCTGCTTCTGAGCTAGAATCTCCAGGCTCAAGTCCCACTTCAGGGCTTCATGGCCAAAGATAATACATACAAAACACAATGATATAGGGTAAGTTTCAATTCATAAATCCTTCCAACACACATCAGTAACAGGTACGAACAGTAGAGTAGAGGTTCTTGGTCAGCCATGTGAAGGAACTAAAATTGGAGCATCTGCCTTCATTAATTGTAGTTCTGGACTGCAAGGTGCATATAGAAGCCTCTTTGGATAGCTGGATACCTCGGTTGGATGGAATGCTGGAATGGATCTACTTGAAGCCAGGAGCTAGAGGTTTAAACCTTGTTCTGGTTGAAGATATTTGGCTTCTGGAACCTTCCCTTACCTGACTTCAGCAGAGAACTGAATTGAAGAAATAATTTGTGTGAATTTGCCTGTCTGATGATGAACGGGATCTGGGCATCTGTTGTAGGGAAAACAACAGCTCTACAATCTGTAAGGTTCAATAAGCAGAAACTTTTATATACTAGGGGGAAGCTTCTGGTCACCTGAGGAAAATATTTCAAAGATATAAAGCCTGCAACTGCCTTCTAATATTCTTTCTTTCCTAGTGTCACTGTAAGGTTTCATCACAAATGAATCATTAAATACTTTCAGAACATACATCACATGATGGGTTTCACAACCTTATCAGAGAGCTGGACAATGTACACTTAGCAGATGTTGCCTGCGATATCACTTATTTGTCTTCGGGTCTGCAAGTTTGTTAGTCAACCACTCTGTCTGCTGGTATGACATGCCCCAAACTAGCAAGCTCCCCGATGAGGGCGGATAAACTGGCTCCTCTTCTATATTTACCTGCATCATCATTTGGTTGCAACAATGGTAATTTAAAGAAAGTCCCTCCTTTTTGGGGATATTTCCAATAGTGAATTTATGTCTGGAAACTATTTCTACCTGCAACATAAGGGTGATTGTGGGTGATTCTTTGATTTGTGAGCATTCAAATTCAGGTTACTGCATGAGTACCTCAGCTCACTAGCATATCTTTTTCCAATAGCATACACAGATCAATGTTGAATTAGCTTTTAACCATTGTCCTTGTGTATTCTTGAAAGGGGAAGATTAAAAGAAGTATCTCACCCAGACTGCTGATGTTCCTCCCATCATGTTCACAGTCTGAGATAATTCTGCAGAGGTTACAATATAGTTTGTAATGCATTCCTCCCATTTAACTCCTTCATTTGAAGCTTCCTTGGCAACTCATCAGGAGTGAGATTCCAGAATCTCTGTCTGCAGTTTTTTCTTGAGAAAGCATTTTACTTAAAATTTCAATTTATTCATAAATATTTTAAGGGTTCTTTTGTCATTGTGACAATATTTTTTGCTTCTTAGGTTGTGATACCTGAGTAGTTTAATTCCTGACCTCTGTCCTCATGCACATAAATAACTACCCTTTGTTTTGGGAATCAATTTCAGTAACATGTCTAGTGTTCCCCTTCTTGTAGAGCCTCCTTTACTTGAAAATTTCCTCTAATCCAGATTTGCACATCCCACTAACAATGATCCTAGCTCATTCATGAGTCCTTGATTTTTTTTAACAGTCTAATAGGTTATTAATATAATAACATTTTAAAAAATTCTGAGTTTGCCTGTTGTTTTGCTTAAATGAAATGTTATTTTTTCTTTTAAAAGTCATCTACCATGTTATGCTGCATTTCTTGAATCTCAAAATCATGCCAAATTTTCAATAAATAAATGATAAGACCATAGAAATAGAAAAAAGATAGTCCATTCAAATTCTAAAGCCTGCTCCATCATACAGTAGGATCATGGCTGGTCTAGCGTTCCTCATGTCCACATTCCTGTGGATTCCCATCATCCTTAATTACTCCATTGATCAAGAACCTATCTAGCCTTAAATGTCCACAAGGACTCTGTCTGCACAGCTCATTGTAGCAAGAAGTTCCAAAGACACTCAACCCTCTGAGGAAAAAAAGCTCTCCTCATTTCAGTGTGAAATTGGCACCCCTTTATTCAGAGACCGTACCCTTTGGTCCTAGACTC
Organism: Stegostoma tigrinum; assembly: GCF_030684315.1. Taxonomy (NCBI): domain Eukaryota; kingdom Metazoa; phylum Chordata; class Chondrichthyes; order Orectolobiformes; family Stegostomatidae; genus Stegostoma; species Stegostoma tigrinum. The sequence continues at coordinate 34,834,928 of NC_081360.1, read as the reverse complement.
TTCCAAGAAGGGAATTAAAGAACAGGGAGACATGTGATACATATAGGCAGCTGGCAAAAAGTAAATTCCTTGAAGAGTACACGGGTGTCAGAGTACATTTCAGAGAGAAATCAGGAGTCCTAAAAGGGGACACGAATTAGCATTAGCAGATAAGGCAAAAGAGAATCCTAAGAGATTCGACAAGAAAATGAAGGGTAAAGGAATAACTAGGGGGAAAAAAAGGGCCTCTTGTTTATCTTTATGTGGGGAGACAAAAGAAGTGGGTAAGATTCTAAATGACTATTTCTGGTCAGTATTTATAGTTGAGAAATAAATGGATGCTAGAGAACTTGGGGAAATAATAGTGATGCCTTGAAGAGTGTCCTCATTACAGAAGAGGTGGTGCTGGAAGTCTTAAAACACATTAAGGCAGATAAATCCCCAGAAGCTGATGAGGTGTATCCCAGAACTTTTTGGGAGGCTAGGGAGGAAATTGCAGGGCCCCTAGTGGGTGAGATTTGTATCATCCACAGCCAAGGGTGAAGTGCTCAAAGATTGGAGGGTGGCTAATGTGCCATCGTTTAAGAAAGACTGCAAGGAAATGCTTTGGAACTACAGACTGGTGAGCCTACCTCCATGGTGAGTAAATTATAAGAGGGGATTCTGAGAGACAGGATCTATGGGCATTTGGAGAGGCATGGACTCATTTGGGATAGTCAGCATGGCTTTGTGCTTGGGAAATGATGTTTCACAAATTTGATTGAGATTTTTAAGGGGTGACCAAGAAAGTAGATGAGGACAGTACGGTTGACGTTGTTTATATGCACTTTAGCAAGCCCTTTGACAAGGTACAACATGATAAATTGTTGAGTAAGGTTAAATCTCCTGGGATCTAGGGAGAGGTAGCCAAATGGATACAAAGCTGGCTTGATAGTAGAAGACAGAGGGTTGTCTTTGACAGTTGTTTGTCAGACTGGAAGCCTCTGACCAGTGGTATTCCACAGGGTTCAGTGCTGAGTACACCCTTATTCATCATTTACATAAGTGATTTGGATGAGAATTTAGGAGATGTGGTTAGTAAGTTCACAGAGGACACCAGGATTAGTGGTATAGCAGACAGTGAAGAGGCTATCTGGAATGCAGCAAGATCCTGGTCAACTGGGTCAGTGGGCTGAAGAATGGCAGATCGAGTTTAATTTAGATAAATGTAAAGTGTTGCATTTTGGTAAAGCAAACCAGGGTAGGACTTAGTCAATGGTAGGGTCCCGGACTGTGTTGTACAACAAAGAGATCTAGGGTTACAGGTTCATAGCTCCTTGAAAATGGAGTCACAGGTAGACAGGACGTGAAGAAGGTCAGTGAAGAGTGGTTTTGAAATGTCTGGTAGACATTATTTAATTCACTATGTCAGACCTTTACTCAAGCACTTTGTTTCAGGAAATAATAATGGCATATCTCATAATTCAGTACAAAATATAAAATTGCCTAACCTATAAATAAATTGTAAAATCTTAAACTACAATTAACAGTAAAAGCTATATCTCTGCTTGTCTAAATGGGTAATGGCAAAGGTTCTCTGAACACACAGAGGTTGCTGACTCTTTTTATAAAGAAGGATGAAAGTGTAGTCATATACTCTGATTTTTTTGGCATGTTAGTTTTTATCAGTCAGAGCACTGAGTAAAGGAGATGAGACATCTTGTTGCAGCTGTACAACATGTTGGTGAGGGCACATTTGAAGCACAATGTGCAATTCTGTTTGCCCTACTGTAGAAAGGGCATTATTAAACTGGAAAGAGTGTGGAAGAGATTTACTAGGATGCTACCTGGACAGGAAGATTTGAGGTACAAGGAGATTTTGAATAGGCTGAGACTCTTTTTGCTGGAGCAAAGGAGACTGAGGAGTGATCTTATAGAGATATATAGAATTATGAGAGGCATAGATAAGGTAGATAGCGGACACCTTTTCCCTAGGGTACGGGAATCTAACACTAGAGGGCATAGGTTTAAGATGAGAGGGGAGAGACACAAAAGTGTTCAGAGGGGCATTTTTTTCAGAGGGTGGTGAGTGCCTGGAATTGGATGCCAGAGGTGTTGGTGGAAGCGAATACAATTATGTTATTTCAGAAACATTTAGACAGGTACATGGATGGTATAGATATGGAGGAATATGGACCAAATACAGGCAAATGAGATCGGTTTAAATTGTGAAAACTGGCTGGTATGGCAAGTTGGGCCGAAGGGCCTATTGTCATGCTGAATACCTCTATGATTCTAATCTCTCAGCATTTACTCCATCAAGCCTCTTCAGCATCCTACATGTTTCAATGAGATTACTTTGTATTCTTCTAAAATTCAGTGAATACAATCCCAACCTGTTTAGCCTTTGCTTGTAGGACAATCTCTCCATTTCTGGGATCATCCTAGTGAGCCTTTGCTGAACTGCCTCCAAAGAAATGATATCTTTCCTTCTATAAGTGGACCAAAACTGCTCAGAGTGCTCCAGTTATCATCGTACTGGCACCTTGTAAAGTTGCCGTAAGACTTCCCTACTCTTATACTTCAAATCCCTTAAAATAAGGGCCAAACTGACTGTTTTTGGGCTGGTGGGTTTTGTCCAATACTTAATTTATTTTCTTCAAGAGAATATTTTTCTTTTAATATGCATATAAGCCACCAGGCTCTGTATGTCTTTTCGGGCCAAGGGTCTAGGCCCGAAACGTCAGCTTTTGTGCTCCTGAGATGCTGCTTGGCCTGCTGTGTTCATCCAGCTCCACACTTTGTTATCTTGGATTCTCCAGCATCTGTTCCCATTATTTCTGTATGTCTTTTATTGTTTTCCTAGAATCTCTTTGAACTTAGGTAACTGTTTCCCTTAAATGTTTAGAATACCAACTCATATGAACTTAATTTAATTAATTAATTCTTATGTTCAGGCTTAATGGCTTTGAAATGTCTGGTAGACATTATTTAATTCACTATGTCAGACCTTTATTCAAGCACTTTGTTTCAGGAAATAATAATGGCATATCTCATAATTCAGTACAAAATATAAAATTGCCCAACTTATAAATAAATTGTAAAATCTTAAACTACAATTAACAGAAAAAGCTATCTCTTTGCTTGTCTAAATAGGTAATGGCAAAGGTTCTCTGAACACATAGAGGTTGCTGACTCTTGTTTTTATGAAGAAGGATGAAGGTGTAGTCATATACTCTGACTTTTTTGAACAAAGGATGAACCTCCATTTCCTATTAGATTTTGATCTCAAATGCTTTGATATCTACTTTCTTGATTTTTAATGCTTCTTCACACAGTTTCTTAATTATGCTTTCAAAGATTCAAAATGCCAAGTATAAATGCATAATATATGTTTAATATGAGCAAGCCTTTTAACCGAAGTTTAAGTTCACCCATAAGTTAAAGTAATATTGTGAAGTGGATCTTGGTCCAAAATTGAAATTCCAAATGTTACACATCAACTTAATAACCTTAACCATAAAATTTTCATTACATTTTTTAATCTTCTGCTATCCTATTCTGTATTTAGTCTAACATTTTTAACATAAAAGAAAAAATTAATTATGCAATTGGTTTCCATTCTTAGTTTTCCAATTGTCTTTCATGTGACTGTAATTAAAAACTAAAGAAATAAATTTTTGTAAAAAGAAAACTTAACCATGTTCACATTAAAAATATTATGGAACATCCTTTTGCAGCCACAGATAGCTCCATAAAAAGGCAGAACATGACACTGTCATATCTACGTCCACATTTTCATATTTTAATGTACCCTAGAAAATTGTATCCCCAGATCGTGAGCACTTTGAGGGAAAAACCTGTAGCATAAGCCAAGTTAAAATCTCAAACTATAATACATGTACCCCCTGTCTAAATCAAACAACATTATACAGACAAGAAACACCATAAACCAACATGCAACTCTATATCACAAGTAACCGACATTGAGTTCATGGTGCAGGCACTTAAGAAATCACATTAAAATCAAAAAGATTTATACTCTTTAAAAAAATTTCTGAGTGAAACATAAGTACCTCTTTTATTTTTTTCTTTTACACAGCATCTTACACTTACTGTGAGCCTTCCAATTTATTTTTGGCTAAGTGTTTTAACTCCAAGTTCTATTTTGTTTCTTATGGCTTGGTGGGAGTGAGAAGAACAAATTGCTTTTCTTTGTAGCAAGACAAACAAGCAGCTGAAACATTATCTTGCTGACAGAGGAGCTAACCACTCTCATCTCAATAAATACATACTTCCAGTCCAACTTCTCTTTTAATTCTTGCATTTTCTTTCAGACAACATATCTCCTAAATTTGGTTAGAGTGAAAAAATAAACACAGATTCTGGAATCCAAGGTAGACAAACAGGAGGCTGGAAGAACACAGCAAGCCAAGCAGCATCTACAAGAAAGGAGAAGTCAACGTTTCTGGTATTAAGTCAATGTTTGGGTATGACCCTTCCTGAAGGCTTATACCCGAACCATTGACTTAATACCTGAAATGTTGAATTTTCCTTTCTTCCAGATGCTGCCTGGCTTGCTGTGTTCTTCCAGCCTTCTGTTTGTCTGCCCATATCTTATAAATTGTTTGACTCCAGTAATACCTTGTCAAATTTCTCAGCACAGTGAACTGCCCCAATCTGCATCTCCTGAATCTCCCTGGGGAGAATCAGCAGTCCTTGCAATCTTCCTCTTCAGACACTTGAGTTGTGATGCAATGTTTTCTTTTCTTCTGGTACCCTCTTAATCTCTCCCTGGCAAAAATAATATGCATTGAGATGGTGTGTACGTAATATCACCATTGTTTTTTTCCTTATTTTGGGCTGTTCCCCTACCATTATTTAGGATTGTCTGGGGTCCACAAAAAGTTTCAACTTTTCTTAGTCTTTTAGCTCAAAATCATTTTCATTTTTTTCATTTATCAAGAATTCAGTGAGTGACTACCTGGGTCCCCAGTCGCTACTGTCTTATAGAAAGTTGAATTTGTAAAGACAATCTTTTTATTGAATTTTATTTTTATTTTTCTATAAATTTGATTGTGGACTGAAATTGAGAAATAACTTTTAAAAAATGAGGATTGTTGCACTTTTTAAAAACATGTTTTCTGACTCTCATTGTGAGTACTATTTACATAGCTACTTGATCAAACAGTGGTGTAAGTTGGGTTACAGATGAACTGTGGCTAGGCGCTTGTATACCAAATGAAGATTTGGCCCACAACAAGTAGCTGATTGGTCTGCGGTCTAGTGACCAGTTATCCATGACAAATGCCTACTATTTGCCAACAGCTTGGGGTATGATTGTTTTGGAGAACCTGTCACACTTCAACAAGAGCAGGAGCTGTCTCTTTACTGTGCCATAAAAACAACTTAAACCTGAAGAAAGCCAATTTACATTTCCCTCAGCAGTTGCTGTAAGCTATGGCTGTTAGTTCGTAAGCCAAAGACGATATAAGTGTGAACCAGTCACCCTAAAAGCACCGCAAATATGTAAATTGTATTGGGAGAAATAGAATCAAGGAACAACATGTCCTGAGAAACCAAAAGGACTACTGTGAAGTGCCTTTCTAGTCTTTCCCTCTGCCTGTCACACCCATGAATTTTCCTTGTTTGAGTCTGCATATATGTGTAGGGGGGAGTTTACAAGTGGGTCAGAATTTTAATTTGTAGAGTTATATGTCATGGTTCGTAATTGTTTATCAGTAATTTGTATCTATTTACCTGTAATAAATAGTAATTTTTTAAAAGTACAGAAACCTGGTTTGTGCTTCCTGTCAACCTGGATATAAAGGATTAATAAATTTGGAAGCTTTACATACTTTTATAAAATTTTTAACTTCTGTCAAGGCACTGGGAATAGTGGGGCCTGATTTCCATGTGCTACCCTAGTGAAGCTTAAGAACCTTCTCCTACATTACCTACAGTTGTTGTTATTCTCTGTGGGAACTGGGGCTCTTTCCATTTCATACTTTGATCTTTCATAGTCTTGGGCTTAACCTGACAACAATTACACTTACTTGTTTATTCAAGGAGCCAAACTGCAATCCTGGCATTGCATTGTTTTCATTTCCTTCACTTAAGGATTTGTTCTCTGGTTTGGAATCATCCAATTGGCTCAAAGTCTACCTGTTCCAATGACAGCCTCTCAACCCAGTGGGAGATATAATGAACATACTTACCCATCGTTTGATGTGAATATTTAACCTGATGCCAGTGACTGAGATTGCAAAGATGCTGCTAACTATGTCAATTGCTGTAGGAAATTGACCACTTGTGTGGTTCAAGCAAGCAGAATTTTATTTTAGCACATATGATGGAGAAACTTCTGGTCGCCCAAGGAAAACTTCTCAAAGAGAGAAGCTGTCTCTATCAAGCCTCCTTTCAAGGTTTCATTAATCAGTAATTATTTTCAGTGCATACATCGCATAATAGGTTTCATAACATAATCAGACAGCTGGACGGTGCGTACTCAGCAGATATTTCCTGCTATTGCATCTTTTTTGGCTTTGGGCGTATAGGTTTCTATGGTTACTCAACTGTCCTAAATGCATTCAGCCCCCATATCTTCTTCTCTGTACAGCAGGAATAACATGTTTCACAAGGTGATGAAGGCTATTTCCATTCTCAGAACCAGCATTGCATAGAAGACGATTCTGGACAGATGGCTTGAGGGGCCGAGATAACAAAGTGTGGAGTTGGATGAACACAGCAGGCCAGGCGGCATCTTAGGAGCACAAAAGCTGACATTTCAGGCCTAGACCCTTCGGATGGCTTAGTCCTGCTCCTAGTTCGTACATTCCTATGATTCGATGGCTGCAGAGCCTACTCTAAAATTATTAATATATTTTCCTTTCTCACTTTTAATGAAATCAACTCACAATTGTCCCACTTTGGAATCATTGGCGGGGTCACCCTTGTTGTCCACCCCTAATTTTCCTTAGAAACTTGGTAGTGAGCTGGTTTCTTGAGCCATTTTCGTCCATTGGGGAGAGGAACAGTAGGTACACCCACAGTATGATAAGGAATGTGATTGAAGATATGGACCTATTGATAGTTAGAAGAATGATAAAGATCAAATCAACATCATTACCAAATGTAGGTTGTGCATGGCTTGGAGGGGAATCTACTGGTGGTGGATCTCCCATGCATCTGTTGTTCTTATCTTTATATGTGGTAGAGGTTGTCAATTTTGAAAGTGCTTTCAAAGGAGCTGTAGTGATTTTTACATTGCATCTTGGTGGTGCAGACTGTTGCCACTGTAATGCTAGAGGAGGGAGTGGATGTTAAGGCAGTGGTTCGAGTGGCAATGAAGTGAGCTGCTTTATCTGGGATGATGTCAAGCATCTTGAGCACCATTGGAGCTGGCAGCTGGAGACTATTCTAACAAACATTTGATTTGTGCATTATAGATGGTGGGCATGCTTTAGGGAGATAAGATGTAAGGTCTTCACTGCACAATTTCTGCTCATGTAGCTAAAGCATGTATATGGCTGGTCCAGTTCAGTTTCTGGTCAATGGTAATTCCCAGGATGTTGATAGTGGAGGATTCTGCAATGTTAAAGCCATTTTGAAACTGATGTCAAGGTACAGTGATTATATTCTTTCTTATTGGAGATGGTTATTGCTCGATGCAACTTGCATTTTTTAAATTTCATTCGTGGGATGTGGGCATAGCTGTCTGGCCAGGCCTTATTGCCCATCCCTGCCATCTTGAACCATGTGATGCAAATGTTACTTGCCACTAATGAATCCAAACCTGCACATTGTCTAAGCCTTGCTGCATATGGATACAGACTGCTTCAATATTCGAGGAATCGTGAATTGTGCTCAACATGTCATGGAGAAGGACATTAAATTTTGTCTATTGTATTGGTTTAAATTGAAATTATTTAATTGAATTTTTAATTTGAAGAATTTTATATTTGCTTAGAATATGAATAACTACAAGTTTCTTGTTTAATAAGTTATTTGCTTGTAATGGCTACACGTTTGGAATAACGAGGTTTGATCCTAAATGTCATATACAGAATGAACGTCCAACAAGCGTACAACATCAGTTAAAGTTGGATGTGAAATAGAATATGGAGTTATGAGAGGGCTAACATCCAGCCAACCATTCTTCACTATCCATCATTTTGTTTGTAAACAGGACTAAAAATATTTTTCCTGTGATTATTTGTGACCTTGCTAGCCAAGTTGCATTTGTGTCTGGTTTTTAATTTGTCAGTTTTTACTTTGTAATGTTGTGTGGGAATAGTAAAAAAAAAACCATGAAATGAACCTTTAACAAGTATCCTTTAACACTTTGCAAGACATTAATGAGCCGCTTACACAAAGGCTTGGTGATCCATCTGTGGGATGTACAATATTTTTGTGTGAACAGAAATAACACAAACACCACATGCCCATGTTCAGTTAGAACTGTTTACTTCACTAAACTGAAGAGCCGAGCCTAATCTCAGACATCTTTTCAGCATCAGTTGTTTCCATGGTTCAGCTTGATAGTTTTAGATGTAAAAATTCCAATTAAAACATATGAAAGATGATGACTGGACACAAAAACTGAATGTGAAATTACTAGAGATAATGGGAACTGCAGATGCTGGAGAATCCGAGATAATAAAGTGTGGAGCTGGATGAACACAGCAGGCCAAGCAGCATCTTAGGAGCACAAAAGCTGATGTTTCGGGCCTAGAACCTTCATCAGAAAAGAAAATTATTAGATCATTTTGGGGAGGGATGCAACAAGAGCATTGTTTGCTAATGGAAAAGAAATGAAAGTTTTGTTAAAATTTCCAAAAGTAAAAACAAGAATTCATCTAGTTTATTTCGTATTATGTTTATCGCCTGGGAATTAACTATAAATGATCTAGAACTCAGGGCATCTTTCAATTAAAGCTCCTCACGTGTAACTGTGGCTAAGCACTTTCTGACTGCCCACTACCAACAACAGTCACACAATATTTTCATGTTAATTGGGCTTTAATTATCATTAACTTTTAAAATATATACTTGAACCTATTTTTGGATAGGATATGCTGCATTCACAATGAATGAGCAGTTTGTGAGCTTTTACCACCAGACTGCACTGTTAAAAGGAAAATGTGCCTTATATATTGGGCGCGGCATCTAAAATATGTGTTGATTTAACAAATGTATCTACTTGATCATATTTATTCAGACAGAAGGTCAAACATTGTTGTGTTACTATCTCTTAGATTATGTCATGAGACTAGTTACATGGTCATTCTTACGAGGTTACTTTGCCCTGGGGTGCTGTGTTGTTAACACTTAAACAGTCGGGATTTAAGCTAAATTGAGTCACCCTAGTAAAAGGGACAGTAAGGTTAAAGTAGAGGCTGGAGAGATAGCAGAAAATAGATGTCAAAAAGGTCAAAGTGAGATGGAAGAGTATGATTGACATGTTTGAAAGTAATAATTCAATTTGAAGTTTGATTTAATGGCTCAGTAAGTTGATAAGAGCATCAGACTCAGCATTGATGGCATGTTGACAAAAAGTGAACCAGTTTCTTGTTAGAACTTATTTTACAAGTTGTAGCTACAAAAGCTAAATACAAAATATATATTTACTTTTAATGCTGTATCTGCACCTCCATCAAATCATTAGCGAATAATCTATGAAGTTGTCATGAACAATTCTTAACCTTGAACAATAGTGAAGGAATGGCAGCTGTACAATTCAACATAGCTTCAGCCTCAGTAAGTAGCTATTCTTCTCTGAACTCCCTTAAAAAGTCTTTAATAGTTACCTGGGTTCCTTGTCTCCCAGAGGCTTACTGCAAGTCATCATCCATGCCGAGGCACAAGGCTAACAGCAAAGGAAAAAAAAATTGAATGTGCCAGTAATTTATTTTTGACAATGATTTGACACCAAGCTGATGGGAGAATCTGGACATATGACCTCCAGGCAGTGAGCTGCAGAAAAGGTTCATATGAAACACTCATGAGGCTGTGGAGTTTTGATAATAGATGTGGTAAAGAGAGGATAGAATTATAATAGTGCAAAATTTTTCTTGCAATTAATTTCTTGTCTACTTGAGGTTATTATTATTGGCTGTTACTAGGCAGTGAAACTCAGAAACCTGAAGAAGGTTGCATGGTATTTATTCTTGATGCCTGAAGTGTGAATGCAACCGAGATTGAAAATATTAGTGCAAAAATCTAACACAGCATGATAACTTTTAACAGTTTTAGTAATATTATTATCTCACTTTTTGCATGAGAATAATCCAGCCTATCCAGTTTCTACTTAGTGCTTGATTTGATCTGGTTCAGGAAAGCAGACGCTGCAGGCTGTGACATGAACTATGCTGGCAATCTCCGTGCACGAGCTGTTCAGCATATGTAAGCGCTTTGCAGTAAAGACCTGAGACTCTAATGAGGTGGCTTCTAAGTATTTCAAGTACAAGAAGTGACACACTGTGAAGAAATGAGGCATTAGAAGATATTTTAAATAGCTTGCAAATTCATTATTCTGAATAACCTTGTGAAACTTTGCTGAATGCCTCTTTAATGTTCACGACAACTCATAGTGGTTTCAGCTCTACACATTCAGTGGATGGTACTGCGTAAAAGCATTATTCTCAATTGATAAGTTTGCATTCTTTTGTCTTATAAGCAACATTAGAACCAGTATATGTCATTCAACATCTCAAGTCTGCTCCACTATTCAGTTGGATCATTGCTCGTGTGTATCTCAAACCCATTTACTCATCTTAGCTGCACATCCCTGTGGTATTGTTATCTAACAAAGATCTAGCAATCTTACTCTTGAAAGCTCCAATTGTCACAACATTCATGGCCTTTTGGAATAGATTTTTGCTCACCTTTGTGTGAAAAGTACTTCATGGTTTTGTTGCTGAATGGCCTAGTTGTAATTTTAAGGTTACAGTCCCTTCTTCGTGATTGCTTCATTGGAAGAAATAATTTCTCTGTACCTGCTGTACTGCATCCTTTAAATTTTTAAATTAGATTGCTTCTCAACCTTTAATTATAGCTATGCTTTGATAAAAGCAGCTACAATCACCATAGATGTGGTGAAGTAATTTTTAAAAACTACTTAGGTCATTCAGTTAAAGATCTCGGGTGGATATTCTTCTTTTGCATTTGTGTATAAATAATTGCTTGGCACAGGAAAGTAGAGGAAAGTTGGGATGATTTCCTTGTGACAGCCTCCATGTTAGCACCTGATTTTCTTCTTTGAGTTTATTGATTATTGATGATTATTCATTAAAATAAGTCTACCTGGCCAATGCTGTTTACTTTTCATTTCAATGAATAGTCGTAGAATATTCTTTCTAAAATAGATCCACACATGTATGCTTTTAATTAGGTTCATTGTATTTTTGACATGATCACTTGTACATTACTTACAACTTTTCTCACTGATAGATAATTCTGCCATTAATTTATTTAAGCCATAACTTACTTCAGTTCGTTCTATAAAAATTACGATGGAGCTGAATGTGTCTTTTGAAATGCACAAAGGAGAATAAGGAATTTTTTCCACTTGTATGAGCTTCAAGTGAAAACTTACTATGCTGCTTGGCATGCTGTGTTCATCCAGCTCCACACTTTGTTATCTCACTTACGAACATAGTTTAATTGCATGCAGTTACACCTAAGGACTTTTAAGAATCACAAACATAATGATTCGGTAATGCATGCTGTTACAGTGAGTCTTTACACTTGGTCTAACTCCAAAGGCATGAATGCTTTCCACAACAAATGCATTTGGGATACAAAAGTACAAATGTTTTCACAAAAATATCAAAAAATGTAGATTTTATCTTCTCATTTGTGCCAAACATAATTCAGACAGTTACATTCTGATAAAGCATTTAGCAAATTAATAATGTTAGATAAGAATGACAGCTATACACCTCCTCCCACCCACCCTCCTGCAAAAATTCCATCCCCTATTCCCAATTCCTCCGCCTCCGCCGCATCTGCTCCCACGACAAGACATTCCACTCCCGCACATCCCAGATGTCCAAGTTCTTCAAGGACCGCAACTTTCCCCCCACAGTGATCGAGAACGCCCTTGACCGCGTCTCCCGTATTTCCCGCAACACATCCCTCACACCCCGCCCCCGCCACAACCGCCCAAAGAGGATCCCCCTCGTTCTCACACACCACCCCACCAACCTCCGGATACAACGCATCATCCTCCGACACTTCCGCCATCTACAATCCGACCCCACCACCCAAGACATCTTTCCATCCCCACCCCTGTCTGCTTTCTGGAGAGACCACTCTCTCCGTGACTCCCTTGTTCGCTCCACACTGCCCTCCATCCCCACCACACCCGGCACCTTCCCCTGCAACCTCAGGAAATGCTACACTTGCCCCCACACCTCCTCCCTCACCCCTATCCCAGGCCCCAAGATGACATTCCACATTAAGCAGAGGTTCACCTGCACATCTGCCAATGTGGTATACTGCATCCACTGTACCCGGTGTGGCTTCCTCTACATTGGGGAAACCAAGTGGAGGCTTGGAGACCGCTTTGCAGAACACCTCCGCTCAGTTCGCAACAAACAACTGCACCTCCCAGTCGCAAACCATTTCCACTCCCCCTCCCATTCTTTAGATGACATGTCCATCATGGGCCTCCTGCAGTGCCACAATGATGCCACCCGTAGGTTGCAGGAACAGCAACTCATATTCCGCCTGGGAACCCTGCAGCCCAATGGTATCAATGTGGACTTCATCAGTTTCAAAATCTCCCCTTCCCCCACCGCATCCCTAAACCAGCCCAGTTCGTCCCCTCCCCCCACTGCACCACACAACCAGCCCAGCTCTTCCCCTCCACCCACTGCATCCCAAAACCAGTCCAACCTGTCTCTGCCTCCCTAACCTGTTCTTCCTCTCACCCATCCCTTCCTCCCACCCCAAGCCGCACCCCCATCTACCTACTAACCTCATCCCACCTCCTTGACCTGTCCGTCTTCCCTGGACTGACCTATCCCCTCCCTACCTCCCCACCTATACTCTCTCCACCTATCTTCTTTTCTCTCCATCTTCGGTCCGCCTCCCCCTCTCTCCCTATTTATTCCAGAACCCTCACCCCATCCCCCTCTCTGATGAAGGGTCTAGGCCCAAAACGTCAGCTTTTGTGCTCCTGAGATGCTGCTTGGCCTGCTGTGTTCATCCAGCTTCAAATTCTATTATCTTGGATTCTCCAGCATCTGCAGTTCCCATTATCTCTCACAGCTATACACTCAACTATTTTCAAGAACAAAGCATTCATGCCTTACAATATAATGAAAGTAAGATTTCTATGTGCCCACGTTTTTGTGTAGATTTATAAAACTTTCAGCTGCTTTTGTATTTGTTAGCAGTATAACATTGGCAGTATAACATTAACAGTATAGCAGTATAACATACTGAAATATATTTTTCTGGATAATTTAAAACAACAGTTATTGTATTATCAATGTGAGCTTTTTACAAAGCTTTCCCTGATAAATGTACTCAATTTAATGTATTTTAAATTTGTTCTGTGCATCTTCAATGATCACATGATGAACAGGTTCTTAAAATTTGCATCCCTTTTCCGGAAAGTGAAAACTGACATTTTAGTCATTGGGGTTTAGGTTTTCTATTCTATAGCTAATCGTAATTTTCTGCCATCACATTTTGCTCAGATCAATTATTTGAAAACAGCCTCTGGATGAAAACAAGGGCTTCCAGCCTGGATAAAAAGCAGACTTGCATTTATACAAAGTATTTTACAAGTTTAAATGTTCCAAATGTGCTTACAACCAATGAGTACTCTAGACTTGAAGCCACTCTTTTATAGGAGTAATCGTAGAATCCTTACAGTGTGGAGGCAGGCAATTCAGCCTCTTGAGTCCACACCACCCCTCTGAAGTGAATCCCACCCAGACCTGCCCACTATCCTAACCCTGTAGCCCTTATATTTCCCATAGCAATTCACCTAAGCATTTTCTTTTTGACAACATTTGACATAATTGTGAGAAGTTTAATTTAAACATATATTCCTTTACAACTTTTCCAATAAGTTCTTTGTTTAATTTTTATTTTAATTCCAGTGAAGACTAGATCGTTGCTGAGGATGTAATGTATCAAATCTAGTACTTGAGATCAGGAGAAGAACTGGTGTCCCTTTACTCCATCCTCATAATGTGCTTTTCGCTCAAGCTGAAAAGTATATTGATATGGCAATTCCAAATTTGTGTCAGCCATCCATGTGATCTTTGGAAAGCTTCGCAGTTTATTGACAGTTTGTGAGTGGCAAGGTGCTTCGACTGCTGTTCAGTAGAGCAGTGCTGATGCACAGGGAAACACAGCTGCTATTAAGGCAAACAAGTTTCACCTCATTAGCCTAGATTGGAAAGCATGACAGGGATTTTATGGGACCTTGGAGAAAGGGCTGAGGTGGTGTGGAGGCCAGGTAAAAAAGTTGGGTGGAAGGCTAAAGAACAACTTGCTCATTGCCACCACTGGCCTTTTGCACCCCTCTGGGAAGGTGGTGGATGACCGTCCAAGGGACTAATTGAGGCCCTTAAGTATCCAACTAAAAACTTTGGAAACTCACAAGTCTGGCAGCATCTGTGGAGAAAGAAACAGAGTTAATGTTTTGAATCCAATGAATGTTGAGTGACCTTGGACAGGCTCCATTGGCCTCACAGGGGGCTCTCCTGATCAGGCATTCTATGTTCCAGAGTGGGCTCCCTGGCCATAAAGACTGTCCTTGGAACCTCTCTGCCCTTTCTTTCTCCTCAGGGTCTATCTGATAAGCCATGGTGACCCCAATTCAACTCATCTTGCTTATCATGATGCTATTGCAGGCTACATGGAGTTTGAGCAGAGGCTATTGCTTCTGGTGACACTGCTGGGACTGAAGAACTGCCAGCCCTTTGATTAACAGGCAGCTCATAGGTGCAGGATCCTAACTTTGACAGGACTGGGGCCCCAACCGCAGGAAATTAATTTCCTGTTGACTGTAAAATTTGGTTGGACCCCCAGAAATAGCCAGGGTAGGATTGCTCATGAATTTGTGCAGTCTGGACAGGATCTTGGGGAATGAACTACTTTGTGTTGCTAAGGTAAAAGGGTAGTTTTAATCAACCGTCCCTGGCCTTTCACATCTAAATGAATATTGAAGCGGAGTGAGTTTCTTTGGCTGAATTTACTTTTTTATGGCTTCAACTAGGCGAGAGTTTTCAGAAAATTAACTCCGTGCTGGGAGCATTTTACTTTTGTGAATGGCTGTTCAATTGTTAGCAGCTGGAGGGCTTTCCATAAGCAGATGGCTTTTATTTGCCAATGAGAAATGGAGAGGTGCAATCTACTTTATAAACCACTGCATGCCAAGCTGTTCTATGGGTGTAGGTGAGAAAGCTAGCGATTTTTGTCTGTTTCCATTAAAATTGTAAACGTTAGTAAGAGCTAGCAATGATGAAATGGCATCTCACTGGTTTTTAGGTGGGTGATTTTATAAAATTTGTGTGTGTAAGTTGAAACAACTGGTCAAATTTAATGCACTGCAATAAACATCTTTGCATGCTTCTTAAGAAGTTAAAATAGTTATTTAACCAGAGCAAGTGACAAAATGTTTTATAAATTTACTTTGATTTGTTCAATACTTGTATTTTACTGCTTTAGAAAAACACAGAACATAAGATTTAGGCATAGAATTAGACATTATGGAGCATTCCCACATTTGCCCCATATTCCCTGATTCCCTGATAGACCAGAAATATTTTGATCCCAGCCTTAAATATGATGATGAAACATTACAGCCCTCTGAGGCATACAATTCCAAAGCTACGAAGCTCTCTGAGTGAAGGAATTTCTCTTAATCTCAGTTCTAATTAAGCAGCTCCACATTCTAATACTGAAACCAAAAGTTCTAGATTTTTCAGTCAGTGGATATAACCTGTTAGTCTCTACACATAAGTTCCTTCAAATATTGTATAGCTCAATAGGATCATCTGTCATTCTCCTAAACTGCAGAGTGTGGGCTCAATTTAATCAGCCTCATCATGAGACAAAAACCAAAAGAACTGCGGATGCTGTAAATCAAGAACAAGAACAAACCGAGGAAAGGTCACCGGACCCGAAACGTTAACTCAGTTTTCTCCTTCACAGATGCTGCCAGACCTGCTGAGCTTTTCCAGCAACTTTGTTTTTGTTTCTTATCATGAGACAATCCTTCTGTTCCATAAGGCCATAAAATCATAAGATGTAAGAGGATCATTAGGCGATTCAGCCTATCAAGTCTGCTCCACCATTCAATCATAGCTGATATGTTTCTCAACCCCATTCTCCCACCTTTTCCCTGCAATCTTTGATTCCCCAACTAATCAAGAACTTATCTATTTCTGTCATGAATACACTTAATGATTTGGTCTACTTTATCCAAGCTTCTCAGCATTCTGTAAATTTCAATGAGATTCCACACTCCATCCCATCCTTCTAAACTCTTTCAAGTACACACCCAGAGGCCCTAGTAACTCCTCATATGATAGGTCCTTTATGCTTGGGATCTTTCCTGTATACCTGCTGTGGACTCCCTAGAAGGCCATTATATTCTTCGTTTGATAGGAGGCACAAAGCTGAATTGAATTAGCTTTATTGTCACATGTACTCAAATGAGTACAGTGACAATTTTACAGTCACTGCATTACAGCGTCATCTTAGGTAAAAAGGTACTTAGATACAGATACTTTAAATCAAATTCTTAGGAAACAAAAATACTTTAGAAAAGTAAAGAAATAAATAGCTCAGCATTAGAGGTCATAGCAATAAGTTAGAAAAGTAAAGAAGTAAAAAATTCAGAATGTCAGTCTCCCCAATTCAGCCCAACCCAGCACCTTCCCTGAAGGGAGACCTCCACTGCCCCAATGCCATCTGCACTGAACCCACTAACGTAGAAGTCATCCCAATATAGGTGCTATCTCTTTGCTGCTGGGCCCACTTTGCTGATGCTGCTGAACCCACAGTCATCCCAGAACCAAGAGTCCCTGGCTCCGTTGCCAGGCGGGTCCACCGGTTCAGCTGCAGATGTTGCCTTGCCGGACCCTCCATACTGAAGACCCCACCACCACTGATGCTGCCATTTCCGATTGCTGGAGGAGCTTTGCTGCCGCTGCCACAGGCTCCAAATGACAAGAGAATGCACTTGTCTGCTGCTGGCCTCCTATCACTGACAATATTCCAAATACCGTCTGACTGGATCCTGACACAGCATCAGTAGTACATCTATGCTCTTGTATTCCAGCCCTGTCAAAATGAATGCTAATGTTTGTAATTCCCTCCCTATCTGCCAGCTGAACCTGCAAGTTATCCTTAAGAAAATCTTCAACTAGGGGTCCTAAAGTCCTTTTGTGCTTCAGATTTCTGAAGCCTTTCTCCATTTAGAAAGCAGGTTGTGCCTCTATTCTTCCTACCAAAGTGCATAACTGTACTGTTTCCCACATTGTATTCCATCAGCTGCTACTTTGTCCACTCTCCTAGCCTTTGTATGTCCTTCTGCAGTCTCCTGTCTTCCACAACATGACCAGTCCTACAACCTACCTTTGTGTCATCTGTAAAGTTAGTGACAACGCCCTCAGTTCCTTCATCCAGATTGTTAATGTATCGTGTAAACAGTTGTTGTCCCAACATAGACCCCTGCAGACCCCCACCAGTCACCACTATCATCTTCAAAAAAACCTTTATCTTCACCCTTTGCTTTCTTCTAGTCAGCCAATTTTCTCTCCATGCCAGTACCTTGCCCCTAATACCATGGGCTGTTATCTTAATTAACAGTCTCCTATGCAGCACCTTCTCAAAAGCCTTCTGGAAATCCAAATAGATCATGTCCACTGGCTCTTTGTTGTCTAACTTGCTCATTTTGTCCTCAAAAGATTCTAATAGATTTGTCAGGCATGAATTAACAAAGCTTGGCTGACTCAGCCTTATCTATCAGAACCGGAAATAGGAAGGTAAATTAGCTTTTTAATATTTAATACTCCTGTAGCATTTGTTTCTTTACCTCAATTCCTATCAATGTTCCCAATTCTCCTTTAAGATTTTTAACTTCTATTGCCTTTCAAGAGTTGCTCTCAGACCTTACTTACTGAATTCTCCATTTTTTCAACACTCCATTCGAGCCTCCACTTTCTTTTGCAATACCATACAGGATATGCTATCATTTCCTTCACGATATCTTTGTCTTTCTTACCTTAACCTCAACATGAACACCTCTATTCATACATATTACTATCCCTTCAGTTGTATGAATCCCTGCCATTTTCAAGGTCCTAATCACAACCAGGGCTGGTTTCAATCACTTCATTGTTTCGCTCTTATATAGTCCTTTGTCCATTCTAACACTTCCATCTTTACATACATGAAAATGAAGACTAAACATGATTTTTCCCTAACTTGTAAACTCATTCTACAATGCTGACTGCTTTCCATACCTCTGCAATTGCTGTTCTTCCATTTGACTATTTCACCACCACCAACTAGGTCCCAGAATGCTTTGCCCCCCACCCGTGGCTTCAGTATACCATTTGTTCCCCTGCGCTCAATATTATTGTCCACAGACAACTGTACATTTGTTGCCTGATCAGCTGAGCTGTTCACCATCAGACCTGGCTCAGAAAAACTCAGTTGTCTCTCACTTCCCACCCTGTTACTTTATTTTTGTGTTTTCCCTTTACTAATTTATCTTCACATCATCACCCTCTTGTGGTTTCACTCTTGTCAATCACTACCCAAGCAAAGTTATTTTTATTAATAGTTTCTCTGTTCTAATGTTCCCTTCCTCTGCATTACCACCACTCTGTATGCCTCAGAGTGCCATTTTTATTCCCCTTTATTCATTATTTAAATGCCATCTCTCATTGAAATAATGCTACAGTGCCGAATCACCTTTTCATGAGAATCAACTCAGAAGTTGACTTCGAGATTGTTGCTATACTATCCAACTCTCTCTGTTTCATTAAATGGCCATTAAAATAAGCATTTCCTTCAATTAAATGTAAACACAACCATCCTGTTCAGGTCCTAGGAGAAACTCTATTTCTTTGGCTCTTGACCCCATTTTTCTTTAGATTGCCTGTTTCTGCTGAATCTCAACATATACTTGGGTGTCAATGTTGAATTGAATGCCTTAATCTTTAATTGGTTATTTGCCACAACTGTACTCTTCTTCTTCTAAAGTATTGTGTGCTTGGCACCTTATCTCCGACTGTGTGTAAATCAATTGATGAGACCATTATTCCTATTTCCCAATTCTGCTTGCAATTTGCTTCCTTGGACAGATTTCATAAATTTGAACCAATTAAAGCCTCAAAGCTCATGTTCTCTCTAACAAAAGATGTTGATTTTTTGGGGAATCCTCGCCACCACCACCATGAGAATGAAAATAGGCTAGTCCAAACATACACATGTGGCCAATGTGTTAGTATGTTGTTCCGGTTGTCAGAATAATCAGCATAGCGGGAGGAGCACGGGACAGTGATTCCACATGCCTCCAGATTTAAATGAATTTAAATAATTAAAATCCTGTTAAATGTTTGTTAGAAGGAGAGGTTTGAATTTCAAAGGGGCACACATGTTTCAGGCAGTGCACATTGCTGCTCATGTGAAGCGAGGTGGTTACACAGTAGGAATCCAACCATGACAGTCACAGGGAATTCCTTCAACTCTATAGGAAAGTCAATAGTGCAAAGGAGGAACTTAATGTTTGGTGAAGAGGTGCCCTTGGTATTGCACAAGTGCCGGGGGAATCGGCCACTCGGCAATCTTTAGGTTTGGCAATTTGGCAGGAGAAGAACAGCAGGCAAAGCTGCCATGGTCAATTGGGAAAACACCTGTTTAAATGTAAAGCTGCATTTAACATTAGGGTCAGAATTGTTAGATTTTGGGTCTAGTGGCAAAAGTCAACATCTTCTATAGGAAAGTGACTTTAAACGACTTTAAAATTTGTGATTGCCCATTTAATACAGCGATGAGGGAAAGTGTTTCTTTTAGTGGTGTGTGATTTTGCAACTTTCTGGTTCAGAAGACAACAGGAGTGGGGTCATTAAATATTTTTAGGGTAGAGGCAACGGAATGAATAGTTCTTGGCAGGGTAAGTCGAATGTTGACATTTTGATTAACCATGGTCTAACTGAATGACAGAGCATGCTTGATGAGCTGAATTGTCTACTTCTGCTTCTATTTTGTATCTTTGTATATTACAATAAATTTGACCCCACCTCCATCCAACCAAAAAAAGTATACATTTTGCCTCATACTATTATGCTGGGCATGTAAATTTTTCATCTCCTAGCCTTCTCCTATTAAGGTTGAAGATCCAAAGCAATTTCCATTCCTAATGCAGCAGGTATGGTACTTTAAAAGGAGGCTTTGGTATTAAATGGAATTGATTTGTTATTTTCAGTTACTTGGAAGTCTACGTGGAAAACTCCCAAGATCTAAAATTGTTCAGCATTTATTGGTACATGTCTCTAAATCCGAAACTTCAAAGTTAACTATTTTTTCTAGTTGGCAAACTCTGAACCAGAAGGAGAAAAGCATTCAAAAAAGACTTACATTTTAATCAGTGCTATAAAATTAAAACAAGAGAACAATTATTGTTAAACAAGGCAACATCCTAAAACTGTGTAATCCCAGTTGATACAATATCAAAACAACATATCAAATTTGATCGCAATGATTTGTTAACACAAAATATGCTTTTCTTGTGTGTGGAGTTATGACAACTACAAGTTTGCAGTTTGCAGTTATTTGCCATAATGTCTAATGCATACACATCAGACTTGAAGTCATAAGTTCAGAAAGACATCATTTGCTGATGTAACAGACATAACAAAGCGTGGAGCTGGATGAACACAGCAGGCCAAGCAGCATCATAGGAGCAGGAAGGCTGACGTTTTGGGCCTAGACCCTTAATCAGAAAGGGGGGAGGGGAAGGGGGTTCTGAAATAAATAGGTAGAGAGGGGTAGGCGGATCGAAGATGGATAGAGGAGAAGATAGGTGGAAAGGAGACAGACATGTTAAAAAGGCGGGAATGGAGCCAGTAACGGTGAGTGTAGGTGGGGAGGTAGGGAGGAGATAGGTCAGCCCGGGGAGGACGGACAGGTCAAGGGGGCGGGATGAGGTTAGTAGGTAGGAAATGGGGGTGTGGATTGAGGTGGGAGGAGGGGATAGGTGAGAGGAAGAACAGGTTAGGAATATGGGGATGAACTGGGCCGGTTTTGGGATGTGGTAGTGGGAGAAGAGATTTTGAAGCTTTTGAAATCCACATTGATACCATTGGGTTGCAGGGTTCCCAAGTGGAATATGAGTTGCTGTTCCTGCAATCTTCGAGTGGCATCGTTGTGGCACTGCAGGAGGCTCAGGATGGACATGTTGTCTGAGGAATGGGAGAGGGAGTGGAAATGGTTTGCGACTGGGAGGTGCAGTTGTTTATTGTGAACCGAGCGTAGGTGTTCTGAAAAGTGGTCCCCAAGCCTCCACTTGATTTCCCCGGTATAGAGGAGGCCACAACTTGTACAGCGGATACATTATACAAAATTAGCAGATGTGCAGGTGAACATCTGCTTGATGTGGAAAGTCTTCTTGGGGCCTGGGATAGGGGGTGAGGGGGGAGGTGTGGGGGCAGGTATAACACTTCTTGCGTTTGCTGGGGAAGGTGATGGGTGTGGTGGGGTTGGAGCGGAGTGTGGAATGGATGAGGGAGTCATGGAGAGAGTGGTCCCTCCGGAAAGCAGACAAGGGTGGGGAGGGAAAAATGTCTTTGGTGGTGGGGTCGGATTGCAGATGACGGAAGTGTCGGAGGATGATGCATTGGATCTGAAGGTTGGTGGGGTGGTATGTGAGGACGAGGGGGATTCTTTTTTGGTTGTTATTGTGGGACGGGGTGTGCGGGATGAGTTGCAGGAAATGCGGGAGACATGGTCGAGGGCATTCTCGACCACTGAGGGGGGGGATGTTATGGTCCTTGAAAAACGAGGACATCTGAGATGTACGGGAGTGGAATGCCTCATCTTGGGAGCAGATGCGGCGGAGGCGAAGGAGTTGGGAATAGGGGATGGCATTTTTGCAGGAAGGTGGGTGGGAGGAGGTGTATTGTAGGTAGTTGTGGGAATCAGTGGGCTTGAAATGGATATTGGTTTTTAGGTGTTTGCCCAAGATGGAGACAGAGATGTCCAGGAAGGTGAGAGAGGTGTTAGAGGTGGTCCAGGTGAACTTAAGGTTTAGATGGAAGGTGTTGGTGAAGGGGATGAGCTGTTCGAGTCAATGCAGTCATCAGTGTAACGGAGGAAGAGGTGGGGTTTAGGGCCAGTGTAGGTACAGAAGCGGAATTGTTCCTCGTAACCTATAAAGAGGCAGGCATAGCTTGGGCCCATGTGTGTACCCATGGCCACCTCCTTATTGTGCATGCACAAACTCTTTGAAAGAGGTATCCAATTAGTGCCACTTCCTTATTTTCTCTCTCTACCACACAAATATTCTATTTTTTGAAAAGTTTACAAAGAATTCATCTAATTCTCTTTTGAAAATAATTATTGATTTTACTTTCTTTGCCGTTTCAAGGCAGTGTATTGCAAATCATAACAATGTTTTTTGTTTTAAATCCTTAACCGCCCCAACTTTACATTTACATTTTGTGTTTCCTGGTTACTGTACTCCCCTGGCACTTGGGACGGCAACTTTCAATCCTTTGTAAATTTTTCAACACCACTCTTCAATCTCTCCATCTCCTTCTCTTGTGTCTTTGCTATAGATTAATTAAAGGATCATAGATCAGTCTATCCCATCCATCTGCAATGTCTGCATATCATGCATTTGCCTTTTAGCCATGTCAGAACCCAGTAAACTGGAGTTGAATACTATTTTTCAGGGTAGGAACTGCTTGGACTCTGTGCCCATATGCTTCCTCACACCTGGCTAGCTACATTTCTGTTTGTTTTATTTTGCTTAGTTTCTTCATTTCTTCTTTGTATCAAAGTTCATGTTTTCTTCTTTTCCCCATCTCTGGTGGAGGAAGGAATTTGCGAGGTCCTGCTGCGGTGGTGGCAACACGGTGGGTCTGGATATTCATTCCTTATGGCCATAGTGACTGCAACATTATTAAAGACATCATTGTTGGTGGGTCTGGTCCCTTCTTCCTGGCAGCAGTGTGGTGGTTTGAGTGGCAGCTTTCGCTGTGACAACATGATGGTTCTGGTTCATTCCTTATGGCTATGGCAGAATTGAGGTGCCTTTGGGTGGTAAAGGCTTGGTGGGTCCGGTCTGTCCCTCCTTGCATTGGTGACGATGCAGTGGCTTCAATGTCATCTTCGGTGGTGGCAGCTTGGTGGGTCCAGTCTGGAAATCCTTGCTTTGTTGGCCTCAGGGCTTTAGCAATGGTGTTCCATAAGCACTGCAGAAAACCAACACCTGCTCAAATATTTCTTTCTATAATTTCTGTAATTAAAATGGTGCCAAATGATCGCAACTTATACACATCTCACTGTATTTTCATAAATACAAGTGACAGAAAATTGCTATTCTATTCTGTTCTAGAAACAAGTCATCTTTGATACTGAGGGATTGTTTAAAAAGAAGTATAAACTAACTGGGAGAAATGGGCAAGAACTTTCAATAGGTGAAGAGTTAAAAAGTTGTGAGTTGGCAATAAATAAGATGTTTCTTAGAAATCATAAATTTCAGTTTGTTACATTTTCTTGGCTCCTGGACTGAGATTTGCCTGTGCCACATTATTTCTGAGGGGGATAGCAGGCAGGTCAGGTTCACGTGAACCTGTGCTAGTAGTGTCCTGTCCAGTAAGAATCCGAGGAACAGACAGCTTGATGGACAGCAGGAACCCAGCATCAGGGAATAACAGCTTTAATGGTTGTTTTAGGGGACTGAAGCACTTGGCTTTTTTTTTAATTCTTCGATGGGACGTGGCATTCACGGGAAACGCCAGCATTTATTGTCCATCCCTAATTGCTCTTAAACTGAGTGGCTTGCCATTTCATAAGT
The DNA here is from genome assembly GCF_030684315.1 of Stegostoma tigrinum. Lineage (NCBI taxonomy): Eukaryota > Metazoa > Chordata > Chondrichthyes > Orectolobiformes > Stegostomatidae > Stegostoma > Stegostoma tigrinum. The sequence goes on along the minus strand of NC_081360.1, from coordinate 34,810,909 downwards.
TGGTAAAGAAACAATGACATTGCTCTAAAGTCCACATGAAAGCCAGACCAATTGAAAACAACTGATTTTCTTCCCTAAAGAACATTACTTAGGTTTTTATGCCAATCAAATTTTGTATCTTTGTGTCATTACTGGGACTAACATTAATTCCAAACATATTATTAATTGAATTTAAATTCCACTGGGTGCTGCGGATTTGAGCCCCTGTCACGAGAGCATGTATGAACCTGAGCATCTATCCAGTACCATCGCCACTGTGACATGTCTTCTCTGGCAGCTTTAGTAAATTGCTGCATAATGCAATGGGTGATGATAAGATTAATATGCTGGAAGGATGAGATTAAATATCTCAGAAACCCTTCCTAATTCAATCATGTGAACTTGGGAAAAGCTTATTGATTGATGCTATAATTAAATAACAGATAAAAAAATTATTAATTTTATATCTGAATAATTCCTTGTCATTTGTATTATGTTTGCCTGTAAGTGGCCTGGTGCAATGATTGCTCACAGAACAGATAATTCTGTCAACCATGCATAGTTGCTATTTTGAATCTTGCAAGGTTTGCAATGGAAACTCTTGAATGACTTGCTGAATCTGAAGACGCTGACTGTCCATCTAAACCCATGTGGATCAGGAAAATCTCAGCCTATATTCCTGAAATGCGCTAAACTGCCTAATCTCATCTTGTTAGAGATAATGGGAACTGCAGATGCTGGAGATTCCAAGATAATAAAATGTGAGGCTGGATGAACACAGCAGGCCAAGCAGCATCTCAGGAGCACAAAAGCTGACGTTTCGGGCCTGGACCCTTCATCAGAGAGGGGGATGGGGGGAGGGAACTGGAATAAATAGGGAGAGAGGGGGAGGCGGACCGAAGATGGAGAGTAAAGAAGATAGGTGGAGAGGGTGTAGGTGGGGAGGTAGGGAGGGGATAGGTCAGTCCAGGGAAGACGGACAGGTCAAGGAGGTGGGATGAGGTTAGTAGGTAGCTGGGGGTGTGGCTTGGGGTGGGAGGAAGGGATGGGTGAGAGGAAGAACCGGTTAGGGAGGCAGAGACAGGTTGGACTGGTTTTGGGATGCAGTGGGTGGGGGGGAAGAGCTGGGCTGGTTGTATGGTGCAGTGGGGGGAGGGGATGAACTGGGCTGGTTTAGGGATGCAGTGGGGGAAGGGGAGATTTTGAAACTGGTGAAGTCCACATTGATACCATATGGCTGCAGGGTTCCCAGGCGGAATATGAGTTGCTGTTCCTGCAACCTTCGGGTGGCATCATTGTGGCAGTGCAGGAGGCCCATGATGGACATGTCATCAAGAGAATGGGAGGGGGAGTGGAAATGGTTTGCGACTGGGAGGTGCAGTTGTTTGTTGCGAACTGAGCGGAGGTGTTCTGCAAAGCGGTCCCCAAGCCTCCGCTTGGTTTCCCCAATGTAGAGAAAGCCGCACCGGGTACAGTGGATGCAGTATATCACATTGGCAGATGTGCAGGTGAACCTCTGCTTAATGTGGAATGTCATCTTGGGGCCTGGGATGGGGGTGAGGGAGGAGGTGTGGGGACAAGTGTAGCATTTCCTGTGGTTGCAGGGGAAGGTGCCGGGTGTGGTGGGGTTGGAGGGCAGTGTGGAGCGAACAAGGGAGTCACGGAGAGAGTGGTCTCTCCGGAAAGCAGACAGGGGTGGGGATGGAAAAATGTCTTGGGTGGTGGGGTCGGATTGTAAATGGCGGAAGTGTCGGAGGATAATGCGTTGTATCCGGAGGTTGGTAGGGTGGTGTGTGAGAACGAGGGGGATCCTCTTGGGGCGGTTGTGGCGGGGGCGGGGTGTGAGGGATGTGTCGCGGGAAATGCGGGAGACGCGGTCAAGGGCGTTCTCAATCACCGTGGGGGGGAAGTTGCGGTCCTTAAAGAACTTGGACATCTGGGATGTGCGGGAGTGGAATGTCTTATCGTGGGAGCAGATGCGGCGGAGGCGGAGGAATTGGGAATAGGGGATGGAATTTTTGCAGGAGGGTGGGTGGGAGGAGGTGTATTCTAGGTAGCTGTGGGAGTCGGTGGGCTTGAAATGGACATCAGTTACAAGCTGGTTGCCTGAGATGGAGACTGAGAGGTCCAGGAAGGTGAGGGATGTGCTGGAGATGGCCCAGGTGAACTGAAGGTTGGGGTGGAAGGTGTTGGTGAAGTGGATGAACTGTTCGAGCTCCTCTGGGGAGCAAGAGGCGGCGCCGATACAGTCATCAATGTACCGGAGGAAGAGGTGGGGTTTGGGGCCTGTGTAGGTGCGGAAGATGGACTGTTCCACGTCTCATCTTGTTTGTGTGTTTCAAGTACAACAGCACTGCATGATGTGAAGGATGGGTGCAGAGAGGGAGAAAATAGCAAAGTTAAAGTTGCAGCTATTATCAGGTTAATTCCTGCAAGAAAATAAATACGTATGCATCTTATCAGACCAAGATTAGACTTTAATCAACTATCCAGTTCACAGTTGTACATCCTGCTACTCCTCACTGACTAAGCTCACAGACCATTTTTATCAAGTATCTGACCAGCAACTGAAGAAGAACTGGAGTAGGTCATATGTCAAAATGATCATGACTGATCTTCTACAACAACTCCCATTCCCCATGTTCCTGGATTCTCTCAGGAAAAAAGTCTGTCCATCTGAGAGTTAGGTACACTGAATGGTATAACACTAGGGAGGTAATGGCCTAATGGTATTATTGCTAGTCTAGTAATCTGGAGATTTAGGTAATCTTTTGAGGACCTGGATTCAAATCCAACTGCTGGTGGAATTTGAATTCAACAAAGATCTGAAATTAAAATTCAGATGACAACACTGATTGTCAGGAAAATCCCATTTGGTTCACTAATGTCCTTTAGGAAAGGAAACTCCTCACCTGGTCCTACATCCTACATGTGACTCCAGATGCACAGCAATGTCATTTAACTTTCAACTATCCTCTGGGCAATTAGTGATGGGCAATAATTGCTGGCCTGGCTGGTGGGGTCGGGGTGGGGGTGGGGGGTGTGGGGGTGGGGGGGGGGTGGTGGTGTGGTGGTGGGGGTGTGGGGGGGGGGGCAGATAATTCCAAACATTCACAAATACAACTTCTCAAAGGTTCTCTGAATGAAGAAATTTATCTTCATCTAAGTACTAAATGGTCAACTTCTTATCCTCAGTCAGTGACCCTATGTTCTATCATCCCCAATCGGGAGAAACAACCTTTCACTGTCTACTTTGCCAAGTCCCATCAGAATGTTATGTTTCAAAGAGATCACCTCTTCTTCTAAATATTAGAGAATATTCCCAATTTACTCAGCCCATCATCAAAAACAGCCCTCGCATCCCAGGAACGAATCTAGTGAATCCTCACTGTGCCACCTCCAAAACAAATAAATTTTTCCTTAGATTTGGATATCATAGCTGCATGGTAGTCCAGATTATTTCTTCAATTTATCAAGTTTTTCTCAATTTTTTTGTCAATTTCTTTGCAAAAAATGCCAACATGCCACTGGCCTTCTTAATTGTTTGCTGTATCTTTAAGTAGACATTAATATTTAGATGAGAGATTTTCTGATGAAAGGTCTAGGCCCGAAATGTCAGCTTTTGTGCTCCTAAGATGCTGCTTGGCATGCTGTGTTCATCTAGCTCTACACTTTGTTATCTTATATTAATATTTAGATGTTTTGGACCTTCTAAAAAATATGCTCCTTTTCAATTCTTACTTCCTTACACTTCACCATACTATTCTCCATCCTCTGACTTGGTGGCCACTTATTAACCAGCCTTAATTTCTTAGCAGGGTCTTTGTAATCTCCTCACAGCATACATTCCCATCTTGCCCTGGATCATCATTAAACTTGGAAACATAAATCATGCGTCATAATCTTATGTGTGGTATCTCTTTGCATGGCTTTTGAAATATGGGCATACTGCATCTGTGGTAATGGTACAGCTGGAGTGAAACTTCAGATGATCACTGTTGGCACTTTGTCACATGAGCTTCTAATGCCAGTCATTGCAAACGTGTGCTTGGGCAAACTGCAGACACCATCCTCCTTCTGGCTGAATCTGAGAGCCTACTTGCTGTAAAGTAGTTAAGGAAAGCCATGAGGTAACCTAATTTGAAGAGGCTGTTGTCTTAAACAAGATGTAGTTTATAACCAGATTTGTAACCAAGTACAAGTTACATTAATAGGATTGAATTTGTAATGAAGATTATGAGGAGACCTAAATTGTAGACCTGATTTCCTCCAGATCTGGAACTATTCTGCCTTTCCTTATCTAGATCTTAATGACAACAACAGATTGTGTGGAGCTTAATTCAGATATCAGCATTATCTTATGCAATATCTATCCTCAAGCATTTTCTCCAAAAGAAAGATGTATATATTTATGTATATAATGACAATTAGCATTATTCTGTTTCACCAAAAGTCTCTAATTTCACAAATTCAGACAGTTTGGAAGTTTTACAATTCTTCCAGAATGTCACTTGAAAGATTAATGAATCTTTGTCTTGAAGATATTTGATCTTGATTCTGTTCTAGTCTCTGAGATCTGCAGATTCTCTCTCTGCAAGAGGAACTTCTTTCTCTTGGAACATTGTTTCTGCCGTACTTGTAAATTGTTTCATCACCTCATCTGGATTACAGTTAATCTCTTGAATTTCCTTTTCAGAGGAATTCTTTCATACTTAAACAGGTAACTGCCTTATAACTTCATCTGGATATCCTTTAATTTCATAAACTTCCTTTCTGGAAGACGGCTGTTCAGCTGAAAAAGGTATTCTCTGTTTTGCGCAACGCTAATTTTCTGAGCTAGGTGATTTCTTCTTGTACCCTGCATCTCTGTGACAGTTAATTTCTTTTTGATGATAATCTGAACCTTTGGACTTTGGTCATCCCACCTCAATGGTGACCTAAATGGGATATTACACAACCCATATTCAATTTGTACCAGTAAATCTTTATTCTCGACCTGCCAGCCAGTCTGTGCTGAAATAAATAAGTTGTGCATCTGTTGATTAGGTTGGATGTTTCTTTCACCCCTTATAGTGGCTTTACTGGTGAGCTCAATATGTTCATTTGCTCAGCCACACTGCTTGAGGATTGCCACTTTCTTAGCATGATATCTATCACTGATACTGATGATTCTTCATTGGAAAATGAAAATTGAAATATTCTTCATGAACTATTTCACTTCATCATCTGGCATTAAATTCAAGCCTGGCATAACCATTTGTGTGCAAGGATGTGTTGCTGTCCAAAGAATTCATTTAAAGATTCATCAATGAGCTCAGATAGGTCATGCTGCTCATTATCGTTCTGATCATTTGTGTTTTCTCACAAGTTTTGCAGGCTTTTGTCAGTTGAAGTTCTTTCAATGATGTTAGAAGTGGGAAACGTTTGACCATCCTTTTGTAGTTATAGATTTCCTTCCTGTTGACCCTATGAAGCAATGTACTTATGCCAACAGAGGTATTCATAATTGATATTTTTGGATTCTACCACGTGTCTAGGAAGCCCTTCTGTGGAATGTCTCAACTTTTTTTTTCAATAAGGAATATTGCCTTGACCTATTGTTCCACAATTGGTTTGATCAATTGTTGTTTGATAGGAGTTTCTTTGGACATGCCTGGCATAACTGAATGTCTTTTGACCTGTTCATTATTGATTGTCGTAGTTGGGGTCCAGACATGGATGCATGTTGAACTGTGAGAATTCTTGAAAATGAAGTAGGTACGCATTTTAAGATAATAAAGTGTGAAGTTGGATGAACACAGCAGGCCAAGCAGCATCTCAGGAGCACAAAAGCTTACGTTTTGGGCCTAGACCCTTCATCAGAGAGGGGGATGGGGTGAGGGTTCTGGAATAAATAGGGAGAGAGGGGGAGGCGGACCGAAGATGGAGAGAAAAGAAGATAGGTGGAGAGGAGAGTATAGGTGGGGAGGTGGGGAAGGGGATAGGTCAGTCCAGGGAAGACGGACAGGTCAAGGAGGTGGGATGAGGTTAGTAGGTAGGAGATGGAGGTGCGGCTTGGGGTGGGAGGAAGGGATGGGTGAGAGGAAGAACCGGTTAGGGAGGCAGAGACAGGCTGGACTGGATTTGGGATGCAGTGGGGGGAGGGGAAGAGCTGGGCTGGTTGTGTGGTGCAGTGGGGGGAGGGACCGAACTGGGCTGGTTTAGGGATGCGGTGGGGGAAGGGGAGATTTTGAAGCTGGTGAAGTCCACATTGATACCATTGGGCTGCAGGGTTCCCAAGCGGAATATGAGTTGCTGTTCCTGCAACCTTCGGGTGGCATCATTGTGGCACTGCAGGAGGCCCATGATGGACATGTCATCTAAAGAATGGGAGGGGGAGTTGAAATGGTTTGCGACTGGGAGCTGTGGGAGTCGGTGGGCTTGAAATGGACATCAGTTACAAGCTGGTTGCCTGAGATGGAGACTGAGAGGTCCAGGAAGGTGAGGGACGTGCTGGAGATGGCCCAGATGAACTGAATGTTGGGGTGGAAGGTGTTGGTGAAGTGGATGAACTGTTCGAGCTCCTCTGGGGAGCAAGAGGCGGCGCCGATACAGTCATCAATGTAACGGAGGAAGAGGTGGGGTTTGGGGCCTGTGTAGGTGCGGAAGAGGGACTGTTCCACGTAACCTACAAAGAGGCAGGCATAGCTGGGGCCCATGTGGGTGCCCATGGCCACCCCCTTTGTCTGTAGGAAGTGGGAGGAATTGAAAGAGAAGTTGTTGAGGGTGAGGACGAGTTTGGCTAGGTGGATGAGGGTGTTGGTGGAGGGAGACTGGTTGGGCCTGCGGGACAGAAAGAAGCGGAGGGCCTTGAGGCCATCTGCATGCGGAATACAGGTGTATCGGGACTGGACGTCCATGGTGAAAATGAGGTGTTGGGGGCCAAAGAATTGGAAGTCCTGGAGGAGGTGGAGGACGTGGGTGGTGTCACGGACGTAGGTAGGGAGTTCCTGGACCAAGGGGGAGAAAATGGAGTCCAGATAGGTGGAGATGAGTTCGGTGGGGCAGGAACAGGCTCAGACAATGGGTCGACCAGGGCAGGCAGGTTTGTGGATTTTGTGAAGGAGATAGAAACCGGCCGTGCGGGCTTGGGGAACAATGAGGTTGGAGACTGTGGGTGGGAGGTCCCCTGAGGTGATGAGGTCATGAATGGTGTTGGAGATGATGGTTTGGTGCTTAGAGGTGGGGTCATGATCGAGGGGGCGATAGGAGGTGGTGTCGGAGAGTTGGCGTTTGGCCTCGGCGATGTAGAGGCCAGTGCGCCATACTACCACTGCGCCACCCTTGTCTGCGGGTTTGATGGTGAGGTTGGGGTTGGAGCGGAGGGAGCGGAGGGCTGCCTGTTCTGCGGGGGAGAGGTTGGAGTGGGTGAGAGAGGTGGAGAGGTTGAGGCGGTTAATGTCTCGACGGCAGTTGGAGATGAAGAGGTCGAGGGATGGTAGGAGGCCTGGGTGTGGTGTCCAGGAGGAGGACTTGTGTTGGAAGTGGGCGAAGGGGTCAGTGGAGGGAGGGTTAGGTTCCCGGTTGAAGAAGTAAGCATGGAGGTGAAGGCGGCGGAAAAACTGTTTTATGTCCAATCGTAACTGGTATTCATTGATGTGTGGTTGTAGAGGGACAAAGGTGAGCCCCTTACTCACCTTTGTCCCCCTACAACCACACATCAATGAATACCAGTCGCGGTTGGACATAGAACAGTTTTTCTGCCGCCTTCGCCTCCACGCTTACTTCTTCAACCGGGAACCTAACCCTCCCTCCACTGACGCCTTCGCCCACTTCCAACACAAGTCCTCCTCCTGGACACCACCCCCAGGCCTCCTACCTTCCCTCGACCTCTTCATCTCCAACTGCCGTCGAGACATTAACCGCCTCAACCTCTCCACCCTTCTCACCCACTTCAACCTCTCCCCCGCAGAACGGGCAGCCCTCCGCTCCCTCCGCTCCAACCCCAACCTCACCATCAAACCCGCAGACAAGGGTGGCGCAGTGGTAGTATGGCGCACTGTCCTCTACATCGCCGAGGCCAAACGCCAACTTTCCGACACCACCTCCTATCGCCCCCTCGATCATGACCCCACCTCTAAGCACCAAACCATCATCTCCAACACCATTCATGACCTCATCACCTCAGGGGACCTCCCACCCACAGTCTCCAACCTCATTGTTCCCCAAGCCCGCACGGCCGGTTTCTATCTCCTTCACAAAATCCACAAACCTGCCTGCCCTGGTCGACCCATTGTCTGAGCCTGTTCCTGCCCCACCGAACTCATCTCCACCTATCTGGACTCCATTTTCTCCCCCTTGGTCCAGGAACTCCCTACCTACGTCCGTGACACCACCCACGTCCTCCACCTCCTCCAGGACTTCCAATTCCTTGGCCCCCAACACCTCATTTTCACCATGGACGTCCAGTCCCTATACACCTGTATTCCGCATGCAGATGGCCCTCCGCTTCTTTCTGTCCCGCAGGCCCGACCAGTCTCCCTCCACCGACACCCTCATCCACCTAGCCAAACTCGTCCTCACCCTCAACAACTTCTCTTTCGATTCCTCCCACTTCCTACAGACAAAGGGGGTGGCCATGGGCACCCACATGGGCCCCAGCTATGCCTGCCTCTTTGTAGGTTACGTGGAACAGTCCCTCGTCCGCACCTACACAGGCCCCAAACCCCACCTCTTCCTCCGTTACATTGATGACTATATTGGCGCCGCCTCTTGCTCCCCAGAGGAGCTTGAACAGTTCATCCACTTCACCAACACCTTCCACCCCAACCTTCAGTTCACCTGGGCCATCTCCAGCACATCCCTCACCTTCCTGGACCACTCAGTCTCCATCTCAGGCAACCAGCTTGTAACTGATGTCCATTTCAAAGCCACAGACGCCCACAGCTCCCAGTCGCAAACCATTTCCACTCCCCCTCCCATTCTTTAGATGACATGTCCATCATGGGCCTCCTGCAGTGCCACAATGATGCCACCCGAAGGTTGCAGGAACAGCAACTCATATTCCGCTTGGGAACCCTGCAGCCCAATGGTATCAATGTGGACTTCACCAGCTTCAAAATCTCCCCTTCCCCCACCGCATCCCAAAACCAGCCCAGTTTGTCCCCTCCCCCCACCGCCACACAACCAGCCCAGTTCGTCCCCTCCCCCCACTGCACCACACAACCAGCCCAGCTCTTCCCCTCCACCCACTGCATCCCAAAACCAGTCCAGCCTGTCTCTGCCTCCCTAACCTGTTCTTCCTCTCACCCATCCCTTCCTCCCACCCCAAGCCGCACCTCCATCTCCTACCTACTAACCTCATCCCACCTCCTTGACCTGTCCTTCTTCCCTGGACTGACCTATCCCCTCCCCACCTCCCCACCTATACTCTCCTCTCCACCTATCTTCTTTTCTCTCCATCTTCGGTCCGCCTCCCCCTCTCTCCCTATTTATTCCAGTTCCCTCTCCCCATCCCCCTCTCTGATGAAGGGCCTAGGCCCGAAACGTCAGCTTTTGTGCTCCTGAGATGCTGCTTGGCCTGCTGTGTTCATCCAGATTCACACTTTATTATCTTGGATTCTCCAGCATCTGCACTTGCCATTATCTCTATGTATGCATTTTATTCTCTTTATGCCCAGTGTGTTGATGAATTGGTTAAAGCGTAACCTTTAATCTTATAATCTATAACATCTGGATCATTTGATTTCACTAATATTGGGTGTAACCTTTGTTTCTTCATGGTATGGAGTATGGTAATTGTGAGAGACCACATTGTTTTCGTTTTTTAGGTTATAACTGGAATTCATTAAGATATTGCACATTGGGTGATTAACAAGATAAGAACTCAAGGTTTTGGGCAATCTATTAGCATGGGTAGAAGATTGGCTAACGAATAGAAGTCAGAGAATTGGGATAAAGGGGTCACTTTCAGACTGGCAACTCTTCAATGGAGTGTCACAGGGATCAGTGCTGGGGCCACAATTATTTACAATATGTACTAATGACTGGGGTGATGTGAGTGAATGTATTATATCTGAGTTTGGGGATGATTCAAAAATAGGTAGGAAGGCAAACTAGGTGAGGACAACACAAGGAGTCATCAGAGGGATATAAGCAGGTTAATTGAATGAGCAAAACTTGGCAGGTGGAATATAACGTGGGAGATTAGGATCTTAATATTATTATAAATATTATATAAAATGAGCAAAGACTACAGGAAGTGATGACGTAGAAGGATTTGGGGGTCCTTGTGCATGAATCACAAAAGACTAAATTAGAGGGGCACAAATATCCTTGCAGGGAGGTTTGTTAGTGCCATTTCAGAGGATTTAACCTAGTGGAGGGTGGGGCATTGGGGTTGTGGAACCACAGCAGTGGGTCTGCATGTAGAGCGATTAAAGAGAAAATAGAGATTCTGTCAAGAAAGCCTCTAATAGGAAGAACAAGCAGAAACAGTTTAATAAACACAGCAGGACTGGCAGTCTGGTATGTGTGTAGTTTAATGCAAGGCATATAACTGGTAATGCAGAACACTTTAGAGCTTAGATTAATACATAGAACTATGATATTGTAGCCACTACAGAAACCTGCTTGAGAGAAAAGCAGGACTCACAGCTCAATGTTACAGAGTTTGGATTTTGCAGGTGTGATAGAGAGGGCCTTAAAAAAGGAGGGGGACTTGCATTACTGATTGAGGGGAATGTCACAGCTACACTAAAAGAGAACATCTTGGATGGTTCATCCAGCAAGGCCATATGAATAGAATTGAGGAATAAGAAAAGTGCAGTCACTATGACGTGATTATACTGTAGGACTCACAATAGCCAGCAGGAGATGGGGGAACAGATATATAGGCAGATTGTGAAAAGATGAAAATCAACAGTATAGTTGTAGTGGGTGATTTTGACTTTCCAATATTGTCTGGGACTCCCTAAGTCCCAAGGGTTCAGATAGGGCAGAATTTGTTAACTATAAGTAGGAGACTTTCTTGAAAGAATATATAGACAGCCAAACCAGGGAAGGGGCCATACTAGACCTTGTATTAAGGAATGAGCCTGGCCAGGTGATTGAAATTTTAGTGATGGAACATTTTGGGAACAATGATCATAATTCCATAAGTTTTAACGTAATTATGAATCAGAATAAGACTGGTCCTCAGATGAAAGTGTTAAATGGGGGGAAGGCTAATTACAACAACATTAGGCAGGAATTGGAGAAATTATATTGGGGGCGACTCTTTGAGGGTAAATCCGCATTTAACTTGTAGAAATCTTTTAGAGGCCAATTGATCAGAATTCAGGACCAACATGTTCCTGTGAGGATGAAAGATAATGATGGCAAGCTTTAGGAACTCTGGATGTTGAGATAGTTAAAGTTTAGTCAAAAAGAAAAAGAAAGCATATATAAAGTTTTAGGAGAATCAAATCAAACAAGGTCTTTGAGGAATATAAACGTAGCAGGAAAAAATTTAAACAAGAAATTAGTCGGGCTAAAAGGGCAGAATTCCAAAGCATTATAGACATATATTAGGAGCAAGAGAGTAGTTAGGGAAAGGGTAGGTCCACTCAAGGACAAAGGAGGAGATTTATGCATGGAGCCCAAGGAAGTGGGTGAAGTCCTTACTGAGAATTTTGCATTGGTATTCACCATGGAGAAGGACATGGATGATGGTAAGATTAGGAAGGGATATGTTTATATTCTGCGTTATGTTAACATGAAGATGGAGGAGGCATATTGGGTTTTGAAAAACATTAAGGTAGTTAAATCCTCAGGGCCTGATGGAACCTATCTCAGGATACCGAAGGAGGCAAGAGAAGAGATCGCTGTGATCTTGACAGAGGTCTTTGCATTTTCTTTAACCATATGCAAGGTCCCAGAGGCCTGGACAGTAGCCAACTTTGTTATAGTTAGAGTTATAGGGCATGTTTCTATGGTGTATGACCCTTCTGACCATTATTAACACCAAACTACACTAATCCCATTTACCTACACTTGGTCTATAGCCTATATGCCCTAGCATTTTAAATGCTCATTCAGGTGCTTCCTAAATGTTGAGAGAGTTACTGCCAGTGCTCTCCTTCGCTGGAAGTATGTTGCATAATTCTACTACTATCTGGGTGAAACCAAAATTCTCAGGTATCCTCTAATCTATTTATTCCTCTCTAAGCTTATTCCTGTTTGCCAAGGGGAAAAGACTCTCTTCATCTACTTTGCCTACACCTCTTAGAATTTTGTATACCTTAATTAGATTCCCTCTTCAACTTATTCTGCTTTGTTTAAGAAGGACAACAGGGATAAGCAAGGAAATTCTAGGGCAGTGAACCTTACATTGGTGATAGGGAAAATATTGGAGAAGTTTTTAGGGACAGGATTTTCTTGCATTTGGAAAATAATGGACTTGTTAGGCATAGTCAGTATGGCTTTGTGCAGAGGAGGTCTTGTCTCACAAATTTGATTGAGTTTTTTGAGGAAGTAACCAAGATTGATGAAGGTAGGACATCAGATATTGTCTTCACGGATTTTGCTAAAGCATTTGACAAGGTCCCGCATGGTAGGCTGGTCCAGAAGATTAAGTTACATAGGATCCACATGAATTGGTAAGTTGGATGCAAAACTGGCTTGGTCATAGAGGACAGAGGCTAGTTGTGGAGGGATTTTTTTTGTATCGAGGCCTGTGACTGGTGGTGTTCTATAAAGATCAAAACTGGGACCTATGTACATATATATATAGGTGGTCTGATAGGGAAGTTTGCAGATGACATGAAAATTGGTGGAACTATGGATAGTGAAGAAGGTTATCAAAGGATATAGATCAGTTGAAAATCTGGGCAAAGAACTGGCAGATGAAGTTTAATCCAAACAAGTGAGAGTTGATACATTTTGGGAGGTCAAATATAATAGGAAAGTATACAGTAAATGGCAGGACCCTTATGAGCTTTGATATACAGAGGGATCTTGTGGTGCAGATCCAAACTTCCCTGAAAGTGGCAACGCAAGTGGCTAGAGTTGTGGGGAAGACCTACAACATGATAGCCTTTATCGATTGGGGCATTGAATATAAAAGTTGGCAAGTCATGTTGCATGTGTGTTGAAGTTTAGTAAAGCCACATTTAGAGTATCGTGTGCAGTTCTGGTTGCCACACTATAGAAAAGATGTGTAGGCTTTGGAAAAGTTGCAAAAGTAGTTTACCAGGATGTTGCTGGTCTTAGAGTGAATTATCTAGAAGGTGAGGTTGAACAAACTTGCATTTATTTTTGCAATCTTTTTGGAAGCTTAGAAGTGACCTGATAATTTTGTCAGATACTTCTATCAGAGGCATGGATGGGGTTAGTGCCTATTTTCCCAGGGTGGAAATGTCAAATGCTAGGGGACATAAGTTTAATGTGAGAAGGGAAAATGTAAAAGAAATGTGCAAGGCAAGTTTTTATACAGGGTAGTATGTGCCTGGGATATGCTGTCAGGAGAAGTGACAGAAGCAAATACAGTAGCAACGTTTAAGAGACATTAATACTGACAAATTCACAGGCAGAGAATAGAGGGATATACAGCAAAAGTAGGCAGATGAGACTAGTTTAGAATGGTATCATGATGAGGATAGTGATGGTGGGCCAAAGGGCCTGTTCATGTGCTGCACTGTTCTATGTTCTAAGGCACTAGTCAGACAATACCTGTAATATTGTGAATAGTTTTGATCCCCTTATCAAAAGTAATATATATACTGAACTAAAACAAGAAGCAACAGAGACCTGGAGCAAACTAAATCAGAAATTACTGGAGAATCCTAAAATGTGTGGCAGCATCTGTGGAGAGAAAATAGAGTTAATGTTTTAAGTCACTGGACTTAGGAGGCTGGCCAGAGAAGGTTCAGTGAGCTGATTCTTGTTATGGAAGAATTCCTTTACGAGGAGAATTTGAGTAGGTTGCGCTTATATGCGTTTCAGTTTAGAAGAACGAGAAGAGACCTTATTGAAACAAAAAGGATTTTAGTGGCCTGACAGAGTAGTTGCTGAGTCTAAGAAAGAAAACCAGACTAGAGGATCAGAGAACCAGAGGACGTAATCTCACTGTGAAGAATCATCCATTTAAGACAGAGATGAAGAGGACTTGTTTCTCTTACAGCATAGTCAATCTGTAGTATTCTTTACTGCAGAATATTGTAGAGGTTGGGTCATGAAGTATGTTTAAGGCACAAAGTTGCACAACTGTATATTGGTCATGCATCATTTTTATTCTCTTTTATTTTTCAAGAAGTCTGTCTCGCTTTTCTGAGAGTTTGCTAAGCTCTGGCCCTTTGGAAGAAAACTTCAGTTGGCCTGAATGGACCTAAACATGAAGTTTTGTTTGCAAGAGGCCAAACCCAATGTGTCTGCAGGTTCGTTCAGGTCTGTTTGGGTGCTTTGAAAATAAAACTTTGCTTTTGCATTGTTGTGGATTAAGCAAAGTTTTTTTCCAAAGGGCCCAGATGGATCCAAACAAATGACAGTGGTTCCAAAAACCAAAACTACCCTTTATATGAAAACCTGAGGTTTTCCGATAAAAGGTTTCAGACCTGTAGTATATTGTTGCTATTTGGATAGTTGAACTCGAAAGTGAAGGAAAATGAAGGTAAAATTGACAGTTCTGCGAAAGTGACTTGTTTTTTTAACATAGGTCAGAAAGTCCTTTCTTAATTGTGAGCTCAGAACAGCTTTGTTCCGAGAAAACATGTGACTGAAGTCAAATGATTCAATCAGTTATCTGGGAAATCAATTACTGAATGTTTACAAAGTTAGGCTTTTATAACATACGCAAAAGCAAATGGTTAGGGGCCACAATCAAGCCAAGAAGAACAATTTCATATCAACAGAAGGACAATTTGGTTTGTAGCAGTCTAGGCTTTCAGATTTGAAAAAAAAACAAAAGTCTTAAAACTCTTTTAGCAGTTTATGAAGCAGGGCTTTTAAAGAAGTTCTCATCAAAAGTCAGTGAATTAGCTGGTTTCTATGTATATATACATATATAGCTTCTTTTTTTTAGTAACAGAAATGTGTTCTTTTAATAAAAGAACATTGGCAATCTTGCGTGAATATGCTCAGTGACTGACCTCCATGATAACCATACTGCAAAAAATTAAGCCTGATTTATCAAGTTACTATGACTTATTCAGTATTACCATCATCTGGGAGACATTAAATTCTTAGGTATTACATTGCAACACAAAACTTGTCTTGTTTTCTGCTTTATTCTGAATGTTTTGACAATGTGATCCATTCATACAGCAAGACCATTGATTTGGAACAATGTGGTAAGGCTGTCACCTGGTTTACAGCCCATTTAGTATATATGTCTGAAAGGTCTATCTATACATGATGGCCCATTGTCAGATGCAATCTCATCTGGTAGACTGAACTCACTGTATCTGTCATGGATCCATGACATATTCTTTAACTGTGACAATTTGTAATTTGGAAAAGTGGTCGATGACTAAGAAAATCAGTGCTATGAGAATGAATAAGTCTAGACCCTGGGACTGATGGAATTTCTTGAGCGTCTAGATTTTCTAGTTTTTCGTTTGTGTTGCTTTGCTGTTTCCGGCAGGCTTCACACAACCTCACAGTCTTCTCTACATCATCGTTCAAATTTAGCCAATGTACAATATCCTATGCCAGGTGTCTTGCTTGATCGATGCCCGTATGTCCATGATGTAGCTGTGACAAAATGCCCTCATGGAGAATTTATGGTAAGCATTACTTTTTCCTTATGAAAAAGATACACTTCTTAAAATAGCTACTTCAATTTTGTATATCTAAAAGTATCCGAGAGTGCTTGGCACCTCTTTTACCAGGTCAAGCCATGATAATCTACCGCAGTGACTCAAATCATGGATCATTAGCTTTTTTCTTTGTTAAGATATAAAGCTAAGTTTCTTCCTATAGAAACTTGCATTTTTGTTGGTTGAAATTGAATATGTATCGACTTCACACACGTTTTCCAACTCGATGTCCATGCCGTCTATTTGTAAATCTAGTGGAGTTTCTCCATTCTTATTTGGGACTTGGTAACCTCTTAAATGCATCAAAGGTGACCAGTTTGGTATTAGGTTTGCACTAGATGTCAAAGTACTTTTACTTTGTACTTTTACTAGAAATTATTTGTGGTCTTCATGGTGCACTTGTCAGTGGTTTGCACCAAATTATTTCCACCAGTTTGTGATCAGTTTCCATAGTGGAATGCTCATTGTATATGAACCTGTGGTACCGAATACTAGAATATCTGTTTCATGCTCTATGTTTAATATTTGGATTGTATTTGTGATAGATTTTGCTCCAAATGCAATTGGTTTGCGGTCTTGCATGATGCATGCCTCTAGCACTTTCTAGAAGTATTTACTGCCAAGGTTACCTTCTCCCACAAGTTGTCAAACTGTAGGATACATATTTCTGCTGATAATGCTTGGTTGACTGATTGAAACACATATTGATAGTACTCCTGTCATATATTTGGTGCGTCTTTCTTTAGTTCTTGTTATCCAAATGATATATGATTGGTATTTATGTACAAGGATACTGAAAATTCAAGACATCTGTGCAGGTTTACTTTGTCTTGAGGACTATGCATGTGCCACCAAATGATCCAATCTCATGTTTGGCATTCGCCTCAGATAATAATCTGAATTTTGGATTCAAATCACCTAATGTTGGAATTTTGTGTGGGTGTCTCTTTAGAAAAAGGTTTCAATTTTCATTTTGGTCCGAGCATACTCTATTGTGCCATCTTTCTTCAGCACATTTGTAATGGAACTGCTCCAGTCTGTGTTCTGATGCACATGACAAATTGTACCTTTGCATTCCATATCATTCATCTTACTCTCAGGCATTTCTTGTATATACGAATGCTGCACTTTCAGGTAGGATCAACGGATAGAATTGCATTTTCTCAGAGGTGCAATATAGATTCATTTTTGAAATTCCATATTACATTGATTCAGGATACAACTATTGTTAGTCCTGGAGTGACTTATCGTGTGTATTCTTCTTCTGTTCTGCTGCTATTGATATCTTGGTGATCTTGTTAATGGTCACATGAGATTCACATACCCCCATATTCCTGTTGTTGCTGCTTTTGTTTTGTCCTCTTGGTAGAAGACATGATTTCCATGCAGAATTGTCAATGCTGATTTTCATCTTCAAAATACCAATGCAAAGAATCACTGTACAATTGCTTGCATTTAATCTTCCTGTTCTAGGTTGTACCATTGACTTCTTTAAATCCAAGTTCACAACCTTCAGGGACCCTGACTTGTGGGATGGCTGCATTTTTTCCTTTGTCAACCTTGGTCCTGAGAACTTGTTTACCAATTTTCTTCAGGCATATGATCTTAATAATAGTAAAAGCTTTTTGATTTTGATCAGTTAATGGGCCACGTTCACAACATGGAAGGTTTGTTTGCCTTCTGGTTGGAGGATCTTCCAAATCATCTAGGGAATTTGGTAATCAACTTTCTGATTCTTCCTGCCTTTCGCAAATGCTATTGATGTCTAGGGGTTACTTACTCTCACCCTGTCCTGTGTTATTTTCAGTTGCAGCTTGTGTTTTTTGTTACAAGTAAAGTAAGCCTGCAGTAATTTTATTTTTGTGGTCCTAGCGTAGATGTAACTTTTGCATAGTTTCAGGTCTTGCTGATACTTTCTCCTATGGTGTGGAGGTGCTGGTGTTGGACTAGGGTGGACAAGACCAGATGTCACACGACATCAAGTTATAGTCAAACAGGTTTATTTGACATCTCAAGCTTTTGGAGTGCTGCTACTTCATCAGAAGAAGTGAAGTGAAGTTTAAAGGCTTAAATACTGCTTCCCAGTCTTCCTGGAGTGACTAGTACTCCACCTCCATGGAGGTTTTATCTCTCATTTCATTCTACACTTCTATCTCTGTGCTTTCTCCCTTGACGAAACATTGTCTCATGCAAACTTGTGCCATGATTTTGCCTGTTGCAGGCTGTCAACCTAAGTTTTTCTGAAAACTTTAACTGGAAATTTCTTCTGAATCTTCTGGAAGTTGCCTTTACGGCTAAATCAAACTCAAACTTAATTATCCTTTTGTAAAACTGAGGATTCTGTTTTATAATCTTATGATTTTTGCAAAGTTTCAAAGCATACTTAACAATAAATTCTGCACTTTCCAGATGAATGGCTAACTGCTAATATTCCCTGTTTTCTCTCTCCTTTCCGTCTTGAATAGTGGTACTACAATTTATAGATTTTTAATCCACTAGGATCATACTAGAATTTCGGAAATTTTGGAAAATCATAACAGTTCAGTTTCTTTTTCTGTAGCTACTTCAGAATTCTATCAGAGATAGTAGGAACTGCAGATGCTGGAGATTCTGAGATAACAAGGTGTGGAACTGGACGAACACAGCAGGTCAAGCAGCATCAGAGGTGTAGGAAAGCTGACGTTTTGGGCCTCGACCCTTCTTCAGAACCCTATGTTGTGTTCCTGAAGATTTGTCAGCTTTCAGTCCCTTATATTTCTCTAATACTTACCATCTGCTGATATTAATTACTTTAAGTTCCTCACTGATATTAGCCCTTTGAGTGTCGTTAATTTCTGATATGTTTAGGCCATTTAAGTGTAATGGGCTACAAAATATTTGTTCACCGTCTTAGCTATTTCCTCATTCCCCAGGATCGTTATCTTACCTCTGACTGTTAGGAATTAACATTTATTTTAGCTAACCTCTTCCTTTTTGCATATTTGCACAAACTCTTCCAATTAATTTATATTAGTTTTATTATATTAATTATTATTATTATATAATATTATTATATTATTTATAATATATTATATTAATTTATATTATTGGCTAGTTTTTTTTAACTTTTCTATCAAAATTTTGGTCACTCTTTGCTGCTCTCTAGAGCTTTCCTAATTCTCAGGCTTACTACTAACCTCTAGGACAATACAGGTGTCTTCTTTCATTCTAATACTGTCCGTAACTTTCTAAGATGGCTTAGATTCAGCAGTGCACGCATCTGAATAAAGGCCACCGGACCCGAAACGTTAACTCTGTTTTCTCCTTCACAGATGCTGCCAGACCTGCTGAGCTTTTCTAGCAACTTTGTTTTTGTTCCTGATTTACAGCATCCACAGTTCTTTCAGTTTTTATCTGAATAAATAATTTAGCTTGATAAATCAGTGCTGCACTGCTGAAAGTGCTACCTGTTGAATATCTTTAATCTGAGGCTTGTCTAGTGTTTCAAGTGGACATAGGAGATCACGTGGCCCTATTTGAAGAAAAGCAGACAAGTTCACCCCTAACTAGGCTAATATTTATGTCTCAACCAATGAGACATGCCTTTAAAAAGTCAATATTTCAGTTTCTTAATTAGCTAAATAATGCATTTTCATTTCAAGGAGAAAAACATTGTTAGGTAAGATTTGCATTAAACTATTGCATAATCTATACTTTAATTATCCCTTCTTTAGCTGCTCTTTAAAGCAGTTCCTCAGTATTATGAAGAAGCAACATTTTCAGGAAGAAAAGGGAACATGATAGCTGACGCATTGATGGATCCACTTATTCAATAGTGATGAAAATCGCTTTTTCTTCAGGATTCCAATCTGGAGCAATTCATCATCTTGAAATTCTGATAACTCAGCTAGTATTCGAGTTCAAGACAACTGGTGGCTTAAGATTGGGTTCAAAATCCCAAAAGACAAGTTGGTCACTGTTAGTTCAATGGACCTCTTATTGACGAAATCCATGACTAATGCCAACTGAATGGCTCCCTGACAATTGTCAGATCAGAAATGTTAGTGTCTCTTTTGGATTAAAAAGACGCTGTCTCCTTCACAGTTGGATTGCCACATTGAATATATTCGCCTCCAGTAATATTTTCCAGTAATTTCAAGGACAGTTTTATGATCTTAATTTAAAAAAATGATTTGTAAAGCAGCTTGTGATCAGGTATATGGAAAGTGGTTGCATCTCATGTATCAGGACTTTGTAGTCAATTATACAGTTCATTTTGTTTTAGAAGATGGAATCCCCTTATTGCTGATGCTACAAAGACTTTTGATTTCAAAAATAACAAGGTGGCACTTCATTTTGGAGGAATGGGGTTCTCCTTTGGAAAAGGGCCTCTGATGGGCACCAAGTATCATTAGATCATAGAATCCCGACAGTATGGAAACAGGCCCTTCAGCCCAACAAGTCCACACCGAACCTCAAAGCATCCCAACTAGACCCACCTGCTATAACGTACCTAATCTACACATCCCTGAACATCTTGCGCAATTTAGCACAGCCAATCCACCTATCATACACATCTTTGGACTGTGGGAGGAAACCAGAGCACCCAGAGGAAACCCACGCTGACATGGGGAGAACATGCAAACTCAACACAGACAGTCACTTGAGGGTGGAATTGAACCCGGGTCCCTGGCGCTGTGAAGCAGCAGTGCTAACCACTGAACCACCATGCCACCCTATTTTGTTTAATTCATTCATGTGATGTGGGAGCTGCTGGCTAGGCCAGCACATATTACTCATTCCTAATTGCTCAGAAAGCAGTCAGGAGTCAACCTGAAGAATCGTCTGAAAGGAACAATAACCTGGTCACAAGGTAAACCAGGCTTTGCTGGGTTGCCTGGATACTTGGCATGGGTATACTGCACTGTAGGAAAAGTCCCTGTTTGTGGAAGGAGACACTTAATTAGCCAAATAACAGTAAAATACCCATTGGGGTTGGCAGGTAAAACAATTTTATACCAACTCCCATCCTACTATTCTTCCCTAGAGGGTCCATAAATTTCAGTCCATTGTCGCCATCACTTAAATTAGCATTTTTTTGATCCGGATTTATTAACTTATTGAATTTAAATTTCTCATCAGTGATGGTGTGAAGTAAACTTGTGAAAGAAGGTTTTGCCTTAGCTCTGTCCTAAATGAGCAACCCCTTACTTTTAAGCTAGTTCTCACAAGAGGCAACACGCTTTCCACACACACCCTGTCACTACTACTGGACCTTGTATGTTTCAATCAAGTCAATTCTTAGTCTTCTAAATTCCAGCGGATGCACATCTAGTCTGTCCAATCTATGCTCATGAGACAATACATTAATTCCAGGTATTAGTCTAGCAAAATGCCTCTGAACTGCTTTTACAACTGAGTGCATTTACATGCTGCCTTAAATAAGAAGACCAATACTATAAACACACTCTCGCTGTAGTCTCACCAGTTCCATTGTAGAACTGAAGTATAATTTGCTTACTTTCTTATTGCCAACTCTCACAATAAATGATACCATTCTATTAGCTTTCCTGGTTACTTATTGCAAAGTGCATTTGAACGTTTTTTGATGTATACTCTAGGACATCCAAATCCCTCTGCATCTCAGATCTCTGTAAGTTCAGCACTTAGGCAATATGCTTCTTGTATATTCTTCCAGCCAAAATGGACAATGACACATTTTCCCACATTATAATCCATTTGCCAGATCTTTTTTCCACTCATGTATCCTATCTATATCCCATTATATTCTCCATGTCCTTCTATTCCTGCCTATCGTTGCGTGATCAGCAAATTTAGCAATTATATCTTAGGTGTCTGCCTCCAAATCAGTTATGTAAATTCTGAAATGTTGAGGGCCCAGCACTGATCCCTGTGGTGCACTATTCACTGTATCTTGGCAATCTGAAATTTACCCAATTGTGCTTACTGTTTGTTCCCTGGAAGCCAGCCACTCCTCCACCATGCCAATTTGTTACTCCCTCCACTATGAGCATTTATTTTCCGCCATAGTCATTGATGTGGAATCTTCTTAAATGTTTTCTAGAAATCCAAGTACAGTTCTTTTATTGTTCCTCTTTATCCACAGAGCAAAGAACTTCCTCAAAGGACGCCAATAAATTGGTCAAATATGATTTTCCTTTCATCAAACTACCTTGACTCTGACTCATTATTGGAACTCTTTTAAATGCTTTTTTTAATATGTTTAATGATAGCCTCCAACATCTTCCCTATAATAGATGTTAACACAACTGGCCTGTAGTTTCCTGCTTTCTGCCTCCTTTATTGAATAAAAGAGTTATATTTGCTATTTTCTAATTTAATGGAATCTTTCCTGAAATTAGGAAATTTTGGAAAACTGAAAGCAAATCATCAACTATATCACTAGCCATTTATTTTTTGATGCTAGGTTGAAGTTCATCAGAACCTGAGACTTGTCAGCCCACAGATTCATTACGTTTCTCAGAACCCCATTTCTAGTGATTGTATTTTTTTAAAAAATGGTCCCTCCCTTCTGTTTACTGAATCACAGCTATTTCCGGGATATTACTTGCATCCTCTATTATGAAGACTGATGCAGAATACTTGTTTTATAGCTGCTCCATACGTGACGACCGTTGAATAGATGTGATGGATCTATAGTGTGTGGAAAAGATGTCCTCGTGATTTACATTGAAAATGTATCTTTTAGTATGGGCCACGTTGAGTTACAATATAACTAATGAGATCAAGAGGTGCCTGCCAATAACTGCTAACTACCCCTGGGGTTATTCTAATAGACCTAGCAAACTGGTGATGCATGCCTCAACAAGCCATTCAAGAATCATGTTCTGGCCAAACAGTATAGATGGATGGCTTGCAGATAAAACAGGTGAAATAAGTGCTCTAAGATAATAAAATGTGAGGCTGGATGAACACAGCAGGCCAAGCAGCATCTCAGGAGATGCTGCTTGGCCTGCTGTGTTCATCCAGCCTCACATTTTATTATCTTGGAATTCTCCAGCATCTGCAGTTCCCATTATCTCTGAAATAAGTGCTCTGCCTGGCTTGATGTTTTATGGAACTCCATCACCAAATTGTCAGAATGTTATCAGTGCACAAACTGTCATCAGACCGTTCAGAAAATGTACAATATTCAATTTAATAGATGGGAGGAAGATGATTTGTAATGCACGCGTGATTCTGAAAATGAAAACATCAATATGATCCAGAGTGTGATTGTTTCAAAGGTGCCATACCTAAATAAATTAGAATGAATTAAATTAACTCCTCATGTTAGATGCTGAAGACAACAAATCTAGTGGGTTTCTATGATGGTTAAAGGTATCTTTGTGTAATTAATTTATTCAATAAATCATGCCACATTAACTAAAGATAAATTACCAATGTTATGTTTTTCACATTTAAAAATGATTTCTACTTGCATCAAGGGAAGGTAATGGCCTAGTGGTATTATTGTTGGACTGTTAATCCAGACACCCACATAACATTCTGGGGCCTGGTTTGAATCTTGCCATGGCAGATGGTGAAATTTGAATTCAGTAAATATCTGAAATTAAGAATCTAATGATGACCATGAATCCATTGTTGATTGTCAGGAAAAGTCCATCTGCTTCACTAATGTCCTTTCGAGAAGGAAACTGCCTACATGTGACTCCAGACCCACAACAATGTGGTTGATTCTCAACGGCCCTCTGGGCAATTAGAGATGGGCAATAAATGCTGCCTAGCCAGAGACAACCTCATCCTGTAAATTAATAAAGAAAAAAAAATCCACATCCAGTGGTTTGTGTTTTATACTTCAATTATTAGGAGATATCCACTTGTGGACCAAATTTTGAAGGATTTAGAGGATAACTTCTATGCCATCATCTACATTGACTTAATTCCACCCAGGTGGAATTATGTTTTGTGGTACTGTAAGACCCCTAGGACATCACAGGATGCCCTTGGTCATGTTCAACTGCGTCAACTGTTAATAAAGAACTCCTAGCAACCAATTAGATGTTTTATCCAAATGATGAAACCTTGACTATACCTTATTTAAGGTGAATAGCAAAATAAATGTGTTCAAGTGAGATTAATTGAGAAGTTATTACATTGTCAATTTCGGTGCAAAACTACTGCTGACCAACCTGATGGAGAGACTTAGGACTGAGGTTATCCTTAACCGGAGAAGGTAAAGTGGTGGTTTAATAAATGTGTTCAAAATATGAATGATTTTGCTTTAGGATAGAAAATTGTTTATAAATAAAAAAGCAGAGAGCTAGTAACTTCAGAATTTGCTGTTATGAAATCTCATTTACCTAGGTTAATCTGGCAAAATAAAACGGTTGCACAATAGAATGCTACAGAACATTCATCTCATCTTGGATATGTAAGCTCTTTAAAGAGTGATTCACTTAACTCACTCTCCTCTTCATTTCTCCAAGGCATGAAAAAATTTCTCCATTAGGTTTATGAATATCTAAAATAGGGAGAAGTAGACAATTTGGTACCTCCTGAGAGCTCAGCCATTCAATCATAGGTATTTAGCCAATTCTTTTTGGAAAATTATTAATGAGTCTGACCATTATCCTTTGAAAGAGTGCATTCCAGGTGAGCACAACTTACCATGTATTTTTTCATCTGTCTTTCTTTATTTGATATTTCCAATACAAGTGGTATTTTGGTTTCGGACAAAAAAATTATGCTGCACACAAACAAGCAGATTGCCAAGAACTTGAGGACTTGCTTCTTTCCAATCCCCAGTTTCACAAGTAAAATTGAAAAGCTAACACGGCTATTGCCCTTAGAAAAGGAGCTCTACACTTTGTTTTGACATGCTGCTCTACGTAAGATTTAGGAGCAAAATTAGGCCATTTGGCCTACCAAAGTCTGTTCCAGCGCTCAATCATGATAGATAGGTGTCTTAATCCCATTCTCCTGTTTCCTTTTTGTAATCCTTGATCCACTATTAATCAATAACATACCTATCTCTGTCTTCAATACACTCATTGACTTCCCCTCCACAGCTTTCAACTGCAACGTGTTCCACAGATTCATGATGATCTAACTCAAGTTGACTTCAACTCAGTTCTAAGGGGTTGTCCCTTCAGGCTGAGG
Source organism: Stegostoma tigrinum (assembly GCF_030684315.1). Taxonomy (NCBI): domain Eukaryota; kingdom Metazoa; phylum Chordata; class Chondrichthyes; order Orectolobiformes; family Stegostomatidae; genus Stegostoma; species Stegostoma tigrinum. The sequence continues at coordinate 34,786,034 of NC_081360.1, read as the reverse complement.
TTGTGCTTGGGTCCTAGTCTCTCCTACTAATGGAACATCTTCCCCAAGTTCACTCTATCCAGGCCTCTCAGTATTCTAAATGCTGTTGAGTACAAACCTGAAGTCCTCAACTGCTCCTCCTATGATAAGCCCTTCATTCCCAGGCCCCTCTTCAACAGTAGCACATTCTTCCATAGACAGGTCTGCTGACAATATTCCAAATGTGGTCTGACCAGAGCCTTATACAATCTCCGCAGTACATCCCTGTTCTTGCATTCTAGCCCTCTCAGAATAAATGCTAACATTGCATTTGCCTTCCTAACTGCCAACTGAACCTGCATGTTAACCTAAGAGAATCCTGAACTGGGACTCCTAAATCCAGATTTCCGAAGCCTTTCCTCATTTAGAAAATAGTCTATTCCTCTATTCTTCTTACCAAAATACATAACCTCACCATTTTCCCACATTGTATTCCATCTGCCATTTTTCTGCCCATTTTCCTAGCCTGTCCAAGTCCTTCTGTAGCCTCCTCACTTCCTGAAAAATACCTGGCCCTCCACCAATCTTTGTTTCACTTACAAACTTGGCGACAATGCCCCTAGTTCCTTTGTCCACATCATTGATATACAATATAATAGCTGTTATCTTCATACTGACACCTGAGGAACTCCACTAGTCACCAGCTGCTTCCTGAAATAGACCCCTTTATCCCAACTCTCTGCCTTATGCTAGTCAGTCAACCTTCTATTCATGCCAATACCCTGCCCCTGACACCATAGATTTTCATCTTTCTTAGCAGCCTCTGTGCGGCTCCTTGTCAAAGACCTTCTGGAAATCCAAATAGATCACATCTCTGGCTCTCGTTTGTCTAAGTGGTCATGACCTCCTCAAAAAATTCTAACGGATTTGTCAGGCATGACTTCCCGTTGAAGAAGCTGAGTTGACTCTGCCCTATTTTACCATGCGCTTCTAAGGACTCCATAATCTTATCCTTAATAATGGACTCTAAAATCATACCAACAACTGAGGTCACTCTAACCAGCCTATAATTTACCATGTTCTGTCTCCCTTCCTTCTTAGCCATTTTCCAGTTCTCTGGGACCCTGTAGGGTGGCACATGGCTCAGTGGTTAGTAATGCGCCCCACAGTGCCAGAGACCTAGGTTTGATTCCAGCCTTGTGAGACTGTCTGTGTGAAGTTTGCACATTCATCCCATGTTGATGTGACTTTCCTCTGGGTGCTCTGGTTTCCTCACACAGCCCAAAGATGTATGGGTTAGGTGGATTGGCCGTGCTAAATTGCCCGTCTAGGGATGTGTACTCTAGGTGAATTAGCCTTGGGAAATGCAAGGTTACGGTAGGTAGTGTGTGCCTGGGTAGGATGCTGTTCAGAGTGTCAGTGTGAACTTAATGGGCCGAATGGCCTGCTTCATCACTTTAGCGAGTCTGATTCTCCTTGACTCTGGTGTTTCTTGAGACAATGCCACCAATGCCTCTGCAATCTCCTCAGATATCTCCTACAGACGTTGGGGTATAGTCCATCTAGTCTTGGTGATTTATCCACTTTCAAACCTGTCAGCTTCTCCAACACATTCTCCTTGGTGATGCGATTACACTTACCTCTGCCCCCGACTCTCTTGAAATTCAGGTATGGCATTGGTGTCTTCTACTGTGATGACTGATGTAAAGTATCTATTCAGTTCTTCTGGCTATTTCTTTGATTCCCATTATTACTTTTCCAGCCTCATTTTCTAGTGGTCCAATGTCCACTGTTGTTTATCTCTTACCTTTTCGATATCTAAAAACACTCTTGCAACATTCTTTTATTTTATCATTTGAAATTGAATCTGACAGTCTGGAATTCCAATGTGCCAAACAGTTTAAAATTGAAAGGCTTCATCTTATCATTCTAGCATGAAAAATATTAAGAGGCAGTGTAAACTTTCAGGATCTACGAAGATTTTTTTTGAAGATCACCCCCAGATCCTTCATGGTGCTAAAAGCCACTAGGATTTTGGGCAAAAAGAAACCTTTTTGTTCTCAGTACTGACTTCTTTAGCATCATTGTGCTATTCATCTTCAGACATACTAACACACCCAAGATTATTGCAGTCTTTAGAATTCTGCCTCCATGCTTTTAAGCTCAGAAACAGCCAGGTAGGCAATTGCGATTTTGCCATGAGTATGACATTGTGGGAGATCCTGAGAACTTCTGTGGAATGAATATGGTATGCAGGCATTCTGTTAACCACTGGCATTTCAAAAGAAAATATTTCTACTCCTATTTCTTAAGTTTTAGCTAAAGTGAGGCCCCGAATCAATTAGAACAGTAGCCCTTGTAATTTTCTATAGGGCGATGTAACTGTTGTCAGAGAAAGCGTAGCCTTCACTTTCCTCTACAATTAGAATCCAACATTCTGTTTTTCTGAAGATGCTTGACTATCTAATTTTTGCGACTGATAGTTAGAGCATGCTACAATTATAAATCTTCAACACCAAACAATCTCTCAGTTAGAAAGCATTAACTCACTAGCAATGTTAAAAAAACTCAAAACTAATCAGAAAATAAATATTATTGTCTGGTGTTAACATATGGCATTACCCTCAATATCAGTAGGAAAACTTTTTTTTAGTGCTAGACCAAGTTTATAACAATGTCTTACCTTTTCACTCAAGAAAATATCTGCATGAGAACCACTAAGGACTCAGCCAAAATAATATGTAATTGATTTTGTAATTTGTTAAGGAAGAGAGTGGGATGGGATAGAAGATGCTCTGTTCAAGAAACAATAGCCAATTATCAACTAGGTCGGATGGAGGTTGGTAGAAAGATCGAACTGGGTGCTGTGATCATATGATTGAAAACTGATCAATGATTAACAACTTTGTGAGGAAATGGAAGGGGTTAAAGTTAGTTTACTGGGTCAAGGGAGTTTATTGTGCAGGGAATGGGATAGGATGACAAATGATTCATGGAACTTTGCTAGCTGATGTTGGAACAAATTGTGATGTAACTCTATAGGTAATTTGGCTACCCTGTATCTTTAAGTTTCAGTAATACACCATAAGTGAATCTGGCAAAATACTGGTTTGATTATCTGCTTTTAGACTTGGCTACCTAACAGAATGCTATTCGACCCTATTTACAGCCAAATTATCCTGGCAACCAAAGATAACCCTCATTGGCAACTAAATTAAAGAAAACCAAAAGTATTTCATGAACACAAACAGCGACTGAGAAAGAAAGAATAGAAAGGTAAGAATAGGACTAATCAGAGACCAATCAAGTAACACGTATATAGGAGTGCAAGACATGCAATGGCTCTGGATGGTTACTATCTGCTTTTTCCCATAAAAAGAGTTGAGAAAGGTGAGAAAATTGGATGGGATGAACAACATGAGGGCAAGCATTTTAAGGTATTTAGCATCCTTGAAAGTGGTTAAATCAACATGTATGAATGAAAAGTATTCCAAATTGCTGAGTAATATGAGGGACAAAAAGTGGAGACTCCTATTGTGGATACAGGCAGTCCACTTGTTTTGTTCCATGAATATGGATCTTAGGAATTAGGTAATCAACAAAAATTTCCAGTGCCATTGTTCATGCTAGAAGTCTTCTAGATTGCTCCATTGACTGTCTCAGACTGACTGTCTGCCTCTGTGACATCATTACAATGGATGGTCTCTGTGACATCATCACAATGGATGTAAGCTCTTTTAGATTAATGTACATCTCCAACCACCAAAGTTTTTGTTCCAATTCTTCTTATTATTACTACATACATTTTTCTTTTTATATTTACATTTTTATGTCATGCCATCTTCCATAACAACTGCCCCACCCAAGATTTCTGAAATTCAATAGGTTCTGTCAATTTGGAAGTTTTGCAACTCTCTCCACATGTGCTTTCTTCTGATTCAGAAGAATTTCGGTCTCTCTTAGTTCTTGACTTGAATGGTCTTTCTGGAGATTTGAAGTTCCTTGCTCTTTTTGAGTTCAGGTTCAACATCTGGTTCATCTGAATATATCACTTCTCTTGGAATAAGATTCCTTCTCTTTTGTCTTATAGCACCTTCTACCTTATGCATTATGGAAGATCTTTGTCAGTTTTCATCACTTTGGAATGTCATGCCTTCAGTTTGATCATGCATCCATACATTTTGACTTTTCCACTGTTTTGGCAAATTCTTAGAATGGTAGCTTTCATTGTAATTCTTGACTTGTTGCTTTCTGTAGGATTTCTTTTTGATTTTAATTTTAATTTGGAAGGAATGGAATGAGTCTGTAGTTCATTAGTTTGAAAATCTTCATTATTTTTCAAAACTTACTTGATGGCTCGGACATATCATTCAGTTTCACTGTTGAACTGAAGACATCATTGTGAAGTTGAAATAAATTCAAATTAACTACTTTCTGTCAGGTACTTGAAGAATTCATTTGCACATTTTTGTCCACTGTCAGAAACAACTTTATCTAGAATTCCCCAGATCGCAAAACATATTTTTAATACCTTAATTACTATTTCAGCAGTTATACTATACAACATTTCAACTACAATCCATCTTGAAAAGTAATCCATAACAATCTAATGTGAGTTACCATTGAATATGTGCAGATCCCTTCTCAGCCTTTCTTGTGGCATGATGCATATTTAGTTGATATCAACAGTTTTCTTTGTTCAGGTAAATGTATTGAATCTATTTGGCAAATAGAAATATTTTCTTCAATACCCTTTGAAATCCTGGGCTTCCTCACTGATGACTGAGCCCTTGCTCAACATTTATGAATGCAGAAGTGACCATCTGCTCTTGATGGGCTTGAGTCTAGCCTGACTTTGTGCTGCAGTAGATTGAGTATTCACTTACATTTCTCCAATAGAATTAACATCTCATTGTGTAAGACTGTCAATGTTGATCCAGAGAGGGTACCTGCCTTTGCTGCAGTTTACTATGTGCATTGACTACTTACAGTCATAGAGGCATAGAGATATACAGCACAGAAACAGACCGTTAAGTTCAACTCATCCATGCCGACCGGCTATCCTAAATAAATCTAGTCCCATTCGCCAGGGTTTGGCCCATATCCCTCTAAATCCTTCATAATCGTACACCCATCCAGAAGCCTTTTAAATTTTGTAATTGTACCAGCCTCCATCACTTCCTCTGGCAGGTCATTCCATACATGCACCGCCCTTTGTGTGAAAAAGTTGCCCCTTAGGTCCCTTTTAAATCTTTCCCCTCTCACCTTATATCTATCCCCTCTAATTTTGGACTTGCTCACTCTGGGAAAAAGAACTTGATGATTTACCCTGTCCATGCCCCTCATGGTTTTATAAGCCTCTATGAAGTCACCTCTCAGCCTCCAACATTCTTTCTTAAGCAAATCCCATTTGAAATGTTTGTATTTTTTGGAAACATTCTTGAAAGTTCCTTCTTAAAGTGATTCTTGGCCTTCTGTTGATTAACTTCTTTGATTTTCTGAATAATAGTCAGGTCAATACAAACTCTAGTGCTCAAGGGCGAAAGACCATGTATGTATAACGTATAATATCCAATTTCTAATATCTGTTTTTTCTTAAGTTGGAAAGTTGCTTTTTTGGCTGTTAATTCAATTCCTCCTGAACCATATAACTGAATTTTTGTTGGGTGCTGGTCATTTTTTTTCCTTATTCTTTCATAACCAAGGTTCTCTGTCCAACAATACATTTGCTCCAGTGCCTAACCTGAAGTTTGTTTTGCATTGATGAGAATGTCTGTGAGCCAAAATGTTGGATCAACTTCATTGAGCTCAACAAGGAGGATTTTTACATTATTTAAAAGACTGTTCTACTTCGTTGATAATGTTATGTATGAAAACTTTGTTTTGTATTATTTTTAAATTTCAGTGTTCTGAATTTAATAAATCTCCTGAAAATTACGTATTATCTTGCAGTGAAAGCATTTAGCTAGGCTACGGTTCACACATTACAACACGGACAGGGACATCTTGCACTTGCCCTCCTAGCTAACTTATTTTGTTTTACTGTCTCGTTCTTAAGAAACTGAATAGGCTATATAGATCTTCCTCTCCTCAGAAGATTGATCTGTTTTTCTTCCGGTCATCTGCCTGTCTTAAGAACTGAATGGTTTTCCCCAGAGCGAGGTCTTCGTTTGACTGTATTAAATTCAGCGACGACTCATCAGCAATACCTAAAATGAATTGATCACCGATCAATTCTACCTTCAAATCTCCACTTTAAGATCTCCAAATATTCTATGGAGATTATTAGTAAGAAAACCTTCTTTTGGAATTCTATGAAGACATTACGAGCAAGGTGGACAGTGGGGACCCAGTGGATGTGGTGTACATAGATTTCCAAAAGGCCTTCGACAAGCTGCCGCACAAGAGGCTGCTATATATGGTAAGGATGCATGGTGTGAGGGGTAAAGTATTAGGATTGTTTAACTAACAGGAAGCAAAGAGTGGGAAGAAATGACTGCTATTCTGGCTGACTAGTGGTGTGCCTCAGGGATCGGTGCTGGGACTGCAACTATTTACAATTTATATAGATGATTTGGAGTTGGGGACCACGTGTAGGGTGTCAATGTTTGCAGATGACATCAAGATGAGTGGCAGAACAAAATGTGCAGAGGACTGTGAAACTTTGCAGAGGACCATAGATACATTGAGTGAGCGGACAAAGGTCTGGCAGATGGAATACAATGTAAACAAATGTGAAGTCATACATTTTGGTAGGACTAATACTAAAAGGGATTATTACTTAAACGGTAAAAAGTTGCAGCATGCTGCTATGCAAAGGGACCTGGGTATCCTTGTCCATGAATCACAGAAGCTTGGTCTGCAGGTACAACAAGTAATTAGGAAGGCAAAAGGAATTTGGTCCTTCATTGCGAAAGAGATTGAGTTTAAAAGCAGAGAGGTTATGTTGCAGCTGTACAAAGTGCTAGTGAAGGCACATCTGGAGTACTGTGCACAGTTTTGGTCTCCTTACTTGAGGAAGGATGTACTGGCACTGGAGGGGGTGCAGAGAAGGTTCACTAGGTTGATTCCAGAGTTGAGGGGGTTGGCTTATGAGGAGAGACTGAGTAGATTGGGATTATATTCACTGGAATTCAGAAGATTGAAGGGGGATCTTATAGAAACATATAAAATTATGAAGGGAATATATAAGATAGAAGTAGAGAGTATATTCCCACTGGCAGATGAAGCAAAGACAAGAGGGCATAGCCTCCCTATTAGAGAGAGCAGATTTAGGACTGAATTCAGAGGAACTTCTTCACTCAGAGGGTTGTTAATCTATGGAATTCCTTGCCCAGTGAAGTAGGTGACACTACTTCAGTAAATGTTTTTAAAGCTATGGTAGTTTTTTTTGAACAATAAAGGAATTAAGGGATACGGTGAGAATGTGGATAAGTGGATCTGAGTCCATGAAAAGATCAGCCATGATCTTATTGAATGGCGGAGCGGGCTCGAAAGGCCGAATGGCCTACTCCTGCTCCTAGTTCTTAAGTTCTTATATCTTTAAACCCAACGATTCACTGGGATTCTGAACTCTAATTGAATCGTGCTCCTTTCAAAATATTATTATGTCTAAGATGGAAGTAATTGTCAAAAGCAAGTAAAATTATGACAAATTAGTTTGGTGCTTCACTAATTCCTAGTCAATCAATTACATCATCACCTTTGCCTCCAACTGCAGAAATATTACTATCTAATTTGAAACAATTCTGTAGCTAAAAGTTGTCTCCCTTAATGACATCCAGTGCAGTGCCTGTCCTTGTCTATTTGTGTGATTAAATCATCTTGGCAATGAAAATTCAGATGAAATGTCTTTCTATACAAGCTACTTTTTTTTATTATTTATCTTGCCATAATGGAATCTTTTTACATTGATGTAGGTCTTCCACACTTTGGAGTCTTGATATGATTCTTGTTGTGGTCTCTTTTCCAATTCAATACGTTCTTTGGCTGAACCAGAACATTTTTGTAAACTCTCTCAAATGTTCAAATCAACTTTTTTGGAAATATTTCCCTGTGATTCTGTCTCTGCTTATGGCTCCCATATGTTATCATAGCAATGCTCAACTGAAGCTGCAAAATCATTAAAACTACTTTGCCTTTCAGTCTGATTTTATTACACTGTTAAATTTGAGTTTTCCACCCAGCTTGGTTTTCACACCTGACCTCAACTGCTGTTCAGCTGAACTGGCTCACTACAGAACTCAAATCCAATTTGCAGACTACCACCTCATATATTGTCACCTGGACCTATGTCATGCATCTCATCGGGTTCTTTATTTTCTACCCCTGTTTCAGGTTTTTCAGTCTGTTTATTTAATTCTGTTTGTGTTTTCTTTTTGAATTCATTTTCATCATACTGCATTTGTTTGAAGATGCACTACTACCACTTCTGCCAGCATTTTGTGGTTTATTGTGGATGGGGTAGTTCACGTCATTGGCTTAACTAGTAGGGACCTTGAAAGTTGGGCAAAGCTTATTCTGTTGTTGTAAACTATACATAGTTGATGTGAATGTTTCCATCAGTGTTGCTGTTCGTTGCTGGAAGTCTTTCATGTCTAACCACTTGTGTCTCAGACAGTCTATACAACAGCATCACATTTGATTGTGCTGATCAAACTTTTCTCGGTATTAACCTTTTCAGATGCATAACTATTCAGTTCTAACCATAATTTGTTCATCCTCTCTGCTGCGATTGTACTGCCTGGGGACCGCTGGATGTCTAATGTCAAACAATTGCTTAAAAAAGGAGAAAGGGCAAACCCTTTATTTTGTAATAGTCAGGATAGTCAGCCTAACCTTGGTGTTGGCCAAATTATTGGAAACAATTCTGAGGCAGTATAAATCATCATCAGAGTGGTATAGGTTAATCAAATACACAGTCATCACAGACTGGCTAAAGGAAGGTGGTGTCAAACAGATTTCATTGGATTCTCTGAAGATGTAACACTGAGGACTGATGAGAACAGCACATTTGGTAGAGTCTACATGGATTTTAGCGAGGATTTAAACAAAGTCACACATGGCAGTCTGGTCATTAAATTAAAGTTCATGGGATCCAACAGACAGTGACAAGTTTGATTCCAAATAACCACAGTGACAAAAAGCCTTGGTCAATTGATATTTATGTGACTGGAAGGCTGTTTCCAATTTGAATTTGCAAATTTCAGTACTAAATTCCTTGCTATTCAGATTCAGACAATAATCTAGAGCTACAATGATTAAAAAATTTGCAAATGACACAAAAATGACATTTTGCCTGGTTGATCGTAAGTACGAAAGCGGCAGATTTATTTTTGTTCATTCGTGAAGTGTGAATATTGCTGGCGAGTCTAGTACTTATGGTTCATCACTTATTGCTGTTGATAATGTGCTGTCTTCTTGAACAGCCTGCATCCCATACGGTGTACTGACGTACATGGTATTGTTAGGATGGAGTTTCCAGGATTTTGACCCAGTAACAGTGAAGGAATGGTGATGGAGTTCCAACTCAGGAAGGTGTATGGCTTGGAGGGTGTTCCCACATACCTACTGTTTTTGTCCTGCTAGGCGGCAGAGGTAATTGGTTTGGAAGGTGCTGTTTCAAGATCCTTGGTGTATTGTTGCAGTGTATGTCATAGACGAAACACACTGTATGTTTATGACGGAAGGAGTGGATGCTGAAGGTATCCATTAACAGATTTATGCTGGATGGTTTTGAATTTCCTCAGTATTGCTGAAGCTGCACGAATCCAGGATAGTGGAGAATATTCTGTCACAGTCCTGATATGTGTCTTGTTATTGGTAAACAGACTTTGGGGAATCAGGAGGTGAGTTACCTGCTGCAGAACTCCCATACATTGATCTTCTGTAGTAACTACAGTATTTATATGGCTGGATTTTCTCGGGTTCTGCACAGTGGCAACCCTTGGGATATTAATAGTGGGGGATTCAGCAAAGATAATGCAATTGAATATCAATGCATGATGGTTGGACTCTCTCTTGTTGGAGGTCATCATTGCCAGGCACCTGTATGGTCTAAATGTTACTTACCACTTATCAGCCCAAACCTAAATGTTATTTCGGTTTTGCTGCATTTGAACATGGACTCCTTCAGTACCTGAGAATGATGTTGTGTAATCATCAGTAACTGTTTCCCACCTCTGACCTTGTGATTGGGAGAAGGTCATTGATGAAGCGGCTAAAGATGGTTGGGCCTAGGACACTACTCTGAGCAATTCTTGTAGTGATGTCCTGTTCCTGAAATGATTGATTTACAGCAAATACAACTGGCTTCCTTTCTGCTAGCTGTGATATCAACCAGCACAGAGCTTTCCTCTTGATTCTCATTGACTGCAGTTTTGCTGAGGTCCTTTGATTTGGCTCAGTCAAATGCAGCAATGATGTCAATTGCAGTTACCTTTTGGTTTGGACTAAGGTTGAATTGAGGTCAGGAGTTGAGCAGACTTGAAGGAACCCAACCTGAGCACCAGTGAACAGGTTATTGTTTAGTAGGTGCTGCTTGATACACTGATGATGACACCTTCCATCTCCTGGTAGGTCTGCTCTGCTTCTGGGACTGCCTTAGCGATGGGACTGAGCATACCCATGGATGGTAATGGTGGTCACTGGGACATTGACTGCAGGAAATCATCAAAAGACAGGTGCAATCAGCAAAAAAGTGAGAAAAGTAATTCAGTCCAGAAAAATGTGAGTTGATACACTGGAGAGGACAAAGGAGGCAAGAAAACATTCAATGAACGATAGGATTCTGAGAAATGTAGAAGAACCTGGTGACCTTGAAGTAAATTTTTATAGATCTCTGCAGGATACGTGGATAAAATCGTCAAGAAGGCATACAATATACTTTATTTTATTGTATGAAGCATAGAGTATAAATGAGGCAAATAATGAAACATTTGTAGACCTGTTAGGCTGACAACAGCATGAGCATAGTTTATAGTTCCTGTTACTGCATTACAGGATACATGTGATTGTAATAGAGAGGGTGCAGACATTTACAACAATATTATTAGGATGGGAGAAGTTAGATAATTAGTAAAGATTGGATATGCTGTATTGCTTTCCTTTAGAACAGAAGAATCTGAGATGGGTGTTAATTGAGGGTTATGAAATGGAATGGACAGGTTGGACCTGCTTCTATTGATACAGAAACCGATGACCACTTCTGAGGCAGAGTCACTTGACCCGAAACATTAACTCTGACTTGTCTCACAGATGCTGCCAGAACTGCTGAGCTTTACAAGAAATTTCTGTTTTTTGACTCTAATCAATGTCTTGGCCATCCTTGTCCTATTTTATTGGATTCACCCCTTGTCCACAGAACAGAAGAGTATTCAATTAATTGATGTTTGTGGAGGATAAATCTTTCAAAAGCACCAGGGAAAGTATTGGCAAAATGAAGCCTGTTTCCAATGGATAAGAATTTAAGCAGCACTGGTATGGGTAAGGAATATATGGAGATGGCTGTTTTTGGAATTAGAAATGGGGATGCTTGATGTTTGCTGGATCTGGATTTGAAAGTTCAGCATTGTGCTGAAGAGAAAACTGATATCATGTATTGCCAGATTAAGCTTAAGCAACTAAATGTCAACGGTATTGGAAATAATAGGGGTTTGGAGGCAAGTTTTGTTGGAACAACTAAGCTGTAATCTGATTGTCCCATTCTTTGACTCTGACATATTTATGACTTAATTTTGTATCAGGAGGCCTCAAGCAGAAATACATATGTTTAAAAAATCATCCAGCAATAAAGATTTAAATAAGTCAGTGAGAACAATTCTGTTTAAGTAGGCATATTGCAACATGTTTACAACACTTAAATTGCTTGCATATTTCAACTTATATATTTTAGCCTGGAAACTTAGGGACTTAGAAAAGGAAATTGCTTGATTTTAAAAAAACTTAGAATTTCAAGCAAATGCGGATTTCTGATATGGGATACCTTTAACAACAGAACAGCTTTAGATGATAGAAAACAACCAACCTGTTAGTCTACCTGTCTTTATTTTATAACAATTGTAAACCCCACAGCCTATCTATTTGTAATTATTCAGTGTTTATACTGCACATTTACATTAATATGAGCTAGATGATAGCACCCTCAGTTCTGCATCAGAGCATTCCTTATTAAAACCCCATTCGAGAGGCTTGAACACAGTCCAGGTTGAGAAGCCAGTGGGCAAAGTGAGACTGTTACCTTATCAGAAATGTCATCTTTCACATCAGATATTAAAACAAGTCCCATTCCTTCTCTTAAATGTACCTACTTCATTTGTGACACTACTCACAAAAGCTTAAGGAACATCTTTGGTTGAAGCAAGATGGGAGGTTTTGCTGAAGATCAGAAGATTTCTGTGATTGATTGCCTTGAGGAAAACAGCATTGTAGAACTCATTTACAATAAAGTGGCATCCTATTGAGTAAGTGCAACACCATTGTGCAGCCATTCTTTGTGTTTGAGGGGAAGGTGAATAAAACTGATAGGACGTCTACCAGATAACAGTATCAAGTCAATGCCACATCTGCTATGACAGGGGAAGTAATGGCCGAGTGGTATTATTGCTGGACAGTTAACGCAGCGACTGAAATAACATTCTGAGGACCCAGGTTCAAATCCCACCACATCGGATGGTGGAATTTCAATTCAATAAACTATCTGGAATTAAGAATCTAATGATGCCCATGAATCCATTGTTGATTGTCAGGAAAAATCCATCTGGTTCACTAATGCCTTGTAGGGAAGGAAACTGCTATCCTTACTTTACCTGGCCTACATGTGACTCCACACCCACTGCCATGCACTTAAGGCAATTAGGGATGTGCATTTAAATGCTGTTTAGCCAGTGACATGCTTATTCTGTTGATGAATAAAGGATCTGCAAGATGGAGATGGACCTAACACATAACACAAAATCTTTTAATTAAAAATTTCTCCAAGTGCAAAATAATGTCTCATTAGAGCTAGGACTAACTCCCTGTTACCCTCCTTACACTCCAATAGCATCATCCCAGAGCCAGGATATTTTGGCTGTAACTTATTTTTTTCTATTATGGAAGAATTTCTGTTCATGCACACATTAATGCTATTTGTCCTAAGGAAGACCTAATTTATCAATTGCAGCCACTGGCAGAAACTCAGTGCATTTACTCATAGAAATTCAAACCTCCTTGTTGGTGGATTTTCTTTAGCATTGGATTTTCTTTGTTCATTTTTCACAGCCTTGATTGCAGTATTTCCATTGTTTGACTGTTATTTGCTGCTGGTTCTTTTGTTGTAAGATGCTTCAATCACTGTTATTTTTATAGCCTTCCTTTATTTGCTGATTTCTAATTTAGAACTCCTGATTTTAGTAGCAATTTGTAATATTATGCATTCACAAGTGTAAGGAATTTTAATAGTTCTATTCACAAGACTCCCTGTGCCTGATGTTTTAATATACTGTTGCAGATCAGTGTTATTTTTCCTTCAAATCCTGTTAGTTGATTTTATAAGTATAATTCAAACACCGAACTAATTTGTTTGGAATTTTGATTCTAGTGCAAAATATTAATGTTGTCCTTAAGAGATCAAAAGTGAGGAACCAATCAGCAATGCTCCTCCAAGTCACTGTTTGAGTTCAATCAATGAATCAGAAGTGCAAACTCCTGTTAAAAGTAACTTTTATTAAGACCACCAACTCTCTGAACAATGTATTTATTACATGCCATTTGAATTATATCTAAATTTGCCATCAGGTTATTTCGTTCTACTTATCAATCAGTGTCTGTTTTCTTCAGCTACCTTGGATGGGCTAGAGAAATAATATTGATTTGATTTATTTCATTCAACTGCCTTATCTCTTTAGTAAATGGTTAAGCATATCCACCCAATTTCCTTTTCTACTGCAACCATTTCACCTCTCCAGTCATCTACCTTCAGTTGGTTTTATGTGACACTGCCGCTGAATCTTATGTTTTTGTGGCTATTTCCGAGCTGTGTCAGGCCTAATGAGATTTCTCACTGTACCTTACCAAACTTGCTGTATTAATTACCTAGCATACCTCTTGGAATCTCTCACATCTGATTGCTGCCCTATTTTGTCACATGCTGTTTCCAGAACAACGCACCATGTAGCAGCTGAAGGACTGGCACCCTCTTGCACCCTTTGAAAGACTTCTGTATACCTGTCCCTTCTGCATCTATCTTTGTCCTTTTTGAAAGGGTTCTGCAGTGACTAACGTCCTACCAGCAGCAGGCCTCAGGATGCTTGTGGAAAAGGAAATAAATAGGGAACAGAAAGCGTAAAAGAGTTTCCTAAGTCTTCAGAATAGTTATTGGCGATGAACGCTGCAGATGAGAGCGAAGCATGCTTCACCGCCCACTGAAACATGCTGCACTTGGATAATGAGGAATGTGTCTGCATTACCCATCCACACTCAGGCTCAGCTTGTGCTGCAACTTGGTGTAGGTGCTAGTGTCACTGAGTGACCACCCAAAGTCATCAAGAAGTGAGTGCCTGCAGTGCTGCAACACTCTTCCCACCCAGACCTACATTACATGCTCAATTTCTGAATACAATACAGACTATTGTTATGCTTGCATGACAGATGATGAATCAATGTTGTGTGACTCACACAAGACCCTTGGAAGTTGCAAGAGTAACGATTCCCCTTCAGTCAGCAATAGCTTTTAATAATATCATTGTTGTTTACTTCCACATTATTGAGATGGTTGGTTTAATTTTGCTGGCACAAACTGTATGTAGTGGTTTCCCTTTGACCAGCATCTGGACCTTCAGCAACTTCATCCTGAATGCATAACAAATAGGCAATGAAATGATTGGAAGTTAAATATCAATGCACTTTGCAAATAGCTGTTTTATGTAATTGTTGCTACACAGTTCTAGAGTGCAGCAAACACGACTTCTGTGCTTTCGCCCATCCAATTGATGTTTCCTCTGCCCATTATGGGTGTTCTTCCAACACTTTCTAGTAGCACTTGGCAATGAAAGAAGAGAAGGTGATGGCATTGGTTGCAACTCACAGTGAACACCATCAGCCTCGCGCCTCTCCTTGTCACTAGGTAGCCTCCAAAAGCCTCCAGGTACCATATCACCTTACAGTATGCTGACAGCTTATTTCAATCCAATTCCCCCCACCATATAGGGACTCACCACATTGAACTTCACCTCAGGTTGTCCTTCCTGCACCCTGAACCATAGTATTAACTACTTCCTGATGATGGTGTCCACTCTGCTCCTCTATGCTTCTCCTATGCAGGACACATTTCTGGTCACTCTCAATAAACCCCCAGCCAGTAATGTAAATGTTTGCACTAATGCTATAATGATGTCTGGAGCTAAATGGCCTCAGCACTCATAAGCAAGTTAGCGCTGCATCAGTGATGTTTGCCAGCAGTATTTATGATATCTTACAGTTCATTGTTGATGATTGAGAGTAGACCGATATCAGGGTAATTCATCATATTGGACTTATTGTCCTTTTCATGCATAGAGAATACTCAGCAAACCTTCCACATTGTCAGACAGATGCCAGTGCTGTAGCTATACTGGAAAAGCCAGTGTGTAGCTAGCTCTGGAGCATAAGTGCTAGAGCTAAAATGTTGTCAAGGTTCCTCACCTTTGCTGGCATCATGTGTTCAACAGCTTGTTGATGAGTAAATCAAATTGGCTCTACACTAGCACCTGCAAACTGACTGCTTAAGAAAGTTGGGATGGGTCACTCACTTAACCCTTCTTGCTAAAGACACTTGTAAGTAACTTGGACTTGATAGTGCATTTGCGTATAGGAGTTGAGAGGTCATACTGCAGCTGTATGGGATATTGGTTAGGCTACTTTTGCAATACTGTGTGCCATTCTGGTTGCAGTGTTACAGGAGGGATGTTGTGAAACTTAAAAGAATTCAAAAAAAAATTATCAGGGTGTTGCCAGGTTTGGAGGGTTTAAATTCTTGCGAGAGATTGAATAGATTGGGGTTATTTTCCTGAAACATTGAAGTCTTGGAGGTGGCCTTATAGAAGTTTATAAAATCATGAGGGGTGTGAATAGATAAGGGATAGGTAAATCTAAATTAGAGGGCATAGGTTTGAGGTGAAAGGGGAAAGATTTAAAAAGAAATCTAAGGGGCAATACTTTCACACAGAGGCTGGTGTATGGAATGAGCTGCTAGAGGAAGTGGTGGAGTCTGGTACAATTACAACATGTAAAAGGTCAATGGATGGGTATATGAACAGGAAGGGTTTAGAGGGATTTGGGCTAAATGCTGGCAAATGGGACTAGATTTATCTAGTATATCTGGTCAGCATGAATGAGTTTGACTGAAGGGTCTGTTTTCGTGCTGTACATCTCTATGACTATGGCATTAATGCTTTTGGCACTCTTGCCATTTGAAGATGAGGATATCTGTAGAGCATTCTTGTTAGTTGCTTAGTTGTTCACCACCATTCATGACAGGGTGTGGTGAGACTGCAGAGCTTTGATCTAACCCTTTTGGTTGTGGGATCACTCTGCACTCTAATTCTGCTGATCAGCATGTATGTAGTCTTGTAATATAGTGTTGCCTGGTTTCTAACTCAGTATAGAAATGCCCAGTGCTCCTCCTGTCATATTTCCCTACAAACCTCACTGAGCCAGGGTTGATCGCTTGGCTTATTTGAAATGTTGGAGAGCTGATGTTGCATGCCGTGTTTGAATACAATTCTGCTGCTGCTGATGCCCACAGCTACTTTTGAGCTGAAAGATGTGTTGTGAATCATTGTGTGCTATTGTCAGTATTTCTTTCAAGCGGAGTACTGATTTATCAATTGTAGGAAGATCGTTGGTGGTAATCAGCAGGAGGTTCCCCTGTCCATGTTGTTACCACAAGACAAGGTTTGCAGTTAGCATTGAAGATTCCCGGAGATACTCCCTCATTCAACATGCATCTGTCTTTGTGGATTTTGAAAGCTTTGTCCATAGTTACAAATCCTTCTCGTGATTTTGTTTCACTCCATTTTTGTAACCCTTCCAAATCCACATCCAAACTCATTCTTTTCTTCTTCTGAGCTTTCTCTCCTGTGAATTTCACCCAATATTCTTTCATTGCATAATCTGTAAAGAAGCCTTCATACATTACAATTCTTTTCCTAAAATGCTAGTCATTTTCCTCTTGTTTATGTCTCCAAAAGCATACTTAGATGCTAGATCATAGATCATTTTTTCAACTACAACCCCTCCCCCACATGTTTTGTGTTCAGTGTTCTTTTCTGCAGAAATTTGGAATGTTTTGCAGCACTAAAGATGCTGGGCAAACTATTATCAAAGTTTATCTGGATCACTGCCACGGTCATATGTATCTAAAAGCAGCTTATGTGATGGAAGAAATCTTGTCAGAACATGGGTGATGGTGAGATGCCTGGTAACAATCCAATGTGGCTCATCTCAACTTTCAGATAACAGTATCTTGCTCCATCTTTAGTGCTTTTCACAAGTGGTGTGGTGACATTCTTGCTAGGCAGTAGTGAGATACCAGTTGACAGGAATCATTGCAAGTTAAGAGCCTTGATAATGCCAAAACTCATCTCATTAATGTTCAGATTCCCATTTTACTAAACTCGCCAAACAGATTAGACATTGGGAAAACACAGCATGGAAACCAAAGCCTGTACCTGGCAGATTGAGCTCACTGCTTGCTCTAAGCAACTATCATGTTGGACACTAGGCAACAATATCTCAGGGAATGATCCATGGGCTCCAGCAAAACAATCACCTCCCCCAGGGACCTTGGCGTCCAAAGCCATGACCTTGCTGCGACTCCTGCTAGCATTGCCTATGCACTCTGGAAGAACAGACTTGCAATTCAGGGCACACCAGCAACAAAGTGAAGGCCAGTGGAGTCAATTTGTGCACAAGAACTGGCATTCAGTTTGGAAATTGAACTACACTACCACTTGGGCCACTTGCTTCAACTCTTAGAACTTGTCACTTACTTCCTGTCTGCATGCTCATAAAATCCGTGCTTTGCTTTGCCTTGCCATTTCGAGTAGCATAGCCACACAACCAAGCAGTTTACATTGCAACTGGTTGTCCTCAGGAGGTGGACATCTTACTGTGCGTTACATCAATCTCATATCTCCACTATATGCCAGTAGCTTCCGCTCTGTTTCCACAGCTAGGGTGAAGGGAGCCTGCTGTTCTGTGAAGTTCACTGGCCCAGGAGGTTTGGTGAACTCGTGGATGCTTTTGCCTAAATAACCGGAGATGCCTCCTTATGATTTCCAAAGGTCGGTGGGTGGGGGTGCAGAGAAGAAAGATGTGGAAGGGTGAAGAGGCAGCTGCGCCAGGGTCAAGGTTTCCCATGCCCTTGTTGCCATGCCTTCGATTCTGAGGATTAAGGTCTGGGGTATTGGTGTGCAGCTGTGTCCGCCTCTCGGCAGACCCTAAGTGTATTAGTCCTGACTCTCCATGGCAGGAACTGCTGCAGCTTTTGGATAGAGGGCCCTTCCATCTTAATGGCTCCTGTTTGTCAGTGTGCATTTGGATTAAGGCCTGACTGTCAACACAACAGGGGCATCTCCTGTCTCAAGCTGTGCAGGTGCCTGGTCTCTGGCAATCCTCCAGGTGCCATTGACCTTGGGTGTTTCTTCCTCAGATAACTGTGGTGTTCTCATTATAAAGCACTCACTAGATTAAGTGCCCACTCTCTCTGTGTCAGCAGTTCCCACCAAGGTTTCTGTATCTGGGTTTTGCGTTGTGAGAGAGGCATTCTTGCTAATACATCTTTCAAGGCCCAGGTCTGCTCATCCCTACTTGGCCAAGAAGGCAATAATTCTACAGTTGGACACTTCTGCACAGACATTGGAAGGCTTGAGAAAACTGCAAAACAAAACTGCAAGCCAAATGATAGACAAGTCATCCTGGTAGTGCAATGATTGAGAGTGAAAGTAGAGTTATTGGGAGAGCTGCAGTGGCATGGAGAATGGTAGTTGCACATTTGGCAGTTCATGGATGTTCCCTCCCCAAAATTGAGATGGCACTGACCTGGTTGGCAAATTCAAGCCTGACTGATGGGCTCTGGTGGCATGACTTCCTCTGGTAGTCCTCCAGGATGAGGACATCGCTTCATTGCACCACCTAAGGACTTCTAAATCTCTACCAGAGAAACATGGTGCCATCTTTCCCTTCTCTGATATGTTCAAACTTTTTTCCAATAATGAGCAGAGTAGCTTGCCAGTGCCTGTCTGGGTGCACAGTAGCATTTTAAACATGGTGTGGACACAAGGAATGCCAGTCCTCAGCAGAGTTTTTTTATTCACTCTCAGGATATGGATGTCTCTGGCTGCAGCTGGCATTTATAGCCACACCCCTAACTGCCCAGAGAGCAGTTAAGTATCAACCACATTGCTGTGGGTTTGGAGTTACATGTAGGCCAGACTAGGTAAAGATGACAGATCTCCTTCTCTAAAAGACAATAGTGAACAGATGGATTTTTCCGACAATTGACAATGGTTTCATGACCATTAGTAGACACTTAATTCTGGATTCTTTATTGAAATCAAATTCCACCATCTGCCATGGTGGGATTTGAATGCAGGTCCCCAGAACATTTACTGATTTTCTGGATTAATACTCTAATGAAAACAACACTAGGCCATTGCCTTCCCAATATTTTCTTTGGGGCAAGCAGTGCAAATGATGTGTGGTAAAATGGATCAGAAATTGTACATTGTGGACACCAAAAGGGCATGAAAAGTAGTTAATGAGATGGGTTTGATAAGATAGAACGAGAGAATCTGCTTGATCTAGCAGCAGAGACCCTATAAAAAACACAATGCAACTTGGGCTTAGATTTTTAAAAAAATCAGCTCTATGTGGAAACATATATTTGAAGCAGTGAAAACATTCAAAAATGCATATTCCATTTGGCAAATAACATCTTCTGTGACATTAGAGGAGTCAATAGCTATGTTAACTTTTTTCACAAACAAACAACGATAATAAAAAATAGAGTTGACATTTTTCAGATCCATATTTCATAGTACATTTCATTTTTCTCATAGATTTTGC
Organism: Stegostoma tigrinum; assembly: GCF_030684315.1. Lineage (NCBI taxonomy): Eukaryota > Metazoa > Chordata > Chondrichthyes > Orectolobiformes > Stegostomatidae > Stegostoma > Stegostoma tigrinum. The sequence continues at coordinate 34,765,991 of NC_081360.1, read as the reverse complement.
ATTACCTGGAAAATTGAAGGATTGACATTATTCCCTTCTGTTTAATGTCCACTTTCTATTAAAGGAATCTTTGGAATTGAAGGAGAATATCTATCATTGTTAAAGCAGAGTTTCAAGCTTTGACATGTATTTTATTTATCCCAGGTGACAGTGTTCATATTCCCTTATTATTAACATTCTTGCTTTCACACAATCCAATTTGTCCTCTGCTGAACCACATTACCATTGTATTATCATGCTCACAAACTATCACAATTACTTTACATCTTTTATATTCCATTTCTGTTTGGAAAGTAACAATTTTTCTTCATCTAAAGACTGGCATAACAAGTTTTGTTAGGTTCTGTAATATTAATGTCAGAGCTTTGGCTGCCACTCATCTCAAAAAAGGATAAAAAATACAATGGAGGTTCTGAAGAAAAGGTCTTATGCAAATAACAGCTAAAAATACCTATAACACTGTACAATCAGCATTCACAACAATCTATTATTTATTCAAGACTGATTTTAATTGAATGTGGCCATTAGATACATTTCATGAGACTTAACTGTAATTATCTAGTAAAACAACTTAAATTCAATAAAAAAATTGTTACGTATTTGAAATAAGAAATTGTGAGATAATTCTTAACAGTGCAGTGCAAATATTGATATTCAATCACTAATGTCATTTTTAATCAAAACAAAATAGGACAAACACTTCAGAATGTTTCCCCCTCCTGTAATTTTTGTGGATTGACTGTGTTTCTGTCATAGATGACCTAATATTCCAGCATTGATTTTTGTTAGTTCTGGGATAAAATATATTTTTCATTAAAACAGTTTACAATTTGGAAGAAAATTCCTTTGTGTTCTGTCTCCCAGTGGTATGATAATTATCTCTGATTTGCATGTGGAACAAAGATTAGTTGCAAAAGTAAGCTTTTGTGCATTCATCTACAGCATCGATCATGATGTTAATAATCTCCAGGTCAGTAAATACAATACAAGAAGTGAGACAAAATATATTAAAATATCGTGCTTAGTGACTAGTAATGCTGACAATGCTTCTTCATTTCCGTTTTAATGTTTAAGCTGGGGCAGGACAACACCAGAATCACAAAGGCCATTTTAATTTAAGTATTATCAGATAGAATATATGCAAGATCATATATAATCGACAGTGTAATCTACCCTGTTGTATTCTACGTGGAAGGGCTGCATAGTTTTTTTCAGATAAAATTACATTTATTTTGATTTTTTGTGTTTGTTTTCTGTGACACACAACTATTAATCACTTTAACGTGCACTGTGCCAGTGCTGTGATATTAAGAGTCCTTAGTTCTGTATTTTACATTCTTAATATATGTTCTAACGTGATAGTTAAAAGGAGCTATTCTCATTCTAGAGATAACAAGAACTGCAGATGCTGGAGTCAGTGGAGTAGGAGGAACACAGCAGGCCAGGCAGCATCAGAGGAGCAGGAAAGTTAACGTTTCAAAGATAATGGGAACTGCAGATGCTGTAGAATCCGAGATGACAAATTGTGAAGCCAGATGAACACAGCAGGCCAAGCAGCATCTCAGGAGCACGAAAGCTGACGTTTCGGGCCTAGACCCTTCATCAGAGAGTTAGCGTTTCAAGTCAGGACCCTTCTCATTCTAGCTTTTGATGCGACAGATTATTTGGGAACAGAGTCAGCTTTGTGCTGAGATTTTGGTATCCACTTTAATTTGGATGTGAAAAGGTCTTGATATTGCCCAAGGAATAATGTTGAGGCTATCAGCTCTCAAAATTATTGTGGAAAAGATCAGACAGCAACTTCAGACCATAATCTCAAACTAAACTAGTCCCACCTGCCTGTGCTTGGCCCATATCTCTCCAAACATTTCTTATTCATGTACTTATCTTAATGGCTATTAAATGTTATAAATGTACCCACAACAAGCAAACACAAACCACTCTCTGTAAAACAAAAACTTACTCCTCATGTCCTTTCTAAATCTTTTTCCTCTCACCTTAAAAAATGCCCCCAGTCTGGAAATCTCCCACCCTAGGGAAAGGAATCTGCCATTCAGCTTATCTATACTCCATTTAGATTTATAAACCTCTATAAAGTCACCTCTTAACCTCCTCTGCATCAATGAAAAATGTTCCAGCCTATTCAGTTTCTTCTTATAACTCAAACTCTCCATTCCTGGCAAATGTCTTCTGTAGAATGATAGAATCTCTACAGCGTGCAAACAGGCCATTAGCCCACCAAGCCCACACCAACTCTCTGAAGAACATCCCACCCAGACCCTTCTCCCTACCCGTGACCCTGCATTTACTATGTCTAATCCATCTAATTTGCACACTATGGGTAAGTTAGCATGGTCAATTCACCTAACCTGCATGTCTTTGGACAGTGGAAGGAAACCAGAGCACCCAGCAGAAACCCATGCAGACACAAGGAGAAAGTGCAAACTCCACACAGACAGTCACCAAAGGGTGAAATCGAAAGTGGGCCCCTGGCTCTGTGAGGCAGCAGTGTTAACCACTAAGCCACCATGCCACCCCTGAGCCCTCCCCAGCTTAATAATATTCTTCCTATAACAAGGTGACCAGAACTGGACATAGTACACCTGAACAGGCCTCACCAACATCTTGGACAACCTCAACATAATGTCCCAACTCCTATAATCAAATGTCTGAGCAATGAAGGCTGCATACTAAACACCTTCCTAACCACCCTATCTACATGTGCTGCAGACTTGAGAGAGTTATGTACCTGAATCCCTAGGTCTCTCTCTTCTATTACACATTCGAAGGCCCTACTTTTGCAACTACGTGTGGAGGCCAGGAAACAGTTATCTGATTCCTCTTGTCGCTCCAGTACCTCCACAAAAGTTTGAACATTTAAAGAAGTGAAAGACCATGAAGTTGCAATATTTGCCCATTAAATACACCAATCAATGCTGGTGCATTCAGGAATATATGAATTTTTAATAATATGATAAATGTTAACTACTGCCAAACAACTATTCTTTTGTTAATAATATACAGTTTGGAAATTTATTCTGTCAGATTTTAATTATCAATGAAGTAAAAAAAAGTATTAATTTAATTTTAAAGCATTTTTAAAATTACATCTCTTTCTCTTAGCCTGATGTTTCTTCCTTCATGTTATTTTTTCTCTTTGTACATTATTTTCAAGGAAATACTCTAATTTGTCTTGTCTCCCCTGGTATAATGGACAGTGAAGAAAGTTATCGAAGATTATAAAGAGATCTTGATAAATTAGTCAGAAGGCTGAGGATTGGCAGATTAAGTTTAATTTGAATAAAGACGAGGTATTGCATTTTGGTAATACAAACAAAAACAGAGCTTCTACAATTAAAAGTAGGGCCTTCAAATGTGTTGTAGAAGAGAGCGCCTAGGAGTTCAGATACATAATTCTCTGAAGTTTGCATCACATACAGAAGGGTTGGTTGAGAAGGCATTTAGCATTCTTGTCTTTGTTTCCCAGGCATTTGAGTATAGGAATTGAGACATTATGTTGAGATTGTACAAGATGTTGGTGAGGCCTATTCTGGTGTACTGTGTCTAGCTCTGGTCACCCTGTTATATGAAGGATATCATTAAACTGGAGGGATCAGAAGAGATTTACCAAAATGTCGCAGGAGTAGAACGCTTAAGTTGTAAGGAAAAGCTGGGATGTTTTTCATTGAAACACAGGAGGTTGATAGGTGATCTTATAGAGGTTTATAAAACTATATGGGATATAGATAAACTGAATGGCAGGATCTTTTCCCTAAGGTGGGGAATTTCAAGACTAGTGGGCATATTTTTAAGGTGAAAGGAGAAAGTTTTAGAAAGGACTTGGGCTTTTTTTTTACAGAGAGTGTTTCACGTTTGTTCGTTGCACATAAATAAGAAATGTTTGGGGGGATATGGGTCGAACACGGGCATGTGGGCTTAGTTTAATTTGAGATTGTGGTCAGCATGGATTGGTTGGTCCAAATGGTCTGTTTCCTTATTGTATGATTCTCTGTGTCTCAAACACGATTGACAATTTTGAGGAAGTGATAAAGATGATTGATGAGGATTGGGCATTGGATGTTGTCTACATCAACTTCACTAAAGTGTTTGACAATGTCTCTCTTGATAGGCTGAGATAGAAGATGAAGTCGCATAGGCTCCATAGTAATTGGAAAATTGGATACAAATTTGGCCTGGTCATAGAAGACAGAGGATAATTGTGGAAGATATTTTTCTGACTGGAGGTCTATGACCAGTGAGTTCTGCAGGATCAGTGCTGGGAATTCTTGGATGAAAATATATGTGGTCTGATTAGTAATTTTGCAGATGACACAAAGAATGGTGGAATTGGGAACAGTGAGGATTCAGCAAAGGATACAGCAGGAACTGGATCAGTTGCAAAGTTGGAGAGAAAAATGGTAGATGGAGTTTAATCCAGCCAAGGTGATGCTTTTTAGGAGGTTGAATGCAAGAGGGCAAGTACACAGTAATAGCTCCCTGGAAGTGGCAGCACGAGTGGATAAGTTGAGAGATAACATTTTGGGACCAAAATGGCACACATAGTCTTGAGAAATAGAATGTTAAGGATCTACGTTTTATATCCTATGTATTTTTTTCTGAAGAGCTGTGATCAAAATATCATTAGGGTGAACCCATAAAAATGGATGTTGAACTTTTAAATTTAGGATATTTTGCTCAGGAGAAGGTACTAGTTTAATAGCAACAATGTTGTACCTGCAATGATCAGAAACACACACAGTCATACAGACTGGTGAACTTTCAGAAGGAGAGAGGTCACAAAGCCCATTTTTTTGGGTGGAATAATGCAATTGTGTATTTTAAATGCGAAAGAATTTGAGATCTTCTCAAGAAGCAGCAATCATTTTTCCCTCTTTCTTTGTAATTCCTCTCAGTAAAGCATGTGAGTTCAAAACCCATCAAACGTCATCATGATCACTCATGGAGGATCACACTTGGAACTTGCCTAATCATCAGACAACTACAACCCTTCCAGGGAGACACATGAGTGCCTGCAGTTTGTGTGTACAGATTTGAAATTAAAGCATCATTTTGGAACAATCCGTATCTTATCCTTTTTTCATCTGTTTAAATATTCTTAGCTAAATACTTTAGAGTTAACATTCTGTAGCATTTAAATTATTTTGTTTCTCCTCAGATTTATGTATACTTTTCTTTCTTAGAACAATAAATATATGAACAAAGAAGAACAAAGAAAATTATAGCACAGGAACAGGCTCTTTGGCCCTCCAAGCTGCACCAATCCAGTTCCTCTATCTAAACCTGTCACCTATTTTCCAAGGATCTGTATCCCCCTGCTCCCTGCCTATTCATGTATCTGCCTAGATACTTCTTAAATGACACTATTGTGCCAGCCTCTACCACCTCCGCTGGCAACCCGTTCCAGGCACCCACCACCCTCTGCATCAAGAACTTTCCACACATATCTCCCTTGAACTTTCCCATCTCACCTTGAAAATGCGACTTCTAGTAATTGAGTCCACCATTCTGGGAAAAACCTTCTTGCTATCCATCCTGTCTATACCCCTCATGATTTTGTAGACCTCAATCAGATTCCCCCCCAACCTCCGTCTTTCTAATATAAATAATCCTAATCTACTCAACCTCTCTTCATAGCTGGCACCCTCCATACCAGGCAACATCCTGGTGAACCTCCTCTGCACCATCTCCAAAGCATCCACATCCTTTTGGTAATGTGGCGACCAGAACTGTACGCAGTACTCCAAATTTGGTCGAACCAAAGCCCTATGCAACTGTAATATGACCTGCCAACTCTTGTGCTCAATACCTCATCCGATGAATGAAACCATACCATATGCCTTCTTGACTACTCTATCGACCTGCATTGCCAACTTCAGGGTACACTGAACCTGAACACCCAGATCTCTCTGTGCATCAATTTTTCCCAGGGCTTTTCCATTTACCGTATAGCTCGCTCTTGAATTGGATCTTCCAAAATGCATCACCCTGCATTTGTCTGGATTGAACTCCATCTGCCATTTCTCTGCCCAACGCTCCAATCTATCTATATTCTGCTGCATTCTTCGACAGTCCCCTTCACTATCTGCTACTCCACCAACCTTAGCGTCATCTCAAAACTAGCTCATCAAACCATCTATACCTTCCTTCAGATCATTTATGTATATCACAAAGAACAGTGGTCCCAACACAGATCCCTGTGGAACACTACTGGTCACAGTTCTCCATTTTGAGAAGCTCCCTTCCACTACAACTCTGTCTCCTGTTGCCCAATCAGTTCTCTATCCATCTAGCTAGTACACCCTGGACCTCATGCAATTTCATTTTCTCCATCAGTTTAGTATGGGGAATCTTATCAAACACCTTACTGAAGTCCATGTATATGACATCTACAGCCCTTCCCTCACCGATCAACTTTGTCATTTCCTCAAAGAATTCTATCAAAATTGGTAAGACATGACCTTCCCTGCACAAAACCATGCTGCCTATCACTAATAAGCCCATTTTCTTCCAAATGTAAATAGATCCTATCCCTCAGTGTCGTCTCTGGCAGCTTCCCCATTACTGACGTCAGGCTCACCAGTCTACGATTACCTGGATTATCCTTCCTACCATTCTTAAACAAGGGGAGAACATTAGCAATTCTCCAGTCCTCTGGGACCTCACCTGTGCTCAAGGATGCTGCAAAGATATCTGTTAAGCCCCCAGCTATTTCCTCTCTCGCTTTCCTCAGTAACCTGGGATAGATCCCCTCTGGTCCTGGGGACTTGTCCATCCTAATGCCTTTTAGAATACCCAACACTTGCCCACTCCTTATGCCTACTTGACCTACAGTAATCAAACATCTATCCCTAACCTTAGCATCCGTCATGTACCTCTCACTGGTGAATACCGATGCAAAGTACTCATTAAACTTTCACTCCTTTTCTCTGACTCTTTGCATAACTTCCCTCCTTTAACCTTGAGTGGGACAACCCTTTCTCTATTTACCCTCTTGCTGCTTATGTATGAATAAAAGGCTTTGGGATTTTCCTTAACTCTGTTTGCTAAAGATGTTTCATGACCCCTATTAGCTGTCTTAATTCCTCGTTTCAGATTGGCTCTACTTTCCCGATATTCTTCCAAAGCTTCGTCTGTTTTTGGTTGCCTAGACCTTATGTATGTTTCCTTTTTCCTCTTTGCTAGTCTCACAATTTCACCTTTCATCTTGCCCTTTCTAACCTGTATTTTCACAGGGATGTGTCTGTCCTGCATTCTAATTAATGTACATAATCTATGTACATAGTCCTAACATTTTGTCATTAATCTTTGTAACATGGTCAGAAAAAAATTACTTTTGGTGATCAACCAATTATTTGCTGCTGACCAAAGAAAGTTAGTTGATTTGTTCTTAATAACCTAACAGTCTGTGACCTATACAATTGGCGCTATCACCAACCTCGTTAAATTTAAAATTTGCTATTACCTGTGGAGGAGTAGAACTTGAAAGGAATCAGTGCCCACCTACAACCTCAGTCTTAACAATCTCAGTGAAGGTTCTTCAACTTGGTTTCTTGAAGACACATGCTGTTCCTCATCCAGCTACCACACACAATATTCGTTATAAAGGCAATTATACTGGAATAGATTACTGGTAAATGTAAACTGCTTCTGAAAAAGCCATGAGAAGTCTAAGCAACCATTAATATGATAAATGGCAAAGACCTTTTATTTTGTGCTGATCATACAATCTGGACCAAGTTTATAGTAACAAGCTCTATAGCTTTCATTAGAGTTCTTGGTGACTCTGGTATAAAGTGCACATAGTTGGTCTTTTTTAGACATGCAACTACATGGGGACCAAATATATGTAATAATTTGCTGTTGGTCTCCCTTGACAGTCTCCCAGCTCACAAACTGGAAGTTGCTAGCTTCTCGCTCTGCTGAGTGGTTTCATAACCTTTCTATTTGATTTGGGATCCAGGCTTTACAACAATAATCGAAATTGATCTGTAAGTGCATGGATATCATGCATTATATTCCTTTTTATTAAAATTCACTCATGCAATGTGTGTGTCACTGGCTGGACCAGCATATATTGCTCAAAACCAGTTGCCTTTAGGTAGATGATAGTGAATTGTCTTTTTGAAACTCTGCGGTCTTTCTGCCCCAGGCAGACCCACATTGTCATTATGGAGGGAATTCCAGGATTTTGATGTGGAGATACGAAGGACAAGTCATATATTTACAAGTCAGGATGGTGAGTGGCTTGGAGGAAAAATTGCAGGTGGTAGTGTTCCTATGAATCTGCCCTTGTCCTTTGAGATGGCAGGGTTCATGGATTTGGAAGGAGCTGTTGGAAGATCTTCAGTAAAATTCTGCAATACATCTTGTAGATGGTGCACAGTGCTGCTACTCAGCTTTGGTGGTGGTGAAAGTGGATGTTTATGGATGTGGTACTAATCAAGTAGGTTGCTTTGTCTGGGACATTGTCAAGCTTCTTGAATGTTGGTGGAGCTAACAATCATCCAGGCACCCATCTGCTCAGTGATTTGATTAATCTTAACTAGAAGTAAAGCTGGCCAATCAACTTCTAGAAGTGCTAGAATGCTCTTGCTTGATTTACAAAAGTACTGCTGTGCATCTTCACCTCTTCCATTCTCCCTCTACCCCACTCTTCCTTTAAGACCTACGTGATGACTAGTAGAACATTCAGACCATCCAGACTTAGCCAGGTTTCATCCAGCAACAAGCATTGGGCAACTTAATGATGATTGCAATGATGTGACTTCTTAATTCAAATACAACCCATGGAACTTAGACATTTGTCAGCAATTTTCCTGAGCTTAGCCTTAATACAAACATATTAATTCATTTTTATGCAATTTTAGAAACATTTAATTTGCAATAAAAAAACAAAGCATAAGTGAATAATTTTAATTTCTGCATTTCCTCTCCTTTTGTTGAGACATATTTATTTCTTTACACAATTTGGCTGAATGAAGAAATGTGTCTTCAGGCTTTCCTTTCATTCAAGAATTCTCAAATGGATATACAGCCTTCAACAGATATATTCGGGAATTTTTACTTCTTTTTAGCTTGAATATTTTCAGGAACTTAAAAACCAAGAGTTTAATTCATTTTAGTGGAAAGTGTGTGAAACTAGATGAAGGGATCAGTATGTTTCTGTTGAGCTTTGAGAAGCAGTTCCACAGGTAATTGCTTTTTGCTCCAAATTATCTTTTCTTCCCTTTCATTACTGAAGACATAGCTTTTGCTTCCATAGGTGAAAACTACCTTCCAGTTTCCCCCTAATTAGCCAATACTATAGCAATGAGGGAACCATTGGGAAAATAACCAATGCTTGCAAGCATTGTTTCTCACGGTGCCTGCATTCAGATGTCTTCAGGAGTTTTCTCCATCCCCAGTCTAGAACACTGATGACAATTATAGCATGCTTATTAGTGCTTTGACTAATATTAACTAGTGCAGAAAAGGCTGACTCAGTGGTTGAATACAATGAATTTTCTCAGTTATTGGCACATATTGGATTAGAAATTCAATCAACAGTTCTCACTAAATATTTAAAATTATGAAGCATTTTTACAGATTCAATACAGACATGCTCTTTCCACTGGCATGAGAGTCAGTGAACAATGGACGTAATTTTAAGATAACTGGCAAAAGAATCAGTGGGAAAATGAGGAGAAATAAATTTGTGCAGCTGTGACCCGATCATACTTTCTGAAAAGCTGGCAAAAGCAGGCTCAAAGAACCTTTCAACACGAAACTGAATGTAAAAACAGAAAATGCTGGAAATACTCAGCAGATCTGACACCATCTGAAGAGAGAGACACAGAATTAATAGATCATGTTGATGAATCTTCATTCTTTCACCAGACTTGGAAAAAGGCAGAGATATACCTCTGTGGTGGCTCAATGGCTGTCACTTCTGCCTCAGCGCCAGAGATCTGGGCTCAGTTCCAGCCTTGGTTGATTGTCTGCCTGGAAGTTTTACATTCTACCCCTCTGGTTTCCTCCCACAGCACCAAAGATGAGCACGTCAGGTGGATTGGCTATGCTAAATATGGAGATAGGATGTGGGTCAGGGTGGGATGCTGTTTGGCGGGTCATTGCAGACTCATTGGCTGAATGACCCTTATCTGCAGTGCAGGGATTCTATGATTCTATGTAAAAAAATTGTACAAAATTTGGGGAATGGGTGTTGGGGAGGGGGAGAAAATCATAGCCTGCCATTAAATGGAAAGCAGGATATACTAAATGCTGAATAGAACAACGGTGCAAAGCCAAATGAATTGAATTGGACCTATTTTATCAAAGGAAAGAATTGCAGGGGTTGCGGGAAGGGCATATGGACTGGAAGTAATTGGATAGATTTTTCAAAGAATTGAAGTAGGTATAATAAATTGATTGACTTCCACCTGTGCGGTCCAATTCCAAATATTTTATGTGCATTTAGAATTTAGAAGTAAAAAACATGCTTTGGCATTATTAATGAGATTGACATGATGGACAAGGTGACAAGATGTAAACATTAACAAGAACAATGAAAAAGAATGTGGAGTTCTTATTATGGTTGTCTACTTGAGTGGCTAGTTCCTGAGAGTTCTACATTTTTATAACTTGCTTCACATTTTAATGTATGTTTCATAATGAGCTGGAAATATTAACATGAAAAATTTTGCTCATTGACTTGAAAGCAGTTGCTACAGACATGAAGAAAGTCAGGTTGATTGTCAGCAGATTATTAACCTGCTTTTGCTTATTACCTTTTGCTAACTTCATAAGATTTGTTTTCCATTCATTCATTAACTGCATCATTAAACATTTTACTAAAAAAAACTTTATTAAAAAATAATCAACAGTTTAATGAAGTAAAAGAATAAAAACAGTGACGTATTTTGGGCAGATATTTAAAGTTCAAAAGATTTTTTTAAACAGATTAATTATCGTCTGGCTTCACACTATCTCTGTTTTGTGCATTGATCAAACTCATCATCTCCCTGCCACAGTGATAAGCTACTGTGGAGCAGAAAGATCTGAAGAGAAATCAAATGCTGTTTCATGTTCTCTTTCAGCTTTCTGGTTTGTTGAGAAGATGACACAGCTCCTAATCAAGAAATGAAGGTATCAGTAGCTACCATCAGCTTATTCATCCCAGTTTTTTGCTAATCACTAGAAATAGATGCATAGATATAAAATATACAAGTGTCTTTTTTAAAAACATCACTGGCCACTTAACAAACAAATCACAACATACTCTGACACACATTCTGTTACAGGTTTCAACAGTGCAGATCAATCAGGTCGTGTATTTGCTGGGCACATGTTAGGATGCAGAGGTATATATATGCATCAGGGTGTTCTGCTTGCACCAGGTTGCCTGACTTATGTCAGGGTGTTGTTTTCATATTAATGTTCTCTGTGTATTGTATATTATATGTTGTCCACATCTAATACAATTTAGTGGATGTACTTATTCAATCCTGACCTGCTCCCAGATGGTTTGTGTTTGCAAGTTTGTTCAACCAGCGTATTATTGTTTTTAAGATGATCTATTTGCACTTGAGAGTTTAAATCACAAAAGTTATTCCACTGATACAACCTTCACTGGCTAGAAGAACACTATCCTCTCATAACTTGAATTCACATCATTGCAACATCACAGAAGAATGCTCAGATAACTAGCTTGCATCCAATTTACATTAAACATACCTGTTGTATTTGTAGATGGTGAGGAGGCTGTGAAATGAGGGTAGAGAGCTTTGATTTGCAATGTGTTCAGAGTGATTTTATAAAGTAAGTGTCCGACTTGGGGAAGTGGGTGTTTCTCATGATTTTAACTGAAAACGGAGGGAAAAATTCCTTGTGCTTATCATGCCATCATTATACCAAAGTGCATGCAGGAAAGACAAAAAGCTGGAGCTGAACTAGTTCAACAAGGAAAAGCTGTAGTTTATTTAAAAAAAAACTGCAGCCAATGGCCTAACGACTCAAATCTCCTCAATTTTAACTCCCTGTATCCCCTTACTTGACTCATCTGCACTCACATCCTCTTGTCCCTGATCACAGACTAATTTTGAATAATCTAATCTGAGGGCTGTAACTACCCTTTTGGAGCAAAGTGTCCAAGTAACTACCCCTCTCACTACTGTGGCACAACATCTGCAACTCAGGTTCAAGCTCCTCAACTTGGATCTGAAGTTCCTTGAGGTTCAAACACTCACTGCAGATATATTTATTCTGGGTCACATTGGTTTCCAGCAGCTTCCACATGTTGCAAGACATGATCCATCCTGCCATCACTATCATGTTTGATTTAAGTTATACATTAATTCAAGGTTCCCAATTCTTTTCACTTCACACACTGATATATTGGTTTTACAAACTAAAAAGAAAAAAAAAATGTCATTAGTTTTCATCTGATACTTAAATGGTTATTTTTAAAAGAAAGAAGGAAAACACTAGAAGCCTAAACACGAATCGAAAACCTTACTTTAACTTGAAAGATTAGAAATATCCACCAGTCCTCCTCACCAATCATCTCCTTTTCCTGCACTTGTGTCACATTGTGGCTTGTGATGTCACTCTGCCGTTGGTCTCACTGCAGGCTGGCCTCTCCGTCCACACCTTCTCTCCTGTCTCACTGACACATCTCTCTCTCTCTCTCTCTGGAGTATTTATTTTTTTACAGGAAACCCTCGTTAAAATGCCCTGGCACTCTTTCCACCAAATTTCCACCTTGAGCCAAATTTCCAACAGTAGTCAATAACTCACTTGACTTTTACCTTACTCTGCTGCAGTCCTACACTCACTGAGCTCCTCACTTCTTTAAACATCACAAGACACCCAATCTGTTTTTTTAGTTTTTTAAAAAAATCTTCCTTTGTCTTGTTCTGGATTCACCCTTTACTATGCATCCTCCTTTGTTGAGAAGGTGAAGAACATAACAGCTCTCAGCTTTATACCACATTGCACCATTACATCAGCAGTTGAGAGGTATTTTGGTCCAGACTGGCTTCCCTTCAAATTTTCCACCTGCTCCTGTGGGTGGAGGACATGACCAAATTTATCACCACCCTCTGATAACACAAATATATTCATGAATTCAGCTAGGAAAGGACAATGTATTAAGCTACAAATTTTTAAAATTTGTTTTCTTTGCAGTGCATTTGATCAATGCAAGTAGTTTTGATTTCATCCTGAAAAGGCAAACTGTGAATTTTTGTTCATCTTTGTTGATGTGATAGCCTGGTTCATAGTTTTGCCAAGAGGGACAAATTTATTTCCTTTTTGTTTCTATTTAATAGGGCTCATATGAAACCCAGAGCACAAATGCTGCCTAACACCCATCAAACCACATCAGAAACAGTATGAAATTTGCAGATCAATGTAGAAAAATTACATTTAGAAAAATTTCCTTTAATGCAGCATATGTGCTACCAATATTATTTCAAATAATTTTGGTGGCATCCCAGCTTTTTTTGTCTCATAGTCCAGAAATTGCTTCATTGCTCAGATGTGCCATCTTGGGACAAAATGTCTGAAGATGGAATGAAGTACGTGTAAGTATTTGTTAAGGAGCTCACAAATCTGCATCATGAAACCCAATATTTACTGTATTCTATAGTAAATTGCTCTCTGTGTTGACATTAGTGTTGATACAAAATATGTAAATAAGGTTTTGCCCTAGATCAGAATATAGTGACAAGGAGATGCATTGAATCGCACTGCATTTTCTTGGTTTTAATTTTAAATTGCTCTCAGGGAATGTTTGGAGATGGTAAACATTTTTAGTTTAGTCTCAAGAACAAATAAGATTTTTTTGATTGGCTTGGCTCACCTCCCTGTTACAGTTATTTTAGGCCAGATTAGCCGTCCTTAATACTCTTTACCTTCGCTACAGTATGGCCTTTAAAAACAACTTATCAAGTTTTACATTTTAGTGAATCAAACAATAATTATTTAGATATAATTCCTTGAAGGAATAAAAGGTGTAAATTTTCTGAGGGCTTGCTTTCTCCCATTCTGCTGCTGTACCTTCAGCAAAACCACTGTTTACACACTTGGAGTGGGAAGAAGCTCCAAGGATATTAACCCATAAATTGTCTCAAGACACTAAAGCAAGATACCAGAAATCAAAAGATTGAGTAACAGGAATTTTTTATTTGCATGAGAGGTAGGGCAGAATTTTCACACTTTCAGATATTGTTTTCTTGAGTGGGATTCATGGTACCCAGTCTGCCATAGCTTGGAAAGACTTCTCATGCAGTATTCCTTATTATGCAAATAGGATCTTCGACACTTTTCGTAGTGTATCAGACAGATTAGTGTTAATAAAGTGCTGTTTGAAGGCACTGTCAATAACGCTTCCCATAGTTTTACTGATGTTTGAAAGTAGACTGATGAGGTGGTAATTAGCTGAATTGAATTTGACCTGCTCTTCGTGTACAGGATATACTTGAGAAATTCTCCACATTATTTACTAGGTACCAGTGTCACAGTTGTGGCTATGGGAGCGGCAAGTTCTGGAGCACAAGTCTTTACTTCTATTGGCAGCATGTCATTCAGAGCTCAAAGCTTTTGCAGTATGTAATGCCTCCAAGTATTCATGATTACAATTGGAGAATTGAATTGGCTGAAGACTGACATCTGTGATGCTGGGGATCTCTGAAGCAGGCCTAGATGAATCGTCCTCTTGGCACTTCTGACAGAAGATTATTGTGAATGCTTTAGGCTTGTCTTTTTCTCTGATGTGCTGAGCTCCATCATCGTTGAGGATGGGGAATTTGTGGAGCATTCTTCTCTAGTGAGTTGACATTCAAAACAGGATGTGGCATGACTGCAGAGCTTAGATTTGATCAGTTAAGGGGTTGTAAAGTCATTTAGGCTGTATCTGCCACTTGCCTACGCTGTTTGACACACTCATGGTCTTGTCTTGTTGCTTCATCAGGATGACACCTCGCCTTTAGATGTACATTTACTGCCTCTCGCAGGTCTTCCTGCTCTCTCCATTGAACCATGGTTGTTTTCTTGGTTTGATCATAATTATAGAATGGGGGATTTCTGTTGAAACTTATTCAGCTGCTGCTGATGGCCTACAACACCTCATGGTTGGCCAGTCTTGAGTCCTAGATCTGTTTGAAGTCGATCCATTTAGCACAGTGACCATGTCACACAACATAATAGAGGCTTTTCCCAATATGAAAATGGGACTTTGCCTCATTCCACCATCAATGCTTCCTCCATGTGATCTTCAACTTGGAGGAGTATTGATTATCAACTGAGGAAGGGAGGGTGATATGTGGTAAACAGTTGAAGGTTTTCTTGCCCACATTTGGGCTGATGCATGAGACTTCATGAGATCTGGAATCAATGCCTATGAATCCTAGAACAACTCCGTCCAAATGTGTAACACTCTGCCACCATCTCTGCTGGATCTGTCCTGGCAGTGGGATAGGAATGGTGATTAGATTCCCTACAGTGTGGAAACAGGCCCTTTGGTCCAACAGGTCCACACGGACGCTTGAAGCATCCCACCCAGTCCCAACCTCCAATAACCCACCAAATCTACACATCCTTGAACACTAGGGGAAATTTAGCATGGCCAATCCACGTAGCCTGCACATCTTTGGACTGTGGGAGGAAACCAGAGCACCCGGAGGAAACCCACACAGACACAGAGAGAATGTGCAAACACTGCACAGACAGTCACCCGAGGCTGGAATTGAACCTGGGTCCATGGCGCTGTGAGGCTGCAGTGCTAACCACTGAGCCACCATCCCGCCATGCTGTGATGATGTTGTCCAGGACATTGTTTGTAATGATTCTGAGAATACAACTGTATCAAGCTGTTGCTTGACTAGTTTGTGAGATAGCTCTCCCAATTTTGGCCCTAGCACCCAGATGTTATTAATGTCATAAGACATGGTAGCCCATTCAGTTCATCAAGTTTGCTTCACCATTCAATGAGATCATGACTGATCTAATAATCCTTAATACCACTTTCCTGCCTTTTCCCAAAACCCCTAGATTCCTTTAAAAAATGCTGTAAATCAGAAACAAAAACAGGAATTGATGAAACAGCTCAAATGGTCTGGCCACATTGGTGGAGAATTATCAGAGTTAATGCTTTGGGCCGAGTGACCCTTTCTCAGACCTTTGAGCTTTGTCAGCAATTTTCTGCTTTTTTTGCTGTTGATTCCTTTACTGAGTTTAAAAATTTGCCTATCTCAGCCTTATTGAGGAAGGCACTGTGAGGTTGACGGGGCTATGTTTGCTATTCTGATTTCTGGTGCCTTAGTTGACACTAGGTGGTCCATCTGATTTCATTCCTTCTTTGAAATTTTCCAGCAATTGATTCATCTAAGTGACTCACTATGTCATTTCAGAGGGCAGCTAAGCATCAACCACATTGCTCTGAGTATGGAGTCAAGTTTAGGTCAGACCTGGGCAGATGCAGATTTCCTTCCATAATGGAGATTACAGCCCCTAAGAGTTTATTATGACAATCAACAATGATTTCATGGTCATCATTAGACTTTTTATTCCAGAATTTAATTTAATTTAATTTTCACCATAAGACCATAAGACATAGGAGTGGAAGTAAGGCCATTCAGCCCATCAAGTCCACTCTGCCATTTAATCATGGCTGATGGGCATTTCAACTCCACTTCCCTGCACTCTCCCCGTAGCCCTTAATTCCTTGTGAGATCAAGAATTTATCAATCTCTGCCTTGAAGACATCTAACGTCCCGGCCTCCACTGTGCTCAGTGGCAATGAATTCCACAGGCCCACCACTCTCTGGCTGAAGAAATGTCTCCTCATTTCACTTTTAAATTTACCCCCTCTAATACTAAGGCTGTGCCCATGGGTCTTAGTCTCCCCGCCTAACGGAAACAACTTCCCAGAGTCCACCCTTTCTAAGCCATACATTATTTTGTAAGCTTCTATTAGATCTCCCCTCAACCTTCTAAACTCTAATGAATACAATCTCAGGACCCTCAGCCCTTCATTGTACATTAAACCTACCATTCCAGGGATCATCTATCATGGTGGACCCATGGCATGTTTCTGGCAAGGCTGATACATCTTGCAGTTTTCTCATGCGCGGGGTGGATTTGAAGTTTAGGTGCCTTACAAAGCTGGTTACTGGGGGATGAGGGGTACTCTCTATGTACCCTCTCTGGGTTGATAACACTATTGTGCAACCCTCTGACTAATGCAGAGACCAGATATAATGACATATTCTCTGACCAGGGCCATAGTGGAGCAGATGTTACAGCTGCTGAAGTTGTCATTCTGCTGCATGTACCCAGTTGGGGGAGGGCTCTAGTGTTAGAATCTTTGCAGATTTTTGATTAGTACTTTATCAATTTTGGTTTGTAGCTGTGAACTGGGAACTGTGAGCTGTAGATGACTTTTGGATTGTGGCAACGGCTCTCGTTAAAAGGAAAAAAGATCAAACAACCTTTTGTTTAGATTAGATTCCCTACAGTGTGGAAACAGGCCCCTTGGCCCAACAAGTCCACACCGTCCCTTGGAGCATCCCAACTAGACCCATCCCCCTACAGCATGAAGATCTGAAACTTCCTTGCCTAACTTCCCATGAGCAGCTCTTGGAAGATCAGAGAATAGAAAACTAAACTGGAAGTGTTCCTGCCTTTTTCTGAGTGAACTGTAAAGGTGATCCTGATTGACATTTTCAGAAAATCAACCAAGAAGCCATCATTTATACTTATGGAACAATGCATCATGAAAATCACTTTGGTAATCTTAAAGGTTGTATTCACTGCTTAGCCGTTTGTCTGTCTGTTTTTTTGTATGAATAGGCCTGGAAACAAATAACTTTGGATTTAAATGTGGACCATATGATTATTTTGTTTAATTTTACTCTGTTAAAGTTACTGTATTGTTAATAAATTGCGACATCTTTTGTTTAAGATACAAACTGATGTCTGGAATTTATCCATATCGTCTGGGATTGGTAATTCAAAAGTCTGTTTAGGAATCATTGGGGTCAATTTTCAGGGTTTTTAAAGGTTTTAATTTTACAATGTTGTGAATATAGAGGTAGAAAGATTGATTTTGTTTGGCTGTCTATCTCTGTGTTGTAACACCAGGACATTCTAGACAGAGCATGCCGTATCATTCTGGTGCGCTGTGCTCTGCACTGTTGGAACAGGCTGATTGAGGAAGTTGGGACTGCAGGTATATGTAATGGGAAACAGAAGAACATGAGATCTTAAAGAGGAAGCATTATGGTCATAACTGCTCCCGTCACAGCAAACAACCTTTCACTTTTGAAAATGTGTTTACCTTTTACTGTTAAAGTAGTTGTTCTAGTATTATTTTCACAGTTGAAACTGATCAAGTCACACCCAGGTGTGAGATGAGCAATGTCCTTCAACATCACCATGATGAAAGAAATTGAAATTGCTCATATCACACAGCAACTGGCATCTTGGCTGCAGATAGCCATAGATGTCTGAGATACTTGAAATGTGACTGTGACCACTAGAAATAAGGGTATTTCATTTTAATGTGGACAACACTGAGACTGAGCACAAGTTGCAGAGAATGTGCATGGCCTGGCCTTCACATGTCATTCCACACTTGTATCAATGTTTACCATACATAAAGTTCTGATTGTGAACATGACAGCTGCCTTCCAGTGCTATCTATGAAGCGTGTTAGTGAAATGGAAGCTTTATGTGCCATTTTTAAGTTCCTTCTTCTCATTATGTTTGCTTTGACAAAATGACGAGCAGGCGATTATTGCACACAATGTAATGATCATAATTGATTAAGTCATAACTTTTACTGTACATTATTGGACACTCAAATGGCCTGCCAACAAAATGTAAATTGAAACTAGATGGATGACATTACTTAATCAATACTGTAGTTGTCCTTAGCGGGGCCTTCAAATCCAAAGGTTTTGCTCTACCTGCAAAGAGAAAAAAAGAGTTGTTTAACTCTGCTAACTTTGTATGTGGGCAGCCATTTTGAATTTATATTACAAGTTACTTTTGATACAACATGATGAGGCTTCAACTTCATGTTAGTGTGAGTGACTTGCAGGCTTCAATTAGGCCATTACAAACTTCATGTTCATGCTTCCTTTTGTTACACAGCTTCCCTAATTCATAACTTATGAGTAGTGGAGTGTGATGCAGCACTCTAGAGATTGATGTATACTTACTCAGGAACAAATAGTTCCTAAACCATATTTCTTAATCATCCCTCTTTCTTTTAGGAAAAAGAAAAGACCTCTCTGTACATCAATGTAACTCTTCCCTCTAACTTTAATCCCTGTAATTTTCCTGAATAATTATTCAGGGAGGGAATTTGGAACACTGTGTAACTCAGAACTATGTTTGCAGGGTTCCAGATGTTGGGTAATTGCCCATCTGATGCTTAATTTTTTGGTGTAACAGCCGCATAGCCAATGTATTGGGAATTCTGGGTGGTCCCATTGTGCATCTTTCACGGTACATCTGAATTCTGATTATCTGGGTCATTTTGTCTAATCTAAAGAAAATTAACAATTGACCAGTACAATTAATTGATCACTGTAGGGGTCTAATATAACTTGATCTTAAAATATATCATACATGGTATTGTTTGTAGTAATATGTTATACTTTGTCTTCTGAGCTATAATAGCAAACTGTCAGCCTTTGGCTTGATAGTAATTCTCCTCAAGGATTCTGAAGCTTATGTTTCTCTTTCAAACATTTTGTGGCACTTTCTTGCAACAGTTTTTCACCTTCCTACAGTAGCTGCAATACTTGGCTTTTGCATTTTATATTTCCTCTTTTAATTGCTCCAGCATATCTTGCAGCCGCAGTATCAAGTTTTGCATCTGCATTTCCCTAATTTGCTGTTTGCACACAGCACTGTCATCCTTTTCTACTACTAAGACCTTCTATTTGAAGCACATATTGGTGAAGTTTTGAACCTAAATTTCAAGATCTCTCTCTCAAATGCCTCTTCTGCTACCTATACACATTGCACTTTCTCTTTTCCTGAATCAAATAGGAACCAGACATTAAGGTAAATAAAGAAAAAAGTATACTTATGGCCTCAGAAAATATAATTGAAAACAGATCTGAAACCAAAGTGTTCAGAAGGGAGATGAAAGACAAATGTGAGAAACAAAGGGGGACTATGAAAAAAGACTGGCAGTTAAAGTAAAGGATAATCTCAATACCTTATGTAGGCACAAAAACAGTACAGAATATTAAAAGGAGAAGTACAGCCAATTAGAAACCAAAAAGAAATGTACACATGGAGGCAAGTGTTGAATGAATACTTTGCATCTGTTGTTACCAATGAGACAAGTGCAATCCAGACCATGGTGATAGAAGAGGGAACCTAGAAAGGTTCAAAATTAATAATGGGAAGGTATTGAATAAGCTGTCAGTACTTAAAGCTATTAAACACCAGAACAAGATGAGTTGCATCTGGGGATTTTAAAGGGATTGCAGAAACAGTGGCAAAAAATTTTCAGTCTTCCACAGGCGCAAAGATAATGCCAAAGGACTGGAGAATTGCAGACTATACACCCTTTTCAAAAAGGATTGCAGGGATAAGCCCAGCAATTAAGATGAGATAACGAGGTGTGGAGCTGGATGAACACATCAGGCCAAGCAGCATCTTAGGAGATGGAAAGCTGATGTTTCGGGTCTAGACCCTTCATCAGATACAATTACAGATGAATCAGTTTTACTCTAGTGCTGAGGAAACTTTTCAAACTTGTCCTTTTGTCTGGGACTGCCTGTCGTCCCAGCAGCAGCCATCACTCCAACCTTCCACTGCTGACATCACTGAGCTGTAGTCATCAAATTAGCTGGCAGCTTGAAAAGCAGAGCTATTTCCCCAGATGGCATTGGAAGTCTCACCCTGAGCCAGTTAATGCAGCTTCTGGAGTTTTCCTTTTCGGGTAGGGGATGGATTGGAGTGGTGCATTTTCTCAAGATCATGTGCCCTATGAAACCCCGGCATTTTTTGTCACTGCTGTTTCATTGCATCAGCTCTCTTGATTTAACTGAAGGCTAGCTTTGTTAGGTTTTCAGCATCTTCCTCTGTCTACTTGTAGCTCCAGATGCTTTGGTATTTTCAACTGAAATAGATGTTGTGGTCCTATCCTATTCAGCATGAGCTTTTAGTGTGTCAGGATGGTCACTGATGTCCTTGAGGGAAGGAAACTGCTGTCCTTACCCAGTCTGGCCTACATGTGACTCCAGATCCACAGCAATGTGATTGACCATTAAGTGCAATTAGGGATGGGCAACAAATGCTCGCCTAGTCAGTGAAGCCAACATACCATCAATGAGTTTTTTAAAAAATTATGCCTAGCCCCAAATGAGGGAATCCAGCAGCGTTTCACCTATTTCCTTGAAACTGATCTTGCTGGCTTAATTTGTCAATTTTATTAAGAACTTGTCAATAGGTTCAGCTGGTTCGTGCATCAAGCTTTGGAATTCATACTGGTGGATCTGGTGTTTTGACTTTTGGCTGCAGATGTGTGCTTAACTTCTCAAACATTTTAAATGAGATCTTAATTTCACTTTCACTAATTTCCCAGCTAATACCACAGATCAGATCAGAGATCATCTTAAAATACATCATACATGGTACTACTTAGATAGTAAAATATCATGCTTTGTCTTCGGAGCTATAATAGCAAACTGTCAGCCTTTGGCTTGATAGTAATTCTCCTCAAGGATTCTGAAGCTTATGTTTTTCTTTCAAACACTTTGTGGAACTTCCTTGCAACAGTTTTTCACCTTCCTGCAGAAGCTGCTATACTTGGCTTTTGCATTTTATATTTCCTCTTTTATTGCTCCAGCATTTCTTGCAGCCACAGTATCAAGTTTTGCATCTGCATTTCTTTCCTGAATAAATCAGAAATCAGGGAACTGCAGATGCTGGAGAATCCAAGATAACAAAGTGTGGAGCCAGATGAACACAGCAGGCCAAGCAGCATTTTAGGAGCACAAAAGCTGATGGTCTAGGCCTGAAACGTCAGCTTTTGTGCTCCTAAGTTGCTGCTTGGCCTGCTGTGTTCATCCAGCTCCACACTTTGTTATCCACAGATCAAATCTTTTGTTTTCTCTGCAGTAAAAGGTGCAGCTAACCCCGTGATCTTCATTTGTGTCTTTCAGAAAGCCACTAAATATTAATCTGCACTTTTCCACAAAAGAAAAAAGTTTCAGATGCATCTGTGACAGCTTCCCAATTCATTCTAACTGAACGTTTGTTGCAGCAGCAGAGGCCATTTCATTTTTTTTGTGCAATACATTCAGTTTTTCTCCTTCAACACACATTTCAACCTCCTGCAAAAATCCACAAACAAGACTGTTCAGGCAGACCCATTGTTTCAGACTGCTCATGCCCCACAGAACTCATTTCTTCCTACCTTGACTCAGTCTTCTCCCCTGGTCCAATCCCTACCCACCTACATCCATGATTCATCTGACGCTGGTTTCAAAACTTCCAGTTTACCAGCTCCAACCTCCTCTTTACAATGGACGTGCAATCCCTTTACGCATCCATTCCCCACCAGGAGGGTTGTAAGGCTCTCTGCTTCTTCCTGGAGCAAAGACCTGAACCACCCCCACCTACCACCACCCTCCTCCGCTTGGCCGAGCTTGTCTTCACCCTCAACAACTTCTCTTTCAACTCCTCTCATTTTCTTCAGGTAAGAGGGGTTGCCATGGGTACCCGCATGGGCCCGAGTTATGCCTGTCTCTTCGTGGGTTACGTGGAACATTCCTTGTTCCAGTCCTATTCCATCCCCTACCCACAACTCTTTCTCCGATACATCGATGATATAATTGGTGCTGCTTCCCTCTCACATCTGGAACTGGAAATCTTCATCAATTTTGCCTCCAATTTCCACCCTGCCCTCATTTTTACCTGGTCCATCTCTGACCCTCCTTTCCCTTCCTCGACAACTCTGTTTCCATTTCTGGAGATAGACTGGCCACTAATATCCATTACAAACCCACCGACTCCTACAGCTACCTGGACTATACATCCTCATACCCCACTTCTTGTGAAGACTCCATCCCATTCTCTCAGTTCCTCCATCACCATCGCATATGTTCAGATGAGGCCAACTTCGACAAGGGAGCCTCTGAAATGTCCACATTCTTCCTCAACCAAAGTTTTCCCAGCTCCGTTATCGACAGGGTCCTCAATCTGTTCCGACCCATTTCCTGCACTTCTACCCTCACCCCTTCTCTTCCCTCCTACAACAGCGATAGGTTTCCCCTTATCCTTACCTACCATCTTACCAGCATCCACATCCAGAAGATCATCAGACATCATTTCTGCCACCTCCAGCAAGTTGTCACCATCAGACACATATACCCCTCTCTTCCCTTATCCACCTTCTGCAGGGTCCGTTCCCTCCTGGACACCCCGGTCCACACTTCCTTCACCCCAAATACCTCCCCACAGCCCTACGGCACCTTCGTCTGTAACCGGTGAAGGTGCAATACCTGCCCATTTACCTCCTCCCTCCCCAATATCCAAGGGCTCAAGCATACGTTCCTTACCAGAATCTAGTCTACTGCATTCGCTGCTCACAATGTGGTCTCCTCTACATTGGGTAAATGAAACGTAGACTTGGCAATCGCTTTGCAGAACATCTACGTTCTACTTGCAAAAAGCCTGCCACTTCAATGCACCACCCTGCTCCCTGGCCAACATCTCTGTCTCAGGCTTGCTACAGTGTTCCAGTGAAGGCCAACGCAAGCTGGAGGAACAACACCTCATTTTCCACTTGGGGACCTAACAGCCCTCCAGACTCAATATTGAGTTCAATAATTTTAGGGCCTAAACTCCCCCATGTCCCAGCCCCCCACCCCACACATCAGGCCTTGTTACCACATAGCCTGCCACTACACACCCCCTGTTTGTTAGTCACCAACAATCCCCATTCACCCTCCCAGCCTGATCGTTAGCAACTCCCCTGTCTGTCCAACTGTCTTTCTCTTCTGACTCTAACCTATTGTTTACTCCCTATTCCACCCACTTCCTTATTTTCTGCATATAAACTGACGTTTTCCCAGCCACCATCAGCACTGAGGAAGGGTCACCGGACCCGAAACGTTAACTCTGTTTTCTCCTTCACAGATGCTGCCAGACCTGCTGAGTTTTTTCAGCACCTTTGTTTTTGTTCCTGATTTACAACATCCAAAGTTCTTTTGGTTTTTAGTTTTCCTCTTTATCTGGCTTAAATTTGGGTTGATTTTTCTGAGAGTCATTCTTTTTCAGGAAGGCTGCTCCATATGAGGTGCACCAGCTTGTGGATTTTCATCCATCAGTGTGTGTGTGTGTGTGTGTGTGTGTGTGTGCTTGTGTGTGTATCTAATTTAGCAATAATTCAATTGAAAATATTTGGATTTTTTTCACAGACACCTACTGCTACTGCTATGCATTCTGGTTCTCAGAGGTTCAAAATAATCACACTTTTCAATTCAAATGCTGTAGGATGGGTTTCTTAGTTCACACCTACTGTGCTGTAGACAAACATATTACTTGTTCAATACACAGACTATAGTGCAGTAGTGACTGATGTGACATTCTGGACATATACATATGAACACACTGGTCCTAAACAACTTTGGAATGATAATAACAATATAACATGAGAAAACTGCTTGTGATGGAAAATTTCCATGAAACAACACAATACATAACAAAACAAAAGCCCAAGAGTTGGTAGGAACTGCAGATACTTGAGAATCTGAGATAACAAGGTGTAGAGCTGGATGAACACAGCAGGCCAAGCAGCATCATAGGAGCAAGAAAGCTGATGTGTTGGGCCTAGAGCTTTCTTCAGAAGCAGTTGGGAGGTCATGTTGTGGCCGTACAGGACATTGGTGACCCTTTCTCACCAGGCCTGAAACATTAACTCTGACTTTGTCTTGCCACCAAACCTGCTGAGCTTTTCGAGCAACTTTTTTTGTTCCTGATTTACAGCATCTGCAGTTCTTTTGGTTTTTATTGGTCAGGTCACTTTTGGAATACTGTATGCAATTCTGGTCTCCCTCCCATTGGAAGGATATTGTGAAACTTGAAAGGGTTCAATAAAGATTTACAACGATGTCGCCAGGGTTGGAGGGTTTGAACTGTGGCGAGAAATTGAATAGGCTGGGACTATTTTCCATGGATCACCGGAAGCTGGGCGGTGACCTTATAGAAGTTTATAAAATCATGAGGTGCATGGATAGACAAGGGGTTGGGGAGACCAAATTGAGGGCATAGATTTAAAGTGAGTGGGGTAAGATTTAAAAGGGACCTTTTTCACACAGAGGCAGGTGCACGTATAGAATGAGCTGCCAGCAGAAGTGGTGGCAGCTGGTACAATTACAACATTTAAAAGTCATCTGGATGGGTACATGAATTTGAAGGGTTTAGAGGGATATGGGCTAAATGCTGGCAAATGGAACGAGATTTATTTAGGAAATCTGGTCAGCATGGTCAAGTTGGACCAAAGGGTCTGTTTCTGTGCTGCACATCTCTGACCCTATGACTCTAATTGAAGAAATGCTCATAGTAACCACTGCTCAATTAATTTACCAATAGTCCTGAAAATTAAAATTTGATGCATATCCAGTGGGCAGTAGGACACCTGGAAATTTTTGTCAAGAGCTCAGAGCTTTCAAACAGTGTTAAGAAATACAGGAAGAGAAGATAACAAATTACATTGTTACCCTGATATAGCAGCAAGCATCTGTTAATTACATTTTAAAAATTAAAATGTAGTAGAATCTGGCACGAAATGAAATGATCTACTGCCAAAATTTCAGTCTGTGTTTACTTTTAACTTGAAGTACACAATTTGTTTACGATTCAAACCAAATTCCAAACAAAAACCTGAATTTATGTTGCTACCTTAATTTCACACACAGAATGATTGAGGACGGAGAGTACTATTTTTTCCTTCTGTTGTATTAAATATGAATATAATTAAAATCTTAATTCAGTTTCATCTTGAACATAATTTTAATGATTAGTGGCAGGAGCAGCTCTTCAATTAGAATCTACTGTTGAATAAAAAGGCTATTTTTATATTGCATTATGTTTTATCATTGGGTCAAAATTCCTTGTGTTTTGCTGAATTCTAAATTCAGATACCTTTGTAAAATTATTATAACATGGATTAACTGCAGCTGTTTTTGTATTGTTTAGTCTAAGGTGAAGAGAATTGGGAGATTCAAGATAAGAATCTTGCAGCCTCTGTACCAGACAAGGATAATCAGTGTAAAAGCTGAGTCAGAGGTTCCTTTAAATATTTGTAGTGTCTTTGTGAGAAATGAATTGAAGACTTTTGGGATACAGAGCAGTCGTTTGGTGAATTCATTGGATAACAGGATGACTTTTCAGTTTTTGACATTTACTCTTCACAGTTACTCAGTTCTTAATTGAATTGTGACCTTTCATTAAGTTTTATTATTGACACCAACTTCCTTTAGTAAGTCATTTAGCACCTATAAACGATAGGAGGCTCACCCAACTCCACCCCCACCATGAGAAAATTGTGATCCTTTAGTGACTGGTGAACCATCAC
Source organism: Stegostoma tigrinum (assembly GCF_030684315.1). Taxonomy (NCBI): domain Eukaryota; kingdom Metazoa; phylum Chordata; class Chondrichthyes; order Orectolobiformes; family Stegostomatidae; genus Stegostoma; species Stegostoma tigrinum. Next base: position 34,739,383 of record NC_081360.1, on the reverse strand, counting down.
TGATGAGCCACTGTACACTGCAGCTGAGACTTTATCCAAGGCAGAAAGTGCCATACTAAGTGTGCAGCCTGACAAATTTCATTTATTGGGTTAGTGACCAATCAAGATATGTCTCTGCCCCCTTCTGCAGGTGCCTCACACCATTGCAGGTTCCCCTCCACAGGGTCTTCCCAACCCTGTGATTTCTCTCCTCTACCTTACCTCTCCTTTATCAAGGTGTATATTTCATGCTCCATCACAGCATGCCTTCTTGCAGAATGACTATAGTCATAGCATAGTCATTGCTGTCTGTGGCCACAGCTGGAAGCAGACAGCACCTGGAAGGGCATTGCTTGGGTGTATGACCTATACTCATGGCACTTTCCGCCCCCTGGAAGATCCAGTTCCTGAGATGGCCATTTTAGGGAAAGAAAAGCAGGAATCTATCAGTTAGAATTTGCCAAGCATTCTCAAAAACTACCAGAACTGAATAACTAGTCGGAATAGTCTTGGAATAAAAAACAGACACAATGTAATTCTTGGTCTACTCTGAGGCAACAGTTGTGCCTATAGCAGTCATACGTTTCAGTGTGGGTGTCCTTCATGAAGTGTAAGTCCAGTGTAATGGACCGAATTTAATGTCAGTGGGAGCAGGGAGGCAGAGAGGCATTTGTTTGATGGAGAGCCCATCACCTTCGCGATTTCCCCAATTTAACTCTGCAGCAGGAAGGCTACAGTAGGTCAGTTAAGAGCCTCCCAGTGGTGGCCACACCCAGTGGACATACCTGCAGGTATACTCAGGTGGTCTGCACTCTGGATGATCCATCCCATTTGCATTGAAAAAGATGAACATGAAAACCAGAAAATGGACACCACAAATACTGTTGTGAAGCATTTTACTCTATCCATCAGAAACAGCTATGACTTTACACATTAATGTAGAAAAACAAGGGGCTGAATCTTACACTGTTTTGGCTATGTGAGAACTTCATTGAGTTTCTTGCTGGAAGGGCTAGTGAGATCTCTTGACATTTCTTACCAAACTCACCCCAATAAGCACGCACCCTCTCCCAATTCATCCCCCTCTCGATTCTAATCTTATTCTATCTCTCACCTTGTTGGAAGAATCTGCCATACTGGATATCTGTGGAATGACCAGCATTCCTGGTGCCTGCACCATCTTTAAAAGGCTGCTGCACTCCTATTTGAACACTGGCATTCTGAAGCTGTCTTTCTTGGTGACAGATAGTCATTGTGAAGATGATGAAGAAGGGAAGATGGCACTGTGATCCCCTGACAGAATCCTGGAGATCCTGATAATGGGGTGGTGTAGAGGAAGGGTATTCTGTACTAGGAGGACTGGCAGAGGGGGTCGTGCCACCAAATGCATGCAGTCTCCATAGTTTGGAGGAATGGCCAGCAGCATCATCAGGATCAGTGCCACAGTCTTCAGTTTGCTGCCTCACATTCACTCTATCTCTGCTACTGCAGCCACTTCCCAACAAGACCCATGCTCTTTCACTCTCACTGCTGTTTGTAACATTTTGCTCCAATCTCTCTCATTCCACCCATAATCCTGCATGGTCTCTGTGCTGCCTACATACTCACCTGGGACACCTCACCACTTTTCAACCACCTACTCCAGCATCAACACCAACAGTTGTGCTGCCTACATTTACCTCATTCAATCCCTTTCTTTCTGTCAAGGAGAAGATAGACACATAGGACAGAAAAATAGAACATACAACCTAGAACATAGAACAGTACAGCACAGTACAGGCCCTTTGGCCCACGATGTTATGCCAAAATTTTACCCTAAACCTAAGGTCTGTCTAACCTCCATCCCGACCTTATACTATCATCCATATGCCTATCTAATAGCCACTTAAATGCCCCTAATGAGGCTGACTCCACTACCTGCTCTGGCATTGCATTCCATGCTGCAGGCACTCTGTATAAAGAACCTACCTCTGACATCTCCCCTATATCTATCTCCACTCACTTTAAAACTATGCCCCCTCGTCATAGCTACCACCACCTGAGGTAAAGGTTTCTGGTTGTCTACTTTATCGATATCTCTGATAATTTTGTATACCTCTATCAAGTCACCTCTCATCCTTTGTTGTTCTAAAGAGAAAAGTCCTAGCTCTCTCAACCTTTCTTCCCACGACTCCAGGCAACATCCTGGTAAATCTTTTCTGCACCATTTCCAACACTTCCACATCTTTCCTGTAATGAAGCAACCAGAACTGGACACAATACTCCAGATGTGGCTGAACCAGGGTTTTATATAGTTGGAGCATAACTTCACAGGTCTTGAACTCAATCCCTCTATTAATGAAAGCTAACACACCATACGCCTTCCTAACAACTCTATCTACCTGGGTGGCAGCTTTCAGGGCACTGTGGACATGAATCCCAAGATCCCTCTGCTCCTCCACACTGCAAAGAATCCTTCCATTAACCCTGTATTCTGCTTTCAAGTTTTTCCTTCCAAAATGAATCACCTCACACTTTTCGGGGTTAAACTCCATCTGCCACTTCTTAGCCCAGCTCTGCATCCTATCAATGTCCCTTTGTAACCTAGAACAGCCCTCCACACAGCCCACAATGCACCCCACCTTTGTACTGTCCACGAACTTACTAATATACCCTTCTACTCCTTCATCCAAATCATTTACAAAAATCACAAATAGAAGAGAACCCAGAACAGATCCTTGTGGTACACCACTCACAGCTGAGCACCATGTTGAATATTTTCCATCCACTACCACCCTTTGTCTTCATCAGGGTCAGCCAATTCTGAATCCAATCTGCCACATTTCCCCTTATCCCATGCCTCCTTACCTTCTGCATGAGCCTACCATGGGGAACCTTATCAACGCCTTACTTAAATCAATGTATACCACATCCACTGCTCTACCTTCATCTAAGTGTTTGGTCACCTCTTCAAAGAATTCAATAAGGTTAGTGAGGCATGATCTACCCTTCAGAAACCCATGCTGACTATCACGAATCAAACTATGACTTTCCAAGACCTATCTCTCACAGCCTTTTCCAATAATTTGCCCACCACTGATGTAAGACCAACTGGCCTGTAATTTCCGGGGTTACCCTTATTCTCATTTTTGAACAAGGGAATGATACTTGCCTCTCTCCAATCTTCTGGCACTATACCCGTGGACAATGAAGATGAAAAGATCATCGCCAAAGGCCCTGCGATCTCTTCCCTCACTTCCCATACAATCCTTGCATAAATCCCATTAGGCCCGGGGTGGGGGGAGGGGTTGGTGGTGGCGCTTATCTATCTTCAACTTCCTCAAAGTTCCTAGCACATCTTCCTTACTAACATCAATCACCCCTAGCCTACCAGCCTGTTTCACCTGTCCTCCTCTACAACTAGGTCCCTCTCAGTTGTGAATATCTAAGAAAAGTATTCATTAAGGACCTCTGCTATCTCTTTAGGCTCCGTGCACAAATTCCTTTTACAATCCTTGATTGGCCCTACCCTTTCTCTGGTCATTCTCTTATTCTTCACATACATTTAAAAAACCTTGGAGTTTTCCTTGATCCTATCTGCCAAGGTTTTCTCATACCCCCTTATAGTTCTCCTAAGCCCGTTCTTCCACTTCTTCCTGGATAACTTGTATCCCTCTAGAGCCTTTTCAGTTCATTGTTTCCTAAACCTTACATAAGCATCCTTCTTCCTCTTAACCTGTCATTCGACCTCTCTTGAGAACCTTGGCTCCCTCACTCGCCTGCATCTTCCCTACCTGCTAGGGACAAACATATTGAGCACACACAGTATGCATTCCTTAAACAATCTCTACATTTTAATAGTGCTTTTCCCTGACAGCATCTGTTCCCATTTTATGTTACCCAGTTCTTGCCTAACAGAATTGTAATTACCCTTCCCCCAAATATAAACTGTACCCTGCTGTATGTACCTATCCTTTTCCTTAACTATTGTAAAAGTAACAGAATTATGATCACTACCACCAAAATGCTCTCCTACCAACAGGTCTAACACTTGGCCAGGCTCATTGCCAAGCACCAAATCCAAAGTGGCCTCTCCTCACGTTGGTTTATCGACATACTGTGTCAGGAATCCTTCTTGAATGCACTGGACAAAATCCTCTCCGTCTAAACTAGAACAACTAAAATGTTTCCAATCAATATTTGGAAAGTTGAAGTCACCCATGACTACAACCCTGTGACTTCTGCACCTTTCCAGTATCTGCCTCTCAATCCACTCCTCCACTTCTTATGGGCATTTAAGTGGTCATTGGATAAACACATGGATAATAATGGAAGAGTGGAATAGTGTAGGTTAGATGGACTTCGGTTTGGTTTCACAGGTCGGCGCAACATCTAGGTCCGAAGGGCCTGTACTGCGCTGTAATGTTCTATGTTCTATGTTCTCTGCAACTATTAGGGGGTCTGTAAAAACAAAACCCAACAGAGTGACTGCTCCTTTTCTGTTCTGGACTTCAACCCAAACTGTCTCTGCAGACATATCATTCTTAAACTGCCTTTCAGTAGCTGCTGTACTAGCCCTGACTAGCAACGCCACTCCACGCCTTTTTTTCCATCCTCCCTATTTCTTTTAAAGCATCTAAATCCCAGAACTACTAACAACCATTCCTGTCCCTGAGTTACCCAAGTTTCTGTAATCGCCACATCGTAGTTCCGAGTACTGACCCATGCTCTAAGTTCGTCCGCGTTATTTCCGATACTTCTAGCATTGAAGTATACACACCTCAAACCATCTCTCTGTCCACTGTTATGCTCCATCTCCCGCATTTCTTTGTTAACAACCCCATTCCATGTTGTTTCTGTTGGAAGGCTGACTACCTCATCCTCTGAATTACAGATTCGGTTCCCCAACCCCTGCGAATCTGGTTTAAACCATCCCATATAGATCGAACAAACCTCCCTCCCAGGATATTAGTGCCCTTACGGTTCAGGTGCAACCAGTCCTTACTGTACAGGTCCCACCTTCCCCAGAATGTGTTTCAGTTATCCACATAATGGAAGCCCTCCCTCCTACACCAGCCTTGTAGCCATGTGTTTAGCTGCACTCTCTCCCTATTTCTTACCATGTTATCATGTGGCACTGGTAGTAATCCAAGGATAACTACGCAGTTTGTCCTGGACTTCAGCTTCCAACCGAGCTCCCTGTACTTGATTTTCACATTTTCTTCCTATGTCATTGGTACCTATGTGTACTATGACTGCTGGTTGCTCACCCTCCCCCTTGAGGATCTTGAAGACATGATCTGAGACATCATGGACCCTGGCACCCGAGAGGCAACATACCATCCGTTCAGCTCGGTTGTGTCCACAGAACCGCCTCTCTGTGCCTCTTACTATTGAATCCCCCACTACAACTGCTGTCCTATTCTTCCCCCTTCCCTTCTGTGCCAATGGGCCATGCTCAGTGCCAGAGACCTGTCGGCTATGGCCTTCCCCTGGTAGGTCCACCCCCAACAGTATCCAAAACTCTACTTATTATTAAGGGGAACAGCCACACAGGATCCCTGCACCGCCTGTCTATTCCCTTTCCCCTTCCTGACAGTCACCCAGCTACCTTTTTCCTGTACCTTGGGTATGACCATCTCCTTGTAACTCCTCTCTATCACCCCCTCAGCCTCCCGACTTACTGGAGTTCATCCAGTTCCAGCTCGAGTTCCCTAACACGGTTTGTGAGGAGCTGGAGTTGGGTTCACTTCTCGCAGGTGAAGGCAGAGGGGACACTAGCAGTGACCCTTACCTCCCGCATCCTGCAAGAGGAGCATGCAACTGCCCTAGCCTCCATTCCCTCTACAGTAGATTTCCAGAAGAATAAAAATATCCTTACCTTACCGACCCTCCACACAGTTTTTTTTGTAGGTTAGAGGAGGAGGATGGTTGGGAGACACGACACGTGTAGTGTTCCAGGTTTAGCCAATGCCTGAATATATCAGTGCCGTCCTGGCTCACATTCTCTCCACACACCTGCCGCTGAAGACAAGAAGGCCAGCTGCACATGGTAAGTTTCTATACAGGGAAAAAAAACCAACCATACCTTCCCGTCAGCACTGTGGCTCGTGCTCCTGCCGCTGAAAACAAAAGGCCCAGATGGATGGAGGGATGCCTGACAGGAGCTTCCTCACCCACTATGAGGAGACAATCTTGCAGGAGAAAACTGGGACTGCTGCTGCTGGGATGTTGCCACATCTATGCCTCAATAACTGAGTATCGCTCTACGTCCCACTGCAATTCTCACATTAACTGTAGCAGTATGATGCCAAAACCGAGGCCGATACAGGATGTACCATGGATTGAGGTGATACTGAGAGCCTGCTGCAGCACTTGGAAGCAAGATGTACAAGTTGCTTACAAGTCTATTGGTGCTTTTGACACCATTCTGCAACAGCATTGTACAACTAGCTACTCATCCAACAGCAGCCTATTGTTTCCCTGGCCTCTATGTCCAAAAGTGATGGTGCTGAATGAAGTGGCCAGCGATGTGTGGGACAGGAGGTGTACAGCATGCAGAAAGCCAAAACATTAGGATTGCAAGGGATTAAAGGGTCCACAGGTCTGTGTCCTGTATCATGTATGGGTCTGTGTGTAATGTTCTTGTCATTACTTCAGTGCTTGAAGCCTCCCTCCATCACAGTTCGAGACATACACACTTATCCCACCCCTCTGGTTGAGGTTGCAACTATTTACTTTCCCATTTCATAGTTTCAATTTTTCAGTACAAAGGAAGGTGACTGAGTGTTTCTCAGCCAGTGGCCTCCAACCTCCACTTACATGTCTTACATGTCAATGAGGCCACACATATCTTGATCTGTTTCCTGTGCTCCCCTTTCACTTTATATCTCTCCAGGTTCCAAACCCACAACTGCCCACTTATCCTTGATACTCCCCACCTCCAGTGTGTGAGTTTGAGGTGACTGTGCCTGTTGCGGTCATACATATACCACCACATGTCCCTGATCATGGACGAGTCACCCTCCTACATTACCCTGTTCCCATCCATGCTTTATCGTAATTTCCACCCCCTTACAAATACAGCTGCCCTCTTCAAGGTTGTCATCTCCCATAACCTCAGCCTGTAGCCCACCCCCCCACCCCTAGTACTGAAGAAGAGGTTCCCAAGGTACCTGTTCATGGCAATATCTCACTTTACTCCTGACGTACTGACCATGGTTAATCCATTGAGTCACCTAACTAGACAACCTTCACATAACACCAGGTTATAATCCAACAGGTGTATTTGAAAACACAAGCAATTCTGTGTCTGATGCCACCTCTCTCACTAACGTCTGAAGAAAGAGCAAGACTGTGGAAGCTTGTGTTTCAAATAAACCTGTTGGACTATAACATGGTGTTGTGTGATTTCTGACCTTGTCCACCCCAATCCAACGCTAGCACATCCACAACCCTGGAAGAGAAGTGCCCTGACCCATGATTGATCTGGTATCTTCCACAATGTATCATTCCTATCCCTGGACTGGCCACGAGGAAGTCACAGGATCCACATGGATCCACTCTCTGCACTGCAAAGGAACAAACATTCACCAAGAAATCCCCAAATGGATTCCTGACCATCTCTGAACCCCTGGGTTGTATTGGAGGCTGCCCTTTATGTACTGTTTCAGGATACCTTGATTGTTGAATGCCTCCAAGCACTTTGGTGGGGTACATTCCTCTAAGACATTGAGGCATGGCTGCTTGCTTGTAGCCCTGCAATATTTTTGCCGAGTATGTTGCCAACACGTGCTACAAGTGTGAGATTAACATAAGCCATTGCTATACAATGAGATGTATGCTCCCTCTTGACTGAGGATTGCTGACCAGCAAGGCAAGCTGCCTGATTGCACTAATAGGCATGGCAAGGGCAAGGCTAAAGCAAGGGAAAGGCTGTGAAACTATGAGAATGAGCAAGCAGTACTGGGATACAGACTTGCCCAGACTGTGAACTGTTCCTGTGCATAACAAGACCCCACTATAACCATTCAATGGCATTGCTAGTGTAGGTCCTTACTTCTTGAATATCTTGCAAGTGGAGTTGACCAATGTCCATTGAGGAAGAGTGTGTGTGCCTGGTGCCCATGGATCATGTCCTGAGATGCTGTTCATGGTAAGCAATATGGAAGCTCTTTGCAAATAGCAATGAGCTTTCCACTCTGATATTGATGTCTTGGCATCTGGTTTGCTTCTGTTAAGTGTTAGGACAGGAAACAGAACTTCTCAAATGATTCTACCACATTTTTTGTCGTAAAGCACATCATTTAGGCTGCTATAAGTTTCCACACGGGGAATAGGCTAATCCCCTTTAATGCAGAAGTTGTGCTACTGATGGCATTTTAATTTATTTTAAATAAATTCTTTCTGCGATCAGAGAAGATTGGAAGGAAGCTACAATGAATCACTCTGTATTTTCTTGAGTTTAATTTTAAACTGCTTTTAGGGAATATTTGGAGACAATAAACATCTTTATTCTAGTCACAAGACAGTAAATTAGATTCTTATGATCAGCTTGGCACACTTCCCTGTTACAGTTACTTAGGACAATTTGAAGCATCGTCAATACTTACTGTCTTCATTATAACATGGTCTTTGAAAATAATCTATCTCAAACATGCTAAATCCAGGTTTTGTGTTTTAGAAAATTAAATGAGACTATTTAGGTATTAGCAGGTGATGGCTTTCCTGGCTGGAGGTCATTTGACACCATTAAGTGGCCAGTTATGGGCTACTTATGCGCCTCAGTGTTTGTCGGGGTTGGAGATGTACGTGGACATGCCATTAAGAATAGCTTAGCGGATCTGTCTGTGGAATAGGATGGGGAGCCATACAACTTCATGGAAACTCCTGCCAGCAGTAAGGACTTCCCTCAAGTGGAGAGCTGCCCTGCTAAATTCTTTCACCCACCCTTCAATTCAACTGGGCCTATCAACACATCACAGTAAGGAAAATATACTTACCTTAATTCTGGGACTTCCAACCATCTTCCTCTATGCTTCCATGAGCCAATATTCTGATATGGCTTTTTCAGGATCTTGAACAAGGCTGGTAGAATCCTTTGGGGACGGATCCAGACCCGAAACATCAGTTTTCCTGCTCCTCTGATGCTACCTGGCTTGCTGTGTTCATCCAGCTCCACACCTTGTTATCTATCGTAGAAACCTTTGGTGCAGACAAAAGCATCAGCCACAGTGATGGTGACTTTCATCAACATCCTTGTTCAAAATCAATGAGAATGGAAGGAGCCTCTAATCACATTTGACGTAGCAACATTGAAATGTTTACAGAAAAACACAACATAAACTTATGACAACTGGCAGACAGACTTGAGGAAATGAAGTCTACGCCCTCCGAAAAATATGCACAGATGCACAAGTTGTCACATTTCATTGAAAAAAAAGTGAAAGAAATATTCCTCCCCATTCCACTGCAGCAGCTCTGCCAGACATGTGACAGAATTTCTGTTGAGAAATACATTCAAGTATTCCATCTTATTTCTGCTGAAATTGTACCAGTGTGAAAGGGAACCTCCAACCAAATTCACAGACAATGTGGCAATTCAGATTTTTGGGGAGCATTGTCTTGCTAAACTGAATAAACTTGGGAAAAAAAAGGTACTGTGAATCTTTGAAATCTGAAAGAAAAGCTTCAGATGCTGGAAAAAATCTCATCAGGTCAAGAGGGAGAAACAATGTTAATGACCATGTTTTTAAAGCAGAGTCCAGATCCCAGGACCTGAATAAATTCTGCATTCTGGCCTCCATTTTCACATGTAAGTATTTAAATTGCAGATACCCTAATTTGGCAGGTGACGTTGGTATCGAATTCATGGTACCAAGTGCCTGCAAGTGGTGACAGCTACTTGCCTGATACCAATTGTATAGCTAGGCAGGAGCCATGTTGTGGCCTGCCACTATCTTGTAAACATTACCAGATGTAGAAAATTGGGATCAAAAGCAAAGTTGCTAGAAAAGCTCAGCAGGTCTGGCAGCACCTGTGAAGGGAAAAACAGAGATAACGTTTTGAGTCCAGTGACCGGACCCGAAACCTTAACTCTGTTTTCCTTCGTAGATGCTGCCAGATCTGCTGAGCTTTTCCAGCAACTTTGTTTTTGCTCCTGATTTACAGCATCTGCAGTTCTCTTGGTTTGTAGAAAATTGGGAATTGGGATACAGAGGAAATGACGAAACTAAATTAAAGTCAAGATACAAAGACTGACTCAATGCAGTTTAGCACGTCACATTTTATTTCTCCACAACAAAGAACTTTGCAAAAGGCATTTATGCATAAGTTTAATGTAAATGATTAACATAGTTGATAGGGTGCCAATCAATCAGCCTGCTATGTCGTAACTGGGCCTTGAACCTCTTGAGTACTGTTGGGGCTATAATCATCTTGGTAATTGGAGAGTATTTTATCACAGTATTGACTTGAAGATGGTGGACAGGAGTTGAGTTACCACAGCATTCCTACCTTCTAACCTGCTATCGCAGACTTGACATCTATATGGCTTGTCTGATTCAGTTCTTAGTCAATGGTAATCTCTAGGATGTTGGTGCTGGGGTGTTCAGTGATTGTAATACCATTGAATGTCAAAAATCAACGGCTAGATTCTCTTGTTGGAGATTCCCCCACATTGCATGTTACTTGTGTGGCATAACCACTATTCATTGCCTTTCAGCCCAAGTCTGAATGCTGTTCAAATTTTGGTGCATATGGACACATTGCCACAGTATCTGCGGATTCAGGATTAATACTGAATATTGTACAAATATTACCATTCCTCATCCTGCTCTACACACTATATAAACTGTCATTTCAGTATGGACAATGGTAGTAACAGAGAAGATGTTCTCATGGTAATTGAATTTAGTTGTCTTTGCATTAGAACAACTTGCAATTGTAATCTTAAACTCAGATGATCTGCAGATAGGATGTGGATATGAATCTTCTGTTCTCTTCCAGCAGCAAGAGCTTGTCATAGCACATTCCTATAATCTTCAAGCCATCCTCCAAATTTTGTTGCTGTTGAATAGAGCTGATCTTCACTGACCATGCAGCATTCCCAAATTAGAAATTTAGCTCAATCTCAAATTGCGGCCTTAACTTTCATTGACTTTTACAATCAAGCCTTTTTATCTTTTCATAACACCTCTCACGTACCCACTTAAAACTGCAGAGAAGAACAAGTTATATACTCCTTCACTCCATTGTTTATGGGTAATTCTTTGTAGCCAAATTCTTTGCTGAGGAAAGGTTCCATAAAGGGGCATCATGATGCAAGTAATGTGTGGACAGCTTCACTAACAAATATTGCTTTTGTACTTGAACTGCAATGACTGTTAGATATATTTTGGAGCTTGTCATTGAATTAAAATTTATCAGTCTCTGTTGCATGCTCATTTAAACTATTTGAGTAAATGACTAAATCAACAGCATCTGTGGCAGCACTGGAGATTACAACTCTGATTTGAGAACAGGAGGGATACAGCTCAATGAAGGCTTGATGCATTTTGTACCAAATAAAATTGCATACCTTCACCCATACAACTTCCCACATTAACATTACTAATAGACCAGAGATTCCAAAGGACAGTGTGTCATTTCTACATTGCAGGCTAGAGTTTTGCACAGGAATCCTGTGAAATCCCAGATATAGCTGACTCCATTAAAATTGCGAGAGAAATGTAAGATTCCAATGGGTACTTCCCCTGCGTGTGGAAAGTTCTGAAAAAACTGTCAATGTTGAAGAATTTGGAGGGTCTGCCATGCTGCTGCCCGGACCTCCCTGAACTGATGCCCTGCAATCAGACGATACCCATCTCCTGCCAGCTTCAAGCCCTGATATAACCACAGTTGACTCCCAACCTGCTGGCCCCAAAGTCCCTTCCTGCTAGTCTGAGTGCCTGGGATCCAATGCTGCCCTCCTCCCCTCCATCCTATGGACTAGACAACACCCACATCAGCATGAAGGCCACCTGCCCCCTCCCCCTTCAAGGACCCATCACACTCATCACCATCCCTGACAATACCCCCAACAAACATGACACACCTTCCCACTAGCTTGAAGCTCCCACTCTGGACATCATGCACCACCCTACCTAACTCCAAACAGCGCCCCCCCCCCCCCCCCCCCACACCAACGGTGCTGTCCGTCACCTTCAGTCTCCACTACCAATCCCAAAACAAATGATTTGTTTTGACACTCCCTTTCCCCAGTAGTCTCAACATCTACCCTACCTCTGGCGCTGACTCCTGACATTGGTGCTCTGACATTTCTCCCTTGCCACCCAACAACTTCCCCATAAAGACAAACTGGTACTACCACCATAGGTCCTGACACACCCACTACAATCTTTTCCTCGTTTATTCCTCAATTTTTCAATCTCTTTGGTAAAAAAGATAAACTGTTAGTTCTGGCATTTTCCATTTTTCAGAATGCTCTATTCCACAACACCACATCTCCCCCACCACCCCCACCTATTCACTCATCACAGCACATTTCTAGTAACTCATAGAATGTAATGATTTTGAACTGAAGTCACATAAAATGCACCCTACAAGATACTTTGTTCTAGAAAATTCAGCCCCACTAGTTTGTTTTCAACATTTTGCATGCTTGTACATACTACAGTACAGCACCCTTTATTATTTCACAGAATGTGGAAATTGCAGATGGAAGATGAGCTCGCTTGTGAAATAGCAATAGTTTATTCGTTCTACAGGTTCACTTACTAAAAACACGTTTACTCAGATGACAAATCCTTCTCAATCAATGAGCTCTTAAAGTTCTGATAATCTCAGCATGACTTGTCTGCTTGCAGTGCAAGATGGCAGACAATAGATAGGAAATATGAGCAGGAAGGGGAGGAAGAAAAGTATGAATTCCAATAAACATGTGCGTTTTCTTGAAACTAATGACTATTCCAAACAGCACATTAATCTGGATATCTGGATTACTAAACCAGTGGTATTAGGACTATGCCATCATCTCCCTTTGATTAGTGTTTACTTTTCCAAACACCCTCACACTAATTCAGTCACTCATTTGCATAATTATATGACTGAGGAAGAGGAGGAGGAGGAGGAGGACTTGTGACACAACGGTAGTATCATTATCTCTGAGCCAGAAGGTCCAGACTCATGTTCTATTCCAGGACTTCACAGAATTACCAAAGTGTTATGGTGCAGAATAAGACCATTCTGCCCTGTGTCAGCTCGTTAAATGAGCATTATTAGCTACTTCCAATTTTGTACATATTCTCTATACCTTTGCATATTAATTTTATCCAAATAATCATTCAACATCCTCTGGAATGTCTCAATTGAGCTTGGCTCTACCATACTTCCACTCTAAGGATGGCATGGTAGCATCACCCTTAGCACTGCTGCTTCACAGTACTAGGGACTTGGGTTTGATTCCAGCCTTAAGTGACTTTCTGTGTGGAGTTTGCACATTCTCCCCATGTATGTTTGGATTTCTGCTGGGTGATTGGGTTTCCTTTCACAATCCAAGAGTGTGCAGGTTAGGTGGAATAGCCATGCTAAATAGGCCTATAGTGTCCAGGGGTGGGTGGGTTAAACACAGGAAATGTGCAGTTATGGGGATAGGGTGCAGGGGTGGGATTGGGTGGGATGGTCTTTGGATGGGCCAAATGACCTCTTTCTGTAGGGATTCTATGATTCTCCCAGGCAGTGCATTCTATACCCTAACTATTTTCTTGGGGGGACAAACGGTTTTCCTCATTTCACCCTTACTACTTATGCAGATCACTTTAAATCTATGTCCTCTAATTTTTGTTCCTTTTATGAGTGGAACAGTTTATCCCTATCTATCTGGTACATTCATAATTTTGAAACCTTCAATCAGATCTTCTCATAGCTTTCTTCTCTCCAAGGAGAGCAGTGACAACTCTTTCAATCTATCCTCATAAATGGAGGTCCTCATCTATGGGACAATTCTTATAAACGATTATTGTCCTATCTCCTATGGGTTTACATCCTTTTATGTGATGCCCAGAACTGCAAACAATGCTCCAGTTAAGGTCTAACAAGTGTCTTATGTATCAAAGCATCTTTGATGGCCTATTTGAAATGCAGCCAAACAATTTAAGTACAGATTGGATATCCATTATCTGCATGTCTGAAAACCAAAAAGACCTAAAAGCCAAAGGGTCTTTTAGAAGCAATCTCAAATGTTGAGTTCTGGCCCTTTGGAAAAATACTTTACTTGGCCCAATAAGACCTTAAAGTGAAACTTTTTCCAAAAGGCTGAAGTCAGTGTGTCATTGAGCAGCTATTTAAGAGGAGCATGTTCCCTGAGCAAATTTTCATTTTGCAGCAGTTTATTTCAATTGAGTCCAGAGGGTTTTCTTCTGATGATGCAAAATAAGGCATTAGTAGATTGGTATCTTCATAGATGATTTAATGTTGAAGACAATGCTGATGAAAATGCATTGCACCACTGCATTTTTACTGTCTGGACAGATCTTAAATACGTTTATGAATGTTGTACTTTGTTGAAGACTTTATGAACTGATACATGTTACATGCAAAAATTGCTCAGCAGGGACATCCTTTGGCTGTTTGTCTCAGTATCGCTCAGCCTCTTGCTATGATGGGCTTCTCCGACATCTACTTAATTTTTAGGTTTTCCTTGATATAAAACTGTGATAATCTTTGAGAGATGTTAAGGCTGTTGCATACAGTACTGTTGCCTTCAATGCTATTGGTCAGTCCATACATCTGAGTTACTGCTTTGGATATGTACAGTATATTCAGTAAAGATCCTTGCATTTTCATAGGCTTCTTTTAAATTTTTGTTAGTTGTTGTTTGTGACTTTCTGATTTGTGTGTGAGCCACTGTTGAGTGGTCAAAATAGGCAAGGATCTGATTAAATGGGCCTCTGCATGAGGTTTCGGTCACTGTTTTTCCAATCTGTGCTGATGACGATGGTCACACAGCACAAACAAAATTGCATGCTTTTACACAATTTCTTTGCATGGAATTGACATAAATATAACATTTTCTTGTCATTTTACAAAATCATTGGGAAGTTAGTGAATACAGATAGCAATGGACACTGCATGACAGGACATTTTACAATTAGGTATGATGACCCTTCTAGTCCTTCAATTGCTTCTACCTATAAATGTGAAAGATACAGAAATTGCTGATCTATAACAAGAGTAAAGTCAGTAAACCCTTGGTTGATCCACTCCAACTCCATTTCTCCATCATATATTTTGGGCACGGTGAGGGTGCAAGTCCCACCATCTCCAAAGGTGTGTGATAATATTTCAGAATAGGTTGATTAGAAAGTGATTAGGAAATCTTGGGTATTGCAAGTCTCCAGTGAAA
The DNA here is from genome assembly GCF_030684315.1 of Stegostoma tigrinum. Lineage (NCBI taxonomy): Eukaryota > Metazoa > Chordata > Chondrichthyes > Orectolobiformes > Stegostomatidae > Stegostoma > Stegostoma tigrinum. Next base: position 34,724,022 of record NC_081360.1, on the reverse strand, counting down.
TTAAGGCAGATAAGCTTTCTGTTGGAATTTTTTATGACATCATGGCACTAAGACGTGCACCATCCTGATTTGGAAGTGTATGGCCATTTTTTCATTGCAACATCACTGTGGGTGTACCTACACTAGATGAACTACAGTGGTTCAAAAAGGTAACTCACCACATCCTTTTCAAGAGTGATTAGAGATGGGCAACCTTGCCAGCAATTCCTAAAGCTCATAAAAGATTTTAAAAATGCCGTTTTCCAGGAGAAGTCACCAACAAAAATATTAGTCCAATTTATACCAATCAATGTATAAATTAGTTTATACATTAAAAAGCTTGTTATTATCCTGAATTGTTCAGCTGCAGCTATTGTAAAATTTCTCATGGCAAATGGTGTCTTTACAGGATAATATCTGCATATCAATACTGTCTAACGTTCAATGAAAGAAAATCAGAATGTTATTGATGGATGTATGAGACTTGAGGGGACACTTGGCCTGGAACTACCCTAAATGCTTGTGATCATATGTACCTTTTCTGATTAATTCGGGCGTGTGGGCATTGCTAACTGCACCAGCATTTATTGACCATTCCTAATTGTCCTTGAGAAGGTTTCTTGAAAAGCTGCAATCCATTTGATGTAGGTACATGCACAATGCTGCAGGAGAAGGAATTCCAAAGTTTTGACCCAACAGCACTGGAGGAATGGCGATATATTTCTAATCAGGCTGTTGATTTGCTTGGATGAGAACCTGCAGGTGGTAGTGTTCCCATGTATCTGCTGCCCCTGTCTTTTTAGATGGTTATGGTTTTGGAAGATGTTGTCTAAGGTACTGTGGGGAATTTCTCCAGGGCTTCTCGTACATCATACACACTGCTGCCACTATGCATCATTGGTGGAAGAAGTGGATGTTTGTGGATGCGATGCCAAACAAATGGGTTGCTTTGTCCTGGACTCATCTTGAGTTTTGTTGGAGCTGCAACAGGCAAGTGGGAGTATTCCATCCCACACCTTACTTGTGCCTTATAGTTGAAAGACAGATTTTGGAGAGTCAGAAGGTGAGTTACAGGATTCTTCGTGTCTGACCTGCTGTTGTAGTCATAGTATTTACATGGCTAGTTCAGGGCAGTTTCTGCAAGATGTTAGTGGCGGCAGATTGAGTTTTGGAAATGTCATTGAATGTAATGGTGTGACTGCCAGATCCTCTCTTGTTGGAGGTGTTCATTGTCTTGAACTTGTGTGGTGAGAAAGTTTAAATCATATAATTTTCAAAACCTACTTTGTACCAGAAAATTGTTACTGGATTCCAGGATAGTATTGATGATCTGCGATTCAGGGCACTTGTGTTGTACATTCTGTACTTGGGTCAATAGCGTGTGCCCACAATGTGGTCTACAATTGTAGTTAAATAAAGAGGCCCTCCCTGGAAATTTGAAATGGTCAGTGTCAGAAATCCAGGGTGCGTACACTTACTCTGAGAATCATCTACCTACCTACAGAAGTTAGAACCATGAATTATTCTTGAAAAGGAACACTTTTTCTGTGGTAAATTAGATTGAGTAAAGTGTTCGGGAGACAGCATTTATAAACATAATATGGACACTTTAGTGTTTATTTACAATATCTTTAATAGTTAGAATGCTATAATGTAGACACTGAAATTAAAAAAAACATATCCAATTCCCAACTGGAGTACAAAAAGTAAATGTCATTGTTTTGGTGAGCGTGCGTGCAATCACTTAAATTTCTGATACAAAAATACGCTGTCAATGTGGCTAAAGCATAGATTAAAAACAGGAACAGACAGGGTGGATGTTTACTTTCTGGTTGTCATTCATGTTGGTTAGTCTCTCTGTACTCATTTTCAAGTGCAAGACTACAGCCAGGTTCAGTAAGAATGGCAGTAATTCAGAAATTGCAAGCTGTAGGACCATAGGGACTCATACATGGGAGCCATACATTCATACTGGCTTGATATAAAAGAATCTTGTATCAGAACATCTCATGAACAAACAACCTGTTATACCGAGAAGAAAAATATGAGAAATTGCAGATTCCACCTTACGAGATGTTAGTAAAACCTTTCAGAAAATAAGCGTAATTTTCTACAAAGCATTTTTCAAACATAAATGCCAGATGGAGATTATCTGCTGTGTGAGCCAAATGACTGCATTTTGGTTAATGGCTGTGTTTTTCAGCAAATTTCTTTGCCGTCTTTCAAAAGAGGAAAAGTAAAGTAAGATTTAAATTCACTTGCAGCAGAACAGCTGGGCTCATTTCAAAAAGGATGGAATCATCACCTTGATCTGCAGACTAGGGGCACAGTATTTTGAAGTTATTTATCTTATTTATTGAACTTTCCGTTCAGAGACCCAGGTTAAAATCGAGGAACCTATTGGGTTTTTTTCTCAACTACAGATGTCACAATCAATTCAGTTCTGTCAACAGGAATCTTTTTTTTAGTCTAAAACCATGAACCATCCCACAGCACAGAGCAGATTTCTGTGGATATACCCTGGAATGACAGTCTCAAGACCATTTATAAAGTGCTGAGATGGTGGACGCATTGCAAGCTATTCGCACATGAGAGGACTGAGAGCTTAAGTTTTGCAAACTTGGCTTTCTGTCAATTTTGGGCACTTTCACAGGAGAGAACTTTCTGTGATTCTCGAAATCTTCTGGCAAGATATTTTGTCCAATTTTATGGAGCTCACCTCATTAAGTATAAAACATCTCTCCATGGCGATGCTCTAATGGTTTCACATGCTCAACAGCACTGGAGGTGCTTGTGGTTATTGGCCACTTGTAGAAGATTGAGCTCTCTGCGAGGAATTATGTGATGCGTTAAGGTAATCGGGGATCGAATGGAAAATCTGCATGAGGTATGTGGGGATAAAATTGTATCAGTGATAATGGGAACTGCAGATGCTGGAGAATCCAAGATAATAAAATGTGAGGCTGGATGAGCACAGCAGGCCCAGCAGCATCTCAGGAGCACAAAAGCTGAGGTTTCAGGCCTAGACCCTTCATCAGAGAGGGGGATGGGGTGAGGGTTCTGGAATAAATAGGGAGAGGGGGGAGGCAGACCGAAGATGGAGAGAAAAGAAGATAGGTGGAGAGGAGAGTAAAGGTGGGGAGGTAGGGAGGGGATAGGTCAGTCCAGGGAAGACGGACAGGTCAAGGAGGTGGGATGAGGTTAGTAGGTAGGAGATGGAGGTGCGGCTTGGGGTGGGAGGAAGGGATGGGTGAGAGGAAGAACAGGTCAGGGAGGCAGAGACAGGTTGGACTGGTTTTGGGATGCAGTGGGTGGAGGGGAAGAGCTGGGCTGGTTGTGTGGTGCAGTGGGGGGAGGGGATGAACTGGGCTGGTTTTGGGATGCGGTGGGGGAAGGGGAGATTTTGAAGCTGGTGAAGTCCTCATTGATACCATTGGGCTGCAGGGTTCCCAGGCGGAATATGAGTTGCTGTTCCTGCAACCTTCGGGTGGCATCATTGTGGCACTGCAGGAGGCCCAGGATGGACATGTTATCTAAAGAATGGGAGGGGGAGTGGAAATGGTTTGCAACTGGGAGGTGCAGTTGTTTATTGGGAACCCTCCCAGTCGCAAACCATTTCCACTCCCCCTCCCATTCTTTAGATGACATGTCCATCATGGGCCTCCTGCAGTGCCATAATGATGCCACCCGAAGGTTGCAGGAACAGCAACTCATATTCCGCTTGGGAACCCTGCAGCCCAATGGTATCAATGTGGACTTCACCAGTTTCAAAATCTCCCCTTCCCCCACCGCATCCCAAAACCAGCCCAGTTCGTCCCCCCCCCCAACTGCACCACACAACCAGCCCAGCTCTTCCCCTCCACCCACTGCATCCCAAAACCAGTCCAACCTGTCTCTGCCTCCCTAACTTGTTCTTCCTCTCACCCATCCCTTCCTCCCATCCCAAGCCGCACCCCCATCTATCTACTAACCTCATCCCACCTCCTTGACCTGTCCGTCTTCCCTGGACTGACCTATCCCCTCCCTACCTCCCCACCTATACTCTCCTCTCCACCTATCTTCTTTTCTCTTCATCTTCGGTCCGCATCCCCCTCTCTCCTTATTTATTCCAGAACCCTCACCCCATCCCCCTCTCTGATGAAGAGTTTTGGCCCGAAACGTCAGCTTTTGTGCTCCTGAGATGCTGCTGGGCCTGCTGTGTTCATCCAGCCTCACATTTTATTATCTGAGGTATGTGGGGATGTGTGCAGCATATGATTCAGAGGGCTAAGCAAATAAGGACAGTTTATAAGTTAACCAGAAGAGCCAAGCTTTGAAGTTATTGCAGTGCTCGCCTCTGCCAGGTGTGTTCAGCATTCCCACTGCTGATGCCATTTTTAAACTCTGGCTATGTACCATTTCAAATGCGGTAAACCAGGTTAGCTCCTCACAGTTCACATGTGTGAAGGATTCCCATGCAGTGGCCGATGGAAGAAAATTAGTATTTTTTTTGGCTGACAGGGACATTGTTGGATTGTTGGAAAGAATGGCTATCCTCTTTCCTCAGGAACATCAGAGGAGTCCACAACATCAGATTGTCCCAACCCAGGTCTGGGCAGTTTCCATAGCCCAGAGGTACGCAAGTTGGTGCAGGGGAAGGTTAATGATCTCAGGGCTGTGCTACCTCACATTCACTCTAACTCTTCTACTGCACCCACTTGCCATCAGGACTTACGATCTAACACCACCACTACTGCATGGCACATCTTCCTATGATACCTCTCATTCAGACCATTTCTTCAGGCTACTAACCCTTCCTGCCCTCTGCACTTCCTACTCACTCGCTCTGGAGACCTTACGACCTTTCCTTCAGCCATATCAACAATAATAGTTCTGCCAGCCACTGACATCACTGTTTTTCCTTGTAGGAGAAGACAGCCAAAAGAAGGCAGAGACAGCTGGGGCGGTTGTTGGTTTAGGTGTGCATGATATTCATCTGCTCATCAATTACACTTTTGTGTCTTAGTGGCCATTCACTATAGATACCTTTACTGCTCTCCCATTACCACCAATGAACATATTTTTAACATGGCCAAGCATCAAACCCTGTTGTGCACCTTGCCTTCTCTTTTGTCTTCTGCAGTCATGGACAGTATCTACAGAACTTCTGCCATGAAGAGATACCACCCCATCCTCTGACCTGAGGAATGAAACATAGGCTGTCAGAGGAAGTAACAGTAAGGCTGTATCATGTATCCTCAGCCAGCTCAGACACTGAAACCTCAGTGGGTACTTTAGTTAGTTTAGACTCAGGTGCACATTCTGGTGAGCACATCACTGGCACATCGCTGCAGATGCCAAAGAAGAAATACCTCAGTTCACAAGCACTCAGAGGAAACCAGGGACCAGGCACTTGCTCAGTCCCAGGCAGGAGAGCTGACGTTTCAGGCCTAGACCCTTCTTCAGAAAGGGTCTAGGCCCAAAACATCAGCTTTCCTGCTCTCTGATGCTGCTTGGCCTGCTGTGTTCATCCAGCTCTACACCTTGTTACCTCAGATTCTCCAGCATCTGCAGTTCCTACTATGTCTGAAACAACAACCCTATCTTTTCCTCAGCTCTGTTTCAATTTCTCCAATTCGATTAGCACCTCTACACTGACCTGAAACAACCCTTGCCAAAGGTACAAATGGCACCTTATCTAACCATGACTGAGATGCATTATCCTTCCTCATCTTCTCAATATATTTGTAATTTTTGTTAAGGTTCGTTGCACCATTGTCTTTTAATGCTTCTCTACATCAACGAGCCAAGTATGACATGCATTCATGTGGTTCTATCTCACCGATCTCAACCTCTGCGCTGCCTGTTTTTGTCATACTGTTTGTCTGACAAACCAGTAGAGGATGATAAATTCCTGCATTTCCATATTGAGATGATTGCAACCATTGTTTTATTTTAACCATGAACATTTTCCCTTAGCAATGATTCTATTCCTCTGCTTGGCCAATGTCTGAGATTGAACCAGGCTATTTGCAATTATATTGGTGTTACATGTGACCTGAGAAGATCTCTAGAAAAAATATCTGCATATCAATAGACTAGCACTGAGATAGTCTATTTCTATCTTGGCAACCTCACATAAATTCACTCATGCATCAGCTCATCTGCTGCTGAAATTCTCAACCATTCTCTTGGTACCTTGAAACAAGTCTATTCAAGACCTCTTCTGACTGGTGTCTTATCTTCCACCAGTCATAACCTTTAACTCATGCAAATGTTTCTCTCCATTTCTTAACTCCCACCATTACATCGCTCCTTCACCAGCACCCAAGTCCTGATCCCTCACGGACATACAAAATCATGACATTACTGCTTCCCACCTTTGTAACTTCTTGAAGCCCTACAGCTCTCCATAGTCCCCAGACTCTTCTAATTCTGGCCTCTTCTGCATCTTGATTTGTCTCGTTTTACCATTAGAAGGCATACATTTAGACGTCTTGGTCCTAAGCTCTGGATTGCAATGTCTAAGCCTCTACATCTCTCTCTCTCTCACCTTGTTTAGATTGGTCCTTAAAACATCCCTCTTTTATCAAGTTTTTACTTAAAACCTGTCTATTTATTTGTGTGCCTCAGTGTCAAATTTTATTGGCATTTTGCTATAGAACATCTGAGGACCCCTTGCATGCTATACAAAAGCAAATTGTTGTTAACTTCTTATCCAACAGATGCTACCTCTAACAAACTACAGACTGAAATAACTCTGTAGAGGCTGCACCCCATCACCAAGTCACCCTTTCTTTACACAGGCATAGTAGTTGACACTGGCCTGGCTCTCAGAGTGAACAGAATCTCTGACACTCCTGTTTATATCTGTCAACCAGGGGTACCTGATTGGACCAGCTTAACAGCCCCAATCGGGAAACTCATGTTCTTTGAAGTCCACCTGGCTGACCTCATTACAATCATTACATCCCTCCCTGTCTGAGGGGAGGCAGTTCTTTCTTTGTAGCTGCTCCTCAGGAACCAGGTCAGGTTCCTCTAAGTCTGCCTCTGATATGGGTGGCTGATAACACAAGTAGCTTGTCTCTTGAGCACGAGCATCTCAGAAGCAATTCATTCTCTTCTTCTGGTGGCAAAGGTGTTGAGACAGCGACATTCACTTTGCCCTCTCAGATTCCGAGGTATATTCCACACTTAATGGGGAGGGAGAACGGCTATCGAAGGGCAGGGTACATTTTGCTCCCACACCACTTGCAAGTTTGCAGCTTTCGTATGGTCCATGTGGTTGTTCAGGACTATTACACCTACTGAAATTGGCTGACTTTGTGATAATAACTGCACAGACCTTAGCTAATGTATCCTCCTTCAGCCATTACATTGGCAGCCTTCCTATTTATTCATCACAATATATTATCCTTCTGCAAGTTTATTTCCTGTCATTTTCCTTTGGATTCCCCTAGCTCATGGGTTAACATTCTAGATTTCACTTGACAGATGCTCAAGCATCAAAAACTATTGCTACACACTTCTCTCTGTAAGTCATCAGGGTCTGGTTGACATTGACTCAATAGTTCACACAACAGCTGCTCTGGACTCCTGATAATTGTGATTCAACTACTACAGACAATCATGGTCTAATCCAGACAGATGGTCTACATTTTGGATGACAAACATATTTTCCTCCATTGAACACCTTGGAAATAGTGAAATAGTCCATAATTACAGCATCATTCTAATTTTGAAACACTTGCTTCAGTGTTACAATTATACTATGAACTTAGTAAATTTATACAGCATTTTTCTGTTTCCAACATAAGTTGCTTCAATCTTGTTCAATTTTGTCTAAATGCATAGGCATGTTCAGAGGAATATTGTGCACAATGAAAAAAGCAAATACTTCCTTGAAGGAGTGAGGAATCTTCCAATTCAACAAGTTGTATTGATAGTCTTCTTGACTGCATTAAACAAACTGTGCATGTCTGTATTACAACTATAATGGACACTACCCAAAAGTCCTTTTCAAGTTGGTCATGTTATGGAAACTTAAAAAAAAACCCAAAGCTACAATATGAAATAGGAGGTATTGTTGTAACTAGAAATGAGTTAGGTAAGCAGAACTTTGCATTGACCTTAATAGTCCATGCTCCAAACAACAAATTTATGGGCGTGGGTTCAATTCCAGTGAAAAAAAAATAAATAAGGCTGCTGAAAATTGAGAGTCCTGTTGCAGTAGGATAGGAAGGATGCATTTAACAATGTAAGCTCTAGAACCATAATATGATGCTACATTTGAACTAAAATGAAACCAGAGTGAGAACAATAATTTTCATATAAATAGTATTTAAAATCTTTCATTCAAATGAAGACATCTTTGATGTATCAAAGAAAGGATGGCCACTAATAAGGCAGAGAAAGTTTGGGATTAGAATAAAGTTAGTGTTAGGATGGGTGAGGGGAGACACAATTTATTGGAGTCAGCAAAATGGTGAATTCAGTGAGGTGACGGGATTGTGTTACTGCAGGAGATTGCAAAGATGGGTATCCCATGGAGAGATTTAAACATTAAGTAAAATGGCAAGCATGTTCCTCAGTGCATTACTGTAACTGATGATTAAGAAGTGTGCAATGTGATTGGACATATTCCTTAAAACTAGTAAATCTGACATATAGAATTTTTTATGTCAGCGAAGGAAAAAATATGGGACAGTTTTTCCAAGAATTAAATTATGGCAGATGATTCTGCATTGAGTGTATTGAATGCTGGAGCAATTTCCACTCTAATAGTCTCCACTTAACCTGTTTCACACATCATCAATAAGAAACTTTAAAGCTCATTTTGATATACATTAATGTTGATTTGGTGTACCTTTCTGACAACAGCAGGCATTAAGCTGAAACAAGCGCCTTTGACTTTGGTGTTTTTCTTTATTTAGTTGGCAATTGCTTTTGTTAGAAGTTAGTAAAATACTGGCAACTCTGGGATTAAAGCATTGAGATGTCAAATAAGCATAGGAGACAAGAGAAAAAAAAAGTGCTGTCAAAACTCAAAGACGAACTACATCATTTCATAAACACTTCAGACTGCCTTGCTTATTGTCATTTCTTTGTTTCATTTAAACACATGCAAATTTATTAATGGCACAATTAACGTTTCAAAGTACAAAGACAAAGCTAACCATTTTAATCTTTAATCCTAAGTGAAGTGATGCAAATGCTGCCCCAAAAGTTGAGAAAATAACTCTTAATTCTCTAGTGCATGCTCATTTGCAAAATTAGTCATCGCATTTCGGAGCAGGTTAAGATAGGCTTCAGGTGACTTGCTAGTGAAAGAGAAAAGTTGCATTTTGTCAGATTTAAAGGAATGAGAAATTAAAAGGGCTGTCACGTTGGGAGACTGTGAATACAAAATGCTTTGAAGCTTTTAGAAAGCTTTATAAAGTTAGCTCAAGTTACCAGCAGCTTTTGCCAAGACTGAGATATCAGTGAATTATGAACTGGTAGGCAAAAATAAATGGAAGAGGAGTCTTAGGTACAGAGGCAATACTGCAGACAAGAGAAAGAGCAGCTTGGCACATAATGGATAAATGTCAGGTTATTCACTTTGGAAACTAAAACAAGAAGGCAAATTCCTACCTGAATGGCTGTAAATTGGGAGGGGGAATGCAGCGAGACCTGGGTTTCCTATGCACCGGTTGCTGAAGGTAATCATGCAGGTGCAGCAGGCGGTAAAGAAGGCAAATGGTATGCTGGCCTTCATTGCGATTGGTTTTGAGTGCAAGAGCAGGGATGTGTTTTTGCAAGTTGTACAGGGCCTTGGTGAGACCACACCTGGAATATTTTGTGCACTTTTGATATCCTTTTCTGAGGAAGGATGCTCTTGCTCTCGAGGGGGTGCAGCGATTCAATTACAAGTGGAATTGACAGGTGTTTCTCAAACGAGAGTCCAGAATGATGTGTTGCCTGCCTGGTGCATGGATCCTGGATGTCTTGGAACAGTTGCAGGACACTTTGGAAGGGGAGAGCAAACAGCCAGCAGTCATGGTACACATTGGTACTAGTGATATAGGTTGAAAAAACAGGGATGAGGTCCTAAAAGCAAAATATAGAGAACTAGGAAGAAAGTTGAAATGTAAGCCCTCAAAGGTAGTTATCTCCAGGATTACTTTGAGTGCCCTGTCAAGTCAGAATAGAAATGGCGCGATATATAGGATGAACACATGGCTGAAAAGATGGCGTGACGGGAGGGTTTCACATTCAGGGTCAGTGGAATTGGTTCTGCGGGAAGTGGGACCTGTACAAATTGGATGAGTTGTACCTGGGCCGGACCAAGACTGATGTTGTTGAGAGATACTTGGTAGAGTGGTTTGAGAGGGTTTAAACTAGTGTGGCAGCAAGATGGGAACCAGAGGAGGAGGGTACTGGATGCAGAAATTAAGGAAGAGGTAGAAACCAAGGCAAATATTGCTAAGAACAAGAACAGAGAAGGTAACACTGCTGAAAAGAGCAGGGGAGGTGGTCTGAAATGCATGTGATTCAATGTGAGAATTATAGTAGGCAAAGTAGCTGAACTTAGAGCTTTGTACTTGGAACTATGACATTATTGCAATTACAGAGACTTGGCTGAAAGAGGGTCAGGACTGCCAGCTAAATGTTCTAGAATTTGGATGTCTCAGGTGTGATACAAAGAGAGGTAAAAGGGGTGGGGGAGTTGCATTACTGGTAAAGGAGTATCTCCTAGCTGTACTGAAGGAGGATACATCAGAGGACCCATGCAGCAAGGCAATACAGTTAAAAGTCAGGAATAGGAGACGTGAAATCACAGTGCTTAGGGTTATTATACAGGCCTCCCAATAGCCCGGGAGATAGAGGAGAGAATATATGGACAGGTTTTGGAAAGATCTGAAAACAGCAAGGTTGTTTTGGTGGGTGATTTTAACTTTCCCCTGGGGACTTGGAAACGACAGAAATTGTAAGTACCATTCAGGAGGGATTCTTGACACAGTATGTAAACAGTCCAACCAGGGAAGGGGTCATACTGGTTTTAGGGAATGAGCCCGGCCAGGTGAGTGAAGTTTCAGTGGGGGAGCATTTTGGGAGTAGTGACCATTATATAATGACCATGAGTTTTAAGATGCTCATGGATTGAGAAAACAGTAGTCTTCAGGTGAATGTGTTAAACTGGGGGGCAATTGAATGACAACCATGTAAGGCAGGAACTGGAGAAAGCCGATTGGAGGTGATTGTTTGAGGGCGAATCCACATTGCACTTGTGGGAGTATTCCAAATATTAGTTGATAAGAGGTCAAGAGCAACATATTTCTGCAAGAATGAAGGATGGGTATGGAAAGTTATGTGAACCTTGGATGACCAGGGACATTAAAGCCTTGGTGAGAAAGAAAATGAAAGTGCACATAAGGTCTAGGAGGATGGGAATTGATAAAGGCCTTGAAGCATATAAGGAAAGTAAGAAAGAACTTAAATGAGGAATTAGAAGGGCTTAGAGAGGTCATGAAAAGTCATTAGCAAAGGGGATTAAGGAGATTCCTTAGGCTTTATATACACATATAAAAAGCAGGAATGTAGCCAGGGAAATGGCCAGCCCACTCATGGACAAAGGAGGGAATCTATGTGTGGCACCAGAAAAGATAGGTGAGGTCTTAAATGAATACTTTGTATCAACATTCACCGAAGAAAAGGAATTGGTGGAAGATGATCCCAGGGAAGGGAGTGTCAACCTTCTAAGCCAAATTGCTTTTAGAAAGGAATACGTGCTGTGCATGTTAAAAAGTATTAAGGTAAATAAATTCTTGGGACCTGATGCGATCTATCCCGGAATTTTGACGGAAGCAAGATAACAAATTATTGGAGCATTGACAGACATCTTTGTATTCTCCTTGGCCACAGTGAGGTCGCAGTGGACTGGAGAATAGCCAATGTCATCCCACTGTTTCAGAAGGGTGGCAGGAATAATCCTGGAAATTACAGGCCTGTGGAGTCTCACCATCGGTGTTAGGACAATTAGTGGAAAAGATTCTCAAGGACAGTATCAACAAGCATTTAGACATAAATGGACTTAATAGTGATATACAGCACGGTTTTGTGTGGGAGAGTGTCATGCCTCACAAACTTGGCTGAGTTTTTGAGGAAGAGACAAAAATGAATGATGAGGGAAAAGTGGTTGGTGCTATCTACATGAACTTCAGTAAAGCATTTGACAAGGTCCCTCATGACAGACTGATACAAAACGTGAAGTCACATGGTATCATGGGTGAACTGACAAGACGGATACAGAACTGGCTTAATCATAGGTGACAGTGGGTAGCGGTGGCAGGATGCTTTTCAGAATGGAAGGCTGTGAGTAGTAGTGCTCCACAGGGATCGGTGCTGTAACCTCTGTTGTTTATGATCTACATAAGTGATTTGGAGGAAAACATAGCTGGTTTGATCAGTAAGTTTACAGATGATACAAAGATTGGTGGAGTTGTGGATAGTGTGGAGCATTGTCAGAGGACACAGCAGGATATAGATGAGTGCAACGCATGGGCAGTAAATGACAGATGGAGTTAAATATGTACAAATGTGAAGTAATGCATTTTGGAAGGTCAAGTGTAGGTGGAAATTATACCGTGAATGGCAGATTATATGATGAATGGAGTATTGATAAGAAGAGGGATCTGGGTGTACAGGTCCACAGACCACCAACGGTGGCAGTGCAGGTAGATAACGTAGTAAAAATGAGCTTATGGCATGTTTGCCTTCATTGGAAGGAGTATTGAGTATAAGTATAGGCATGTTATGCCCCAGCTTTATAGAACTTGAGTTACACCACAGCTGGAATATTGAAATCTCCCAGAAGGATGAGAATGCTTTGGAGAGGGTACAGAAAATGTTCACCAGGATGTTGCCTGATATGGAGGATTTTAGCTATGAGGAAATGTTGGGCAGATTGGGTTTGTTTTCACTGAAAGGCAGGAGGTTGAAGGGCAACCAAATAGAAGCTTAAAAGATTGTGAATGGCATGAATAGAGTAGAAAGAATGAAGCTTTTTCCCACGGTCAAGGGGTCAATTACCAAGGAAAACAGGTTCAAGGTACTTGGCGGGGGGGGGAAGTTGAAAAGAGATGTGAGATGCAGGTTTTTCACACAAAAAATGATGAGTATTTGGAAGGCATTGGCAGAGGAGGTAATGGAAGCAGGCACAATAGCTGCATTCAAGAAGCACCTTGACGAGTACGTGAATGGGAAGGGAATAGAGGGATACAGATCCTGTAAGTGAAGACGATTTTAGTATGGAAGGGCCAAATGTGTCGGCGTAGCCTTGGAGGGCTGAAGGGCCTGTTCTGTGCTGTATTGTTCTTTGTTCTTTGGTCTTTGTTTAAAAGCTAGCGGACAAGCCAGTGGATACTGCTCATGCATCCATCAGAAGCTGTTGTTTAAACAGTGTCTATAATGAAGACATTCCATCTATTATATATATCATATATATAGTTGAATGCTTAGAGTTCTTAGCAAGGCGCTGCTAGCATTTGGAATGTGTGTCACTGAGTCATGAGTGACTTCCTTCCAAATTACAAGAGTGTGTGGGCTACACAAACCCGTGCTAATTCGTCTGCAGCATTTTTCTTCTAGGTGCCAGAGATCACAGGAATTAAGGTTGGTTGGAATGTGTGTGTGCAATTTGCTGGCTCTTCCGCCGTGACGTTAACTGAGAAAAAGATCAAACAATTGTGCAGGGGGCTCAACTTTTGTCGGAATTAGGTTTCAGTTAGCATATCACTGTGCTTGTGATCAGTCACACCATTGAAGTAAAATGAAATTAGGCCTCCAGCCTGCTTCATATGGATGTTTCTACTGCTCTTTCCAAGCCTAGCTCAGTGATTACACTTGTCTCTACTTGTTTAAAACTCTTCTTAGAATTTGAGCACATAATCTCATATGTCAGCACAGTGCTGAGGAACCGCTACATTTTCTGAAGCTCTGTTTTATAGTTTACACATTAAGTTGAGGTATAATTTGGTTTTGTGTGACTTCTGATTTTGCCCGCCCCAGTCCAGCACAAGCACCTCTACATCATTCTTATTTAGGCAGATCGTATTTGAATAACTGTAAGGACTTCCCCTCATATTACCCCTCCATTATCACTCACTCACCGACTCACTGTCCCTCAATCAAAACAATCAACATGTCACTCTGAGGAAGGGTCTAGGCCCGAAACGTCAGCTTTTGTGCTCCTGAGATGCTGCTTGGCCTGCTGTGTTCATCCAGCTCCACACTTTGTTATCTTGGATTCTCCAGCATCTGCAGTCCCCATTATCACCAATCAACATGTCACTGATCGGTTATTTCATTGCCTGTTTGTGGGTACTTGCTTTTGGGTAAGTTGGCTGCCGTGTTTATTTGCAAAGTTATAGTAATTTACTTCAAAAGTAATCCATTGATTCTGGCACCGTTTTAGATGCCTGGAAGACATGGAAAATTGTGGAATGGTTCTTATTTTCTCAAAATCAACAGAAATGGGAAGGGGTTTCTGTCTAATTTCCTGTTTCTGTCACATTCCATTTTCAAACACATTTAAGGCATTAAAGTCAGCTGCAATGTGTTACAACTAAATCATAGTGGGAATGATATTCCAATTCACAATCAATAAGGCTCTTTATATTGTCATGTCAAGTGCTTCTTCTTGTTGGCCAAGGTAGAATGCTGCAAAATTCATTGAAGCAGTGTACACTGTGTCATTGCAGATACTGCAACACCCATGACTGTGAGTAGAAATTGACAATCTCAGTGTATGATGTTTGCAAATACATCACAATGACATCAACATTACTTTTGACTGAAGCATTCAGAATGATTTTTTTAAAATTTGACTATTGTCAGACTGCCATTTTCAAATATGATTGATATCTTTAATTATTATATTCAAATATATACTGATTGGTTCCATCCTTTCTCTCTAATAATTGGCTTTAATGACTTTATACCTAACTGATGTTACAGATTTATCACCCTATTAAAATCATTTTAGATTTTTCATCTGTCTGGACATACGGATGAAGCCAGTCTTGATGTTTAATCTGTCATTTTCTGCACCTGAAGATTGAAAACTTTCACCATTGCAATCTGCATTGACAAACTCATCCAGACCAATATCTGAAATTGCAAACATCGCCTTAATTATCATTTCATGTTAAGCAAAAAAAATCTTGTGAAAATGTGTAATCAACACTGTTTTGTTGTGTGTGTGGGGTCTACCACTGCTTAGTCTCCTGAAGTAAAGCTGCATGAACCCATGGAATTTTCTGCAAGAGCTCTTTACTTACTGCTGGATCTAATACTGTTGCGGACAAGAGAGAGAAGTAAAATGAATTATTTGCCCCCTCTCTGATGAAGGGTCTTGGCCCAAAATGTCAGCTTTCCTGCTCCTAAGATGCTGCTTGGCCTGCTGTGTTCATCCAGCTTCACACTTTGTTATCTATTTGCACTGTTTACTGTTTTGCTTACTCTTCCTCTGATTATATTGGTGGTAGTTTTTAATTTGTTTCTTATTTTTAGTTTTTTTTGTGCAGTTCAAGTAAAAATTATGCAGAGGAAATTCCTGAGGATAAAAACAAGGTTGGACTTATTAATACATTTAAAATTCAGGAAAGTAGTTTGTAGTGGTCTGTCACTCTTGCTGCCCCTGCTGTGATACTATGTAAATAGTTAATTTCAATCTACTTCAGTATTGACTAAAACAAGAATGAAGATTTTCCATTCAATTTAACTCAATCCATTCGCAAGTGATAATCTATGGCCTTTGTGGAAAAGGTGAGGTAACAACAGTTCATTTTGTCTCGAATCCCAAATGCTCTTGATGAATTATTTGAAGAATCTCAAATCAAAGGGCTCTTATTATTGCTAATCCCTCATTGGAGACTAGCAAATAATCAATGATAGTCATAATCTGGCCATCCTATCAGACAACATTTTGAGTAATAATATCATGACATGGACTCAGACGGTCAAACCAAATCAACCTTTCTACCTCTGTATTTGCAACACTGTATTTGTAACATTGTAAAATTAAGCTGAAGATCCCAGTTACTACTCCAATTAGAACTCCTAACCAGACTTTTGAATGGTCAATGGTTCATGAATAATTAATTCTAGACACCAATTTTGTATCTTAAACAAAAGATTTAACTGTTTACTAAATTCACAATAACTGTAGCAGAAGAAAAAGCAATAATAGTGAGCTAATTAATGCTTATGCTTTAAACTCAAAACATTTGTTTTCAGTTCCCAGTCAAACAAAACAGACGGACAAACAAACACAGTTCAGGGATAGATAAAAGAAAATAACAAAACTGACCAGAATGCTGAAATGTGGACTGAAATGATGAGCAGAGTCACTAACTCACTTCACCGAGGCAAAGGCAGCAATACTTCTAACTCAGCTTTCTACCCTTTCAACTTCCAGAAGCAAGTGCAGCAGGTTAGGCAGGGAGCTTTCAAATCTTCATGTGGTCTTGTCAGCAGCCAAGCTCGTCTCCCAGAAAATATAGTTTTTAAAAAAAAATCTCCAGCTCTGATTCCACCCTGATAGACTGATCAACTTTTCCTAAGGCCTCGATTATCATTCAATAACTGCCATCTGCTTGGACGTAGAGTGTTTTCCAGTGTTGCTGGAACCAACTATCCAGTACTGACCTCATTTGCAGCTAATTTCTGCGATTTTTTAAAAAATATAATGATCTGCCTAGAGCTGCTGTGTTTGTTGGAACTCCTTTAATCAACCTACAATTAGTATCCAGGCCTGGCCTCATACGCAAAGAAAGCCCAGTTGATCTGTTCTTTTCCTTTTGCCACAAAGTTCACGAGTCATTTCCAACTCACAACTCAAAAAGGATTAAAATGAAGCAAAAAGTCAGTGAGGGTTCTAACAATACAAACTCCAGTCTGCGCGTGGGGACTTCTTCTATCTCACGACTTTCCTTCAGCAGTTGGTAACTGTTTTGTAAATTCTGATTTGTAGGCTTTAGTATATTATGAATGCTTGCCTTCATTGCTCAGACCTTTGATTATTGGAGTTGGGGCGTCATGTTGAGGTTGTATAGGAAATTTTTGAAGCCTCTTCTGGAGTACTGTGTGCAGTTCTGGTCGCCGTGTTATAGGAATGATATTATTAAATTGGAGTGTGTTTATAAAAGATTTACAAGGATATTGCTGGAAATGGAGGGTTTTAGTATAAAAGGAGGCTGGATAAGCTGGACTTTATTCAATGGAGTGTAGAAAATTAAGGGGTCACTTTATAGAAGCTTATAAAATCATGAGGATCATGTTCATAAGGACCCTCACCAACCCTTACAGATGCACCATAGAAAACGTTCTACTGAAAGAGAACTCAATGGCTTGGTATGGCAACTGCTCTGCCCAGGATCATAGGGGACTAAGAAAATTGTGTGCACAGCCCACAGATCATCACAGAAGCAAACCTCTCATCCATGGACTCCCTTTACACTTCTTGTTGCTGTAGAAAGGCTGCCAACATCATCAAAGACCCGTCCCAAACCCAGTAATACTCTTGTTCAAACTCTTCCATCAGGCAGAATATACAGAAACTTGAACACTTGCACCAACAGGTATAAGTGCAGCTTCTTTCCTGCTTTATTAGACTGCTAAATGGACCTCTCTAATTTCAGATCTAATGTTGATCTTGCTTTGTGCATCTCCTGTGCAGCTGTAATCTTGTATGCTATGCTCTGTCTAAGCACCCTCTGATCTGTATGTCCTTGTCTGCTATGTTCTACGCATATTGTTTGCAAAACAAAACTTTTCACTATATTTAGGTTCATGTGACAACCTTAAGTCAAATCAAGTCAAATCCAAGTGAATGACCATGCAGCCCTCCTGATTCAATATCGAGTTCAATAATTTCAGGGCCTAAATTCTCCCATGTCCCAGCCCCCTACCCCATACACCAGCCCTTGTTACCACATAGCCTGCCGTTACAGGTCACTAGTTGTTAGTCACTAACAGTCCCCATTAACATCTATTCACCCTCCCAGCCTGATTGTTATCAACTCCTTGTTTGTCCAACTGCTTTTCTCTCTTTTTAGGCTCCATCCTATTGATTACATCCCACCCCATCCCCCTCCCCTTTTTTTCTGCATATAAACTGACATTTTCCCAATCGTCATCAGTTCTGAGGAAGGGTCACCGGACCTGAAATGTTAATTCTGTTTTTCCTTCACAGATGCTGCTGGACCTGCTGAGTTTTTCCAGCAACTTTGTTTTTGTTCCTGATTCACAGCATTCACAGTTCTTTCGGTTTTTATTGAATGTGAATCTTGATGTGATAAGATTTCTGAAGAAATCAGGAGTTACTTGATTTTTTTCAAAAGCATCTACATTGAAAACTAAATCTCAAGTGCTCATAAACCTTGACAAAGTTTAATAGTAATTTACCCACTTGATTCACCATATCAAGGAATCTTTGAAATTCTATGATGTTCCTAGGTGATGGGAATTGTCTTACAACTTCGGTTTTATTATTATGTTTTCTATCATTTGAATGATATCTCCTTGAAATGTTCGTATTGATATACAGAGCAAGAGGAGGGAGCAGGCCAGAGTCAGTGCGAGGCAGATCAGGAACAGAGTAAAACAGGCTGGGGCCACAATGAAGCAGAAAAAGTAGAAGTATCAAGCAGGTCAGGATTGTTATGAGAGATAATAGGAACAGCAGATGCTGGAGAATCCGAGATAACAAGGAGTGGAGCTAGATGAACGCAGCAGGCCAAGCAGCATCTCAGGATCAGGGTCTAGGCACGAAACATCAGCTTTCCTGCCCCTAAGATGCTTGCTGTGTTCATTCAGCTCCACACCTTGTGTCTCAGTTAATTTCTAGGCCATCCAACTCCTTGAAGATCTATTTTCTCCACTACCAATGCACAGTAGTTGCAGTGTGTATCATTTTGAAGGTACATTGCAGTAACTTAGCATGGCTCCTGCAATAACAGCTTCCAAACTTATAAACTCTGCCACCTTGAAAGACAAGGGCTACAGACAAATGGGAACCCATCACTTGTAAATTGCTTCCAAATTACACACCATTCTTGTTCAGCATTATATCACTGTTACTTCATTATCACAGGGTAAAAACTCCTGGAATTCCTTTCCAAACAGTACCAATGGACATACCTATGGCATATTGGAATGCATTCATTCCAGAATATGGCTCATTTCCATCTTCTCAAGAGTGAAATATCAAATGTACCACTAGTGCCATGCTCCAGAAGTCCTTCAGGAATAAAATGACACCGACAATGCTATTGGTCACTAAGGGGCCTTCCACATGATGCTTCTAGATAGTTGGTCTAATGTGTGAATGCTGTTAGCATGATGAGAGTCTGAAAAGTATTGTCAGTTAGCTATTCTGGTTGATTTAATGTATGTTGCTGAAACATGGTTCATATAAGTCCATTGCCCCAGTCACAGCTGAGCATGTGCTATACAAGGGAAGCAAACTTTCTGCTTCTACCCTTTCAAGAGCCCGAAGAAGCTTCTTTGTTTCAATAAAGTCACCTCTGATTATTCTAAATTCCAATGACTCAACCTCTCCATGTAAAAAAAAGTCCCTCCATACCCAGGACCAGCCTGATGAACCTTCTCTGGTTTGCTAGTAGAGCTTTCCTTAGATAAGGGGACCAAAACTGTTCACAATATTCCAGATCTGGTCTGACTAGTGCTTTGTACTGTTTTAGCAAGACCTTCCTATTCTTATACTCATTTCTTTTGAGATAAAGACTAACATTTCATTTACCTTCCCCGTTACCCACTGAAGGTGCAAGCTAGATTTTTGTGATTTTTGCACGAGAACTCCCAAATCCCTGTATGCTGTAGCTTTATGCAGTCTTTCTCCATTTAAATAGTATTTGACTCCTCTAGTCTCCCTATCAAACTGCATGACCTAACGTATTCCCACATTCCATTCCTTCTGTCAAGGTTTTGCTTACTCATTTAACTTGTCAATATATCTTTGCAGACTGAGTCATCCTTACCATTTGACTTCCTGCCTATTTTTGTATAGTCTTCAAACTTGGCGACAGTATATTCAGTTTTCTCATCCAAGGCATTGATACATATTGTAAATAATACTGATCCCTGTGGCACTCCATTAGCTACAGGATGTCATCCTGAAAATGGCCTCTTTATCCAAAATCCCTGCTTTTTATTAATTAGCCAGGCCTCCACCATGCTAACATGCTGCCTCTCACACCATGGGCTCTTCGCTTATTAAGTAGCCGGATGTTTGATTCCTTGTCAAATGCCTTTTTAAATCCAAATACATTGCATCCATTGCTTCACTTTTATCTGTCATATTATGTATTTCTAAATGCTATACTCTACTCTGATCTGGAGCCTTACACTTGGTGAAGGCAGCATTATATGTACCCATAAGGGCACGGTGACATTAAACTTCCATTCATACCTTTCCAGACAGGAGAGGGTGACATATCTATCATGTCCCCATATGCCATCTATCGATATGTCTGGGAAATGATGAAGGCGTTGCATATCAAGAGAGGCAGCATTGATACATTGGGTGGCATCTGCCTGTGGTATAATGAAATTTGAGACAACAACCATCAGTTAATGCAACATGGGTGGATATGCAAATAATGTCACAGATGTAGTCATCACTTCCATGTTGGAAAGGATGGATTCCAAATGCTTTGCAATGCACAGTGCAACTTTGGAGCTGGACATTTTCATGCTCCGTGAAAGTGAGAGCAGGCTGTCTGGCAGACCTGATAATGCACTGTGCAGCATAGTTTGCATAGTCATTAGTGTTCTGCTGTCGGCTTCTCAATAGACTCTTCCTCAGATTCTTCCTCGGAACTTGTAAAGAATTGTGCCCTTTAGAGATTTGGAACACGTGCTAGCTTTACCTCTAGCGTGGTGGCAGTCCACTCATGGCCAGTGACTCGTCAGATACAGACTATGACTTTGCACTAATGCCTAAAGTTAACCCTGTTCCAGCACCAGAGCTACCGACTTGTCAAAACAAGTGGCATTATTTCTTCATCTGAGGAGTAGCATTCTATCACCCCTCCGGACCAACCTCCGGGAATCTCTCTCCCACTGCAACTCTCTTGTAATCTTTTCCCTGGACTGACCTATCCCCTCCCTACCTCCTCACCTATACTCTCCTCTCTACCTATCTTGTTTTCTCTCCATTTTCAGTCCGCCTCCCCCTCTCTCCCTATTTATTTCAGTTCCCTCTCCCCATCCCCCTCTCTGATGAAGGGCCTAGGGCCGAAACGTCAGCTTTTGTGCTCCTGAGATGCTGCTGGGCCTGCTGTGTTCATCCAGCTCCACACTTTGCTATCTTGGATTCTCCAGCATCTGCAGTTCCCATTATCACTGATACAATTTTAACCCCACTGCGAAGCCTCTTCCAGGGATGCCTAACCTGAAGAAGTTACCCTCCTCCCTCCAGACCAACCTCAGGGAATCTCTCTCCCACTGCAACTCTCTTGTAATCTCTTCCCTGGACTGACATATCCCCTCCCTACCTCCTCACCTATACTTTCCTCTCTATCTATTTTGTTTTCTCTCCATCTTCGGTCCGCCTCCCCCCTCTCCCTATTTATTCCAGTTCCCTCTCCCCATCCCCCTCTCTGATGAAGGGCCTAGGGCCGAAACATCAGCTTTTGTGCTCCTGAGATGCTGCTTGGCCTGCTGTGTTCATCCAGCTCCACACTTTGTTACCCTTTTAGGGTTGCTGTGCCAATTTCTGGGTATCTGAAACCTTAAAAATGGAAACAGAGAATTGATTTGAGGGTTTGGGTTGGGGTGAAGGTGCAGCTCTATAAAGAAAGCTTTCCATGGTTGCACCATCTACAACTTGCACATCATGTCAATTAGCAAGATAAAGGTGAAGTGGGAACTGTGTTGCAACAGTAAGAACAATAATATTTTTAATTTCTGATAGTATATCATCCTTAGTGTTCTGTTCATATTTATATTGCTGATGTTTTGCAGTGCTCATGTTTGTACATCTAATAGTATATTGTTGGTGTTTGTATGGGTGCGACAATTTATTTCATTATTTTTGGTGCTGGTGTTATCTTTCCAGGTGTGGATATTTATGTTGATGTTATTATTAACTGTGCCATTATTTGTGTCGGTGTTAGTATTGTTCCAAATTTATAATGGTATTGATGTTAATTCTTAAATAGAAGCATGAAAAAAGCTTAGACAAAGATTTAGTTTCATTGTCATTTTGGAAACTATATTTTTATTTAATTTCTCATTGGATTTAAAAAAGAATTTGGAGTATTTTATTTGGAGCTTGTGCAAGAATATTTCTATACTTAAGTTTGAGGGCATTGTTCAATGCGGCTTTCAATATTCAATTCAATCTCCTTTATAATATTATGGATGTAAGTTGCAAAGATTGTGCAAAGTACCACGTTTAATATCATGTCCCCACTTTACTTAGCAGGATATTAATCAAAATGGCACCTTATTCTATGATTCAAAAACATGTAATACTATTGAGATGATCACACGATGAAAACTATATATTACTTCTTATGCTGGATTTGAAATTGACCTTTTGCTTAATCTAGAATTTTTGAAATGGAAATAAATGACTCTGTCACATACTCGATTCCTTAGATACAAGCGAAAAGTCACAAAATGTTCATTCATAATTAATTCTGAGAACTTTGACAAAACTTTCCAGCCTAACGCATCCAGCGGGGAATTTCTGCTGTCAGAATCACAGGTTAAAATGCAGGCACATTTCCCAAATGATTTTCTGACCATTCAGATTAATGATCAGAGAGATCATGCAAACCATGAGTCCAAATTTCCAAATTGTTTCTCAGCAGGCGAAACAGCCAGTAGGAAAATGTCATCACAAAATGACCTCTTGTATTTTAACTGTAATTTGGACAATGATCTTTCCCACTGGATGCTGAAATTCCCATTGTCACTCATCTTACAGAAAAAGTAGGCATGAATAAAAAATGAACAACAACATGATTCACTCTTACTGATGAATCTTTCTTTGGCTAGTGCCATTGTTTTTGTAAATGTCTCTGTGAAATAAAGGAATAAAAAAAAGGACCAGGAGAAAGCTATTTGGCCTTTTTGAGTATGTTCTGCCATTCAGTCATATGATGGCACATCTTCTATGTGGAAGTCATTTTCCTGCATTGTCCCTTTGACTCTCAATTTTCAGTGTACACTAAATCTACTTGATTTTTGTCTTGAATATATTGAACAACTGAGCATTCACATTTTCTAGGATAGAAAATTGCACAGATTTACAATCCTTTGAGTAAAGAAATTTGTCTTATCACAACCTATGCTTCTGAGACTAGCCTAGATTCTAGAGCTAAGGGAAACAGCTTCTCAGCATCTACCCTGTCAATTCCTCTACGTATTTTATATATTTCAATTTGGTCAACTCTTATACTTCCATATTCCACAAAGATAGGACTGATTTTTGAATAAAGGTAATGTTTCTGTAAGGGTTTAATGTTAGAGGCAGCATTACACTCAACCCAGTTTGATTATGATAACACAGTATGGAGCTGGAGGAACACCGTAGGCCAGGGAATATCAGAGGAGCAGGAAAGCTGATATTTCGGGTGGGGACCCTTTTTTTTTCTGAAGAAAGGTCCCAACCCAAAACGTCTCCTGCTCCTCTGATGCTGCCTGGCCTGTGTTCCTTCAGCTCTACACTATGCCATCTCAAGCTCCAGCATCGACAGTTCTTACTATCTTCCAATTTGATTATGTTTGTTTTCGCTGGAGTTCAGGTGAATGAGGGTGAATCTCATAGAGACGCATTAAATTCTAACAGGACTAGACAGGGTAGATGCAGTGAGGATGTTCCTGATGGTGGGTGTGTCCAGAACCAGAGGTCACAGTCTAAGGATTTGGGGTAGACCATTTAGGATGGAGAGAGGAGACATTTCTTCACCCAAAGAGCGGTAAGCCGGTGGAATTCATTCCCACAGGCAGTAGTCGATGTCAAACATTGGAAGTATTCAAGAGATGGCTTGACATAGCACTTGGGGTGAATGGGATCAAAAGTTATGGGGAGAAAGCAGGATTAGGCTATTGAGTTAGACAATTGGCCATGATCTTAATGAATGGCAGAGTAAGCGCAAAGGGCTGAATGGCCTCCTCCTGCTCTTATCTGCTATGTTTCCATGTTTCTGTCTTGAGTGTGGATACATTAGATCATCTTAGAACCTCATTTAATGAAGATGTTCATCTACAGGGTTCCTCATAGTCTTAGTAAGAATTTTTAACAAGATAATGTAATTTGTACGTAATTGTAATCATGCAATAAACAACATCTTACTAAAAGTAGAGCTTCTTATTGTTTGCACTCCGGAGTGGTTGATCCTCCAACACTGTAAACCAAACAGACAATTAAATTCTATGAAAGAAAGTGGCAGAATCCTTCTGCCCACAAATAACACACAATCTATTCAAAAGCTTATTGTAGGACAATTCTGTTGTCCCAGGAACCAATTTCATGCACTTCTTCTAAGGCAACTATATCTTCCTTGAGAAAGAGACCAAAAATATGCACGGTACTGCAAGTGTGGCCTCAGCAAAGCTCCATTGTGATAATATGACATTATAGTTGTAATAGGATTTCTTTACTTTTGTATTCCAGTCCTTTTATACCAAAACATGGCATTGAATTTGGCTACCCAAATCGTTATTGGCATTTAACTTCCTGTGATTCATTTACAAGGACACTGCAATCCCTCTGAGTGCAACATTTCTCGAATTAAACAAAATCCTATTTTTTAAAAACTTTCTCACATCAATGTTAATAACTTCATTTTAATGACACTGTACAAGTTATTACTATCTTCAACTGGATCTTCGTATTTGCAGGAATGGCCATGTATCCTGCGTGCACAATAGCTACAGTCAGTGGCTACCTGTCAAAAACTCCAGGGCATTGACAATTCCAGCTCTCAGGCCATGAAGGAATGCAACACCTGAAAGAGATAATGCCGATGCGAAGACCAATATTTCTTATTTATGCTCTTATTAGAGAGAATGGCAACTTGTATTTTGGTCAGCTAAGCTTTTGTGTTCTTTTTAATAATCTCTGTGGCAGGCAGGTACCTACATGTTCAATGCCTGCAGCATCATTTGAAGTAATAAGGCATTAACTGCTGAGATTCAAAACATTACAACATTGATTGAAGAAATAATACATAGGGAGAATTTTTTTTCCAAATTCCAGTTGAAAGATGCTTGTGGCTTAGCCAGAACATCATGACAGGAGGTTTACGGTGTTGCATTGTACAGATTAGCCAGCTGAACAAGATCAGTCACCCAACTGGGAGAAGCAACATAGGCAGGTGAATGAACAGATATTGTTTAAGTTCCATTGCACAGTAATTTCAGTGTGTTGCATTACCTCATCCCCTAGCATTCATGCACTGGAAGTCATGCCTCTTGCTTTGCTTTGTTACTTCGATACATGAAGGCAAATGAAATTGTGATGATATCCTTCCAATGAAACTTCTGTATGCTCTGCAGGTCTGAAATTCATAATCCAGTTTTCCATTTCTTACATACTAGATCATTGCTCCATGTGTCTACATATAAATGTCCCTGATGGGAAATATGCTCTTGGTGGAGAAACCTGCTTGTAGCAGAGGAAAATGAAGAGAAGGATATTTATTGGGAGGCCAGAGTTCATGAAGCAGCAGGAGGTGTCTGGCAGAGGATTTGTATGAAACAGACGTTCATTATTTCAATCAGAGAACCTAATCCTTTAGCTGATAATCATGCCATTCAGCACATTGATGTGTGCCCAGGGTCACTGTGTTTAATTTCCAGTGGAGTTCTCATAAATACTTGCTGTCTCCATTTGTTTACAAGTGTGGCTGATGAAAAACTAAAGTCAACAAGATCTTTGCAGGGAACATCACTGTGCTCTATATATACCAGATCAGAAATCTATAACATTATCAGTGGAATATAATCAGCTTCAGTGTAGATTCCTGGCTGATGGAATCAGCATTGGTGATTAGCAACAGATAGAACTGAGAAGGAGTAGAAGGACTAATTTGATATTGCCTTTAATAAGTCAGCATAGACATGATGCATTAAAGAAGGCATCTCGAAATAAAAATCCATTAACTTTGATTTTTTTTGCAGTTGTGGAGAACATTTTTGTGGTTTGTCTATGTGGAGACATCTGAGTCCCCCTGCTTCTCCAGAGCTCCTAGTCTCCTATAAAATATTCCGATTTGAATTTTTCATGTTCTATATGGATAAACATACACTTTCCAATATTGATCTCCATATTTTTCTCTACCTGGTTTATTTCCCTTTGCAACTTCCTTCTCTCATTACCATGCATTTTAAAACATTTTTCAATTCCATTGTGCAAAGCTGTTGATGTACCATATATACTTGTTTAAAAGTTGAGTTTCTATAATTTTTGCTAAATTACCTGTGTGTTCATCAAAGCCATGGAGACACTATTGACCTAAGCGGCATTATGGGGTAGGGTAGCAGATTCTGGTATCATGGCCTTTTTTTGCCAGCCCTGGTGGATGAAGATATCTCTCCCCCGCTCTACCCCATTTACCAGGGCACCCTTATTCCTATCTGCAAAGCGCAAGCCAATTTTTGCTTGTCTGCCATGTCCAGGGCAAATGATTGCTAATGTATAGGGCAGTCTGGACTGCTCAGGGCAGCAGCAACCTTTTTAAGAAAATGCAGTACCAGGGATCCTGTGATATCCTGGCAGTTATGTTACATCCCCTTACATCAAATGAGAGAAAGGGGTTAACTTTGGCAATGAGGGGAGGCATAGAGTTGTGGCAGCTAGCTGATGAACTGAAATTTGGATGACCATGCAAGAAAACTCACTAGGCTTCATTGAAACAAAGATGCTATGAGATTTGACAAAAATGACTGCAGATTTCTGATAAGTCCCAGCTAAAAAAGATCCTTTCCTGTCCAGAAATTTTGGGATTGACTCATACATGAGATATTTGAAAAATGAATGATCTTTTGGTCAAAATTTTGGGGCTACTTTTATGTTGGATTGATCATTACTCAAGTGTATAATACATGGTGAAAAGTTGGGATGCTAGTACAGATCCCTAGTGAATGCTACTTGTATACATTTATTTTGCTATTTTTGTACAGAACATTCTTTAAGACTATAGATAATATCCGTAAAGTTTCCTTAATTCATCATCTTATTAATCTCCTCAAGAATTGCAACTAGACTAGTTGGACATGACAGTGTTCACAAAGCATTGCTGACTTTCTTTGATTATTTTCTTTTTGCCCAAATGTTCAGTCGCTCTATCGCTAATGACAGATTTCAGTGACTTTCCACAATTGATATTCGTTTCCCAGTTTCTTTTTATTTCTTTCTTGTTTAATTAACGAAGAGATATTTGCAATTTTTTAACTCAAAGGCTAATTCCTTAAATAACTACTTTCGATCGTGGAGCATAAATGGACCCAACATATAAACCAAGCATCAAGTATTATTCTTTTGCAAATCAAACCCTCTTTTCAGCTAATGACATGCCATATTTGCATTAGTGGGCAGTCTCAATGTTTCATTCCGTTAATTGTGTGTTTTACTGACCTTGTACAGTAAGTCAGTGCATGGGATCAAACATCCAAAATGGACTGTCTTATGAAGAAGATGAATGAGAGTCTAATATACGTCTATGTAGAACAGACAGCATGTATATGGCAAGTGAAGAACAAAAGTAGGTCTTCTGGCAAAACGGCTGAAATATGAGGCTGCGTGCAATTCAAAATTGCTAACTCAGCAAGTAACTGCTGCACTGAGGATATTCAAAGCTTGTGTAAGAATGGAAAAAGAAGGTAATTGTCCTGAAAAAGGAGCTCGGAGCATGCCAGAAGAACACAGACTAGTTACTAATTTCATCTGGAGAAGTCTGTCTTAGGCAAGCTTCTCAAAAATTATTGGAAAGTTTACATTATCACCAGAAATGCAATGCGCATCAATGCATTTAAGTGGAACAATCATTGCTGGGTCTGACAGTATTTTAGGCCAATGGTTAGTTGGTGTAGCCACTACATTGGAACAAAGCAGTTTAGCCTTGAGACAGAGAGCAAAACTTGCTTGGAGACGATGACAAAACATTGGTGCCGAATTTACCAATTTCCAATGATTCATCATCAGATAATGGCAAACACAAATGCCCATTAAGTCACATCAGCAACTTAAATGAAATATCCATGAATTTAGACATGCTCAGCCGCCCAACTTGGAGTGAAAAGGTTCAAAATCAATTGTTTTCTGATTCATTCACAGAATGTGGGCAGCTCTGGTTAGGCTAGTGTTTATTTCCATATCTAATTGCCCAGAGGACAGTTGAGAGCCAGCTACAATGCTGTGTGTCTGGAGTTTCATGTAGAACAGACCAGTTAAGGATGAAGGTTTCCTTCCCTGAGGGTCATTATTGAAGCAGATGGAATTTTTCTGACAATCAACAATAGATTCATGGTAATCATTAGAT
The DNA here is from genome assembly GCF_030684315.1 of Stegostoma tigrinum. Lineage (NCBI taxonomy): Eukaryota > Metazoa > Chordata > Chondrichthyes > Orectolobiformes > Stegostomatidae > Stegostoma > Stegostoma tigrinum. Next base: position 34,695,505 of record NC_081360.1, on the reverse strand, counting down.
TCTTAATTCAATTTTTTTTAAAAAGTTCAATTCAAATGCTACCATCTGCCATGGCAGGATTCAAACCCAGGTTCTAAGAACATTATCTGGGTCTCTGGATTAACTGTCCAGCAGTAATACCAGCAGGCCATTACTTCCCTATTCTACCAAAAGCCACAGGAATACGAAAATAAGATTCACTGTGGTACAAGCCTATATGTTCAAATGAAGAAAACTCAAGCCAATGAATTTTAAATGTAAAACTGTGCCAATCGTCAAACAGTCTGCTGAGGCTTTTGTTTATGATCATAGTAATGGAAAAGGATGAAATGAAGTTATTGATTGATCATGTTTGGAATAGGCATCTTGATGACCTGCAAAAAGAATGCAATGACATCAGGTGCCTGGGAAGAAATAACACCCATATTGCAATTATGAGATGTGCACTAACCTGTTGATTAGCCTTTAGATATTCACTTTTACAAGCTATTCAAGGATTATGTTTGCCCAAAAGGAATATATGGATGGTCGATGGAGAAAATGCCTCCAGAAAGAGAGAAAATATGTGCATAGTGTTTTGTGTAGTTTCATTATTAACCTGTGAAATGCTGGTAACGCATCAAGTGTCAGTAGATTATTCAAACAATGTGGAATATCCAACTCAGTGATGAAGGTGAAAATGATTGATTTGTTATGGAGGGATGATTCTGAAAGAGAATGAACTGACTATGTGTGGGATCTTTTGATGATGCTATAGTACTTACAATTTTATCAGATGCTGAAGAAAATGAAATTGACAGCTATTAGATTCCTTTGGGCATGGATAAAAACATCCTTGTACACAGAACATAGAACATAGAATAGTACAGCACAGTACAGGTCCTTTGGTCCACGATGTTGAGCTGAACTTTTACCCTCATCCTCAGGTCTATCTCACATCCACCCTACCTTATATACTATCATCCATATGCCTATCTAATAGCCACTTAAATGCCCCTAGTGAGGCAGACTCCGCTACCCTCTCTGGCAATGCATTCCATGCCCCACCACTCTCTGAGTAAAGAACCTACCTCTGATGTCTCCCCTCAATCTACCTCCACTCACTTTAAAACTGTGCCTCCTCATAATAGCTACATTCACCCTCGGAAAAAGTCTCTGGCTGTCCACTCTATCTGTACCTCTGATCATTCTGTACACCTGTATCAAGTCACTTCTCATCCTCCGTCGTTCTAAAGAGAAAAGCCCTAGCTCTCTCAACCTTTCCTCGTAAGACCTTCCCTCCATTCCAGGCAACATCCTGGTAAATCTCCTCTGCACCATTTCCAATGCTTCCACATCTTTCCTGTAATGAGGTGACCAGAACTGGACACAATACTCCAGATGTTGCCAAACCAGGGTTTTGTATAGCTGGAGCATAACTTCACAGGTCTTGAACTCAATCCATCTATTAATGAAAGCTAACACACCATACGCCTTCTTAACAACTCTATCTACCTGAGTGGCAGCTTTCAGGGAACTGTGGACATGAACCCCAAGATCCTTCTGCTTCTCCACACTGCCAAGAATCTTGCCGTTAACCCTGTATTCTGCTTTCAAGTTTTTCCTTCCAAAATGAATCACCTCACACTTTTCGGGGTTAAACTCCATCTGCCACTTCTTAGCCCAGTTCTGCATCCTATCAATGCCCCTTTGTAGCCTAGAACAGCCCTCCACACTGTCCACAACGTGACCCATTTTAGTATCGTCTGCAAATTTACTAATCCACCCTTCCACTCCTTCATCCAAATCATTTGATTCATTCAAAAACTGTAACGCATTGCAATGGCAATTTATATTAAATTAATGCCATGTTTTTGTATTTCAAAATAGTGACCTCCTATGCCAATGATTCGCATTTTATGTCCAAGATATAAGTCAAACTGGGTTTTTGGAAAGATTTTTGTAGCTTCAAAATCGACTCACTTACTACGATTTAAGGTAATGTAGCTGCAATTTCCACGCTGATTTTTGATCATTCCTTCAGGCAGAAACCATTGGATGGTGAGAGATTTGTAGATCTTAAATGCCATTATTCTTAATTGCTAGTTATTTTAAACTTAGATTAAATCCATAGGTACCTCCCACTTGTGTTTGGATTCCCTTAAACCACCTGTATTTCATCATCTTCATTTACACCAAAAAAATGAAATAAAATTCATTTTTAACATGTCTGTATTTTACTCATCTGCTTTGATCTTTATAGGCCCACATTTCACTTTAGACCTCTCTTTCTCTACATTTATAAAATCGTTTCCTGTTAGCTTTGATGTTCCGTGCATGTTTTAATTCATTTCCTGTTTACACATCTCATTTCTTTCTTTTGCCTTTCCTATCCCTCCCACTCCTTCGCTTTTGTTTTTAATTCATTCACAGGATGTGGACACTATGGGATCAACTAGTAATTATTGTGCATCCCTAATTGTCCTGGGAATGATGGCAGTAAGTTGCCATCTTTAGTCACTGCAGTCCATCTTGTAAAGATTAGGTGTGCAATGCTATTAAAGAAGTTGCAATGACACTGAAGGAACAGAATTATAGTTCAAGTCAGGATGATGTGTGACATAGAAGGTAACTTGCAGGTGGTGATATTCCAATATATCTGCTGATCGCGTCCTTTTAGGTGGTAGAAGCTTATGTTTGGAAGGGGCTGTCAAAGGAATCTTGCTGAGTTGTGGCAGAGCATCTTGTAATTGGTATGCACTGCTGCCACTATGTTTTTGGCAGAGTGATTACATGTTAAAGGTTTTAAATGGGGTGGCAGTCATGTTTTGTCTTGGATGGTGTTGAACATCTTGAGTGTTGTTGGAGATGTCTAATTCATGCTATTCAATCACACTCCAAACTTATCGATGGTAGACTGGCATGAGGAATTAGGAGATAAGTGGCTCACCATAGAATTCCAAACTGTAGCCTGCTCTTGTAGACACAGTATTTATGTGGTGGTTTTGTTCAGTTTCTGGCCAATGCTATTCCCACAATATTCACAGAGGGAGATTCAGTGATAGTGCTGACATTGAATGTTGAGCAGCAGTGGTTAGTTTCTCTCTTGTTAGAGATGATCGTTGCCTGGCACTTGTACGGCATAAATGTTACCTGCCACTTGTCAGCTCAAGCTTGAATGCTGTCCAGGCCTTAGAAATGGACTGCCACACTAGTTGAAGGTTTCTGAATGATACTGAATATCATGCTGTCATTGGTGAACAACTCCACTCTGACCTTAACATGGAGAGAAGGTCATTAATGAGACAGCTGAAAATGGTTGTGTCCAAAGGATACCACCCTGTGGAACTCCTGTAAAAATGCCCTGTGGCTAAGATAATTGACCTCCACAACTGTCTTCCTTCCTGCTAGGTGTGACTCCAACCAGTGATAAGTTTCCCCCTCAATTCCCATTGACTCCAGTTTTTCTAGGGTGATACCTCATTCAGTCAAGTATTGCCAAAATGTGAAGGGCAGTCACCCTCAGTTCCTCTCAAGTTTAGCTCCTCTTTCTGTATTTGGAACAATGCTATAATTAGGTCAGGAGCTGAGTAGACCTGTGCTTCTTGCTCCTATCACACTACCAGATAAACAAGCGTAATAGAACGCGCGGGGATCCTCGTTGGGGCAGGAAGTCTTTACTGAACTGTTTCAAAGTTTCAGCAATTGTCACATGATCACAAAAGTTAAACACTTATTAACAATCAGAGAAATTCCACAAAAGGCACCAACTCAGCCTGTAATAGAATAGTACAGCAGTAACAATTAGTATTTAGGTGGTGCACAGGAATTGGCTTTTCTGTTGTGTTGCTGTACAATATTAGCATACCAAAACTGTTATGGTTTATATACATCAATAACTAAAAGTTTGGAAACTGTGTAAAGGTTAGAATCTGAATTACAACGTATGTGTAGTAATACCTTCGCTAACTTTTCTCAAGTTTCTTTTAACATGTGGAAGAAATCTGTTGGACCAGATGCTTTCTCCTCTTTGTGTTGTTTTAGTTTGTGCAATACATGCTTTTCTTAATTTAAAATGCACTTAACTAATTTATCATTTAATTGTCCAATATCTAATATTCAATGTTCTTCCTGGTAAGTAGTGAAGTGAAAGTATCAATTAATATTCCTGTCATCACTCTATCATTGCCTGCGTAGTATCCTATTTATCTCTTAATGGTCCCATTCTCATCACAGTATTCTTTTCTTAACAATTTACATGCCTGTAAAATATTTTACTATTTTGTTTTATGTTCCTTGATAATTTATTTTAATTGTTCCTCTTTGGCTAGCTAATTTTTTTATTATTTCTCTCCTAATCTCTTCATGTTCACTTTCATTCTGCTCTCCTCTATTGTCTGTGTACTTAATGTAAGCCTGTTCGCTAAATTTCAGTTATTTCTTTGTCTTTATCAATGGAGTCTCATCGGTGTTTAATTTGTTTATTTTACTTTCAGTGGAATAGATGTTTCCTCAACTTCATTGAACAGCATTTTAAATGTTTTCATTGTTCTGGATTATTGCTTTCCATTATTGTTTTCATTTTATTTTTACAAGTTCCTTTCTCAGTCTCCCAAAATCAGTTTTTTTTTCAATCCATTAATTCGGCTTTTGTCTCATTTATGTCTTTCTGCATTACCATATTAATATGTATTATTTTGTGGTTACTTCAGCATGGATATTAATCTACTTTTAATTATCATATCTTAAATAAAACATTAAGAAATTTAATCAAAAACAGAAATTGCTGGAAAAGCTCAGCAGGTGTGGCAGTAACTGTGGAGAATAACCAGAGTTAACATTTCAGGTACAATGACCCTTCCTCAGAATTACTCTCCACAGATGCTGCCCGACCTGCTAAGCTTTTCAAGTAATTTCTGTTTTTGTTTCTGATTCACAGCATCCACAGTTCTTTCAGTTTTTATTAAGAAAATGAAGTCTGTCTTCTTTTTTCTTATTTCTTCATGGAATATTGGATATGGATATGCACCATCATTTTTTGCTGATCCTTGATTGTGTTGGTGAATGTGGTGTTGAGCTTCTTTTTTGAACCTCTGCAGACCTTGCGATATAGATTCAACCACAGTGCTGTTATGAAAGGGTTTCAAGAATTTTAAACCAGAGGCAGAGAAGGAATAGCATTGCATTTCCAAGTCAGGATGGTGTGTGGCTCAGAGCGGAAATGCAGATGGTGTTGTTCCCATGCAGCTGATGAACTGGCCCTTCTAGGTGGTAGACAGTGCATGTTTGAAAGGTGCTGTCCAAGGAAACATAGCTGAACAAATGCAATCTTAACTTCCCATATTTGGGTTCCACTTTTGGCAATACAATGCATAATGTCATAATATTTCTGATTCTAAGAATGGAAAATGCAATCCTTTATCTTGGAAAGCTGAGAAATTATAATGGTTGTTATGCAGGCTGCTGAAAATTTGGCTCTTATTGAGGCACTTGACATGTGATTTTATTGTCAAGAACTTAAAATGAAATTCTGCCACAATACATGTACGGAAGGTAATATACTTATTGTGTTGTAAGTAGATAATCATACCTGTGGATTAATCTACATTCCATGAAAAGTCACTGAGCAAAGATTACTGAGTGAACTCCCTGGCTTGAAACAAATGCTGAAGCAAAAGGATCTTCTGAAATTCAAGCCACTGACATCGCTTTGTTTCACCAAATAAATGCCCATATAAAATTACTTATTACATCCTAGAGGAGAAGAATCATGCAATGTCATTCTGTACCCAGAATATGGAAGATGTTAATTTTACTTTGTATTTTTAAGTTGTACGTAGAATCTTTTATTTAAAGAGAGAGGTCAATCTCTTAATTGTACAGTGATTGAGTGTTTAATTCCGTTCAGGTTGTTATTAACTGAGGATTTACTTTGTCTTACATATACACAGTGACAGATTGATATATTACAGTTGTTGATTTTGGAGGTGCACATTTGCAATGTGTGCATCTGTAAACAAAGGCTGATCAGTGTGTCAAGATTGTGTTCCCGTTCTGTCCTTCACAGCCTGGCTTTCTGCAGTCAAAGTCTGCCTGTTGACTAACCAGTGCAGGAATTTTCGTGGCAGAAGTATTCCTTCTTTAGAACAGCAACTCGACTTCAAAATACTTCCCTGGCTGTGAAGTGCGTTGGGAAGTACTGATATCATGAAGGCTACTGTATAAAATCGAGTCTTTGCTTTTTTTTTCCTTAAGCCTATTTTCTTCTCACTTAAATGTCTGAGCTTATTTTAAGCAGTTGTAGTCACAGGGAAAGTAGTGAGGAAGAATGTGTTGCAGTGGGAGAAACTCTGATATTGTCAGACAACACATGGATTTTCTGGAAACATAGAAACATAGAAGATGGGAGCAGAAGGAGGCTATTTGGCGTTTTAATCCTGCTGTCCCATTCTTCTTGATCATGGCTGATCATTCAACTTAGTAGCCTAATCCTGCTTTCTCCTCATAGCCTTTGATCCAATTTGTCCGAAATGCTATATCTAGTCACTTCTCGAATACATTCAATGTTTTGGCAACTTCCACTCATAAAAGAGATACATTTCAGTTATGAGACTTAGCAAAGTCACTTCTCATAGATGTAATACTTGTAGAACCTTTTAATGATCCTTGTTGTCCTGAAACACAGTTTCATCATCCATCTCAACTTGTGCTGGCTACCATCTGACATTTTCATTTCCAGTTGATTTTTCTGTGTATTTACTCTATGTGCTGAATTTAGCTACATAGAAAATTTCAACATAGATTAACCCAAAATTCCTCCCACACCAAGCAGTCAAAAATCTGAAAACATGAAAATTGTCTTTCATATCAACGCTAACAGCAATAGTAACATAATCACTGACAGTAACACTAATTTCACTCATTCCAGGCATAAAATCTCTGAGATTTCTTAGCTCTGCCACCATACAAAAAGGAAAATGAAATTAAAAGTGAATTATAATGTTATTTTATTAACATGTTTATAAAATATTTCTAAAAATGTGTCATGGCAGCTTGTCTGTGCCACCTGTACCTACTTCAAATTAGCATCTGCCTTTTTCCCTCCCTGCCCTTAAAGCAGCCAACTTGATCTGGCTTGGCAAGCTAACTTCTCATTGCTGTGACAGCAGTTTCTTGGCATTGACAGAGGTGCTAACCTTTCAATGGGGCTTGCACCTGGTGCAAAAAATGATTTGTACATGAATCAATGTCATGAGCTAAAGATTGGGTCCAGCGTGTCCTCAATTACAATAGTACTGTTAGTCATAGCACAAATATGAATAAAACACATGCATGTATTTGAAGGAAAACTGCTGTCAGTAGAATTTTTGCATGGTATTCAGCTGCCTGAAACTATCTCACAATGTAAACTTTACACAATGCTTAGACAAAAAAATTGTTGAACTCAACAAAGAAATGACCAAATAAACTCTGTTCCAATTGACTGCATAAGGCAATTTGCCACAAAAACAGGAAAAACTCTATGCAAGATGTTGCCTGTGAGAGACAGTACCCTGGATTTTTGCACTAACGCATAATACAAAGGTTTTGGAGGCAATGTTTTCTAAGATCAATTTTTTAAAGCCACAGTGATGATTCCAGAAAGAACTATAATGACATATTTTCAGTGATAGTAGAAGCCTAAAGTGCTGCAGGCAATAAAAGGGAAAATTATCGTGGCATGACAATCAGCCTAATGTAGTAAGGCTTCCAACAACAAGTTGCAATGGTAGAGGAGCAGTGAGGAGCAACAAAACTCATCGGCCCCTTGTGGACCCATCCCTGAGGTGTCTTTGGCAAGTTGGTGGGTGCTGCCTAGTTCTATGAGGGGAGGGATAAAACAGGAAGGGGCAGAAGTCCAGGACTTGGGAAAGGGTGGCTGGAAACGTCTGATGGTGGCTAGAGAATCAGAAAGGGGAATTGGTGCAGGCATCTAGAAAGCTAGTCAGACTATTTGGCAGAGCTGCTGAATCCGAGAAGCCTTGTGAGGAGAGAGAAAAGTAAGGCAGCAGCAAGAAGTTGGAGCAAATGTCTGTGACTGGCCACTATTTCGAGGAGGAAACCTCGAATAGTGCGGACCAAAAGCCACAAATTCTGCTAGAGACTTGGGAGGTGATGGTGGAGTAGGTAAACAGCTGTGAGAAACTGGAGTGAATCATCTGGGAAATCCCCCAAGTCAGAAAGAAGCCTTGTGAAATAAGAGAAGAGCAAGGCAGCAGCAAGAACATAGAGAAATAATCTGAGACCAGTGAGTTCTAGTATCCAGGAGTCAAGGGAGGCTAGAAAGACTGCAAATTGGAGTCACTGACAATGGGTAAAGAATCAGGAAGTGTGTCATACCAACAGCTGCAAGAAACCTAAGTGGACCAGCTGTGCCAAACTATTGAGTTTGAGACGAGACGAGGTGAGAAGGATGGCCTTTGTGTCTGGGAGGTAAGGTTTTCTATATCACATGGTCATGGAAAGTTAGCAGCAGGAGCTATTACCTCGCTAATTGGCAATCATGAATTAAATTTTACAACCATCCTTGAGATGGAGATGCCGGTGTTAGACTGGATTGGATAAAGTCAAAAATCATATGACTCCAGGTTATAGTGATTTCAAATAAACCTTTGGGCTATAACCTGGTGTTGTGTGATTTTTTGACTGTACCCTTGAGAATGTAGAACATTGAATGAATTTCCATTGTAAATAGTTCATTCCTGTTAGTTATACTTTTCCATTAATATTTATAACGATTCATTACTAGTGGAGTAAAGAATTCCTACTTCATAAGCTTCATGCAATGCATGTGTTTGAATTGTCTGTTATGCTTTTAACTTAAAACAAAAGACAATATCATACAGGGAGGAAATCTTTGATGCAGGTGGCTTCCCTACCCTCCACTCTGATGGCTCTGAAGGGGAGGTTTTGTTCCCTTGGTTCAACATTGGAACATGCATGCAGAAAGGCAGCATTAAGTTCTGGCCATAGATCATCACCAATAATGAAAAATGCTGCATGGTGATTGCTCTGTGTTCTAGCTGCACGTGGCCTTATTCTGTACCTGGCTGCCTGATATCGTGGCACCTGAGAAGATGGCTCCACTCTGCTGTTTTGCAGATATGATTGGTGGTATCTGACCAGAGAACTGTAGGATACTATGATCATTCTTGCTTGTCCTTCTTTCAGGCAATGTCAGGGACAGCATACCACTACTGACTTTCATCTGAGGAAGCTAGTAACATTCCTGTGAGTCAGGCTTTCACAATCTTTTTGGCTCAGTTGTCTCTTTCTTTTGGGAATAGAAACCATTCATCATCTGCCAAAGTGAATGAAGCTGCGGGTGTGGACGTTCTAATGCATGAACACAGTACAACCCATCAGCTTTCCATCATTGCATTGCTCCTCCTTTCCTTCCAAATATGTAAACAAATAAAGGCTTTTTGGTATTGTTGAGAAAAAAAACAAGTAGAAAAATTGGCACAAAGCTTTGTGCGAATGTAAATATCAGCAGAAATAAGCAGAAGAAAGAAACCGCAAAATGTCTCAAACAGCAGTTCCAGAATTATTTTTTATGTTCTTTTAAATACACACTGGTTATTAGGCAACTTAATATTGCTGAATGCCCATTTTGAGTGGATGTAGATCTTGTTAAATGGCCAGTATGCACTGACATTGGGGTCTCCACACAAGATATTCCAAGTTACATTTAAACATTTCAGACAGGCATTGCGTCCGCCCTGTTTCTGAAAAAAATGAATATTTTGTCAAGTGGATGAGGTATATTTGTGTTTACCACAAATGTACAAACTTAGAAGCATCTTAGTTATTGCCTGTTATGTATTCAGTATCCCAGCAATGAAAGAAGACCTGTCAAAATGTCCAACAACCGGAGTTATGGCTCTCTCATAACCTTTTAAATCAGGTTCAACTAATTTACATCCATAAATTGGATGGTCCTGATCATAAAATCAAGGCTATCAGATTTTTGGCGCAGTTGACAGCCACGAGTGCCAGCTGGCTTATCCAAACATCCCATCACGGGGTCAAGCTGGTCCCATATCTCTTTACACAAAGCATAAACAATGATGATGAAAAGAGATGGCCGGATTCGATTAGCTGCAACCAACAAGAGTAGTGTTTCCTCACTAAACAGTGGATGCTGATAGAGATCTCCTTCTCTGACCTTTATTGATGCACTTGCCTGTTCTGCTTGCTGAAGCGAGACTACTTGACTTTGCTGTGTAGTTTTTACATTCTGTGAGGGAAAATTATTTCAAAATCCAATGCAATAGATCTCAACATTCGAAGATAATGTAAAATGGATAATAGCAAGTCAGCAATCCATTTTAAATCTCTCTTGGTTTTCATTTCTAGTTTGTTTTTCACTTCAACAACAACTTGCATTTACATGAAAAACCTTGAATAAAGCAAAATGTGCCAAGCCATTTCTTAGGATCATTATCAACCAAAATTAGTCATTGAAATGCACAATGGAATGCTAGTTCAGATGGCCAAAATCTCGGCCAAAGAGGTATGTTTTAAGGAGAGTCATAACGAAACTGTCCCTGCTCTGTTTGGAATTTTATATCACATTTTTCCTCTTTTAAATGTTCCCATAGTTCTTACAGTTTGCTATTGGGTCTCTAATTAATGATTCTTCAACATGCTATATCATATTAAATTGCATTTTCAGCTCACTAATCTGCTGTCCACATCCAGCCCTGCCATCCTTACCTTCTTCAAGTTTTTCCATTTGAAGTGCATGCTGGTGAAGTTTTAACCTGAGGCTCAGAACCTTGCTCTTGGTTGACTCTTCTGCCAGCACGTAGCTCACAGGTTCTCTTTCAAATGCTTTAACTCAATTTGCTACAATCTGTCCTACTCAGCTGTCAGTTTTAAGATGAGTAACATTATTCTTTAGTTTTTGGAATGCTGTAAGAATGCTAGAAACCTTTGCTCTGAATTAACCTTCTATTATTTTCTGTCTTGAGCTTTTCATTTCTTGCAGTATTGGTGTTTAGAATTTCAATACCTGACTGCATTTAATTTTGCATATTGTCCTCATGATAATGATATTTGTAATGTTGATAGGCTCTGTAACTCTGATAATCATTTTCTTGCTTTTGATATGAAGATTTTCAAAGGGAGCACGAGCTCCAACTCTTAGTGGCATTCCTTCCTATCATGGTTTACTGAGATCAACTACAGCTTATTGCAGCAGTTCAATCTCAGGACAGCAGGATGGATGTTTCAGAGATGTGGAACATTCAGTTAATGTCTTTTCCTTTGTTTGACTCTCTGATCTGGGTTGTTCCTAACTATTGAATCTCAGTTACACCATTTACCATTTTCGTGACGTTGCTTTATTTCAGTGTGTCTTTCTTTGTGTAACCATTTTCCTTCATATTTTCAGGAATGATGTCCTTATATAGTTTGTGTATAATGATGTCACTTTGCTTCTGCTTCAGGTTTCTGCCTCAGATTCATAATTGAGGGCTTATTTCTAAGCTGTGTTTTTATCGGAATAAATGTGAGTTTCATTGCTCCAGCAAATGTGCTTCCAGCTACATTACAGCCACAGGAATCCCGTAACTGCATAGTGTTTTCAAACTCATCCTCATTTTCCAGCCTATAATTTAGTTTTGCCTTGCTAATTCGCTTCTTACCCTAACTCTGGTGAATCCTTTACCACTTTTTTCCCTTGCTTTGCACATCTTTTTCCAGTGATTGCGTGTTCCTCGTTTTCTGCAGTTTGATCAACAGCAGGCTATTTCCTTTTCTCTGTAAACTATGTGGTCATCTCCATCTCTTGCGTGTCTTTCTCTCTGACTGTTGTGCATTAATATTTTGCTGCCTCTCTATATCAACCATACTGCCTTTCCTTTGACATAACTCAGGGTAGCATCTTCAACAGTCTCCTTGTGGTTTTGTGTACTGTGATATTATGAGCTTGTCTCTTCCAATCAGCATTTCGCACAGCTGGTGTGTAGAGAACTAAATGAGCTGATCCACCTGCTGTCTTACTGTGGCTTTTTACCGAATGCTCATATAGATGTATTTTATGCTACTTTAAGCTGGGATCAGCTGAAGATGTCAAATTGTACAATCACATGGGGGAGGTTCGGGTGTGGAGATGTGTTGTTGTGGGCTTGGCAGATTAGAACAGAGTCTGAAATAGTTAAACACGGCCCAGACCCTGTTCATTCATCCTGTAAGCAAGTTGCCATTAAGTTCTCTCTGGCTTCTGGGGTGTTCTAATATATTTCTGTTTTACTCTTTTGGATGGCCCTCCTTTTCAATATTCTGATTCTCAGCTGCAACTTCATTCTCAGTGGATTGCTATCATTCCCAAATATTGTCTGATTTAAGATATCCCCCTTACCTAGGCCCAGTTGTGAAGAGCACAGCATGCCACAATGATGTGGGCATCCTTTCTAAGCTATACTGGACAGCACCATAGGAGTGGTCATGGCATTAATACTTCATCTTCAGGAGGTCTGTGGTCCATTGCACTACGGCCTTGGTGAAAGCATGACCAGTGTTGTACCTTCATTCTATATCAATCTGAGGGTTCCACAAAGATCTCGCAAGTCATGTTTAGAGGGTGTAACTCTTGTCTCCCAGCAACCATCTGAGTATGGTCCAATGACCATGAACTAGGCAGAAAACTGAGTTCTCCAGTATGTACGAGTCATGGCAGCTTCCAGGATATTTGGCACAGACCTCCAAACTTTGTCATACAACTTCATGTATAATTTGAGCAGTGATGGAGTGGCAGTCTTTTCTGCTGCCAAGCACTGCAGGTTTACAATAGGGTACATTCAAAACAGGGTTGGTGCATTCTATAGTACACTGCATCTTGGGGAAACCAATGATGGTGGAGGATCTCACCGCCCAAGCTGTTTGATTCTCATTGTCAAAGGGGAAGAATATGAAGAACTGTGCAAGAGTAACATCCCAGATACATTTTTGTGTTACGAACTGGGAAATTCTACACAGGTTCCCAGCCATTCCTTGAAACAAACCAGTGGCAGAAAATATCAGGTGATCTGTGACATTGAAGGCCATTGGAATGGAGTGGTCCCTATTCATTCTGAGCACAAGTTCCTGCTCGAGCAGGATACATCATTCAGAGATAATTGGGCAGGACATCCTTAAGTGGAGCTTACACAGTGCTTTATCCAGTTGAAGAAAATGACAATGAAGTCTTGTGACCCTGGGTCTGATCATTCTCCTCCTCTTTGGTGCATCTTCATTGGCAGTTGGAAGCTATACAACAGCCACTTGGGATTGCTGTTCTTGCTATTCTTGCTTGCAAAATTGTAATCATTGTCTGCTTCTACGTTGTCTTTGGCATTGCAGCAAGGCCACAAAGACTCCAGTGAAAGCATTCTCCATGTGAGCTCTGTGAGTAGATGATCTGTATTGAATGTTAGAAAGATAACATAACGTTATTGAAGGGATTTCTGGGCCTTCATATTCATCAAAATGAAACGTAATGTTATGTCCTCACAATGTTGAATGGACGTTTCCCAATGAGGTTATTGCCATGTCTTCATGTATAGCTCTTAGATATATGACCTGACTGAATTTGTACGTCGCACAACCAAAGTTTTCATGTTATGTTGAGAGTAGAATACTGCCAGTAAGCCTCTATAGTGGCTTCCCTGTCACACCCTCAAAATTAATAGTAGCCTTCCATTCTTCCCAACAAACAAAAACATTTCCTTCCATGTTGCAACGCATGTCATTTCATACTTATATTTCAGTGTCAGAATTTCACAGCTGCAAAGTGTTCTCTTCCAGAACTTCCTATGGAATGTGGATATGAAATGGAAAATTCATATTGAACTCATGACAGCTATTAGCTGCCATCCGAGGAGGCATTTGGTGTGCACAATGCAAAGCTCACAATTGCTTGAGGCCATATTTTTTACTGTGTATTCCTGGACAACGAATGATCTGCTGAAGAAGTATAAATTCAGATCAAATGAGCTGAATTGAATTGAAGCAATATAGAATCAGTGAGGCATGATTACTGCAATCACTTGAAGCACATGCAGTGTGTTTGTCACATAAACTGCTAGTGCATTCTGCAGGCATAATGTTGATGAGACACAGCATGACCACTCCTCTATCTGACTGAAAGGTTGTCTATTCAGTGCTTTCATCGTCACCTGTTGCTTATCACACCCAGTGCGCTACAAAGCAATGCAAGTCCCAGAAGCAAGCATTCTGGATGTCTGTATGCACTATGTAAACGATATGTAGGGGAAGGACCCTCCAAGTAAGTGCTAAAGCGAATGAGCACTAAGAAAGCAAGGTAAGAGCCTGAAGACACGTGTTGATGTCAGCAGAAAAGCATCCACTTTAGCTGCCAATGCAGAGTTATAACGATCTGGTGTCTGCCAATGCTAACTTGCATGGACAAAGGTCCGGGAAAGCAGCCAGGGAACATGCAGGAATGTTGTTCAGAAGAAGCAGTTGCATGATGATTGGCATATGTATTCAGTGAGCCGTGGCTGTCAGACACCAGCTCTGATTTATATGCCTGAAATTTGCTCCAGCTAGTTTCCCTTTGGTAGAAAGAAGGACTTGATGTGGCATTTAAATAAGGTGAGTTAGAGTTTTAATGAGGTGCAAATGCATGGAAATAATATAATAATGGCTCAATAGTGAGATTCTGATATTGACATTTAAGGCCTGAAGGAAGAATCAGGAACACTTCACCTGAAGTCGGGAATCTGCTTTTTTCACTCTCACTGTATTTCCCCACTATTCTTGCCATGCTCTCACCACGCTCAGAAGGGGAAAAGAATCCACTCATTGTTTCTAAGTCATATTGTAATAATAGAACAGAATGCGTGTCCCAGGTCCCTGGATGCCATTCTACCTCAAGATGTTTCTTTTTTTTCCAAAATCAATCTGTTCAGAGATGTTATTACATACATGGACTTGAACCTGGGCCTCTCATTTCATGGGTAGGGACAAGACCATTGTACCAGAACAGCTTCTTCAACATGTTGATAGAATAGTTGCAGAAGAAGGGAACACACTATGAACAGAAGAGACTGAATCATAAGAGGCCATCTTAAAAAAAAAATGAGAACACTTCAATCCAAGTAAGAGGGAAGTCCGACAATGCTTTGAAGATAGAGCAGAGACGCTGTTGGATATTGACTGTTATGAAGTGCTTAGGCAGTTATTTGTTTAATATAATCCCAATGTGACTCAGATAATGGTTTCTATACACCAGCCAAGTGTATGTATTTCACATTGCCTCAAATAATGGCTTTATAGCTCTCTATGGAGCTTACCAGATTTGCAAAAGTTCTTAGAACCTTTCCCAAAGTTGCTTAGACACCCACCATAGTGCCTTTGAATTCAGGGGTATAACAAGTATTCAATTTCACAAACCTGGTGATGAACAAGCAGGCACTGCTTGGTTGATTTCACTGTGCCATCATGATTGCTGTCATCTTGTTGGCTAGTCATGGTGAGGCAGGGCCCAGCAGCATAGGTATGCAAGAATGGGCCAAGCTGAGATGCCGTTTCTTAGGAGCCCAATATATCTACAAACATCATTCCTACTAATGCCCTACATCACTTGTATTTCGGCTACAAAGCACATAATTCCTGTTTACCAATGGTCACAAGTCACAGCAGCTACTGGGAAGAGAGAGTCACCTTTAGGCTAAGAGGCTTATGAGCACACACCAGCCAACTCACATAGTTCCTACCAATCAAATAATACCTACACAGGGTTAGGATAAAGGACAAATTCATTACCTGCTGTCACCAAAGTGAAACAAATAATAGAATCTAATGCAAAACATGGTATTAGATGAAAGATTTGGTTGCACTGAAGTTGTATGTGCAGAGAGTACTCTTGTAGAGGTTTGTGAACATGTCGTATTACACAACACAAATGTGATATTTCTGTGTTGCCTGGAAGGCGCTACAGGAGAAGGTATATTGGTGGAGTGAATAGGAAAGAATTAGACAGGGCTGCTTTTTTTAATGTATTGTCAAGTTAAAATGGAGAATCAGAAACAATTTGCATTTATTTAGCATATTTGACAACAAAAATCAATCTAAGGCATTATAAAAGTCCAAGGGCATGGGAAAAATGGCATCAAACATGAGAAGCAGATGAGGATAGATGACAGAGCATATTGCCAACTTGCTGAAAGCAAATCTTCAAAAAATAAGGAGAGGCAATGAAGGAAATTTGCAGAAGGCAACAGTCAGAAATTGGGAGGTTACAAGAGTGCTAGCCACAAAGATAAAAAGGAGTAAGATGTAAGATCAGAGCAAGATTTAAACTCTAGAAAGAAGATTTCCAAACTTGAAAGATCACAAGCCCATGAAAGATAAGATGAGTGGATGAGTGGATCTTGCTGAACATAATACTAGCAGCTGAGATGTAAATAATGCAAGGTGACAAAAGGAGAAATACTGTAAGAGTCTGGAGCTCACAAAGGCACAAGTGTTTTGTTAGTGGGCTCAGAAGTGATGTTGTTAACGTTGGCGCCAGAACAGTCTGTTTTTGCTGTAGTGAGTAGAATGTATTGTCTAAATATGTTGTCCCCTATTACCACTGCAGTTCTTTTTCCCCCCCAATAAAAACCGAAAGAACTGCAGATGGTGTAAATCAGGAACAAAAATAAAGTTGCTGGAAAAGCATCTATGAAGGAAAAAACAGAGTTAATGTTTTGGGTCCGGTGACTCTTTATCAGAACATAAACATGGAGGCGAAGACGGTGGAAGAAGAGCTCAGGGTCATATCGTGCCCAAAATTCGTTAAGGTGGGGATGGAGAGGAATAAAGCTGATACCTTTGCTGAGTACAGAACATTCAGCACTGGAAAGCAAGAGGTTAGGAGGGATGGTGAATACCCAACAGGAGGCAGTGGTTTTGGGGGAGGAGATGGAGTCAGAGGGAAGGGGAGGAGAGAAAGATTCCAGAGGGCCATGGATATCTGAGTTGTTGCATCTTGTGGGCCTTGATGCCTGAAAGGAAAAGAAAATGTTTCTTTTTAGCTCGATGAATGAGTCAGCGACTGAAGTGGAACTGTGAAGTGATGCAACCCTAAGCCAGTGTTGTGGTGCTGTTGAAAAGAAAGCTTGAGAGTGTGCGTATGGCACAGCATGGCACTGAGAGTAATTCTCAGGATGTGGCAAGACCAGCTGTCAGTGGAACGTTGAACATCACGGATGTATCTGTGATCCTGGGATGATTCAAAACATGAAGAATGAAACTTCGGTTGGAATCCACGTCGGATGAGTTTGAGCTGGAGGCAATCACTGAGAAATGTGATATGGCTGTGGAAATGAGTTTTCGCAAATACTTGGTCAAACACCAGGAGTGACAGTGAAATGAATGTCGATGAACAAGAATAAAGATTGGAACAGAAATCCTGTCAGAGAGAGGAGCAGAACATCTTCAAGGTGGGCATGCCTTCCTCAGTTCTGAGGAAGGGTCACCTGACCTGAAACATTAACTCTGTTTTTTTTCCTTCTCCGATGCAGCCAGACCTGCTGAGCATTTCCAGCAACTTTGTTTTTGTTTCTTTTCTCCTCCGATTTGAATGATACCCTGTACTATGGGCTTTGGTCAATTTGTTAATCTACTGAGTTTTGAGAAGATTTGTAGCTCAGGTTGAGGTTCTGGATGTGAGTTTGCTCGCTGAGCTGGAAGGTTAGTTTTCAGACGTTTCGTCACCATTCGAGGTAATATCATCAGTGAGCCTCCGACGAAGCGCTGGTGTTATGTCCCGCTTTCTATTTATATGTTTAGGTTTCCTTGGTTTGGTGATGTCATTTCCTGTGTTGGTGATGTCATTTCTTGTTCTTTTTCTCAGCCAATGTGTTTGTTGATGGTGCTCCGGCTGGATTGCCATGCTTCTAGGAATTCTCGTGTGTGTCTCTGTTTGGCTTGTCCTAGGATGGATGTGTTGTCCCAATCAAAGTGGTGTCCTTCCTCATCTGTATGTAAGGATACGAGTGATAGTGGGTCATGTTGTTTTGTGGCTAGTTGATGTTCATGTATCCTGGTGGCTAGCTTTCTGCCTGTTTGTCCAATGTAGTGTTTGTCACAGTTTTGCTTGTTGTCTGTATAGGGCCTTTTAAGTTCATTAGCTGCTGTTTTAGTGTTCTACTCCAACGAGCCACCACACACTGCAGCACAGAGGAACTATGAAGAGCAGAAGAAAATCACCTAGACAGCGTATTCAAAAAGAACCAATGAACACAGTCTGCTGATTTCTCAGCAACAAACCCAAACAAACAGACAAAATGGGCCCAGAAACCATAACCACTCTCCCCTACATCAAAGACATTTCGGAAATGACTGCCAGACTACTCGGACCTCTTGGCATCAGGGTAGCCCACAAACCCACCAACACACTAAAACAATAATAATTCAGAAGGAAAATGGAATTTTGGCCTTTATTTCTGTGGGGTTGAAGCTTAAAAATAGAGAATTCTTGTTACAGTTGTACAGTGTGTTGGTGAGGCCATATCTATAGTGTATAGTTTGGTTCCCATGTCATAGGATCCAGTGTGGAAGCAAACCATTAGGCTTATCAAGTCCATACTGACCCTCCAAAATGCACCCCACCCAGACTCCCCCTCCCCCATCCCTTCAGACACTATGGGCAATTTAGCATAGCCAATCCACATATCCTGCACATCTTTGGACTGTGGGAGGAAATCAGAGCACCCAGAAGAAACCTGTGCAAACACACGGGGAATGATCAAATTCCACACAGACAGTCACCTGAGGCTAGAGTCGAGCCTGGGTCCCTGGCGGCGTGAAGCAGCAGTGCTGACCACCGAGCCACTGTGCCAACCCTTTTTTAATAGAATCTCCACAGTGTGGGAACAGAACATTGGACCCAACAAGTCCAAACTGACCCCCCAAAGAACATTCCATCCAGACCCATTCCACTAACCTATCCCTGAAACCCAGCATTTCTGTGGCTGATGCACCTATCCGACACATCCCTGAACACTATGGACAATTTAGCATGGCCAATCCACCTTATTTGCACATCTTTGGACTGTGGGAGGAAACTGGAGCACCCGACGGAAACCCACGCAGACACTGGGAGAATGTGCAAGCTCCACACAGTTGCCCGAGATTGGAATTGAAAGCTGATCCCTGGCACAGAAAGGCGGCAGTGCTAACCACTGAGTCACCATGAAAGAAAAGATACACTGTCTTTGGAGGCAGTTCAAGACAGATTTACAGGCTGAGTCTGGAATGCAGGGGTTGACTTATCAAGAACATCAGAGTTTAATCATCAGAGTTTAGAAGAAAGAGGGGTAATGTTGATTTAAAAAAATAAGATTCTGTGGAGGATGATATAATAAATGTTGAGAAAATATTTCCATTAGTGGGAGAGTCTTGAACTAGGGTACAGGGTTACACAATAAGGTGGCACTCATTGAAAATGGATGGAATTCTTCTCTCAGAGGGTAGTCAGAACGTATCTACCCCAGAAAGTTGTGCAGGATAGATTACTGTAAGTATTTAAAGAGGATGTACATTGATTTGTGAAATATCAGGAGTTCAAAGTTATGAGGAACTGACACAAAAGAGGAGTTGAGGCATGGGGCAGATCAGTCATGCTGCTGTTATAGAATTGTAGCGTAGGTTTGAGGAGCTGAATGGCCTACTCCTGCTCCTAATTCTTATGTTTTTATGATGGGACCAGAGATGACCTCCTCAATGTGCATCTGCCAGAGAGGAAAGGGAAGGGGCAAGGATGCATTCTTAGATGACTCTAAGGTGAGATCACAACAGAAAATATTCCTAAGCATAACCAGGATGCAACAAAATAGGGAAGACTGAAACCATGCTTTGAAGGAGATTCTCTTGATGAAGATGATGTGGTCGACTGTGTTGAATGTTACGTTAAAGAGGAGGATAATGTAGCATAACCAAAGACAATGAAGGTATTATTGGCAGCTTTGGACAGTGATGTCTAGGTTTCAAAATCTTACATTAAACTGAGCCAAATTGACTGTCCGATGAAACCGTTTCCCTAGGCTGTAACTTTCCAGTGCTCGTACTACATGTTCTGACCAGAATGCTGCCCAAAATGAGGAACCAGGCAACATGTGCCAGGGCATTGAAAATGCTACATCTGCTGATTTTTTTTTTGATCAGTGCTGCTATTGCACCTAATTTTCAGACCAAATATTGCAACCTTGGAAAAAATGTTTCAGAACAATTGGCACACTTTTCAAATATAGTCAGTGTTTTGTTGGAGGAAACATTACAGTCAGTTAGAAATAGATTTTTTAAAGGATAGTGTTGACAGAGGAATGGATGTTGGCCACACAGCAGTGTCTTTAGTCTTCCTTCTAAGGTGCTAAAATATCTTCAAAACCATCTGAAAAGCCTTTTGGCCATTAGCTTTAACATTCATCCATAAGGCAGCATTGTAACACTCAGTTCTGCATTGAGGTATCAGCATAGAACAATTACTAAGCTGTCTAGAATGGGGCTGGAGGTCATAAATGGCTAAAAATCTCAATTTGTAACACAGAATCAAGGCTACCACTATGGTATTTTCCCCTTTTTAAAATGAATTTCAAGCAAATTCAAGTTGAAAATAAGATCATTTCTAATATGGTTTTGATCAGCTGGAAAGCTTGGGAACAAATTAGTAGTCAGGAGTGAAATGTAGAGATTTAGCGGTGATTGTCAATTCAATGGGAGAATCCAGGGCAATGTACAAAATAGCTAGACTGATGAGGTTAGCAAAGAGTGGATGTGCTGAGTGCAGGACAGGTGAGAGGGAAGAACAGGCTGGTCAATGTTTCATGGAGGGGTTCAATGACTTTGGACAATGTCCACAAAGTCACACATGGGGTTATCACAGATTTATTAATGAGATGCAGACATGGAAGGCAGTGGCAAAGAAGGAAAACAGGAACACAGCCGGCCAAGCAACATCTTAGGAGCAGGAAAGCTGATGTTTCGGGTCTAGACCCTTCATTGGAAATCTGCTGTAGACAGCTTGGAGTCAATTTAGAACATTGAGCAACAAATATCTACAGGCTATAATGATGACATAGTGGATCCGGAAGTGGACAGAAGAGTAGAGCGTCAATGGCTTGCTCAGTTGTTGAGGGAATTAAGACGAGTGGAAATTTAAACAGCAGTTTGGAGATGTCAATACCAAGGCCAATAGATTTATATGATGGCCTCAGCCATTGGCCTACATGGTAACAGATTGAGTTGACAAGTAAAAGAGAGACAATAAGCAATGGAATGGAAGGAAATGGAACTTGGAAACCAGGAGTTATAAACGGCAGAGAGACTAGGGGGAGGCATATTATAAATCCAAGGGATCAGTGCAGATGAAAAAGATGACCTGTGCAGGATTTGAAGGACAGTGAGAAATAAAGAAGGTTGAAAGCTTAAATGGACGTTCAACCCCATCAAATAAATTGTGATGGAGAAGTTCTGAAGAGGGTGACAGTGCAGATCCAGCAGTGAGACCAAATAGCAAAGAGGGCTTCTATCATCTGGCAATTCCCAAAGCAGAATGGAAGCCAGAAGAATTCACAACTGCTCCAGAAATTGCTGCAGAGCCCATTAGAGGACAAGAAAAGTCATAGAAGTCAGTGCAAACAGGTTGGGTAGTTGAATAAAAGTGTTCGACAGAGAATACAGTTTAACAAGTATCAGCGGCTAATGCAGGTCTAGGTCAGAGATTTGGAGCAAATTACTTTAAATTTGTAATAAGGAAAAGCAGAGTTTCTGCACATTAGATACATGGTGTGATCCAACAAATCAGCACAGCCCTGATGACAGCAGTCCAAAATTTCCAGGAATTGAAATGAGAGTAGAATCTCAGAAATTGTAACAGGGTAAAAATATATTTTGGGTAGGGGTAGACTGATTTAGTTTTACTGCCATCAACTCTGCATGCTCCCAAAATACTGTCTCTTGTCCAGCTGTGGAGTACTGTTCTCCTCTGGCATAACTCATTCCTGTTGGACAATAATCGTTACACTATTTAAATCAGTTTCTCTCCTAGGCACTCTGGTGAATTCCAAAGTTCCATCCTTGGTCTTTTGTCATGTTCATTTATATTACATCCCTTAGCTGTGCATACTGGCAGCATGAGGTCAGCTCTCTCAACTATGTTGATTGTAACTAGTCCACCCTTTTCTTAGATGACAAGGGGTAGAGCTGGATGAACACAGCAGGCCAAGCAGCATCAGAGGAGCGGGAAAGCTGATGTTTTGGGCCTAGACCTTTCTTCAGAAATGTGGGAGGGGAAGGGGGTTCTGAAATAAATAGGAAGAGAGGGGAAGGCAGATAGAAGATGGATAGAGCAGAGGATAGGTGGAGAGGAGACAGACAGGTCAAAGAGGCGGGGATGAAGCCAGTAAAGGTGAGTGTAGGCGGGGAGGTAGAGAGGAGATAGGTCAGTCCAGAGAGGATGGACAGGTCAAGGAGGCGGGATGAGGTTAGTACCTGCGAGATGGGCGTGGGGCTTGAGGTGGGAGAAGGGGATAGGTGAGAGGAAGGACAGGTTAGGGAGGCGAGGCCGAGATGGGCTGGTTTTGGAATGGGGTAGGAAGGGGAGATTTTGAAGCTTGTGAAATCCATATTGATACCATTGGGCTGCAGGGTTCCCAAGCAGAATATGAGTTGCTGTTCCTGCAACCTTCGGGTGGCATTGTTGTGGCAGTACAGGAGGCCCAGGATGAACATGTCGTCTGAGGAATGGGAGGGGGAGTTGAAATGGTTTGCAACTGGGAGGTGCAGTTGTTTAGTGCGAACCGAGCATAGGTCTTTCTCCTGGCTGGAACCAACATTCCCAATTACCTTTTGACATCAAGGCCCAAAATTCCCTCTTTTAATTCGTGCAATGTCTTTTCCTGACTCTGCACTTTACCCTCATTAGCACCCTTGCATCCATTCATTACTTGCTCTTGAAAAAACATTTTTTCACAAATGAGTAGTTTCTAAAAATTTAGCTCTTCTTTGAAACAGCCCAATCATAGCCAATAAATTCAGAAACTGTTGTTTTGTACTTGTAGTTAGTATTTTTGATCCATGGGTTTTCTACCCCTCCTTTTGGTCAGTTCCAGAAGGGCATTGACTTGCTTCCTGGAAGGATTTGCAGTTTGATCGTCAATCTGCTCAGCCCCATTAGAAAATTCACCTGCCTGGACTAGCAAGCCATGGACTTGGACTTAAACTCAGAACTTCTGTCTCAGAGGCAGGGATGCTATCCACTGTGACACAGGCCCTCCAAATAAAGTTTGCTATGTTAGAATGCTATCGGACAACTGCAATATTTCTAGACAGTTTCTGACCTTGACTGGAAAAGGGGTTATGATGATTATTATTTGCAGTACAAAGCCAAAATAGTATTGAACCATGTTCACGGTCTGTTACCCTAGCCATGAGATTTGATAATCTATACATATAGATCACTGAAGGTCATTCCAGTTCACTGTATTCAACAAGCACTGAATGGCTCACATTGTAAAAGCAGCATTTCTGCATGGCAGAGTTCTTTTAATAATAATCCTGTATAATACCTTTCAAAAGTATGCCACATTTTAAAGTAGAAATTCTCCTGAGCAATCTGCCTTGCAATGTGAATTGATCTTTTTTTGCTAGCCATACTTATGGTATTTTTGAAGATGAATGGTTACACAGATCTGACATTTAGCAGTTTTCATTACTTTCCTATATTTAAAAAAATAGCAACAAACCAATGACCACTTAAGCATAGAGGAATAAATGACCTCAAAACACTTAAATTGGTCCACTGGAAAACACATGCAAATAAGGATAGCAAATGATAAAATGATACCATTAGCTGCTCCTTTTTGTTTGGCAAGGACTGCAGACTGATCAGCATTGGATGAATCAGAAAAAGAACATGTTGCTGAAGCCCACATTGAATGATTGAAAGTGGCAGCTCTGTTGACTGACTTGTAAAAGTTTGGGAGCAGTTTAAACACATGCAAAACTAATATATTGTGAGTGCAGAAAGCACCTGAGCCATACTATGCTGGACTGATTAAATACACCTTCGAAGCATCAATCAACTGTTGCAACAATTTTATTGCTAGCTTGAAAATACAGGGCAGGATAATACTGTCTATTATTTGTTGGTTTGCTAATGAAATAAGTAATTGAGTACACTTTTAGATTAGATTATATTCTCTACAGTGTGGAAGCAGCAAGTCCACACTGCCCTTTGCAGTATCCTAACCAGACCTATCCCCCCTGTAACCCACATATCCCTGAACACTCTGGGCAATTTAGCATGGCCAATCCACCTAGCCTGCACATCTTTGGTTTGTGGGAGAAAACTGGAGCACCTGGAGGAAACCCATGCAGACACGGGGAGAATGTACAAACTCTGCACAGACAGTCACCCAAGGCTGGAATTGAACCCGGGTCCCTGGTGCTGTGAGGCTGCAGTGCAAACCACTGAGCTACCATGCCATCCCTTCCCTGTTCTCATTTCATGATATACAGTTCTGACAGGAGAATCCAAGTATTCATATTCCAAGGATTAAGGGGATGGAGTGAATTGTAATAAATTACTTCTTTCTATTTATAACTATGAGTTCTTACTATTATATCAGTTTCAAAATACTAATAGAAACACGGTGGTGCCTGAGTACATAGCTACATAACCATACATTAGTATGAAGATAAATGTTGCTACAAAGATTGCTGCCAAGTTAATTATGCAGCTTTGCCTTGTGTTTCTGCAAAAGGACAAACTTATGACTAGCCAAAATAAAGAGAGGTCGTCACACAGGTGTGATGTACCAGTTCAATGCCAGACTTTACCTGGGAATTAGAAAACTAGCAAGACTTCTTGATTAATCTCGTGCACGTTCATAGTTCCTTGTGGTAGCAAACATAAAAGACATTTATGAACATGAGATATTTTTCGGGGGGAAGAAAAATGAGCACATGCTGCTCCAGTCATTGATCAATAATTAATTATTTAGAACCTCAGAGTGGCTATCTGCATCTGGCACTTTCACAATCTGTGCAACCAGCCATCAATAAAGGTCAGAGAATAAGATCTCTATCAGCATGCACTATTCAGTGAAGCAACACTTCTTTTGTTGGTCTTAGCTAATAGAATGTGACCACCTCTCTTTATCATAAAATGCTTATGTCTCATGTAAAAAGAAATGCAAATTCATTGACATCATAACTAGGAGTTTGAATAAGGCAGCTAGCAGTCTTGGCTGTCAAGATATTTAAAATAACTAGAATTTTTTTGTTTGGATTCCTGTCATAGTATATGTAATTCTACAGACTATTATAATATCCAATAACTGCTGGCATTATATGATATAAATGCAGTTGCAAATTTTTCTTTTTACGGAAACACAAAGCAAAACAACATGATTAACTTGGCAGCAATCCTTGTAGCAACATTTATCTTCATTATAATGTGTTGCGATCTAGCTATGTAGCCAGGCACAACATTGTTTTTATTAGTACTTTGAAATTAGTATAATATTAAATACCCATAGTTATAAATAGAAAGAAATAATTCATTACAATTCGTTCCTTCCTTTTAACCCTTTGAACATGAATACTTGAATTCCCCTGTCAGAGCTGCACATTGTACTCAATTACTTCTTTCATTAGTAAACCAAAAAAAACACAATCCTGCTCTATCTTTTCAAGTTAGCAATAATAATGATGCAATAATAGATTGATACTTTGAAAGTGTATTTAGTCAGTGCAGCATAGCATGGCTCAGGTGCTTTCTTCACACACAAATCCATGAGTTTTGCATGTGTTGACGTTCCTCAGCTCTCAGCAAAGACTTAAGTGGGCCGTCGCACAGGCGTTGAATGGGGGGGTGGAGGTTGGGTGGGATGTGCATGTTCCATTAATCTGGGCCCAGGGGAATATAGGAATGGATATTGTGAAAGCTGATCTTCAGATCAGTGTTAGCATCTGAAGCTTTATAAAATATTGCACCAGGGACAATGACTTCCTGTTGCTCATTCATTCCTGAATGTAAAAGATTTGGTACATAAAATTTTGGATATTCAGGATTGAGGTTTCAGGACTATCCTGGAATATTATGTCAATAATTGACACTACATATCTCAGTTAGTAACATCTGCACTTCTGTATTAGAAGATTGATCTTTTGATGTGCCTCCAACATAAGCTAATTTTAGTGTAGACAAATGTTGCACTCCTATTACAGTAAGATTCTGCACAATGTCCCCAAATTTTGCACAGTCCCAGTTGAAAGTCCCCAAGTTGTGAAGCCACATGGCGAAGAGGACTGAATTTTCCTTATTCATCCCAACCTGAATCTGTCCTCTCTTCTTCTTCACAACCTCCCACCTCCCCCACCCCTAACCAGTTGCAACAATGATAATTTACAGAAGATGCTTTCCCTTATGAATAGAAATCTTCCACACCCAAATAAGTGTATGTTTAAAGTGCAGGCAATTTAACCAGGCTTTGTTGAATTAACAAAAAGAGTAAGTTTATTAATTGCTAGGTGTGAGAAGAAATAGTAACACAACACACATACAGAGTAGAAATAAGGTAGTGCAGATCAGTGTCTGAATTGTTGAATAGTTGAATATTGTGGCTGTTGTTCTGGATGTCACCTGTTGCATTGATATTGTAATTAACAGTCAGCTTAGAGATTCTTGACTTAGTAGGTTGATTGAAATTTCCTTAACCTATCGCTTAAAGTCATGGCTGTACTTAGAGTGACAGAAAACTTTACCGTTTTATTTTCATGTAGTGCAAGATGTTCTTAAAGCTGAGACCCTCAGAGCCTGGACACCTCAGTCTCCATTTCAGGTAACCAGCTAGAAACTGATGTCCATTTCAAGCCCACTGACTCCCATAGCTACCTAGAATACACCTCCTCCCACCCACCCTCCTGCAAAAATTCCATCCCCTATTCCCAGTTCCTCCGCCTCTGCCGCATCTGCTCCCAGGATGAGGCATTCCACTCCTGCACATCCCAGATGTCCAAGTTCTTCAAGGACCGCAAATTTCCCCCTGCAGTGGTTGAGAACGCCCTTGACTGCGTCTCCCGCATTTCCCGTAACACATCCCTCACAGTCCGCCCCCGCCACAACCGCCCCCAGAGGATCCCCCTCGTTCTCACATACCGCCCCACCAACCTCCGGATACAACGCATCATCCTCCGACACTTCCGCCATCTACAATCAGACCCCACCACCCAAGCTATTTTTCCATCCCCACCCTTGCCTGCCTTCCGGAGAGACCACTCTCTCCGCGACTCCCTTGTCCGCTCCACACTCCTCTCCATCCCCACCACACCTGGCACCTTCCCCTGCAACTGCAGGAAGTGCTACATTTGCCCCCACACCTCCTCCCTCACCCCTATCCCAAGCCTCAAGATGACTTTCCACATTAAGCAGAGGTTCACCTGCACATCTGCCAATGTGGTATACTGCATCCACTGTACCCGGTGTGGCCCCCTCTACATTGGGGAAATCAAGTGGAGGCTTGGGGACCGCTTTGTAGAACACCTCCCCTCGGTTCGCAATAAACAACTGCACCTCCCAGTCGCAAACCATTTCCACTCCCCCTCCCATTCTTTAGATGACATGTCCATCATGGGCCTCCTGCAGTGCCACAATGATGCCACCCGAAGGTTGCAGGAACAGCAACTCATATTCCGCTTGGGAACCCTGCAGCCCAATGGTATCAATGTGGACTTCACCAGCTTCAAAATCTCGCCTTCCCCCACCGCATCCCAAAACCAGCCCAGCTCGTCCCCTCCCCCCACTGCATCCCAAAACTAGCCCAGCTCTTCCCCTCCCCCCACTGCATCCCAAAACCAGTCCAACCTGTCTCCGCCTCCCTAACCTGTTCTTCCTCTCACCCATCCCTTCCTTCCACCTCAAGCCACACCTCCATTTCCTACCTACCACCTCACCCCACCTCCTTGACCTGTCTGTCTTCACTGGACTGACCTATCCCCTCTCTACCTCCTCACCTATACTCTCCTCTCCACCTATCTTCTTTTCTCTCTATCTTCGGTCCGCCTCCCCCTCTCTCCCTATTTATTCCAGAACCCTCTCCCCATCCCCCTCTCTGATGAAGGGTCTAGGCCCGAAATGTCAGCTTTTGTGCTCCTGAGATGCTGCTGGGCCTGAAGTGTTCATCCAGCTCCACACTTTGTTACCCTCAGAGCATACCAGTCCATATACCAGGCTTGAAGACTGTGTTTTAATCTGTGTATCCTTGAAAGTTAAAGTACAAATATATCTCTTGCCCAGGTAGCTTTACTTTTATGTTGACAAAATTAGATACTCCCAGAGAATTATAAATTTGACTTATAGGGCACTTTTGCTTTTTGAAGCCTCATGGGCAAATTGTTAGATGTGACATTCCAGAGACTCCCTTTCTAGCCAGCTAGATTCTAAATTACAATTTGTAGTCAACTGTCGACTGCATACCTTTTATTTTAAAGTACATCATAATTCAAGTTTGATATGTTCTTAGGTGATCCAGGGTTATGATCCATGTCTTAACAGCTATTCATTTGTAACCAGAGTCAGGGAGAGAAATCATGTACTCTGGCACTTTTCCTGTTTCTGGGCTCCTTATCAACAGCCCTCAATCCAGCAAAACTCTCAACACATTTATGATGTTCTGTGCATCCTACAGAATGGGATAGAGTTTCTCATGATAGAGAGACAACTTGTGGTGAGTTTAACCTGATGGTCGCCACACTTCAGGTAAGGAGAAAGGTTGAGAGAGGAGGTTCATGGCAACCTCAGCCTGAACAAAACAAAAAAATCAATAATTTTTCAAAACTCAGTCATTAATAAAAATAACCATTTAAAGAAAAAGTCAACCACCAGAGCTAACCGATAAAATCATCCTTGCCTTTTAGTTTAAAGAGCTTAGGGACTAGACCCACAAATGCTGAAGACTTAAATACTCATTAAGGAAGGTAGTGGATTCTGGAGCAGAGCTGAGGGCTAGGTTTAGCTAACATAAACCTTGTGTTTACCTCTGGTGGCAAACACACTGAGCTAACCTTCATAGAATTAACACAAGAGCAGGAGTTGGAAGCAGACTGCCTTTCAACCTGAGATGTTCTTCTCTTCCAGACTTAGAAAATAACTGTGGGTGGGACCATTTTCAGGAATTGACTCTACTCAAAGTACCGGTGACTTATTTGAGCTCTAATATTGAGCAACAAGCTTTGTGAAGAATGTGACTGGTCTTTGTACCCTATATGTGGCTAAGAGCCCATTTAAATTTTTAGTTCTTAGTCTCAAAACATCTCCTTTCTTACTTTCTCCAGTACGCTATTCACAGTACTTATGCATATATGTCAAATGCCAGCATTTTTGCAGCTTCATAATATGATGTTATTGTAATAGGATATAATAGAAGAATTACTTTAAGAGCTAAGTTAAATATTTGTCCATAACTTTTAAACATTGAAACAATTATTTCCTTTTAATCCCTTCTCATCATCGAACATCATTTTTGGAGGTTCAAGCTGATTTTTCTCCAGTTCAATAGTTTCAAACTGACCAATTGTTTTTATTTTGTTTCTGCAACCAAATGTGCCGAAACCCAGGTTTAATTTAGGGTTGGGTTGGGATGGTATGAGGTGGTGGGTAGGTGAGTTATTGCTCTTCGTGATCGTGAGGCATGTGAGAAGATTTCTATTTGGGAGGCCATGCAATTGTTAGGTACTGTACTATCAGCCTTGTTGTGGTATTGATACAAAGCAGTTACAACACTGGATCCTCTTCATCTAAGCTGCTTTTGGGCTCTGTACATAGCAAGGCTGGCAGACGGGACTTCATCAGCAGTGGGGTACCCAGGTTGAACACCCTGGAGGCAGCTTATCAGGAAACCTTGTTGAGGAGCTTTTGTAGGATCAAAGACAAAGGCATTTACTATCCTTGGGGCATGACGTAGCTATTTGAGAGAGGCCTGGTATTGCCAGGCACCAGCCCCGGTGATAAGCAGCAATGAAATCCACACTACCAAGTTTTTTGTCTGCAATGATAAAATATCATCCCTCGTTCTTCTGGACTTGACATAATTAGTCAAACCATCTTCCCCCAGTACATTTACTTGCTATTTTGGCTAGCTGGGGATGCATTCTTCTGATTTCATGGTTATCTATTGTGATAGATTCTCCTCCCACTCCCATACAATTTCCTCTGGAGACACACCTTTTTCACCACAAAGCCTTTTGAAATTTTTTCTTGAAGTATTTATTCAATTCCCTTCAGATAGCATAACACCTGTTAATGTCACATAAGTAGAGGGCTTGATAAAGCCGCAGGAAACTTGCAAAATATTTCAGGAAAGTACAAGCACATTAGCAGAATGGAAGTTAGTTGGTCGATAAAACTTCATGCAGGACATTGTCCTAATACAATTCCGGGAGAAAACTAAAGAGTTTAAGTATATATACTCCATGAAAAGGTGCTAAAAGGCATAGATCGAGGAAATAACCTGTTAAAAACCAAAAGAACTGCGGATGCTGTAAATCAGGAATGAAAACAAAGTCGCTGGAAAAGCTCAGCAGGTCTGACAGCATCTGTGGAGGAGAAAACAGAGTTAACATTTCGGGTCCGGTGACCCTTCCTCAGAACAGAAATAACATGTTATTTTTTGAAAATGCAAGAGTAGATTTTAAAAAAAAAATGCCAATAGCATTTTTCATTTTATTGATATTAATGTAGTGTACACAAACAAAGAGGGAATATTGCATTTAGTGCAAGCAATTGTTCATCCATAGTTAACAGTGCTTTGGGCAGTTAAGAGAAATGACATGTTACGAGATACCCATAACTGTCTCAGCTTTTACTTTGTAACGATTAAATAATGGCAAAATATACAAAACAAATAATTTGAAGTTAATATGAAAGTCTCGGCTCAAACACTTCAGGAGCTTTTGCAACAGAAAATATTTAATTCAATTGAAAATGTTTTCATGGAGACCAATGCAGCATACAATTAATTGTGTGCTGTAATGAGTTGTTATTTGGGATCACTCTGCAATCAAATTGAGAATGGGATAATTTAGGCTTGTGTAAAATGGCTCTAAAACCTCCAACGCAAGATGATGAGCAGGATTTCATTCTGTATCAAAGTGCAGTGATTGGGACCAAAGTTGACTTCGTAAAGCAAGAGGTCCTTAACAGAGGTTGTTAAGCTGGACCAATCAGGAAAGCCTTGGCTGACCAATATAAACAGGAGATTAACATCTCCTCTCAGTTCTGACTCTGAGCTGGTTAGCCACAGCCAATGGGACTGCTGGATTTTAATTCTCAGTGGGTCTCTGCTTTTTTAAAACTGGCTGGTTACAGCCAGTGCATTGTTGTTTTTGGAACTGAAGCAAAGGTGACTTGGTACTGTGGGTCAGAGAAAGTAAGAACTGCTGATGCTGGAGTCAGAGATAAGTGTGGAGCTGGAGGAACACAGCAGGCTTGGCAGCATCAGAGGAGCAGGAAAGCTGATGGTTTGGGTTGGGACCCTTCTTCAGAAAAAAATGAAAAGGTGCCAATCTGAAATATCACCCTTCCTGCTCTTCTGATGCTGCCTGGCCTGCTGTATTCCTCCAGCTCCATGCTTGTACCACAGTTTTAAGTGTTTGCACTTCACTTTTGCATGTGTTTTCACCTTTTTGTATCTGGATTGAGCTGCCATGAGTCAGTAAGTGGACTGGGTTCCCATCTGTGGGCCAGACCTCTCAGTTAGATGGGCCAACCATAGGTGGGCTGTATCCTTGAGTGTAGTTCTGGTCTCTGGGACCCTGCTGTGTTTCTGCAAGCAGACCAGGCCTCAAGGATGGACTGCGTATTTGTGCATATGCTGCAAGGTGTGTGTTTCCTGCCTTTAGGTGTGGGCTTGGGCCTCCAAAAGCTGTCACCCTGAGAGCCAGCAGGTTTGTAGGTCACCCTGAAAGCTGTTGTCATGGGGAGCTATAGGGACAGGCTGTCCTAGAGGTGGCTGAAAGGTGAGTAATGGTGGGCTGATTTCTGGTTTGCCAGAGTTTGTTAGTTGCATTTCTTAAGTTGATTAATCTTGTATGTACTTTTGTCTACAGGTTTTCTTATGGTAACTTATGGTGGGATTTGGAGTTTGGCTATCTTCCTGTTTTCCCTGTAAATTGTTGACTGATTGCATGGTGAGATTTGGGGTTTGTTTCTGCACCCCAATTTCCCTGTAAATTGTCATTTTCACTGTTGACTGTCACCTTGATTTTATTTTGTACCAATTTATGGTTTAATAAAAGACTATTAAGAGGGGGAAAAAATATAAATGAGACTAGAATCTCCTCAGTTGAGTTCTGACTCTCTCAGCTGGCTAGTCACTGCCAGTGTAATGTGCACACAAGTAAATAGTGACATGCTGATGGAACCTAGTGGATCCTCAGCATTTTCAGTTACCAGAGGCACCAGACATTAAAACCTTTGTAGAGTTGGTTAAGAAATATTATGACCCAGCCTCCTGTAATCCTGAGATGTTATCCAACTGTTACAAATTCACCTGGTTCTGTATTGGGATTTTGGATGAGGTTATGATGACTAGCAGAAGCATGTGAGTTTGGGTTAACCCTGAATGAGATGCTGAGAGTTTGTGTGGGATTAATGATGTAACCATGCAGAAGTGCCTACCAGCTGAAGCCCAATGGGATTTCAAACAGGCACTGCGTGCCTGGCCTTGTCATTAGAAAATGTCCCAAGTGGAGGATGGGATCTACAGGGTGTTCCGATGGATGTGGGCACCCTCATCTCACTGACTGAGCTTGGGGCACACTGTGTAGGCTATCGCACAGTCTCTCACAGGGCATGCCCTGAGCAGAGGGACCCTAAGCCCAGCCCACAGCAGAACCCCACAACAAAGCCAAGCCCTTGGCCAAGTGGCTAAAAAGTTCTTCAGGGTCTAGGTTGGTAAGTTATTGTAGTTACTGCCAATATGCAGACTCGAGACAGCAAAACCGTCCAGCAAGGCCTGACTTTGAGTAGGAAAACTTGGAGGCTGGTATCCCAGAGAGTGCACACCCTGGAAATTTCCCTTACATGTGTTGGAACAATTAAATTACTTAGTGGCAACCAGATTGGAGACAATTTAAAATTAATGTTTGGTTAAATGGTCACTAGGTTCCGTGGAGGTTGATACTGGCACAACTGTACCAGTGGTTGCAGAACCTGTCTTTAACAAGATTTGCTGTGGACTCTAATCTTTAAGCTTGTGCAGTACCTCAGCCAGACTGAAAATATACCCTGGGGAACAGTTACAGATTAAGGGTATGACTTTTGGTTGGGTCACCTATTAGAAGTGATTGGTACAATTACTACTGGTAGTGAAAGACTCAGGCCCAAGCCTATTGGGGTGGAATTGGTTGAGAAAGATTCACCTCAACTGGATCAATATTTTTGATTTTCAAAATGGCTGCCTCAGTGAAGTTCTAATGAAATACCCAGGAGTATTTCAGGAAGGGCCTGTGACCATCAGAGACCAAAGCCACTTTACCTGTTGACCAGAAAGCAATTGAGATTTTGCAAGGCCTGTCCATTGACATTTGCCTTTCGAGCAAAAGTAGATGCAGCAACCAGGAGGCTGGGGAGTGGAGGGATCATCAGACCAGTGCAGTTTGCAGAACAGACAGCAGCGGTCGTACTGATTGTGATCCCTGATGGCTTGGTTCACCTTTGCAGGGATTTCAAGCAAAAGGTAAGCCACTTCTCGTAGCTAGATGAGTGCCTGATCAGGCTAGTATGCAAAGTTGGCAGGGGAGCTGCATTTTTTAAGCTGGACATGAGCGCTGCCTACCTGCAATTGTAACTGGATGAGGAGTACCAGAAGGACACTATAATTAATACCCAAGAGTGTGTGTCAGTATACAAGATTGCAGTACCATCAGCTTGTGCTGTCTCCCAGCGGACTGTGGAGGACACTTTTACAAGGGCTACCCCAGGTTACCATTGATCTGGATGACATGCTAATAACAGTAAAGGCTGATGAAGACACTTGGAGAACATAGACATTGTGCTTTGGGGAAAAATGTGTTCCAGGTGCTTCAAGTGACCTACTTGGATTAGAGTTTAAAAAAAACCAGGTTATAACCATTGGAAGAGAATGTGAGGGTGATCAAAGAAGCCCTGGCTCCCATGTCTAAACCAGAGCTTAGGCCTTTCTTTGGGTTAGTGAATTATTATGGGAAACTCCAACGTGACCTGGCCTCCCATACACCTATTGAAAAAGGGTCAACCTTAGAAATGGTTGCGTAGCCAAGAGGTAGCCCTTAGAAGTGAAAAAAGCAGCTATTGTTGCCCCACTATGATCCAAAGCAAGCAGTAGTACTGACATGCAATGCCTGCCCGTATAATATCAGGGTGGTGTTGGCTCACCAATGGCTTAACAGAGGGGAATGCCTGATAGTATATGCTTCCCAGACTTTGGCTGGTGCTGACCACAAATATCTCCAGATAGAGAAGGAAGGTTTGATGGCCATCTTTGGAGTGAGAAAGTTCCACCAGCCCCTTTATGGATGGGAATTGTCACAATAACAAATCAGACCCCTGCTGGGGCTACTGAAGGAAGACAAGTGGTGCTGACTGTAGTTTACAGTAGAAATCAGCAGTGGGGCCCTTGTTCTCAGCTTGTACAAGTACATGTTTGAACTCCATCCAGGAAGCTAAGTGACTAATGCTGATACATTGAGCTGCCTCCCATCAGCAGATGCCCCACTAGTGGTGCCTTCCCTGGAACAGTCCATTTTGGTTAAAAACTTCTGGACACTCTTCCAGTCACTGTTGACAATGTCCACAAAAAGATCCTGTCCTAGTAAAGTGAAACAACTGGTGGTAATGGGGGAAACAGGAGTGCCATCGCAACCAGGATTGAAACTTTCTTGGACCAGGCAAGAGCAGATCATCATCGAGCATGGCATTTTACTGTGGGGTGCAATGGTGATTGTCCCAAGTAAATGTCGCTGCCAGATACTGGCCGAACTCCTCCAGGGTTTACAAGATGAAGATGCTAGCAAGAAGCTGTCTGGTGGCCAGAGTTGGATGCTGAAAGCGCTGCATCTGTGACCAATGCCCAGAGTGCCAGCAAGGGCAAAATTGCTACCAGCAGTAGCTCCATATTCCTAGGAATGGCTGGGTAAACCCTGGAATCAGTTGCAGGTCTTTAATTTTCCTGTTCTTGTGGATGCCCACTTAAAGTGGTTGGATGTGCATAAAGTTTGTTTGGCAAACTCAGGGATGACAATTGAGAAGTTGCAAGCATCGTTTGTTATATACGCCCCAAGGTATTGGTCAATTGAACATCATTTATCAGCAAGGAATTTGAGTATTTCCTGAAGTCAAATGGTATTCAGCACATGAGGGCAGCTCCATACCATCCATCGTCCAATGTTCGAGAGGAAAGAGTAGTCCAAACATTGAAGGCAGGCTTAAAGAAGCAGCCTACAGTGTCAATTGATACCAGACTGTCCCATTTCCTGTTTGATTATAGGACCACCTGATACACAACAGCAGGGATAGATCCAGCAGAATTGCTGATGGGGAGAAGACTCCAACCCAGGCTAAATTCTGGACCTGGAGAGTAGGTTGTAATGGCAGTACCGGCCACATCTCTCCTCAGCGAGAGAGACAACTTAATTCTACGAAATTTGGTGCTAGAACCATAGAAATGGCCCTGCATAGTTAAGAGGTGAGGTCGTAGTGAAGTCAGCTCCCACGATTTACAACGGCTGGATAGGTGATACAGTTCTGAACAAACATGTGGATCATCTGAAAGCTGCTACCTTGCAAAGGAGGCAGGAGCAAAACATACCTGGCGCCTCAGAACAGCTGAGAGGTCCAGCAGACATCATAGGTTCTCCCCCTCTGTTTTGTGTCCAAGGAAACCTCAGTCTGAATTGGATGCAGCCTCAATACCACTGCTGCCAGAAGAAGAGGAGACTCTTCTGAGACAAGTCGCAGTCAGAGGGACCAGACCTGGAGTGAAAGCATCACAAAAGAAGCTATGAGCAAAAGACCAGGCCTTCATCGTGGGACTTGTTGGGCGGGATGTAGTGAATGGGACCAGGTTGGTCTCATTAACTGTTAGGTTCTAGATTGGCCCAGGTTAACAATCTCAAACAGGAAAGCCCGGGCTGATCAATATAATCAGGAGATTAGAATCTCCTTAGTTCAGGCAATTGCCTCTTGGCTGTGGGCAGTCAGCTCATGTACTGTGCACTAGTAAATAAAAGGTGACCGGAACTGACCTCTGCAGTTATTTCAAAATGCTAACTCCATTTCATTTTCTACAAATGTTGATTTCTCCAGCATTTTCTCTTATTTTACATGTGAAAATATGGCTTAGTGCCTGTATTCGGTGTGTTCGTCATTCTTCCTTATGCAAACTATCAACATATGATCTGACTGGTGCATTTGGCGTTCAGTTAAGATATGTGATTAGCTCACATCCATTTGCTCCTCTTTCCACTTAGCTGAAGTGAAGCCACCCCATATTGTGTACAATTTTGGAACTGCCTCTTAGTGGAAATTTTTCCTCTTTGCAGGATGTGGTACAAAACTGTAAACATGTTTACAAAGGAAAGCTTATGAATGTGCCACACCAGGCAGAAAAAATCTACACTGTTTACAGCAGAGTGAAACTAAAACTTTCCAGTGAAATTATAATATCTGGTAAATGGAACTTTGCAAACTAAAATTTTTAAAAAATAAATAAACAAGGGATTTAGAATCTCCTCAATTCAGGGGAAAGCCTCTGAGCTGGCTGCTTACAGCCAGTGTACAATGCACAAGTAAATAAAGGGTGACTTGGTGACAGGGCCCAGCCTCAATGCAGTTATTTCACAAAGCCATTCACTGTTCCTAGTTAAATTTCTTATTGTCATAAGAACCATAAGCAGTAACGTAAAACAACATTTTAAACCATGAACACAAATGAATATTTAGAAAGGACGGTTCTGCAATTTTGGCTGGAGTAATGTTATGATAACAGTACTTCTAAGGGACTTAATACAACTCTACTCAAATTCCAACATGTCTAGATGCCCCTTCAGCTATCATAAATATTCCAAGAAGATTTTGAACTGTGATATAATAGTATAGACAGTATTATTATCAGAGATTTGACAGTAACCTATTCATAGCGATGGTATGTTAGCATGTATCCTTTCTATTTTTGCATATTATTATTTAAAGCTGAGATGGTTGATACAAGAAACAATTAGGAAGTCCATCTACTTCTTGAGAGCTCCTATCATGCTCCTAACTAGATATATCTATCTTTGGGATTCAGATTGGGGTTCTGTTGGGAAAATATGACAATGGTGATAAGAACAAGTGAGGAGGGAACTGACTGAACAAGTGGAGAGATACAGATGTTTGTCAGAAAAAAAAACAAGGAACTACAGATGCTGGAAATCCAAAATTGCAACAGAAACTGTTGGAGAAAGTCAGCAGGTCTGGTAGGTCTGTGGAGATAAAAACTAGAGTTAACACTTTTGGTGCAATGACCTTTCTTCAGAACTGACTATAACTAGGAAACGGTGGTATATGTGTTGAAGACAGGATATGAGGAAAGGGTGAGAGAAGGTGAAGAAGTAAGTGATGGGTGGAAATGGAGCCTAGAGAGAGAGAGAGAGCACAGCCAGTTTGGCAGACAAAAGAAGAAAAAAACAGCTGATAATAGGGACCAACCTAGTTTTCCCCATTACCAGTCACTATAATGAGCTTCTCTTTCTCCTCCGCTCATCATTATCCATCTCTTTGTCTGCCCAATTGCTGCTCTGTCTCTCCAGTACATCTCTGACCATCAGTATAGGGAGCATTAAAGATTCGGAAACCTGCATTCCATCACAGTTTAGAGCCAAAATCTATGGTTGCCGGCAGGAGAGCCCTATACCATCCACTTATACACCCCTAAGCACCATACTGCCTTCTGAGTGAAAGTTTGAACTACAGATGGTATTTCTATCACAAACGTCAAAGCTGCTGTTGCAGGTTGTAAAAGATAAATGATCAGATTTGAAGGGGACTGATGGGCTCCATAAAAATTTGTGGTTGTCCCTGCTCTGTTCTGAACATATCCCTGATCATTCTGCAGCAATGCCTCGCAGGAAGACCTGGATGAACGGATGAGATGGCCACGACAATGAGTGATGCCACATCCTTCCCATCCAGCCAGTGACAAGTAGTGGAAAGGAATCGCCAGTCAGTGTGTGAGCTGAATTTCTGCCAGTAATGCCATTTAATAGCCCGCAGCCAAGACAATTTCTTTAAAAAAAATTCAGCTTTTGAAAATTATGGACCTAAAATAAGCAAGAATTTTTTTAAAAAATTGTGTTTTAAAGAATTGCTGCATGTTTAGAAAAGCAATTAACTTAACATTAATGGAAAACATAACTGTGTGATCAGTTGCTTGAACAAGCAGTAACTGAAGTGGTTGTAGGTGACTTGGAGCCAAGTGGTTTATGTACAGATCAGAGATAATGGGAACTGCAGATGCTGGAAAATCCAAGATAACAAAGTACAGGACTGGATGAACACAGCAGGCCAAGCAGCATCTTAGGAGCACAAAAGCTGACGTTTCGGGCCTAGACCCACATACTTTGTTATCTTGGTTTATGTACAGATCCCAGCTAAGCCTGTCATAGCTGAGTAGCAAGAAGACATTGGTCTATGGACTAGTGGGTCAGTAATCGATGACAAACGTCCATTGCCTGCTAATAACTCTGTGATTGGTTCTCAGGTAACTGGTAACCCAGGTAGCTTGGAGGTAGGGTTAAGATAGAATTGTTTTAATCTCCATCAACCCAGGAGCTGTGCCTCTAATCCTTGAGTTAAAATACATTTTAAACCTGAACCAAACTATATTATCTTGTTTTTGGCAGTTGTAAATTGTGATTCTTAAATGAAAAATCAGTGATATTTCATAAGTAAACCAGCAAACTTGTGATTCTTGGTAGTATCTGGAGAAAGAAGACTGCAAAGCAGCATTCTGGACTGCATAATGATTATATATGTTATGCAAATAACCTGTGAATAGGAGCCACTGAACTGCTTCCCAATTTTCCTCTGTCCATAGCATGCCTATAGATAAGGGTTTTAATTTATAGTATTATATAGTGAACAATTATAAGTGTTTACCTGTGGCTAGAGTCTAATTACTTGTAATAAATAGTCACTCTTGTCCAGTACAGCAACATAGTCCATGCTTTCTATTGCCTGGGTCTGAAAATCTGGTAAATTGGGGAATATTATGAATATATTTTAACATTTTATTTATTAATGACTCTGGAAATAGTAGGGTTTGCTTCCCAGCATGCTACCCCAGTAAGCCATGACAGGAGCACCACATATATATTTGTGTGACATTTTTGTCTCATGTTTCTGGGGTCAGGTTCTCAACATATAAGGATTGGACATGATAGCATATTGGAGGACATGGGTTACAGAGGGAGGAGGGTCATCAGCAGTCACCAATGATCTTGGCTTTAATGGAGGACACTGCATTATGAGGGTTAGCATGACTAAGATATAAGCCTGTCGCTCAGGGTCAATTTTAGGAAACTGAAATGAAAGAGTCGGGTGATAACATGTGGAAGCTCAGAACTAATGAGTTCAATAGGGGTTGCAAGAAAGAAAGGAATACATAGATTTCAGGTGTTCCTTAGATTATCAGGTTGTGAAACGTGACCCATTGAGCCTTCCATTCTCATTCAAATTGCAAACAGCGGAGAGATAAACAATTACTGAGACCATGCCTGGTGTGGTGTTGCCAGCAGCAGTTGTGGAAGCAAGGTCATTGGGGACATTTAAGAGACTGCTGGACATGCATATGGTCACAGAAATTTGAGGGTGCATACATGAGGATCAATGGTCGGCACAACATCGTGGGCTGAAGGGCCTGTTCTATGTTCTAAATAAGGTTTGTTTTTTCTGTCTAAGGACATGGCCTCTACTTGTGACAAGTGTAAGACACTACAAGGTGCATTACATTAATCAGACACATACACAGATATCTGTAATCATAGCATGTGAAACACACATGGTGTCCAACACTTTAGGATACAAATTCTGGCCTCAAGCAATCTTCACCATGCCTTTGGCCATTACAGTTTGATCATAGTCATGTCCGTAAAGAAAAAATAGTCAGGAAACTTTAAAAGAATTACCTGTGTGCCACAATTCACAAAGACAATCCAAGATCTCATTGGCTCATCAGGGCACAGAGCTGATTCCTCCCACATTGAACTGTAATTATTCATCAACATGCTCTTACATGCAAGTCTGCCTTTTTTGGGTACTGTGTGGGGGTGGGATGTACACTGCAATAATCCTGCAGCACTTACAGTAAGAGATTGTATTTGCAGAATGTGGCTTGCCTGCATACGACAAAATAAAGACCCAATGTCAAAGGATCTGTATGAAGCTATTCTACAGTCCTCTTTTGAGTCCTCCACCCCCATGGTATTGAAGACTATGAGAAACTATTATGTTCTGCTAAACTATTATGTGTTCTGTGAATGCTGACTGTTCACATAACTAAGGACTTGTTCAGTTTCTGATATTCCCCACATAGGTTCACTGGATCCAGCCACAGCAGTGGTTACTGTCACTGAGTACAATGCAGTGATGTGAAATTGAACAAGAAGAAATGCGCCAGCCAACTAGCTCAGCACCAGCAGCAATCTCCTGTGGCTGTTAAACAGCCTCCACATGAAGAAGTTGCACCTGAAGGAAGTACAATTAATAGAGAGTCTTTCATTCGCTATGCCATTTCTTTTAGATGAGTGTGGAACATTGCTGCGGCAGACTGAGGATGTCCCAGGACACTGTCACAGAAGTACACTGTCTACTGGAACATGACCAACACATGGAAAGTGTGGGTGGCCATCCTACCCCCCGGTTGTCAAGGTGGCAGCTGCACAAAACTTTTTTGTAGCTGATTATTTCCCCATTCACTGGGGAACTGTGTGGAGTCTCTTAATCCTCAATGCACGTAAGTATCAATGCTGTTACCAATACAAGTTATGATGGTTCACATCACTTTATGTTATTTTCCCATGACAAGGTCAGGACTGCAGCCTGGCTCGTAGGCTTTGCCAACCCAGTTGGCTTCCCCCAGGTGCAGGGTGCTATAGACTGTACACACGTCACATTGGGAGCACTATATCGCAGTGCAACAGACTTCTTCAGTAGGAAGGGGTTCCATTCCATCAACATGCAAGTCATCTGCGACCATCAGTGACACATCTTTTAAGTCTGTACCAGTACTCTCAAGCTGCCATGATACCTGTAACCTTGAGAACAATCATGTTTCTGCTTCATTTTAAGAGTAGGATGCCTTACAATCCTGAATAATGATTCTGTTATACAACTTCTTACTGAAGCTGAACGTAAGTTCAATGCTGTCAATTCTTCGATCAGAACCATCATGGAGCAGACAGTAGGTCTCCCAAGTCACCTATGTGTCATCAAAAGGTTTTCTTTTTCATTCCCTTCCCTTTGTGTGAACTGTGAAGGGCTATTTGAGGCTGACAGTGATTGACGCGTTTGTACAACTGGTGCTGCCAGAATGCCCTGGCAGTGGTGAGTATGTCTGCTATTTTTAAGGTGGGAGGACAGAGGTTTAAAAATAACATGAGAGGCAAATTTTGTACACAGTGTGTGTGGAATGAACTTCCTGAGGAAGCCGTGAATGTGGGTAAAATAACGTTTAAAAGACATTTGGATAGATATATGAATAGGATAGGTTAGGAGGAATATGGACCAGGAGTAGGCAGGGTGGACTAGTTTAGTTTGGGATTATGTTTGGCATGGACTGGTTGGACTGAAGGGTCTGTTTCTGTGCTGTATGACTCTATGATTTTTGTGGCAAGTGCAATTTGTGCAAGAGTGGTGCCATGGAGGCATAGTGCACACATGATGAGGTGACTGTGGAAAATTGCATGAAATAAGTCATTAGAGCTCAGAGAAACTCTCCATGGAGCTCCCCGAAATTGATACTTAACTGATATTTGTTTTGTAATATTCAACCCTTGGTGTGCTTACAGAGTGCACAATCACTTAATTGTTACTAGAAATGAATGCAGCAATAATTTGGATACCACATCACTTCTGGCTTTATAACATCTTAGCCTTTAAAGGTCTTTAGCCTTTTATTATTATACACATAACTGCAAGTGTTAGGTTCCCAATTTATAGTTTTCAAAGCACTTCATGGGTAGGACAACTAGGGATTTAGAGTTTTATTTCTTTTGATTGTAAAATTTTGTGAACAGAATACATTTAATAAGGATGAAAAGCACTTAATTTCCTTTAAGAATAAACGCCTTTTGAAATACTGTGGCTCCTACAACCAAAGGCTAAATAAATACAATGAGCTGGAATGACAATCTGTAGCCTAAGCTTACAAATTCACATTTGCAGCCAAATGTGTGAGATGTGTCCCACATATATTATTAATGCAACAACATTCTGTATAACGGCAACATTGCAGGCAAGAAATAGTTGCCATGGCAATCAGTTACTCAAGATCCAGCTAAAAATACTCCTCTCATTCTGCAATAAATATTGCATCATCTTGAGCCAAATGATGATTGTATCAAATGGCACCTCCACAAAATTCCATCTGTGAATTTAGAGCTTGTGCCATGCATTACCAGTCCAACACTGGGTTTCATTTTCTTAAGGGTAATAGTTTCTGATGGATTCTGTAATATATTTTAAAATATGAAACTGGAGCTTCTGCATAGACTGCATACTCTTAACTCACTCTTCAGTGCATTTCAT
Organism: Stegostoma tigrinum; assembly: GCF_030684315.1. Taxonomy (NCBI): domain Eukaryota; kingdom Metazoa; phylum Chordata; class Chondrichthyes; order Orectolobiformes; family Stegostomatidae; genus Stegostoma; species Stegostoma tigrinum. The sequence goes on along the minus strand of NC_081360.1, from coordinate 34,652,688 downwards.
CAACTCTGTGGCTTTATTCAGTGCCACAGTGTGAACCTGCAATATTGACACTACAGTCACACCAGCTGTTTCTTCCAAGTATAGATAAGCTGTAAGATGGAGTGTGACTAAAATTATTTTGATCTCTGCTGCAAACAAGAAAATCAGCTGAATAAACATGACCTGATGATTCTATGTGACTTGGTTAATTTGCCAAAAGTCAGGTGACAGCAGTTAGTATGATACTGGGCAAAAATTCTTCCACTTCCCTCTGGTTGGTACTATTGGAACTAACAGAAAAAAAACAAATAACAAGTCTTTTATGATATTTTGCATCAAACCACATTCCACCCACTCCCATAATAATGTAAATGTATTTGACAGAACATACAACAAAACTATTTTTTATTTAAAGAAAACATACTGGTTGTTAAGAAAGCATACAACATTTTCCTGTTGTCAAATCATTGGCCCACCATATAAAAAATTTGGAAGCAGTGAAACAGATAAAAAAAAATCCCCTGGCGGTTTAGAGCTGATCAGTACAAGGGAAAATATCTATTCTTTATCAGACCAATCTTGCAGGAGGAAAATAGCTAAATATCCCAATTCAACATAGTTGCTATGGAATTATTACCAAGTTGTGCAGCTGGTGTGGAAGTATCCAAAATCAGTCTTCATATTCTGATGTTGATGGAAAAGATTATTTGTACATGTATTCAGTAGGTCAAGTAATATGTTTAAACAGATTAATTGTTCACTTACATTGTTTGCTCATCCTTAATGGCAACCAACTCACACAGGCACAGTAAAATGCTTACGTTTTTGTGTTTATATGTGACAAACAATTAGTTTCAACTGAAGGACACATCTAATTGATGTTTGTGAAAATACCCTGTTTATAAATAATGCCAACATCTTGTTGTGAATGCAAACTAAACATTGAAATATTTAGTTGCACATTATATTTCCAGTAATAGTTCTGATTTACTGCTGTCTAAAATATTGAAGTTGTTAATATATAGGATATAGTGTTCTTCTTTGCCTTGTAATTTTCAACTGACTTTATGTTTTTGTTTATTGCTATAGTATGAAATTGCAATATTTAAACTATAACCATGCATCATTTGGCCATGTATATTTGAAACATTTCTGAAGCCTCAAAGCAGAAAATAAAATGACCTTGGTTGTTTAATATGTTATTTGAACAGATATTGATGGTGGGTCAAAGCCCGGATTGTTAAGAGCCTGCACAGAATCAATCTGAACCTGTGTGAAAAGAACACTGATGTCAATTGGACCGTTGGACCCTCCAAGCTGCAGAACCTTCCTTCAAATGGCCATTTTTGTTAGTTTGGAGACGTTATTTGAAAATCATGTTAAGATTATTCAATGAGGCTTACCTTCACTTGAAAAATTCCATCAATTATATTTTCTTGCTCATTTCAATTTTTTGTGATTTTATTAATGTTACAGTGGTAGTCTTCAAATGTGATGTGATTAACATTATTAACATAAAAATCTTTTTTGCCTTTTGTTATACAGCTGCAGTTCTTTAATATTGCTTTAGCTTAGCATTATGCACAAAACTGGTGAATGGCCTGTTTGTTTGCATCTGAAAGAGTGACCAAACACTCACTTATTCTATCCAACATGGTCTTTTGGAAATAAACTGATTAATAGAGGGATTTGATCACCGCGTAATGTGTTCATTAAGATGTGTATTGCCATTTTACTGTTTTTTGCATCTTTCTCATGACCTGAAGACTTCAATTGTTTACCCACACTACAGTTAACTGCTCATCACTGCATTGCGTGCAGCAACTTGAAACTTTTTTACATCAATGGCACGATATAAAACATGTCATTTTCAAATTTTTTTCTTGGATTGTGAACATCGTTATCAAGGCTAGCATTTATTGCCCATCCCTATTTACCTGAGACGAGATGGTGATGACTGATTTAGAACAGAATAGCATAGCCTTTATTGTCCCATATATGCAATGAGTATAGTGAAAAGTTTCTACTTCACCAAACACAGCTCTGATTTAAGTACAAAACTACCTAGGTACAACTTCTTTTGTTAGGGATTTGTTACAGAAACAAAATACCCAGCTTGACAGAAAAGAGTCAATACAGCAGACCACGCTGGCACCTAGCTTCCAGTCTGCACCGGGCTCTGGCTCCATGCCAGACCCAGGCTCCACTCTGCACCGGCAACATGCCACACCAGGAGGCCCCTAAGGGAGGAGACTGCTGAACCAGGCTGGGAGATTGTCATGCCACACTAACACTAGGAAGCCACTGCAGAAGGACAGGAGGTTGCAATGCCACACTGGGAGGCCATTGCTTAGAATTTGGGTGGAATATGCTACGCTGCCCCACTCAAATGCACGTGGTCAGGTAGTTCTACTTCTATCTCCACTGTTTACTTATTATTGGACTCCTAATAACAAATATTCATCTTTCAGCTGATTATGTTTTTTTTCTGACAATGTACAATTATACACACTACCAAAGTGATGACCAATGCAGATGATGTGTTGGATACATCACCAGCTCATCCGCTCAGCAGCTCTTTGATATTTATCAAATGCCACCTGAAGCAGCTGAAGATGAAGGAGGAGTTCAGAGAAAAGCCCCACATTGACTGGCTTCAAGAGCCATGCAGACCAGCAAGTTTCTAACAATGATTTTACCAAAATCTCCAAAGGGTTCTTTTTAATGGAGTGGAGGAAATCTGGAAAGAGCTAAAGACAGCAAACATCTCATGGTATGAACAGATTATCGGCCATAAGTCAAGGAAATACTAAGACTGGTTTGATAAGAACGACTATATCATTCAAGACTTCATTAACAAGATGAGGAAAATTCTCCACTCCTGACAAAATGTATTCACCGATGAGGCAAAGAGGAAAACTCATCAGACAGCAAAGGTACAATTAGAAAGAAGAATGAGGGAAATCAGGAGCCAATGGTGGACTGAGAAAGCCAAGGAGCTGTGTTTCTTCCCGACAAGCACAACACAGGGACGTTCTTCAATGCTGCCAAGGCAATATATGGATCTAATGCCCTTGACCTCAAACAAGTGTAGAGTAATGATGGAGCTTTTATGAAAGACAGAGAATATCAGCTTCAAATGGAGGGAACACTTCAAAGAACTTCTGAACTGTGTTAGAATCGTCGACAAGGATATGTTTGAGGAAATCCCCCAACTCTCCATCAAAGATGGTCTTAGATCTATTATGACCGAAGTTGAAGCCACTTTTAGACACAGGAAAATGGTAAAGGCACAGGAATGTGTAGATTCTCAATGAACAATGGAGAGCTCCAAGCTTGGAGGAGCAGAGTTTACCCATCGTCTCTATCAAATGTTCCTGAAAATTTTAGCCAGTGAAGAACCCCTGGCAATCTCAGGGATATTGCTGCCACCACAATCTTCAAGAAGGGAGACAAAGTGGACTTTGGGAACTACCGAGGAATCTCCCAACTCTCCATCACTGGGAAGACCACTGCCTGAATCCTCACTAGGTACTTTCTGTCAGTCTCAGAGGAAGCCCTTCCTGAAAGCCAGTGTGGCTTCTGACCAAGCTTGGGCATTATGGACAAGATTTTCACTGCTCAATAAGTCTAAGAGAGAAATGCCATGAACAACACCAACCACTCTACATGGCCTTCAACGATCTCATCAAGGCTTTTTGACTCAGTCAATCAGGAAATGCCATCAAAGGCTTTGTCAAAGCCTGGCTGTGCAGTAATACTGATAAATATTCTCCTTCTTTTCTATGACAAGACATAGAATCCCTACAGTGTGGAATCAGGCCCTTTGGCTCAACAAGTCCACATCAACCATTGGAGCATCCACCCAGACCCATCCCCTTATAACCCACCTAAGCTACACATCCCTGAAGACTGTTGGCAATTTAGCATGACCAATCCACCTAATCTGCACAACTTTGGACTGTGGCAGGAAACCGGAGTATCCAGAGGAAGTCCACGCAGACACTGGGAGAACATGCAAACTCCACACAGACAGTCACCTGAGGCTGGAATTGAACCCGGGTTCCTAATGCTATAAGGCAGCAGTGCAAACCACCGAGCCACCGTGTCACCTTATGTCAGCAATAGTCTTCGTGAACAGTAAGATGACCAAATCTGTTGAGGTCAAGACAGGGCCAAACAAGGATATGTCATTGTCCCCAACATTTTCTCCTCTTCTTTGCTGCCATTCTTTTTCTTTTAGGAACAAGGTTCCTAGTGGTGTAAACATTGTGCACAGGATCGAAGGAAACCTTTGCAACTTCAACCAATTGAAATCCAATAAGAAAACAAAACCAACCTCACCTGTGGAACTTCAGTATGTGGATGACAATGTCACTTCTGCCCTCTCAGAAGAGAATCTTCAAGCCTTCCATAACAACATCTTTGTGGAAGCACAACAATGAATTGGTTTTAGCCTCAACCTTAAGAAGACTCAAATCCCTCACCAACCTGTTCCAGGTCAAAGTTCCAGTCTATCCCTCTGATAAGATCAAATGAGAAATCCTCCCAAAGTGTAACATCCCCCTTATCTGGGAAACTGCCTGTCATCTAAGGTTGACATCAATACAGAGACTCAACATCATATCCAAACAGCAACCACCATCTTCTGAAGGCTTTGGATGAGAGTCTTCAATGACCCAACATCTGTGCTGGTACTAAGATCCTTCTGATTCTTCTGTATGACAAGCTACCTGTACATATCACCTCCAAGGCCCTTGAAGTACTGCCAACACTTTTGTGATGGATTCTCTGCATCAGCTTACTTGATTAGCATTAGCATTAAGGCCATGATAATCTGAAACCACTTCCACTGGGTGAGCCATGTGTAACTAAACAAATCATTTGCATCCAGATCACGGCAGGCACTAGTTCGAGGAAAGAAAGTGTTTCAAAGACTCCCTGAAGATTTCCCTCAAAAAATGCAACATAGATGTCAATGCATGGGAGACTCCATTCAGAAGAAGCTGCCTTGGAGGAGGTTCCTGTATAAAGGGACACGATTCCTCAAGAAAACCTGTTAGCAGGAGGAACAAAGGTAACAGAAAAAAGGAATGCTAAGAATATTAAGGTCAAAAACCATTTCCATCTCCTGGAAACACCTGCCACTGTGTCGTCAGATATGCAGCTCTAGGATCATGGTCATTAGCCACACAAGAACTCACAAACCCATGTCGACTGATGCAGAATTCCTTAGGTGGATAATTGTTACTGAGTGATTGATTGCCAATGATGTCACTTATGCATCATAAATATTAAATTATACATTAAAACGTACATATGTAATTTCTTTCACTAATAGAGAATGGTGCATGAGTTTCAGCCTCTGCCAATCTTCTGAATCAAAAATGTCCGAGAGACTAGTTTCAGCAACTTCTATACTATATAAATGAGTATGAATGTGGTCACCCATATTAGTAGTGTAAATGATATATATGTGTATACCTGCAAGAGAACAATCTCTTAGAAGAACCTAGAACAAATGGAACTCAACTTCCAGTATCTCCTTTGGCAGTAGGATGCACTAACCTCCTATGCCCATTGATAAACAAATGCCATCTGACAGATATGGTCTTCATAACTGTTTGGGGGAGATGCTAAAACTGCAGCTGGACTTTATTTTCATCTGTGCCATGCAAAGCCATATCCAGCAGAGATATTTCTTTTTCCCCAATCTCGAAATATTCACCATCAGGCAAAATCTTGGCTCAACACTTGATCCAAAAAAAATACACCTCTGACAATGCAGCAATCCTTCAGTCATGTGCTAAATTATCAATTGGGGCTATACACTTAAGGTCTAAATGAGGATTAAACTCAATACTTTTCAATGGAAGAATGTTATCAACAGTCCTCTGGCTATTAATGCTCCATCGTACCCATTTCATCTGATTTTAGAGGAAGTTACATGATTAATCTTCAGTCTCTTCTATGTTCAATCATTTGCTGTAGACGAACAAAAAGTAGTTTTTTAGATTTCTGGTTGACTTCCTACTGGCAATCTTAATATGTAGGTGTAGAGTTCATCCACTTCACCAACACCTTCCACCCCACGTGGAACAGTCCCTTTTCCGCACCTACACAGGCCCCAAACCCCACCTCTTCCTCCGTTACATTGATGACTGTATCGGCGCCGCCTCTTGCTCCCCAGAGGAGCTCGAACAGTTCATCCACTTCACCAACACCTTCCACCCCAACCTTCAGTTCACCTGGGCCATCTCCAGCACATCCCTCACCTTCCTGGATCTCTCAGTCTCCATCTCAGGCTACCAGCTTGTAACTGATGTCCATTTCAAGCCCACTGACTCCCACAGCTACCTAGAATACACCTCCTCCCACCCACCCTCCTGCAAAAATTCCATCCCCATTCCCAATTCCTCCGCCTCCGCCGCATCTGCTCCCACGATGAGGCATTCCACTCCCGCACATCCCAGATGTCCAAGTTCTTCAAAGACCCAACTTTCCCCCCACAGTGGTCGAGAATGCCCTTGACCGCGTCTCCCGCATTTTCCGCAACACATCCCTCACACCCCGCCCCCGCCACAACCGCCCAAAAGAGGATCCCCCTCGTTCTCTCACGCCACCCCACCAACCTCCGGATACAACGCATCATCCTCCGACACTTCTGCCATCTACAATCTGACCCCACCACCCAAGACATTTTTCCATCCCCACCCCTGTCTGCTTTCCGGAGAGACCACTCTCTCCGTGACTCCCTTGTTCGCTCCACACTGCCCTCCAACTCCACCACACCCGGCACCTTCCCCTGCAACCGCAGGAAATGCTACACTTGCCCCCACACCACCTCCCTCACCCCTATCCCAGGCCCCAAGATGACTTTCCACATTAAGTAGAGGTTCACCTGCACATCTGCCAATGTGGTATACTGCATCCATGTACCCAGTGTGGCTTCCTCTACATTGGGGAAACCAAGCGGAGGCTTGGGGACAGCTTTGCAGAACACCTCCGCTCGGTTCGCAATAAACAACTGCACCTCCCAGTCGCAAACCATTTCCACTCCCCCTCCCATTCTTTAGATGACATGTCCATCATGGGCCTCCTGCAGTGCCACAATGATGCCACCCGAAGGTTGCAGGAACAGCAACTCATATTCCGCTTGGGAACCCTGCAGCCCAATGGTATCAATGTGGACTTCACCAGCTTCAAAATCTCCCCTTCCCCCACCGCATCCCAAAACCAGCCCAGTTCGTCCCCTCCCCCCACTGCACCACACAACCGGCCCAGCTCTTCCCCTCCACCCACTGCATCCCAAAACCAGTCCAACCTGTCTCTGCCTCCCTAACCGGTTCTTCCTCTCACCCATCCCTTCCTCCCACCCCAAGCCGCACCTCCATCTCCTACCTACTAACCTCATCCCACCTCCTTGACCAGTCCGTCTTCCCTGGACTGACCTATCCCCTCCCTACCTCCCCACCTATACTCTCCTCTCCACCTATCTTCTTTTCTCTCCATCTTCGGTCCGCCTCCCCCGCTCTCCCCATTTATTCCAGAACCCTCTCCCCATCCCCCTCTCTGGTGAAGGATCTAGGCCCGTAACGTCAGCTTTTGTGCTCCTGAAATGCTGCTGGGCCTGCTGTATTCATCCAACTTCACACTTTATTATCTATTATTAATAATATGTAGGTTCATTTTTTCAGAAATCTACAACATGCAGCCAAAGCACATTAGGCCATCATCAGGTATGAATTCTGGAAAGTAAAGTTAGTTTTCTTTTACCCCACAATCTCCTTTTTTTTCCCCATGAGTGAAATTTTAAAATGAGCCATTTAATTATCATTTTGCATAAAAGATGACTTAAGCACCAAAAAAGGACCTGAATTGAAGGTTAAAATGATAAGTATTGTGAACTAAATTGACTGGACACGTTTCCAGTTTGACAGATCATGGAAATTGCACATATGGAATACAAATATTCAAGAATAACATTAGACTGACATTTTGCAGTTCTCATTCAATTACCTTTGGGGTGCAGGGATTGCGATTTTCCCGTAGATCTTTCCTTTAAGAAGAAATATTTGTAATTATTCAGCTCCCTCAGATAATTAAATAAATTGGTACGAGCCTGTATCAGTACAAAGATTGTGCACAGAACACACAATCTTTGTACTGCTACATAGAATGAGCTAATAAGGTCAATATTCTAAACAGAGACGGATCTAAATGAGCAGTTAGAAACTTTGAATACTTTCCCCTTTACTTACAAGTGCAACTTTGTCCCACTGGCACTACGGATCCATCTCTAGGTTTGCTTATTTTATTAATGCCATTCTGATGAACATTTGAATGAATTAATACTCCACAATATAGATTAAAGACAGCTGATAGTATTGAGTCGTACATGTTAGACATTATGCTGATAGTTGACTTGTTTCTTTCAATACATATTCATTTCAGCTCACACTTTGTACTCCTATTTGACATGAACTGAAACGTTCTATTTGATAGCAATACACGTTGCCTACTCAAGGCCACTGACTCATGTTCTTATCCCACTTGTAATGAATGTTTGAGTCAGAGTGTACTGTGTACATATTCAGGGTGCATAAATCTACAAAGCATTCTTCCTTCTTAATATGCTTTAAGTTATCACAGAGGACTAGACTGTTTAACATGTATTAGAAATTTAGATTAGGTTGGAGATTAAAACAGGTATTCAATAGATTGTGGCGATGTCCTGGAGCAATTGCAAATGAATCTCCACATGAATCGAAACTCTGTTTCTGTGACCTACATGTTCCTGTTCGTATAGATGAATCAAGACAAAAGGTAAATCCGCAGGCACATCATGGAGTGTAAAGTGCAAAATAACAGAAGATCAATTTTTAGTCTAATTAGATAATACAGCCTTGAAGACTACGGCTGCAAGATAAATTCAAGGCTTTAACTGAAATGTCAACATACTCTAGATGCTTAGTAATTTTCATTAATTGATGAACAGCTTTTGATTAATACTGTATCAGAGATACCTTTGATTAATACTGTTTGTTTCCTTTCTTACATTTTTCTCTCTAAATTGAATGTTTATGTAATTTTACATAATCAAAATTTCTCACTAATTTCAGCCTTCAATAATTTAATGTCACTGAACATTTCTGTATCTCAATAAAAAAGCTGGGTCGTTTTACTTAAGCCTGTGGTAGGTTGACTGCTAAATATATTAATCGCTTGCAAGAGAATGTAGCAGTGGTGAGACATTTAAGAATAATATAGTTCACTATCTTTGTAACTTAACACAGCAAGGAGAACAGTTCTGCTGCCGGGAAAGAGAATGTGTTGGACTGTGCAAGTAGGAATTAGAGTAGTATAAAGATAAATCATTTCTCCAAAAATTAATATCTCTCCCTACTTTTTGCCAGACCTGTATATTCCAATTTACTGACTGAACAAAACCCAATCAAGAGCTCAACTAAACAAGAAATATTATCTCCATGACTAACTCCAATAGTTTGGTACATCATCTCATCTTCAACTCAAGATTCTAAAAAATCAATGGGAGGTAAGAGAATCAGGAAATATGCATTTGAGTATGTGTAATGGCCATCTTTCAAAGATAATGGGAACTGCAGATGCTGGAGAATCCAAGATAGTAAAGTTTGGAGCTGGATGAACACAGCAGGCCAAGCAGCATCTCAGGAGCACAAAAGCTGACGTTTCGGTCTCTGAAGGGTCTAGGCCCGAAACGTCAGCTTTTGTGTTCCTGGGATGCTGCTTGGCCTGCTGTGTTCATCCAGCTCCAAACTTTGCTATCTTAGCCATCTATCAAGTTTGCTTTATAAAATACTACACAAAGGAGCAAAAGTTTCTAATAAGAAATAAGAAATTCTAATAAGAAATCAGATTCTAATAAGAAAATGTCAATACTACTAGAGTTTGTATTGTTATAACAATCCCTCAAGGTGAAAGACCTTTCTATGCAATTGACTTGTTCAGTACGTATTTCAGATTATAACTCATACATACATAGCCAGAAGTCTGTAGATAACATTCTTCCATTAGAACTTGAGCGTATGGTCTAGAATGATATTTTAGCGCATGACTGGAGGAGCACTGCATTGTCAGAGATGCTGTTTTTGGATCAATTGTTGAGCCAAGGCCTTGCCTCTGTGTGCAGGTAGAAATACCTGAGAACGCGTATGAGTTTCCTTGTATTTAAGTAAATATTCAGCCTTCATTACCTCTAGTTATTCAGTCATATGAGGCAGATCATCCAAACACACTGACTGATAGTGACTGACATTGGGGAAGGTTAACATATCAAGTGGGAGAAGGAGATAATGGGTAGAGAGCCACCATGTAATACTTAGCACCATCAAAGAAATTGTCCAGGCATCAATGACAGCAACTCCAGAGCCAGTGACGGTTGCTAAGGCCATCATGGCTGACGGCAAAGAGTTGTAGCTTGGGTTGTGGATGAGGTTGTTGACTTGTTCGCTGAGCCGGCTTGTTTTTGTTCAGACATTTTTGTCACCATGCTAGGTAACATCATCAGTGAGGCCTCTGATGAAGCAATGTTGTGCTACTGCATTTGGAATTTATGCTGTCCGGTCTGTTATGGTGAGTACTATCATTTACGGGTTTTGTTCTGTATGGGTTTGTATATGGGATCCAATTCTGTATGTTTGTTGATTGCATTATGGGTTGAGAGCCATGCCACTAGGAATTCCCTAGTATGTCTAAGTTTGGCTTGGGCTACCATGGTTATGTTGTCCCAGTTAAACTGATACTTTCATTGACCGAGTAAACTGATATTAAGGAAAGTTTGTCATGTTGTTTTGCTGCTAGCTGATGTTTGTGTATTCTGATGGCTAGTTTCCTTCCTGGCTGTCTGATGTAATGCTTGAGGCAGCAGTTGCACGCTATTTCGTAAACTACATTGGTTTTGCATGTTGCTGGAATGCGGTCTTTAATGCTTGTGATTACACTCACAAACCAAACATAGACATCTGCCCTTTTATTCAGGCAAGGAGCTAAGTCAGCTGATGTGTAAACTCCCTAGATTACGATACCACAGGACAATGTTGTTTTGGGGGTCTCAGTCTAGAGCTTTGTTGATGTAGACTATAAGAAAATGTTGACGTCAAAGCACGGAGAGACTTTTGGTCCACTACCAGATCCACCAGCCAGCCTTCACTCACTGGCTATTTTCATGGAACTCTGCAGGCAAGGCTGTGCAGGTCAGTTTGAAGAGAGTGCTGCACACACGAATTGTGTGCCCAAATTGTTTCAAATTCCTAAAATGTAATATTCAGTGCATTCATTAAATATTTCACTATATAAATTTGATCGACTGAGATTTCAACTCCAAACACAAATATGGAGCTTAGAGGGAAATAGAATTCAAGAAGCATGCCTCATTTATGCTACGATGTCAATTTAAATTGAAAAATTTACGTTGACATAAATCTTCTTTGACATCCTTTGCAGAAGTCAATTTGCTGACCTCTCAGTTAAGCCCACCAGATTGGTTACACAGTGTCCCAGCTGGTGAAAAGTTTCCTATTGTGGATTAGCTGCAGATCAGCATTCAGGTTGTTCTGAAGTAGTGACCCACAACACATTCAGTGATGCCACTGCAGCACCCTACTAATAAGGAAAGATAACCGAGACAGATGAAAAACTGTCCTTTCTCAAGCAAACCATCAAATAGTATTCATATTCATTTTTGTTCAATGTTCTCCATAATACCTTTAAGCTTAAGTATTCTGCTGTTTTATTCCTGTCATAAATTCAGTCAGTTGAGAAAAGTAGGGGTGGCAAGAGCATTTCAGAGGAAAGGCATATTCAGAAATCTCTGGAATTATTTGTATCTGTGGTAGGTTATGGAAATAGACAGCAGATGCTGCAGACCTGTGGGTGAGAGGGGCGACTCAGCAAGGGTGAAATGTGTATGTGTGTGTGGGCAGGGAAAGGTGCAACAGGCATTGCACCCTCCTATGCATGTTCTCAATCTGTTGCAGTGCTGGATTCTGGCTCAGAAGAAGACATCATGCCATTCTGTTAGACCTATCCACTTATAGACTAAAGTATGCTGAAATGTTAACAATTTTATTAATAGTAGATGTGGAAGAAGGCCAAACCAGGAAGTGCAGCCATAGTACAACCTTTAATTGTAGCTAATTAATGAGGAACTTGCAGCATTCACTGTAGAATCAAAAGCTGGAAGAGATAGATGAAGAAATGACCTAGGAAACCTTTGGATAAATTCCCCTCCTGACCCTTAAAGAATTTAAATCATTTTTAATTGGCACAGCAATTACGTTTTGATACCAACAGCCAGCAATTGAGTCATTTATTTGACATTCAATTATTTTGAATAAATCTATCTTTTTCCTTATTTTATTTGAAAATTGTTCATTTTTTCAGTAATTTAGTATTAGCTGCAGAAAATTAATTGTTTTATTTTGCAAGCTGAAAAATAAATAAAAGATGCTGAAGTTAAGTTTTATTAAAGGCAGTTATTCCCCTCATTACAGGGTCATTTAGCTCAAAATAATGGGCAGGGATCAGTAATTAGGGTATGATGAAAACAATACACCTATGAGAGGAAAGTATAAAATTAGCTATTTAAACAATGGTTCACCATTCTAATAAATGTCTGCTGTAGCACAATGACATTCTGCGTCAGAAGGTCAGGGGTTCTAGTTTGGCTACTGAGAGCTGGGCACATATTTTAAGCTGGCATTCAGCATAGCCCTGAGAGAGTGCTGCACAGTTGAAGCGACTGTCTTTCTGATGAGACATTAAACCAAGATCCTGTCTGCTTTCTCACATAAATGAAAAACATTCCACAGTATCATCTCAAAGAAGAGCTGCAAGCCTTAGTGTCTTGGTCATTATTTATTATCAAAAAGTAAATCATCTGATCTAAATCACATTGTTGTTTGTGGGAGCGTGGTGAATGTAAATTGGCAGCTGTGTTTTCACATTACAACAAAGACAATACTTTGAACTGTTTTCTGTAAGGTGTTCTGAGTCATCCTGAGATTGTGAAATGAATTATGTATTTAATTTTAAAATTTTCTCATTAAATCCTTTGCAAATACAGTATTAACATTGTGAAAAAAAGGCATTGATTTGAAAAGTGCATTGTTGTAGTAGTAAAACACTGGACTTCCAAATATCAGGCTGTGGAACATGAATTCTGTTCTGAATTGACATTTAAACTTCTTGCGTTCTCTGGTCATGTTGCTGCCAACTAGCTGTAGATAAATTCTGCAGGGATAACAATCTGTGAGGACCAACTTTCATTCTATAGGGACATCTCTTGTCAATCAATCAGAAACATTAGTGACTTCTGCGTGGAGTCTGCATGTCAAATACTGCTATCAGCTTGACAATGTGGCAAGGTATGGCAGAAGAAACAACATTGCATGACCTATAGTGTGTTCATGTCTGAAAGATGAAAATTAATGACAATCTTAATAGATTTTAATGCAATTTTGCTAAATCTGTTGGATGACTACTAATCGTATATATCACTATAGATATTCATATCTTGGTGTAAATGTAGTCTTATAAATGAGTCCATTAATAAGGTCACAGACAAATGTTAGTTTTTAAAATAAGATCACTTGTACAACCTTGCTTGCTGTGGTGGGTGAGTTTGTCCTTGTGCAGGGGTGAGTGGAGCAAATTTTGCCAGGGCCCCTTTAAGCTGCAAAATCAAGAGGATACTGACTGGACCATCTGAGCCTGCAGTCCAGGGATCTGAGTAGAGTACTACCTCTGCTGAAGTTATAAGGGCTATAACAGGTAGAAATACTAGGAAGTGGAAGTGTAAAGATTTATAATTGTATAAGAGTATAAACACAAATGCGTTGGTGCAAAAGTAACATCTGCATAAGATTTTTCAATGTGTGGACTGGTGGGACCTAAATGGACCTTGCAACAATGGGGATACTTCAGTCATCAATGAATGTTACTGGTGGTGCTTCATTTTGTAACTTCTTTCCCTTTCTCTTCTTGTTCCTCAGGATCTTCTAAGGAGGCTCTGATTTCTATTCCTTCTGCAGATCTAAATCTTGTTGCTGTGAATGTTGTTCAGAGGGCAGTGCATTGCAATAATTCTGGAAACTGCGGCTTGTGCATATTGAAGGGCATCTACAAATCTATGCAGATTCCTCAAGAGAATCTTCATCATACCAATGGTTAGTCTGATGACATATCTGGCAGTCCTGTAACATTCATTATTTTGTTCCTGGATTTCACCACATTGGCTTCTGAGAGAACTTACCAACTACATTTTAAATGAGTATTCCCCATCTCTGAGCAGCCATTTGGTCATGGATGTAAGTTTGCTCGCTGAGCTGGAAGGTTAGTTTTCAGACGTTTTGTCACCATTCTAGGTAACATCATCAGTGAGCCTCCGACGAAGCGCTGGTGTTATGTCCTGCTTTCTATTTATCTGTTTAGGTTTCCTTGGGTTGGTGATGTCATTTCCTGTTCTTTTTCTCAGGGGATGGTAGATTGGCTCCAAATCAATGTGTTCGTTGATGGAGTTCCGGTTGGAACGCCATGCTTCTAGGAATTCTCGTGCATGTCTCTGTTTGGCTCGTCCTAGGATGGATGTGTTGTCCCAATCAAAGTGGTGTCGATCCTCATCTGTATGTAAGGATACGAGTGATAGTGGGTCATGTCGTTTTGTGGCTAGTTGATGTTCATGTATCCTGGTGGCTAGCTTTCTGCCTGTTTGTCCAACGTAGTGTTTGTCACAGTTCTTGCAAGGTATTTTGCAGACGACGTTCGTTTTGCTTGTTGTCTGTATAGGGTCTTTTAAGTTCATTAGCTGCTGTTTTAGTGTGTTGGTGGGTTTGTGGGCTACCCTGATGCCAAGAGGTCCAAGTAGTCTGGCAGTCATTTCGGAAATGTTTTTGATGTAGGAGAGAGTGGTTATGGTTTCTGGGCCCGTTTTGTCTGTTTGTTTGGGTTTGTTGCTGAGGAATCGGCGGACTGTGTTCATAGGGTACCCATTCTTTTAGAATATGCTGTATAGGTGATTTTCTTCTGCTCTTCATAGTTCCTCTGTGCTGCAGTGTGTGGTGGCTCGTTGGAATCATGTTCTAATGCAGCTTCGTTTGTGGGTGTTGGGATGGTTGCTCCTGTAGTTCAGTATTTGGTCCGTATGTGTTGTTTTCTCAAAATGCGCTAGCCATTTGGTCACTCAATTTCCAGCTGGGAGACATCAATAAGGATAAACACATCAGGCAGCTGCATGAAAATCTTTTGCACATTGGCATAAATGTCTTTTCATTGTTGTGTTCCAGCTGCATGTTGATGGACTGGAAGCATTCACACTGAATGAACACTCCTAGAACGTCTGGGGAAGTCTAACTCACCATGTTTGCATTTGATAGCATCCTGGACATATGGTCCTCAAATTCTTATCATCTCATGCAACACCATAGACAAATTTTTACATAATTGATGGTTTAGCGAATAGCAATCAATCCTTTATTTATGTGTGAAGTACTGAATAAAAATCCTGTAAACATCTCTACGTGCATCCTGAAAAGGACTCAGATGCAAAAAAACTGAGGATAGTGGTGATAACTATTGCTACTTGACAATAATTCTTGTCCCAATACACTGCAGAACCTGTGATAACTGATGTGACATCTGAGACTCTTCAGACACTGGAACTCCAGCATGTCTGTAAAGCTTACATCTTGAGCACAAACAACATCAGTTTGCATCTCTCCTCTTTCTCATGTGAGGCTGCAGATTTGTGAGCACCAGCAAGCTGCTGGTATTCCTGTTGTAACTGATGCTAGTGCTTCTGCTGGACATCAATATCTTTGCTGAATTCCAAGATAACTCAATGTAAGAACTATCATGCTGATTTCATTAAGAGTGTAAGGAAAAGCAGCAAAGGTAGATTAGAGGGTATGCTTCACTGTTTTGTAAGACCATGGCTGATCTTTGATTTCAACTCTATTTTTCTGCCAGATTTCAATATTCTTCAATGCCCTTACAGTGGGAAGATCCATGTATCTCAGCCATGAATATAACTGCAGTTTGCAGCTCCTGATCTCAGTCATAAAATGATCAGCATATGATCCTGAGGCTCTCCACTTTCTTCTAGATTCCAGTAAGAGGAAATAACAACTTAGCATCTTCCCCATAATGGCCCTTCAGAATGTTATATATGTTTTTCAACAAGATCTTGTTTTTCTAAACTCCAGGGAGTATAAACCCATTCTATTCAATTCTAATCATTTAATTATCCTCTTATCCCATAAACTGAACGAATGAACCTCCGTTGCAAGGCAATGATTTTATTCCTTGGTTAAAGAAACAACTGTAAGGTTTTGGAGTAGATTTGTAGCTCGGATTGTGGGTGTTAAGGTTGGTTGGCTCACCAAGCTGGTTTGTTCCGCAGACGTTTTGTTATGTCTTTTAACTAACAACAAGAGTACATGACCCCAACTGGCTTCAGAAAGACATGATTCACTCATCTTAATCCACATGGACAAGGAGAACAATGATTTCGACTGGGACAACACCAAGATCTTGGGACAGTCTAGGCAAAGACAAACACGAGAATTCCTGGATGTATGGCACTCCACGGAGCAGGCTATTAATAAACACATTGTACTCGACCCCATATACATTCCATTATGGAGGAAACCCGGAAGTGAGGCAATCCAATGCAACGGACCCCAGAGTTTAAAAACCAGGTGGGAAAACACACCAACACTTCATCAGAGGCTGCACTGAGGATGTTACCCAGCACGGTAACGAAACATCTGCGGAACAACAAACCAGCTCGGCGAGCCAACCAACCTCAACAAAACTACGACTGTGTAGGATACTCCTACTGTGGTCTCATCAAAGTCCCATTCAATATTATGGTAGTACTCAAAACTCCTTACAATAAAGACTCATGTGCCATTTGCCTTCATAGTCTCTTACCTTACCTATATTGCTAATTTTCAATATTACTTGACTGAGGATACACAGAACCTTCTGGATATCAACATAAACTCTTGTCTTATGTATTAGCCTCTGCACCTTATCAGATGTCATTTGGAAATCTGAATAAGTGCACTGTGTTCACTGGTTTCACATTATCTACCCTCTTAATCACATGTTTAAAACTCTGAAAAATTAACAGACATGATTTCACTTTCCATGAAAACTCATTTACTCTGCTTCATCATTTTAGGATTTTCTAAAGTAGCCTATTAATAATTAGCCATGAATAGATGCCAGCACTTTTGATGACTGATGTCAGGCTCACTGGTTTAATTTTCTCCTCCTTCTCTCTATTTTTTTGGATCGCTAAGTTATATTTTCTTCCTTATAATCCACTGGGCAGTTTTGTAATCAAGGGAAGATTTGATAGCTCAGAACTCTGAAGTACCATTTTGACTACCAAACATTCAAAGTATGTAAACTTCTAATGTAAACGTCCAACACAAGTACTGAGAAAATCCTTCTTCCTTTTAAAAAAAAACTGACAAAATTCCTGTCCACTCACTCTTTATTGACATCCTTATGCCAATTTACAGGCAGCTAAGAAAACAGATGTGGCAACTTAGTTTATAATTTGTTAATATGTGCCAACTGTCATGGCTCCCTCTCTCCTAGCTTCCGTTGTTTTTCTCCTGGCTTTTCTTGGCGCATGAAAACCATGGATGCAAAATTAATCTTCAAAACCTATGTTAATATTGCTTTAATTCTTATTGACAACTCAAGTTTGGAGGGAAACGGGTTCCTTGCTCATGCCACAAAATGTGTTAGAGTGAAATATGGAAGGTGGCAATTCAGAGTCAGCTTTCTAACATTCTTGTGTTTTTCCTGGAGTTTACTCCCACTGATCCCCAAATCTATGTTATCACCCATGTTAAACACACTTCCTTTCTTGTCATTTCCCTTCTTATGGGCAATCATCTTTGATGGATGTGTCAATATAGTAGGCTGGGTTGGAGATAGCACAGTTTGTACCTAAATGTGGATTTTTGCAAAATATGCAGTAGTATAAGTCTAGTTTTACATTTGCTTCATACAGCTGGGGGAGTCAGAAAGAAATGTTCAATATCTTTTGGTGCCCTTACAGATGGTGGGTTTTCTAGGTGTTTGACTTTTACTTCTTCGAAGTTGCATGTTTCTGGTAAGGAGCAGCGAGGTGCAGCTGGGCTAGGGAACTGTTTGAACACGTCTAATTATGATTTTTCAAGCAGTTTTGAAGGATCTCTTTCATTTCTGTAATCTTCCCTCCTTCTTTCTTGTATGAACATGTTAAGTTGGAGGATTTTTGGTGGGAAAAACCCAAGTTAAATGAATATTATTAAAATGTCTGAGTTGGCCAATTTTGTATTTATCTAATTGTATTCTCTTTGAGGAATCCTGCAATTTTCCCTTTGCAAAAAAATGTAAAGAAGATCCCCATCTTCCATTCCTAACAGTCTTAACTTTTATAATATCTCATACTTTTATGATATCTGGTTCCACAACAGAACAGCATCTTCTAGAAATCATTCCATGCAACTCCCATTTTACGGGCACTATTTAGACTTCCAACACTTCAAATGTAGCAGGAACAAAGATTATTTTTTTAACAATTGTGCCACTGGTCATTAAACGTAAAAACAATAAGTTTGTGCCCCTGAGCCACAAGTGAAGTAGATATTATGCACTTTGCACATGAACATGAAAGAGCCCAATGTCTGTTTGAGTTTGCTATGCAAGTTTGGTTTCCCTTGTGGCAGTTGGTACCAGTGGAAACATATCACTCAGTGACATTCTACACCCCCACCCACAGCAGACAGAAGGGAAATGGTACGATAACTTTGCTCTTCATCTCTTGGTTGTCCACCGCTCAAGGGAATGTTTTGAATGCTGTTAGCCTTCTTGAAGTGGGCTTTTAGGTGAACGTCAATCAAAAGAAAAGATAAAATATTTATTCACATTGAAAAAAACCATACGACGGCCGGTATCCAGTTACCCTAAATTTACACATGCATATTACATGACACTAACCCAGAACCAGATCCTAGACTCAACAGAACCCCTGAAACTCCTGTTTATATGTCAGCCAGGGCTCCCTGTTTGGACCAGGTTAACAGCCCCAGTCAGGGAACTTGAATTTTATGAGGTCCACCTCGCTGACCTCATTCCAATCACTACACATATGACACCCCAAATTGTAAACTCAGTAAAAACATCCACTCCTCCATGCACACACACACTCACAAACAAGTAGAAATAGATTCTGGACAATGAAGAAACCTGCTAAATTTATAACAGAATAACAAAAATCAAGTCATATGAATAAGTAGTCCTTTAGGATGGATTCACTATATTTCAGAATGGGTTCTCTTTTGTGCTTCTTGGATATTTCTGGATTTCTGAACAAGGCTATGGCTGAGCTTTGTCAAAGTGGATCTTTGCATGTGAAAGGGAATTAACCCCTTCGGATAAAGAAATCAAAACTGCTCAAAATACTTAAGGTGTGGTCTCACTGAGCGCCCCCCTAAAATTACAGCAAGATATTCCTGCTCCTCTACTTGAATCCTCTCACTGTGAAGGCCAATATGCTACTTGCTTTCACACCACCTGTTGTACCTGCATGGTATTTTCAGCAATTGATACATAAGGACACCCAGGTCTCGTTGTAGCTCCCCTTTTCCAAAACTATCAACATTCAAGTAATGATCCAGCTTCCTGTTTTTGCTACCAAAATGGATAACCTCACATTTATACATATTATACTTTAATTTAATTCAATGTTCGAATACTCAACTTTTCCAAATCACACTGAAGTATCTCTGCATCCTCCTTACACCTCATCCCCCATCCAGGTTCGTGTCATCTGTAAACTTGGAGATAATACATATAGTTCCCTCAGCTAAATCATTAATATAGCTTCTGTTCAGCTGGGGTCTAAGTACTAATCCCTATGGTATCCTACTAGCTGCTACTCACACAAAGACCCAGCTATTCCTACTCTTTGCTTCCTGCTTGCCAACTAGTTCTCTGCCCATGTCATTACATGATGCCCAATCTCATGCACTTTAACTTAACAGGCTAATCTGTTACTTGGGATCTATTGAAAGCCTTCTGAAAATCCAAATAAACCACATCCACTGGCTTCCCTTTATCATTTGTACTAGTTACATCCTTGAAAAATTCCCATGGATTTGTCAAGCATGATTTCCCTTTTGTAAATCTATGCAGATTCTGTCACTGTTTTCCAAGTGCTCTGCTACTTATCTGTCATAACGGACTTCAGCATTTTCCTTACTGCCAATGTCATGCTGAGTGATCTGTAATTCCCTGTTTCCTTTCTACCTCCTTTTTAAAATAATGGAATACTAGACTGTTTTTATTAATATCCAACTCTGTATGATGACAAAGCTCTTCATCGAGTCTTTCTGGATGAAAATGGTTGGGTCCATTAACCCTAACGCAACAGAATGTTCCTGATAGCGTATTGCCATGATCTCCTTTTCAAGTACTTGTCTGAGTTTCAGCCATGAACTTCCTCCCTGCTGGTTTTGCAATTTTGTTTTAAGAAAGCTAGCAATGCTTCAGTTTCTATTTTGATTGATTGTTCAGCAGTAGGCAATTCCTGTGACAAATGAAATTTTACAGCAGATCCTGATATTGTGGAACTATGGAAATGCTTGCCCACTCATTCTCTATTGGCCTTTTCAAGTCAATTTACAACACAATTTTGTAATAAATAGCGATGTTTAAGGGAAAAAAGTATCTACCATCATGAATGGAAAATGAAGGAGCAACAGGATTTAGTAGGTCAAAAAATACTTGTAGTACAGTTGCTACAACATTTAGTAATTTTGTGCTACCATGGGGCTTAAACCTGGGAGCTCCCACTTTTTGGGTACATATGGGTGACTATTATTTCCCTATATGCGATTGTTGAGATTTGAAAAGACTTGGATAATGGGTCTCAAACCTCACTACAATGAAGGTGACTCTGCCAGAGGATACTGTAATCCAATGCTCACACATACACAAAAGCAAATAGACATGTACATAAAGAGATACACAGACAAAAAAAAGCCCATATGCACTCAGTCAGACACACATACACGCACACAGACTAAACATCCCTTGTACACACGCACATGTACACACCAAAACTCTGTAAGGTAAATGCACCATATACTCTCTTGTTTTATTAAACACTTTCAATCACCTAATTGGTCACTTATTTTTCTTTCATATTAATGAATGTAAACTAGAGCCCCACACACTGAATTGGTCTTATAATGGATGAATAGAGCATCAAAAAAAGAGATTGGTGCCTTGACTGAAGAATTGCATTGTGGCCTTGAACAGGAAAACGGGAAAGGAAATTTGGGCAAATCACAGATTTGCTAAAGTCTGCAAATTATTTTTAAACTGTGTTGGAGTTGTGACAGAAGATCAGCCTTATTGTTGGGATGACCAACAATAAAGGTCTCCTTTCCTGTAGCATTGGAATTGAGAAACCTGTTAGAGGTAACACTCCAGACACCTGAGACAACGAGGTGTAGAGCTGGATGAACACAGCAGGCCAAGCAGCATCAGGGGAACAGGAAGGCTGACGTTTAGGGCCTAGACCCTTCTTCGGATTTTTCTGCAAATAATCTGATGCCTGTTCAGGCATGGGAAAAGGACACTTTTTGTTTGCCCATGGCCAATTGGCAGACAGTGTACTTCTAGCCAAAAATTAGTTTTTTGCTTGCGATTCCGTTGCTTTGAGGTCACATAGCATCTATAAATGTGTGCTTCCCTACCCAATTTAACCCCATCCATGTTTAAATTCTTGTTTAAAAGAATTTTCTTTCAGTGTTCTGAAAATTCCGCTCAAACATTTAATGGGGTGCTGTTCGTGTCATAGCATTTTATCAACAATTACAGATAGAGTGCAGAAGACAGCTGTCTCCCAACAAGTAAGAGATGTTTGAGTCATTGCATATTACAGTCACAGTAATGGAACAAAAATAGCACATCTTACTGCGTACTGTACTGTGGCAGTTTTTTGCGTGAGAACAAAAGAAATTAATGACATCTTCAGCTGTGCTAATTTGCTAAAATTCCCCAACTAATGTAAAAATATTTTTAATTTTCAGTTGGCATTAACTTTTTAGATAAGAAATAAACATTGCTGTGCCAATGATGAATGGAAACTTCAAGCTATGGCAAGAACTTGAACTTAAATAATACATTTCATTAAGGTGAATTGTAATGACCAATATTTAAAATCAGCTTTTCTGATCCTTTGTTCTTGCTTTGAAAATGGTCAAAACCTGATTTTGTTTCCGAAGCTTTTTGCAGATTTGTCACAATTCTCTGAAAGTTGTTGTTTACAGAAATTGTGTGAGGCAAGCTGTTTGCAAATACAAGCTTGCTGGAACTGATACTCAGCTGAAATTGTTTTTGAAGATTGTCACTTTTAACATGAATTTGGAGGTGTGTTGCCAAAAATGAGTTTGATCATATCAGTGGCAACATTTCTCAGAGCTACAAATTACTACCTATCTAATTAACAAAATTACAACAGGCTCCAGCTGGCTTGATTTTTTTTTGTGTGTGACTGTTGGAACTGCCACAGTGCAGTGTCATTGAGTTGCTTTGTGACTGCATGCTTTAAGAGTCCCTGGTGTGCAGCGTAGTAACAGTAGAAGAGTAGACAATATTGCCAAGGAAAGAATATTAAGGGCCTGACTGACCTCCTTTGACTAGAATGATTCCCGAGTCACGAACAGATACTGTATAAATGATAGGTATTGTTGAACCCTTGCAAAATTGCAGAAATCTGGCACTTCAAGAACACGTCAAGGTTGTAGTTGTTTTAGCCTTTTGCACATTGGGATAATGTTTGATTTTTTTTCTTGATGTTACATTGTATGTTATAAGTAATTGTGGCTTTATTATTTGTACACACACACACACACACATACACACACATACACACATTCACAAATTTCCAAGAACCAAAAGTATTCCCTAAATTTAGTGAAGATTGTGCTCTTACCTGTGCCCTGGCATAGATAATGTTGGAGAGGATCATTGTGTGTGGAGAGTATCAAGTAAACTTCATTTCTATCTAGTTTGGAATATTGTCTGTGTATATATTTTCCTCTATTTGACTGAAATGCCTTAAATGCCTTTTACAAGTAATCACCTTAATGATTTTTGAAATATAAGAGTAGGAACACAAGCATTTTTAATGTTATGATTAATTATTTTAAGCTAATTGGCAAAAGTATTAGACAAGGAGAATATTTTTATGCAGCAAGTCTTTTTTTTAAGGACCTGGAGCATTTTATCCAAAAGGACAATGGAAGCATATTAGTTCTTTGAGTCTTTCAGAGGATGTGAGCATCTCTGGCTGGCCAGCTTTTGTCACCTACCCTTCTACCTTCCAGAAATTCATGGTGATCTACTTTCTTGAACCTTCACAGTCCTTGAGCTGTTGGTACTTCCACAGTACTGTCAGGAAGTGAGTTTCAGGATTTTGACCTGGGGAAAATGAAGGAATGGTGTGTGGCTTGGAGGCAATTTTGCAAGTGGTGTTATTGCCACAGACATGCTGACATGTCCTGCTAGGTTTAGAGGCCTTGAATTTGGAAGGTGCTGTTGAAGTTGGTGCAGTGTATCAGTGTAAATGATACAAATTTCTGACACATTCTATTCTTGCATGGCTGTCATAGCAAAATGGATAAAATCTTGAAAGGAAAGAATTGCAGGGCTCTGCGGGGAGAGAAGAAGGTGAGACTTAGTGGAAGGCTCTTGCATGGAGATGCCACAGAATGATGGGTTGAATGAAATGTGTTTGATTTCTTGATTCTACTTTTGTTAACAAATGTTGAAAGAAAAACTGGAAATTGTTTTCACTTATATAACACCTAATAATATCTCTGAGGACATCTCAAGAGCAGTTGCATGTGTTATGTATTCACCAGTAGTGGTAATAAATGACCAACTAATTTACTTTTTTGGTGGTATTTTTTGAGGGAGGAGCAATGTTATTGCTCACTTTGAATAGTTGTATGAAATCTTTTACATTTACTGCAACCAAAGCAATCAACAGGCAGGACTTTGGTTTAACATCTTACCTGATAGAGGACACTGCTCCCCCAATTGTATACAATACAGATTATCTGCTCAGGTTTTGAAATGAGTATTGAAGTCAATAGTCAGATAGGTTGATACTTTGTAATAAACATGTACCTCATGTGCAGCTAGAAGCCTTTATTGTCAAACTGTGGTTTATAGACTTGTGTTTTCACTAAGATGCCCCTGTTGAATTAAATCTATTTTCATTTTACACACATTGTTTAATAACTGTAATTCAGAAATTTGAGGGACATGAGTTTCTTTCTTTACTTGTCCCAGCTGTTGTATTTCTAAGTACTATCAATTCTGATGAGGAGGCAGTGACCTGTAATATTAACTACATTTCCCTCTCAACAGACTTTTCCTGACCTACCAGGTATTTCCAGTTTTTTTTTATTTTTGACTTTAGCTCTTGCGGTTGCTTCTCATTTCCATTTGTTTGGCTTCGGTCCCCTGCCATGTGAACTCTGTGCCATTGTGAATTAGGTATGCACTTATAGCACCAGCTATCAACACATAATGAGGAGAGACATTCCCTGGAAAGATGATGTTTGGATTGGGGAAGATCTGAACAAAAATTTGAGATCTTCCAGATTATAATGTTTTTGATGACTGTGCTGTAGAAGCATGTAGCACAGGAAATTAAAAAAAAAGACTTGTAGTCATACATTATATGATCCCAGGTTGACCTGAAGTGCTTTACAAGCAATGGTAGGGTCTTTTTGAAGTTGTCTCTGCTATATGCAAGAAATGTTGCAATCTCCCAGTACGGCAGCAAAGCATATGAATATGCACTCAAATCTTCAGTCAAACTGACCCCACAAAGTCCTAGACAAGAATGCTACTTGCTGAGGTATATCTGGCAGAGAAGAGAAACCATTGATTAATTAGAAACTTGTTTTGAATCGCCATAAATTAATATAAATTGCCCTGGGCCTTCCACTCCTCTAAATAATTATCTGCTTTGGCCTTATAAAGGTGGTATTGTACTGCCTCAGCCCTTCCTCATGGCAAAACACAGCATACTCAGCAAAACTCTGCAAAGTTGTAAATTCTAATTTGCAAAATTGTCCAATTGAATTGGTGAACGTGCAATAAAATAGTAATTTGTTGGCAAAACACTGACGTGTATGTTTCGCATGATGTTATAATGATGCATCAACACAGGTACTGCCCTCCTTCTTGAGGTAATTCTTGACAATGTGAGCAAAGAAAGTAAGTGTTGGCAAGCCTAACAGACATGAAGGGGATCACAACTGAATCCTGTCTTCTCTTGGAGAGTAATCATATTCTCTCAACAAATATTTGTGGTTTTATAGTCATATATCGTAAGCCTTCAAACTGGAATCTTGGATACTGTAGTTTCTACAAGGTCATCAGATCCTTGACTTTGTGTCATTATACATCTGGATGTCTCAGCTTACCTGGTATATCTGTTACTGCATATCAATTAAAAAATGCTTTGTGCAATAGTAACTATTTTCCTTGGGGCAGCTGCCAATATCTTTTAAAAGTTGCTGCAAACATTCATATATTGGCAGGGTGCCAAAGAATATGCCAACATTTTCAAGCAAAGTGTCACATGCAAAATATTGAAATGTATTGCTGTAAATTTAGCTTGATAAACAAGACTACTGATGACTATTTCAGTACCATGTCAATGTGAACTGAGATAATGGGAACTGCAGATGCTGGAGATTCCAAGATAATAAAATGTGAGGCTGGATGAACACAGCAGGCCAAGCAGCATCTCAGGAGCACAAAAGCTGACGTTTCGGGCCTAGACCCTTCATCAGAGAGGGGGATGGGGGGAGGGAACTGGAATAAATAGGGAGAGAGGGGGAGGCGGACCGAAGATGGAGAGCAAAGAAGATAGGTGGAGAGGGTGTAGGTGGGGAGGTAGGGAGGGGATAGGTCAGTCCAGGGAAGACGGACAGGTCAAGGAGGTGGGATGAGGTTAGTAGGTAGCTGGGGGTGCGGCTGGGGGTGGGAGGAAGGGATGGGTGAGAGGAAGAACCGGTTAGGGAGGCAGAGACAGGTTGGACTGGTTTTGGGATGCAGTGGGTGGGGGGGAAGAGCTGGGCTGGTTGTGTGGTGCAGTGGGGGGAGGGGATGAACTGGGCTGGTTTAGGGATGCAGTGGGGGAAGGGGAGATTTTGAAACTGGTGAAGTCCACATTGATACCATATGGCTGCAGGGTTCCCAGGCGGAATATGAGTTGCTGTTCCTGCAACCTTCGGGTGGCATCATTGTGGCAGTGCAGGAGGCCCATGATGGACATGTCATCAAGAGAATGGGAGGGGGAGTGGAAATGGTTTGCGACTGGGAGGTGCAGTTGTTTGTTGCGAACTGAGCGGAGGTGTTCTGCAAAGCGGTCCCCAAGCCTCCGCTTGGTTTCCCCTACATTGGGGAAACCAAGCGGAGGCTTGGGGACCGCTTTGCAGAACACCTCCGCTCAGTTCGCAACAAACAACTGCACCTCCCAGTCGCAAACCATTTCCACTCCCCCTCCCATTCTCTTGATGACATGTCCATCATGGGCCTCCTGCACTGCCACAATGATGCCACCCGAAGGTTGCAGGAACAGCAACTCATATTCCGCCTGGGAACCCTGCAGCCATATGGTATCAATGTGGACTTCACCAGTTTCAAAATCTCCCCTTC
Organism: Stegostoma tigrinum; assembly: GCF_030684315.1. NCBI lineage: Eukaryota > Metazoa > Chordata > Chondrichthyes > Orectolobiformes > Stegostomatidae > Stegostoma > Stegostoma tigrinum. The sequence continues at coordinate 34,625,913 of NC_081360.1, read as the reverse complement.
CCCCACTGCATCCCTAAACCAGCCCAGTTCATCCCCTCCCCCCACTGCACCACACAACCAGCCCAGCTCTTCCCCCCCACCCACTGCATCCCAAAACCAGTCCAACCTGTCTCTGCCTCCCTAACCGGTTCTTCCTCTCACCCATCCCTTCCTCCCACCCCCAGCCGCACCCCCAGCTACCTACTAACCTCATCCCACCTCCTTGACCTGTCCGTCTTCCCTGGACTGACCTATCCCCTCCCTACCTCCCCACCTACACCCTCTCCACCTATCTTCTTTGCTCTCCATCTTCGGTCCGCCTCCCCCTCTCTCCCTATTTATTCCAGTTCCCTCCCCCCATCCCCCTCTCTGATGAAGGGTCTAGGCCCGAAACGTCAGCTTTTGTGCTCCTGAGATGCTGCTTGGCCTGCTGTGTTCATCCAGCCTCACATTTTATTATCAATGTGAACTGTCCAAGTTGTTTCTGACTGTTTTATACGTATGTGTATGAGGACAGAACACAAGTTGGCTAACTCAATGCCGACAACAAACTGAGAGGTTTTTTTTGTCTAGCAGTTATGTGGATTTTAATTGACGGGTTTTTAACATTGACCTTTTTTTAGAAAAATACACTGAATTATGTGAAGCATAAGTCAGATGATCTCAGCCACAGTAACAATAGAACATACCAAAATAATGTCAGTCCATACAAAATATAATACAGGTTGCTGCGTTCTTCCTGAGTTGCATATTTGAAGTTTAGTTACACCACTGTTTACAAGGCTACAGTATCATAGATTTACATACATTGTCAGGAATCTATGCTTACTGATATTAATGTGCATTATATATACCTACTGTGTAGCTGACTGATTATAACGCACTGACTTCATTACGTAGACAATGGGTCTAAAGGTGAATGAAGCACATGTATACATGTACATCTCGTCATGATAAAAAGTATAGGCACTCTGGTGTAAGGTGGGGCAAAAATCCCATCAGTTTATGGACATATCCCGGACTAAAACCCTTGGAAAATGTAAGTTTGTGGAAATTAAATTGGTTTAAAATTCACTGAACATTTACACTCAAGAAACCATGGTTGCAACCAAACAAGGAGAAGACTGGTTGGGACAGACTGGGTAATATGCAAACCCAGGGGCAGATGTCTGGAGCAGAAGTTAGCTTGCAGAACTAAAGGAAGAACTCATTCACAGCCCAGTTTAAACAATAGAAGCCAGACTGCAGGAAAAAAAACACTTCAACAACTTCAGACCTTCTGGAGCCTACGGAAGCACAAAGCCCAATTCCCAACCAGTTCTCAGGTACAGAAATACCAAACATTCCACACGATTGTGCTATATGTAAACCTGATTCACCTTTGGATGTAAGAACATTCAAACCACTATTCAAAACTTAATGAATACCATCCAAGGGAAATACTGGACATTCCAAACCATCAAAAACTATTCACCATAATCAATAAGCCATTTGTACCTACTCCAGTGATCAGAAAGCTCATTTAGTCCTGAGAGGAGAAACCATAGCTCGCAGCTGAAACCAGATTTGGCAGGAGACAAGGGGGCCTGTGTTTGGGTACAAATAGGGATGCTAGTGTGCTGTGCACTGTCATGCCAGCAATGCATCCCAGTGCCAGCCAGGTATGTGCCCTGAGGTGGGCGCTGTGTAATCCCAGTGTGAGCGGTTTGTGAAACGAGTTTGAGAGTCCAAAAAAGCAGCAGACCCTGCACACAAGCCAAGGCTGCCAGGAAGGGGAGGGAGATTCGTTCGAATTACCAACCCAAAGAAAAATGCCCGCAGATGCCTTCCAGCCAAGGACTCAGTGAACCCTCCACATGGAGAGCAGCCCTCTCAACCACTGAGCACCATCGACCAACGACGAGCCTTCAGTCGACGGTTGGAGGCGACTGAAAGCATCCAGAGACACAAGACATTGGACCGGGGCAATACCAGCAACATCCACCACCATCTGAGACAACAACCCACCAAGAGAGAAAGGAAACCCATCAGGTCCGATGCACCTAACTGCATCAGTGAGCACCATGAGACTGATAGCAGTCCTTGCGGCTCTTTGTGGAGCCCCAGCTACGGCAAGTGACTACAGATAAGAGCCAGGCAAAATTGCATTTTCACTCCAAGGGGTGGGCTTATAGTCATCAAGACCCTCTAACCCAGCTTGGCTGGTCTTAGATAGGGGAAGGGGATTCAGGGCTGGCCGCATGGGCACCTCCAAGGAGGGAAGCGGGGTAGGACTTCGAGTTAGCAGGTAATCTCTCTCCCTTCCTCTCTCTGTCTCTCTCTCTCTCTTTTCCCTGTTAGCATAGGTAACAACCATCCACAGTATCTATTTACCCATTGTATCAAGTCTTGACTGTAAGTCTTAACTGGGGGTGGTCTAAGTCATTAATAAGAGGATTTTGATATTCACTTTCTTGTTTTCCTGTAAATATATTCAATTTTCTTGTTTTTCAATAAAAATAGAGTTTTCTTTGCTTTTGAAGCTTCTGCCTCCTGTGTTTTCCACCACACCATGTTCTGCTACATAAGCTCAGTGTCAGAACCAGGGAGCTGGTGAACAGTAAACCAGGCCAAGCTGCCTGGCCTGCTGTGTTCATCCAGCCTCACATTTTGTTGTCTTGGATTCTCCAGCATTTGCAGTTCCCATTATCTCTGATACAATTTTAACCGCACTCCCTACATTGTTCTGGAATTTATGTGTGAAACAATAATGTAGAGGCTTAACCTGGCCTCAGAATCTGTGGGCACAGGAGGCGAAAGAACTTCAGAGTTCCTACTCCTGATCATTTTCTAAGACTGTCTACTGGATGCGTGCATGTGTGAATGTTCTCTGAGGGCAGAATTTGTTTCTACCATCGTAACTCCATGATTCAGTTACCTTACAACAGGTAATGCAGTTGAATCTTAATTTTAGGTGATCAGTCCGTAGACAGCATTGGCTGAACATTGTGATTTTGTTATTTGATGGCAAGTTTTGAGAAGATTTGTTATTTGAGTTTGCCAGTTGAACTGTGGACTTGCTTTGAAACGTTTTAGTCCTTCAATTGGCTGCAATTTGTACAGTTTTTACTCTATGCTTGATCACACTCATTTTTCTCTCAGAGAATAGTGTGATGTGTTGGAAGTATCTCACAGACTGGTAAACAACTTGATCTAAACCACATGAGCACTCCTTCCATGGCCAGCATGTTGTGGAGTGGGAATTTAACCTGGACACTTCTCAGTCAGAAGCAATATCATCAACAAAATATCTCAGGCTCAATATTTATGTACACAGCTGTGATTGTTCTTCCAATGTATTCATTGCAACCCATACGAAGATATGAAACATTTTTTATAGACCTTATGAGGGTTAATTCCTTTTGTGTCATCTCTTTCTTTGTAGTTTCAGATAAATTAAACTGTTACTCCTATCTAGTTTCAGCATGGACCTATTTTTGATGGGTTTTTCTCTTGTCCTGGTGGCTTGAGAATATATTGTATTAAACCACAGAAACTGGGATCAAGTATCAAATCCCTGATATAATGCAGTGAACTGATCTCAGCTGAGACTTTAGTACAGGCCTTAATATTGGCCTGTAAAAACTTCATAGACATTCTTGTAGAAACTTTGGTGTTAAAGAGGTGGAGCATTTCAATGAGAATTCACGATTCTAGGCTCACAGCTATTCATTTTCTTTGCTAGGTAGTTCTTGTATTTGAACACATGTTATACACCTACTAACTGGGGGATAATTTACCCTGTGAGGAAATTAGAAGGTTTTTCCCTGTCCTCCTTGACTAAACAACCTGTTATACCTTCTGTGAAATAGAAACTTATTTAGCCCTATTTTTGGTTGTTGCAGTTGCACTTTGCAGCAAGCCTGGGCCAGTTTACATCAAAGAAGTAAGCATGCACAGTTTGTGAACATACCTCAGCCAACTGAATGTGGAACTTGCTGAATTTTCTGATCTCTGCTTCTTAATGCTAACTACCTAAAGGCAAGCTCTGTACTCAGCAGTAGGCCTCAGCACATACACACACACACACACACACACACACACACACAATTTGCTGGAAAAGCTCTGCAGGTCTGGCAGCATCTGTGAAGAAAAATCAGAATTAATGTTTCTCCACAGATGCTGCCAGACCTGCTGAGCTTTTCCAGCAAATTCTGTTTTTGTTCCTGATTTACTGCATCCACAATTCTTTCATTTTTCTTTTAGTAGGTCCCAGCAGATTTGTTTGCTGATCATTTTATACAGACAACCCACTTTTTCTTAATGCCTGGCTGGGTCTTCAAGGAAAGCTGAGGAAAAGGGATTTCTGCAATGGAAATTCTTGGACACTGAGGGTGGAATCTATCCAGCCCCTGAATGACATGTGCATGGCAAATCAGCTGAGTCAGTAAGATGAGATCATAAAAATCAGATCCTCAATGCTGAGAAAAAAATGACTGCGGGTTCCATCCAAAGTTTTAATGATGAGATAGGAATCTCGCTAGTGAACAGCAAAGGGAACATCTACGTGCATTAATATCTCATTATTATCCAATCTTACCTCATTGATGTGCAGTTTGCTAATTTCTCAGGCAGTGGAGGAAAACTAGCTAACCTCCATCTTGGCCAGCATTCGCCACCATCTCAGCGCATGCAGTGCCGACCTGCAACTTTTGTCCAACAGGTTGGCGTGCACAGCTTCTCCACATCATCTTCACACATCTCCAAATTTCTGATAATATAGTTCAAAACTTCAGTGATGCACTTTGGAGCTCATAGGTACTCCTCATTGCAATGTCGCTGCAAGGCCACTTTGCATGCAGGGACAAACACCCCAACACACACATCTGAGCACCTCGAGGCACTTAGCCAGCTATCTTATTGTTCACTAACATTGAATCTTCTTGCCTTGCCATTTACTGCAGACACAAAGTTAGGCAGTTGGTCATATTTACTAGCAGCAATCAGTTAAGTGGTTGAACATATTGTTGCATGGCACAGAGCAACAACAATGTCACAGCTGCAGTATGTGCAATTAGGTTAAACAATAAACACACTGCATCTGCTTCAACCAAATGTAGGGCCTTACAATCTAAGGGGAGTAGTCAGCATTCAATTCAAGGAAGACGGTGTTAGTCAAGCCAGTCAATTCAGAGCCATCTGGTCTTATTCCAGTGGCTTGGACATTGCTAGTCAGCATCTTGAGGTTTTCTAGATCAGGAATTCAGCATCACTACATTGCACTGTCAGACATCACTGCTGCTCCAGTGCAAACGGTCCAGGGATTAACAGGAAATCAGTTAGTCAGCTGCAGAGCGATTAGTCAGTTGTCAGTCAGGGTTTTTTGCCAAATCAGACAGGAATGTGGGTCAGTCAGTTCTCGGGTTGCTTTTATTTATTAAAAGTCAAAGTTGATTATCGGGGTGACTACTGTGGGTGGAGAAGTTGTGGAAATCACTAGTGGGGATTGGAATCCTGAGGGGACAATATTGTAAAAGGTGACTCTATATATGAGTGCATAGGAAGACATAGATTACTACAACAGGATGGTGTTCATTGATCATAACCATCACACTGGTTTTGATGGGGCTTTGCATCATGATACTTGGCTAGAGCTAAGGGGGTAAAAGGCAGAAGAAGACTTAATTGAAAGAGTTAAGTGGGCAAGTGTGGAAATTCTGAACTGATAGGGTGAGTGTGAGGAAGAAAACAACATGAAAGTTTGAGGAGTTCACCTACATTGACAGGCACAGTACCATTGATTCTCCAAAACATGGTCTGTGTTGCTTTCCTTCCTCATCTGAATCGCAAATGCTCAATGCGATTGTAAAATGACTCCCATTACACCCAGAGTGGCCGGTGTGTATGATTTTATTGTAGTCTGAGGGAAAGAGCTCTATTTGTGAGGATGTGAGGCTCTTCAAAGGGCAATTGCATAAACAAGGCACTTACACAGTACATATTAAAGAGATCTGTAATCACAGAGTTCTGCTTGTTAACCTCAAGTAGTGACCAACTATTTGAAGTGAAATGTAATGAAATGCCATCTGCATCACCTATGTGTCCTTGAGCACTTTTCTTTTTCATTTTTCTTCCACTACATGTACTGCGAAGAGTTATTTCTGATTAGCAGCAATTGACCTGGTACCATCATCCTACACTGGGCAGGAGACCCTCCAGGAGACCCACCTTCAGAAGGAAACTGGAACAGGTGGCCAAGGAGATAAGCTCCTGAGGTCTGAAGACTTGACAGCTGTGTTATAAGAGGTTGAGCTGAGCTCGTATGGTAGACAGTGTCAGTGGACAACTCACATGATATCTCTTACTCCAACATTGGCCTTTCACACTGTTCAATGCACCATGTCTGAGCATTTTCAGAGACTTTTCGTCATAGAAAGCTCCAAAAAAACTTCACATACATGCTATTAGGCTATCTGTCTCTTTGAATAACCCACCTGCTAGGTTGACTTGCTGCGTCATGCTTCCTTTTTCGAGAGTGCACAGCTCAGGTCATTATTGTCCAAACTTGGAACTCTAGCGATGCATCAGTTGATTAAACTGTGGGAATTAAGATATTATCATTTCAACATTTTTAGGTATGCCTACGTAGATTATATTAATATAGAGAATGCTGCACAGTCTATGTAGCTAATGGTTCACACCTCTGTCTTCCTAGGTTCAAGCAGGTAGGACGTCCAGTACCAACGTGGAACTTGCATATAAATTTTATTCCTTTGTTTATCTCTTCACTTGGAAATTAGTCATCATTCACATCACTTTTTATAGACTATTGGGAAATTTTTTTGACTGGCAACAACATTGCCCAAATTCACTCGAATTAATTCATAATTAGTATAAGTAATTGTATCCAAGATCTTAAATATTTTAAGTGATATTCAGCCATTGTCAATGTGGCAAAGAGAGATGACTCCCAAATGATTTGAATACATTTTATAGCAGCAATAAGCACAAGATTGAGTATAGTAGTAGTCTGAATGTACGGCAAAGGTTTCAAAGATAGAGGTAATAATATTTTGCCTCAGACTTCTATTATTTTCTCTGCTTTTTTTTCCAAGATTGTGATCAGAACAGTTCCAGTGACATCTTTTCTGTATCTTGCCTGGAAGCCGTGTTTTCGCATTTGCACAAACATATTAACACACAAAGATGCCCACATCCATGTACTCACTCTTACTCATATACATGTGCTAACACAATCTGTCTCTCACCTGCACACATGCCTCCTGTGTGACATCTCCAAATGCCCATTGAAGAGCAGGAACATCAGGCTGAGGAGATTTTGAAGGCTTTAAAGATACACTTTGAATCCTACCTTAATGTTACTTATCAACAGTGTATGTCTGACATCAGAGCTCAAGGGAAGAAGGAAAATGTGATAGAATTGATACATCTAACTGCATCCTGAGTGTATGGACAATTGAAAGATCATAGAATCATGGAATGATGATCTGATCAAGGAGAAGGTTGTCATTGTCTTGAGAACACATCTACTAAGAGAGCAGAAATTTCTTTCTTCCGGTAAGGTGGCGGTGAAGTTGAGCTTCTGAGCTGGGGCTCGTCCGCTCCATCTAATTTTCTTTTTGTTTCTTTTTTATTCATTCTTTTCCTTTCTTTTCTTGTTTTATTCTCTTTTATTTTACTTAACTCTTCTGAAGAGCTCGGTCATGGCAACAGCATCAATGGTGTCAAGTAGGCCCAGCACGGACCGGCGGCAGTCAGCATGAAGGCCCAGCACGGACCGGCGGCAGTCAGCGTGAGGGCCCAGCACGGACCGGCGGCAGTCAGCGTGAGGGCCCAGCACGGACCGGCGGCAGTCAGCGTGAGGGCCCAGCACGGACCGGCGGCAATCAGCGTGTGGGCCCAGCACGGATTTGTAGTGGTGGCGCAGAGAGTTTTGGGTTCCCAGTAGCTCCTGCATTGACGAGGCGGTTCCAGTGCCAACTCATGCCTGCTGCAGCAGAGACAAATTTGGGTTCCTGGCTGTGTTTGCATCCAGCACAGATTCATGGACGTGACGACAGAGGAGAGGTTTGAACTCAGTATGAGACCCTGTGGTATTGGCAATCGTTCCATTGGCATTGTGAGCCTGAAGAGGACTCATGGAGGCGGTGAAATTGATTTTGGGCTGGTGCAGTACTTGGCAGCATCAGTGGTGGCTGCATTGGCCAGGCCCAGAGAAGACTCAGCGAGATAGCACCAAACAATGGTGACTCCTGTTTCAGCGTCAACAGTGCATCAAATAAGACTCATGGCTGGCCACCAGGTCCCTGGTTCATGGCAGAGCACTTAACGAGAATGACTGTAAAGTTGAACCTTTTTTTTCTTTGTTTTCCTCTCCTGGCTTTATATTCTATGTTTTGGTTTAATTTTCTGTGTTTTAAGATGGCGTTGGAGAGTGGCGACACTATATTACGCTTCTCACTGTATTTTATAACAATAAATAGATCCAATCAAATCCAATCAGAAATGAACTTAAGAAAGTTGCCAACACATGCAAATGATCTGAGGTTGTCAGTTATTAGCTGCACTGTATTAGTGGGAGAATAGACAAGGCCTTGCATTAAGCTGAGAAACTGAGTAAGAATAACATATTTTAAAAAAGAAAAAATATTTTTCAGAAGGACTTGGGAACAGGATTTAAGTATGGCAGAAGAAGTCATACAAAAGCAAAAAACGCATGCCCAGTGCCAGGGAAGCCTTGCTACAACTGAAAGAAGCAATTCACTTTACTCGCAAATGTTTAGCTGGAAAAGCAAAGCAGGCCTATAAAGACAACAGCTGGAGAGATGTCATCAACGATTCAGACAGATCAAACTCCACCACATAGCAGGTTAGCATCATCAGGTCTAGAGGTGAAAAAAAGCTTGTGACTCTTAGAATGATGACTGCAGAAAGAGATTACCAAGTAAATGTTAAATATCAGACAGACAGTGGTGATTTATGCAATTTCACGTGTTTCACAGTTATTTGTCAGGTAGCTCAAGATGGTTACCCAAAACTGAGCCCTTGAATGTGAAATTGGGGCTGTATCTATATCGCCATTCCTTCATGATTACTGATCAAAATCCTGGAATTCCCTCCCCAATGGCATTGTGGGTCAACCTACAGCATGTGGACTGCAAAAGTTCAAGAAGACAGATCGCCACCACCTTCACAAGGGCAACTAGGGGCAGACAATAAATGCTGCCCCAGCCAGCAATGCTCACATCCCAAAAATTAATAGAAAAAGTGACTGCATCATTCAGGTATTGAATCTGTAACAATACTAAGCTAATCAGACTTAAAATGCTAATCATGATATCCTAGATAAACCACGGATAAAACTTGGAGTAGACCTGTTCATTTTCACAGGAACTGATTCTCTTGTCACCATTGAACACTATTCTGACAACTTCAGAATTTCAGTGACAAACAATGAGATGGTAAAATTTCTGAAAGCACATGTCAGCCATTACAGTATTTCTGACATTGTGATGAATGACAATGGCCTTCAGTTCATGAGTGAATAATTCAGGAATTACATTATGATTGGGAAATTCAACACCAAATAGCATCTCCATATTTTCCTCAGCTAAATGGAAAAGCTGATGTTGATTTGGATATTGCCAAAGGGACCATAAACAAATCGAGCAAATCTGGCACTAACTTGTAGAAGACAATCCTGCAGCGGTGAAATAACCCACTAAAGGCATTGAAAATAGTCCAGATCCAAGCGTCATGTAGCAATATACTTTTCCAATAATGAGAAAAGCTATTGACACCAGAACCAATAACATCTGTGAGTGACAAAATCAAGGTAAAATGACAACGAAAGCCAAAATTGACTTTGATAAGTCATTGTCAGAGCTAAGAATTGGAGAAGCAGTCAGAATGCAAAGCATTCATTAGTCACACTCAGGGCCAGCCCATAGAGCAGCCTAGAGCCTCTTCAGAGCATTTATCATCTCCCTTGTGTGTGGTGAATGTGAATAACTAGAGATATTGCAGCAATCACTGATTTACACATACGAATATAGATTCTGTTACTTCACTGCAGGAAGATCAAGAAGATAAGACCTTGTTATCTGTGGAGTTCAGAATGACCATCAATTCTTGCTGTCCACTGTTTCTCATTAGTGGAAATGAATCAGCAACAACTGTTACTATAACATCATCACCCTCGACATAAATAACACTTCCCGGAGCAGTAACATCATTTTACAAATGAGCAGATGTGAGATGAACAGCCGTCAACAATGTACATGTGTGCCATTAACAGACTTGTGCAACCTAAATATTGTCTATTGCCCTATGGGTTCCCTTACCTGCCTCTCTTGCAGTGACACTCTCCTGTCCCTGACCACTCAGGAATCAAAAGACCATATCATCAAAAATGTGACTACTTCCTGGGATAAAAGTTCTGACAACATTCCCCCTTGCCTTTGAGCCACAATGTCTGCAACTTGGCTTTCAGCTCAACAATGCTAATCTGAAGTCCCTGCAGCTGTAAGCATTTGCAGCAGATGTATTTTGCTTTGGGCAAATGAGCTCCCAGAAACTTCCACATTCTACAATCAGGATACATCACATGCCCAGCTAACTCTAATTTATGTTAATTAATTAGTAATTGCTAATTAAGTAGTTTATTAATACAGACGACTACTCCTAAAATGCTTTAGCACTGTCAATTTGTTTTATATTATGATTGAAATAATGCAGTACTTACAATGCTGACGAATACCTAGTGTCTTCCAAGTAGATTTAAATGAACATATTCAGAAGCAAAGATAATGTACAGGTGCTCTATCTCAATCCAAACATAATATTGTACTGTTTGTGTTAAGGTTCTGGGTGCAAATACAACCTGTTCTCCTTGCTCAATATGATTACTCCAATTCTGTCTCACTAATGTCACACTGCAGGGTGATTTAATAATTTACAAAATTGTATTTTGGCACTGCTGCTGCTTCACTAGCTGCTTGATTTTAGTGAACACTGCTTCTAGTGAATGCTCAATAACACTGCACATCCTTGGCAGCAGGTTGCTGTAACGGCTCCAATGTTAAACTATGCAATAATTTTGCTAAATATTTGACAAATCTAACAAATTGTTGTACTTCTTTTACATCTGTTTATTGCTGCAGTGCTGGTATAGCTCTCACCTTTTCAGAATCCATTCAAAGACCATTTTCTGTCAGAGCATACTTGATTTCAGTCATCTTTAATTGCATTTTCTTCTTGTTCCGATTCAGGTTCATCTGGTGAGTTCTGTCTAGCAGTTGCATTAGTTTGTGATTATGGTCAGCAGTGGCTTTTTCTATTGTGTCTGCGCTTCCTAAATTACTAGATTATTTACTATAGTTTCCACTCTGGGATGAAAACTAACTAGTTCACATTAGCTGCATTGATGCTTCTCTGTAGTTTTGAAATGCCAAACTGTATACAAAACAGTTTGTATCTCCCGAAGGGCATCCCAGATGTAATTAGAAAGCCGCCCCTGTCATTCAGCTTGACTTGCTAGTAATCATCCTTTGTATCTAAGGTAGTACAGATGTTTGCTTTTGCAAGTTATGGAAAAATTCTTTGGCTGTTGGCAAGGGGTAGTGAGATCTTTTTGAGCTTTATGGAGATCTAGGTGTTGATGTATGCTCTCGGCTTTCCATGTTGTTTCACTGACACCAGCTGCTAATTCATTGTGAGATTGTTACTTTCTTGATAACTTTTTCTTCTTTTACAGTTCTTCTATCTCCACTTTAAGGCTGGTCTTGAAGCCAATACATATTTTCCTCAACAGATTGGTCTCACGCTCTCATTTACTTTGAGATTATATTCTTCAGGGAAACATCATAAAGCTGTCACTATATCATGGTACTCTTCTAAGATCTGTTCCATAGTCAATGGGTCAGTGTACTTCGATACATTGCAAATCTCTTTTGGCATGTTGATTGTCACCAGTCCAAGCTTTAGACTTGATCCAGCTGAAATGAGTGGCTTTTGCTTGCTGCCTATGATCCAGAATTCCAGATCTTCATTCTTTACATTGGACTCTCAGAGCAATCTATCCTCTCAGCATAACTATCCTATAAGCTGCAAGCTTATTTTGAGAACTTAATTTTTGGATTGCTATGTTGAGCAATTTCTCATGGGTTTGTGAAGGTCATGACATTGTATGTTGCACTAGAGTTTATCAGCACCTTATATTGACTGGATTTTCACCTCCTCCTTCATCATTCCAACAGTCACAAACCATTCATCACTTATTGATCTTACTGAAGAAACCTGTTATGTGTTTTAGAGATTTATCAGAATAGTCTACCAATAACTCTGCAATGGGTATCTTTACCTGCATGTTGTGCTTCCTTCTAGCCCAACTCTTGTCTGCATAAGGATTCAGCCTCATACAATGTGAAAATTTCTGTCCCTACTCTGGACGTGCTTTCCTTTTTCTTTGTGTGGTGTCCACCACAATATTTGCCTCCTGCCTGTAATAATTCTGCTGTTTTGGCCTGTAATGTTTCTCAACATAATACAGGGCAAGGTCTGTTCTGCCATGAATATGCTTTAACAACTGATTTGTAACTTCAGCTTCTGCTCATGTTGATTACTTCCCTAAAAATAAGTTTCTCTTCTCTCATTTTCTCACTGCAGAATCTCATGCCTAATACAATCCTGTCTTTAATTAGACTGTCCTTTATCACACAAATTCACAGGATACTGTTAACTGTGTCAATGCTTTCCCTTGTGATCAACAGACAGGAGGTATTGCTACAGTAGTACTGAATTTTATCCCAATTGTGATCTTTCCTGTACCACCTGCCGGAGCATCTCCAGTGAGATATAGCTGAAACAGAGATACTTCCTCTCACAGCAACCATGCCTTCACACACAGCCTTCAGTTGATTTTTTTGTCAACCTTCTCTGGGCTGCCAGTATGAAGTTTGCAGATTAGCCTTCAAAAATGGTTCCAATGGTAACTTCCAACCACTATCTGCTGTTAATCAGCTTCCACAGGACTGCCTTTAATTTATTATGAAGTACAACTTACCAACAGAAGTCCAATCACTCAGGCATTTGGTCACAGCACCTAGGAATGACCCTGGTATTGAGATCTTGAGTCAGTCCCTTGGTAAAATCCAGCCCAGAGTCTCAAATGGGGTTGAACCCTCCATCTTCTGATTCAGAAGCAAGAATGCTGTCAACAGAATCGCAGGTGACACTGACATTGGGATGAGAAAAGAGATGGAGTCTTCATAGAATCAATCAGGTCCGGGAATTTTAGCTGACATGTGTAAAATGTGTTTAGTTGAAAGATTTGAGGCCCACTTTGCCAATATTAAACTGCTCGGGCTGATGCTGTCCACTCAGTGAAGGTTTGCACTTAAACCTGGGACTTCTCAGTTGATTCAGTGCCATACCACCTAAATTTCTGTTCAAAATAAAATGACAAGTCAGGGCATTGGAATAGGGAGGGGAAAGCAATATTTCTCTGTCATTAATATATATAGGGGCAGGAACATGTTTCCCAGTTTCAGATAAAGAATGGAGAAAATCTCCCCCTGACCCTTGCAGTAATGAGCTTCTATTGACAGTTAAGTGGGTACAGAATGTCACGCAAGTTTTCACACCACCTCTCTGATCAGATTGTAAATCAGTGGAATACAACAAAATAATACTTCAAATCTCTTCTTCAATCTCTTCTCTCCCATAGTCAGTTAATAAAATTTAGCTTTGTTGTGCAGATTTTGGCAAATGTCTTTTATATCTGTAAAATAGATTTATAAATATTTTCATTTTGAATTGTGAACATTTGCAGTGCGGGAAATGCAATATTAAGGCATTTGAGACTGCTCTGAAATGCGAAATGACAAACTTGGAAATATTTGAAAAATGGCTCTGAGCCTTGGTGTAAGTCAAAGAGGAATTGTTGAGAAGTGTTGGAATATGACCATGGAATGGGTGATAGCGTTAGCGAACAGCCACGTGATATCATTCTTCAAATGTGCATCTGACAATATGATTTTCTCATTTTCAATCTGAATAGGTTAGAGGTTCGATATGAATTGTACTCACTCCTATTGTGCATTGAACTTGATAACAATGGAATTTTTGATCACTTGGAAGTGCTATAGTGAGGAAGACGTTCATTTATTGAAACAAAATGCAGGATTTGGAAGTGGTGTTGATTCTTTTTCCGAGTATTGCTAATACCACATCTACCAAATACTTGTTAATGTAGGATAATTTTGTGAATAGTATTTAGTAAGGTTTATTGCCATTTGTCACAATTTTGCCTTTGAGTCAGCAGTTCATGGATTCAGATTGTGCTCCAGAGATTTGTGTACAACATCTGGACTGCCACTCTAGTTTAGCACTAAAGACGTAGCCAACATCCTTTCTGCATGATCACAGTTGTTCTGAGGGTCTGCGCATTGATTATCAGCATGCCAATGCCATTTACAGCATCGACTTCCATGATTCTGGAAGTGGCTGCCATGCACAGACCTCAGATGCCCACAGAGAACAAAAACTGTTAGCAGGAATGCTGATGGCAGCAATGGTGATGGTTTTTTATCATCATCCCCAGGCTACATTGCACCCATAGTCTGAGATCCCAGGTACTTACTGAGAAACTAAAGCCACAAGATTCCACTGTTTTAAGGAACAGCAATAAACTTTACTATGCAAAGTTAGAAAGGTATACAATTTACTATATATATTTGACATGATATTCTAACATCCATATATAATATAAGGAAAATATGGGTAACAGTCAAACTGTGGTTGAACATACAATGAAGCATAATTAAAGAGCATTTTTGATCAAAACAGATCCCACAAATTTCTCAGCAGCTCTCCTGATGTTAGTGATTCTGTGAGTCATCAAATTACACTAAAACCTGACAAGGGATTCCAATTGTTTCAGAGATAGTAGGAACTGCAGATGCTGGAGAATCTGAGATAACAAGGTGTAGAGCTGGATGAACACAGCAGGCCCAGCAGCAACAGAGGAGCAGGAAGGCTGATGTTTTGGGTCTGGGGTCTAGGCCTGAAACGTCCGTTTTCTTGCTCTTGTGATGCTGCTTGGTCTGCTGAGTTCATCCAGCTCTATACCTTGTTATCCCAAAGGATTCCAATTCCTCACTTTCATAGCTTTCGTTAGGAATTTTGTCAAAAGCCATTTCATCACAGACTGACTCGAAGACTGTTCACGTCGTAGTAGTTCACTCCCAATCGAGCTATGCTGTGGTGGATTCTGGAAACTGTATTCCAGTACCTACCCATGGCATGATTTCAGGTTGTCTGGGGACAGCAAACTTCACCAAGTTGCTAGTGTCCCTACATTTCTCCAAACGTTAATCTTGCACAAAGCAAATACTGTTGGAATATTTAATTATCACTTCGTACATCATTCCATGTCTACCTCATCCTTCAAAAATGAATGAGGCACTTAAGAATACTTTTATGTGTGGAAATTGTTACTTAACCAAAATTGTTTTGAGACCAGTCCTAATTCATTTAATTTCAACATCCTGGTGATTACCATTGATCAGAAATTCAAATGGACTCGCTGCATAAATACAATGGTTACAAGAGCAGGTCAGAGGCAAGGAATACTGCAGTGAGTAACTCATCGCCAGACTCTCCAAAGCCTGTCCACCATTTAGAAGGCATAAATCAGGAGTGGGATGGCATACCCCCAGTTGCCTGAATGAATGCAGTTCCAACAAAACTCAGAAATTTTACACCATCAATGGTTCAGCAGCCTACTTGATTGGCACCACATCCACAAGCATCCATTCTCTCTATCACCAATGCTCAGTAGCAGCAGTGTATACTATTCTCAAGATGCATTGCAGGAATTCATTTAAGAGCTTCAGACAATACCTTCCAAACCCACGGCCATATAGAAGGACAAGGGCAGCAGATGCATGGGAACACCATCACCTTCAAATTCCCTTCCAAGTCACTCATGGTCCTGACTTGGACATAGATTGCCGTTCCTTCACTATGATTGGGTGAAAATCTTGGAATTCACACTTGGGTCAACCCACAGTCGGTGGACTGCAGCAGCTGAAGAAGGCAGCTCACCACCACCTACTCAAGGCAATTAGTGATGGGCAATAAATTTTGGCCAGCTAATAATGCTTACATCCCACAAATTGTTTTTTTTAAATTAATGTGTTAAGCCCACTAAAGTATTCAATGTGATGAACGAGGTATCTGCAACTCAGATAACAAGGTGTAGAACTGGTTGAACGCAGCCAGACAGGCAGCATCATTGGAGCAGAAAAGCTGATGTTTCAGGCCTAGACCCTTCTTCAGACCCTTCTTCATTTGCCATCCGTAGTTTCTCTACTTAAGTTGGCCTGTCCATTTTATATCATGGTCATCCACATTGCTCTTCTTGGGACGTTTCATGACATCGCACATCTCATTTTGTAGGTCCCTCTCAACTATTTTTTTCAAAAAAATGTTCCTTATTCAAGAATCAAATCATGACCTTGTCTGTCTGATTTATCCTGCAACAAGAAGTGAGTAGCTCCATGATTGAGTACGTATACTTGACTGTGTCCTTTTACCATGGCTAAATTTAGGTTTATGGATTCAAAGGTGATTTTTGTTTAGCGTTA
The DNA here is from genome assembly GCF_030684315.1 of Stegostoma tigrinum. Lineage (NCBI taxonomy): Eukaryota > Metazoa > Chordata > Chondrichthyes > Orectolobiformes > Stegostomatidae > Stegostoma > Stegostoma tigrinum. Next base: position 34,609,285 of record NC_081360.1, on the reverse strand, counting down.
ATATTACTCATTCCACAGCAATGTAGATTTGCATATGTTGGTTATGTGACAGTTTAGCTGGTTGACAAATGTTTCAGGCACTTTCAGATTCGCTAATCTGTAATTTTAGCACAACAGAGATTCCAGAAATAACTGAAAGTGAAGCAGGTAAATCCAGAAGATGTGTTCTGTATGGGTAGAGGGCTAAACTTTCATTTATTGAAGGGGGAGAGCAGAAATTTCAATAAAAGCCACAATGGATACAGGGGTTATGATGCAGAGCTGTCTGAAGACTGTTTCTATTGAAGCAGACAGCATATAAACTTGTTAAAATGTGAGGCTGGATGAACACAGCAGGCCAAGCAGCATCTCAGGAGCACAAAAGCTGACGTTTCGGGCCTAGGCCCGAAACGTCAGCTTTTGTGCTCCTGAGATGCTGCTTGGCCTGCTGTGTTCATCCAGCCTCACATTTCATCTTGGAATTCTCCAGCATCTGCAGTTCCCATTATCTCTCAGCATATAAACTTTGTAAGGGCTGCTTATCAATTCAATTTCAGCATACAGACCAATACGAAACTTGAATCAAACTTGCTGCACACTCAACGTGAGGGCCAAATAACATTTGGTCTACAAAATCCATAGCCAGCCCGAACCTCATAAAGATAATTGCTACCTGTTTTAAAGAGGAACTGCTCCCATTCAATGAGAGCTGCAATAACTGTGTCTGGTGCATTATTGGAGACAAGAATTGTATGGATGGAAAATGGAGACATGTTGTGTTTCTGGGAAGGCTGTGAGGGGTGGGGGGGGCAAGAGGTTCTCAAGGTTAACTGTGAAGGGAGTGGGAAATCATAGCAACAGGAATCAATTCTCAGAATCTGGTCCTGAGCAATTAGTTCAATGAACTCATATAGGTGATCAAAGTCAGTGAATGCAGCTCCTTACTGCACCACCAACATCTCATGCTGCTCAATCACTCACTCTTCAGCAATCAGGACTCATGCCCAACACAGCAACGTACTACCTTCCTCTCATTCACATACCAAAATTTCCAGCCTCACTGCCTAAACATGACTCCAGCTTTAAAACTATATCAGGCCATCTTCTAGATACATTGCAGCATACTCATTTGCATTCTTATATCTCCCTCTGTTTTATAGCAAGGTTGCTCATTAACTGTAGGAGCAGCAAAATGCCTCATTGGAAATAGGCACCTCAACAGTGACCGAACCCTCTGAAGGATGGCCAGCTGTGGTTGAGGTCACTGCAACTAATGTTGCTGTAAACAGATTGAATATACAACCCCATTTTATGCTCTTTCTCATATCCCATGCCGCTCTCATCCTGCTGTGATCCTTCCATAAGATGTGTACGGGCAGATGGTATGAATATAGACATTTTGCGTCCCAACCTAGCCCAATCCCTCATCTCATTTTCTCCTGCAAACCTCATCCTGAAGGATGAAAGCTACACCAGAACTTTGAACTCAAGCATCCATTTGATCTGGTAATTGGAGGCACCGGCTCAGATTCAGGCACTGTGGGAACTTCAGAGGGTAGTATACAATGTGGAGAAGCATGTGGTAAGCCACAGGGCACAGATGACTGTGATCATGTTGGGGTCAAGAATAGTTCGTGAGTCAACTCACCAGATGGCAAAGTCTTGGAGGTAAGCTCCCCATCGCATGAGTAATATGGGGACTCTGATGTGGTAATGTACATTTGAAAGCTGATGAGCATGCATACCATGAGGCATTGATGAGTGCATTGGCAGGTCTGCCGCTGAGCCTTTTGACACTGTCAAAGAACTTGGAGGATACTGACACCAATTTGGCATTGGATTTTTTTGTAGACCTTGGAGTCCAGCATTTCCAGCATGGATTTGAGGTAATGGCTTTAATACAGCATCTCGTGTTTGATGTCTCAGTTTTTGCAGTACAGCCAGAAGTCCATGCAATGTCTCAGTACTGCAGTCAAATCCCAGAATCAGGTCATAAAATCCATGTATGATATCGTACAGGCTTAGCTCCTGCCGTTGAGTCTGCAGACATCAGTGCCCAGTACCAGCCTGCAAAACTGTCCATAAATTGTTTTTCAGCAGATTACTGAGATGGTTGAGGCATGTTGGTGCATAAACATGCTGTCTTTTCCAAGGTAACAGCCCATGTGCTCCTATAACGTATCCTGCCTTTCAGGCAGTGAATCCAAATAGTGATTGCAATTGACAAGAAGGCACAGTTTGAAATTTGGCTTCAAGTTCTCAAAGATAGCAAGACCTGCAGATGCTGGAATCAGAGACAGCACAGTGTGAAGCTGGAGGAACACATACAGCCAGGCAGCATCAGAGGAGCAAGAAAGTCGACATTTCAGGTTGGAACCCTTCTTCAGAAAGACGCTTCTAAAGAAGGGTTGCAAACCGTTGACTTTCCTACTCCTCTGAAGATACCTGACCTTCTGTGGTCCTCCAGCTCCTCACTGTGCTGTCTTCAAGGTTCAACGTTCTTTGAGAAAATCCTGCAAGGCCATATGCAGTCTCTCTTGCTGAAAACCAGCAGCCTTCTACCAACCATATTGCACTCCCTTGTGTAAACCTGCACAGGATTACTTGAACAGGCAGAAATGCTTGTAACACACTGAGGGAATGAATGAAGGTGAATAGTTTAATTTTGTATGTAGCCTTAGAAGTTTTGGATGGATAAATTGTCATGGTATTTTTTTTCTACGTAGCTTTTATTCCAGGATTTTGTCTAAGAGTTGTTATGTCGGAGATAGTTTGAAAGCTGTGGAATTGTGAAGTAACTGCAATATGGAAATGAGATCACAAGTAGCTTCTGTTTGAGTTACAGCTCAAAAACAGCTCACCCAGAGCAAGTGGATCCTAGATAACTCACTTCCCTTTCCTCCTCCTCCTCCTTCTAATGTGGCCTCTGAAGACTTGGAGGCAAGGACTGTACCCTCATAACAGAATATAACAGGATTATAGAGGATGCAACAGATTACATGAGCTTTGAAACATGGTCCAGTGAGAGCTGATGATCCCACCTGAATAATCCAAACAGTGAAACTAACTTCAGTACACTGTTTATTTACTCCATGTCTTTCATGATTGTTGAATTGTTCCCATTATAGCACACAGTCCTCTTCACATGATTGGCTGTCAGAGAGGAGTCAATGGGTTTCAGTGGTCACTCAGTAGCCAGTCTCTGAGTGTTTATGTGGTGAGTCCATTTGAGTTTCTGGTCAATGATAACTCCCAGGATGTTGATAGTGGAAGATTCAGTGATGATAACACCATTGAATGTCAAGGGACAGTGGATGTTGATAGTGGAAGATTCAGTGATGATAACACCATTGAATGTCAAGGGACGGTGGATAGATTATCTCTTATTGGTGATGGGCATAGCCTGGCATTTGTATGGCATGAATGTCACTCATGCAACCAAACATATATTTGTTTTTCTATGTTGTGTATGGAGCATACTTTGTTCCAGTCGTGCTCAGAAACTCTCCTTCCTAACTTTTAAAGTATATTGATGACTATCAATATTAATTCTGCCCTGAAATTGAAAATTGAATCAAGATTACTTTCAATTTCCACCCTTCGCTTGTGCCCACCTGCTTCATCTTCAATTCTTCCCTTCCTTCACTTCACCATGTCTATTTCTGAGGAAATGTTGTCAATAAATATTCACCACAGCCTACTAAAACCCACAACCACCTTAGATACATTTCATAACATTTTGCTGTCTTTATCCATTCTTAAGCTTTATCCAACCTCCTTGCACCTCTTCTAACAATGCAAACTTCCTTCCAATTGCTTTTGATATGTCTTCCTTTTCCTCGGCCCGGAGTTCTCTTCAGAATTATTGACAGGTCCTCAATGTCCATTTCATGTACTTCTGTCTCATCCCATCCCCTCCCTCTCAGAGCAATGACAAAATTCTCCTTGTTTTAACTTTGTGTCCTTCAGGCTCCATATTCGATGCATCACCTCTCACCATTATGCTACATCAAGCAGAATACCATCAGCACAACATCCCTTTCCTCCTTGTTTTTATCAGAAATGTAGCATCTGTAGTGTTTTGCTTTTGAATTGATTAAGAGAGGGTGTTAACTGGGATAGCGTGTCCAAAATACACATTGTGCTGTAAAATAATGGTGTTTCTGAGTGACTTTCTAAACTTCCTGACAATTAGGTTTGTCAGAAAATTATTGAAATAAACAATTTTTCAAGTGCTCATCCAATGTTGAAATTGGGTTGCAGTTTTGCTGCAATTGCGCTATTGCATTTTTATTTAATGAACTGCATGTAAATGAAACTGAATTTTATAAACCGGATATAGTGAATTTTTTTTGTCATAGGGAAGAGTAAATTTGGAATTTTTATCTGAAATGCTAAATGAGACACATTCACATCCAGCAAAGTGCTTAATTGAATGAATTGCAGATCTCTTAATAATACGCGTAGTGTTGCTTAAAATGGGAATCATTTGTCTGTGTGTCATCAGTACACTTGGCCACTTACTGATCCATTACCTCATTTCCAATCCTCAGCTTCTAACAAATTGTTTTTTTCTGAATCCTACTTTTTAAAAACAGAACTACATTAGACCAATTAAGCAAATGCTATAACTTGAAATGCCATCATATAAGTCAGCTTCATTTTGAATCTATCTCTAACTTATTATGCAGTAGGAAGCCTTTGACCCCTTTTTATTACTCAGGTACATGTAAGAACAAGAATGATTGGAATGGGGTCACAGTGTCTTATTTAAGTAGCAAGAATCTATTTTCCAAAAATGTCATTTTTTATATTTATTATTTTAATAGCTGTTTTGAGAGAATAAGAAACTGTATAAGTTCTGTAGAGGTAGGATGTCAACCACATATGTACTCTAAAGTAATGGAATCCACCATTAATAATGCCATTAGTGACCACTTTCAGCTGCTCCTCCCAAGTGTAAACTATCTATATGGATTTTGTTTTTGCCATCTTAGTTCATACACGTTCTGTATAACTAAGTTAGTTGTCATCTAAAGCTGAAATAACTCTGCATTGGTGAGACCGAGTGTAGACTTGGAGACCATTTCATTGAGCACCTGTGCTCTGTACGCGACAAAGGACAACACCTTTCCGTCACCAACCATTTCAACTCTCCGTCCCACTCCCTGGGTGACATGTCCATCCTGGGCCTCCTCCACTGTGACAATAATACCACCCTGCAAACTGGAGGAGCAACACCTCATATTCCACCTCAGGAGCCTACAGCCCAATAGTCTAAACATGGAATCAACCAGTTTTAAAATCTCCCCACCCCCAGCCTCTTCCCACATCCAACTTTCCTTCTCATCCTTGCCTCCTTGATCTGACACAACCTGTCAATCTTTTCTCCCGCCTATCCGCCCCTTCCACCTCACTGACCAATCTCCACCACTCCCTACCTGCATTCAACTATCACCATCCCACCTACCTTCCCCAGCCCCACCCCTCCTCTCTCTATTTATTTCTCAGCTCCCTTTCCCTTCCCCATTTCTGAAGAAGGATCCTGACGCGAAACGTTAACTTTCCTGCTCCTCTGATGCTGTCTGGCCTGCTATGTTCCTCCAGCTCCACGCTGTATTCTCTCTGACTCTAGCATCTGCAGTTCTTGCTATCTCTAGCTTCTGATATGTCTGAGTGCTTCAGTTAATTTTTAAATGCAAAAAAAGCTAGTCAATCATTACTTCAATGATTGTAACCATAAAGCAGTATATTATCTCCCACGTCATTCACTGTAAATAACATGTTTTATCTCCTTCAAATCTACAATGAGATTTTGAAAGTTTGCAAGAAATTAATGTCATATTACACCTACCAGACAAGTTTTATTCTTATTATTTCATGTAAAAATTGAAAGAATGAAGAACAAAATAATTTTTGAAAAGTTGCAAATTGGTTTCATTACTCTGGAGAAAATGCCTTAATATTAAATTCCAGGGATGTAACTGAGTAAGCATCCTAAGTAACTAATCACAGCTAATTTCTGGTAAGAGAATACTGTTTTATTACTGAGAGTAACACAATTTCGTAATGTTGCCCAAAAATCATTTAACTTCAACATATTTACAGTACAATGTTGTAAATTTACAATGACATCAGACCAGCAGTGAGGTATGTTCGTGCCCAGACCATAGTAGCATGATGGAAATGGGAATGATGAACAGTAATCAATGTTACAGGTATGTTTCAGATGCTTAGAGCATCTGATAGGAGTCACTTCCACTATTTCATGGCAATTCAACTCAGAACACCCAAAGTGCCATTTAAACTATGGAGATTTACAGAATTATAAGGCTAGTATTTTGTGTAAATAAAAAAAGAGGGCTCATTATAATGGCCAAGGAGAGGGTACAGCCAGTGGTCTCCATCATTTTCCATACTTGCCAGAGACAATTGAAGCGTTTAGATGCCCAGACTTCATTTACATTCCTCAAGGGTCTCACATGCTGGTCTAACTACCAGTCAAAATCTGTAGAGCGAAGAAACACAAAGCAGTCCTTAGGTTAATTAATAGACCTGTCTACATTTATTTATAGACTCTTTTTAAACCTGGCCTTTATTTGATCTTAAGGGTCCCCGGTAAATGTTTTTTGCCATAAAGAAGTAGGTTATAGTTAAAGGCACCTGATGCAGGTTCTGAAATCTTCTCACTTGATGTACTAAGAGTATGCCCTGCCAATGCATGACAATTAAGCTGATTAGGTCTGGACAAGGTTTTCTGAGGTCAGTAAGGAATGTCACCAGTTTGGAAGATGCAAAGACAATTATTGGAAATATTACCAGGAGATACATAAACAGTTTTTGTAATGGTGATAATACATGTCCAGGCCTCATACTAAAACAAGTGATAAGTTTGCTTCATTGTGAGCCAAGATCTTTTTCTCATCCTCCTGTTAGTAACATTAAGAATTAGTAAGAAGATAGTAATAATTTGTGGCACTCTTTTTAAAGATTTGCTTCATTTTCTGCTAAAATAAAGGGCTGCATAATCATCTGTTTCAGTGGAAACGCTTACAAATGCTTGTTAGCGCAAATAAAACCTAGTGTTACAGTTTTGACTCACTCGTAAGATGAGTAAATCATTAGAATCCAGGATGAAGTCCAAAGTCCCTCAGGATTCTAGATTGATAATTCCTTGTCTGTTCAGCAGCCTTAATGTTCAGGATTTGGGTTGTGAGTTTCACAACTTTGATCCTTCAAAGCAAAAGCCAACCCTCAAATCTAATTTGCTCAGATTGATTAACTGGCCATTTATCTATTTAATACACTTAGGCACTTGTTGCACACAAAACATTAGCCTACATTAAAACAGTAATTGCTCTGCAATGTAATTAAGTTCATGCAAAGTGCTTCGGCAGAAATCTAAAAGTTTGTGATAGGGCATGGTACAAACATCAGTGCATTGAGAATCAGCGTTCAAAACCAGTCAGTGACAAATCAGAATAGTAAACTAGCACCATTCTGCAACTTTCCCCCACCCGCTACCATCAATATCATTCCCACTGTACTTCAACCATCCAACACCATCTTGCCCGTAGTATCGACAAGGTGCCTGAAAAAGCAGGGATGTTATTAAATGTGCAAATCAGTATCGTGCAACAATTGATCGGAGAAATAATATCCTAAAAATGATTTGTGCTCAGCAAACTACTAGGGGCTGTTCACAACATGGTGCAGGGAAGCTTCCATTTGTTTCCTATGTTGGGAGCAGAAAGAGCTTCTCTTTGTGCCAAAATATATCGGCTGGGTATTGGTCAGTCCACTTCCCTCTAAAGAGTTTGGCGATCTGTCACTTTAATGTAGATGAGGTTTGGGCCTCTAAATGGATCAACCATTCACTCTACCCATTCAATCCTGACAAGAATGGTCATAGAAGTCCCAAACAGCCAGTTGATCATTAAAATTGCCCTCGTTTCTTGAACTGAGGGAAAAAGGATATCATGTTATTAAACTACAAATCCTAACCTCGGAACTACATTTAACATTTTTGAAGTTCTGCGCTCAACTGCCAGCAAATCTTATCCATATTTACTTAAAGATATTGTTAAACTTAGCAATAATATGATCTTAAGGGTGCAATTAAATGTCTGTTGCTGTAAGGAATTCGAAAGATCATACTTGTAGGTGACTAATTCAATTTATTTTGCAAAGCCATCTCACTTGCTGTGCTAAAGATATGCCCTGAACCACAGTGTCATTCAGCTCTTGACAACTGCGCTGCATAGGTGTGGACAGGGCTTCTTAAGCACTCATTATTAGAAGATAGCATCAGTAAATTGGAAGTCAGAATGTTTTTCGAAAGTTATCAGCAGACAATCAGAACTCATTGCCTAACACCAGAAAAACAGTGCAACACATCTTCTGAAATCAACTTCCACCTATTTCAAAATGTTAAATTAACATTAGTGTGTAAAATTAAAGATCCTTTTAATAAACAATGGTTACAAACCAATAACAATTTAATCAAATAAACATGCAACTTTAAAGAATATGGACAATTTGGCTGTCAGTCTTATGTTATAAAAGGCAACATGTAAAACAAACAAATTCAGTTAAGCTTTCCAGAAAAAACTTTGCATAACACATCATTTTGAAATTTGTTTATAAAATGCCATGTCACCCAGCTCTGGGGCACTACAGATTTTCCACAAATGCTTTCATATATAACTTAAGAATTTAAATATCTAATCACAATTCAGAAAGTGTATGGTGTTTTGATGATACATTTACATAAACAGTCACTGAAGTTCTCTGCATTCCAAAGGCGTTGTTCTTTTTTCTCCTCCTGTTTCATAATATAAATTCTGTTGGCAAGTCAACTGGCTATACCATCATAACCACATACTTTGTATAGAGCTAAAACAAGACTTCATCTACCTTGGTGAGATACTCAAATTTAGGTGTTCAATTGGTTTGAAATGATGTGTGTCATTTCACGATCTGTAGAATTGTCATTATGTTTTTCTTGGCCAGTACAAAAAAAAATTTCTGCAGGCTATATTTGCAGATCTATCACATCAAAGGATAGATCAATTTACCCATGACCCATTTGAATTGCAGAAGCTGTAAGCTTGAAATCTCTTTTGCAGATCAGTTTTTCTTTATAAAAAAAATCTCTCTGCTGAGACTCTCGCTTTCTGTCAGTAAGTTCATTCCTATCTGAAATTTAAGAAAGATTCATTAACTGTGGACCAGATGTGATACTGTATACTTAAGGTTTTTAACTCTTGTTCACCTTATTTCTTCTTACCAAACAATTGAAAAGAAAATAGTACTTACACTTCAGTTCAGAGTACATTGCAAATAGCACGATTAAGCTCTTCCTAGAATTCATATTTATTGAAATCTGAATCCTTCAGCCAATTCTGCAAGTATTTCCAATTCTTCTGTAGTATAGATGCCATTCCACACTATCAGGAAACCCACATCCAGGACACCTACCTATGTTTGTCAGCATATTATGACATGTCTGAGGCACAGACAAATGGAAGCAGGTAAAATATTGTTGGTACTAAGACAAGTAAGCTTCTTGCGCAACACTGGACTCACGTTGGGTTAGTACAATAGTAATAAGCAGTGAAATACTTGCATAACACTTTCAACCTAATGAAAGTGCTTCACAGGAGCATTATCAGCAGAAAAGAACAAGCTTCATTAGGTCAGATGACCAAAAGAGTGGTCAAAAGATTGGTTTTAAGAAGTGCCTTTTAGAAGGAAAGCGAGGAAGAGAAGCAGACAGGTATAGGGAGGAAATTCCAGAATTGGGTTTGAGGCTGATGAAGACATAGCCACAAATGGTGGGGTAATTATAATTGGAAAAGTATGAAAGATCATAACTAGAGGGGCACAGGCATCTCCGATCATTGCTTATCTGCCCCTGTGTTGTGTGCATTGGTCTTCAGCAGTATTGTACCTGATGATGCAATGTTTATGTTAGCTCCCATCACATAAGAACCTGACATAACATGACATTGAAAGAATCTGTTATTAATTTTATTAAAGCTCCTGGTATATATTTTTATAACAATCATGAATGCCTCAGGTCTGGCCTAACATTAAACTATCCATATAGAAACAGTAGCATGCTTTCATCAGCATGTCATACTTCAAGTGGCCTCAATTAATTTATAGATTGAGGCCTTTATATCCTCAGGTTACATACTTTCATTTAGTGAGGATATCATAAGCATGTTTCTTAAAGCTACATTACATATTAACTGAGACTTAACACAGCATTCCTTTTTTCCAAGGAGAAAAATACCCAAAACAGATATATATGGTTACATGTTGTCAATTTAATAATGATACAAACAGGTAAAATAGAATTTAAAAGATGAACAATTCAAACTTTAATGTAACAATTTGGAGTATTTATGCATCCTGATTTGGTAATCGTGTACCTGTCTGAAGAGGCATATCTTAATTTCTATTCTTCTTGGTTGATAACTTGGTTGTCTTGCTGCTGGGTGCTGGCATCATCACACAATCATCATTGGCATTTTCTTGCTTATTCTCTTTGAGATCATTGGTATGTTATGTTTGAACTGGTTTTTCTTCCTCCATAATACAGCATCATAATTAGTATTGAATTTGATTGGTTTTGCATGATGCTTATTTTAGAAACCGATGCTAGTATGCAGGTATTTAGAACATAGAACATAGAACATAGAACATAGAAAAGTACAGCACAGTACAGGACCTTCAGCCCACGATGTTGTGCTGTGGAATAATCCTAATCCAAAAATAAAATAACCTAACCTACATTCCCCTCAATTCACTGCTGTCCATGTGCATGTCCAGCAGTCGCTTAAATGTCACTAATGACTCCGCTTCCACGACTACCACTGGCAAACTATTCCATGCGCTCACGACTCTCTGGGTGAAGAACCTCCCTCTGACGTCTCCTCTATACCTTCCTCCTAACACCTTAAAACTATGATCCCTCCTGGCAGTCAATTCTACCCTGGGGAAAAAGTCTCTGGCTATCGACTCTATCCATGCCTCTCATTATCTTGTACACCTCGATCAGGTCACCTCTCTTCGTCCTTCTCTCCAGAGAGAAAAGTCCGAGCTCAGTCAGCCTTTCCTCGTAAGACAAGCCCTCCAGCCCAGGCAGCATCCTGGTAAACCTCCTTTGCACCCTCACTAAAGCCTCCACATCTTTTCTGTAATAGGGCGACCAGAACAGGACACAATATTCCAAGTGTGGTCTCACCAGGGTTTTGTAAAGCTGCAGCATAACCTCGCGGCTCTTAAACTCGATCCCCCTGTGAATGAAAGCCAAAACACCATATGCTTTCTTAACAACCTTATCCACCTGGGTGGCAACTTAGAGGGAGCTATGCACTTGAAAACCAAGATCCCGCTGTTCCTCCACACTGCTGAGAATCCTAACTTTAATCCTATATTCAGCATTTAAGTTCGACCTTCCAAAATGCATCACTTGGCATTTATCCAGGTTGAACTCCATCTGCCATTTCTCAGCCCAGCTCTGCATTCTGTCAATGTCTCGCTGAAGCCTGCAATAGCCCTCAATACTATCAACAGCACCTCCAACCTTTGTGTCATCAGCAAACATACTAACCCACCCCTCAACCTCCTCATCCAAGTCATTTATAAAAACTGTCAAGAGCAGATACCCAAGAACAGAGCCCTGCGGGACACCATTCAGCACTGACCTCCAGGCAGAATTCTTACCATCTACAACCACTCTCTGTCTGCTGTCAGCCAACCAATTCTGAATCCAGACAGCCAAATCACCCTGTATCCCATACCTCCTGACTTAATGAATGAGCCTGCCATGGGGAACCTTATCAAATGCCTTGCTGAAGTCCATGTACACTACATCCACTGCTCGACCCTTGTCAACCTGTCTTGTGACTTCCTGAAAGAACTCAACAAGACTTGTAAGGCATGACCTGCCCCTCACAAAGCCATGCTGACTCCCTTTAATCATGCTATGCTTTTCCAAATAGTCATAAATCCTATCCCTCAGAATTCTTTCCAAAACCTTGCTGAGCACAGACGTAAGACTGACTGGTCTGTAGTTTCCAGGGATTTCCCTATTCCCTTTCTTGAAAAGAGGAACAACATTTGGTGCCCTCCAATCTTCCGGTACGACTCCCTTAGAGAGTGAGGAAGCAAAGATCTTCGTCAGCAGCTTAGCAACCTCCTTTCTCGCTTCCCGGAGCAACCTAGGATAAATCTGGTCTGGCCCTGGGGACTTATCAATCTTAATGTTTGCCAAAATTTCCAGCACATCAACTTCCTCAATCTTGATCTGTTCAAGCCTGTTTTCCTGCTCCTCAAAGTTCTCATTCACAACAAAGTCCCTTGAAAACCGAAGCAAAAAACTCATTTAGGACTTCCCCTATCTGCTCAGATTCCACGCACAAGTTCCCTACGCTATCCCTGATCGGCCCTACATTCTCCCTGATCATTCTCTTATTCCTCACGTATGAGTAAAATACCTTCGGGTTCTCCCTAATCCTTCCTGCCAAGCCTTTCTCGTGCACCCTCCTGGCCCTCCTCAGTCCACTTTTGAGCTCCTTCCTAGCAAGCCTGTAATCCTCTAAAGCTGTGCTAGACCCTTGCTTCCTCCACCTTATGTATGCTGCCTTTTTCTTTTTGACAAGAAGCACCTCTGTACCCGTCATCCAAGGATCCTTAATCTTACCCCTTCTTACCTGTCTCAGAGGAACAAATTTATACATCATTCGCAACAACTGCTCCTCAAACAGCCTCCACGTGTCTGCTGTGCCCTTTCTGTGGAACAATTGCTCCCAATCTGTACTTCCCAATTCCTGTCTGATAGCGTCATAGTTTCCTTTACCCCAGTTAAATATCTTCCCCTGGTAACTGCTCCTTTCCCTTTCCATGGCTATGGTAAATGTGAGGCTTTGGTGGTCACTGTCGCCAAAGTGTTCTCCCACCACGAGATCTGGCACCTGTCCTGGCTCATTGCTGAGCACCAAATCCAAAATGGCCTCCCCCCTCATTGGCCTGTCCACATACTGAGTAAGGAAACCCTCCTGAACACACCTGACAAAAACGGCTCCATCCAAACCATCTGCACTCAGGAGTTTCCAATCTATATTGGGAAAGTTGAAGCCACCCATCACAACAACCCTGCTACGTTTGCAGTTTTCAACAATCTGCCGGCCAATGAGTTCTTTGATCTCCCTACTGCTGTTTGGGGGTCTGCAGAAAACCCCCAGTGAGGTGACTGCTCCCTTGCTGTTCCTAACTTCCACCCATACTGACTCAGCCGATAAGCCTTCCTCGGCAACCTCAGCCCATACCACCTCAGTAGATGAATCCTCATCAAAGGTTCTTTCAGCTGCCGTTATACTGTCCTTGACCAACAAAGCCACACCTCCCCCTCTTTTACCACCTTTCCTGACCTTAATGAAAGATCTAAACCCTGAACCTGCAACATCCATTCCTGACCCTGCTCTATCCATGTCTCCGAAATGGCCACAACATCGAAGCCCAAGTACCTATCCAAGCTGCAAGCTCACCTACCTTATTCCGGATATTTCTAACTCACATTCCCGCCACTGCATAGTTGTGGAAATTCTCTATCTGCTCACAGTTTGAGCCCTGCTTTCATTCCCCTCTGTCTTTGAAGAAGAATACCCTGAGTCTCTGAATGGTTAGATAAATGTTCTGGGCAAGGCTATTTGTACTTTCCTTCTAAGCATAAATTGTGGTGGGGATGGTAGACCTTTCTCTCACTGAAAATTCAATGATACAATATGAAGATCTTGTTTCACTCCTCAATAAATGTATAAAATTATGAGTGGCTAGATAGGGTAGACAGAAAGAAACTTTTCCCCTTGACGGAGGGATCAATGACCAGGAGACATAGATTTAAGGTAAGGGACAGAATGTTTACAGGAGATGTAAGGAAAATCTTTTTCACTCAGAGGATGGTGGGGAAATCTGTATCTCTCTGCCTGTAAATGTAGGAGAGGCAGAAACTCTCATAATATTTAAAAAGTATTTAGATGTTAACTTATGATGCCAAAGCACACAAGGCTATGGACCAAGTGCTAGAAAATGGGATTAGAATAATTAGGTGGTTGTTTTTGATCGGTGCAGACACAATGAGTTGAAGGGCCTTTTTCTTTGCTGTCAATCTCTGTGATCGGTGATTTGATAGTACGTGCCATATGTTCTACTACACCACGAGATAGAGGGTAATGGGGTGATGATGTGATATTGATCTCTCCAGACTTAGTGCACATATCTTGAAATGGTTTGCTACTTGTCTGTTGTCAGACACTATCCATTTGGGTACACTGAAAAAAATGAAAATGGCAGTCAACAATGCAGTGATGGTTGTACTCATTTTGCAAAGTCACTGAACAATGGGAAATTTGGAGAAGTAATCTGTCACGAGAATGTAATCTTGCCTGTATACTGTGAATATGTTTGTCGATATTTTTGTCCAAGGAGTGGTGAAACATAATGTGGATAGAGCGATTCCCTCTGTTGCTGAGGTTGGCAATATGGCATGCTCCTCATACATTCACATGTCATTAAATTTCCTGATAAGTTTGTGTACTGGCCAGGGATATATGTGCTAATGTTTTTTTCTGTTCATTGTACGTGTCCTTGCTGTAACATGGTCATGATATCCGAGTACAGTTCATTTGGTATCATAAAAACATAGAATCCCTAAAGTGTGGAAACAGGCCCCACGGTCCAAGAAACTTACACCGACACTCAAAGCATCCCATCTAGAACCATCCCCCATAATCCACCTAATCTATTCATCCCTGAACACTATGGGCAATTTAGCATGGCCAGTCTACCCATCCTGCACATCTTTGGACTGTGGGAGGAAACCAGAACACCTTTAAAATGATTTGCCGTGATGTCCACGTGATGTGGAGGTGCCAGCATAGACTGGGGTGGACAGAGTCAGAAGTCACACAACACCAGGATATAGTCCAAGATAACAAAGTGTGGGGCTGGATGAACACAATTAGGAGCACAAAAGCTGGCGTCTCGGGCCTAGACCCTTCATCAGAAAACCAACAGGTTCATTTAAAATCATAACCATTCAAAGTGCTGCCCACTTCACGTGATGAAGAGGCAGTACTTCAAAAGCTAGTGATTTCAAATAAACCTGTTGGAGCATAACCTAGTGCTGTGGGACTTCTGATTATGTACACAGTTCATTCATGCATCAGCAAAATAGGTAAATGTTCTCAGATACTTTTTCAATGTCAAAGATAACATTCTTTTGCAATTTTCATAGTTGTTCATCTTTGGCAATTTCCAGTTGGAACTGTTCACTCTGGTTCTGACCAAAATATATCCTTAAGATCAATCTTAAGAATGTCTCAACTTTGAGCCACTTGTGGTCTGTACCACCACAGGGAGTACAATTTGAACCAATTGGATTGTGACTAAGAGGAAATTACTGCAGTTGCTGAAATCTGTATTGAAAACAACCAATGCTGGAGATCACAGTGTATCAGAAAGCATTATTGGAAAGAGACCAAGTTAATGTTTCGAACCTAGATGACTATTCATCAGAGCTCCCTGGATTGTGATTATACTGAGATCTGTGCAATCTGGTACTCCTGCAAATGCTATATTATTGGTATGTACTGGTTAGAAGATTTCGGGGAACAAAGGTGAACATGTGTATTGCCACTGCAATGTGATTCTGCCAGTGCATGGAACTGGTGATCTGTTAGACGCTGACTGACGGTCTCTCATAGCTTGCATCATGGAGTGGCATATGTGGAGATATATCTTTCAGGATGCATCATTGTAATATGCTGGCACTAAATCCGGTGTAAATTTTAGCTTTTACTGTATGCCATCCTGCCTTTTCAGGGCATACAATGTTAATGGTTATTGCTTAATGTTAATGTCTCTGATCACATTATTCATGCCTACTATCCTTTGGTGCCAAATGATTTGTTGTAATGAAGAACACTGGACAGCTTTAGCTTGGGCACAACAGGCCACATCTGTAATGGACCTTATTGGTTTCGTACACTTTGCTATCTAAATTATATAATAATAATTATAGGCCTGCGATTATGGATTCATGTTGGTAGCCATCTTCCAGCAATGGATTAATTGACTGGCACGTTTTCTTACTCAGAAGATCCATCCTGAAAGTTTTAAACAGCATAAAGCTAATTACTTATACAAGGAACCTTTCTGAAAGTTCTTTGGAGAAAGTTTGTTGTCATAACATTTTGCAACAAACTCATTAACAGACTATTGGGGCTTCTGACTGTGTGATATAATTTGCATTTTGTTCACCCTGAAATAAGTTTATACCTTGAACTAGTCTTTGGATAATATATGGAGATTTTCTGGATCTTTCTGATCAACCACAGAAAGACTGGATGTATTCATCCAGCAAAGCTCCTCCTTGCTGATATTAAATTAGATTTGCAGAGATCTTGTCTCAGGATTATCTAATGCTCACCTGCAAAATAAAACCATTTATGTTGCTTGAATAGCAGTCATTCAGTAAATGAAATCATTTGTTGCCCATCCATATTTAAACACTTACCTTCTATTACCCAGTGATGATCTACTGCTTTTACTAAATAAAATTGAGTTCAGATTTGTTTGCATCTTTTTTTAAATTTGAGTTTGCTTTCCCTTTCCTTCCACTCTCTTTATTTTCCTTCTGTTTTCTTTTACTTCACAATATTTTACAACCCCTTTATTGAGTGTAATGACTTTGAGACTATGAAGAAATACAGTCCTATCCTAGCGTGTTTAAGCCCTGTGTTTGTGCCAAATAAGGAACAATTATTTCAAGCCTGTATCTGTTAAGGCATCAAATTGGGAAGTCAAAAAAGCAGAAAAACCTCTGCATGTAGGTTAGCTGTTTTGTAGAAGCTATAATTTTGGCCGGTATAGTTCAATATTTAAGGTGAAAGTATCTCTTGACTGCTGTTTTTCACTTTCAAATCAGAAAGTAGCTCCATAGATTTTTTTTATAAAAATGAGAGATAAGGTTTCTAGCTTGACAGATTTTAAACTTTAAGCAGAGAAAATGCTGGCTGTTTAATCTGTAGAATTGTACTTGCAGAAGCTAGTGCTGTACGTTTTCCAAATGCTTTGATGTTCAAGATTGTTTGATCTTCACTGAAGATTCCAGGTATCTGACACTGAGCACTTGGATTTTTTTCCTGAGTGCCCACTGCAGCTTATTGTGCTGACATCATAATCTCCACCATATTGCAGGCCCCTACCTTCAGCAGAGTATTTTCACCTTGTGGTTATGTCATACTTATATTAATCCCATAACATGAATTCTGTATGTTGATAAGATACAGAAACAGTCGATATTAGTAACAGTTCCTGGAATATATACAATATACACAGTCACAAGTACTTAAGTGTCTGCACGAATACTACGTTGCTGGGCTACAAGTAACGGCATGCTTTCATTAGCTTGTCATGCTTCAGGATGCCCTAGTTAAGAGAATGCTGAAACCTTTAAACTGTCAGGATGCATGGTGTGATATGGTGGTGATTCCATGAGCATCTCTCCTAAAAGTATATTGCACTCTAGTTGTGAGACATAACACAACAGTTGTGAAGCTGTGAAAGGTTATAGAGACAGAAGGAAGGAAAATTTCCATTTCATAACAAGAGATATTGCGTGGCTGGACTTTTCACCCTTTTAACTTTTGGCTCTGTTCAATCTTTTAATTCTGAGTTTTGTAACCAAGTTGGCACCAGTGAATGGCAACTTCGTGAACTTTTCGTTGTACTTATGTATTTCTATACTTAGTACGTGCGACAAGATAAATCTAAATCTAAATCTAAATCTGTTTGTGATAAAAGGACAGAAACAATCATGGGTGACTTTACTCTGCATAAAAAACAAAGGAAGTGCAGATTAGAAATTGTAGCCTCAAAGAGGAATTTAAAGAATAGTTTTGAACTGGTTTCTTAGAGCAACATATTCTAGAACCAACCTGAAAGCAAATTTTGCTAGAATTGCTTTGGTAATGCATAATATGACAGGATTAATTAATGAGTTCAGAATAAAGGTATTTCCAGGTACAGGCAAACATAAGAATTTTATATCCAGTTTGAAAGGGAAGTAAGTAGGTGTAAAATTAATATTTTAAATTTTAAAGAGGCACCTATGCAAGCAAGACAGTTGAGGAAGCTGCAGTGAACTGAGATATTAGGAGAAGATCGATCAGTAGACAATTAGTGGTTGACATTTAAAGGAATGTTTCAGAATACTTCGTAAAAGTACATCCCTACTCTGAAATGTAATCTCATGGAGAGGACCCACCATCTGTAGTTAATAAAGCAAGTTGAGGAGAACATCAAAGTTAAGTGCAAATAATTGCCCAAATATATGTGGCAAGTGATATGACAGGTTTATCACATTGAACAGCAGAAAATGAATTTTAAAAAATCAGTGCAAATAAATTAAAGCTTGGGAGGAAGCTAGCTAGAAATGTAAAAACAGATAGGAAAAGTTTACAAAGGTATCTAAAAAGATCAAGACTTAACAGAAAGTGCTGTACCAATAGAAGATGAGAACTGGGGAAGGGGGATGTTTGGGGTGGGGAGGTGCGTGCAGCAATGGAGATAATAATTCATAATACAGAAATTACAAATGTAATGAATAGAAATTTGCTTCTGCCACAATTGGAGAGGATATCAAAGAATATCTATAAATCAGGAAGTTGTGGGAAGCGAAGAAATTGGAGAAATTTTTAGTGGTACGAAACAAACTAATAAGTTTTCGGGCCCCCATGGACAACCATAAGGTCTTAAAAAAAGGAGGCTAATGGGACAATAAATGTGTTTGTTTTAACTTCCCACAATTTTAAAAACTCTAGATAAGCTCCACGGTATAGGAGATAACATACTAACATGGATAAAAGATTGTTTGGCCAGCAGAAAACAAAGTTTATATAAATGGGAGATAACAAAGTGGGGAGCTGGATGAACACAGCAGGCCAAGCAGCGTCTTTGGAGCAGGAAAGCTGACGTTTCTTAACATCAGCTTTCCTGCTCCTAAGACGCTGCTTGTCCTGCTGTGTTCATCGAGCTCCACACCTTGTTATCTCGGATTCTCCAGCATCTGCAGTTCCTATTACCTTTCATATAAATGGATCTTTTTTGATTATCAGGAGTTAATGAAAGAGCATTGCAGTGGTCGCTTCTGGGCCTCCACATGTTATAAATAATATCAATGACTTAGATGAGGCTTTTGAAGGCAAGGTAGCTAGATTTACAGATACATAAAGATCAGTAAGTATGTTGTAATGATGATGCAATAACTGAAAAATAATAAGTTAAATGAATAGGCAAAAATCTTGTACATGGAGTAAAATGTGGGAAAATGTGAAGTTTTCAGTTTGATAAGTAAATTGAAAAAAAACAGTATTATTAAATGGTAAATGACTGAAGAATTCAAACTTTTGGAGGAATCCAGATGCATGAGTTATGTAAAGTTAGTACGCAGGTACAGCATGTGATTAAGAAGCTGAATAGCATGCAATATCTTATTATGAGAGGGATTGATCATAAAAGTAAGGAGGTTATTTCTACGTTATAGTGGGAATTTGTGGGAGCATACCTCAAATATGGTATGGAGTTTTGGTCTCCTTATTTCTGTAAGGATGCAAATGTGTTAGCAGCAGTTAAAAGGAGATTTATGACATAAGTAACTGGAATAAGCATTTTGTCTTAGGAGCAAAGATTAGACAGGCTGGATATGTTTCTAATGGATTTTAGAACAGTGAGTGGTGATTTGTTTGAAATTTGTAAGATTCTGGGTAGTCTTGACAAGTCGAAGTGGAATAGATGTTTATTGTCTGAGGTAGATCCAGAACTGGGGAACATTGATTTAAAATTAGACACTACCCTTTTAGGACAGAGAGGAAATATTTTCCTCCACTATGTGTGAATTTGGAACTTTCTTAATGGAGGCAGTATCACTATTTTTAAAGTGGAGGTTGATATGTTCTTGTTAGACAAGAGAATCAAAGGTGTTGGGGTAAATGGCAATGTGGAATACAAAATATAAACAAATCACCTTATTGAATCGTGGAGTAGGTTTGAAAGGGTGAATAGCTTATTTCTGCTCCTATTTCATGTTTTGTATCAATATGGTGTTATATTCCTCAGAATATATCAGATTCACATACAATTACTTAATTTAATATGCAGTGACTTGGAACAAATACAATAACTGCTTTACTTGTGGCAGTGACCAGATAATTTGATATGATTAACATTGTTTTAGGAAGAAAGATTGGAAAATATCTCTGTCCTCTTTCAGTAGCTCCATGAGTTTTTTCAACTGAACAATTGTTAGACAGAACCTCTGAGTAACCCTAACCCTATCGCAGCCCTTCCAGGTCTTCACCATCCCCCCAGACCTCCCCTTCACTGAGGATGAATGGTCAGTCCTCAGTAAAGGGCTCACCTTTGTCCCCCTCCACTCGAAAATCAACGAATACTGCTCACGCTTGGACATTGAACAGTTTTTCTGCTGTCTCTGCCAATGCCTCTGTGCTTACTTCTTTAATCATGAGCCCAACCCTCCCTCTACTGACTCCTTCTCCCGCCTCCAACACACTCCGTCCTCTTGGACACCACCCAAGGCCTCCTACCCTCCCTCGAACTCTTCATCTCCAACTGCGGTTGAGACATTAATCCCTTCAACCTCTCCAACCCTCTCATCCACCCCAACCTCTCCCTCACAGAACATGCAGCCCTCCACTCACTCTACTCCAATCCCAACCTCACCATAAAATCTGCGGACAAGGGAGGCACAGTTGTAGTATGGTGCACTGACCTCTACATCACCAAGGTCAGACGCCAGCTCTCTGACACTTCCTCCTAACGCACCCGTGATCATGACCTTACCCCCGACCACCAAAACATCATCTCCCAAACCATTCACAACCTCCTCGCCTCAGGTGACCTCCCACCCACAACCTCCAACCTCATCGTTCCCCAACCCCGCACAACCCGCTTATATCTCCTTCCCAAAATCCACAAACCTGACTGCTCTGGTCGACCCATTATCTCCACCTGCTCCTGCCTCACCTTCAATTATCTCAACTCCATTTTCTCCCCCTTGGTTCAGGAACTCCCCCACCTGCTGACATCTCCGTACTGTGACACCACCCACGCCCTCAACCTCCGCCAAAACTTCTGATCCCCTTGTTCCCAACACCTCATCTTTACCATGTACGTCCAATCCCTATGCACTTGCATTCCCCATGCAGATGGCCTAAAGGCCCTCCGCTTCTTCTTGTCCCGCAGGCCCATCCAGTCTCCCTCTACTGATACACTCATTCACCTAGCTGAACTCATCCTCACCCTTAATAACTTCTCTTTCAATTCCTCCCACTTCCTACAGACAAAGGGTGTGGCCATGGGTACCTGCATGGGTCCAAACTATGCCTGTCACTTTGTACGATGCGTGGAACAAACCCTCTTCCGAAGCCACACTAGCTCTAAACTCCACCTCTTCCTCCATTACATCGATGACTGTATTGGCGCCGCCTCGTGCTCCCATGAGGAGCTCAAACGGTTCATCCACTTCACTAACACCTTCCACCCCAATCTTAAGTTCTCCTGGAAAATCTCCGATACCTCTCTGTCCTTCCTGGACCTCTCTGTTTCCATCTCTTGCAACCACGTTGAAATCGATATCCATGTCAAACCTACCGACTCCCACAGCTACCTAGAATACACCTCCTCTCACCCACCTTCCTGCAAAAATGCCATCCCCATTCCCAATTCCTTTGTTTTCACCACATCTGCTCCTGAGATGAAGCATTCCACTCCCGTACATCTCGGATGTCCTTGTTTTCAAGGACCGCAACTTTCCCTCCACAGTGGTCGAGTACGTCCTCGACTGTGCCTTTTGCCTTTCATGCAACTCATTCCTCACAATCCCTCCCTGCAATCACAGCCAAAACAGAAACCCCCTTGTCCTCATGTATCGCACCACCAACTTCCGGATCTAACACACCGTCCTCTGGCACTTCCGCCATCTACAATCTGACCCCAGTAGCAAAGACATTTTTCCCTCCCCACCCTTATCTGTGTTCCGGAGGGACCAGTCTCTCCGTGACTCCCTTGACCGCTCCACACTCCTCACCTGCCCCACCACACCCAGCACTTTTCCCTGCAACCGCAGGAAGTGCAACACCTGCCCCTACACCTCCTCCCTCAGCCACATTTGAGGCCCCAAGAAGACTTTCCTCATCAGACAGATGTTCACCTGCACATCTGCTAATGTGGTATACTGTATTCGCTGTACCCGTTGTGGCTTCCTCTATATCGGGGAAACCAAGCGGAGGCTTGGGGATTGCTTTGCAGAACACCTACGCTCGGTTTGCGACAACCAATTGCACCTCCCAGTCACGAACCATGTAAACTCCCCCTCCCACTCCTTGGACAACATCCATCCTGGGCCTCCTGCAGTGCCACAACGATGCCACCCGAAGGGTGCAAGGACCAGCACCTTGTATTTTGCTTGATAACCCTGCAGCCCAATGGTATCAATGTGGACTTCACAAGCTTCAAAATCTTCCATTCCCCGACTGCATCCCAAAACCATCCCAGCTCATCCCTGCCTCCCTGACCTGTTCTTCCTCCCACCTATCCACTCCTTCCACTCCCATCTCCTACCTACCAGCCTCATCCCACCTCCTTAACCTGAGAGTCCTCCCTGGACTATTACCTCCCTGCCTCCCCACCTACATTCACCTTTACTGGCTCCATCCCCGCCTCTTTGACCTGTCTGTCTCCTCTCCACCTATCTTCTCCTCTGTCCATTTTCTATCTGCCCCACCCTCTCTCCCTATGTATTTCAGAATCCCCACCTCTCCCTCTCTCCCTATTTATTTCAGAATCCCCTTCCCCTCCCCCATTTTTGAAGAAGAGTCCAGACCTGAAATGTCAGCTTTCCTGCTCCTCTGATGCTGCTGGCCTGCTGTGTTCATCCAGCTCTACCCCTGTTACCTCCGTTATTTGCCTTGTCTGAGAGTGAGTACGACCAAAAAATACACGACCGCATTAAAGGTGAAACTTGAAAACTCTCTGTAAGAGCTGTATAGACGTTTTTAAAAAAAATTTAGACTTGTTATGTCAAGATTACTATTACTTGTAACTCAATAGTTTCTAAATATACCATTCAGAAATTTACCCATGATAAAAGTTGATCAGTTTGGGAATTTAGTCTTTCTGTTATTTTAAAAATGGTAATGATGTCAATAACTCATTCATTCTGCTGCTGTGGTGATGGTAAAATATTGTTGAAAGAGATTTTTCTGTATCAAGCCATTTAACTTAGGGATTCCTCATGGTCTTAGGAGTCTTCTTATCAGTTCTGATACATTCTTGATGTAAGGCAGTGTGGCCATTATGTTAGGTCATACTGTGTCCTCTTGTCGTTGTATGTTTAGTAGGCATCTGCGGATGAAGTTGCGGGGTTATCAGTTTATAGTGAATCTAATCTAGCACTAGGAATCATAGTAGCCTACAAGCCCACAGCCACTCTATGACAAACACTTACAAAGATTAAAGACCCCGTTCCTACAACATGCAGAACCAATATGGTTTACAAAATACCATGCAATGACTGCCACAAACATTACATCAGATAGACAAGAAGGAAACTAGCCATCAGAACACATGAACATCAGCTAGCAGCAAAATGGCACGACAAACTCTCTGTGATATCAGTACACTCACACAATGAGGGCCATCAGTTTAACTGGGACAACATAATCATAGTATCCCAAGCCAAATATTGACGAATACAGGAATTCCTAGGGGTTCGGTTCTCCACCCACAATGCAATCAAGAAGCATATAGAATTGGACCCCAAATACAAACCCATACAGATCAAGACTGGAAATGACACAATCACTTTAATGGCCCGGAATAGAACAACAGCGCTTCATCGGAGGCTCCACTGATGATACCACCTAGCATGGTGATGAAATATCCGAATGAGAACAAGCCAGCTCGGGGAGCAAGTCAACAACTTCATTCACACCCCGAGCTACAGATCTTTGCCAAAACCTTAAACAATACTATAATATTTAAGAGATAGTAGGGACTGCAGATACTGGAGTATCTGAGATAACAAGGTGTAGAGCTGGATGAGAAGATTTCTGAAGAAGGGTCTAGGCCCAAGACGTCAGCCTTCCTGCTCCTCTAATGTTGCTTGGCCTGCTGTGTTCATCCAGCTCTACACTTTATTATCTCTTATAATATTTAATGTATTTTTCAGATCTTGAGTTGGGTGTCCAGGATAAACTAACATAAGAACATTTGTGAAACATGCTTGGGAAAAAAAAGAAACAACTTCTAGGCATTGACTCTGTCCTATCAAGAGATATGGGAAGGGATATTCTGTGGCAAATCAGAAGGATTTCTTGCTTACATCAAGGCAACAAATATTGTGTAAATGAGCATGAAATACCTGTATTTAGCTATTGATGAGATGGTAGGATGTTCTACCATTTTCATATCAGGACACCTTTGTAATTCTGAGCTATCATCAGTTAGGCATGAGCAGTCAATTACAATAAATTGAAATCAGAACTTATGACAGGTATGATTGAATAGAATGTAATGAAGAAAGGACATTCAATAAAAGATGACTATAAAAAACAGATTCTGTTGAAATAGTTGTATTCTTTAATGGTTATTAGAATTTCCAATGTCTATGAAAGTTACAAAGAAGTACTCCTGTGAAGTTGCTGAGAAGCTCATTGATTGAAATAACTATCCCCTTTTCTACTATCATTGCAATAACTGTGCACCATGGTACCAATACAGAATAGTGTCCCAGCTAGGAATGGTAACCCAGTCCTGCATAACAAACCTCAGCAATATGGGAACGTTGCCCTTTTTGAAATCAAAGCTCAAAAGCAAAATGCAGCTAATTTCTATTAAAGTTCCTCCAAGAAATAAAGATTTTCCTCTTGGCTTGGTATTGGGTTACCTGCATTGTAATGCTGGATGCCCAAGCTGCAAACGTATTATAACGGTGTGACTGAGAAACCTTGGTTGGATTCTCTGTCACCAAGCCTTCTTATTTTTATCAGTTTATAAATGGGGAGTGTCTTGCAAGAGACTTTAACAAAGTTGTACCAGTAAACCTGAAGGTTTGGCCTCAGGGTAAACGAAAACATCTATGGCAGAAGTTAGTCTCAAATTTGATAAACAGTGAAGATTTATTGTACAGGTCTTATTAGCTAGTTACATCCGAATTACATGTCTCTTGTAATACAATATGCAGGTTAGCCTGTCCTAAGTACAAGTCGCATAGCCTGATGGGTAGAATATTTCTCGTGTAATCAGTAAACCCGTTCAGGTACTAACTGCTTTATATGACGAACTAGTATCAACTAGGGTGAAAGTTATATGTAAGAGACTCTTGCAGTGTTGTAATAGTCTCCCTACCTGGGACTCTATTAAAAACACTCGATTTAAAACTCTATTGGAAACTCCATTATAACTATGGACACTGTTTTATAAGAAAGATGGCCCATTAAATGCATGAGGCATTGTCAGACTTTGCTACATTTAGAAAACAGCTTGGATATTCTGTACAACAATACATAACGGTATCTAACCAAATACTTTTGCGAGATTGCAAGAATTCTCATTGGTAATTCCTAATTTTGTACTTGCCTTCAATATTCTTGTATTATGCTGAGATGTTGAACGTGGACAAACTACTATTATTAACTGGAGTTAGATTTTCAGAAAGAAACACTGTAACATTTGTAAAAAGCTTTAAAATTCCTGGGAAAGCATTAATTCCCAGTGGTCTTCCATGACTCAAATGGGAAATTCAGCAGTAACACAAAGAATAGAGGAATCAATGACAGTTGGAATGCAAAACTACAGAGATATGTAGGCTGAAAGCATTAATATGTTAAAGGAATGAAGATGGAGATATCTCTGGTAATTATAACACAGCAGGAACTGGTGAACTATAATAGAAGAATGAACCCCAGAAGTGTCTGAAGTATGGCCAACAAACATTTAAGATGTGACTTAAAACCATTATGCAATGAATTGCTCAAAATAGAGCAACAAGATTTTTGAAATTATGCGTGGCCACAATGCTTTAGAAGGAGAAAATGGCAACTCTAAATGAGGCAGAGAGAATTAATTTGGTCACAAAAGGCTTCAGTCCAGTAATGAATATTTTATTAGCAAATTATTTCAACAGTATAGTGTTGGACAGTGGATCCAGTGATTGGTTAAAATGCAACCTAGATTCTTTAATTAATAAAGGGCTTAAGTAATGTTAAGGAATTTGCGATTTCTATCCACTTCAGGTTTGATGACGACACTATGCTGAGATCACTAAAAAGTGTGGTGGCTCCTTGTGAGATTTGAAATGACACCATCATGGGAGCACCACCCACCTGCAAGTTTCCCTCCAAGCCACTCACCTTCTAGTCGTGGAAATATATTGCCATTCCTTCAATGCCATTGCGTAAAAATCTTAGAACTCCCTTCCTAACAGCATTGTCGGTCTGTCTACGAGAGCACTTCATGAAGGCAGCTCACCAACACCTTACAAGTGTAAGTGAAGTAGACATTAAATGTTGGCCCAGCAAGTGAAGCCCACATCACATAACAGAATAAAAAGAAAGGCAAAGCACTTTTAAAGGTTAATCATCTTGTAACTACATCAGTAATTTCCCCATCAATCCTCTCACAGGCTAATAATCCTACTAAAGGGCGCAGAAGAAAGGAATAATGAGTACATTAAACTTATAGAAGAGGTCGGTGGTAAATGTAATTGTGGAAGCTACAGAACAACATCACAGCCCATATTGAGTCTCCCGGTCACAAGAGACTTCAGCCATATTGTGCCAACAGACTTCAAGGTAGAACGAAAGCCTAAGGGAAGCAAAATTACGATGTGTAGACATGGAAACTGGATTTAATCAGCCTCAATAATACATTGAAAAGAGTATTAGTGGACAACGTAATAAAGAAATGAATGGACATTGCACTGGGGACATCAGCTAATTTCCTAGCTGACAATGGTGGAGACATTGCCCATAATAAATTTACGCATGTGTTTGAATATATGAATGTTGTGGCAATGAATATTGCAGCAGAAGTGCCTTTAGTAATGGAGCATGAAAGAAATAACACTGTCATAGATGAAATACTTCATAAAGTCCAAACTGATCAACCAAGTTGTAAATTAATACCGGCCCCGACATGGGCAGACAATGTGAAGAATTACCGCAAATGGGTGAGAGCTACAATACGTGTCAATTTTTTTGAGAGAAATCTAAAGATTGTTTTAGTAATCAACGATAATCCCTCAATTTAGAAGAAAATACAAGTAGCTTCACTTTTATTCTGAGTATTTGAGTATCTGCAAGCAGGATGAAGGATGTACACTTAGGCTGTGGTTATAGAGAAAACTCAGTGACCCTTATAGCATTGTAGAAAACCTTCAGAAAACTATTTTAATCCAAGGAACATGATAAATCACTAGAGAAAACAGAAAAAAAGAGTGGAATATCTAGGTAAAGTTACTGGAAGTGATGTAAATATGGTAATTAAATAGCATGGTAACCAAACTATTAGGGTGCTTTGCATGGTTGCATAATGGACATTGACCACACATTTACAGAATGATGTAACACAGATATTGGCTTCTACTGTTATAGAGGGCAGGGAATGCCACTGGAAAATACATTAAATGTGTAAAATAAGGGACAGACGTCAAAGTCTATGGATTGGAAAAATGATGCGGCGGTGCCAGTGTTGGAGTGGGGTGGACAAGGTCAGAAGTCAAGTGACACCAGGTTATAATCCAACAGACTTAATTGACACCCCAAGCTTTTGGAGTGCTGCCCACTTCACCTAACTAAGGAGTAGTGCTCCAAAAGCTTATAATTTCAAAAACACCGGGTGTCGTGCAACTTCTGACATTGGAAAAGTGAAGTAAAGATGTAGAGGCCAAAAAATGCAGTTCTGAAAGCTGAACTTGAAGCAAACCTGGCCCTAGGAAGAATTTACAAACTTGTGAAAAGAATCTTGGTCATAAAAGGTGAGAACTTGTAGTAGTAGTCCAGATTGAGATAGAAAGTTGAGTGGAGGTCAAAGTTTGACAGGAACAAAGACTGTCTATCAGACTGAGAATGCCATAAAGTAGAAGTCTTTATGATTGAGAAGTTTTACTGGTTACAAACAAATTGGCAAATAAGCTGATAAAAGATGGCAAAGAAGAGTTGAAGAGCTAGAAAGAATTTGGTGTATATTATGAGGTTCCAGATGGGGAACAGTTCAGACAGTTAGAAATGCATAGAAAATGTGCTCCCTGATAAGAAATATAAGGCTAAAGCCCCACACATGGCTTGTGATTTCGAGGAAAATTTGGGTTGTCAAGATATTAAAGCTGATTCCCCCACTGCAGGAAAGTGATTTTGAAGATAGTGATTTTTGCAAGATGAAAAGTTTTAAAGAGAGGTATTTTTGAAACATCTAAGGAACCAGGTAATATAAGAACAAATCTATGCAAATTAACCATATGAACATATGAATATATGAATTAAGAACCAGAATGGCTCACTTGGACTCTGGAGTCTGCTCTGCCATTCAATAAGAACATTGCAGATCTGATTGTTCCGCATTCCCACCTAATACAAATAGTCATCTCAAAATTTTACAACCGAACCTTCAATTCCTTTGTCTAAGTCTTTTACATAAGTTGAAAAAAGTTGAAGTCCCAGTATTGATCCTGTGGTACACCACTTTTTTTACCTTTTCAATAGAACATTACTCATTTATGGCTACTCTCTGCTTTCTGTTAGCTAGCCGATCTTCTCTCCATGCCATTAGTTTTCCTGCTACTCCGTTAGCTTTTTGTTCTGCAATAATCAACAATATGGCTCCTTATCAATACCATCTAGAAACCTAGGGACAGTACATTCACCAATTCCCCTTTATTCACAGTGGATGTTACTTCCTCAAATAATTTTTAAAAAAATGATAAAACATTATTTCCCTTGCACTAAATTGTGCTTCCTCTGCCAGATTACCTTGATTTTTTTCTAAGTTCCCTGCCATATCATCTTTAATGCTAACTACTAAATTCTTTCTCAAGGCTCATAGCTCCCTGATTTCTGTCTGCCTCCCTTTTTTGAACAGTGGAGTTAAATTCATTATTTTCAAATCTATAAAATGCTCCCTAAATCTGAGAAATTTTGGAAAATTAAACCAACATACTAACTATCTCAGTGACCACTTCTTTTAAGACCAATTTGAAATAAATCAGACCAAAGAACTTATCAACTGACAGCCTAACAATTTTTTCAGTCCTACTTTCATTGATGATTATGATTTTCTTGAGTCCTTCCCTCCCTACCATTTCCTGATTTATTGTTTTTTTTTCTGAGATGTCACTCGTATCCTTTACAATGCAGCCTTTCGTGAATTCCTTATTCAATTTAACTCTCTTTTTTTAATTTCCATTAATTACATACATACACTTTCTAGTGGACAAATGTCCTCTGTTAGCTTTTTATTTAATTATCTATAGACACTTTCACCATCTGATTTTATATTTCTCGTTAGTTTTCCCTCATTCTCTAATTTTCCCCTCCTTGTTCATCTTTTAGTTGCTCTTCTCTTTGCTTTCCACACACTCTCCAATCTTTTGGTCAACTCCATCATGATGCAATTATATGCTTTTTCTTTTAACTTCTTTTAGTTAACTATATCTGCTAGATCCTCCTTTGGAACCAAGTGGTTACTTTTAGAATACTTATACAGTACTCCCACAAGTAATTTCTTGTCTTTATCATTTCTCATCTCTACCCAAAACACTTCTATATCACTGTTTTTAGAACTTAGGACTTACCTCATGACTGGACTAATAGATTCTTTTTATTCACAGAGCTGCACTTTCACCATTTGCTAGCTTTCTGTACATCCTAAAAAAAATTTCCTTTTCAATACTCGGGTCCCAGTCTGTCATTCTGCAGCCATGCCTCTGTAATAGCAGATTGTACTTACTTATTCCTGTTTGTCCAATCAATTCATTTATTTTGCTTTGAGTGCTACATGTGTACTGATTCAAAATCTTTAGCTTTGTCCTTTTCTTATTTTTGTAACTCATAGCCTTATTTGTTTACAGATTATATGTGTCTATAGTTGAGTTATGTAGCCTGGGGAATTGTATTTCCCAGTTAGGTCTGTCTTGTTGAAAACAGGTCACATTCAGCTTGAAACAGGCTAGAAATGTTCTATTGATATGACATAGAAAAACTGGCCAGCATCTTTGTGATGCATGTTGATAATTTTCTGTTGGCAAGTTTAATAGAACTTGAGCAATATTTGATAGATAAAACATTTTAAAAATTAACATTTTAAGTCAGGCTTCAGGTCCTTCCAAATATGAAATTAAATATTAAACAGAATAATTGAACAGTAAGTTCAAAATAACTGTCACATTTGGAAACAGTGTAAATTATATCCTGACAAATCTGGCCACATCCTCACAGAAAGATGACTTCATATTCAAGAAAGAAACAGATCATTTAAGACATTGGAGTAGACAGTTGAACTGGTTGTGCATTCAAATTAGATCCAACGGATAGTGAGGAATATTGAAACTGAGAACAGCAATGTGAACTGCTGCTGATGATGAAATGTTCAGAGAAAATAAAACATGAGAAAAAAATTAAATTCAGAAAAAAAACTCATAGACGACCTAGAAGATATGAAGAAGTTCTTTATTAGTGATGCTCCACATGCCAATGTTTTGGATGGCTGTTTGATGGGAAATATCCTGGGGAACCAAGAAAATAAAAAGCAATTGACAGTACTTTAGCTGCTGAAACATTAGAGTTCACAGAATCTACAGACACTGAGGTATGTGAAATCTGACAAGGGTCAATCTGAGAAAAGCATGTCCATAAAATGGTCATGTGGATAATAGAACATGGAACACAGAACAATACAGCGCAGAACAGGCCTTTCAGCCCTCGATGTTGCGCCGGCCTGTGAACTAACCTAAGCCCATCTCCCTACACTATCCCATCATCATCCATATGCTTATCCAAGGACTGTTTAAATGCCCCTAATGTGGCTGAGTTCAGAAAGAATGGAGCCAATTTAAGGTATGTTTAGAGGCTATATATCCTGAAGGGATGTTCTTGCTGGGACAATATACTTTCAACAAAGGGTGTCACTGAGAAGTAACCTTGATAGCATAAGCAAACTCTTAGAAAGAAACTTCGGAAATAAAGTTGGTGGAAGCAAATCACCAGTTTGTTTCATGAGAAAAAGGATTCATTCCAAGAAGTTTTTGGAGATTGTAGAAGAAAGATGCTTGGTAGTATGAAGTGTTATAAGAACATAATCAAGTCAATTTTTGTTTGTGTATCATTGTGACCAACATATTATTGTTTCTTTCTAAGAAAGAAGGGGATTTATGGAAGGATGATTCTATGATATAGAATAAAAAAATTACTGGTTAGATGTATTTCAAGTTATGCATCATTGTATAATAAGGAAAATGCAGAAGATTTAGTTTAATTTTCCTTAGTTTTGTTGAAGGATTGTTTATATTTGTAAGTTTTATTTAAAAAAAGGAATGTGTTAATATAACAAATAGTTGAGCAGGTGCTCCCACAGATTTTGCTTCCATGTACATATCCATCCAGCATTATCTACATTTCAGACATTATCAAACTATTATGGCTGAAAACTGCAGTGTTATGTTTCTTTGGTGAACATTTACAATTAACAGGCTGCTATGATACACTCAATAAGTCTCTTTATATGATAACACCATAGCAATGCCAGACTAGCAGATTCCTTTGTGGAATCCATTAGGTTGGTTGTAGGTACCCTGATTAATTCCTTCTGTTATAGGTTATTGCATTGATTGAACGCTGCTCATAACAGAGGAAAATGGCCTGGATGGAGAAATGAGGTGGCTGGAAAAGTCCAATGGAATGAAAGAGACATCCTAGCTCTGCTGGATGTAAGGGAAGACTTTGAGACCTATCCAACAGAAGAATTCTCATGTCTATAAGTCAGAGTCTTTAAAAGAGCTTCAAATCCCAGCATATTGAGGCAGAAGCTGGAGATTGGAAGGAAAACAGGGAGTGCTGGAGAAATTCAACATGTCTGTCAGTATATGTAATAAACATTGTGAGAAACAGCGTTAAATATTCCAGTTCAACATCACTATGCTTTAGAATTGAAGGGGCTGGACAAGTGATGGGTTTTATGATGATAAAAGGGGGAGAAGGAGCATATAGAACATATGATCAAGTTACTCCAGGGTTAAAAAGCAAAGGAAGTGTCAATGGCCACAGTGAAGTGATATAATGAAGAGTAGGTGTTAATACTTGAAAATAGGTCTGCTCTACTGAGAACAAACCAGTGAAAACAAGACAGCAGGTTGATGAGACGGAACTGGATAATCAAGATGGACCAAAACTCTATCCTCCATTTTGATTTATCCTCTATTCTATTTGCTCCTCCTTCCTTTTCTTCTAAAGCTTAAAGTCCTTCATTTTTCAAGCCCACATCAGTTCCAAACTGGAGTCATGTTCTGAGGAAGGGTCACAGGACCCGAAACGTTAACTCTGATTTTCTCTTCGCAAATGCTGCTAGGCCTGCTGAGCTGTTCCAGGAACTTCTGTCTAATGTTCCTGGAATCACGTTGAACCTGAAACACTAATTTTGTCCATGCGGATACTGCCAGACCTGATAGGTTTCACCAGCACTTTCTGTCTTTATTCCTTTAAAAAACCTATCAGATAACCTGTACATGATTTTGAAGAATGGCCATTGAACCCAACTCATTAACTCTGCTTTGGCTCCGCAGATGCTGCTAGACCTGCTGATGTTTTCCATTTTTTAACTTGAACCTGTACATTGGCACCAGCTTTAGTCTGTTTGGGGTGTTTACACAGGCTACAGAAATGCAGGCAAGCACGGAAAAAAAGGTTAGTTCAGTACACAAGCAGTGCACAGACTCCAGAACAATGGGGCTTGTGACAGCTTTGAAGGGAGCTTAGACCTACATCAAAGTTCTGGATCTCTTACTTTCACACCCTGAGAGTGGTATGAGATAGCCAAATCACTGCTGGACACTTTTTTTTAAAATAAAGCACTGGCTAGACGATAGCTCAGCCTTGTAGGTAGCAGTGCTGTCACTGGAGAGGCAAAGAGGACAAGAAGTTCACTTCCCCAACAACCTCCCGAATTGGACCCGTTTCACTTTGGACTGCCAGCTGGACATTCTTCTCTCTCTCTCTCTGGGGTGGCACGGTGGCTCAGTGGTTAGCACTGCAGCCTCACAGCGCCAGGGACCTGGGTTCAAATCCAGCCTCAGGTAACTGAGTGGAGTTTGCACATTCTCCCCGTGTCTGCATGGGTTTCCTCCGGATGCTTCCGATTTCCTCCCACAGTCCAAAGATGTGCAGGTTAGGTGGATTGGCCATGCTAAATTGCCCATAGTGTTAGGGGTGTGTGGGTTATAAGGGGATGGGTTTGGGTGGGATGCTCAAAGGGTTGGTGTGGACTTGTTGGACCAAAGGTCCTGTTTCCATGCTGTAGGTAATCTAATAAAAAAAACACTACCAAGATTCAGCATTCTACAACCAAGATCTGACAGTTCTTCAAAACTAGAGCTACTCAAGGCCATCATAAATATTCTTAGTTGAAGATCAGCAGCCTTTTATCTCCCAGGAATAGAGACCAATTGTTCCAATTAGCATAGAGGTGCAGTTACAAGTGCACTGTAACTGTTAGAAGAATTGAATCATACCGATAGCCTTTATATTGTTTAGAGGAATACAGCAGCATATGCATCTTCAATTAGCCTATAGTTTTTACAGGTGCCAAAAGTTGCTTTGAATTAATGCAAAACAAGAGGCAATTAAATACAAACTTTGAAGAATGAGATCAATGATGTTACACCTGTACTGTCATAAATTACCACTATGAGTTAAACTCAGAGGAATAATGAACAAGAATAGGTTTTGGAATTGTAAGTAACTGACTATATTCTGATAGTACCAATAATTGATGTCAATTGTGCATGCCTGATTTAAATCAGAGATGTTTTCTTCACCATTTTATTTCAAGCATATCTTTGTCATTCTGGACTTGCATAGAGTCTGTGCACGTCAAGGGTTTTCAACAGTTTTAGTACACTTTGTGAAATCAATCTGTGCCCACATCTGAGGAACTCAATGCGTGGAATCTTCTGCCCTCACCTGTGGCATGCCTGATGGTGAGATGGGCATTTAGTTAGCTGGGATGGTGGTGTACCTGAAGCCTGCTG
This sequence comes from Stegostoma tigrinum, assembly GCF_030684315.1. Lineage (NCBI taxonomy): Eukaryota > Metazoa > Chordata > Chondrichthyes > Orectolobiformes > Stegostomatidae > Stegostoma > Stegostoma tigrinum. The sequence goes on along the minus strand of NC_081360.1, from coordinate 34,574,919 downwards.
CTTTCTGTCCATCAGAATTACATCAGGAAAGAAATGCTCAGATCACCAGTTGAAGCATTTGGTCAAGGAATAACCGCAGAAAGGGCCTCCTGTCGCTACTGCCTGTAATAACCAAGCTGTAGGCTGGCTCATCAACATGTGGCAAATGAAAGAGGTAAAACTGTGCACCCAGCTTGTCAGTTCCCAATTGTGGGTGGCAGGGAGGTTTGTCAACTTGATTGAGGGCCTGAACTTTGGGAAGTGGAAGAGGAAGGCCTGCAGAGAGCCACCTTCCTGCCCTTGAAGCCAGAAAACCCCCCCCCACCGCCCCCGCCTCTGCTGGGAACCTCCTGGCTGCTACAACACAGATTTGCTAACTTGGCCGAACAATAAGGGATACTGGGTACATTGGCCAAGTAAAATGCTGAAATCACATACCCCACATGCCAGACACACTGCAATCACAGCAGCCAGGTGTTAATGATATTAGCACAATGTAAGAGGCAAGAGTCATGCTGGACAGACATACCCCCAACAACTTATCCACTAAACAAAGAAGAACCCAGATAGAAAGGTATTGGGTCCTACTACACAAAGAAACTAACAGTAGCATGCCATCTAAATAATTGACTCTGTTTCAAGCTAGTAAGTGTATCTCCCTGATTAACCAGAACGATAGAAAATTCCAGAAAGCCATCTAAAAAGTATAAAAACAGGGTTCACCTAATCACCTCTCCCTTGGAACCACTCTCAGAATCTCTGGAATCATCTGAGGCTTTCCAGCATGGCTTGAGGCAGAGACCAACTGACCATCCAGAGAGAGAAGAAGGAAGCATCTTTGAAGATCCAGTGACACAATCACAGAGAGAGCAGTTGCATAAATTTACAAGAGACTTGGGAAGCATTGTAACCATAAGGGGACAAATAGGATTAGGGATTGTATGTTTAATGTTAAAGATTAGTGTAATTTTGTTCCTAATAAAGTGGGACTGTTTTGCTTTGGTACTGGCTTGCGCTCATGTTGATTTGACCTCTGATATCGTGGGATGCGTGGGAAAATTCACTCATAACATTCCGGTCGGAGTTGTCTGTAACTTGTTTAAAGAGGAACCAGACAACACATGGTAGGCGTAACAATCACATGGAAGTCCTGATGCCAGTGAAATGATCACTATCTTGTCGGCTTGTGGTCTGGTGTGTCTTTCTGCAAAGAGATAACATGAGCGTCCAGCCAGCAGTGAGATTACTGACATCTCAACAAGATTTCACACATCAACACAAATACAGTGACTGCTGGAAATCTGAAATGAAAATAGAAACTGCAGGAAGCATTCAGCAGGGTAAACTTTATCTGGAGATAATTAACTTTCTCCCCGTGTAAAATTCACTGAGACTCCTGGATATTAAATCTTTCCCAAGATGATTTCTGCATTGTGCATTTGCATATACAACATAAAAATTCTTCTCATGGATAGCCTACGCACGAGTATGGTTTTTAGTGAAGTAGTACAACTTAGTTAACGAGAAAGAAAGAAAAGCATGTAAGTTTCCATTGAACTGAATTCAAGATTTTTTTAAAAAATCGATAATGCTTTTCTGCATCTTATTTTGGCAGTGGTGTGTTTACAGTTCTCATCTCAACAAATCCTTGGTGTCTGCGGCTAATCTGAGCTCTGTTTTTTTCAGGTGCTAAAAGTCATCCAGAGGAAAGTAAAATTAGGCAGCCAAAGTGGAATGGATGTGTGTGTGTTCACTGCATTTGCTGTGTTAACGTCACAATCTTGTTAACTTTCTTATTACAAACCAACAGTATTTGATCCCTCTAAATTCTGACTAAAGCAAAGATCAAGGTATTTCAATAGCAGCAGCTTTCTGATGAGTGAACTATAAATGAAAAATACGCTGTCTGTCTAAAGGCTGCACTCAGTGTAAATTAGAAAAGGACGAGGTGTAGGACACAGGCTGAGTGCCAGTGATTAGGTAACAGATGAAAAGAGAAGATGGGCTTATGGCCAGTGAAGTCTTGAGGGAGACATCTGGATGACAGGCAGGTCAGCAAGAGATGTAAGAACACACACAAACTGGAAAATTAGAGAACGAAAGGAGAAAAAATTGGTCACAAGTTGAAGGCTACATTCTACTACTTGGTTTGAACTCATCTGTAAATCAGTGTTACGAATGGTGCACGAATCAGATGACTGGGGGAAACATGAGCCAAGTTCTGAAATGTTACTCATAAAGAATTGCAATGAGGGAAAGGAACCATGGCATTAAAAATACAAAATGGAAGGTAGACCTTAAAATTGCAACTGAAGTTAGTTTTCACACCTAAAAGTGTAATTTGTTTTATTTTTGATGTGGATTGTAAGGCATTTTTACCAATTTTGAATAACGATACCATTCTCCAAGGAGTAATGTTTGGTGATTGTGCTTTGTCTTTAGTTTGTGATTTCATTTGTAAAGGTTGTTTATTGTGCTGTTACTTTATATGGAGAAAGATTTATTATTTACAAGTCATTCCAATTGAATTTCTTTTCAATGGATTGATGCCTCACTGGGAAATTCATTTGATCAAAAAACTACCCAAACAGAAGCTCCATAGTTTGACAACGAAGTACTACAAAGCATCTTTGATCACCTGTGTGATCATTTCAAGGAAGCTTTCAAAGTAATCTCCTTCTACCACACTCCTCGATGGGACATTCCGATAAAAATAAATATAGATAATCAGTTTCCAACTTCCATCATCTTATTATGATACATGAGACTTTTCATGAAGTAAAATTGTTTTAGAAAGAGGACAAATGCTAACCTAAAATGGCTGCCATAATTTTCTCGCCACAGATACGTCTCTTGGATTTTCCTCAACATGGAATAAACATAACCATCTGTACTGAAATTATCGCTATATTGAAAGACATTGAAAAGAAGCAACTTCGTCAATGTCAAAAACATCAAAGATTGCATGCAGTCAATTAATGTGCAAAGCCATTAAAGGTAGACATCGGAATACACAAACAAAACTATTTTTCAGTAGCGGCTCGAGTAACAAAGCAGAAAGAAGGAAAACATGATGTGTACCAACCAGAGCTGGATGTTTCTCTCTCTATCTCTCTCTAAAGTTATCTCACTGTGGCCGCGCTCTATCTCTGTGTTTGTCCTTTTATATAACCTATATCCTTACTGACTGGGGAGAGATAATGGGAACTGCAGATGCTGGAGAATTCCAAGATAACAAAACATCTCCTGAGATGCTGCTTGGCCTGCTGTGTTCATCCAGCCTCACATTTTGTTATCCTTACTGACTGTTTGTTTCACACATTCTCTCCATTTTAAATACATTATCTGCTTTTGTATGTATGTTTATTGCTGTGTTTTTTTGGGGGGAGGTGTTAGTGGTGATAAGACTTCTCTTCTTGACTTAAAAGAAGTCATGTTCTCAATTTAATTGCTTCCTTAAGTTCAACTTGTACTGCATTCAATTGAATTTTAAGAACTGCATGCTTATTAAAAATGAAAATTTGTTGCAACCATCTGACAGTGGGCTTTAAAAAAGGGGATCTGAATCATCCTTTCTCACCTGATCATAATGGGGAAATGGAAATAATATTAGCTTGAAGTGTAAAGGTAATATGGTCATATTACACAGTCAGTACAAATTGACAACAGAAGCTAGCACTTGTATAATGTTGGTAATTCAAAATATTGGCATTGCTTCTCCAAATGGAGTCCCAAGATTTCATTAAAATTTACCAAATGGTCAAAGTCTGTACTATTGAAAATCAATAGGCTTTTAACTTACTGTGTACCGATTATTTGCTGTTAGAAAAACAATAGAGATATCTTGAAGAATACAGATACAAATGATATTTTAATGATGCCTGACATTTTAAATTTTCATTTTGTTTCTAATAGTGAAACATATACATTAAATAGCAAGGAAGAAAAACATCTCAAACATTAATATACATCACTTCATACATCGAACATAGAACAATACAGCTCAGAACATGCCCTTCAGCCCTCGATGGTGCGCCGACCTGTGAACTAATCTAAGCCCCTCCCCCTACACTATCCCATCATCATCCATATGCTTACCCAAGGACTGTTTAAATGCCCCTAATGTGGCTGAGTTAACTACATTGGCAGGCACAGTGTTCCACGCCCTTACCACTCTCTGAATAAAGAACCTGCCTCTGACATCTGTCTTACATCTGTCACCCCTCAATTTGTAGCTATGCCCCCTTGTACAAGCTGAAGTCATCATCCTCGGAAAAAGACTCTCGCTGTCCACCCTATCTAATCCTGTGATCAACTTATATGTCTCTATTAAATCCCCTCTTAGCCTCCTTCTCTCCAATGAGATCAGACCCAAGTCTCTCAGCCTTTCTTCATAGGGCCTGTGCTCCAGACCAGGCAACATCCCGGTAAATCTCCTCTGCACCTTTTCCAATGCTTCCACATCCTTCCTGTAATGGGGCGACCAGAACTGCACGCAATATTCCAAATGAGGCCACACTAGCATTTTGAATAGTTGCAGCATGACATCATGGCTCCGGAACTCAATCCCTCTACCAATAAAACCTAAAACACCGTAAGCCTTTGTAACAGCACTATCAGTCTGGGTGGCAACTTTCAAGGATCTATGCACATGTACACCAAGATCCCTCTGCACATCCACACTACCAAGAATCTTTCCACTGACCCAGTATTTTGCCTTCCTATTATTCTTTGAACAGACTTCATTGAACAGATACATTGACCTTTGTAATTAAATCTTATTTAGGGGGTATTATTTGAAAATAGATCATATGATGAACGTTGGTAAAGACAGCTATTTTGGTCTGGGCCTTTTCAGTAGAACCTGAAGTCACTTGTGGTGATATTCAATTGTCTGTTAAATATTTCTGGGATTTTCCTTACCCAAAAGCGCTGTCTCCATCATTATTTGCATGAAGAGCACTTCTAATATTGCAGTTTGTATTGAAATAACTTTACAGATTTACATTCACCTACCTTCCTAACTTTTCTTAGTGGAATTATGTACAGTAAGATAAGACCTTACGCAAAAGACTTTTCTGAAATCCCCATCTGGAGGATTGCAGTTATTAATCCACTGATGCAAACAATGTGAAAGACTTCATGTTCTCAAGGTCTTACCACTGCAGTACTGCAGCACTTGCATGAATCAAGTGATTGGCAATTTTAGATGAAAATCAGTATACTACTACTATTTTGGGACTTAACTACTGGAGAGGAACCAGTATAAGGGAAGTATCCTAGTGCTCCTAGGGAGGTTTCAAACTAGAATGGCAGAGGGCTGGGAACATGAGCAGCAGATCAACAAGTGGAAGGATTGAGTGAAAGGTAGATGTTATGACCAGTAAATCAGAAGGAAAAGATAGTCTGAGGCAGATAAATGAATGTGATGGTACTAATGGGCTGGGTGTATTTAATTCAACACAAGGAGTATTATATGTAAGGCAGATGAGCTTAGAGCCTGGATTAGTACATGGGACTATGATGTTATGGCCATTACTGAGACTTGGTTGAGAGGGGGCAGGCCTGGCTGTTCAAAGTTCCAGGGTTTCGCTGTTTTAGACAAGATAGAGAGGAAGGTTAAAGAGGTGGAGGAGTGGCATAACTAATCAGAGAGGACGTGCTGGAAGGCTCATCCACTGAGGCAATATGAGTACAGCTCAAAAATAAGTTGGGTGCAATCACGCTGATAGGATTATTCTATGGGTCCCTCAACAGCCACTGAGACATTGATGAAAAAATATGTTGGTAGATTACAGAAAGGTGCAATAAAAACAGTTGCTATAATGGGTGACTTTAACTTCTCCAATATTGATGGCGACAGGCTTAGACAGGGTGGAACTTGTTAAGGGCATCCAAGAGAGTTTCTTGAAATAGTATGTGGGTAGTTTAACTGGAGGAGGGGCTGCACTGGAACTTTTATTGGCTAATGGGCCTGGCCAGGTGCTTGGCCTTTCAGTGGGAGAGCATTTTGGAAACAGTGATCACAACTCCTTAAGTTTGAGATAGCTATGAATAAAGATAAGTCAGGACCTTGCAGGAAGGTACTAAATTGGAAGACAGCACATTACATCAGTATTAGGCAGGAGTTAGGGAGTGTTAATGGGTAGAGCTGTTATTGGGCAGGTCCACATTTGACATGTGGGAATTGTTTAAAGACCTGCTGGGAGAGTTTAAGACCAGCATGTTTCAGTAAGGATGAAGGACCAAGATAGCAAGATAAAGGACCCTTGGATAATGAAGCAGGTTGTGAATTTAATCAAAAGGAAAAAAAGAAGCATATATAAGGTTTAGGAAGCTAAAATTGCTGGCAATTTTAAAACTTCTTTCTAAATTAGATTTTGTTTAACCATTGGTTAATTTCATATCCATTCCTCAGATTTAGCCTATGGTGTGGAATTTTGCCGAATGACTTTAGGGCCTGAACAACTACCTACATTTTAACAGTGTTATTGCATTTTAGAATAATACATCACAGAAAGAGATCATTCTGGCATTTCAGACTATGCCATTTCTATTAAAGAGGAACCCAGTTAGTTCCATTTCCTTGGCCTTTTCTCATTATTTTTTGTAATCTTTCCCCTTTCAAATATTTTTGCTATGTGCTCTTAAATCTGCATTCATCAGTCAGACTGTGTATTCCAAATTATAACGCTCATGCTAAATGTTTTTCCTGCTCAACAGTTGGCAGTTTTGGTAATCAACTTACATGTAGACCCTCAGGTTAATGGTCTCCTTGGCACTGGAGTTTCCCTTTATTTACCCGATCAGAGGCTTACATAATAAATAGCCCTGTCATGACTCCTATTAATCTTCTTTACGGTAAAGAGGACAACCCTGCTTTCTCTAGAATATCTAAATAACAGTAATTCTTCATCCCTAGCATCATTGATATTTATTTTCTGCATGTTTATCTCCTTTGTAAAGTGTGGTGACCAAACGTGCATGTGATGCCCCAATCACAGTCAACCCAATGCTTCAGATAGTTTTAGCTAACATCTGGGTTTTTGAATTTGTCTTTCAATTTGAAGCCCATACTTTATCAGTTTCATTGCTAATACGTCCTGTTTCTGTCAGAGATTTGTATATAAACACCTCTCGGTGTCTGTTCTTGCATTCCCTTTAAAATTATAATATTTAACTTGATTTCCTCATTATTATTTCTATCAAAATGCGTTTGTCACATGGTTCTGTGTTGAATTTAATTTGGCAAGTGTTTCAGCATTTTATTAGCATGTCGATGTCCTCATGAAGTACTTGTGGAATCTATCACTGTGCTAAATGTGATAGATTCAGAAGAGATGTAGAAGCTTAAAACTGAGCATCCATGAGATGAGTGGGCTGTCATCCACAACAAATCATAATTCATAACCCACAATATTCCTCATTCTATCATTACAAGCAATATAGGGTGTCAACATGAATTCGATGTATAGGAGTCTTCTGAACTACTTTTAAGTTGCGTGGTTTAAAATTATTTGATTTACCTGTTACAAGGGTAAAGCTTAAATCTCTCAGAAGCTTCGCCAAATTGTTGCCAGTGAGTCAACAAGTGCATTTACCTCAAATTAACAACTTTAGGCCAGAGGCTGTGCCAGATTTTGGATATGGTCAAATCTCAGATTGGGTTCTTCAGACTTTGACCAGTTTGGGTGGGTTCAGGGTCACTTGGAGCATGAGATAGAGCAGCGTATGAATCAGCAAAGCTGATAACTCACATGAAACCACACCACCGGTCCAACACTATTTGAATAGTTCAGCTAAGTAGGTAAAATTTAAAAAATATCAACTTAAAATTGATTTGTAGAACATGATAAAAGTTTACGTGTTTTCAGATATCTCTGGTTTTTGGACAGCTGGATTTGAGACATTATTTTTATTATATCCCTTCAGATTCTTTTAACAACTTAGAATATGCCTCAAGACTTATTCATTTTAAATTCTTTCAGGTCTTGCCCTTTTTCCACTGTAAGCTCTTCTGATTACTTAATACTTTCCTCTAGGACACTGGTGTTATCACTTCCATATAACGGGTAAAACATTTAATGGAAGAATATGGTTTGCTTCTCTCATATTTGCATCCTCTGGAATAGTGAATTGCATCCTTTATCCTTATGCAGTCCTACCCTTTGTTTTACTATAATTTCATATTTTTATGGATGATGGAATTCATGAAAAACCACACCTTTATAACATAAAGATGGAATTTTAAAAAATCAAAAGTAAATGTTCAATTATTAGTAGACATTAGACACCACTAAATTATGGCAGTGAAATTGAAGCAAGATTTTTAACTAGTTCGGAGGGACATTAGAAGGAATAATGCTATGTGATTTTCAATACCCTCAGGCAGACTGGAATGAAATTAATAAATGTAGTCAAAATTGGGACAGCTTTTTGAAAAACAACATCCCAGATCCATATTATCCTAGTGACCAACTTTTATCCCCAAGGTAATGTTACATTTTTCAAATTCTGTTCCACCTATGTGGAACTCCTAAGTTAATGCTAAAATGTCTAGTGATCTGACATTTTGAAGCAAGCATTACTTTTCTCAACAGTTAAAGAAATCTGAATTGCTTGTACAAGTAGTTGCACTTTTGTCAAGATTTTTTGACACTCCATAACCTTTCATTAGTTCATGCTAAGCCAGCAACTATTTCTTTTTGAGAATGCCAGTGACTTTGGAAGTGAAGAATCTTTTAAATTTGACTTTAAAGCTTGTTATCTCTCAATTTCCCTACATAAATACATAGTAATGAGGCACTGATCTTATGACTATGAGCAGAGCAGACTGCTACCCTATATTTAGATCAGAAGGCTCTCTTGCTTACATCCTGTTCAGAGTAGTGCTCTTTTCCACCTTATTGACCCACCAGTAATAAAACTGACAACCAAACAAGCACTATGGCAACAGACTTGTTCTGTTACCATCCTAATTACCAGACTGTTAAAGAAATCAGTTACAACAACAGAGATAAGGGCATCAAGGTGATTGGATAGACAGTGAATTGCAGAACAGAAAATAGGACTGACCATTTTCAAAAAACTGATTTGGATGCATAGAGAGATATTGGCTGATCTTTTTAGTTGTCTAGTCGTAAGGAAGAGGATATTGAGAGATCATGGCAACAGTTTTGAGGAGAAATATATTTTATCTACAGGAGTCAGTTCTGTGTAATGTGGTTCAGTCATATGAGGATTTCCATACAATGAACATAGTAAAAGAAACCGGAATAATAATAGCAGCAATACAGCAGTTGTATAGGATAAGATACCCTCTGTGAATTCAGAACCAGGTCACACATCTGGATCTGGTCTACAAAATGAATGCTGTGAACTATGCACCACAAGGATAAGGATTAGAACATTGTTGTTGGGTCATTTTGTTGTAAAATAAATACATTTTTTGTTATGCCTGATCATACATTACAATTTCAAAAGAGTACAGTTTTTCTCTGTTTATAATCTAATAAATGTAAAATGAAGAACTATTTCTATTGTCAGAATTCTAAACAAAGTGGCAACACACAATGGTCATGAGTGTAGTTTAGAAGCTAAGATTGTGACAATAAACATCCAAAGTAGACCTTCCCTGATGCATAAACTGTAGTGCTAACTGACACAGAATAAGCAATGCTGTAAGTTCAACGTTTACATGGCTAGACCAAAATGACAGCTCGTCATATTTGTCATTACTGATGCTTTGTTTCTGGCAATTAGATGGATGCCTTAGCACATCAGAGTATAGTCAGGCAGAACGCAATAGCACTGGTACTGTAATTCATGAATTAGACTTACATCTGGTTGATTCTGGTGACCGTACAGAATATAACTGCTGAATGGATATATAGTTGCACACATACAGTATTGGTAATGACAACAGTAATAGTTAATTGTTGTTACCTGTATTTATAAAAATACAGAAAAATGCGTGTAAGTCATCATTAGATAAATTATAAAAATAGAAATGATAAATTACAAAGAAATAAATTGTACAAAGTTAGGACAAATTTTATTTTTTAGTCCATACATGGCTTCTTATTTTTCTAAGTGGCTACAGGACACTGCCACACTCTGCAGCTGCCAAACCATTCTCTGAGGCCACAACGCCAAGGAGGAAGGACACTGAAGCAGCCTCCATCACTGCTAACCGGACCCAGAATGCCACCTCTGCCAAAGCCACCTTATCACTGCTGATCCTCCAACCACAGCCATAGCCAAGAGACTGTCCCAACTCTTGAGGTCCGCAGCCCAACTCAACATCAGAGAATGAATTGACAATCTAAATGAACTCCCGATGACCGAGGGATTGTTCATTCGAGAGATCATTCACTCTGCCACTGTTGCAGACGCTGCGAAAATATCAGAGGAAAAGAACAGACCCGAAATGATCCTCAACGCTAGAATAGTTGCTCAAGCTGCCACTGCGCGAGGAATGGATCAAATCTGTCACACAACAGCTGCTCGTAACCTCTCTCTTTCTGCAGCCTCAGAAAGAAGAGAAAATGAATTCAGTTCAAAAGTTAAATGGAGAAAAAAGGAAAGCATGCAGTCAATAATGCTAAAGGGATTGGACAAACAAGAGCTCAAACACTTCCTACCCTGCTGTCACTGCCATCTTGAAGAACAGCATACGTATACAATATATAGCTTTTAGTGTGGATTTTACACATTCTTACTGGACAGAAAATCCCATGGGATCTATTATTCAAATTCATGACATGTATACCCATTCTGCACTTAGAGTGCAAAGTCATAAAATTAACATTTGTTTGGATTTAGCCACTTATATATTTTGATGTTTTCACAAATCAAAATGGTTCTATTTTCTTGAAGTCCTGAAAACTTGATTAAGAGCATTGGCAAAAATGATCTTGTATTAACAATTTCTGAAGAAGGGTCCTGACCCAAAATATCAAACTTTCCTGCTCCTCTGATGCTGCTTGGCCTGCTGTGTCCATCCAGCTTCACATTGTGTTATCTTATATTAACAATGCTTAGAAGTTTTCACTTATACCACCCGTGAGTACCTCTTCCAGTGCTTTTCCATATCTGTTGAATATTTTTAAAATTGTGATGACCTTTCATGTTGATACAAGTGCTAGATAAAAGCAATGCCAAAATATAAGTGCAAGGCCTTTATGTAGCAGTCATTTTATTGAGTTGGAGCTAATTATTGATAAAATTACCACAACTCAATTTGACAGATGTTGTGTCAAATTGGGGTAAAGAACCCTGATGGAGATGTTGAAGAATATTCTGTGAGGAACAATAATGACCCTGAAGCTATAGAACATCAGCACCAATGCCATAGCACATCAGTACCTGACCTCCTATGACCAGGAGTTAAAGAAGAAGCTAAAAAGTAGGCCCTCGAGGGCATTAGCTTTTGGATTAGTTGCAATTGTTAGTGAAAGAAATAGGAAAATGGGGAGAATCAATATGTAGCTTGAGGCAAGGGATATGAAGGAGGAAGGAAATCTGATTTGAGATCAGCCTTGGACAATGAAACATCTATTCAAAAAGGACTGGAACAAATATCCTCATGGTGAAGTTCACGAGTGTGGTGAGAGAAGGTTTAAGATAGCTTGGCAGGAGGATGGGTGCTATAATATACAAGTAGAAGAGGAATAAAGTGCTAAAAGGAGAGAGTGTTGGACAATACTAGAGGAAGAGATATTACCATATCACAGACAAAAGATCACGAGGAGCATAAAGATAGGTGTGGAATGCGTATATGAAAATATGCTAAGTCTGCTGAATAATGTTGGTAAGCCATTAGCCAAAAATCCAAGTGGGAACATGATGAAATGGCAATGACAAAAACATGGATTAAAAATTGTGACAGTGACAGTACTGATTAGGGAAGACAGTGTAGTGTAAAAAAAAAGGGAATGACCTTGGTGGGACCAGGGCAACATGCAGTTAGTGAAAAACAGAAAAAAAAGTTTGTTCATATTACTCAGGATATTCCATGGGCCTCCAAATTGTAGTGAGAATGTTTCTGCAGACAGAGAGAGAGAGAGAGAGAGAGAGAGAGAGAGAACCAAATCTGCAGAAAATCACAGTTGTGTGTAAGTGCTCGAGGTTGGTGAAATTGGGGAAATTTAACTGATTAGGATAATGTTAGATCAAAGGGAGAGGAGGAATATCTGTGATACACTCGAGAACTTCTTCAGCATGTATGTTCTTGGTTTAGTTAAGAAGGAAGCAGATATTACAGAATAAAATGGGTCAAAACACTGAATGACAGAACTGTTACAGCACTGAAGGAGGTTATACAGCCCATCATGTCTGCACTAGCCTTACCAATGACCAATGCCTAAGTGCTGCTTTCCTACTCCTTCTCCCCATAACCCCGCACATTTTTTCTTTCCACATGAACTATGTTTCTTTGCTAGTAAACAGATAAAAATCAGCTTTGTATTATAGAGTTGAGAAGAACGTGGAACAATGTCAAGAAATTGGAAAAATCTACTTTGGAAGAGGGCTACATTCAACAAAATGAGAAGAAATCCAGACAGGATGAAATGGAACCAGACAGACAGGAACAATTGCAAAGGAGCAATGAGTGAACTTTAAGGAGATTTTTCAATTAAAAGCTAGGTATATTTGAACAAAGAGTAAGTGTGGGTCTTCCAAAGTCAAGGTTGCTTGGATGGTGAGGGAAATAGAGAATATGATGAGACAATAAAAAAAGACAAGGCATAATGTGTGTCAGCTGAGTTCTTTGAGAGAGAACAAAATCAAATTTATTGGTCTGGATGCTGATAAGGACCGTTATAAAGAGAGCCACTACAATGTTGCAACCTTTGGTCAGACCGTTTACTCTCATGTTTGGTCACCTGATTGGGCTGTGAGAGAGTCCTCATCAACAATTCTGCTGGGACCTGACTGTGAATTTCAACTGAATGTCCTGTATTTCTCCCCAGGTGTTGAGGTGGCTTTATATTGGCCTCCTTCTAGCAGGCAGAGAGAGGCTGTTCAGCAGAGCAGAGCTCTAAATCAACAGGAGGATGCAAACACTCCCACAATGTCAGTACCCCTTTGCCAATGCTGCGTCACCTCTCCCTGGTACACCTGAAAACATCCCAGCACTTGTGGCATTTCCCTCAACCCAGCAACACAGACATTTGCAACTCTGCCCATCTTCCTGTCCCTTCTTTAACCTCAACTCCTAGCACCCCCTTCTGCCATTTCTGAATGCTCCCCAGAATGATACCCTGGCATCTCTCACTGCCCAGTGCTCCTCCACTGCACACCATTAAGATGTAACCCATTTGTTAGATTTCAACTGGAGATATTTTTCTTGGTCATGGTACCTCAGGTTTTGTAAGTGAGCTTCACATAATATTTATATTGCTTGTAGTGATCCCGGGATTTAACAGGGAACCTATGCCTATGTATTTTTGCTCGTAGTTTAATAACTGGGTCTCACTCTTGACTTTAAAAGGCAGCAGAATGCACAGTGAAAAGTGGCACTGAAAACCTGTAATTTACAGTGTTTACAGACTTAATTATTCTGCATTGAAGAATTGTGAATAACAAATAGCTGTATTTTCTGCACTGACGGTGTATTATGAATTGAACCTGACTCACATCCCTGAATATTATGTGGCAGTTCACTACTGACCTTCCATGGAATATCTCTAGCTCTTTGTATCACTCTGATATTTTCAGTTGGACTAATTTATTGGATCAAAACTGGTGGAGATTTACTTCTCAGAACATGATCATCACAAAAAAATTAAATATGTAACTCTTACATTCAAATAGATCTGTCAATCAAACATGTAATCCTGCAAAATTTACAATCTGCTCACATGCCGTTTGTTCAGAATCATTTGCACGGCTCATTTTCTTCTGTCCTAGTCAGTTTAATTTGGAGAGTATATTACCGTACTTCACTTATCTGATGCACAGATGTATCAGGAAAAATAAGAGAGCTCATTTTCAAGCTGTGCAAAAAAATGGCATTAAATGCAAAAAAAGGGCAAATACAAATTTCAAGCTAGCACAATGGGTACCAATCAAGTGAACTGTGTTTTCCTGGATGGCATAGTGATAATGTTTAACAAAAAGGCAAAATGAGCCTCTGAGGTATGCTATGATATAGCTGTGATCTCAGTAATAATGTGACAGGAATTTGATATAAGTTTAGGACTTGTCCAACTCAGACCAAGGAGCTCAGCAGCCTTACCATGATTTACTTATCATTAATAAATGTCATTTTTTAAAAAAATGAATGCACAAACAAGGAACAAGAGTAGGCCATTTGGCCCTTTGAGCCTGTTCTGCCATTTAATGAGATCATGGTTGATCTGATTTTAAACTCAACTCTACATTCCTGCATATTCCTGATAATCTTTCATCCCTTAGGTAATCAAGAATGCATCTACCTCTGCCTTAAAAATATTTAAAGGTTCTGCCTTTTGAGGAAGTCTCTCAGGGAAAAAAAAGTTTCCTCATTTCTTTTAAATGTGTGCCCTCTTATTTTTAGATTATGACCCCAAGTTCTAGATTTTCTCACAAAAAGAAACAACCTTTTGACATTCACTGGGTCAAGTCTCCTCAGGATCTTATTATGTTTCAATTATGTAACCTCTGACTGTTCCAAACTCCACAGGAAGTAAACCTCAAAAGGCAATCTGCTCATTGCAGGTATTAGTCTAGTAGAGCTTCGCTGAATTGTTTCCAATGCATTACCGTCTTTCTGTAAATACAGTGACCAGTACAGAAGCCTAGAAATCTGGCTTGAGCTTATTTCCAAAGCAGAACAGCCTATACTAAAACATGGTAGCAGTGGTTGAGACACTGTTCTCGGATAGATATTATTTTTCTCAGAGAAATCTGATGAACCACAAGCAAACTTCAGCAATCAAGAAGCAAGATTGAGGAACCATGAAACAGAAGTCCTGGTAAGATACATGCTTTGGGCTCAATTATCAGTGATATTCTTTAATGCATAAATATTGATGGCAGAATTTCAGTCAGAAATAGTAGTGTTTGATGCTTATTTTCAGCCCAAGAAGAATTGTAATCAAACACACCAACATTCCAGTAGCCAGGGGAATCAGACGTTTCTTTATTAATGATTTATATAGATTTGTCAGTTAGTGCAGTTACAGCATGTTGAAAGATGAACTTATTTGAGTTAATAATAGTCAGAACCTGATTTTTGTTGCAGTATAACGAAGATTGAACATTACAGCAGGCAGTAGAACTGTTTCCGTACAATGATGAGGCCCATCTGAACCCATCAGTTTACTAGGTGCTGAGACCTCCGCCCTGGCTGACAGAAGACGCACCAAGCCCGTGACTCCCTTGTTCGCTCCACACTACCCTCCAACCCCACCTCACCTGGCACCTTCCCCTGCAACCGCAGGAAATGCTACACTTGCCCCCACACCTCCTCCCTCACCCCTATCCCAGGCCCCAAGATGACTTTCCATATTAAACAGAGGTTCACCTGCACATCTGCCAGTGTGGTATACTGCATTCATTGTACCCGGTGTGGCTTCCTCTACATTGGGGAAACCAAGCGGAGGCTTGGGGACCGCTTTGCAGAACACCCACGCTCGGTTCGCAATAAACAACTGCACCTCCCAGTCGCAAACCATTTCCACTCCCCCTCCCATTCTTTAGATGACATGTCCATCATGGGCCTCCTGCAGTGCCACAATGATGCCACCCGAAGGTTGCAGGAACAGCAACTCATATTCCGCTTGGGAACCCTGCAGCCCAATGGTATCAATGTGGACTTCACCAGCTTCAAAATCTCCCCTTCCCCCATCGCATCCCAAAACCAGCCCAGTTCGTCCCCTCCCCCCACTACACCACACAACCAGCCCAGCTCTTCCCCTCCACCCACTGCATCCCAAAACCAGCCCAGCCTGTCTCTGCCTCCCTAACCTGTTCTTCCTCTCACCCACCCCTTCCTCCCACCCCAAGCAGCACCTCCATCTCCTACCTACTAACCTCATCCCACCTCCTTGACCTGTCGGTCTTCCCTGGACTGACCTATCCCATCCCTACCTCCCCACCTATACTCTCCTCTCCACCTATCTTCTTTTCTCTCCATCTTTGGTCCGCCTGCCCCCTCTCCCTATTTATTCCAGAACCCTCAGCCCATCCCCCACTCTGATGAAGGGTCTAGGCCCGAAACGTCAGCTTTTGTGCTCCTGAGATGCTGCTTGGCCTGCTGTGTTTATCCAGCCTCACATTTTATTATCTTGAAATTTCTGGAACCACCATTTTGAAATGTTTGGTCTCTGGTGCAAGGTGGCAAGACAGATATCAATTTTGTCTAACACGGTGTCTCATTCTCCATTGTGGCTAAGTTAATCACTTCTGGACATTTTGCAATGTATGATCATCAATTAAATAAATAAATCAAATGGATCACCATCAGACCAAAGAAGGGTGAAGAGAAGAAAGGCATGGAGATACCAAATTTTCTTGCTTGGGTAAATATTGTTGACCTGACAGCAGAGGATGATGATCTGGATCAGGATCTTTGGTCAGTCAGTATAAAAGCCAAGAGTTTGACACAAGCATTTTCTCTTAATTTGGGAGAAACCAGCCTGTGCTGCCTGATAATTTATAACAATTTCACACTGTACGCCTTCATTCTATTGTGAGTGTGTAACTTCACAGTTCAGTGGTCTTTCATTGTCACATTATCCCTTCAGCAGAACATATCATGGAAGCCCCAGGACTAATTGGAATCCAGGAGAGTGGAAGTAGTTACCTTTCAATGGGCTCCCACTTGCCTTGATCTTGTTGAGGCAGCCTGCTGGAAATAAATCTTTTCAGTGCAATGACATTTGGGATGATGTTGAGTGATCCTCCTCTTTTTGTTTCAGCTGTTAAAAATATGACTCCAGGACATTCTTTGGGTCATTGCCGCCTTGTACTATTTTGAACAATCAGATGAGGCAGAAATGTGGGATCCCCACAACAGTTGAATCAGGAGAACAACAGACTTTGGGGGTGGTGGTGAGGTTGGAAATACATTCAGTTAAATCGGAATATTTAAAATTAAACACTTCAGTCAAGCATGTTAAGAGAAGACTCATAGATAATGATGTTGGAATCTGGAAAAGTACACAGGAGGAGGTGTAAAGATACAAATTTGAATATGTAGATGAGCCTCTGAAGTATGATGTAATGTAGCTTTGACATCAGCAGTCATGCTTTAAGATCTGGTAGGAGACTGGAAAATGTAAGCTCAGAACACACAGCTCTCAAGCATAATCATATATATTTTGTAAATAAACATTGTTGAGAAGAAACCTGGAGATCATGTCTGAGTTTGTATGAAGAACTGAAGAATTCATGCTAAAACAGATGGTGTCAAACTCCTTGACTGTTATTGGCATCCAGGAAAGTGGAATGTATTCCATCACACTCCTGACTTGTGCCTGCAAATGGCAAACTGACTTTGGGGAATTGGTAGCTGAGTCACTCATGCAGAATTCCCAGCCTTGGACCTAAGCTGCCTTTCAGGGAACATGCTGGAGTGAGCTGGTTGGATGAGGGGTTTGGCATAATCATCGGAAGGGCTGCACATCTCACTTCCCGCAATAGGAAAATTAACCCTCATTGAATCAGTGTCACAAGTAGAGAGATGAGGGTAACCCAGGCACTGGCCAGTAAACCCCTTAATGAGTCACATAAAGATCATGATCCCAAAGCCGACTGGGATTTAATGGAGGGCAGAACTCTCGGAGGACTCCAGAAACGTCTGAAAACTATTCACCAAATCTAATTGGGCTGACAATTGGCTTCCAAGAGGACCCTCTTTCGAAGGCCGTTAGTGCCACATTCAGGGACCTGGCATCAGGAACAGGGCTAATGGGAACTGCAGATGCTGGAGAATTCCAAGATAATAAAATGTGAGGCTGGATGAACACAGCAGGCCAAGCAACATCTCAGGAGCACAAAGGCTGACGTTTTGGGCCTGGACCCTTCATCAGAGAGGGGGATGGGGAGAGGGAACTGGAATAAATAGGGCGAGAGGGGGAGGCGGACCAAATTTGGAGAGTAAAGAAGATAGGGGGAGAGAGTATAGGTGGGGAGGTAGGGAGGGGATAGGTCAGTCCAGGAAGACGGACAGGTCAAGGAGGTGGGATGAGGTTAGTAGGTAGATGGGGGTGCGGCTTGGGGTGGGAGGAAGGGATGGGTGAGAGGAAGAACCGGTTAGGGAGGCAGAGACGGGTTGAACTGGTATTGGGATGCAGTGGGTGGGGGGGGGGAAGAGCTGGGCTGGTTGTGTGGTGCAGTGGGGGGAGGGGACAAACTGGGCTGGTTTAGGGATGCAGTAGGGGAAGGGGAGATTTTGAAACTGGTGAAGTCCACATTGATACCATATGGCTGCAGGGTTCCCAGGCGGAATATGAGTTGCTGTTCCTGCAACCTTCGGGTGGCATCATTGTGGCAGTGCAGGAGGCCCTTGATGGACACGTCATCTAGAGAATGGGAGGGGGAGTGGAAATGGTTTGCGACTGGGAGGTGCAGTTGTTTGTTGCGAACTGAGCGGAGGTGTTCTGCAAAGTGGTCTCCAAGCTTCCACTTGGTTTCCCCAATATAGAGGAAGCCACAGCGGGTACAGTGGATGCAGTATACCACATTGGCAGATGTGCAGGTGAACCTCTGCTTAATGTGGAATGTCATCTTGGGGCCTGGGATAGGGGTGAGGGAGGAGGTGTGGGGGCAAGTGTAGCATTTCCTGTGGTTGCAGGGGAAGGTGCCTGGTGTGGTGGGGTTGGAGGGCAGTGTGGAGCGAACAAGGGAGTCACGGAGAGAGTGGTCTCTCCGGAAAGCAGACAGGGGAGGGGATGGAAAAATGTCTTGGGTGGTGGGGTCGGATTGTAAATGGCGAAAGTGTCGGAGGATGATGCGTTGTATCCGGAGGTTGGTAGGGTGGTGTGTGAGAACGAGGGGGATCCTCTTTGGGCGGTTGTGGCGGGGGCGGGGTGTGAGGAATGTGTTGCGGGAAATACGGGAGACGCGGTCAAGGGCGTACCCGATCACTGTGGGGGGATAGTTGCTGTCCTTGAAGCACTTGGACATCTGGGATGTGCGGGAGTGGAATGTCTTATCGTGGGAGCAGATGCGGCGGAGGCGGAGGAATTGGGAATATTCCCAATTCCTCCGCCTCCGCCGCATCTGCTCCCACGATAAGACATTCCACTCCCGCACATCCCAGATGTCCAAGTTCTTCAAGGACCGCAACTTTCCCCCCACAGTGATCGAGTACACCCTTGACCGCGTCTCCCGTATTTCCCGCAACACATTCCTCACACCCCGCCCCCGCCACAACCGCCCAAAGAGGATCCCCCTCGTTCTCACACACCACCTTACCAACCTCCGGATACAACGCATCATCCTCCGACACTTTCGCCATTTACAATCCGACCCCACCACCCAAGACATTTTTCCATCCCCACCCCTGTCTGCTTTCCGGAGAGACCACTCTCTCCGTGACTCCCTTGTTCGCTCCACACTGCCCTCCAACCCCACCACACCAGGCACCTTCCCCTGCAACCACAGGAAATGCTACACTTGCCCCCACACCTCCTCCCTCACCCCTATCCCAGGCCCCAAGATGACATTCCACATTAAGAGGTTCACCTGCACATCTGCCAATGTGGTATACTGCATCCACTGTACCCGCTGTGGCTTCCTCTATATTGGGGAAACCAAGCGGAAGCTTGGAGACTGCTTTGCAGAACACCTCCGCTCAGTTCGCAACAAACAACTGCACCTCCCAGTCGCAAACCATTTCCACTCCCCCTCCCATTCTCTAGATGACGTGTCCATCATGGGCCTCCTGCACTGCCACAATGATGCCACCCGAAGGTTGCAGGAACAGCAACTCGTATTCTGCCTGGGAACCCTGCAGCCTAATGGTATCAATGTGGACTTCACCAGTTTCAAAATCTCCCCTTCCCCTACTGCATCCCTAAACCAGCCCAGTTTGTCCCCTCCCCCCACTGCACCACACAACCAGCCCAGCTCTTCCCCCCCACCCACTGGATCCCAATACCGGTTCAACCTGTCTCTGCCTCCCTGACCTGTTCTTCCTCTCACCCATCCCTTCCTCCCACCCCAAGCCGCACCCCCATCTACCTACTAACATCATCCCACCTCCTTGACCTGTCCGGCATCCCTGGACCGACATATCCCATCCCTACCTCCCCACCTATACTCTCCTCTCCACCTATCTTCTTTACTCTCCATCTTCGGCCCGCCTCCCCCTCTCTCCCTATTTATTCCAGAACCCTCTCCCCATCCCCCTCTCTGATGAATGGTCTAGGCCCGAAACGTCAGCTTTTGTACTCCTGAGATGCTGCTTGGCCTGCTGTGTTCATCCAGCTTCACACTTTATTATCATAACCAACCTTCTTTGTTTCATCTGTGAACAGTGTCACTCTTTCCATTGGTGAAGCACTTCCAAAGGGGCAACACTCAACCTGTTATGTTCCTAACTGCATTCAACCCTTATTTCTGAGGCTCTTTTTATCATGTCTTTATGTCAGATATGGCTGTCTCTTTAAATATGTCACCTGTATTCTGTTGTTGGAATTTCCATTCCCTTGCTCCCTATTTATTATCAGGAACAGGGCGCCTTCTGAAAGACACCTACCTGCCTCTGTATTTGATACCTATCTTCTTCCTGGTGAATCCCTCTCCATGAACCCGTTAGGCATGCCTAATTTAGCTCTATTGTTCCGAGCCTTTGTGGGTGCATTAACAGCAGAAGCCATGATGGGCAATGGATTATTGCCAATCTCTGATTAGCTAGCAGTTCTTGGAAGATGGAAGTTACGTTATTGTGGACTTACCTCCGAGGAATGGGGCTTAAAATAAATTCAGTCTCACTCATTGCAAAAATGTACACAAGTGTTATCATCAGTGAAATCTTATTGATTTTGCCCATCATCAGAATTTATACAAATATCACAATGCCCAGCAGAGGTGTTAACATTTAATTGACTTTTTTGCAAACTTGATAGTGGGGTTTATCAGGGTCTTCATGTTGGGATTGGAGGCATTGGGGTGGAGATGTTAGTTGAAGGTTGTTTTTGAGTGGGGTGCCGAGTAGAGGAGGGCCCTCAGGTAGGTACCTTTATACAGAAAGTAACCTGCTGGAATTGTTTAAATCTCTACCTAACTTGCTGCCAAGTTTTCGAAAGCTCTAGAAACATGAGGGGGAAGTGGTGGCTAGAGGCATATTTGTGTCAAGAAATAAATCTTTCACACATTAAACCCCCGATCTAGCTGCCTGAAATCAATCCTTTCCTGGGTGAAAATCTCTCCATTTCCTCCTTTGAATACATAAAACTTTTACTTACATTCACATGCTGTCTCTTTGACCTCAGTGGCCATTTTGTGAGTAAAAAGTAGTTAGAATAGATAAGATTAGATTCCCCACAGTGTGGAAACAGGCCCTTTGGCCCAACAAGTCCACACCGCCCCTTAAAGCATCCCATCCAGACCCATCCCCTTATAGCCCTATAGCCCACACACACTACGGGCAATTTAGCATGGCTGATCCATCTAGCCAGCACATCTTTGGACTGTGGAAGGAAACCGGAGCAAACCCACGCCGACACAGGAACAATGTGCAAACTCGGCACAGACAGTTGCCTGAGGCTGGAATCGAACCCGGGTCCCTGGTGATGTGAGGCTATTTATGTCAGCTAAAAGTCAGCTTTAAAGGCCAAAAAAAATGTGAACATGACTTGGGCATCCAGCATCAACAATTATGGAACTAAATTAAAAGGCTGTTTTCAAATTGAGTAAAAGATAATATCAAATCGGGACCTTGGTGCATATCATTTCAAGCATGAAATATTGACTAAAAGTGGTTTCTCAATGTAAGAGGTATGTTGAGGCTCACGGTGAATTCCTTAAGGAAAACTAAGACCTCACTTCAATAAAAATGGGCTGAATTTTGTGAAACAGCGTGCTGTGGGTTGCATGGTCCCTTGAGTGGGAGGGAAGTAAAGTTTGTGAAGTGACGTGTACTGCATGTGCCTGTCTGAAGGTCAGCTGGTGTGGTAATCAGCTGACACTGGGGTGGGATGAGGAGTGGTGCTCAGGACTGGAGGAGGCTAGGGAGCAAGGAAATGGAAATTCCAACAACAGAATACAGGTGACATATTTAAAGAGACAGCCATATCTGACATAAAGACATGATAAAAAGAGCCTCAGAAATAAGGGTTGAATGCAGTTAGGAACATAACAGGTTGAGTGTTGCCCCTTTGGAAGTGCTTCACCAATGGAAAGAGTGACACTGTTCATAGATGAAACAAAGAAGGTTGGTTATGATAATAAAGTGTGAAGCTGGATGAACACAGCAGGCCAAGCAGCATCTCAGGAGTACAAAAGCTGACGTTTCGGGCCTAGACCCTTCATCAGAGAGGGGGATGGGGAGAGGGTTCTGGAATAAATAGGGAGAGAGGGGGAGGCGGGCCGAAGATGGAGAGTAAAGAAGATAGGTGGAGAGGAGAGTATAGGTGGGGAGGTAGGGATGGGATATGTCGGTCCAGGGAAGCCGGACAGGTCAAGGAGGTGGGATGAGGTTAGTAGGTAGGAAATGGAGGTGCGGCTTGGGGTGGGAGGAAGGGATGGGTGAGAGGAAGAACAGGTTAGGGAGGCAGAGACAGGCTGGGCTGGTTTTGGGATGCAGTGGGGAGAGGGGAAGAGCTGGGCTGGTCGTGTGATGCAGTGCGGGAAGGGAACAAACTGGGCTGGTTTTGGGATGCGTTGGGAGAAGGGGAGATTTTGAAACTGGTGAAGTCCACATTGATACCATTGGGCTGCAGGGTTTCCAGGCAGAATATGAGCTGCTGTTCCTGCAACCTTCAGGTGGCATCATTGTTGCACTGCAGGAGGCCTATGATGGACATGTCATCTAAAGAATGGGAGGGGGAGTGGAAATGGTTTGTGACTGGGAGGTGCAGTTGTTTATTGCGAACCGAGCGGAGGTGTTCTGCAAAGCGGTCCCCAAGCCTCTGCTTGGTTTCCCCAATGTAGAGGAAGGCACACCGGGTACAATGGATACAGTATACCACATTGGCAGATGTGCAGGTGAACCTCTGCTTAATGTGGAAAGTCATCTTGGGGCCTGGGATGGGGGTGAGGGAGGAGGTGTGGGGGCAAGTGTAGCACTTCCTGCGGTTGCAGGGGAAGGTGCCGGGTGTGGTGGGGTTGGAGGGCAGTGTGGAGCGAACAAGGGAGTCACGGAGAGAGTGGTCTCTCCAGAAGGCAGACAAGGGTGGGGATGGAAAAATGTCTTGGGTGGTGGAGTCGGATTGTAGATGGCGGAAGTGTCGGAGAATGATGCGTTGTATCTGGAGGTTGGTGGGGTGGTGTGTAAGAACGAGGGGGATCCTCTTTGGGCGGTTGTGGCCGGGGCGGGGTGTGAGGGATATGTTGCGGGAAATGCGGGAGACGTGGTCAAGGGCGTTCTCGACCACTGTGGGGGGAAAGTTGCGGTCCTTGAAGAACTTGGACATCTGGGATGTGCGGGAGTGGAATGCCTCATCGTGGGAGCAGATTGTTGGACTGAGTTCATTCCCACAACATTGCTATGGGATTTCTTCAGGGTTTCGTCTGAGGTCCAACCATCTCTAACTGTTTCACCAGTGACATCTCCTGCTTCATGAGGTCCATAGATGATGTTTACCAATGATTACAGAATGTTTAGTACCATTCATAAGTCCTCAGACACTGAAGCAGCCCTCCTCCATATGTAATAAGACCTGGACAACATCCAGGCTGAGGCTAATTAGTGACAAGGAATATCCATATCACACAAATGACAAAACAATGACCATCTCCATCTAGAAAGGATCCAGCCAACACCCACTGATATTCAATGTCATTACCATCACTGAATGGCCCAGTACTAACATCTTAGGAGATGTCATTGACTAGAAACTTAACTTGACTATCCATATAAATACCATGGCTACAACAGGAGGGCAGAGATTGGGAATTCTGTGGCAAGTAACTTAACTTCTGACTGCCCAAAGCCATCTTCAAGGCTCATGTCAAGAGTGGGAGGAATACTCCACAATTTCCTGGATAAGTACAGCTCGAACAATATCCAAGAAGATTGATAAAAACAAGGACAAAGCAGCCTGCTTGGCTGGTACTCCATACTGCACCTTCAAACTTCACTCCCTCCACCATTGAAACATAGTGGCAGTCGTATGTGCCACCTAAAAAAAGAAACACATTGCAGCAGCTTACTTATGTGCCTTTAATATTACCTTCCACATCCATGATATTCACCATCCAGAAGACTTATGGCAGCAGACGCATGGAAACAGGCTTTGAAGGGAGCCTATCATGACCCTGATTTGGATATATGTTATTGCTCTTTCACTGTCTTTGGGTCAAAATGCTGGAACTCCTTCCAATGTAGGTGTACCGATACCATGTGAACTTCAATGCTTCAAAAATGTGGCCCATTGCCAATTTCTCAAGGATAATTAAGCTTCAGGAAAAAATGCTGGCCCAGACAGTGATGCCCACATCCCAGAAAGGAACAAATAAGAAACAAAAAAGTCATGCAACAAAGACTAGAGGATTTCTGAAACAAAAAAAACAGAAATTACTCTGAAACTCAGAAAATCTGGCAGCATCTGTGGAGAGAAAGCAGAGTTAATGGCTCGAGTCCAGCAATGCTTCATTAGAAGAGGACTCCTGTTACTTGTTTTATGGACCGTGTTGAAAAAGGAAACATCGAGGTTAGGAATGGTTTCACTGGGATAGCCTGTCACTAAGGGTGAGGTGCATGTGCAGGCCATGGAGAGGGTGTTCTTTCATTGAAAAACATTATGACACACACAATCTATGCTGCATATGTGGCCAGTGATGAACTTCAGCAACACCAGATGACTGATGGCAGTCAGAATCGGTAGAAGATGCAGCACCCTGACTTCATTCTCATCTCTCTTATAACTCATGTTGCACATAAGAACAATGGTACAACAACTGCTTGAGATCTCTGACGAGGAGTCAACACCTGAACTGAGAGCATAGACATTATCATACAATATAGATAAAGGGAACCTGTAGATGTGGTGTATTTTTAGATTTCAAGAATGCATTTTCATCCTGGAGACCAGTTACTTCATCCTAGAGACCAGTTACTCATCCTGGAGACCAGTTACTAGTGGTGTGCCACAAGGGTCGGTGTTGGGTCCATGCTGTTTGTCATTTTTATAAATGACCTGGATGAGGGCGTAGAAGGATGGGTTAGTAAATTCTCAGACGACACTAAGGTCGTTGGAGTTGTGGATCGTGACGAAGGATGCTGTAGGTTGCAGGGAGACATAGATAAGCTGCAGAGCTGGGCTGAGAGGTGGCAAATAGAGTTTAATGCAGACAAGTGTGAGGTGATGCACTTTGTTAGGAGTAACCAGAAGGCAAAGTATAGGGCTAATGGTAAGATTCTTGGTAGTGTAGATGAGCAGAGAGATCTCGGTGTCCATGTACACAGATCCTTGAAAGTTGCCACCCAGGTTGACAGGGCTGTTAAGAAGGCATACAGTGTTTTAGCTTTTATTAATAGAGGGATCGAGTTCCGGAACCAAGAGGTTATTGTGAAGCTGTACAAAACTCTGGTGCAGTCGCACTTGGAGTATTGTGTACAGTTCTGGTCACCGCATTATAAGAAGGATGTGGGGATGTTTTCATTGGAGAGAAGAAGGTTGAGAGGTGACTTAATTGAAACATATAAAATAATCAGAGGGTTAGATAGGGTGGATAGGGAGAGCCTTTTTCCTAGGATGGTGACGGCAAGCATGAGGGCGCATAGCTTTAAAGTGAGGGGCGAAAGATATAGGACAGATGTCAGAGGTAGTTTCTTTACTCAGAGAGAAGTAAGGGAATGGAACGCTTTGCCTGCAATGGTAGTAGATTTGCCAACTTTAGGTACATTTAAGTCGTCATTGGACAAGCATATGGACGTACATGGAATCGTGTAAGTTAGATGGGCTTGAGATCGGTATGACAGGTCGGCATAACATCGAGGGCCGAAGGGCCTGTACTCTGCTGTAATGTTCTATAAGTGTCACAAAGGTTATTGTTACAACAAGAACTCAAGGTGTAGAAGGTAACATATTAGCCTGAATAGAAGATTAGTTAGCTAACAGAAAATATGAAGTCTGCATAAATGGATCATTTTCGGTGTGGCAAGAAAAGTAATAGACTCAGAATTAAGGTGCACTAATTTGAGACTGAGGTGAGAAGGAATTTCATCTCTCAGAAGGAACTCCTTGCCATATAGAACTGTGGGCAGAATCCTTGTGTAAATGTGACATTAGGTAGATAGATTCTTGATTAGTAGAGGAACCAATGGTTTACAGTGAAAGGGCAGGAAAGTGGAAGTGAGGAATGTCAGATCAGTATATAGTACTGAATGTATAATCAGTATATAGTATTGAATGTTGAAGCAGGGTTAAGGCTCAAGAGGCCGAACAACATACTCCTGTTTCCATTTCTTATGGTTTTAATAGCAGTGTACCACAGAACTCAGGGCTTTGCCTGAACAATTTACAATCCTTTTAAATTGCTTACATGAAGGGACCACATTTATGGTTAATAAATCTGTTGATGATACAAAGATAGATAGACAGAAGATTAAATTATGAAGAGGATTTTAAAGAGCTTGCAAAGGAATATAGAAAAATCAATCTTTTGGAAGAAAATGCAAATGCAGTACAATTGGAAATACAAACTATTGACCTTGGTAAGAAAAATGACAAAAAAAACCCAGCATTTTACTTAAATTACTGCTTCCCAAATATTTATTCCGACATTGTTACTCAAAAGTTTCTGACACTTCAGACCAATCTGAGTGTGGTAGGAAGTTGTCCTGGAAGGCAGAAGGTGAGGAATGTGTGTTGTCGGGTGGGGAACGAATCCTGAACAGCACCTTCATGGGGTTGAGTAAAGATAGGAGAAGACGAGAACAGGCGATAGCGGGGCAATTGTGTCAGTGCTGAGGAACAAGCAAAACGTTAACCTGCTACTAGTTTTAGTTGCTGACTCCTTGGCTTTGTATTCCCTCTATTTTTTGATGGCAAACAGAATAATAAGCAGTGTGTACACTTGGAAAGACTATAAACACCTGATAAAGTATTTATAGGATGGCTAATAAAGAAGCTATGGAGATAATTTCAGAAATGGAGTGCACTGCCTGAGAGTGCGGCAGAGGTCAAGTCAATTGTGGCTTCTCAACACAAATTGGATAATCAACTGAAGAGAAAGAAAAATTGCAGGATTATATGTAAAGGGCAGAGGACTGGAGCTAGCTAAATTGTTCCTGCAGAGAGTCAGCCCTGACTCTTGGCTGAACAAATTCCTTCTGTGCTATAAATATTCTATGATTCCATGCAATAATTGCTTTGTATCTTTGAAAACAGAGTAAATGAATAAAAATGAAACAGATGTTGTAAAAACTAGGAGGACGTGCATATTATGATTTTCAGTTGCCAAAGAAATAAGTTCACATTTTCTTATCAGAGATAAGCTCAACCAATGAAGGTCACTATCGAAGGTTCACTTGCATAACCTTGAGTTTGCTGAACCCACTTGTAAGTATGAGGTCAGATTTTCTAATGTAGTGAAGTCAGGTTGATTAATCAAGAGCTGAGGTGGGACTTGAAAGTCTGCATGAAGTTAAAAGGATAATCCTTATAGTTTGTGGTTTAGTTCAATGTATTATTTGTAGGTTTCCAATATTTAGAGAAATACCATCAGCATAGAAAGCTTTTATTTTTGGATGAAACTAAATAGATTCTGCAGTAGGAATTGAAGTCTGGAAGGGGTGAGTTGAGGGAACTTTCTTTAAGATAGGACATAGCATGTTGTATTGTGGCACATATCCCAGAATAGGCAGGCTAATATCTTTAAGACAGTTACCTGACATCACATCATGCGATGTTCCAGTAAAAAAGGTACCTGCCGCACCTTCAGTCATTCTCTGTGTAACGGCGTCAAAGTAGTCAGTCAGTTGTGTGTGTTCAATGTATATTAACATAACAAGTTTAGAGCACAAGACATAAGTGCGTGCATGATATTGTAGTCTTGAACATACATTGTGAATAAACTTCATTTATCTGACCCAAGAAGAACCTGACTTTCTGTGGTACAGGTTATGTAGAGCAATGGCACAGAGTTTCCGATGATCTGATAGTTATTATTCCAATGTAGATTGAAGTTGTATGAAATTCCCATTGTAACAAAGTCTGAAGAAATTCCCCAGAAAACTGAAGCTTTTTCCAAATCTTGGAATCCTCTGAAAGTATCCATTTCATTAGAAAATTAAATGAGTTCTGGTGCCATTGGTTGATTTCCTGAGTAGCTATTCAATTGCCCTATTAATGACCTCACATGCCAACAACTGTACCTCCCCCATACCACTTCACCTGGATTCGAATTTCCCCTGGGATCTGATGCTCTCACCCCTGCCCCAAAGCCACTACCCCAGTTCCCCATTCTTGGCTTGCTTACTCTGCTTCTCACTTTCCCAATCTAGGTCTGCTCCTTCTTTTCCTTCATTCTGCATTAGCAGCCTCCATTCCCTCCTCATCACATCTCCACCCTTGGATGTATCAACTCCACCTTCCTCAGATCCAGACCTTTTAGATCCAATCTGTCCCCACCGCCCCTCCACCAGGATCTGACCCTCCATTCCCCTGCTGCTGGACCTAACACCCACCACTGCCATCGCCTCTGTCAGACCCAATATCTCCCATTCACCTCATCCCATTCCTAACATTGCATCAATTACCTTGCCTCCTTGCCACATTGCAGCCTGGAACTCTAACCACCTGGCTTCCTGCCCAATAGCAACCTCAGCTTCACACCCTATTCTCACTGGCATCTTATACATCTGATATCACACTTCCTGGGAACTCTACTCCCAGCACCCTAACCTCACACTTGCCTTAGGTACTTACTGTTTGACATCAGTTGTCAAAATGGCTGCCTGGACCTTTCAATTCCACAATATATAGTAAATCACAAATTGTATCACAGCAGGAACCCTAGGCAAAGTAAATGGCAGGCAGTATAAATTCCAGATACATCAAACTTAATTTTCAGGCCTCATGAGTCTCATGAATTGAGCTGTTTTGGGCCTAAAAATTCCGTGGGTTGAGTTAAAAGTAAGTTAATATTTTGGCTCCCCAATCCCATTACCCCTGTTGGCTATTTTGGCCAATGCAGATCTGGGGCCTGGGAAATCCATCGGCCGGATGAGGCAGAAAGCCAAGTTAAGCTGATTCAGAAACCTTTTCAAGCTGAGTTAATTTGGTTCCCAGATTTACTGGACTGGGACGCAGGATGTTAGACTCCTAACTCCAGTCTTTCACCTCAGTGAGGAGGATGCATCCCAAACAAAGACACAAGTTCAGTGACCTCACCAGACCAGCTAAGATCTGAAAGCACACTATTGCTTTCTATTTTCTTAATATTAAAAATGTACTTTGATATTTATTTCCAGATCACAGAAGTATTTAAAGCCTCTCACCTAGGTGGTAATGCTCTGGAAATGATGGGTTTTAGATTAGATTAGATTAGATTACCTACAGTATGGAAACAGGTCCTTCGGCCCAACAAGTCCACACTGCAGGTGCGACCCATTGCCTCATTCCCACTGGTTGTGTAGTTGTAATTGTGTTCTCAGAGACTGTTAATGGTATTGATTGGTGTGTGAATCAGATGTTAAACCCCTTTAATGAATCAGTTATGCTAATAATCTGATTGCGACAATTGACATTCATGGTATCTGTCCCTTCTGTCAGTATGTGGTTCTGGTTGTGTGAGGTAATTCATTGCCACTAGTCCTCTTTTGTCTATACTTCATCCCCAGGCTATCTAATGATCAGTGGTAGAGGATACATTACCATAGATTCTTTACAGAAGAGTCACTGCTTTTAGCTAACAAGATGTTTTTATTACACGATAGCAATATATTTGTACAGTACTGGCCAGGCATCATTACTAGGACTTTCAGGGGTTGTACAGAATATAACTGCTACTTATGAAGGTTAGTGTTAAATTCAAATGCTTCCATCCAAACACTGTGTTTGACATGAACAGAATGAGTGGAGGTCAATACATCATAAACATTAACTTCTTCAGAATATTATCCAGAAGATATGCGCATGACTCCAAATATCTAGGGAGGTTAGCAGAGTGAATGTGTGCTTTCCAAATTGATTAATGAGGTCCGCGCAACCCGGAGCATATTGAAATGATACTGAGGCACAGAAGACTTTTACATTCCCTCAATGCTGTCAGGATGCAGCACTGTGGCTCTCTTTGCACCATGCAACACAACTTAATCAGATGCGCCTCCGCCGCATCTGCTCCCACGATAAGACATTCCACTCCCGCACATCCCAGATGTCCAAGTTCTTTAAGGACCGCAACTTCCCCCCCACGGTGATTGAGAACGCCCTTGACCGCGTCTCCCTCATTTCCCGCGACACATCCCTCACACCCCGCCCCCGCCACAACCGCCCAAAGAGGATCCCCCTCGTTCTCACACACCACCCTACCAACCTCCGGATACAACGCATTATCCTCCGACACTTCCGCCATTTACAATCCGACCCCACCACCCAAGACATTTTTCCATCCCCACCCCTGTCTGCTTTCCGGAGAGACCACTCTCTCCGTGACTCCCTTGTTCGCTCCACACTGCCCTCCAACCCCACCACACCCGGCACCTTCCCCTGCAACCGCAGGAAATGCTACACTTGTCCCCACACCTCCTCCCTCACCCCCATCCCAGGCCCCAAGATGACATTCCACATTAAGCAGAGGTTCACCTGCACATCTGCCAATGTGGTATACTGCATCCACTGTACCCGGTGCGGCTTTCTCTACATTGGGGAAACCAAGCGGAGGCTTGGGGACCGCTTTGCAGAACACCTCCGCTCAGTTCGCAACAAACAACTGCACCTCCCAGTCGCAAACCATTTCCACTCCCCCTCCCATTCTCTTGATGACATGTCCATCATGGGCCTCCTGCACTGCCACAATGATGCCACCCGAAGGTTGCAGGAACAGCAACTCATATTCCGCCTGGGAACCCTGCAGCCATATGGTATCAATGTGGACTTCACCAGTTTCAAAATCTCCCCTTCCCCCACTGCATCCCTAAACCAGCCCAGTTCATCCCCTCCCCCCACTGCACCACACAACCAGCCCAGCTCTTCCCCCCCACCCACTGCATCCCAAAACCAGTCCAACCTGTCTCTGCCTCCCTAACCGGTTCTTCCTCTCACCCATCCCTTCCTCCCACCCCCAGCCGCACCCCCAGCTACCTACTAACCTCATCCCACCTCCTTGACCTGTCCGTCTTCCCTGGACTGACCTATCCCCTCCCTACCTCCCCACCTACACCCTCTCCACCTATCTTCTTTGCTCTCCATCTTCGGTCCGCCTCCCCCTCTCTCCCTATTTATTCCAGTTCCCTCCCCCCATCCCCCTCTCTGATGAAGGGTCTAGGCCCGAAACGTCAGCTTTTGTGCTCCTGAGATGCTGCTTGGCCTGCTGTGTTCATCCAGCCTCACATTTTATTATCTTGGAATCTCCAGCATCTGCAGTTCCCATTATCTCATCTTTAATCAGATTTACTCTTGTGATATATAGGCTGTGCATTGTTCCTCTGAGGTTGGGTAATATGTAGCTCAGCCTGTAAACACCAGTGTGGATACAACCAAGTGACTGTCAAGCAAATCTAATGAAATATGAGCTCCACTTTGTGACTACTCCTCTTTCTTCTAAGCAGCGTATGGATATAGGAATCCCTGTGGGGAAGTCCACTGTGAACACAAAGAAAGGTGAGACAAAAATAACAATGGGCTAACAGTTGTCATGGAGGCACAAAACACTGATGTCAGAAGTAGACAAAACGTAAGAATAGAAGGAGTGCACTCTTCATGCAGGGCTCCTTAAACACATGATTATTAACAGCTCAGCTCTGAGCAACTCTGGCAAACCATTTTATGTGGGTGAGTGGATGCAGCAGTGATAAGCCAGCTTGGAATTTGCTGAAGAACATTAATATGTCATCCAGCTCTCATTTGCAGATGGAAGCTGTCAGACTGGTGAGTGTCAGAAAGAAATACTGACAGAAAATTGCAAAAAGGGAGGAGAATTGGTATGATGGCTCTCCACCCTAATTTCCAGTCAGCCTTGCCAAGCTTAAGCAAATACTTAATGGTAAAAATAAATGAAAAGTTTAGGCTTTGACATCTTGTCAAAGCAGTGGTAGAAATAATTGGCTCTGATGTGGAGATAAATGTGAGTCAATGAATAATTTTAATTGAATAAAATTTCCTGGTTAGTAGGAAAAATACAACCATAAAACACACTGATTTGCAAATAAAGTGAATTGGGATTGCAAAGTGGGTATTCATCCCTTGCTGCCAAACTAACTATATCAATTTGTGCCTGACCAATGAGTAAGAAAGAAATTACAGTTTTACTTCCAGTACATTGCAGAGAGCAGGCTGTCCTTTAGCATGCCAGCAATCATCTTTGGATCAAAATATTTAAATAGCGATTGGGAAAGATATTAATTAGGACCTGTTTCCGAGGAGAACTTCCTGAGTAAACCAATACAATGTTCATTCAGTATCATATGGAGAGACATTTTCAGCATCCAGATTTTTCTGCTTTTCCTCCAGTCTGATGTACCCGTTTTTGCCAGAAATAGAACCATGAAGCAGCACATTTCCGTCTCCAGTCCTCTGTGCACTCCAATTTCAGCCCCTGATTTTTGCAGACTTGCCATTGGCACCTGTATCATGAGCTGTCTGCATCCTAAGATCACAAAGTGCCTGTATAACCCACTCCACTTCTCCCTTCTCTCTTAAGTCACTTTTCAAAACTGAGCTCTTTCACCAAGTCTTTTCATCATATCCTAAGCTTTTCAATGCTGCTTACTGTAAAAGTTTACTGCAAACTCACCTCGGCGCATTAATACCATATTAAAAGATGCTTTTCAAATACATTGTTGTTATTGTTGTTTTCGTATTCCTACGTGATTCATTTTTATGCAAGTTGTGTTGACAGAAAGCTATGCGTTATTCAACAGGTCATCCTCTTATCATGCTGACTGTGACTGATGATTAACGCTGGGTGTGTGACAGAGCTGACAGTTACTAAAGACATGGTTTCGTTACCTGTTAGACAAAACACTTATTACGTACTCTTAATTTCCATAAACAAAGAGCTGCTGTCATAATTCATTGATTTATGAAATGTTGATTTTAGAACATAAATCATCTGTAATTTAAGATCTGAGTATTGAACACTGTGAATGTTTTACATACAAAGCACTTACATTCAAAACAGAAACTCCGAAAATTGGCGTCATTTTCCAACTGTTGTTCAGTAATTCCAGCAGACAAATAGTACTCTGGATTTTTTCCAATAAGAGAATGCAGAATTTACTGACTCCTTTCATGAGAATGCAAAGAAGATATAATCTTTGCAAAAGCATAAGATTGTGATTCTCTCATTGACATTTCCTTTGTTTTTGATTATCTGTGCAAAAGTATATGTTTTTCTTCACTGAGTTTTACCTTTTGAAATCAGCAAAATCCTGGCTACATGACTAAAAGTACATTGTAGTCACTGATAGATCCATATGGACAGCATCAAATGCTAAATACAGAGAACTTTAACAAACATATAGATAGCATCATCTGTGAATCAAATAAAGGCAGCATCACTGCCTAATATAGGGGCCATTGAGTATCAAACACAGGTAGTATCAACTATCAAACACAATACATCTGTTGAAAAATATATAAAGTGTCACCTGTCACTTATTAGCAGCATCAACCACCAAATGCTGAGTGTGATAACTGAGAAAACAAGCTAACACTGAATGGCAAACACAAAGATCACTACCAAGTAAACCATTGTTGCACAGAGTAAAGCAGAGGTGCCATTAAAAGCTAAATGCAAGGAGCACTGGTTCCTAGATATTAACATGCCAATTCTGGAGGTAATGGTGGGCAATATTATCAGAATATCATGTAGGCTGGGGATTAAATGCTGCTTCAGGAGGGAGATTGAAAAGGGTGAGTAGTGGGAAAGGTTAGAGGCCAGAAGGAGAAACAATTGTAATGCCTATGAGAGTAAAAGATTAGACATTGTAGGGAAAATTGAGAGTACTGAGGGGAGATTGAAAGGGTTTGGATTGATCAGACAGCATAGGTGAAAGGTGCAGCAGAGGGAAGGAGATAGCAGAAATGCCAGGAAGACAGTGGGGTGTGTGGGGTAGCTTGTTTGAAGGATTGGCTCATGGTCATTTTGGGTGGAGATTGAATCATTTTAGGGGAGTGGATCCCATCATGGGCCAAGCGAAAGCAGTTATCTCCTCTTGCCCTAATAATTGGAATAACAGATGCCCCTATTATTGTTGCCTGGTTGGATTTTCAGAGTGAGTTAAAATGTGCAAATAGCCTTTTGCACATCCTACTTCTTGGTCAATAGAGCAGGGTCTATTGGGAGTTTAGCTAGGTGACACAGGAAGAGCGAGTAATGTTGATTACTCCTGAGGTGGGCTGGGCAAAAAGCCTGTAAGGAGGGTCCAGCACTTTCTTCAAAGTTTAAAAACATTGATAAAACATAAAATATGCCTGCTTTTATCATCTCTCACTCTACCTACTCACCATTCCACATCCCTGTGGACCATACACCTCCCATGGTACTTCATAATTAATTTGCCAACCTCTGTCCCTATACCCATTTGCATAACTCCCCATATCCCCATGCCAATCTATGTCCATGTATCCAACAGCAATGATGTCTAATAGCCCTCATGTCAATCTACACTTCTCCCATGACCCTTCATACCCCATAAGACCCACCTATCTCATGGTCCTTTAGCCCCTGCCTGTCAACTCAGGGCTATCTCACTGCAAAGATCATTCTTTGGCCTTTGCTCTCCATGCCAGCTCACCTATTATCCAGCACATGCATAATCCAGAAAGCACCCAAACAAAAACTAAAGATACCATTGTATTGATGATATCACTATTGAAAAAAAACGTATTGGTTGATACAAAAAAAAGTTGCATTGAAACTGCTTAAACTAATTCCTTATGAAAATAAACATTTCTAAAGTGAGTAAATATTTTCCATAAATGCTTATCTTTAAGTGCTTACTTCCAAGGTGTTAACAAATATTTCAATTCAAGAAGTAAAAAATAATTTCCATTCAATAGTTTCATTACGAAATTACAGTTTAAACGTTTACTGCAAAATTATTGTTTGGGAATTCAGTCTTGCAACAAAGATGTCTGTCATGGTTTTATATGAAATACCTAACAATTTATCATTTATATAAATCATTTGGCTGTGAACATAGGGATGCACGTTTAGTAAGTTTGCAGATGATACCAAGATTAGAGGTATAATGGACAGTGAAGATTACCTCAGAGTACAATGGGCCCTTGATCAGATGGGCTAATGGGCCGAGGAGTAGAAGGAGTTTAATTTAGATAAATGTGAAGTGCTGCATTTTTGAAAGGCAAATCAGAGCACGATTTATATGGCTAATGGAAAGGACCTGGGGAGTGTTGCTGAACAAAGAGACCTTGGAGTGCAGGTTCATAGTTAATTGAAACTGGAGTCATAGACAGATAGGATAGAGGTGGTGGTGTTTGGCATGCTTGCGTTCAATGGTCAGTACATTGAATATAGGAATTGTAATGTCATGTTGCAACAGTACGCAATATTGGGTTACCCACTTTTGGAATACTACATTCAATTCTGCTCTCCCCACTATTGGGAGGTGGTGGTGAAACTTGAAAGTGTTCATAAAAGATTTTCAAGTATTTTACCAGGGTTGGAGTGTTGGGTTATAGGGAGAGGCTGAATTGGCTGGGGTTACTTTCCCTGGAGCATCGGAGGCTGAGGTTTATAAAATAATAAGGGTCTTGGATAGGGTAAATAGACAAAATCTTTTTCCTGGGGTGGGGGAGTCCAAAACTACAGGGCATAGGTTTAGGGTGAGGAGGGAAAGGTTTAAAAGGGACCTAAGGAGCAAATTTTTCATGAAGAGAGTGGCGCATATTAGGAATGAGCTGCCAGAGGAAGTGGTGGAGGCAGGTACATTTACAACATTTATAAGGCATCTGGTTGAGGATGTGATTAGAAATGGTTTAGAGGGATATGGATCAAATGCTGTCAAATTGGATGTCTGGTTGGCATGTACGTGTTGGACTGAAGGGTCTGTTTCCATTTTGTAAATCTCTTTGACTCTAATTATTTTAACTTCACTGTTTTTGACAGTTCTTTGTAAACGTTGCTAGCCACAAAGTGTTTAAGCACTTCTTGTGCATAAGCATGTATTTTCACAATCCGAATGGATGCATTATCTCCACCAAAGGTCACCTGGGATGAAATCTGCAGTGGTAACTTGCCTCGCCAAAAAGAGAGAAATATAAAACTACCTCCAGCTCTCAACCATCCCATCCCTTCACTCCAGAGGGTGGTTGAGTCTGTGGTGGGTTAGGGATTCAGAGGGCTTCCAGGGGAAGAGTTGCAGTTTGTGATAGGTGAGAAAGGTATTTGGACCAGGGTGGGAAGAGATTTGGTGGTGTGGGCGAGTGTGAGATTGTGGGAGAGTCAGTTATGATGTCAGGATTTAGTTCTAAGTTATCCAGGAGTTAAATCAGGTTTTAAACCTTTCAACTCTTCCTGAATAACTACTAAGTTGTCAGTCAAAACACTCCAAAATCTCCAACTCTAATTCAGATTTGGGAACATTGTAAAGTTACTACCAGATGCTGGATAATTCTCAGTGGAAGCTTCAACTTCCAGGGCAAATCCGAAGGAATCAGTTATATTGGGACCTCTAGATCAACCTACTATGCAACCTTAGCCTCCACTGCTACAACAACTTCCCATTGGAATATCTCAGCCTTTGGAGTCACTTTATAGCTTATTGGCCCACCTTGTTTTTGTATCATTGACAAACCTAGATATGTTACACTCCGTCCCTTCATCTAAGTCATTAAATCAAGTTGTCAATAACTAAGGTCCCAGTGCTCCAGGTCTGAAAAAAAATTGATTGATTTGTCAAACACAATTTCCCATACGTGTGGTCACATTGACTGAATCACATTATGATTTTCTAAACACCCTGGTACAGCTTTCTTAATAATGAGATCCATCATTTTCCCAATGATTGATACCTGACTTATTCACTTGTATTTCCCCTGCTTTCTCTCTTCCTCCTTTCTTGAAGCATAATGTTACATTTGCTTCCTTCCAATTAATTGAGACAATTCAATAATTTTGAATTATCTCTGCACTTACATTTTTTGTAAAATGGGAGAATACAAGCTGATGGGGTCAGATGATTTGTTGGATATTCTGTCCCATTAATTTTGCAAGCCCTTTTTCCATACCATGAGATTTCTCAGTCACACTGGACTCTTGCTTCCTCACTATTTTAAAATGATTTTGTGTCTATTATTGTGAAAATAAATAGAAAATACTCATTTAAGATATTCGTCACTTTCCCTTCCCCATTATAATTTCTGCTGTTTCAGTCTACTGGGATCAATGTTTAATTTCACAACTTCTTT
Source organism: Stegostoma tigrinum (assembly GCF_030684315.1). Lineage (NCBI taxonomy): Eukaryota > Metazoa > Chordata > Chondrichthyes > Orectolobiformes > Stegostomatidae > Stegostoma > Stegostoma tigrinum. Next base: position 34,537,243 of record NC_081360.1, on the reverse strand, counting down.
TCCTCACTATTCATAGGAGCATGGATAGGGGAAATAGCCAAGGTCTTTTCTCCAGGGTAGGGGAGTCTAAAACTAGAGAGCATAGCTTTAAGGTGACAGAGAAAAGATTTAAATGGGACTGAAGGGGCAACATTTTCACACAAAAGATGGAGCATGGATGGAATGAACCGCCGGAGGCAGTGTGGAGGCAGGTATAATTACAACATTTAAAAGGCAGCTGGATGTGTATATGAATATGAAGAGAGGGATATGGGGCATATGCTGGCAAATGGGACTAGATGAATTTGGGATATCTGGTCAGCATGGGCAAGTTGGACCGAAAGGCCTGTACATCTCAAGGGATACCCTTTATGGATACATCTAGAAGCTTTTAATATCTGTTTGTATATTTGTAGGTAGTTTACTCATATTCTATTCTCTCTCCATTAATTTTTGAACTTCCTTAGCTACTTATTAAACATCTCCCAAACATTAATCTTAGACTATTCTGCGAATATCAGTGATAATAGGAACTGCAGATGCTGGAGAATCTGAGATAACAAGGTGTAGAGCTGGATGAGCACAGCAGGCCAAGCAGCATCTTAGGAGCAGGAAGGCTGATGTTTTGGGCCTTCTATCCTATTTTTTTTTAACATCAATACAGATTAATAGACAATTGTTTGGGTATTTCTTTGATTGATTGCCATAACTGATCTGTTGACATAAATGAGAAATTATGACAGCCTACACATTGCTCATATGTATTTAATTGAATTAAATATTCTAGCTCCAAATTTTTGTATTTATGTCATTATGAACTCAATTGAAGTATTTTAAATAAGGGACATAGCCCCATCCCTCGTCTGTCACCACCACTCCCCATCTCATGTTCAAGCAAGTCTTTCACCGGACTGTCTAACATTGAAACTGGCAGCTCGAGGCTTGATTGGATATAGGTTTCAGACTGCATGCAGTTTCAAATCTCATTCAACTTAAGACCCCTTGTTCTGTGAGTTAAAATACTCTGACAAATTCAAAGGTTCAATTCAAATTGGTAAAATGTGCAAGTGATACCAACTAGGAAAGGGGGAAAGATAAATAAGAAATCAAAAAAATGAATGCTAACAATCTGAAATAAATACTGGAAATTAAAGGCTGACTAACAAATAAAGGCAATAACCAAGATCAAAAGCACAAAATAGTGACAGTGAAATACATGGAAAATTTTCTGAAAATTATGCAAAAGTGAATGATGAAATATGGGAAACAGTAACATCCAAATGTAGGGAAAACTAACTGCTAAATATGGAGAAAATTCAACTGTCAAACAGGTAGTCCCCTCTATAAAAACAAATGGTATGCAAACTGTCAAATCTTATTTTGTTTTGAGATTGTGTGGAGCAGGCCTAAAAGCGAGTCATACTTCTTCTCAGAACCAGGTCAGATTTACTTGCATGATTATTTTCTGCTCAGCTCATTGCATATTCATGCACTAGTAATACACCAAATTTAATGGCTAGAGATAATGGGAACTGCAGATGCTGGAGAATCCAAGATAACAAAGTGTGGAGCTGGATGAACACAACAGGCCAAGTAGCATCTTAGGAGCACAAAAGCTGACATTTCAGGCCTAGACCCTTCATCAGAGAGGGGGATGGGGAGAGGGTTCTGGAATAAATAGGGAGAGAGGGGGGAGGTGGACCGAAGATGGAGAGAAAAGAAGATAGGTGGAGAGGAGAGTATAGGTGGGGAGGTAGGGAGGGGATTGGTAGTCCAGTCCCACCACCCAAGACATTTTTCCATCCCCACCCTTGACTGCCTTCCGGAGAGACCACTCTCTCTGTGACTCCCTTGTTCGCTCCACACTGCCCTCCAACCCCACCACACCCGGCACCTTTCCCTGCAACCTCAGGAAGTGCTAGACTTGCCCCCACACCTCCTCCCTCACCCCCAGCCCAGGCCCCAAGATGACTTTCCACATTAAGCAGAGGTTCACCTGCACATCTGCCAATGTGGTATACTGTATCCATTGTACCCATTGTGGCTTCCTCTACATTGGGGAAACCAAGCGGAGGCTTGGGACCGCTTTGCAGAACACCTCCGCTCGGTTCACAATAAACAACTGCACCTCCCAGTCGCGAACCATTTTAACCCCCACCTCCCATTCTTCAGACGACATGTCCATCATGGACCTCCTGCAGTGCCACAAGGATGCCACCTGAAGGTTGCAGGAACAGCAACTCATATTCCACTTGGGAACCCTGCAGCCCAATGGTATCAATGTGGACTTCACCAGCTTCAAAATCTCCCCTTCCCCCATCGCATCCCAAAACCAGCCCAGCCTGTGTCTGCCTCCCTAACCTGTTCTTCCTCTCACCCATCCCTTCCTCCCACGTCAAGCTGCACCTCCATTTCCTACCTACTAACCTCATCCCACCTCCCTGACCAGTCTGTTTTCCCTGGACTGACCTATCCCCTCCCTACCTCCCCACCTATACTCTCCTCTCTACCTATCTTCTTTTCTCTCCATCTTCAGTCCGCATCCCCCTCTCTCCCTATTTATTCCGGAACCCTCTCCCCATCCCCCTCTCTGATGAAGAGTCTAGGCCCGAAACGTCAGCTTTTGTGCTCCTGAGATGCTGCTTGGCCTGCTGTGTTCATCCAGCTCCACACTTTGTTAAATTTAATGGCTAGTTGGGCAAGAAGACCTGCCTGGTGCCAGGACCTTCCAAGTGCCGTATCTAAGAGATACCTGGACAGCACTTCACTTCCTGCAACCCAGGAGCATCACTCAATCTCTGCTTAACAAGTCCATGCACCCATTCAGGTGTCAGAGATCCAGTAAAAAGCAGCACTGTATTTCTGCAATGCTTTTCTAGAGGTTTCCCTGATGGCTATCCAAGAGGGAAGGAAAGTACTTCTCCTTATGAGTGGCAACAAGAAGCTATTCTGATTGATGAAACAGCCCAGACAAAGGTGGCTACAGAGATCAATGCCTGTAGGCAGTTCAAGAGAATTTGGTTCTGGTACTATAATAAGATGAATTATCTGTAGCATTCTGCTGGGGTGTGTGCCACTGAACACTGAATGCCTCATGACCTGGATGCGTTTGAGTTACTCCTGCAAACTTGCCACTTCACAGGATTGTCACTAACAAGGTTGTGAGCCAGGCCTCTCTCTCCGTCAGATGCATCATGTATAAACAGTGTCTTATTTCTTTGCAGCTACCAATATAGCACCACTTGTGCTACAGTGTTGCTGGCTCTTATAACAGCTGCCAAAGTTCGCCCTTAAAACATGAAAGCAGTTAAAACACTCAGCAGCTAATGCACCATCAGATCACTCGTCTTTGATCACAGCAGGAAGAAAGTACACAGCTGGGAGTTTTTCAGCAAAGGCTTGCATGGGACAAGGACACAACACCAAAACATGCCTTCAGGATGAACACCTCACAGATGTTTCAGGTGCTCACATCATAAAATGCTTGAATGATTTGCATCAATCCTAGCTTTTTGACAAGACTCAATTGTCTCTGAGTCAGAATTCTTTAATACCTGGCATTCAAAATTCTTCTCAACTGTAATGCAACAGAGACAATCACAGCCATGGGGATTCACGTCGCAATCTGTTTCTGACAATGGAGGAAATTGCCCATGTATTCATGTCAATGTCTCATTATGCTTCCTTCCTTCTCTAGGACAAGAATGTGTACAACTGATGTACAAGTGCCCAAATAGTGGGGAGGGGTGGGGTGGGTTAGGGTGCTGAGAGTGAGGGATGACCAACACAAAGTTCCTGTGAGAGCAGGCTGCCGAACTGGCTGGATTTTAAGGTGGTAGTGCCTGTGCTGCCGGGGAGTTTGGATACCTGCATTTCGTGAGAAAGTTTCCATGCATCTACTCCCAGTTATACACTAACCAGCTTAATAAAAACTTGGATAACTTGCAACACTGAAAAATATTGAAGATTTTCTATGCAGCTTCCAAATTCCACTCCATTTTAGGGCCAAACAGGATGTGTCCCAGCACCATCAAGGTCTTCCTTGGGATCACATTCTGATGAGTACAGCCCTGACACAAGGCTACAGCTGGAAAAGGAAGAAACTGCCAAGGCTTCTGACTTTCAGAGGGTGACTGAGAACAGGCCTCTGCTGAGCCCAATATAGATATCAAGCCTGTAGACTCAGTTGTGAATGAATTGGTGGTGATAGATCAGGAAGCAGAGGAATGGCTGGCAGAGATGCCCAAGATCATGTGCAGACTGGAGCGAAGGTCTGCCAGAGTCTGTCCACATTGTGTCTGATGTCATGGTTCCAGCATGTCAGCATGTATCGCCCTGATTGCATAGGGAATCTTCACTCTGTTGTTCAGCTATGGGGATTCCTTAATTCACTTGTTAGGCGAGAGGGGGCTGAGGGATGGCAGTTTCCCTCCAGGTGCCCCATCTGCTCAAGGGACAAGAGAGATGCCATTGTACACAGAAAGAGTGGACCCAGAAATTGTCATCTCAGTACACCCCAGGGGTGCCCTGCACCACAAGCTCCCCTCTGCCAGGGTCCCAAATGCCTCCAGGGCTGTGAAGCTTGAACTTGCACTGGTGCATCATGCTAGAGAGTCAGAGTATTAGGCTTCAGAAGATGTCTGCCAAAATCATCTGGGGTAAAGTAGGATAGCAGGGAACAGGGGGTTTCCTCAGGCTTAGCTGTTGTTCCCGAGTTGCTGCCTATATATGACAATAGACAAAGGAAGATTAAAGTGCATTGAAGTCATTTTGGATGCAGAGATATTAACCTCCTATATGTTTTGACACAACCACAGTGCTTTCTATGACAACCCTGTGGTCTGTTTCAATCTTCTAAAGCTTCTGTCTATGGGTATTTTTCTTGTAGACCACCATGAGAGGTGATGATCACTCTGGATACTCACATTTGCATCACGTGCAGAAGAATTCAGATGCTGTCATTCTCTGCTGTCCTCTGTGAGGAACTGAAGGTACATGACTGGGCTTTGGTGATCAGTCAACATAGTTTAGCCTGCCTATGACTCAGTGATATATGAATGTAGTTTGTAAATTAAAGTAAGCCATATAGGTGCAGCCCCCATCTAATCTGACAAAAGTCCATATAGATGCTGTGGCCAGGAAACTGTACAGGAGAATATTGATGCAAAGGGATCAATTTATGCCAAACAAACTGGCTTAATGTTTTATGGTCATAAACCAAACATTTCCTGTGGGCAATGGCTACCACTTTCCACAAATAGCTGACAGTTTTGATTGTCTAGTTGCAATCAGATTCTCTCAGGCTGCCACTACTGCCCTGTCTTCTTCATCATCTTTGTTTGCTCCCTCAATATCCTAGTGAGAGTTTTCTGCTTCCTTGTCCGAATGGACTGGGCTGCTAATGGGGAGATGACATGTGTCCCAGTGGAGGTTTGAAAGAAGCCATTGGTGAAGATGTGCAAAATTGTGTGATCTTCTGCACCACAGGCATGGCACATGCTCCCAAACCATCTGGCTGCAGAGCTGCCTGCAGGAAGTGATAGGTGACATCTTCTGTTGTCATGCAAAGATGCCTCTGGTACTGCCTTTAATTTTTCCGCAGCAAAACAGCAATGCCTTCAGTACACTGTCCCTAGGCACATTGTTCAACAGTGCTGATATTCATTGCTTGTTCATCCACAGCTGCACGCCCTCCACCACCAACCCACCCCACCATCCCTTAATCTACATTACAAGGTGCATTCTCCATATCTGTTTTTCCTGATCCTGATGCTGCCATGTATAGGATAGTTGATGCCATGATCTTCCAATTGCCTTCTGTACATGTGGCAATTTGCACAATCTAACTTCTGATGGTTTTTACTACCCTCAATGTCACAGTCCTCCCATTTTGGAATCTACCTGTCTAACAATTTCATCCCCAAGGCCTTATTTTTCATATACACAGGCCTGCAAATGGTCCTGCATGGCACAATGTGGGATAAATCCAGCACCATTACAACGTCTAGTGATTCCTTCAATTCAAAGCTTAATGAATGACAGAATATGATTGGGATGTTGATATTTGGAATTGTTAAGCGCGTATTCATCTGTATTCTGCAATGAATGAGGTGGGTTTTGCATCCAGCAGGATATTTTGCCTCATATGACACTGATTATTTTAGGCCTCATAACATAAAATAGGCATAGATACCAGGCTGTTGATTAATCCAACAAATATTTAATACAACCAACTATTATATGCAAATATTACATTAACATCTCCATCAGTGTTTGGGCTAACATTAAGCTGTTAAATTATACAGAGCTACATGGTTCTTGCAGTGTGCCATTCTTCAAGTGACTCCTAGTAAGATATAGGACATTTATATTCTCAGGTCACAAGCTATGTTATAGTGAAGGTATCATGAACATGTCTCTTAAAGGTCTACTGCTTACTGATCATAACAACAGTGAGTACTTCCCTTCAAAGCAAAGCCTTTGTCTGAGTGATGCGTTCTCGGTTTCGATTCCCTATGTTTGCATTCTGCAGGAACACATGCATCAGATGTGGGGCCCTTCCCATTTGTACTGCACATTCTCTGAGAGGTCTTATTTGGAAAACTGATGTAAAGAAAGATTACAATTGAAAATGTTTCTTTTGAGTTGTTTATCCTCTACTCCCCTCTCTCTGGTACATTTTCTTTTCCATAACTATAGACAGCCTCCCCTTTTCTTCTAGTGCCTGCCTCTGCCTTTCTTTTATCTTTCCCTCTGACAATTGGCCCTTGTACTATTCCCCTTTTTATTCCTGCTTTTTCCCTCATCCCACTCCCACCTTAAACGGTATAGCACTTCTGAGCCAGTTCATCAGCTCAGTCTTCCTTCCCAGCAATGCTAAATACCCCACTCCTAGCATATGGCTCTCACCCTTCTTCAATTTCCTTGCCCCTTTCATCGTGATTCTCCCCTCCATACCCCAGTTTGCTCCCTCCTTTCCTGAAGGTCCTTCCAGTGCTCCCCACAGCCACAATCTTTAACTTCCATTCCTTACTGCTCCTTTCCAACCAGCCCACCTTTCCGTCACCCAATTGAATCTGTGGCTTTCATTGGAATTCTTGTGCTGTTGATTTTTATTTCAGACTCTTTTTCAAATGAGTCCTGCCTGCTTGTCTTGATCAGGTTTTCTGGCATTAGCTAGTTTGTTGTCTGACTTGGTTAGGCTAGTGTGCCTGGTCAGCCTTCACCCTTTATACTGCAAGTACTTAACTACAGTAAATAAGCTGCATATGTGTTCGTCACTCCAGTTAAATTTGTCCTCATACAATGCAAGTGCTTCCCCTCTATGGCTATGGGGGAGTCAAGTAAGTGAAGGCATTTATATTCGCTGGAGGTTTGAGGAAGGAGTCTTGCCTGCCAGGTACAGGTACACACCTTCAGTTACACAGTTGGATTTGTGAATGCACATATTTGTCTAACAAATTGTCCCCATGACTATAATGCCAGTGGGCTGGTCACTGAGCGTTCATGGCATTCTAAGGAATACAAAAGAGGTTAAGCTGATCCACCTGAGCGGTTAAGAGAACCTAATAACAAAACATTAATCTGGAAGTGGGAAACCAAATTTCTGCCTCCTGCTGAAATAAATCTATCCATTTCCCTTCTAAAAGCCTGTAAGGTTTTGTCCATGGAATACAGACTGTCAATATAGGATGTACAAAATGTGGAATACATTAAATATTACCATTACAACAAATAGAATATTGAATGTCAAATACAGAGAGCACTGATGTATAAATACATAGAGTATTGTCAGATGATTAGAACACCTATTGTCAGAAAAAGGAAACATTAAGTTTAAAAAAAAATTGCCAAACAAGAAATAACAATTGTGAGTATAGTGAATCCTAACTGCAAACACTGGAGGTAATGACTGCCAAATCCAAAGGAATTCTGACAGTCAATGAATGAATGTTATCAGCCAAATACAGGGACGACTTAGTCAAATTCAAGTACTGATAGCCAAAGGGGACACTCAATGCCAAATAGATGGAACAGTGGCAGTAAGATAGAAAGAATACCTGCAATGAGATATGTTATGGCAGGGCTGATGGGTGGGTGGATGAATTTTTGCCTACTTTTTAGGAGCCTTTGCCTATTCAATTAAATGTATATTGTAAATGCATAAAGCTGGCATGTCTCCCACATGTAAACTGGTGGTGGAGATGGGCAGGATGTGGTCCATCACTGCCATGGACAGATGCAATTCCATGTTGAGCAGGACTATAAAAGCTCACTTCTGCAAGCATACAGTTTCTGCAGAGAGGGAGAACTGGTGCCTATTAGGAGATGTGATAACCCACCTATAGCAGGACCATCGATAAAATCTTCGGTAACTCAAAGCTCCCATCCCTGCTATACGACCCCCATCAACTGACCCCTAACACCACTCTTTGATTTGCATAGGTATCTTCTTGGGCCTCCACTCCTCACAAATACCTCTTCATTTATGTCATTATCAGCTGAATTCTCATAATTTACCCACCCATACTCAAAGATGTCTTGTCACAAACAAAGAATGTCTCAACAGTTTAGCAATACCTTCCTGAAAATCCTCCTAGGAGTGGGTAGAGGGTGTGAAGCGAAGTTGTCTCTGATAGAGGTTGGCAGAGATGGATACAGCCAGAGCTGGTAAAGTTTTGCAAGTGGAGAAATGATGATCAGGTAGGCACATCAATGGGGATCAAATTGATTGAAGCTGACATTATCGCTGACAGCCCTTACTTTTCTCTACATGTCCCTGTCATTTGGGAAAACATCCCAGAGATCCATATTTTTCTCCTTATATTCTTCCCCATTATGCCCATTTCAGAAAGCTAATAGTTCCTCTATGTCTTTGACTGATAACTCCTCTTCACTTTGCAATGTTAAATTGTACAAGGTATGGCAGATAGAAATACTGGATACCTTCTGTGATGTGTAAGTGTACACTCCAGCAGACTGATCAAGGCACCAGAAGCCCATTTTGGTCAATTCTACTGTCTGTTCAATGCTTGCCCCTGTTGAACTCTGTGCAACAGTATAACCCACACCCATGGGGGCAAATCAAAATAAGCCATATAGCGTTTGTCACCCAGGATCTAACCGTACACTTGTGCAAGGGTTTAAACAATTGCTGCAGCTGGAAGGCATGGCATTGAAATTTATGATACATTATTGTTTATGACATTGCTCCAACTTCATGTTACTGCTTGTATCAGTTTCCCTGTAATGATGGTCAGACGTGATTGACAGCAAACAGCACGCAGAGCAGTCACAGAGTGCTGCAGACATAGACACACAATTAAACATTGAATAATGAACACGATGGAGAGAAAAGTATGCATGCAGGGCAGGCGGCTGTGGGCAGGCATAAATAAGCTCTTTCTGGGACAACAGTCCACCCTTGGGGGCTGATAGAATGAATTTGATTGTCTGACAGCTCCAACCGTCCCAGCGAGAGCATCTACTTTGCTGTGGATGGATTTAGAAATTGTCAAGCAGCTTTAGACTTGTTAACACCCATAAGACCATAAGGTTTAATAATGGAAGTAGGTCATTTGGCCCATCATGTCTGCTTCACCATTGAATGAGGTTATGGCTGATCTGAAAATCCCCAACTCCCCTTTTCTGCATTCACCCCATTACCCTCAATTCCCTTACAGATTAAAATTGGTCTACTTCAGCTTTGCATATACTTAACAACTCAATCTCGACAGTGCTCTGCCCTAAATAATTCCACAGTTTCACTACCCTCTGAGAAATGAAATTCTGCCTCATCTCTGACCCCTTACTCTGAGTTTATCCCTCTGGTCTTCCGCTCTGCCACAAGGGGAAACAATTTTTCCATATCCGATTGTTTTAGTAAGGCCACCTCTCATTCTTCCTAATTCTCGTGAGCACAGGCCAACCTATTCAATCTCCATTCATAATAACACAGTCCCTCCACCTTTTCTGGACTGGTCTAATGCCAGTATATCTTTTCTGACATAAGGGGTGTAAGACTGTTTGCAGCATTTCAGCTGTTGTCTGACTAATGCCTTGGATAGTTTTAACAAAATCTTCTGGTTTTTTTATACTTCATTGCCTTTGAAATAAAGGCTAACATTCCATTTGTCTTCCCTATTGCCCACTGAACTTATATGGCTAGTTTTTGCCCTTTTGTTTACCCTTCTGCAGATCCTTTGTGTCATCCTCACCACTTGCCTTGCAACTATTCTGTGTTATTTGCAAGTTGGCTGCAGTCATTCACTTTCCTTATCCAAAATCATTAATATGTTTTGTTAATAACTGTGGCTCTAGCATTGACTTGATTGATTTATTGTTGTCACATGTACCATGATACAGCAAAAACGTCATATTTTGCTTGCCCTACAGGTATACCATACAAGGCGCATCAGGGTAGCAGAACAGAGCGCAGAAGAGTGTTACAGCAACAGAGAAGGTGCAGAGAGAGATCAACATTAACGCTTGAGACGTTCATTCAAAAGTCTGATAACAGTGGGGAAGTCGTTGTTCTTGAATCTGTTGGTACATGTATTCAAACTTTTTATATCTCCTGTCTGATGGAAGCGAGTATAACCAGGGTTGGAGGGATCTATGATTACATTGGTTGCTTTCCTGAGTCAGTGGGAAGTGTAGATGGAGTGAATAGATGGAAGGCTGGATTGTGCGATGGACTGAGCTGTGTTCATGACCATCTGTAATTTCTTGCGGTGTTGGGCAGAGCAGTTGCCATACCAAGCATCTATGAAAATTGTAAAGTATCTTTGTGGACATGCCAAATTTACTTAGCCTCCTGAGGGAGTAGAGACATTGTTGTGCTTTCCTGACCATCACATTGAAGTTGGTGGACCAGGACAGATTGTTGGTGAATGCCCCTCCCAGTAACTTAATGCTCTGGGCCATCTCCACCTCAGCATTGTGGCTTAGTGCTTAGTATGCTGCTTCACAGCACCAGGGACCCAGGTTTTATTCCAACCTTGAGTGACTGTGGTTGTTGACTTGCTCGCTGAGCTAGCTTGTTTATGTTCAGAGGTTTCGTCACCATGCTTGGGTGACTGTGTGGAGTTTGCATGTTCTCCCAATGTCTGTATGGGCTTCTACCAGGTGCTGCAGTTTCCTCCCACAATCCAAAGATGTGCAACTTAGGTGGACTGGCCATGGTAACTTACCAGTAGTCTCCAGGGGTGTATAGGTTAGATGCATTAGTGATGGAAAATGCAAGGTTACAGGGATAGGGTAAGGGGATAGGTCTGGGTGAGATGCTCTTCCAACAGTTGGTGTGGACTGGATGGGTCGAATGGCCTGTTTCCACATTATGGAGATTCTAATAAAAAAAACACCAATGATGCAGCCTTTACACTATGCCACCAAGCACACAGTGTCTTTCCTGTACCCAATCAATTACAGGCTGTCATCCCGAAAATGCCCCCCTTTTCCCAATTCTTACCTTTATCATTTAGCCAATCCTCTATCCATATTAATATACTAATTCTAACACCATGGGTTCTTATCTTAAGTCGCCTCATGTTTGACACCTTATCAAACATCTTCCACAAATTCAAATATATTATTCCACTGCTTCGCCTTTATCTATCCTGCTTACTACCTTCTTAAAAAGAATTCTAATAATTTAACAGGCATGATTTCACTTTCAAAAGCCATGCTGACACTGTTTGATTGTTTTATGTATTTCTAAGTGTTCTGCTATTATATTCGTAGAACATAGAACGTAGAACAATACAGCGCAGAACAGGCCCTTCGGCCCTCGATGTTGCGCTGACCTGTGAACTAATCTAAGCCCATCCCCCTACACTGTCCCATCATCATCCATATGCTTATCCAAGGACTGTTTAAATGCCCCTAATGTGGCTGAGTTAACTACATTGGCAGGCTGGGTGTTCCACGCCCTTACCACTCTCTGAGTAAAGAACCTGCCTCTGACATCTGCCTTAAATCTACTACCCCTCAATTTGTAGCTATGACCCCTTGTACAAGCTGAAGTCATCATCCTCGGAAAAAGACTCTCACTGTCCACCCTATCTAACCCTCTGATTATCTTGTACGTCTCTATTAAATCCCCTCTTAGCCTCCTTCTCTCCAATGAGAACAGACGCAAGTCCTTCAGCCTTTCTTCACTGGGCCTGCGCTCCAGACCAGGCAACATCTGGTAAATCTCCTCTGTACCTTTTCCAATGCTTCCACAGCTTCCTGTAATGGGGTGATCAGAACTGCAAGCAGTATTCCAAATGAGGCCGCACTAGCGTTTTGTACATTTGCAGTATGAAAATTTCAATCAAATTCATTCAATCAAATAGACTCTAAATGTTTTACTGTAACAGATATTAAACTAAATGGCCTTTCATTGCTTATTTTATGTCTCCTCTCCTTTTCAAATAAATACACTTTTCCAATTCTCCAGGACTTTTTCAGAATCTAAGAAGATTACTTACCAATATGCCTATTTCTTCCTTTAATATCCTAACATCCCATCAGGTGCTGGTTTAGTTTCTGTAGTTTCCCTAGCATTGTTTCTTTATTGATCGCAACTGTATTTATTTCCTTTCCTTCTTCTGGCCCTTGATTATTTCATAATTTTGGGGTACTACTAGTGTATGATCCAAAGTATGTATTCAATTCCTCTGCCATTTCCTGGTTCCTCATTATTATTCTCCCAGTCTAATTGCTGAACAGATTATGATTGTGAAAATAGTGTGTGGTGTATGTTATGTATAAATATATATATATGCGTTGTAGGGGATAATAGGGCATTAAAATGCCAATAAAATGAATACATTTTCTTTAGTTTAGTCTACGGATTTGCGATGAAGTAATGTTTAATCAATGTTGATTTTCATTTGTTAGTTACGGGTAAAGTATTAAAACGTGAACTCTTGTTCCATTCCTTTAAATAGGTCACTGGAAATTCATTTCTTTTTAAAGTTATCAATCTCTACAGACAAAAGGTGGTAGAGCTTCAGAATTCTCCGTAGCCATGACAATTGTTCTGGATCAATTGTTAATTTTAGAACTTAGATTGACAAGACTTTTGAATCACAAAAGCTAAAGAGACATTTGGCAATGGAACTCACAAGGAGTTAAAGTTGAGGATCAGCCATGTTCTCACCTAATGGTGGCACATACTGAAATGATTATCTCATGTTCCCTTGTAAAAGTGCCACAATCTTGACTTAGCAGTGTTAGAAACAGGAAAAGGGTGTTATGAATCGTGGAGTCTGTGATTAGAGCTGTCATTAGTGGTGAGACGTGTATCTTTCGGAGACTGAAACGGTGAGAAATTGTTGCTTGAACTCTAGGAGACAGGAGCTTTACAAATTCTACCAAACAATTCCTCGTTACAGGGCAGCTGGTTCTTGAGTAGAACTTCTGTTTGGTTGAAAATTCCTACATTCTCACATTGTTGACAAGGCCCCAACTACAGGTGTCATTTTAATTGGTTACTTTGTCTCTCAGCTCATCGGTGGCAGTGCAGTTGCTGAAAGAAGATCAGCGGTTGATCATGGAATTTTCTGCAGGGTGTGGATAAAAGGAGGAAAAGAAACTGACGGAGCATAAACATTGAACACATTGTTAAGCCCATGCAGGTCATGGAAATGATTCTGTGAAATTGTTTCTCATGGGTAAATTCAACTATGCAGACAATGATACAAAGATGATCTTTCCCAAAGAGGAAACCATTGTAGATATGTTGCCACCCTTGACAAATTATGAAAGTGATTCACCAGCACTCCTCTTTGATTCACAAAGGAGAAAATTAAATTATTTTGCTGTGCTAGATATTAAAAGCATGTATACAGGAAAATAATTCAAAATTGAAATGCAATGCATTCATGATTAGTTTGATGTACTGCTGATACAAATAGAGATAAATCATTTTGATATCATTACAGAGGCTGAGGGCTGGCTTTCAAAGGGCATGTGGTCCTCATCAATTTACCACCCAGTTAAAAAGGTCAGCGGGTGAAGTTTTCCTATAATCCCACCAACTGCCCAGCAGGAATTTAATGCTGGGAGCAGTATTACTTGTTTGAAGTGATTCTTCCTTTTTGTGTGAGGGAGTCTTGCCTTACAGAACAACATCATGCAGGCACAGTGTCATCTGCTAGACCACAGGCACTCCATTACATAGAGGAGCCTAACTCTTTCAGGGTCGCTGTGAGATGGGTGAAGGCCCGAGTTCAATGTTCTGGGGCAAGAACGATGAAGGAATAACAGACAAAACAATGCTTTGGGGAGAGATGCAGAGGGAAGTGTTAATATTTGAATCTGTGAGTAGTAACCTATGTTGTTCCTGATATTAAAGATCACTTGATGATGGAGACTCTGAAGAGAGATGCAACTGTGTAAACATTGTGCTAAGTCTGTGTAAATAGTATGTGGAATTATGAATAAATATTTGCTGCAAAGACGTGTCAGTCTCCAGCAACCTCTCACATTTTATGTAGAACATGAAACCTCTTCCAGCACTGCCACTAAGTTAACAGATAGTGACAATAACTAAGAGACCCATAAAAACTCTGAAAAGAATCCAAGCAGCAGGAAAAATAAAATCACAAAACAATCAGCCCAGTGACAAACAGGCAGCTAGAGTCACAGTGACTGACGACAAAGCAATGCAGGAAACAAGCTTCAATAAAAGGGAAGTCTTGAAACAGACATTATCTTTCTTAGACTCTTTTGAGCAAGAGGAAGGCCCACAACAAGCTGAGTGGTGGCAGAACTGGTGCAGATTGTTCATTAATACAGGAGCATTTCAAGGCTAGTAGCAAATCTGAATGAACTAGGTCAGCCCTCAAATCTAGGTAAAACCAATAGCATTACAGACAACATTTTAGCAAGACTGGTAAGTGAAGAGACAGCCACTTACAATGACATCATTGGAGTTATCAATACACACCAGTACTTGGTGAAATATAAAGAGAATAACATTTCATAAGTGAAAGCAAGTGCTTAGAAATTCACTTACAATGGCCTCATCATTAGCAGCTAACTCAATATGGGACATTAAAAGGTGATCTGATTAGAGGTAAGATCACAATATGAGTTTTGGAGGAAGCCTAAATGGATTTCTTACAGTCCAGTGAAGACTTAACATTTGCAAAAATGAGGTAATTAGTAAGACAAACTGAAGCAAGAAATAGAATAGGGGTTTTATTCAAGGGCATGTAGAGGTTATGGAAAAAAGAAATATTCGAGTCAAAGCAATACATCACAGGGACCAGAAATCATGGGTTGCAATGTTGCTCCTGACCTGACTATCCCCAACTCTGAACCAGGCAGAATGGGCCCCTAAGCATCCTGGGATCTGGTTATTAGGCTCCACAAGTCAATCACAAAAAAAGTGAAAATGGTCCAGAGTTGAAGCCTGGAAAGCATTAAGGAAAGGTGGCAGGTACCCATGAAACAATGTTCTCACTGGGTCAGGAAAAAGTTGCATCCATGTGCAGATTGGCCAGGCAAGAATATGGAAATCCACACCTCTGGGAGGACAGATCATTTTAAAAGAGACTGTTCTTACAAAAAAAGTTATAAATCGGAAGGAATAACCAGTCGAAAGGGAAATATCCAAACAATTGGCAAGCCAGACAGTGAAGTCACAATCAAGGAGAAATAAAAGATTCAAATGGGAAATATTGAACTTAGTGGCCTGGTTCTGGCCAAGATGGCTACTAACAGTTCTAGGCAGTGGACTTTAGGGAGGGTCATTACACTTGACTGCCTGCCTGCTGTTCATGCTTATATCTATACCAAGGTGTACTTAGAGACAAAGCATGCCATGTCTGTCAAAGTACTTTAGGCCTTCTCTTCAGGACAATCTAGAGATGTCAATCAGCAGGATGGTGGAGTTAAGAAAGAAGATCAGCCTTGATCACCCCGAATGTCCCAAGGGGCCAGATGGCCTAGCTCACCTCCTATGTTCTCACATTCTTATGTCTTCATCCATCATAGCCCATTCCAATCTGGAATCAAACAGAACATTGAAGATTAAGCTTAATTTGTTGTTGTTAAATATAGTGAAGTCCTGGAGCCAGGCTATAGTATGAAAATGGAGACAGAGCTGAAGAATTGGGAGCAATCTGTTAGGAACAACAGAAACAACAAATTATCTCCCAAAGACAGATGATTCTTTGCGAAAAGTAGTCACACTGGACTTGAAATGTTACTGCCAGATACTGGCAGACCTCCTGAGTTTCTCCAGCACTTTGTTTTTATTTCAGATTTCCAGAATCTGCAGTGTTTTGCCCTTTATAGAATGTTCAAATAGTAAAGTGTCCTCAAACATAATTACAACGGAAGACTTTATAAAATACCACTAAGATATAAATGTTAAACAATTCATCTTACCTGAAATATTTATAGTAATTTTCAAGCTTTCCTTGCTTTCTGTAGCACATTGAAGCACACTGAAACTACAATTTGCTCAAAATTTATTACAACATTGCAGGCATTTACCAAGCCATTTTGGTATCAGTTTTGAAAACAATGTATCGAAATGCCACATGAAGCCACATTTCAGAATCACTTCTCTGAGTGTGGCACTAATCCAGAAAGTTGAACTTCAGAATTCTGCTGACTGGTGGCCTCAGTAAGAGTGATGGCAGTGGGATTATGACTCACTTAGAGCTCCTGATCACAGCCCAGTGACTAATGAAAATGTTTGTGTAGACATTAGGTTAAAACAGAACCAAGCCAAAACAAACTGGATATTAAATTGAAGTAGAGATAACACAGTGTGGAGCTGGAGGCGCACAGCAGGCAAGGTAGCATCAAAAGAGCAGGAAAGTTGACTTTTGGGTCTGGACCCTTCTTTTTTGAAATGTCTACTTTCCTGCTCCTCTGATGCTGCCTGGCTAACTGTGCTCCCCCAGCTCCAAACTGTGTTATCTCTGGCTCCAGCATCGGCAGTTCTTACCATCTCTGATTGAATTGAAGTGTGTGTTCAAACTGTTTGCTCACTTAGTGTATAATTGGACCAGCTTAAACTAAAAGCAAGTTGCATCAATCTGAATCACTTGCACTTCTTATGACCTGGCCAATACTTCTCCATCAAACAATAACACAAAGATTAGATCATGTGGTCAATAGTTGATACAGTGCAGAGCTGGAGGTACACAGCAGGTCAGGCAGCAGAGGAGCAGGGCTTACACTCTTCATCAGGACTGGGGAGGGGGAAGGGAGCTCTGAAATAAATAGAGAGAGGGGTTGGGGGAAGGTAGGTGGGATGGTGATAGGTGCATGCAGGAATGGGGTGTGGAGGTTGGTCTGTAGGAAGCGTGGGGCAGATAAATGAAAAAGATGATGGACAGGTTTTGTCAGGTCAAGGAGGCGGGGATGAAAGGGAGGGTTGGACATGGGATAAGGCAGGAGATGGGGAGATTCTGAACCTGGTGAATTCTATGTTGAGGCCCAGTTGCTGGCTCCTGGCTCCTCTGATGCTGCCTGGCCTGCTGTGTTCCTGCAGCTCCATACTGCGTGTTCTCTGACTCCAGCATTTGCAGTTCTTGCCTTTTCCTAATGTGGTCGGTATTTTGTTGTTGGATGTTGGACCATGCCTATGCAAATTGGCTGCTTTTAATTCTCTGCATTGCAATGGTGCTTACACTGCATTATGAACCACTTGAAGGACAATAACTAAAAGCAAATTTACGTGTTTTCTCTTTACTGTGACAACTTCCTTGTAAAACTGATTTTTAATTTCTGCAAGTAAAGACTTGCAGTTTGAAAAGTGTCAATCTGCATTTGTTGTTTGATACAAAACTTATATTTGTCAATCAAAATTATATATTTCCCAGCTTCAGTAGGACCTGATTCTGCCTGAAAAACTATTGTCCTCCGGTTTTGTGATGAGAGACTTTTGAGTGCCTATGTTTTCACTGAAATCTGTAAAAAGATGTGATTTTAAGGAATAATTGTATCCTGTCATATCTAGAGATCCACAATCAATAGCTTCTTTCCCCTTTCCTACAGCATTACTTCTGGTGCCCTGTGAAAATCCATGCTTAGGATGCTCCTATTTCTAATCCACATACTGCTCCTTGGAGAAATTATCAAATGACACAGCATTGGTACACTGCAGACACACCGCTCTGTTTCACCACTACCTTTCATGACCATCCATCTTTAAGTTGTATCACCGTTTGCCCATTCCACTGACTTTGTTAATTATTGGAGGCTGGACACACTGTTTGTTTGTTCACTCTGTATCATGTTTGATCCATGATGGACTTCCAACCAAGTAACTACATCATCGCTAGGACTGCCTATTTTCACCTATGTGACACCACCCCATAAACATGAACAGGTTACTGGATGCGATACATTAACTCTTTCTCTTCACAGTTGCTGCCAGTTCTGTTACGTTTCTCCAACAAATACAGTTTTGTGTTTGTTTTTACCTTATTCCACACCTGCCTCAGCTTATCAACTGCTGAAACACTCCTCCACATGTTTGTTATCTCGAGACTTGACTAAAATGCACTCCTGCATTGTCTATATCATATTGCAAATTTGGCAAGCCAAATCATTCAATACTCAGCTGCCTGTATTTTTCCTCTCACCAAGGCCCATTCATTTATCGATTCTGAGTACATTCATCTATATTAGCTCCCATTTGGAAATCCATTCATTTTCAAATCTCCGTTCTTGATTTCAAATCTATCCGTGGCATTACATGTCCCTATCTCTGTAACCCAGTCCCTGCACTATGCAAGATATCTACATTTCTGTAATACTGGCCTCTTGATTCCCCCCTCCTTTAATTATATCATCTGCTGCAGTAGTATCTTCAGTGACAAAGAAGCCAAACTCTGGAATTCCGTCTCTCCGCCTTTTAACATTCTCCACATAACTTGCAAACCCAGTGACCGATTGCCATCAAACCAAAAAGATGTCTATCTATCACACAATTCCATAACATAGTGCATGGATTGCAATGCTGGTGTGATGCCAAATATGTAAGCTGTACTTCCGAGAGATGGGCAGATTATATCAAACAGCAACAAGCAAGGAACCTATCGTACCAAACAGCTTGTGCTTGCAAAACTCCCATCACATTAGATATCATTTTAGCATTAAATGTTACTAGATATCTGACATGAGGTATGATTGTGTAATTGGTTAACGTTTGCTACAAATAACTGGGGTGTGCGTGAAGAATTATGCGAACAACTAATTTGTGATAGTTAGTCAGGCTCTCAGTATGATGCATTTGGGTGTACTGGAAGCTATTAATACACAGGAAAAAAAACGTGCAATTTGTACACATGCTTCAACACAGCAAAATAGGTAATAACCATTCTCTGGTTCATGTCTCAGGACAAAACCTTGAGCAAAGAGTCAACCTATCTTGTTTAAAATTTAAACAAAACTTGACTGTGTTGAAAATTCATACAGGTTTGAAATTTCTTGGGCCTTTTACTTCCTCTAGCAAGGCTTTCCCTTCAAATCTCTAACTGTCTGATGGTTGTACACTTTCTGTTTGACATAGGTTCCTAGCATTTTAAGCGCAGCTGCCTCAGCTCAGATTATCCCCTGTTCTTATGTTGTTTGATGCTGGTCTTGCCTCCAAATCTCTCTCTCTTTTCTCAGCATGGTTAACCCTGATATTTGGCTCACCACTGGAGTGTTTCAGTGAAGAAGAATGCTAAAGTCTTTTAGCCAGAACCTAGGATTTCATCTGTATTCTGCTAAAAATAGATGTACTCTGCTCTGCAGACAAGTTGTTCCAATGTAAATATTAAACATTTCTTGAAACAAAACCACACACAGAATCCATTCCCCTGGCAATTAACTTCTAGTTGACCTCTTTTCTGTCATTCATCTCTCAGACAACTTGGCCACATGAGCAGTTAATAGAAGCAAATTGTTTCACCAGAAATTATCTTTCCAAGAGACCTTGTTCTCAAATGGACAATCACCACAGCATGGAATAGTGGGCTGAAACTTATGTTTGTTTTTGTTTAGGCCTGAGTTGCATCAATATTTTTGGGAAGATTCTCACCCTGAGGCCCCATTGAGATTTCCTGCTGTAATTTACCTATCATGTATCATTGACTACCTACACTGCCGTAATGGCATCTATCATGTCTGATTCATCTTACCAAGTGCCATTACCAGGACAAGTTGTCACTCAGTGGAAATCCACGGAAGACAGAAACATTGGCATCCCTTGCACCTGCATCATCTGATAAAGATAACTGTGCACCCGAAAAATTGTTGGCTCCCTGGCATTGCCCCTCACTGGTAGTGTAATGACATATAGCCAGTATTGCTGACACATCCTCGCACATTCAATCCTATTATCTCACATTGTTTTCCATTTAACTAGCGCACCACATATTTTACTTGTCCCTCGATAGGTCCCATTTGGAAAGCACTTATTCTTTCCCTAGTGCTCAGTAATCATGCACATTTTGCATTTACCCAGCTCGGGGGTATCATAAACAGGCAAGAATTAGGACAAGAGATAATGGGAACCGCAGATGCTGGAGAATCCAAGATAATAAAATATGAGGCTGGATGAACACAGCAGGCCAAGCAGCATCTCAGGAGCACAAAAGCTGACGTTTCGGGCCTAGACCCTTCATCAGAGAGGGGGTTGGGGTGAGGGTTCTGGAATAAATAGGGAGAGAGGGGGAGGCGGACCGAAGATGGAGAGAAAAGAAGATAGGTGGAGAGAGTATAGGTGGGGAGGTAGGGAGGGGATAGGTCAGTCCAGGGAAGACGGACAGGTCAAGGAGGTGGGATGAGGTTAGTATGTAGATGGGGGTGCGGCTTGGGGTGGGAGGAAGGGATGGGTGAGAGGAAGAACAGGTTAGGGAGGCAGAGACAGGTTGGACTGGTTTTGGGATGCAGTGGGTGGAGGGGAAGAGCTGGGCTGGTTGTGTGGTGCAGTGGGGGGAAGGGACGAACTGGGCTGGTTTAGGGATGCGGTGGGGGATGGGGAGATTTTGAAACTGGTGAAGTCAACATTGATACCATTAGGCTGCAGGGTTCCTGTTCTTCCCAAACCGCACCCCCATCTACCTACTAACCTCATCCCACCTCCTTGACCTGTCCGTCTTCCCTGGACTGACCTACCCCCTCCCTACCTCCCCACCTATACTCTCTCCACCTATCTTCTTTTCTCTCCATCTTCAGTCCGCCTCCCCCTCTCTCCCTATTTATTCCAGAACCCTCACCCCATCCCCCTCTGTGATGAAGGGTCTAGGCCCGAAACGTCAGCTTTTGTGCTCCTGAGATGCTGCTTGGCCTGCTGTGTTCATCCAGCCTCATATTTTATTATCTTGGATTCTCCAGCATCTGCAGTTCCCAACTGCAAAAATTGCAAAAAACTGCAAACAAAATTATCAAGAATTAGGACAAGCCCAGACATGACTTTTTATTGACAGCCAGGAAAAGGGAGCACAAAAGAAGTGAACAGAGGCTGCAGTTTGCTCCACAATGTAAGCAAAATGCTGGCATATTGACCTTGATAGTCCATGATGGTTTTCTGCCCCCAGCTCGTATTTACTGGAACCAGACAATAATCAGGGGCTGTCTGCCTTGTAATGCCTAATGCAGTTGAATTCTGTCATGCCCAAAGAGAGCTTCCTCAGCTCAATGTCCACCTCCTTCTCCTGGGATGACCACTCCCCATTCCCACAGCTCCTCAACATCTATCACATCACCTTGTTGCCTGTTGCCACTGCGCAGCTAGAGTCAGAGTAATACAGCATGGAAGCAGGTCCTTTGGCCCAAACTGGTCCATGCTGGCCATGATGCCCACTCGCTAGTTTCAATTGTCCGCAATCGGCTCATATCCCTCTAAATCCTTCTCATTCATGAACCCATCCAAATGTTTATAAAATGTTGCTACTGTATCTGCCTCAACAATTTTCTCTGGCAGCCTGTTCCATATATGCACAATGTGCATTCATCATATCTATGCCCCTCATGGTTTTATACACCTCAATAAAGTCACCCTTATTCTCCTACATTCCAAGGAATAAAGTCCTATCCTGGCCAACATCTCCCTCTAACTCAGACGTACTAATCCTGACAACATTATTGTAAATTTTGTTTGCACACTTTCAGTTTAACTATGTCTTTCCTGTAACAGGTGTAAACCATACACAATATTCCAAGTGTGGCCTCACCAATGATGTATACAAATGTAACATAGCGTCCTAACTCCTATACTCAATGCCTTGATCGATGAAGGCCAGCATGCTAAATGCTTTCTTCACCACCCTCACCACCTGTGACACTGCTTTCAACGAACTATGTACTTATACTCCTAGGTCTCTCTGTTCCACA
Source organism: Stegostoma tigrinum (assembly GCF_030684315.1). NCBI lineage: Eukaryota > Metazoa > Chordata > Chondrichthyes > Orectolobiformes > Stegostomatidae > Stegostoma > Stegostoma tigrinum. The sequence goes on along the minus strand of NC_081360.1, from coordinate 34,514,926 downwards.
GCACTCCTCAGGACCTTACCATTTACTGTAGAAGTCCTGCCTTGGTGTGACTATCCAAAATGCAACACCTCACGCTTATCTGTATTGAATTGCATTTGCCAATCCTCAGGCCATTTCCCCATCTCAACAAGATCCCTCTGTATTTTTTGATAAAATTCTTTGCTATCAATGATATCTCCTAATTTTGTATCATCCACAAACTTATCATGCCTTGTACATTCACATCCAGATCATTCATGTAAATAATAAATAACAAAGGTCCCAGCACTGACCCCTGTAGCACACCACTGGTTACTGACCTCCAGTCCAAGAAGCAACCTTCAACCATCAAACTCTGCTTCCTACTATCGAGCCAATTATGAATCCAATTAGCTAGCTCACCCTGGATCCCATGCAACCTAACTTTCATGACTAATCTGCCTTACTAAAGTCCAGAAAGACAACATCCACTGCCCTATCCTCATCCATCCTCTTGGTTAGGTCTTTGAAAAACTCTAAGAGATTTGTCAAGACATGGCTTCCCGTGCACGAATCCATGCTGATTATCCCTAATCAGACCTTGACAATCAAAATGTTGGTTGATCCTGTCCCTCAGTAGCCTCTCCAGTGACTTGCCTACCACTGATATCATGCTCATTGGCCTAGTTCCCTGGCTTTCTTAACTACTTTTCTTAAACACTGGAACAACAGTAGCCACCTGCCAGTCTTCCAGACCTCACCAGTGGCTAAAGATGAAGCAAAAATCTCTGCATGGGCCTCTGCGATTTCTTCCCTTGCCTCCCACAAAGGCCAAGAATGGATTTGATCAGGCCCTGGGGAATATATCCACCTTAATGTGCTTTAAGGTTGCGAACACCTCCTCTCAGGTAATGTGTATGTGTTCCAAAAGATCCCCACTTGTTTCCCTTACTTCCTTAGCACCCATGATTCTGTCCTCAGCAAGCACGGAGGAGAAATATTCATTAAAAATTCACATTCCCACTTCCCGTGGCTCCACACAAAGGTGGCCATGCTGATCTTTAAGGGGATGTGTTCTCTCCCGAGCCACACTTTCACTCTCAATATAGCTATAGAACCTCTTGGAATTATTTTTAACTTTATCATCACATACTTGCTTTATGGTCTTCTGATTTCCCTCAAATATGCTCCTCCACATTTTATAGTCATCTAGGGGTTCACTTGAGCCCGATAGCTTAAACCCAATGTATGCCTCCTTCTTTTTCCTGACTAGAGCCTCAATATCCATCATCAGCCAGGCATCCATAAACCGGTCAACTTTTCCCTTCATCCTAACAGGGACATACTGTCTCTGGGTACTTGATATCACACTTTTAAAAGCCTCCCATTTGCCAGTCATTCCTTTACCTTCAAACAGACTCACCCAGTCGACCTCTGCTAAATCCTGCCTGATGGCCCCAAAATTGGCCCTGCTTCAGTTTAGCACCTTGATGTGTGGGCTTGTCATATCTTTTTCCATAACTATGTTAAAACTAAGAGAGTTATGGTCACTGGACCCGAAGTGCTCTCTGACTGATACTTCAGTCACTTGCCCGACATCATTTCCTAAAAGGAGTTCCAGGGCTGCACCCTCCTGTGTAAAGCCCTCCACATATTAGATTAGCTTCCCTACACTGTGGAAACAGGCCCTTCGGCCCAACAAGTCCACACCACCCTTTGCAGCATCCCACCCAGATCCATCCCCCTATAACCCACACACACTCCTGAACACTGCGGGCAATTTAGCATGGCCAATCGACCTAGCCTGCACATCTTTGGACTGTGGGAGGAAACCAGAGCACCCGGACGAAAACCACGCAGACACGGGGAGAATGTGCAAACTCCGCACAGACAGTTACCCAAGGCTGGAATTGAACCCAGGTCCCTGGTGCTGTGAGGCTGCAGTGCTAACCATTGAGCCACTGTGCTGCCCCGACGTCGGAAACTTTCTTGGATACATTTAACAAATTCTACCCTGTGTAGGTCTTTCTCTCTGGGTGGCCCAGTTAATACAGGGGAAATTAAAATTTCCAACCACTACTACTCTATTGCTCCACCAGTTATCTGCAATCTCTCTGCATGCCTGCTCCTCTAGTACCTGCTGGCTATTTGGGGTTCAATGGCACAATCCAAACAGGGAGACCATCTCCTTCTTGTTTAAGTTCTAATCCTGTGACCTCATTTGATTACCCCTTAAGAATGTCCTCTCTAAACACTGTTGTTACATCCTGCCTTATCAAAATGGCAACTCCCCCTCCTCACTTGTAATTCTGTCACACCTGTAACGTCTGGAACATTGAGCTGCCAGTCCTGCCCTTCTCTCAGCCATGTTTCCGTTATATCCATAATATACCAGTTCCCAAAGCCAATTCATGTTCTGAGCTCATCTGTGTTTCCAAATGAAATAATGCACTTTAAACCAGATAATAAAATGTGAGGCTGGATGAACACAGCAGGCCCAGCAGCATCTCAGGAGCACAAAAGCTGACGTTTCGGGCCTAGACCCTTCATCAGAGAGGGGGATGGGGTGAGGGTTCTGGAATAAATAGGGAGAGAGAGGTGGGGGGGGGGGGGGGGGCGGACCGAAGATGGAGAGAAAAGAAGATAGGTGGAGAGAGTATAGGTGGGGAGGTAGGGAGGGGATAGGTCAGTCCAGGGAAGATGGACAGGTCAAGGAGGTGGGATGAGGTTAGTAGGTAGCTGGGGGTGCGGCTTGGGGTGGGAGGAAGGGATGGGTGAGAGGAAGAACCGGTTAGGGAGGCAGAGACAGGTTGGACTGGTTTTGGGATGCAGTGGGTGGAGGGGAAGAGCTGGGCTGGTTGTGTGGTGCAGTGGGGGGAGGGGACGAACTGGACTGGTTTTGGGATGCGGTTCACATTGCAACTCACTTTAAACCAGAAGTCTTTTCCCTCCCTTTACTGTGCCCTTGATTATCCCGAATAGTAATAACCCTGAACAGTAAACTTGCTTCAGATCACTCTGTGCCAGAATGGTGTGGCAAACGATGTGCAGACTGTATCCAAGGATTCCCCCCACCTGACTGCTCCAAGCTACAGAACTGTACCTTCAGCAGAACAACCATCGGCTCCATCATAGCCCTGGCTACCGCACATACATCGACTCGGTAACCCACCACAACCATTCCTCTTCCTGTTGCTGCTGCCAGAGTCTATCACCATATTTATCTAACATAAGCTGCAGCGTTACCCACCTTGTCCCACAACACCCTCGGAAGTTCGAGTAGTGATGGGGCACTTTTATCCAGCACTTTCCTCCTTTTAAGTTGTTGCAGCTAAAATCTACATTGCTGAGGTGACAATGTTCATTTACTCAGCACCAATGTCATGGTTCAATCCCCCTTTAAACAGCATTTGACACATTCACTCTGAATGCATTATGGATGAGCAAAAGAAATGTTTGCAAATTGAATGTAGCTGGAGTTTGCAAATGGATGCTTTGTGTATTTGCCCCTTCAATGTCATAAAGTCCAGCAGACATAGATCCCATGCTTTAACTGCTCAGAGAGATGTTGACTTTGAGCAGTCCCCGGCCACTTTTCAGTTCCATTGCATATCTGAAGAATGGCAGATGATGGCAGGGAACACAGCTCATGATGGACACTTCCACAGGTCATCAAGCACTTCCTCCCCCATCTCCCTACCCTCCCCAACTTGCCTCATCACAGCCTCCATGTCCCTTTTATTTTGCATTACTCCAACAGTCCATTTCTACCCATCCCTTAATTTGGAGATCCACCACAGTGATTTTCATGCAAAGTGTCCTCCCTGCCCCCTGAAATGTGGCATTACATCTTAGTAATCTCCCCCTTGGTCCTCTGTGCTTCTTTTATGGAGGTCATGGCTGGTTGTCACTGCCAATAACCTCTCTCCTGTGCCTACCAAAGCTTTTTGTATCCTGCCCTTGCGTTTGAGCTTCTCCCATCACTGGCTTTGCTTCCACATTCCACAAATGCCCCTATGTCCACTTGCACTTCCAACCTTGGCTCCCCTCACTATTTGGCACTGCCCCACACTTTTTCTTGCTCTCTCCTCATTGAATGACCCAAGGACTGTATTTACCCCAGACCTCTGGCTGACTGACAGACAACTCTTGGACATGAATAGCTAGACCCTGAACCACTGTCTTTGCAGCTCTGTCACTGACAAGACATGACTGCACTTACTCCTGCTGGTGGCTGTACATGGTGGACCATTGCCCACTCTCTCGACTGAAGTTGGTTAGATCCGCCAACAGTGAGTATCCCAAGCTGATGCCTAACCACGGCCAAGCCACTAAACTGTGTGCAATTGGTGACACTGATGGTACTGGGGCGCCCAGTGGACAGTAGCCCCTGCTTGACTGGATTGAGGGCTAGATGCCCCCGCCCATGCCAGTAGTGTCTAATATTACTATGTGATTGAATGAATGTACAGTGTTTTTGCTGCACAGGGAGCTGGCACTGACATTGCAATGCCCCATTCACCAAAATGTACAGACATACAGATCCTGACTGATAAGTTTGACCAGCAGCCTGACTGTGCCCACAAAACAGGACCTTAACATGGCAGAACTGAGAGCCTTTGGATCTGACTGAAGCAGGAGTGCAAAAATAGAAATGGCAGGCAAGGCAAGGTAGAGGTGTTGTCAGCATGCAGGTAGATGTTAAATAAGTGGAGTGAGCAGGATGCATCCTGGTCCAATCATGAAATGGGTGCCTGCCTGTGGATATACAGTGTCCTTTCAGCAGCCTTTCAACTCTATTTGCTGGTGAACCCTACAATTCAAGCTTCTGCTTCTTGAGTGGCCTTTAAGTGGATCGGAGAGATACCATGATAGTCATGAGGGGTTGGCAAATGTCAGATGTCAATGAGAGGTGGGTGCAGCCCATGCCTGTGTACTTGAGATGCTTTTGGTCCTAAGCAACAAGATGATTCTCGGGAGCAAGCAGAGAGCTGAGCTGTCCAGGTCTCTGTTCTGAATTCCATGGTGAGATTTCTCAACATTTAACTTGTTTGGAGCATTTGGTAAGACAGGAAGCTGAATATTAAAGAGGTATGTTGTGGTATTAGTGAGAATTTAACAAGCTACAGTTCCCCCTTAAATTGTCAACTCCCTGTGACCTAGCAAGAAACTTGATAGACCACTTGGCAAGAGCATAAAAGATGGCACAAAATGTTCCTGAAGTTGAGATTAGCTTCACTGAACTTCCCATCTGATTCTGTCACAAGTCTCATTGTAGCCTCCATCGCTGAGACCCATAAGTTCTGGTTTTATTTCCTTATGGCCTCATGTGGGCCATCACATACATAAAATACATGTCACATACATGTAAGTGTTGTGATCTCTGGGAGGGATAGTGCAGAACTTCATAAAGGAGTGACAGCTTCGTGAATTGGCAGATGAAATTAAATGCAGAGAACTGTGAAATGATTCTTATTGGTCAGACAAACATTGGAAGAAAATATAAAATAAAATATCCAATTCTAAATGGGACACAGAAGCAGGTGAGACGGTTTCTATATGTGTCATTAGATGTGGCAGAACAGGATGTGAGGTACTCGGGCTTAGAGAGGTTCGTAAAACATACAGGGAAGGTATGCCTATAAAGTGGACAGGCAGGTGGATTATAAAACCTGCAAAACCTTCCAAGACATGCCAATGACAAGAGTCAAGATCAAGAGAGATTTCTAATCAACCATGTGATGAGAAGAACGTTGAAGCCTCTACCATCGCTATCATAGATCCTGACTACAATCTGCATGTGAAAGTGGATGTTGCTGTAGTGTCACAGATATTGCTGTATCATCTGTAACACATCACCACTAAATGCACGTTTAGCTGTAAAAGGTTAAGAAAAAACATTAGCTGGAACATTGAATCTCAAAGTGGCATGTTTTGCCTGTTCAGCATTCCTCTGGTGGTAGTTCACTCTGTGCCCATTAACACCCTCAGCAGCATAACATTTGAAACATGAGCGCAAATGCACCACTGACACTATTTTCATCCCCAGGCTGCGTTTCGAGTTCAAGAAACAGGACAACCGAATCCCATTTCATACTAATATTAATCAAGAGTTCAGCTGCATTGCCACTTAAATCTATTATTTGATGATGTGAAAGCCAACAATGTCAATCACCACAGAGTCAAACAGCATGGAAACAGATCCTTTGGTCTAACTAGTCCACATTGACCATGTTCTCAAACTAAACTAGTCCCACTGGCCTACACGTGGCCCATATCCTTCCAAACCTTTCCTATTCATGAGCCTATCAAAATGTCTTTTAAACATTGTTACTGTATTTGCATCCACGACTTTCTCTGGCAGTCTATACCACACATGAACCACTCTGGGTAATAACATGCCCCTTGTGTCCTTTTTAAAGCTTTCTCCTCTCACCTTAAAAATAAGCCCCCTAGTTTCAAACTCCTCCATTCGAGGGAAAAAACCCTTGTTAGTCACTTTATCTGTGACCCTCATGATTTAATAAACCTCAATAACCTCACCCCTCAACCTCCTATACTCCGGAGAAAAATGTGTCAGTCTTCCCAACCATTCTGAGCAACATCCTGGTAAATCTATTCTGAACCCTGTACAGTTTAATAATATCCTTCTAATAACAGGGCGATCAGAACTGCACACAGTACTCCAGAAGAGGTCCTTGCAGCATCCTATACAATCTCAAAATGGCACCCCAACTTCTATACTCAAATCTCTGAACAATGAAGGCAAGCATGCAAAATGCCTTCTTAACCATCCTGTCTACATGTGACACAAATTTCAAAGGATTATGTACCCGAATCCCTAGGTCTCTCTGTTCTACAACATTACCCAGGGCCCTACCATTAATTGTATAAGTTCTGTCCTGCCTAAATTAAAGTCCGTCTGCTACTCCTCAGCCTATTGGGCTAATTGATCAAGATTTCTTTGTAGTCTTAGATGGCCTTCTTCACTGTCCACTTTACCACCAACTTTGGTGCCATCCGCAAATTTACTAACCATGCCTCCCATATGCTGATCCAAATTATTTATATAAATGACAAATAAGGTGGGCCCAAAACCAATCCCCGTGGAACACCATTGGTCACAGACCTCCAGTACAAGCAACAACCCTCCACCACCACTCTATGTCTCCTAACATCAAGCCAATTTTGTACCCAATTGGCAAGCTCTCCCTGAGTCCCATGTGATTTAAATTACTAATTAATCTACCATGCGTTGGACTGTAATCGCTGGGGTACTATTGATTTTTCTGTTAACTAAGCTCATGAAAGTGCTGCATTTGAATGGAAAATTTAGCATAATAAGTGTTTGTTTATACTAAAGACTTGAAATAAAGTTTTGCAACGTGTTGTCCAGTTTAACCTGTTGCATTTGAAAATAACATAGCATTGGTATTGTAAATAGAATTACAGACAAATGTTAGGTTAGAAAGCTAGCAAAAACAATTGCATGGATAATACATATAACTTGGTATTCAAAAGGTAACATCTAGTTCTGATGACCAGAGAGCAAAAGCCTGACTGTGGACGTGAGTTTCAAAATCCCATTTCCATTTGTTGTCATTAAAGCTTATGAGACCATAAACTGCAGGCCAAACACAAATTGTATCAATTGTAAAAGATAGGAAATATTCAATAACAAACAGAAGGGGAAACGATGTGGAGACTCCCATGGGGATAAATGAAATAGGCTATAGTCTATAAAATAGAACCTGTCACTGGGCATTCCATTTGCAAGATAGAGCTGAACTACTTCACAAAAAATATAAAAATGGTCTGGTACTCTCATAGCATCAACATTGCTGTTATAGCTATGGAATAGAGTTTACTTCTTGCATGAGCAGAAAATAGGAGAAACAAATCACTGCAGGGTAAGGTTTAGATCTCTATCAATAGATTTTTAAATATAGGAAGAAGATGGAAGATAATCCCTTATGGTTCATTCAAATGCAGAACATTTCAGTTTCTAATGGTTAAGGCCATTTTCACGAACATTTCTACCTGTTATGCATTTCATTTATTAATACAATATTATATTTGAATCTGTATTCAATTAAATTGTGCATGCAAATTTTGGCACACCCGTACATCAAAGCATGTTTTTTTATTTCTCTTCAAGATTCTAGTTATAATCTCCCCAGAGCATTATGAACACTTGTATGTATACCTAAAATGGAAATCGATGTCGTTGCATTAATTAAATGTTATCAGCTATGAAAAGCATTTAAGTTATGAGCTAAGGCCGTAAATTTTCAGCTTATCTCTAGGATTTTAAATATCTGTTTAATTTTATTCATTTTACCAAGAAAAATACATAATATTCCTAAACTTAAAGCCAGGATCAACTCCCATAATTGTACTTGCATACTGTTAACAATGTAAACAACAATTTGCCTATCATTTCTTTACCTGCCTAGAATCATACAGATGGAAACAGACCCCTTGATCCAAACAATCCATGCCAAACATAATCCCAAACCAAACTGGCCCCACTGCCTGTTTCTAGCCCATATCCCTCCAGACATTTCTTATTCATACATCCCATCTAAATGTCTTTTAAATGTTGCAATTGTACCTGCCTCCACCACTTCATCAGGAAGTTCAATCCACAAACAAAAAAAAATTGCGTGTGGAACTTTCCTTGTGTCTTCTTTAAATCTCTTTCCTCTCACTTCAAAAATGTGCCCCCCTAGTCTTGAAATTTCCCAAATTAGGGAAAAGGCAACTACTGTTAACTTCACCTATACCTCTCATTATTTTATAAACTTCTATCAGGGCAACTTCACTCTACTCCTACACTCCAGTGGAAAAGTCCCAGCCTATCTGGCATTTCCTTGTGACTCAAACCTTCCACACCCGGTTACATCCCAGAAGATTTCTTCTGATCCCTCTCCAGCTTAATAATATCCTTCCTATAACTAGGGCCCAGAACTGGACACAATATTTCAGAAAAGGCCTCACCAAAGTCCAGTACAACCCCAACATGACTGCCCAACTCCTACACTTAAAGGACTGAGCAATGAAGGCAAGCATGTCAAAAGCCTTTTTAACCACCCTGTCCATATGTGGTACAAATTTTAAAGAATTATGTACCTGAACACCTCGGTCCCCCTGTTCTAGAACACTACTCAAGGCCCTATCATTAATTGTATAAGCCTTACCCTTGTTTGTTATACCAAAACGCAATAGCTCACATTTATCCAGAATTGAACTCTGTCTGCTATTTTTCACCCAATTGACACATTTGATCAAGATCCCTTTGTAATCTTCAAAAACCTTCTTTGCTGTCTACAACGCCACCAATTTTCGTGTCATCTACAAACTTACTAACCATGCCTTCGATATTCTCATCCAAATCATTTATATAAATGACTTGCCTTACTTCGAAGCAGCAGCTTTTTATTTAAAAGGAATAGCCATATTCTGAAATTAGATTCACAAATCAAGATCTGTGAGTAGCTGTGGTTATACTTGCATTAATTAGACTGTATCGAGTATGAGTGGCATTTAAAAAGTAGAGTGCAAGGGAAATCAAGCTTGACAGATTCCTGCTAAAAGGCCTTGATATGTCACAAATACCTCGATATAAAAGTTATGATAATAAAACACAGTGACGAGCATTACCGCCTGGAAGCCAAAAGGAAATATGAAAGCAAACAAAAGTCATCTCAAATTCATAACGTATAATTGACAAGGTTATTTCAGGCAATGCTGCATAAATTCTCAGGAAAAATGTCACAGCTTCTGCTCAATATTCTAAGATGTCTCCTGTGCAAAGTAGTCAAACACTCATGTTGGAAAACATCCAGTGCTCTATTAAGTCCAGGATGCACCTTATCTAAAGCTATATTACAAAGTACAGCAAGCCCCTTGAAACAGATGCATTTAATCACAAAGTGACTGCACCTTTTCACCTATCCTTCCAAAACAACATGCAATGCAGCAATCTTTGCTCTCGGGGATCTAAAGTACAGTAGTTTTAATATGTGGGACACTCCCGTCCCTTCATCATGTCATACAGAACAAAGAAAACACCACTTCACTCTCTTCTGCACCGCTAATAGCCTATAGCCTGAAAACTAACCATAAAACTATCAACAGAACAAGTGTGTTTTTGCCAGTGCTTGGTTTCTGCATCGGAAATTTTAACAATACATTAACAAACAATAGCTGCATAAAAAGCAGTCCTCAGCTGGAAGCAGTCAAAATTCTAATAAAAATCTGTCAAGACATCACCTGTTTGTCTGTAGTAAGTGGTTTGTTGATACAGAGATGTTACACAGTGTAGTGACAAAGCCATCCTATTTACATGGAATTGAAAATGCACTATTATTTTCAATTTTACTTTTGGCTGAAGTTTATGTTCCTTAAGCGTAGTGGTAGTTCTTTACATCTGAAAGTTTCCTAGATTATTGGCCAACATCTATTTTAATCTCATTGTTTCTGGTCTTTGACAGGAAGTTGTCCATTCATGCATCAAGCACCTTAGAATGCGGCTCATCTGCCTTCTCCAGTATGCCACTTTATCAAAATCTGCATTCTTGACGCAGAACTCTGCTGTCTTCAGCTTTCAATGAACTGGCACATGAGTTTTTTTTAAATCAGCCTACTTGGAGTCCATTCATAGCTGATAACTCACCAGGCAGAAACAATTATTCCTGACAGTGGTGAGGTGGGAGGTGGGGAAGGCATTTAATGTACCAAAGTTAAGTGATGAAAGAAAAGGTCCATGTTAAGGGCGTTTTTCTGTCATAGCTGGAATTAACCAAGTGCCATTACCCTTTGCAGCAAAAAGAAAGAGCATGGTCTACTTGTCCATTGATTATGGCAGGGGTGGGGGTGGGGATGGGGTGGGGTGGGGGCCATCCCTCATTCAAAGGCAATCTGTACCTGATTGAGGACATAGCAATTGGGCAATAGTTTCAAACAGGCCTGGGTTCAAGTGCCACGTTCTCCAGAGGTGTGCAATAACATCTCTGAGCAGATTGATGAGAAAAAAAAATTAGACATTGGTCAGCTGCAGAGAGCTGCCCCTGAACTTGCTGGCAATTACTCTCCTTGTGATCCCCACTCCGTGCCCTATTTCAGATTGCTTATCTTTGTCCGAGGCTCTGGGGTTGTTGATTTGCTGTTCCAGCAGCGGCCACAGACTCTGCTACTGAGTGTCATAATTTCTGCTTCTGATTGGGTGGCAGCCCGGGGAAGGGCGTTTCCATTTTTGGGCATATAATTCCAGAGAAAGGCCCACTGGTGTCATCAGAGTTGCCTGATTGGTAGGGCTTCCTTAGAAGAAATGGTGTGGTGTTCTCTCACTTGGTCTCCAGCCAGCTGAGGTTCTTGACACCAAGAGAAGATTCCAGCCACCTTATGGACAGCGCATCTCTAATGCACCCTCCAAGATGTCAATTCAAATGATCTGAGCTGACCATGAGCGTCCAGGTCAAGTGATAGTACTCCTTCAATAAAAGTATGGGGCAGATCCTGCCATTCATGACGAAGCTGTAGTGACCAGGCAGAAGGTAGTTCATAAGTGTCTGAAAGTGCAAGATTGGGATGAGGAATGTGTGCTAAGGTGGAGAGCAGGACATCCACAGCTACACCAACTGGAGTTTTCATTTCATACTGGATGGTGGAATGGGGATGTGGCAGAAGGTGGGAGCATGTCAACGTCTTGGATGTCTCCAAAGAGGATGGTTGAAATAGCCCCATGATAGGAAAAACCATGTGCTCTTTTGGGCCCAGGGATGAATGGGTGTCTGGTATTTCTACTCTCTTCACTTCCATTTTGTGTCATATTTTCCAACTTAGGGATGTTAGTGAGTATACTTCACTCTGTCTGTTTGATGTACCTGTTAGGACAGAAGAATTTAAATACTGGGTGCAACATGTCATGGGGAGCACCTGAATATTAACTGTGAGTATTGACTGTTTGCTGGCTGCTGGAAGACTGACAGATGAGATGGTGCATTGAACAGGTTAAGGGCTTGATGATGCAGTGGATAGTGGTGTTATGTGAGGATGCATTCACTGACTTAGACTGTCCTTGTGAGCTCTTCTAAACTGCTAACAGGCATTGCACCCAAACTGCCTTCATTGTTCTTCTAGTTTAGTTACTGTCACTTCAAAGTGCATTTCTGAAGAGGCTACTGCCCTCTGCCCCCACAAAGGCTTGGCATCGCTCCTCCCATCAACCTTCATGACAAAAGTCGCCAGTGTGCATCTTTGGTTTGCATCCACCCTGATCTTCCAGTTCACTTGTTGCTACCAGTTCCCCAGATTCCATTTGCAGCACTGATTGTCGGCAAAACCCTCCTTTAATTCAGTACAGCCTCCCTGTTAGAGTGATTGATTGCCTCTCAGAGCTGCTGGCTAACTGAAAAATGTGCTGGCTTTGCATTCTTCTAGCCATCTTGTCATGATGCAGCCAATTAGCAACAGGGACTATGCTAGGCTTTTACCTGAAATTCATGTCATTCTGAAAACATGAAAGAGTTCAAGGACCTGTTTGTTTTGACAAGTATTGATGTCTTAGTGTAGATAACTAGAAGAATGCGTATTGCTGGTGTTTCATGACAGGCAGAAGGAACAAATAGATCATGCGTCAGTAAGAACAAATCTAGCTATTGTTGTCTGATTCCAGCATTCTGTAAAAATTAAGTGAGCAGTAACCAAATTATTTGAGTTGTCAACAAAGTATAAAAACAAAGTATTTTGTGAAGTGATGACAACTGCCTGAAATCAAAAGGAAATGGGGACTGGAGAACAAGGTTTTTAATAAGTCAAGAATCATAGAGAGATACAGCATGGAAACAGACCCTTTGGTCCAACTGGTTAACGTGGACCATGTTCCCAAACCAGACAAGTCCCACCTGCCTGCGTTTGGCCCATATCCCTCCAAACATTTCCTATTAATGTATTTATCCAAATGTCATTTAAACATTGCAACTGTACCTGCATCCAACACTTTCTCTGGAAGTTCATTCCGCGTACGAACCGCTCTCTGTAAAAAAAACTTGTCCCTCATGTCCTTTTTGAATCTTTCTCCCATCACCTTAGACATACACCCCCTAGTTTTGAATTCACCTATGCTAGGGAAAAAAACCCTTGCTATTTACCTTATCTATATCCCTCATGATTTTATAAGCCTCTATAAGGTCACCTCTCAACTTCCTATGCTTCAGGGAAGCAAGTACTAGCCTATCTTTGTAATTCAAACCCTCCATTCTGGGCAACATCCTGGTAAATCTATTCTGAACCCTCTCCAATTTAATAATAAGCTTCTTAGGCCAGGGCAACCAGAACTGTACAGACTACTCCAGAAGAGAACTCACCAATATCCTGTGAAACCTCACCATGATGTCCCAACTCCTATTCTCAAAGGTCTGAGCAATGATGCCAGGCATGCTAAATGCCTTCTTAACCACCCTTTCTCTGACACAAATTTCAAAGTATTATGACTCCTGAGGTCTCTGTTCAACAACATCACCCAGGGCCCGACTTGAATTATACAAATCATGCCCTTTGTTTGTTTTACCAAAATGCAATATGTTGCATTTACCTGAATTAAACTCCATCTGCCAGCCTTCAGCCCACTGATCCAATTAATCAAGAGCATTTTGAAATCTTAGGTAACCTTCTTCACTCTCCACTAAACTACCAATTTTGGTGTCATCCATAAACATACTAACTGAGCCTCCCATATTCTCATCCAAATTGTTTATATAAATGACAAACAAAAGTGGGCCCAATACCAATCCCTGTGCAACACCACTAGTGACAGGCCTCCAGTCCAAAGGAAGGACCCTCCACCACCACCCTCTGTCCCGTGCTGTCAAGCTAATTTTGTGTCCAACTGGCAAGACCTCCCTGAATCCCATGTTGTCGAACTTTATTAATTAATCTACCATGTGGAACCTCATCAAAGGCTTTAATAAAGTCCAAGTAAACATCATCTACCACTCTGTCCTCAATCTTTTTGCTTACTTCCTCAAAAAAGTCAATCAAGTTTGAGAGACATAATTTCCCTTGCAAAAAGCCACACTGACTATCCTTAATTAGCCCTTGCCTCTGCAAATGCGTGTGAATCCTACCTTTCAAAATCACCTCCAACAACTTACCCACCACCGATATCAGACTCACAGGTCTGTAGTTCCCAAACATCTCCTTAAAGCCTTTCTTAAATAAAGGCACAACATTGCCTACTTTCGAGTCCTCTGGCACTTCACCCATGGTAATAGATGATACAAATATCTCCTCTTGGGACCCAAATTTCTTCCCTAACTTCCTAAAACATCCTGGAATACACCTGATCAGGTCCCAGATGCTTATCCACCTTTATGTTTTTAAGACCTCCAACACTACTACTTCTATAATGTGAATTGTTTCCAAAGCATCAATATTTACTTCCCCAAGTGCTCTAGCATCTATTTCTTTCTTCACAGTAAGAAGTGATGTGAAATAAATATTCATTTAACATCTCTCCTATTCCTTGAAGTCCAATACAAAGACAACCTTGTGATCTTTAAGGATCCCTAGATTCTCTTGTACCCTTAATACACTTGTAGACTCTGTTTGGATTATCCTTAGCCTTGGCAGATAAGGCTATCTCCTTTTTGCCCTCCTGATTCCCCTCTCAAGAATGCCCCTACACTCTTTATACTCCTCAAGAGATTTATTTGATCTGAGTTGTCTATATCCAATATATGACTCTTTCTATTTTTGACCAGAACCTCAATATCTTTATTCATCCATTGCTCCCTACTCCTACTAGCCTTACCCTTCGCTCTAACAGAAAGATCATGCCTTTGAACTCTTGTCTGGCCACTTTTAAAAGCCTCCCACTTGTAAGTCATCCCCTTACCTGTGAACAGTCTACTCCAATCAACTTTTGAAAGTTTCTCTCTCATACCATTAAAATTTGCCTTACTCCAACTAAGAACTTTAACTTTTATGGAAGGCCCATCCTTTTCCAAAGTTATTTTAAAACTAATAGAATTATGATCACTTGTCCCAAACTTTTCCCCCATGAACATTTCAGTCACTTGCACTGCCTTATTATTATTATTGTTGTTGTTATGTTGAGGGAATGTGGAATTCAGATACTTTAGTGGATAATTTTCAAGAAAATGAAGGAAAAGATGGAAAGATCCCTGACGCCAGTTGTGAGATGGAAGTGGAGATGGAGTGAACTGTAAGTTGTATATTCCTGATGTGGTGAGAACAGGGCAGTTTCCAATTTCTGAAGGGACTCCACATATTAGAACTGTCTCTACGTAGTAATTACCTGTTTGCAGACAAGAAATAAATAAGATAAAATGGGGACTTTGACCACAATAATTTATGGTGACTTTAAGCTTTTAATTAAATTGAGAAATCAAATGGTCAGCCTTGTGAATGAGCTCAGAGTGTATTTGGGAAAGTTTCTGAGAAGCGTACATTGTGGAACCAAACAGAGGCAGGCTATTTTAGTTCAGTTCTGGTGAAGTCATCTAGACTCAAAACAGTAGCTTGTTCTCTCTGCATGGATGCTACCTGCTGCATTGTGATCTCCAGCATTTTTGTGATTTCAGTTCAGATTCCAGCATCTGCAGTTATTTGCTCCTACAAACTATTTTAGATCTGGTAAATGTATAATGAGGAAGATTAATTAACAAATCTCATACTAAAAGATCCTCTAGGGGGAAAGTGACCATAGCATAGTTGGATTTCAAATTCTGTTTAACTGTGGGAACCTTGAGACTGGAGCCAATGACTTAAAATTAAATGAAGGCTTTTGCAATCATGTGAAAACAAAGTTAGCTAAAGTGGACTGGGAGAAGCAAAGACAATAGCTAAGGTGTAATTGACATTCAAGGAAATTTGTCATAAATCCATTCCAAAATGAATATATTATGAAAAGAACGAACATGTGTGTCTCATGGAGGTGGCTATGGAAGATATTACGTTGAAAGAAAAGGCAAAAGATAATGTTGTAGAGATTAGTGGTCCCCAGAAGATTTTTGTGAACACTTCAGAAACTAAAAAAGGCTGGCTAAAAAGTAATAAAGAAAGTACAAAAGCAAAATAACAAATCAGAATATGAGACAAAACTATTAGAAATCTTAAAAACAGAAAGTACAGCAATCTATAAGGACACAAGGCAAAACAGAATAAATAAAGTAACTCTTAATTCCTCAGAAGAAAAACCAAAGAAATAAATAATTGAAGACAAAGGAATTATTGACTGTAAACAAATTCTGTATATCTTTTCCCATGGCTGAAGACATCAAAAACATTACAATTAAATAGAAAGAGATAATGGGAACTGCAGATGCTGGAGAATCCAAGATAATAAAATGGAACCCCGCCCACGGCCGACGACCTCATCGCTCCGCCCACAACCTCCACAGCCAGCAACCCCAGAGGAGACAGCCACACTGAGCCCTGCCGCATCTTCACCATCCCCCCAGACCTCCCAATAACTGAGGACGAACGGTCAGTCCTCAGTAAGGGGCTCACCTTTGTTCCCCTACAACCACACATCAACGAACACCAGTCACGATTGGACATAGAGCAGTTTTTCCGCCGTCTTCGCCTCCATGCCTACTTCTTCAACCGGGAGCCTAACCCTCCCTCCACTGACCCCTTCACCCGCTGCCAACACAAGTCCTCCTCCTGGACACCACCCCCAGGCCTCCTACCCTCCCTCAACCTCTTCATCTCCAACTGCCGTCGAGACATTAACCGCCTCAACCTCTCCACCCCTCTCACCCACTCCAACCTCTCCCCTGCAGAACGGGCAGCCCTCCGCTCCCTCCGCTCCAACCCCAACCTCACCATCAAACCCGCAGACAAGGGTGGCGCAGTGGTAGTATGGCGCACTGATCTCTACATCGCCGAGGCCAGACGCCAACTCTCCGACACCACCTCCTACCGCTCCCTCGATCATGACCCCACACCCGAGCACCAAACCATCATCTCCAACACCATTCATGACCTCATCACCTCAGGGGACCTCCCACCCACAGCCTCCAACCTCATTGTTCCCCAAACCCGCACGGCCCATTTCTATCTCCTTCCCAAAATCCACAAACCTGCCTGCCCTGGTCGACCCATCGTCTTAGCATGCTCCTGCCCCAACGAACTCATCTCCAACTATCTGGACTCCATTTTCTCCCCTTTGGTCCAGGAACTCCCTACCTACATCCGTGACACCACCCACGCCCTCCACCTCCTCCAGGACTTCCAATTCCCTGGCCCCCAACACCTCATCTTCACCATGTACGTCCAGTCCCTATACACCTACATTCCGCATGCAGATGGCCTCAAGGCCCTCCGCTTCTTCCTATCCCGCAGGCCCGACCAGTCCCTCTCCACCGACACCCTCATCCGCCTAGCCGAACTCGTCCTCACCCTCAACAACTTCTCTTTCGATTCCTCCCACTTCCTACAGACAAAGGGGGTGGCCATGGGCACCCGCATGGGCCCCAGCTATGCCTGCCTCTTTGTAGGTTACGTGGAACAGTCCCTCTTCCGCACCTACACAGGCCCCAAACCCCACCTCTTCCTCCGGTACATTGATGACTGTATCGGCACCACCTCTTGCTCCCCAGAGGAGCTTGAACA
The DNA here is from genome assembly GCF_030684315.1 of Stegostoma tigrinum. Taxonomy (NCBI): domain Eukaryota; kingdom Metazoa; phylum Chordata; class Chondrichthyes; order Orectolobiformes; family Stegostomatidae; genus Stegostoma; species Stegostoma tigrinum. The sequence continues at coordinate 34,497,325 of NC_081360.1, read as the reverse complement.
GTTCATCCACTTCAACAACACCTTCCACCCCAACCTTCAGTTCACCTGGGCCATCTCCAGCACATCCCTCACCTTCCTGGACCTCTCAGTCTCCATCTCAGGCAACCAGCTTGCAACTGATGTCCATTTCAAGCCCACCGACTCCCACAGCTACCTAGAATACACCTCCTCCCACCCACGCTCCTGCAAAAATTCCATCCCCTATTCCCAATTCCTCCGCCTCTGCCGCATCTGCTCCCACGATAAGACATTCCACTCCCGCACATCCCAAATGTCCAAGTTCTTCAAGGACCGCAACTTTCCCCCCACAGTGATCGAGAACGCCCTAGACCGCGTCTCCCGTATTTCCCGCAACACATCCCTCACTCCCCGCCCCCGCCAGAACCGCCCAAAGAGGATCCCCCTCGTTCTCACACACCACCCCACCAACCTCCGGATACAACGCATCATCCTCCGACACTTCCGCCATCTACAATCCGACCCCACCACCCAAGACATTTTTCCATCCCTACCCCTGTCTGCTTTCCGGAGAGACCACTCTCTCCGTGACTCCCTTGTTCACTCCACACTGCCCTCCAACCCCACCACACCAGGCACCTTCCCCTGCAACTGCAGGAAATGCTACACTTGCCCCCACACCTCCTCCCTCACCCCTAAGCCAGGCCCCGAGATGACATTCCACATTAAGCAGAGGTTCACCTGCACATCTGCCAATGTGGTATACTGCATCCACTCTACCCGGTGTGGCTTCTTCTACATTGGGGAAACCAAGCGGAGGCTTGGGGACCGCTTTGCAGAACACCTCCGCTCAGTTCGCAACAAACAACTGCACCTCCCAGTCGCAAACCATTTCCACTCCCCCTCCCATTCTTTAGATGACATGTCCATCATGGGCCTCCTGCAGTGCCACAATGATGCCACCCGAAGGTTGCAGGAACAGCAACTCATATTCCGCCTGGGAACCCTGCAGCCTAATGGTATCAATGTTGACTTCACCAGTTTCAAAATCTTCCCTTCCCCCACCGCATCCCAAAACCAGCCCAGTTCGTCCCCTCCCCCCACTGCATCACACCACCAGCCCAGCTCTTCCCCTCCACCCACTGCATCCCAAAACCAGTCCAACCTGTCTCTGCCTCCCTAACCAGTTCTTCCTCTCACCCATCCCTTCCTCCCACCCCAAGCCGCACCCCCATCTACCTACTAACCTCATCCCACTTCCTTGACCTGTTGGTCTTCCCTGGACTGACCTATCCCCTCCCTACCTCCCCACCTATACTCTCCTCTCCACCTATCTTCTTTTCTCTCCATCTTCGGTCCGCCTCCCCCTCTCTCCCTATTTATTCCAGAACCCTCTCCCCATCCCCCTCTCTGATGAAGGGTCTAGGCCCGAAATATCAGCTTTTGTGCTCCTGAGATGCTGCTTGGCCTGTTGTGTTCATCCAGCCTCACATTTTATTATCTACAATTAAATAGAAAGTCAGGCAGCAAAGGAGGACAATCACTAAAGGAAAATACCAAAAATCTATTAGGTCTAAAGGCTCTCAATTCATCAAGGTCTAGTGGCTTGCATCCTAGGTCTGAAATGAGATGACTGCTGATGTTGTGGATGCATTAGTTAAAATTTTCCAAAATTTTCTATATTTTGGTAAAGTCCCAGTGGATTGGAAAACTGAAAATGTAACAAGCCTGTTGGAAGCACTAATTATAGGACAGTTGGTCTAGCACCCATCATTAGGAAATTGCTGGAATCTATTATTAAAGAAGACGTAGTAGACCATTTAGAAAATCATAACATAATCAGCCGAGACAGCATGATTTTATGAAAGGGACATTATGTTTAACAAGTTTATTAGACTTCTCATTCCCAGTATTAGTCTTGTAAACCTTCTTTTCACTGCCTCTAATGCATTTGCATTCTTTCTGAAATAAGGTGACAAATATTGTATACAGTTCTTCAGAAGTGGTCTCACTAATACCCTGTATATCTGAAGCATAATCTCACTACCTTTGTAGTAATTTCCCCTTGCAATAAACAATAACATTATTAACTATTAACTTGCCTAATTATGTGCTGTATCTGCATTGTGATGTGTGCACCACGGCAGTCAAATCCCTTCGCATCTCACATTCTCTGCAGTGTTTCGCCATTCAGGTAACATGCTGTGTTTCTGTTCATCCTGCCAAAATGGACAATTTCACATTTCCCCCCCCATTATATTCCATTTGTTGGATCTTTGCTAACTCATCTTACCGCTATCTCTACCATCTCTTTATGACTTCTTCACAACATATGTTTCTACCTATCTGTGTGTTATCAGCAAATTTAGCAATCTATTTTGAGTTCCTTCATCCTAGCCTGTTATATAAATTGTAATATATCCATGGCACACCAGTCATTACATCTTGCCAACCAGAAAATGACTTCTCTGCTTCTTGCTAATAAGCCAATTTCCTATCAATACCCATGTTATTCCCTACATCCCAATCCTTTCATTCCAAGCCATAACTTTTAATGTGGCACTTTGTCAGATGCCTTCTGGGAATCTAACTACAGAACATCCACACGTTTCTTTTTATCCACAGCACAAGGTATTTCTTCAAGCAAGCCCAATTGGCTGTTAAACCATAACTTCCCTTGCACAAAATCATTCTGACTCTCCCTAATTACCTTGAACTATTCAATGTGCTCTACTATAATGTATGTAACAAAGCTAGCACCTTCCCCATGACAGACGTTAAATTACCTGAACTGTAGTTTCCTTCTTTCTGCTCCCTCCTATTTTGAATAAAGTAATTACTTTAATCAAGATAAATTTGGAAAAATAAAACCAACTTAAACAATTGTCCCCAGAACCACTTCCCTGGTCACTGTAGCTATTTTTTGAGTTCTTCCATTTTCTGATTTAACAGATATTTCTGAGTTATTACTTGTATTGTCTGTGGGGAAGACCAAAGGTAAAGATCTTGAATGACCAAAATTTCACTGTCACATTTGTTTCTCCCGAGAAGGGGTTTTGAAACATCACAGTCTAGTGGTTCCCTTGTAATCCATTGAAGAAATTAAATGTGGAATGCTAATAAAATGGTTTTACATTGGTTATGTTATGTGGTGTGAATGTGACAAGTGCTACCATCTGAGATGCTTTGGGTAGATTTGTTGCCACAAAGCCTTCTTATTCGTGTTAGCCTAAATCATTAGTGCCGAATAAGGGTGGATGAAGTTCTTGGCAAAAGAGAGGCTTAGTTTTGATAAACAGTTTAGATTTATTGCACAGTACTTCATAGCTGGTTATGTTCCATCTGAATGATTGTTAATGTTTAGGTTTATGGAGAAAAGGCAAACTATATCACTGAGACAGGACATTCATTCAGAGAGATGTTGCAGATAGAATGGGCTAAATGGCCTTCTTCTGTATCTAACAATTTTGTGATTCTGAGAGTTAGGGAGTCTCTTGTCACACCTTAGCTAAACTTAGGAGTACACGTTACCATTTGAGCTGCATAGAACTTTGCACTGAATTGGTACATGACTTGTACTAGAATTAGAACTGGTAAGCTCCTCCCAGGAATGTCCTTTATATATTGTTCAGCAGAGCTATTCTTGTGATATAAATTATTATTCTCAGGTACTGATAGGCTTATACAACACCTCATTGCTTGCAGTAGCAGGCTTCTCTTGTTCAACTCCAGCTGAGGTAAAAACCAAACCCTCGGGGCAAAAGCCTGGTTTAGACTTTCATATAGACAGGTCGAATTCTCTGCTGGCTGTTAAATTAAAGTCATGATTCTGTTCCTTCAGTGCTCTTTCTCCCTCTCATCCCACAATGTGATTTACTAAATTGTTTCTGTCATGTGACCAATGTATCTGCTTTTTATTGTCCTCATTATTGGTCTCTGGCAACTTGGCCATCGTCAAACAATGGGGCTTGAGTTTCATCCATTCACCTATCATTGTATGAGATTAGTGTTTTTTTTCATACGAATTCTATGGAATTGCACTCTAAAGCTGAAATTATTGTTAACTAGCTTATTTTAATTAATTAGATTTGGACAGTCATTAACTACAGCAAAGGTTGATTGTATTTTAATGGCTTCTTAATGAGATGCCCTGAAAGTGTTTTTGCAATTTATTGCTTGCCCGGATATGAAGGTTAACTCCATGGTCTTGTGCAGCCCCATGTATATTGACAGGAAACTACAGGCCACCTCACCTCACAGCTCTACTTAAAAAAAATAGTGTCCATTCCCCCTGCTGTTTTAAGGTCAGCTGCTCATTATCAATTCAAACACTATTAATCCATGCACTAGTGTCACATGAGCATGACAGATGCTACACAGATCAGTGCTAATTCACAGCTATTTACAATCTATATTAATGGCTTGGATGAAGGGACTAAAGTGCATTACAGCCAGGTTGTCTGTCAATACCAGGTTAGGTAGAAAATAAGTTGTGAGGAGAACAGAAATAGTCTCCAAAAGGATATGAAACATTCAGTGGGCAAACATTTAGCAGATTTGGTAAGGTTATTAAGTTATGTTGCTATCTTGTTTCTAAGCAGAAGGTGGCAGAACAACTTTTGCTGGTCATCAGGCTTTCTTAACTTGATGAATGTAGGGCTAGATTTTAGATTGACTGACTAATGTAGCAAGTAGCACCATGGATGGATTTAGTCTTGTAAAACATGCCATACTCTTTGGCCTCTGTAATAGACAAAGTCACTCATGTGATACATCCTTCTGAGTGATTATAGTTTAGTTGATGCTTATCTGAAAATTTGCATGATCCAGCATAATGAAGAACTAAGAGATAGCAAGGGCTACTGATGCTGGAGTCAGAGACAACATTGTGGAGCTGGAGGAACACAGCAGGCCAGGCAGCTTCAGAGGAACAGGAAAGTTGAGATTTCTGGTTGGGATCCTTCTTCAGAAAATGGGGAGGGAGAAGGGAGCTCAGAAATAAATACAGAGGAGGGGTGGGGCTGGAGAAGGTAATTGGAATGGTGGTAGGTGAGTGCAGGTAGGGAGTGGTGGGGATTGGTCAGTGGGATGGATGGGTGGGCAGATAGGTGGGAGAGAAGATGGACAGGTCAAGGAGGCAGGGATGGGGGTGTGGTATTAGACATGGGGTGAGGCTAGGGCTGGGGAGATTTTAAAACTGGTGAAATCCATGTTTAGGCCATTGGGCTGTCAGCTCCTGAGGTGGAATATGAGGTGTTGCTTCTCTAGATTGCCTACACTCACTTACCTGGAGATGGACCCGACCTGAAGTATTATATTCAGTTCTGTGCATTAGATGTCAGGAAGCAAATATTGATTCTGGAAGAGGCACAGATTCAGCAAAATGATTCTGGAGCTAAAATGATTAAGGACATTGATTGCACAAATTATAATTGTACTATTTACAATCAAGAAGCGTGTTGGGTGATCTAAATGAGGTGTTTGAGGTGTTTCAAGGACTTGATAGAGGAGAAACTAATTCCTGTGTTTGGGGAGTTCAGCACAATGGGACAGCACCTTAAAATTAGAATAAGACTGCAAGGCAGTGATGACAGCAAAAACTTTATCTGCCCAAGATGTAGTGAAAATGCAAAAAGATGTATGTACTTGGCTAATTGAAAATTTCAAAAGTGAATGTTTATCTGAGCATCTTAGTAATTGTGGAACAAAGACAGCTTGATGCATTAGGCTATAGAACAATACAGTGCAGAACAGGCCCTTTGGTCCTCTGTTGCCATTCTTAACATCATCATCCTTAACATAACTGAGTGTCAGGAATGGCTTAAGGATCCGAAAGGTTTCCGTCACGTTTTATCCCATATGAAATGGTGAGGAGGTCAGGTAAGTAGTGCACAAAATAGCCATCAAATTGATTAAATAATGGTAGCAAAATGAGTCAATATGTATAGAAGTTGTAAATGGATATTATCAACATATTTTAGGCCTATTAAAATCTGTTCTATTTCTGCTGTAGTGCTCAAAAAAACCTGCATGTTCTTATTTCTTCAAAATATAGGCTAGACAAAATGAATGACCCAGTAACAAAAGCATGCGTGTGCTTGGCCAAAAGCTTCTGTTCCTACATTTGTGCAAATTTCATGTGAGAAACCAAAAAAAAAATCAGCCAGTTACAAAGTACCCATGACAGTAATCATCTAATACTTTCTGATGGTTAATAAACCACTTAGCCATAGCTGTAGGAAAGCTAATGAATCCAGCTCAGACAGAGAACATAGAACAGTACAGGTCCTTCAGCCCATGATGTTGCGCTGAACTTTTACCCTAAACCAAAGGTCTACCAAACATCCACCCCCTACCTTACACCATCATCCATATGCCTATCTAATAGCAGCTTAAATGCCCCTAATGAGGCCGACTCCACTACCCTCTCTGGCAATGCATTCCACGCCCCTATCACTCTGAGTGTCCCCTATATCTACCTCTACTCACTTTTAAAACTATCCCCTCCTGTAATAACTACCTCCACCCTAGGAAAAAGTCTCTGGCTGTCCACTCTCTATACTTCTGATCCTTTTGTGCACCTCTATCAAGTCACATCTCATCCTTCGCCATTCTAAAGAGAAAGCCCTACCTCCCTCAACCTTTCTTCGGAAGACCTTCCCTCCGTACAAAATAATATCCTAGCAAATCTCCTCTGCACCTTTTCCAACACTTCCACATCTTTCCTGTAATGAGGGGACCAGAACTGGACACAATACTCCAGATGTGGCTGAACCAGGGTTTTGTATAGCTGGAGCTTAACTTCTCGGCTCTTTAACTCGATCCATCTATTAATGAGAACTAACACACCATATGCCCTCTTAACAACTCTATCTACCTGGGTGGCAACTTTCAGGGAACTGTGGACATGAACCCTAAGATCCATCTGCTCCTCCGTACAGCCAAGAATATTTCCATTAATCCTGTATTCTGCTTTCAAGTATGTCCTTCTAAAATGAATCACTTCACACTTTTCAGGGTTAAACTCCATCCGCCACTTCTCAGCCCAGCTCTGCATCCTATGAATGTCGCTTTGTAACCTAGAACAGCCCTCCACACTGTCCAGAACATGACCCACTTTCGCATCATCTGCAAACTTGCTAAACCACCCTTCCACTCCTTCATCCAAATCATTTACAAAAATCACAAATAGAAGAGGACCCAGAACATACCCTTGTGGTACACTACTTGTAAATGAGCACCATGTTGAATATTTTCCGTCCACTACCGCCCTTTGTCTTCTAATCGTCAGCCAATTCTGAATCCAATCTCTTACATTTCCCCCTATACCATGCCTCCTTACTTTGAGCATTAGCCTACCATGGGGAACCTTATCAAACACCTTACTTAAATCAATGTATACCACATCCACTGTTCTGCCTTCATCCACGTGTTTGGTCAGCTCTTCAAAGAATTCAGTGAGGTTTGTGAGGCATGATCTACCCCTCACAAATCCATGCTGGCTATCATGAATCAAACAGTGCCTTTCCAAGTGATCATAAATCCTCTCTCTCAGAGCTCTTTCCAATAATTTGTCCAGCACTGATGTAAGACTACCTGGCCTATAATTTTGGGGGTTATCCTATTCCCTTTCTTTTAACAAGGAATTGACGTTTGCCTTTCTCCAACCTTCCGGCATTATACCCATGGACAGTGAGGACGAAAAGATCACCGCCAAATGCCCTGCGATTTCTTCCCTCTCTTCCCATAGAATCCTTTGATAAATCCCATTAGGCCCGTGGGGCTTATCTATCTTCAAGTTCCTCAAAATTTCTAGTACAACTTCCTTACTAACATCCACTTCCTCTAGCCTACCAGCCTGTTTCACTCTGTCCTCCTCTACAACTGGGTCCCTCTCACAGCTAGCCGTGAAGTTATGCTCCAGCTCTACAAAACCCTGGTTCAGCCACATCTGAAGTATTGTGTCCAGTTGTGAATACCGAAGAAAAGTATTCATTAAGGACCTGTCCTATCTCTTTAGGCTCCGTGCAAAAATTCCCTTTATAATTCTTGATCAGCCCTACCCTTTCTCTGGTCATTCTCTCATTCCTCACATATGTGTAAGAAACCTTGGAGTTTTCCTTGATCCTATCTGCCAAGGTTTTCTCATGACCCCTTATAGCTCTCCTAAGCCGTTTCTTCAGCTCCTTCCTGGATAACTTGTATCCCTCTAGAGCCTTTTCCGTTCCTTGTTTCCTAAACCTTACGTAAGCATCCTTCTTCTTCTTAACCAGTCCTTCGGCCTCTGCTGAGAACCAAGGGTCCCTCACTCGACCGCATCTTCCCCGCCTGCTAGGGACAAACATATCCAGCACACACGGTATGCATTCCTTAAACAATCTTCACATTTCAATAGTGCTCTTCCCCACAGCATCTGTTCCCATTTTATGTTACTCAGTTCTTGCCTAACAGAATTGTAATTACTCTTCCCCCAATTATAAACCTTTCCTTGCTGTATGTACCTATCCTTTTCCATGACTATTGTAAAAGTAACAGAGTTGTGATCGCTACTACCAAAATGCTCTCCTACCAATAGGCCTAACACTTGGCCCAGCTCATTGCCAAGCACCAAATGTACAATCAAAGTAGAAACTCCCTGAATATCAGCACAGGGTAGTCTTTTTCCACCCATCTGTGAAGCTGCTGCTGAACGCTGTTCTGAAATGTGCCAAAAAATATTTTTGGATGTGGAATACATTGCTCAACTAACCAAGAGACCAAGTGAGTGTGAGACGAGTCTCAACACTTGTTAAAAAGATACAGGAAGAAGTGGGAAATATATTGTGCAAATTGTAAAAAAATGCATATTAATGTTAAGTAACTGCTCAGGGCATAATTGAACGTGAAGGATAGTGTTAAGTACATAAAAAAAAACCTGTGCTATTGCATTAAATGGCTGCTAATGTTGATAAATAGTGAAACCCAGAAGTGAAAATAGCAGGGCAATGTAAATTACGTTAAAATCTAAAGTCAAAATCTAAGTTAAGTCTTCCATGGGTCTGCTATTGCAATTCGAGCAGAGATCAAGAAGGAGCTTTTCAAAATGCCTTTGGTTAGGTATACATCAGACACTAGTGAATAAGATCAGAGAATTTGGGTGAGAAGTAGCAGAATGGATAGCTAATTGGCTTCAGGGCAGATGGTAGAAAGTAGGAATAAAGGACAGTGATTCAGAATGAGAGCAGGGGAAAAGGTGTTCCAAAGGATCAGCGGTGGGATTGTTATTGCTAGCAATTTATGTTAATGATTTGTATTTCGGAATCAGGACCAGAAATTATAAATTTACAGATGACACCAAATCAGAGAGACAAAGCCAAGGAGGATGGCAAGAAATTAAAAGCTTGCAAAATGGCATATGAATTTAACATCAATAAATATGAAGCACATATAAATCTGTTGTAAAGACCATATCTTTTTAATTTTCTGTATTTTTGATTGTGGAGTGCAATGGGAAATTGTCAGTTTTAAAGACCAAGGGTTGTAAAAGGGATTGCTGCTCCCTTTAAAAACGCATATTGTAAATACTGCTTACACTGTTGCTTGTTCAGTCAGTGGGAGAATATTAGAGGCAGGCAAATGTGACAAAGTTGATTGATGAGGGAAAGGCTGTAGATGTCATATATATGGACTTCAGTAAGGCGTTTGATAAAGTTTCCTCATGGCAGGCTGATGGAGAAAGTGAAGCCACATGGGGTCCAGGGTGTGCTAGCTAGATGGCTAAAAAACTGGCTGGGCAACAGGAGACAGAGGGTAATAGTAGAAGGGAGTTTCTCAAATTAGAGACCTGTGACCAGTGGTGTTCCACAGGCATCTGTGCTGAGATCACTGTTGTTTGTGATATATGTAAATGATCTGGAGGAAGATGTAGGTGGTCTGATCAGCAAGTTTGCAGATGACACGAAGATTGGTGGAGTTGCAGATAGTGATGGGGACTGTCAGAGATTACAGCAGAATATAGATAGGCTGGAGAGTGGGCAGATAAATGGCAGATGGAGTTCAATCTGGGCAAATGCGAGGTGATACATTTTGGAAGATCAATTTCAAGGGCGACCTATACAGTAAATGGAAAAGTCCTAGGGAAAATTGATGAACAGAGAGATCTGGGTGTTCAGGTCCATTGTTCCCTGAAGGTGACTACGTAGGTCAATACGGTGGTCAAGAAGGCATATGGCATGCTTTCCTTCATTGGACGGGGAATTGAGTACAAGAGTTGGCGGGTCATGTTGCAGTTGTATAGGACTTTGGTTCGACCACATTTGGAGTACTGTGTACAGTTCTGGTTGCCACCTTACCAAAAGGATGTGGATGCTTTGGAGAGGGTGCAGAGGAGGTTTACTAGGATGTTGCCTGGTATGGAGGGTGCTAGCTATGAAGAGAGGTTGAGTAGATTAGGGTTATTTTCATTAGAAAGACGGAGATTGAGGGGGGGACCTGATTGAGGTCTACAAAATCATGAGGGGTATAGACAGGGTGGATAGCAAGAAGCTTTTTCCCAGAGTGGGGGACTCAATTACTAGGGGGTCATGAGTTCAAAGTGAGAGGAGGAAAGTTTAAGGGAGATATGTGTGGAAAGTTCTTTAAACAGATGTTGGTGGATGCCTGGAATGCGTTACCAGCGGAGGTGGTAGACGCAGACACGTTAGTGTCTTTTAAGATATATTTGGATAGGTACATGGATGGGCAGGGAGCAAATAGACACAGACACTTAGAAAATGAATGACAGGTTAGACAGAAGATCTCGATCGGCGCAGGGTTGGAGGGCAGAAGGGCCTGTTCCTGTGCTGTAAATTTCTTTGTTCTTTGTTCTTTGACACAAAGTATGTGTACAATGTGGGATTCAGCCATCCACAGGTAGCAGGTTAGCCTGTGGAATTGTGATCAGTTGTTACCTGACTAAGGCCTTCAGCCTGGCAACAGCTATATGATTGACTGACTCCAAGTTGAACAACTTGTGGGAGTGAATAAGATAGCCAGAAGTTGTTGGACTCTGGAAAGTGAGGTGCTCTCTTCTCTGTCTGCAGTTAAAAAAAAATCTAAAGACTAAAGAAAGCCAGTTTATTTCCCATTATCAGTTGTAAACTCTGGCTTTTGGCAAATAGGACAGAGACTTATAATTTGTGATCCAGTTGCCTTGTGCCTCCTTAAAGGCAGTGAAAGTGCCTGGAGAACAGACATCAAGGAACAGCAAGTCCTGACAAGCCAAAATTATCATTCAGCAAATCCTGGGGATAGGGACCAATTATCCGCCTTCCAAACTTTTTTCCTGCACCCATTACACAGATGATGTTTTTTGTGTCTTTTTGAGTCTGTCTGCATGTGTGATTAGGAGGAATTTGTAAGGGAGTTAAATTTTTAAGCAGGATTGAGTTATGTTGGCAGTTCATAATTGTTTATTATTATCTAATACCTATGTATTCGTAATAAATACTAATTCTTGTTAGGTACAGACACCTGGGAACATAGTAAACCAAAGAACTGCAGATGCTGAAATTTGAAAGAAAGAAGAAATTGTTGGAGAAACTCAGTAGGTCTGGCAGCATCCGTGGAGGGAAATCAGAGTTAACATTTTGAGCCCAGTGACTAAAGCAGGTTTACTGGACTTGAAACACTAATTCTGCGTTCTCTCCACAAAAACCTGGTCATAGTTTTCTGTAAATCTGGATCTAAAAAGACAATTAAAGTGGAGAATACTGCATGGTTTTGTAAAGCCTTGAAAATTGGAGACGGATCCAGGATTACTGGGCCTTGGTCACCGGACCCGAAATGTTAACTCTGTTTTCTCCTTTACAGATGCTGCCAGACCTGCTGAGCTTTTTCGGCAACTTTGCTTTTGTTGTCGTATTTCAGCAAGTTACCCCAGTGGGTGCAACAATGTCAAGAAAAAGAAGGTGATGTGTGTTACTTGGAAAGTAAACAAATCATGCTAAGCTTGTATTGAATCTTAGTTAAACCACACCTGGAGTACATACCATGTAATTGCATTCACAATATTTCTTTAAAAATATAGAAAAACTGGATAGGGTGCTAAAAGAAGCTCTGCAAGCATAACACCAGAGGTGAAGGTTATGTCTATCAGGCAAGGATGAACTGGCTGCTTCTCTTTATCTCTTGAAAACAGATGCTCGAGAGTGACAGGATATAGGTCTTAAAAATTGTAAAACCATTTTGAATAGGCAGAAATAGAAGGCTGAAATTTCTGCTCCCAAAGCAGCATGTTTGAAGACAGAAAGGTAACTTTTAATTAAGGAGGGAGGTGTCGTACCTGAGCACCACTGTCTTTCCGGTATCACTCGAAGGAAGTTCTGGGCAGGGAGGCCCACGATTGACCTTCCTGTCTCAAGACCCAACTAAGGCCCTTACGTACCTGTGTAAGGCCTGTCGCCATGCAGGTTTCATGATAACATTAAGGCAGCTTGTCATCTCAGTGGAGGCACACACGGATTACCCCATTTAAAAACAAACAGCTTCTGATTGAATGACTGAACACAGTGCAGGGATTAATGCCCAAACACCCTGCCTTTGCTTCTGATCTGTCTGCTCCCTTTCCTGTCAGACCCCCAAGTCCAAAAATGCCTAACAAATCACCACTTTCATCACACGTTGGTCCTTTGCGATCCTGGCTGTTCCTCAGGCAGCAGCTTCCTCTGAAGAGCTGCTGATAGCAGAGCTCCCAGGTTTAGATCGGTCAGAAGCGCAGGTAGTCCTTGGGGTTTTGATCAGAGGTAAAGACTACGCAGTGGCCTTACCTGAAAGAGGCAGCACGGATCTTTCACAGGCTCTTCAGCTGGCTGACAAAACCCATCTCCTCAGGAAGAATCTACCCAGATCATTATTTCTGTGGGAGAGATAAACTCGAGGCTATCAGTACAAGATAGTTAGGAAGAAACAATTTGATACCTCAGATAAATTCTTCTTTATCCAAAGAGTGGAATTGATGCAGAACCCGCTGTTGCAGGAACAGTTGAGTTGCCCCATGTAGAGACATTTAAGAGGAAGAGAGAAAAGTGTGCGATGAAAAAGGGAACAGAGGATTATGCTGATAGAAGAGGAAAGTCAGAAGGAAGTTTGAATACAGCAGAAATATCAGCATGGGGTGACTGGACCAAATAGCCTTTCACTCTCATGTATATCCAATGTAATCCTATGCAAAACTCACAGCAACATAAAATGTTGCATCAGTTTTTTCCGTGTTTTGGAGCATTAGCTGGCTGTCTGAATTCAGGTAAAAGACTGGGAGCTTTCCGAAATGAAATCTCCTCAAAAGATTCTGTAACAGGAGGCAGAATTGTCCTGCCACTACTCCAGAACCAAGCTGCTCCCTCAGAGAGATTGGCTGCATTGGAATTGAAATCAGGTATTATGTATAACAGGAAGCTGTTCGAACACCACCTGTTTTACATCACCTCCCAAATCAAACTTTCTACCAATACTTATGTTCTGAGGAAGGGTCACCGGACCTGAAACATTAACTCTGTTTTCTCCTCCACAGATGCTGCAGACCTGCTGAGCTTTTCCAGCAACTTTGTTTTCGTTCCTGATTTACAGCATCCACAGTTCTTTAGTTTATTTTTACCAATACTTTTGTTCCATGAAAGTGACTGACTTTTGAGATTTCCTCTCAGATGCCTGAAAAGGTTTTATTACATTGAGGATGTTACTGATGGTGACTGCCCCTATAACTTGTTTCTGCACAGTTCATTCACAACCTTCTTGGTGAGACTATGCCTTCTCATCCACTATTTTCTCCAGCATGTCCATTAATTGATTTTTTAAATGATATTGTTTGATGTCACCGTCCTATTCACAGCAATAGACACACCTCTAGCAAGGGAAACAATGATAACACTACTGGAACAAGAACACGACCCCAGTGAAACCATCTCTAAGGACAACATGCTTAAACTGCTGGACCTATGTCTGGCCACCCACTTCACCTTCAACGGCCAAACAGACAAGCAAATCAACGGGACATCCATGGGGTCGCCCATCTCCGGACTCATAGCAGAAGCAATGATGCAAAGACTGGAAAGGACTGCCCTTCTGCAAATCCAACCTAAACTATGGATACGCTACGTAGATGACACATTTGTCATCATTAAACAGACCAAATTAGAAGAGACACACAAACTCATAAGCAACATCCTCACCAGAAAAATATTCACCAGAAAGGAGGAGAAGAACAAACAGCTCCCATCCCTGGATGTTATGGCAGAGCGCAAGACAAATGGGGAACTGCAAATATCGAAAAGCCACACACACTAATTAGCTCGTACCAGTTCCATGTCCTTGGCTCTCTTTAGTTTAGCAAAACTATAGACCAATATAAAATCTGCTTCACATTCAAACAAAAAGTTAAGGCCGTGTTTTAAAAGAAACTCCAGAACTGGTAATTTTATCTTGATTAAAATTAATAAAAATTGGTGAAAAATGTTGGAAAATATTTCCTTATTAAGGATGGTTATTACTTTACATTTGGCTTCTCTGAACTACACAGTCAAATCGTAAAATGAATACCTTACTTTGCGACAAGCCTGGTGCAAATGAGGCCTAATTCCCCCCCAATGTTTCTTTGAACTCCCACCATAACTCAGTTAGTTTGCCAACGTGAAATTGGATTTTACATTTGGCCCAGTAAGCAGTTGAGCCTTTGCCTGCACCTTACAAAGGCAGTGGCAGGAGGGAGGGCTATTCATTGAACTTCAATAGTAACCATCCCAGCACACACAGATGAAGTTGTGTGCGAACAGTATTTAAATGGGCAGCAACACACTGCAGCGACATAGAACTACACCAAGAGGAGGAGGAATACCTCTTCCAAGTATTCAAGGATAATGGCTATCCAAAGAACTGGGTCAGGAAGTGCCTACAGGAAGAGCATCAGAAAGATTCTACACACCTGGACACACTCATCACACTACCCCACATCTGGAGCACGTCAGAAATCACCACAAGACTTGTACGACCGCTGGGCATCAGAATGGCACACAAGCCCACATCAACCCTATGGCAAGTGCTCACCTGAACTACCACAAAGCAGGCTATTAATAAACACATTGAATTCGACCCCATATACATTCCACTACGGAGGAAACCGGAAGTGTGACAATCCATCGCAACGGACTCCAGAGTTTAAAAAACTGGTGGGAAAACTCACTGATGCTTCGTCAGAGGCCGTACTGAGGATGTTACCAAGCACGGTAACGAAACGTCTGCGGAACAACAAACCAGCTCGGCGAGCCAACCAACCTCCACACCCACAACCCGAGCTACAGATCTACTCCAAAACCTTAGTAATTGACTCTGTAACGGTGATTCATTTGTACCAGTGACTTGGGTGTTGTTTCTACACCTCTTAGCTTCCAGATACTTTTATTTTCCTCCCCTTGTCCCACTAATAATATACTGGTTCTATAAATTTTATACTTGTTAACAATCACTGCATTGTGCCACTTTAACAAGAAAAATCCTCCTGCAAACTATTCATTTCATTGATATTGAAGTCTTATTTCAAAATATTTATTTTGTCAAACTGAAACTGAGTTGACCCCGGTAGTGGCAATGATGATGGAATTTGTGAGGTTGTTGGGAACACCTGTAACTTAAATGAAACTGGCAAATGCCATTGCCATTACGGGGCAATCAATATCTGTGTTCTTCAAGCTCAGGTCTGCACTTGCCTGCCTCCTGGACTCGATGTATCTCTGCACCCCCATCCACAGTCAGTCGCTGTGTAATGCTTCCTGTCCTAAATATTTTAAAATGAAATTTAAAATTCCATCGCATGGATAAATACAGCTTTCCTCAGCTGGATCCCTTTATTGCGGCCTACTTCCAGATGCCTGAAGACTGAAACCCCTTAGCACCCTGGGCTTACTTAGCATCCCCAACCCCAACCTCACCATCTAACCCGCAGTTGTAGTATGGCACACTGACCTCTACGTTGCTGAGGCCAAACACCAACTCTCCGTCACCTCCTCCTACCGTCCCCCCCCACCTTGATCATGACCCCACCCCCGAGCACCAAACCATCATCTCCAATACCATCCATGACCTCACCACCTCAGGCGACCTCCCACCCCCAGCCTCCAACGTCATTGTTCCCCAACCCCGCACTGCCCGCTTCTATCTCCATCCCAAAATCCACAAACCCGCCTGCCCAGGCCGACCTATTGTCTCAGCCTGTTCCTGCGCCACCAAACTCATCTCCACCTATCTGGACTCCATTTTCTCTCCCTTGGTCCAGGAACTCCCCACCTAGGTCCGTGACACCACCCACGCCTTCCACCTCCTTCAGGACTTCCAATTCCCTGGCCCCCAACACCTCATTTTCACCATGGACGTCCAGTTCCTATACACCTGCATCCCTCATGCAGATGGCCTCAAGGCCCTCCGCTTCTTCCTATCCCGCAGGCCCGACCAGTCCCCCTCCACTGATACCCTCATCCGCCCAGCCGAACTAGTCCTCACCCTCAACAACTTCTCTTTCGATTCCTCCCACCTGATGAAGGATCTAGGCCCGAAACATCAGCTTTTGTGCTCCTGAGATGCTGCTGTGTTCACCCAGCTCCACACTTTGTTATCTAGCACCCTGGACTTACTGGCCTCTGGCCTTGTATGAGGCATTGATGAGTTGGGAAAGTCGAGGAATCCCTGTCGAAGAAAACTCTTATTTGGAATAGCCCTCCCTCCTGCCACTGCCTTTGTAAGGTGCAGGCAAAGGCTCAACTGCTTACTGGGCCAAATGTAAAATCCAGTTTCAGGTTGGCAAAGTAACTGAGTTATGGTGGGAGTTTAAAGAAGCAGTGGGGGGGAATTAGGCCTCATTTGCACCAGGCTTGTCGCAAAGTAAGGTATTCATTTTACGATTTGACTGTGCAGTTCAGAGAAGCCAAATGTTAAGTAATGACCATCCTTAATAAGGAAATATTTTCTGACATTTTTCACCAATTTTTATTAATTTTAATCAAGATAAAATTACCAGATCTGGAGTTTCTTTTAAAACACGGACTTAACTTTTTGCTTCAATGTGAAGCAGATTTTATATTGGTCTATAGTTTTGCTAAACTAAAGAGAGCCAAGGACATGGAACTGGTACGAGCTAATTAGTTGTAGAAACCATTACACGATCAAGTTACATGAGCATATATTTTAAATTGCATGAGATTAAAAGCAAAATGACTTAAGTGAATGACAATTATATCTTGCAAATTCACTGGACTACTAGTGAGAGTATTGCACGTAAGATCAATGATACTAGAAGTCTTAAAAATCATCTGATAAGGAACCAGTCAAGCAACTTGTGATAAAAAGCTTTGGGTTGTGGAATTTGAAATGAAATCGCAAATAGGATATAAATGAGTTAAGTGAAGTATGAGATGGTATAAAAGGGGAGTTTCTCACGCTTGAATATAGAGGCTGGTAGAATTCATCAGGGACATGTTCTCTTCTTACAACTTTCACAAAGATCATCACCAACCTGGATTAGAGTGATTATGAGCAGGTTTTTACAGTTACTGATGACATACGTCTGTGAGGGACAAAGGTTACACAAAAGGATTGAAGTGGTTTAGCTGTTAGGGTATAATTGGAAAATAGCAATTAACATACGTAAATGTAAGTTAATTCATATTGATCTGAAAATTGTTAGATGGTGGATGTTACTTTGCTGGAGTCTAAACAGAGAAATAGTCTAAAATATTCATTGTGTGAGACAACAGCTTGTGAGGCAAGCAAAATTGAGAAGTCCAGGTAAATATTGATAGCGCCTTTATAAGGGAATGGCCAAATCACATGTAGATCATTGATCCATTTTCAGATAGAAATAGAAAAGGGAATAAATAAGGTACTTTTGAACCTGTAATATGGCTGTCCCAGCATCTCTGCTATTATATATTATGCATACTTAGAAAATTGGCCTTCGATAATACCTTAGAACATGTCCCTCTAATGACATGTGGCTTTGCTGCTGGAAGAGAACCTTCTCGGGCAATGTTTTTTGAAGCAAAAGACTACTGGCAATGAAAAGCACCAGCGCAGCTGCTTGGCTGGAGGTGCTGATATAAGGTATAGTTATGACCCGCCTTTACAGGTTTCACAACAGGAAGGGAGAAAGAAATTTTCTGAACGATAGAAAGTTGTAATGGTACATTTTGCTAACACTTAGCTCCATCTTATAATGCTGAGTAATAAGGCCTCTAAGTGATACTTCAGTGTAATTCCAAAACAACATCAGAGAATGCACAGCAATCTGGAAACTGTCATTCATTTTCTGCTTATACAAGAATTCCTGTGTTTTAACAGGGACCAGCCATTGTAATACTCGCACCCCTGTACTTATTGCATGTGACAAGTACACTACTAATGCAGAAAGCCTGATTTCACTTCCTCTTATTCAGTAGGAAATCTTTAATGTATCTCTGTATGATCCCTCTATTTAACATATAGATTGTTTCTTCCCACTTACAAAAGAAGGGCAGGAATGACGTGGCAGGACAATCAAGACATTGAGAGCGAGAACTATCTCTCAAAAATCCTTTGTTTATCACTCAAAGAAAGCTCAGGATATTTGTAGCATGGGAACCATTGGAGGGGCATGGTTAGGGTATGTGACTGATTCTTAGCTACTTTGAGAAGGTGGCTTTGGCCCTTCTTGAGATTATGCTGCTCCCATGTTGATAGTCCTGTACGTTCTTAAATTTATGAACCAAGAAACTGTATGTTTTTAGAGACAAGTAATTTAATGGACAACCAATATGCTGGCCTTTAGTACCATTAATATTTCCCCATTGTATTATGCTGCACTAAGCACATGCCTCAATCCTCAACTGGTAATAATATGAAAAATCTGTCTGGTGGGCTGGTTGCATTTCTAACCTTTGTATTATCAACATTGGTTTAGTTAAATGAATTCAATAAAAATTGCAACTGAGGGATGAACTATAACATGCCTTACATTCCTGGTAGTAGATATAGACTAATTTAGACAGTACTGTTTTATAGATTCAAAATGAAGTGGGCAGCATGTAAAATTGATGCCTGCGCCTCATTTCCATGATGATAGTATAACACTGAGTGCACCCCTTGCTGCACTTTCCTCTGGAGAATTGCTGGCTGCCCCTAGGAACTGCGGGGGTGGGGGGGTGGCACGGGGGTGCAGTAGCATTTTGAGCGAACAAAGTGCTCCTCCAAGCTACCTTTTTTTTGGAATAGGACTGGCCAGTAAACCTGGTTAGCGTCCACACATCACACAAAGGACTGGAACGGAGTGGCAAGAAATGCTTAATGTCTTACTTTGGCAGTTGAAAGTAACTGAATGCATCCCCACATCACATTTCAGACTCAGCACCCCACCTGTGTTTCACACTGCATCACATTCTCAGCACTCATCCAGCAACTTACCCTGAAAGTCATCCCTAAAATCCTTACGCAACTCCTCACGATACACACATCCCCATCATTCCAGGGGCACATGCCGCTTATCATTTCTCCTTAAACCTATAATTATTCCTGTATGGTCAGCATGTTAACCACGTACACTGACTCAAGGCTCAGATTCTAAACAGCTGCAGAGGCAGGACTGAAGGCAGAAGGGTCTGTAATTACCAGCCATCGGACAGCATGCTGGTTTGCATATGTTCCTGCCTCTAGACCACTTTTAAACACGTGAGTTTGCCAAGCAGCCAATTATTCCTTTTAATTGGCTTAATAATGTTACTGTGCAGACACGAAATGGAATTTTCCAGTTAAATAGTCCAGCTGCTTACGGAGGACAAATCCTGACAGATGAATGGAGGCAGTCTTCTGGCAATGAGCCTGTGCCTCAGCGGTCCATTTTTACATCTTTAGCGCCCTTCCATTATATGGCTACAAGTTCAAGATAGCCACATCTGCAGCTACAAGAACTCCATGAAGGCTTCGCCTCCAGTATGATCATCTAACAGCTGTGCCATTTTTATATTCTCATGTTTTAAAGAAATGTTCAGGAGATGTCTCCTTCTGAGGCATCCTCTCTGTCACCTACCTCTAATGGTTGAGCTGCCACTATTTCAATGCTGAAGGGAGTGTAATGGAGAATGTGCATCTTGGCCATTAGTTGGCCTGATCTGGGTTAGAAACATATTCAATTTTGAGGACTTTACCCTGGAACTTAAATTCAAGCCACAATTGCTGTCATTTCAATCCAAACATCTAACTTTTTATATAAGACATGGAATCTCTGTAGTGTGGAAGGTGGCCATTTGGCCCATCAAGTCTACACCAACCCTCCGAAGAGAATGAAAAAAATACATGCATTTTCATGCACATTTTGAGTTGCCTTCATTATCCATATATCCAGGGCTGTTCTTAATCATTAGTAGTTTGTCATTGTCTCTTCATCAGCATGCATCGTCCTTAAATTCTGCTGGTGTCTTAAAAGATCTACATGCTTGTTGTTGTTGTTAGATGTTTATCAGGGTGATGTCAATTCCCCAGGGAGTGGTGTAGTTCCTGTACTGCTTTGTTACCATGGTACTGTGCTGTTACACACATGTTGTTGCTTTGCTATCTCTGGATTTGATGTGTAAGGTGTAATGTGTGTGGGTGATGATCTCCGTTCTTCCTGGTTGGCCGCATACAGTTTCTCCAGGTGGGTGTATTGACCATGACTGGGGAAGTATGTCTGGGCATTCATTTCCATTGCATATGATTGAGGTGACAAAAGCCCTGCATAGGCCCCAAGTTGCCACTTGGGCTAGCTTTTGTTGACAGCATTGAAGCCTCCCACTCTGAAAATGGTTTAGAAGTCTTATCAAAATGAATTTTGTCATTTCACCTTGTTTTTGTTTTCCTTTCACTTTAGTCTTTTGTAGTGGACTACATTCCATGTCTTCTGTGGATGAATTTCCCTTCTCGAGGCTTGGTTTAGATACATCCATATGGGATTTGCTTGATTTCTTTACTTCTCAGGCAACTTTGACTGTTGCCTCAGCCATTCTATTTGAGTGGAATAATGTGGAGATAATATGAGATGTTAAATTTCCCAACTGTTTATGAAGTTACTGAATCCCTCATTGGCCAACTGAGGGCTACTGTTGTTCATCACAATGTTGGAAATGCTGTATTAGCTGAATTCTGTTTTAGGTATTTGACACACACAGGGGTAGTTGTTGAAGTGAGCTAGTCCATCTCCCCATAGTCAGAGCCAGAATCTACTATAACATGATTATCAGTTCTTCTGAGTACAAAGAGATCTAATCACAATTTTATGGATGGGCTGTCATGTGATTTCAGGGGCACTCTAGCTTGCTTGGCTTGGTACTCATTGCAGCAACTGTGTCGGCGTACTTTCTCACAGCTCTGAAACATTCTCCTCATTTCATTCTGTGCTATATTTATAGTGAACCACACAGCATTGTGCTCAAAGCAAAGCATTTATCGAAGTGAATCCCAAATGCCTGTCCACACTGCTTTTCCCTTGTGATGGAGGTCTAATGACTGTGGCAGCCTAGGAAGGACATTCGTATATAATTGCATTTCAATCCAAACACAAGAGATGGGTAAATTGCTATGTTCATTGAGTGAAAGACACTACAGCAAGAAATTGAATAATTTCGTATTCTGTGACATCCAGATTAGACCCAGGGCACATTCAACTCTTTGACTATGCCCTAACTTTATTCACCAGAGCCTAACAACATATGTACAATATTCACTATCATATGGTGAAGTTTACATCTCTCATACCAATATCCTTGTCACTAAAGATCAATTCATGGCAAATTTTAGCTCTGTCTAAATGTGCTACTTTGAAGAGGAATTTCTCTATCTTAAGATTCCCATGTCTGCACCAAATATGGTGTTAGTTTATACTGAGCTCCCTGTGATTATGATCAGATTAAAACTGTCAAAATCTATTAACAGTGAACATCAAGAAGAGATTTTCAGAATTGTATGTGTGAAGTTAAAATTTGTCGTCTGAAGGGACAAGTATTTCTGCTTAATGGTAAATTTATGTCAAATACTAGAGTGATCCTATTTTAAGTTGCCTTTGTTATAACATTTCAAGTTTGTCATCATGTGTTTTGTACCAAGGGCATAGAAATTCAATGAATTTGATGATTCCAAGATAAACTATAAATTTATCTCGAAGCTAATTCAAAAGAATTATTATATTTGAATAATCTATATCCAATAGAATAGTTTTATAACCAACAGGATATTTACCCTGCTTATTCCACCTCTATCAAAGTGTGCAGTCATATTAGAATATTTAAATTTATTTTGCCAGCAAAGTCCATTGTGATTAATAATACTTTAAAATCAAGTCTTATGTGATTGATTGTTTCTGCTTTGTTCTATATCAAAACTTTGTTGTATTTAAGAATAATACTGTTATGTTGGTAGTGTAACCCATAGATATGTCTGAACACAATCAAGGGCCCAGAACCAGAACGTTAGCTTTCTTGCTCCTCTGATGCTGGTTGGCCTACTGTGTTCATCCAGCTCGACACTTTATTATCTCAGATTCTCCAGCATCGGCAGTTCCTACTATCCCCGTATAATATGGGCTCTTTTTCTCAACACTGAGAGTGATTCGGTGAACAACTGCACAGAATCCCAACAAGCACAGTGTTACATAGGAGTGCACTGTGTCAACCAATACACAAAAATTTCATTACAGATGTTAAAACATGTCTAACTTGGAGCCAGTAACATCAACGATGATTTGCTCTCCTCAACTACATTTGCATTGAAAAATGATATTTAAGTTATCAGAGTGAAATTGTGTTTGCAAACGTATTATGGGTTTATAATACAGATGATCTCAGAGTACACAAAAACTTTCCAACTTGGCACATTTACTAATTGGAATGAGTTCAGTCAGGTGAATCTCGTAGAATATGAGTTCCCTGATTGGGGCTGTTAACCTGGCTCAATCAGGGAGTCCTGGATGACAGATTTAAACACGAATGTCAGGGATTCTGCTCACTTTTGGAGCCGGCATTGAGCTTGCTGGGTGAATGTCTTGTACATGCATGTGTTATTAAAGGGTGACTTTGTGACAGGGTCTCAGCCTTCATGGAGTTATTTCAGTGGTAATAAGAGGAAAACATCCCACTGAAGACACACACTTGCAACAGTCATGTATGAGATGAGCTAAGGATTTTTGACATCATGCCACTATTTGGGAAGCTTGTTTAATCCTGCTGTCGAAGACTGCACCTAGAATGTGGAAAGAATGTATTATTTTTTTCCGGGCAAATAACACTAGGGCAGACGAAAAGAAACAAGTAATCCTTCTGATACCTTTTGGACGTTCCTGAGGTACCAGGCATAAAAACCTTTCAAGACTTGATGGATTTAGTTCAGCATCCTAGAATTTCAGAATTAGATCAGTTTTACTCAGCAGTTCGAGAACCAGGGGAATCTGTGTCAGGATTTTTGACAAGGTGAACGTGACTGGCAGAAGCATGTGACTTCGGTTTAATAGATGCTGAGACGCCATTTGGTATGTGGGATTAATGATGTAACCATGCAATTTCACCTACTGTCTGAAGACCAATTGAGTTCAAACAGGCACTGCAACTGGCTTTATCATTGGAAAATGCAGTAAGTGGAGCATCTGTGTTGCAGGGTTTGCTAAAAGAAATAGACACTCTTGCCAGATTGACTGTGCTTGGGGGACACCACTTATGTGAAGGCATTGCCTCACTCAGAGCACATCCTAAACAGTGGGACTTTAGATCAGCTCACAGCAAAACTCCAAAACAAAGCCAAACCTCAGCCAACCAATTCACATTTTCTTCAGAATCCAAGCTGGCAGGCCATTGTACGTGCTGACTTGAGACAGCAAAAGATTCCCACTAGGCCTGAACTGAGAAAGAGAACTCATAGGTCGGTATCCAGGAGAGTGCACGTCTTGGAAAGTCCACCTACAGCTGGTTCAGAACAGTTAATTTGCTTAGCAACATGCAAATCAGAACCAATTTTTTAAAATAGTCACACAGTTCTAATGAAATTTGATGCCAGTGCGTCTGTATCACTGATTGTGAAACCAGTCTTTACCAAAATTTGCTGTGGTCTCCAACACTCAAGTCTGTGCATAACTTCAGTCAGGCTGAGAACCTATACTGGGGCAGCTTTGCAAATTAAGGACACAACTTTGGCTCTGGCCTGTTATGAGAAGTAGCTGGTTCATTTATCACTGAATGCAGTAAAAAGCTCGAGCCCTAGCTAGATGGGGTGAAATTGGTTGAGAAGGATTCAACGTGATGGGCTGAACATTTTTCAATGAAAAAGTGGCTGACTGACTGAAGTTCCAACTAAATACTCAAAACATTTTCAGGAAGGTCTAGCGACCATCGAAAGGAGCCAAGGTAACCTTGCATGTTGATCAGGAAGCAATTCCATGGTTCTGCAAAGCCCGCTCAGTGCCATTTATCTAATGTGCAAAAGTAGAGGCAGAAATCAGGAGGCTGAAATGTGAAGAACTCGTCAAACCGGTACAGTTTGCAGGATGGGCAGCAGCAGTCATGTTGATTGTGAAGCGTGATGGGTCAGTCCATAATTGTGGGGATTTCAAACACATGGTAAATCACTTTTCAGAGCTGGATAGATATCCAATCCCTTGTATAAGGGATTTGTTCTCAAACCTGTCCTCCACAAAGGAGCCATGCCTACCTGCAGTTGTGATGAGATGAGGATTCCCAGATATATGCCACGATCAACACCCACAAGAGTTTGTACCAATATACGAGACTGCCTTTTGGGGTATCATCAGCCTGTGCCATTTTTCAGTGGATGATGGAGAACATTTTACAAGGTCTACCACAGGTTGCCATTTATCTGGATGTGATGCTAATAATCAGAAAGACCAATAAAGAGCATTTGGAGAACTTCGACATAGTACTTAAACATTTCTCCAAGGTAAGTGTACACCTTAGGAGGGAAAAATATGTGTTGCAGGCAGCCCAAGTGACCCACTTGGGCTACAGAATTGACAAGATGAAGTCACACCCATTGGAAGATAAAGTGAGGGCGATGAAAGATGTCCTGGCTTCCACAGCTGTACTGGAGTTTAGGTCTTTCCTGAGAATGCTGAATTATTACAGAAAATTCATATGTAGCTTGGCCTCTATCCTGGCACCCTTGCACCTGCTATTGAAAAAGGGTCAGTCTGGGAAACGGTCTCATAACCAAGATGTAGTCTTTAGGGAAGTGAAGGAGCTGCTATTGTTGTCTAAGGTATTGGCACACTATGATGCCAACTGAGATGTGGTGCTGACATACGATGCCTGCACATATAGTATCGGGGCAGTGTTGGCTTACTGGTGGTCCAGCAGAGAGTAATTCCCAATATCGTATGCCTCCCAGACTTTGGCTAATATCAAAACGAAAATATGCCCAGATAGGGAAAGAACATTTGGCGGTCATCTTGGTGTGAGAAAGTTCCACCAACATCTTTACAGACATAAATTTGTAATAGTAGTGGACCACAAACTTAAAGTGGACAGTGCCATGCCGTCCATAGCTTCAGGTTGAATTTACTGGTGGGCTCTTATTCTGAGTGTGTACAATTACAAGTTGGAACACTGTCTGGGAGGCCAAATGGCAAATGGCAAATTCAAATGCCTTCAGCTGCCTCCAGCTAGTGCATACACCACTGCTGGTGCCAACACTAGAGGAGTTCATTCTGGTTTCAAATTTTTTGGACACCCTTCTGGTCAACGCTGACAATATCAGATTGTGGACACAAAAATACCTTTCCCTAGCAAAACTTAAACAACTGGTGATGATGGGGAAACAAAAGGGGCCGTCACAACCAGAGTTGTAACCTTTCTGGACCCAGTGAGACCAGATCACAATACAGGAAGTCATGTTATTATGGTGAGCAAGACTAATTGTCCTGAGCAAAAGTTGCCACCAGCTACTGACTGAATTCCACCAGGGTGATCCAAGGTTTTCCAAAATGAAGATGTTGGTGAAATGTTATATCTGGTGGTGGGGACTGGATGCCTACATAACCAAATTGGTGGGGCAGTCCCCAAAGTGCCAACAAGGACAAAACCTACAGCCAGCAGCTCCCCCACATTTGTAGAAATGACCAGGTAAACCCCGGACTCAGTTACACGTCGACTATGTCAGTCCTTTCATGGGCTCAATGTTCTTCATCATTGTGGTTGCCCACTCAAAATGGTTGGACATGCATAGAGTTCATTCATCAAACATGGGAAGATAATTGAATAGCTGTGCACATCTTTTGCAACGCTCGGGCACCCAGAGGTGTTGATCACAGTCAACAGATTATTGTTTACTGTGTTATCACAGTAGGGAATCGAATATTTCAGAAATTCAAATGATATTCGGCATGCTCAGACAGCTCTGTACTATCCATCGTCCAACAGTCAGAACTGAGGAAGGGATCACCGAACCCAAAAGGTTTAACTCTTTTCTCCTCCACAGATGCTGCCAGACCAGCTGAGCTTTTCCAGCAACTTTGTTTTTTTCCTGATTTACAGCAGCCACAGTTCTTTTGGCTCTTAGGAACTGGGAGAGTTTGGTATCAAATGAAGATGTAGGCTGTTTCTTTAACAGAACCAGAAATTGCTGGAAAATCTTCACAGGTCTGGCAGTATCTGTGGAGAGAAATCAGAGTTAACGCTTCGGGTCCGGTGGCCCTTCCTCAAATCAGCTTTTCCGGCAATTTCAGTTTTAAAGAAACACCCTACAGCTTCACTTGATTCGAAACTATCCCTGTTACTGTTTAATTATAGGACCATCTCTTACACAGCTACAGGGGCAACTCCAGCAGAGTTGCTAATAGGGAGAAGACTCTGTACCAGGTTAAACCTGATCTTCCTGGACCTGGGGGGTGGGGGGAGGGAGAGTGAAACAGCATCAGAAACTCCAAAGCTGGACACAAGGGAGAGAGGCAGTTTACTCCTGGGCACAAAGTTTGGCTTTGAAACCATGGGAATAGCCCAGCATGGGTTAGAGGCATGGACGACGCAAAGTCACGTCCAGAGACGTACAACGTTCAGAGAGGTGATGCGATCCTGAACAAGCAGGTGAGCCAGGAATAAAACATACCCGGCCCCTCAGAACAGCCAGAAAGGCTGTCAGAACCTGTGGGTTCTCCTTCTCCACCTAGCATCAAAGAAACCTCTAAGGACAATTGGCAGATTTTGCAGCTTAAGCGCCATTACTGCCTGCAGAAAAGGATAATTTGCATCTGAGATTCTCTGGGCTCAAGAGGCAGGTTTAGGTTCAGTACACACTGCCAGTATCTGAGGCAGACTCGGAGGAACTAGACGTGATGTGAAAACGGCCCGGGAAAAGCTACAGGGAAATGTACGGGCCTATGCCCCAGGACTTAGAGGGGGAGGGCTGTAGTAATTGGAACAACGTCAACCAGGTGGATCTCTTAGAATATGAATTCCCTTTTTGGGGCTGTTAATCTGGGACAATCAGGGAGCCTTGGCTGACAGATACACACAGAAGTGCCAAGTGTTCTGCTTGCTCTAAGAGCCGGCTCAGTGCTGCTAGACCAGTGTCAAGTACTGTGCATGTAAATAAAGGGTGACTTGGTGACTGGATACCAGCCTTCATGGAATTATTTCAACACAGACATATTATTTTGAACTACATTTTCTCTTCCATATTTTTTTCATTGAACTATAATCTGACAGGTACCAGCTATATCAATGATTCTGATAAAATTGACTGGCTGCTTCAAACAAAAAAAAATCGTACTTACGCAACTTGCACAACATTCTGAGCAAATATATCCTTCGTAACATAAAAGTACCTCAGGAATGCCCAAAATGCCTTGCAACCAATGCATTACACAATTATAGAAAGGTACCAGTTGGTGTTGTCGAAGAGGAATGTTGAATGCATTTACAAATTCAGGGGTATAGAGCGAAGGTGCAAGTGACATTACGCTGTGAAATCATAGAGATTTTATTTGAGCAAAGATATACTACTAATTCAATAACTTCAGAATGAAAAAATACACTTTGTGCCAACTCTTATTGTATTTCCTATGGTGGAAGAATATTGACCACTTCTAGGCAGTGCGGAGAGTGAATCCAATGTAGTAAGGTTAAAAGGTAAAGTCACCAAAGTCTTATCAGACCATAGAGCTTCTTGCAGAGTGACTGGTGTTGGTTTAACCTGAGGGTTACCGCACCTCAGGTGAGGGGAGAGCTTGATAAGGAGACTCTTTCAGTTGTAATTTCAGCCAGTGCAGGAATTGAACCCACACTATTGACATTACCTTGCAAACCAGACATCCGACTGAGCTAGCCGACTCAGTTTGGTGTGGTAGTGCATTGCCACAAGCAAATCAATCACTTACGATTGATGTGGAGAGTGAATTATTCAGGGTGGTATAGATAGGTTATGAATTTTGTAGGAGTTCATGTTTATATTGTATTAAACTCCACCCAATCCAAAGATGTCATGCAGTGGAAACAGTTGAGTTCCACATACCTGAAGGGATCAGATATATTCTGTACAGCTCCTGAGAATCCTTAGTTATAAAGTCTATAAAGGTAACACAACCAATTACGATATTATGATGCCAGATGATGGTAGTAGGACCTGGCTTGATAAACCATTGGTTTCATTTTTCTTTTGGTTTACCATGTGGCCACTAAATATAATTGCAAGAGGCTGCCAATATACTTTCGACAAAAGAATGTAAAACATTATCACAGAAGAGAAAACTCAAACAATGTAATAATAAACCAGGACTAGTCAGGCAATTCATTGCAAACATCCCATTGATTCCAACAGTACAATCACAGACATTCAAACATTAGTGCAGTGCTATGCCTTATCTTCACACTAAAATGTCTTGCTCAATTGGCACGGCAGTAATTGGTATTCTTTGGGCAGCCATGATTACATGGAGATTGCCTTTTCCACTGTCTGAACCTGCTTCTGGTCATCTCTCCCGCTCTCACTCGACTGTAAAACTCAAATTAGCAAACACCT
Organism: Stegostoma tigrinum; assembly: GCF_030684315.1. Taxonomy (NCBI): domain Eukaryota; kingdom Metazoa; phylum Chordata; class Chondrichthyes; order Orectolobiformes; family Stegostomatidae; genus Stegostoma; species Stegostoma tigrinum. The sequence continues at coordinate 34,468,348 of NC_081360.1, read as the reverse complement.
TACCAGTTATCTCCCCAGGTGTTTTGCTGCTCATTTAGGTGTAATCACATCATATATTATAACTGCTGTTGTGAACTCAATGTTCAGTTGTTTTCTCTGAACTTTTACAAGAAAATCAGATTTTCCCACTGAAAATTTAAAATCCATTTTCTCTCCTGCTTAGAACACAGGTTCTCACGAACATAACAATATATTATGGACTTCCATAATGCTGGCATGCAATATTATTATGTCAGACCAGTTCCTCTGTTGTTTAAGCTCACAACAAGATCATAAGAAATAGGAACTGCTGTAGGCCATTCAGCCCCTTAGTTTACTCCACCACTTAATTGGATCATGGATGATCTGACATTCCTCATATCCACTTTCCTGCCCTTTCCCCATAACCTATGATTCCCCAACTGATCAAAAATATATCTATCTCAGTCTTAAATAGACACAAGGACTCTGCCCCAGAACTGTCAGTGGCAAGGAGTTCCAAAAACTCACGACCCTGGTGAAAGAAGAAATTCCTTCTTATGTCAGTCTTAGTTTGGTACCTGTTCATTCTGAAACTATGCCTTCTGGTCCCAGACTTTCCCAAAATGGAAAGCATCTTCTCAGCTACTACCCTGTTATGGCCCTTAAGAATCCTGCATGCCTCACCGAGACCACCTCTCATTCTTCTAAACTCTAGTGAGCAGAGTCCCAAACTCTTTACCCTTTGCTCAAATACTAATCCTTTCGTACCATATATCACCCTAGTCAACCTGCTCTGAACCGCTTCCAATGAAATGACTTTTCCTTAAATAAAGAGGCCGAAAATGCTCACAGTACTCTTCATGTGGTTTCATCAGCACCTTGTACACTTACAACAAGACTTCCCAATCTTATACTCCAGTGGTCTATATTCTACCACTAATAATTAGACATCCTACACTCCACACAGAGAAAGAAGGGTTGATGGCAGTAAACACCCCAAATCAGAATAATGGTGACAGTCGTATCTGAGAAAATGGCAGGAATCACTCATAGTTGATATGGGTAGTGGACTAATCACAGCCTATGTGGTAAATACATCACTATAGATGATATAGAGAGTAGATCTTGAGGGTTGCTGATCATTTACTTTGGACAATGCATCACTCAGGTTGTATGTGTGGTGACTCACTCAGAGGCAGTGCGGATTTCAGACCACTAAAGAGCAGAGTGAGCAGTGGATCCTTCAGAAGAGTGTATGCGTTCTGTGAAACTCATTGGCCATAGTGGATAATAAAATGTGAGGCTGGATGAACACAGCAGGCCAAGCAGCATCTCAGGAGCACAAAAGCTGACGTTTCGGGCCAGGACCCTTCATCAGAGAGGGGGATGGGGGGAGGGAACTGGAATAAATAGGGAGAGAGGGGGAGGTGGACCGAAGATGGAGAGTAAAGAAGATAGGTGGAGAGGGTGTAGGTGGGGAGGTAGGGAGGGGATAGGTCAGTCCAGGGAAGACGGACAGGTCAAGGAGGTGGGATGAGGTTAGTAGGTAGCTGGGGGTGCGGCTTGGGGTGGGAGGAAGGGATGGGTGAGAGGAAGAACCGGTTAGGGAGGCAGAGACAGGTTGGACTGGTTTTGGGATGCAGTGGGTGGGGGGGAAGGGCTGGGCTGGTTGTGTGGTGCAGTGGGGGGAGGGGATGAACTGGGCTGGTTTAGGGATGCAGTGGGGGAAGGGGAGATTTTGAAACTGGTGAAGTCCACATTGATACCATATGGCTGCAGGGTTCCCAGGTGGAATATGAGTTGCTGTTCCTGCAACCTTCGGGTGGCATCATTGTGGCAGTGCAGGAGGCCCATGATGGACATGTCATCAAGAGAATGGGAGGGGGAGTGGAAATGGTTTGCGACTGGGAGGTGCAGTTGTTTGTTGCGAACTGAGCGGAGGTGTTCTGCAAAGCGGTCCCCAAGCCTCCGCTTGGTTTCCCCAATGTAGAGAAAGCCGCACCGGGTACAGTGGATGCAGTATATCACATTGGCAGATGTGCAGGTGAACCTCTGCTTAATGTGGAATGTCATCTTGGGGCCTGGGATGACATTCCACATTAAGCAGAGGTTCACCTGCACATCTGCCAATGTGATATACTGCATCCACTGTACCCGGTGCGGCTTTCTCTACATTGGGGAAACCAAGCGGAGGCTTGGGGACCGCTTTGCAGAACACCTCCGCTCAGTTCGCAACAAACAACTGCACCTCCCAGTCGCAAACCATTTCCACTCCCCCTCCCATTCTCTTGATGACATGTCCATCATGGGCCTCCTGCACTGCCACAATGATGCCACCCGAAGGTTGCAGGAACAGCAACTCATATTCCGCCTGGGAACCCTGCAGCCATATGGTATCAATGTGGACTTCACCAGTTTCAAAATCTCCCCTTCCCCCACTGCATCCCTAAACCAGCCCAGTTCATCCCCTCCCCCCACTGCACCACACAACCAGCCCAGCCCTTCCCCCCCACCCACTGCATCCCAAAACCAGTCCAACCTGTCTCTGCCTCCCTAACCGGTTCTTCCTCTCACCCATCCCTTCCTCCCACCCCAAGCCGCACCCCCAGCTACCTACTAACCTCATCCCACCTCCTTGACCTGTCCGTCTTCCCTGGACTGACCTATCCCCTCCCTACCTCCCCACCTACACCCTCTCCACCTATCTTCTTTACTCTCCATCTTCGGTCCGCCTCCCCCTCTCTCCCTATTTATTCCAGTTCCCTCCCCCCATCCCCCTCTCTGATGAAGGGTCCAGGCCCGAAACGTCAGCTTTTGTGCTCCTGAGATGCTGCTTGGCCTGCTGTGTTCATCCAGCCTCACATTTTATTATCTTGGAATCTCCAGCATCTGCAGTTCCCATTATCTCTGGCCATAGTGGATAACTGGTTTTGAGAGAGTTAGCCTGACTTCTGACCCCACAGTTTGTGTCTTCATTTCTAACATGTTTTGAGCTCAGTATTCATATAGAACATTACAGCACAGTACAGGCCCTTCGACCCTCGATGTTGTGCCGACCTGTCATACCGATCTCAAGCCCATCTAACCTACATTATTCCATGTACGTCCGTATGCTTGTCCAATGATGACTTAAATGTACCTAAAGTTGGCGAATCTACTACCGTTGTTGGCAAGGCGTTCCATTCCCTTACTACTCCCTGAGTAAAGAAACTACCTCTGACATCTATCTATATCTTTCACCCCCCAATTTAAAGCTATGCCCCCTCGTGCTCGCCGTCACCATCCTAGGAAAAAGGCTCTCCCTATCCACCCTATCTAATTCTCTGATTATTTTATATGTTTCAATTAATTCACCTCTCAACCTTCTTCTCTCTAATGAAAACAGCCTCAAGTCCCTCAGCCTTTCCTCGCAAGACCTTTCCTCCATACCAGGAAACATCCCAGTAAATCTCCTCTGCACCCTTTCCAAAGCTTCCACATCCTTTTTATAATGCGGTGACCAGAACTGTACACAATACTCCAAGTGCGGCCGCACCAGAGTTTTGTACAGCTTCACCATAATCTCTTGGTTCCGGAACTCGATCCCTCTATTAATAGAAGCTAAAACACTGTATGCCTTCTTAACAGCCCTGTCAACCTGGGTGGCAACTTTCAAGGATCTGTGTACACGGACGCCGAGATCTCTCTGCTCATCTACACTACTAAGAATCTTACCATTAGCCCTGTACTTTGCCTTCTGGTTACTCCTACCAAAGTGCATCACCTCACACTTGTCTGCATTAAACTCCATTTGCTACCTCTGTGCCCAGCTCTGCAGCTTATCTATGTCTCTCTGCAACCTACAGCATCCTTCGTCACTATCCACAACTCCACCGACCTTAGTGTCATCTGAAAATTTACTAACCCATCCTTCTACGCCCTCATCCAGGTCATTTATAAAAATGACAAACAGCAGTGGACCCAACACCGACCCTTGCGGTACACCACTAGTAACTGCTCTCCAGGATGAACGTTTCCCATCAACTACCACCCTCTGTCTTCTTTCAGCAAGCCAATTTCTGATCCAAACTGCTATATCTCCCACAATTCCATTCCTCCGCATTTTGTATAATAGCCTATTGTGGGGAACCTTATCGAACGCCTTGCTGAAATCCATATACACCACATCAACCGGTTTACTCTCATCTACCTGTTTGGTTAGCTTCTCAAAGAACTCAATAAGGTTTGTGAGGCACGACCTTCCCTTCACAAAACCATGCTGACTATCCCTAATCAATTTATTCTTTTCTAGATGTTTATAAATCCTATCCCTTGTGGTCAGGATCGGGATTTCCAGAAGGTATTTTGCCTCCCTAGTGGGTCCGGGACGTCTCCGATCGGGTGTATAAGGTTCTAAAAGGGGAGGACGAACAGCCAGAAATCGTGTTACATATTGGCACTCATGATATAGCCAGAAAAAGGATTGAGGATATAAAAAGTGATTTCAGGGAGTTAGGATGGAAACTGCAAAGCAGGACAAACAGAGTAGTGTTCTCTAGTTTACTACTGGTGCCATGAGATAGTGAGGCGAGGAACAGGGAGCGGGTGCAGCTTAACACGTGGCTGCGCAGCTGGTGTAGGAGGGAGGGCTTCAGATATGTAGATAATTGGGATGCCTTCTGGGGAAGGTGGGACCTGTACAAGAAGGACGGGTTGCATCTGAACTGGAAGGGGACCAATGTCTTGGGTGGAAGGTTTGCTCGAGTAGTTCGAGAGGTTTAAAACTAGTATGGCAGGGGGGTGGGAACCTGAGCTGTATACCAGAGGTGAGAGTTGATGCAGGTGAGGCAATAGCAAGAGGTAGACCAGCTAGTGGGAAGGATTTTCCTGGGAAGGAACCAAGGGATCAGTTAAAGTGTGTTTGCTTTAACGCAAGGAGTATCAGGAATAAAAGTGATGAACTTAGAGCATGGATCAGTACCTGGTGCTATGATGTTGTGGCCATAACAGAGACATGGGTTTCTCAGGGGCAGGAATGGTTGCTGGATGTTCCAGGGTTTAGAGCATTTAAAAAGAATAGGGAGGGGGGAAAAACAGGAGGGGGTGTAGCACTACTAATCAGAGAGGGTATCACGGCTACAGAAGCTTCCATTGTCGAGGAAGATCTGCCTACTGAGTCAGTATGGGTGGAAATTAGGAACAGCAAGGGAGTAGTCACCTCGTTAGGGGTTTACTACAGGCCCCCCAATAGCAGCAGGGAGATTGAAGAAAGCATAGGTCGGCAGATTTTGGAAAAGTGCGGACGTAGTAGGGTTGTTGTAATGGGTGACTTTAACTTTTCCAATATTGATTGGAACCTCCTTCAAGCAGAAGATTTGAATGGAGCTGTATTTGTAAGGTGTGTTCAGGAGGGTTTCCTAACTCAGTATGTTGACAGGCCGTCGAGGGGAGAGGCTATTCTAGACTTGGTGCTCGGAAACGAGCCGGGGCAGGTATCAGATCTTGTGGTGGGAGAGCATTTTGGTGATAGTGACCATAACTGCCTCACATTCTACATAGCTATGGAGAAGGAGAGGATTAGGCAAAATGGGAGGATATTTAATTGGGGAAGAGGAAACTATGATGCGAATAGACATGAGTTAGGAAGCATGGACTGGGAACGATTGTTCCATGGTAAAGGGACTATAGACATGTGGAGACTGTTTAAGGAACAGTTGTTGTGAGTGATGAAGAAATATGTCCCTCTGAGACAGGCAAGAAGGGGTAAGATAAAGGAACCTTGGATGACGAGAGCGGTGGAGCTTCTCGTCAAAAGGAAGAAGGTAGCTTACATAAGGTGGAGGAAGCTAGGGTCAAGCTCAGCTCTAGAAGATTACAGGCAGGCGAGGAAAAAGCTCAAAAATGGTCTGAGGAGAGCCAGGAGGGGACACGAGAAAGGCTTGGCAGAACGGATTAGGGAGAACACAAAGGCATTTTATATTTATGTGAGGAATAAGAGAATGGTCGAAGAAAGAGTAGGGCCGATCAGGGATAGCATAGGGAACTTGTGTGTGGAGTCTGAGGAGGTAGGGGAAGCCCTAAATGAGTTTTTTGCTTCTGTCTTTACAAAAGAAACGAACTTGGTAGTGAATGAAACCTTTGAAGAGCATGTGTGCATGCTGGAATGGATAGAGATAGAGGAAGCTGATGTGCTGAAAATTTTGTCAAACATTAAGATTGACAAGTCGCCAGGCCCGGACCAGATTTGTCCTCGGCTGCTTTGGGAAACGAGAAATGCAATTGCTTTGCCACTTGCGAAGATCTTTGCATCCTCGCTCTCCACTGGAGTTGTACCTGAGAACTGGAGAGAGGCAAATGTAATTCCTCTCTTCAAGAAAGGAAATAGGGAAATCCCCGGCAATTACAGACCAGTAAGTCTCACGTCTGTCGTCTGCAAGGTGTTAGAAAGGATTCTGAGGGATAGGATTTATGACCATCTGGAAGAGCATGGCTTGATTAAATGCAGTCAACACGGCTTTGTGAGGGGCAGGTCATGCCTCACAAACCTTATCGAGTTCTTTGAGGATGTGACTAGAAAAGTTGATGAGGGTCGAGCTGTGGATGTGGTGTATGTGGACTTCAGCAAGGCATTTGATAAGGTTCCCCATGGTAGGCTCATTCAGAAGGTCAGGAGGAATGGGATACAGGGGAACTTAGCTGTCTGGATACAGAATTGGCTGGCCAACAGAAGACAGCGAGTGGTAGTAGAAGGAAAATATTCTGCCTGGAAGTCAGTGGTGAGTGGTGTACCACAGGGCTCTGTCCTTGGGCCTCTACTGTTTGTAATTTTTATTAATGACTTGGATGAGGGGATTGAAGGATGGGTCAGCAAGTTTGCAGACGACACGAAGGTTGGAGGTGTCGTTGACAGTATAGAGAGCTGTTGTAGGCTGCAGCGGGACATTGACAGGATGCAGAGATGGGCTGAGAGGTGGCAGATGGAGTTCAACCTGGATAAATGTGAGGTGATGCATTTTGGAAGGTCGAATTTGAAAGCTGAGTACAGGATTAAAGATAGGATTCTTGGCAGTGTGGAGGAACAGAGGTATCTTGGTGTGCAGATACATAGATCCCTTAAAATGGCCACCCAAGTGGACAGGGTTGTTAAGAAAGCATATGGTGTTTTGGCTTTCATTAACAGGGGGAGTGAGTTTAAGAGTCGTGAGATCTTGTTGCAGCTCTATAAAACTTTGGTTAGACCACACTTGGAATACTGCGTCCAGTTCTGGTCGCCTTATTATAGGAAAGGTGTGGATGCTTTGGAGAGGGTTCAGAGGAGGTTTACCAGGGCTTGTCTTATGAAGAGAAGTTGACTGAGCTTGGACTCTTTTCAATGGAGAAAAGGAGGAGGAGAGGGGACCTAATTGAGGTATACAAGATAATGAGAGGCATAGATAGAGTTGATAGCCAGAGACTATTTCCCAGGGCAGAAATGGCTAACACGAGGGGTCATAGTTTTAAGCTGGTTGGAGGAAAGTATAGAGGAAATGTCAGAGGTGGGTTCTTTACACAGAGAGTTGTGAGAGCATGGAATGCGTTGCTGGAAGCAGTTGTGGAAGCAAGGTCATTGGGGACATTTAAGAGACGGCTGGACATGCATATGGTCACAGAAATTTGAGGGTGAATACATGAGGATCAATGGTCGGCACAACGTCGTGGGATGAAGAGCCTGTTCTGTGCTTTACTGTTCTATGTTCTATGTTCTATGTTCTAACTCGTGTTACCTGCCGTGATGAGATTTGAATCGATGTGCCCAGAACATTCACCTGTCTCTGCATTAATATGTGATGACATTACCTCTGCACTATCAAGGGGCTAAACTGTGATGAAGACACTATAGAACTGCAAAAGGACATAGAAATAGTTGGTGGAGTAGGAAGATAGATGGCAAGTGAGGGGAGGCGACGGCCTTGTGGTATTATTGCTGGACTGTTGGTCCAGAGACTGAGGTAGGGTCCTGGGGAACTTGGGTTCGAATCCTGCTGCAGCGGAGGGTGGAATTTGAATTCAATGGATGTCGAGGATTAAGAAGCTACTGATGACCATGGATCTATTGTTGGTTGTCAGGAAAAAGCCCATCTGGTTCTCTCGTGTCCTTTGGGGAGGGAGGCTGTCATCTTTGCCTGGCTTGGCCTGCATCTGACTCCAGGCCCACATCAATGTGGTTGACTCTTAATTGCCCAGAGGGCAGTTAGGGATGGGCAATAAATGCTGCTGAGCCAGCGATGCTCTCATCCCGTGAATGAATTAGAAAAAAAAGGTGAAGTTCAGTGCACAGAACTGCGCACTTCGATTGAAAGAAAATTGAAAAACCATATGAAATAAGGGGTACAATTCTAAAGACAATGCAGAACCAAATGGACCTGGGTGTGTATATGAACACATCATTGAAGGTGACAGGATAAGTGGAGACAGCAGGGTCCTCTGCATTATTAAAGAGAGACATAGAGTACAAGAGCAGGGTGGTGATACAGTACCTGTATAAGACACTTGTTAAATCTTGGCTAGGGCGCTATGTACAGCTGTATGTGCCACATTATAGGAAAGATGTGAATGCATTGGAGACAGAGTGCAGAAGTGATTTGCAGGAATGATTCCAAGAATGAGATACTTTTGTGATGAGCGTAGATTGTAGAAGTTGGGGTTGTTCTCCTTAGAGAGAGGAAGGGGCAGCACAGTGGCTCAGTGGTTAGCACTGCAGCCTCACAGCACCAGGGACCCAGGTTTGATTCCAGCCTCGGGTGACTGTCTGTGTGGAGTTTGCACATTCTCTCTGTGTCTGTGTAGGTTTCCTCCAGATGCTCTGGTTTCCTCCCACAGTCCAAAGATGTGCAGGTTAGGTGAATTGGCCACGCTAATTTGCCCTTCATGTTCAGGGATGCATAGATTAGGTGGGTTACAGGGGGAGGGGTTTGGGTGGGACGCGCTGAGGGTCAGTGTGGACTTGTTGGGCTGAAGGGCCTGTTTCCACACTGTAGGGATTCTCTGAAGGATTCTATAACCTTTTCCAACACTTTACCAACAATTGAGGTAAGGCTCACTGGTCTATAATTACCAGGGTTGTCTCTACTCCCCTTCTTGAACAGGGAAACCACATTTGCTATCCTCCAGTCGTGTGGCACTATTCCTGTAGACAATGACGAGTTAAAGATCAATGCCAAAGACTCGGCAATCTCCTCCCTGGCTTCCCAGAGGATCCTAGGATAAATCCCATCCGGCCCAGGGGACTTATCTATCTTCACCCTCTGTAGGATTTCTAATACCTCTTCCTTGTGAACCTCAATCCCACCTAGTCTATTAACCTGTATCTCAGTATTCTCCTTGGCAACATTGTCGTTTTCTAGAGTGAATATTGTCGAAAAATATTCATTTAGCGCTTCCCCTATCTCATCTGACTCCACACACAACTTACCACTACTATCCTTGATTGGGCCTAATCTTACTTTCGTCATCCTTTTATTGCTTAAATACCTATAGAAAGCCTTAGGGTTTACCCTGATCCTATCCACCAACACTTCTCATGTCTCCTCCTGGCTCCTCTGAGCTCTCTCTTTAGGTCTTTCCTGGCTACCTTGTAGCCCTCAAGTGCCCTAACTGAGCCTTCACATCTCATCCTAACATAAGCCGCCTTCTCCCTCTTGACCAGCGATTCCACCTCCTTCGTAAACTACGGCTCCCGCGATCTACAGCTTCCTCCCTGCCTGACAGGTACATACTTATCTAGGACACACAGGAGCTTTTCCTTGAATAAGCTCCACATTTCTAATGTGCCCATCCCCTGCAGCTTCCTTCCCCGTCTTATGCTCCCTAAATCTTGCCTAATCTCATCGTAATTGCCTTTCCCCCAGCTATAACTCTTGCCCAGTGGTATACACCTATCCCTTTCCATCACTAAAGTAAACATAACAGAATTGTGATCACTATCACCAAAGTGCTCACCTACTTCCAAATCTAACACCTGGCCGGGCTCATTACCCAGTTTGATCAATGAGTTGACTCCCTTAGTGCTTGGAAACATTCTCAAAGAGGCTGCAGGCAGACACAGAGGCTAAGTCAGTGGAATGGGATTCCTGATATTGGAGCAAATTTCTGATCTTGGTGAGAGATAATCCAATTCTTGCAGCAGGGTCAGACTGTGACAGAACATGAGAGCACTCAATTCTAGAGGGGAAAACAGCTGAGTGTAGTTGTGATGGTGGTAGGGGTGGGGGTGTGAGTGGGGGGTTGGTGAGGAAGGAGTATTCCCCCTTTCTCCAGACTCAGAAACAGGAAACCAACAGACTTCTTCTGATCATTTGCGCTTGCCTCCTTTTAGCAGCTGCTTTTCCTGTGGCCAGGATGCTTAGCCAGGCAGAATTAAACCTGCAAGATAAATAAAATGTGGCATACAAACTGTCAAAATAATATCTGCCTCTTAGGAGAATGTTGGCTTTCCAAGCACCTTCTGTTAAAACTGAAAATCCGTGCAAGGCATATTGAATTTAGGTATGGGATCTTTAAAATTTTCACAACCCTCCTCGCCCAAATCCACCCACTCACTAGAGTTTAGAAGAATGAGAGGTGGTCTCGGTGAGGCATGCAGGATTCTTAAGGGCCATTTGTTTTGAATAACATCACTAGCTAAATTGGAATCAGAGTAAGTAGGAAACAAAAGGATTAACTGGACAATTAAATGTTGGACTTCCATAGCCAGATGGCGTCACATACAGCCTGTACATAGCTGTTTTATTATCAGTATAGATGTTATGTTTTGCATGATTTCCATAGCAATGTTATGGATGGATGTGGATTGTAGCAAGTAAGGTTACAGTGTTAAGTGTAAGGCTTAAGATCAGTTTAGGCATTCATTAGCTGAGATATCACAGGGACTGCGCAAATTGTCCAGACATCTCACATGCCTCTTGTTCTCTCTCAGCTCTGAAAATGTCACTCAATGTCACATTTTGTCTTTATCCATTCTGACTATGCTAAATAGAGGTCTAAGCCTAGATTCCAGTAACTATGACGTTGTCGCCTTCTTTTTTTTATAACTTAATTTTTAGTGCCATCTAGTAATAAGGGCCTTCAAACAAGCTTCTTGAAATATAGATATAGATATAAATATAGAAATATAGGCATTCAGATGGCCAGACAGTCATTATGCCAACACTGATAGGAGTTGTGCATGTGAATGCTGTGGAATCCTAAAGCAGACTCTGAAGGAATTGCCTGGGAGATTGAAGATTCCTTTGGGCAATTCCTCGACTTTTGGAACCCTCCAAGAGTATCCAATTAACTATAGGATTCTGATGAAATTAAGTAGTTTCTCAAGAAAGGTTAGACTAATAAATATGTACACTACCTCCTGAACGATTCAACTAATCCCATGATTGCTTCACACATCCCCAGTGACACCACCTCGAAGATCATTTACACCTCCCACACCCTAGTCTAACACCCCACCTCTCCCTCCAGAATCCAACACCCCTGCCCACCACTCTAGAACTAACCCCCATTACTCTTGCTCCAGACTTGTTACCCTTTCCCCCCACTTCCCCCTCCTTCCGCTTCAAGTCCACTTCTTACCACTTCTCCTGCTCCACAAAACCTAACATTGGGATGCTGTGCAGCTGCTTGTCAACGAGTAACACCTACATTCCACCACGTTTTTGAATGTGGTTAACAACGTTCACAGGATCAGATAAGCTGCTTTTTTGTGATACTGGTTGAGGGACTGATAATGGGGAAAACTCCTCTGCTCCTCAGTGAATAATGCCTTGGGGTCTTTGATGCTCAACTGAAAAGGCTTGATGGAGCCTGAATTTAATGTCTCGTTCAACAGACAGCAGCTCAGACAGTGCAGTGCACCCTCAGTACTACACTGCAATGTCACATTTAATCTTTCTGCACTCAAGTTTTGAATGTGATTTGAACTTGAAATGATATTGTTGGAACCAAAAGTGCAAGCACGGCTGAAACTTTCAGATGCAGGAAATACATGTCTACATCTAAAAAAATCATTTTCTTTCTCCAGTGTGTCAAAATTCCAAAAAAAAACGTTTATGTCCAAGTAACAGCAGATATTAAACACATCTTTGCTTTTATTAGCAAATAAATCTTTAAAACACAAGTTTAACTCAGAAATGAAATCTCATAGGTTAACATTGTGTCTTAAAATTTGAAATCTGCATCAAAGAAATGTGATCATGTGTTCCTTGAGCCCATTCAGTTACTGTGCCCTTGATTAATTGTAGTTTTTATTTTTTCCAACAGATTTCTATCTTGTTTTTATTCCTATTGAGTTCAAGAAGATATCAGAGTCTGATCTAAACAATACAGGAATTTCTGACTGATCGTAACTGTTAAATTCAAGGCAACATTTACAAATCAGGATTTATTAAAACAAAAAGGGGAGAAATTCAACACATACTGCCTGTTTTCCCAGCTCCTTAACAATGCAAGTTGGCTGTTAATTTAATTGTTGGAGTGAGAATGTGGAACTCAGGCTCCAGTGTGCAGAGAACAACACTCTAATTGTGACAGACAGATTGAGAAATCGATTAAGGGAAGTCAGACAAATATTCAAACATAGAAAACAAGCATATTTTATTCTCTCAGGGTTGTGAGTCTTTGGAATTCCCTTCATCAAAAGACAGTGGATGCAGAATCTTTAAATATTTTTAAGGCAGATTCTGGATTGCTAAGGAGATGAGAGGCTTGTTATTGGGAATAAACAGGAATGTTGAGTTGAGGTTAAAATTAAGATCTTATTGAATGGTGAAGTGTACCAGAACAGCTGAGAGGTGTGCTTTTGTTCCTTGCTTGTGTGTTTGCATGTAAATTTCCAGTTTTAACTTGGAATGGGCTGAGGACAACTAGGAGTGCTTTTCCCTATGAACACAAAGAGATCTGACCACTATCAGTTGATACAAGCCTTCTATTTGGGGCAGTCTGCTTCCACGGCACACCGTTATCACTTCAGTCTCTTGTTCAAAGTGGATACAGGCAGTTCTCCACAGGGGGCTAAGGCTAGGAGCACCTCTCTGAAAATAGCTTGATTTAAATCAGGTTCAAACTTGGATTTGACCTAGACTGAGGGGCATTTGAGCACTGATGCATGTCCTGACCATTTTGCACACAAATCAACTACTCTGGGCAAATTCTTGTTTTGGTACTGATATCTCACTTGTCATTTGGAGAATCAATGCGAAAATCTACTCTGCCTCTTTCTGGGAAGGCCTGGTGAATCAGATGCAGACCTACTTGGGATGAAGCCTTCCCTTGGTTTCGAGACTCTGCAGCATTATTCTCCCCTAGGAAGAGCTACCAACTCGTAAGAGCTCAGCAATACCACTAAGAAGGCCATAAGAGCTGCCAAAAAGACACCTCCTCTGGAGTCACAAGATTGTAGAGAGGAACCAGGCTACAGGTAGGTAATGGTGGGTGAGGGGGTCTATGGGGATCATGGTGAGAAAACAGTAGAGAACCAGAGGCAAGGGTACGAGTTGGCTTTTACTGGGCAACACCCCCCCCCCCCCACCCCCACCAACTGTCGAGCCCTTTGATTTTACACTGATCCCCACCTCTGCAGAAGTGACAAGTAGTTTTCATAGTTTGGTCTGGTGTGCATGTGTAAGACAACAGTATTAATGCCAGTAATGGTGGGATGTGACACTTAAATCCCAACATTCAAACAACCATAAACCCATCTTAAAGTTGGAAAATTGATGTGACCCATTAATGAAAATTTTAATGTGTGTGTGTGTGTGTGTGTGTGTGTGTGTGTGTGTGTGTGTGTGTGTGGTGGGGGGGGGGGGGGCAGCATGGGATGTATAAGAATGAAGGAGGGACAAGGTGGGAGGATGTAGTCAGGAGATTACATTGCCTTTCAAAAGCAGGTGAAGCCTTGTGCATCTAGTGCTGCAGGAGTAGGCATCAAGATTGTCACCTGGGCCAGAGTCTCGTGGCCCAGCCTGGGAACTCACCATCCGCTTTAGTAAGCTGTGATGGGGTGTGAAAGTCGACTGTGGGTTTCTAACTCGGTACTCAACCCTGGTTCATGTGGGACGGCAGTGGCTGGGGACCGCGCCACACTGATTAATTCAATGCTCTGCTTCCAAGCTCATCACTGGTGAAATCAGAAGATTCTGAACCTACTTTCAGCTGGAGTTGAAAATAATTAAGAGAAATATTGACCATCAGATCAGGCATTCTATTCACAGGCTTATTGCAATTCAATAATTCAAACTTTGCTCAGCTTTAATCCAGTTTTTTTTTGATCTACTTAATGAGATACCGTTCATCCCTTTAGTGTTTCACTCAGAAAGTGTTTGGATTTGCTTTCTGTGAAATTACGTACAAACAATGAACTGGTTTGGCACATAAATACAGGAACATAAAGCCTGATGTGAAAAGTGATTTTTCTCTTCGATTTCCTGTTGTTTGTCTATAGGACAATGCAATAGTTGCCAGGAGCCAGAATAATGTTTTGTTTCCGTCAATTATTTTACGCATAGAATTTGTCACATTTTAGAGCCGTAACAGTAAAGTGAGAGCACATTTTTCAATAAAATGTATTTTAAATCACAAGTCAATCCATCCCATGAATAACTCGATTTACCCAAATGAAAATTAGAAATTGTATTAGTTTCTGTATATATAATATTAATTTGCAGCAAACGTCAAGATGATCAAAGTTAAAACCAGAAAGAATGATAATTGACTTAAATTGATTGTTGATCCTGTGTCAAAAGCAGTGAACATTAGAATAAATTAACCTGAGTTAGAAATCCAATTTATTCCATCCTTCATCTCTTTCTCATCAAACTAGAACAAATTTGGTAAAAAATGGAAATGTAACCTTGTCTCTGTGGATTAACAGGATTGGGGTTGGGTTAATATTTGGACCAAGTGTTACCATAATTAAAACCAGCAGCCATGTAGTGAAAGATTAAAAAAAAATATAAACTTTAGATTTAGCTGTAAGTGAAATCTATATATTGCATAAGTACAGGCCAGGTATAAGAAGAGAACAAGGTTCCTTTTAGATTCAGAGTGTACATGAGATTTAGGGACAATGTGGGCCCTTGGAAGGTCTGGAATGTGGGTGATTGGTCACTCATATTCTCAGACAGCAGGCCACATTCCTGGCTACAGTTGGAACCTGGAAACCAGGTTGTGCTATATTCATGGAGAGTGCCTGGACTTGTAACCCAGAGACCTAGACCAACACTATGAAGACACAGAAGTGCATTCCACCATGGCATTTTGTTGAATCAATAAAACAATTTTCTGAAGAAGAGTCCAAACCGGAAAAGTCAGCTTTCCTGCTCCTCTGATGCTGCTTGGCCTGCTGTGTTCATCCAGCTCTACACCTTATTATCTCTCGAATTGAAAAGTAGTTTAAGTCATGGCGACCACGTGTGAAGCCTTCCCAACCCCCAACGACATGGCAAGGAAGTTATGAAAATCAGCTGGGGTCAACAGTAAAGAGATTTCCAATGTTGAGATTAAAAAGTCCCATTCTCCAACAAAGTGTTTAATAATGAGACAATAATCTTGCTTGTGAGCAGCAAGTAGCTTATTTATGTCTATTTGCACACATCAGTATCTCACTGTGGGTTAATTTTGCCTTGGTTTCCCATTCTCCCACCCACTGGATAGAAACCTGATAATGACAGTTCCCAACATGAAAGTCAGAGTGGTAACCTGGTGGCTCCAGTTTATCTGGAATCATCTATCACAGACTGCATTCACCAATTTGTTGGGGCACACTCCATGAACAATGACCATTCCCCCCCGCTTTATCATGGACATTGGCATTGGACTCCCTGCTCTGTCATGTCAGATCTCTGATTCACTTCTACACTTCAATGTTGCATTTCAGAGCTGTCACTTATACATTATGACACTGCTGCCAGGACATTTTGCATGCAGGGACAGGCATCCATCTCATAGTTTGGATATGGTGCATAGCAGAGCTTCTGACTCACTCTCTTAGAGCTCACTCACTTTGCCCTTATTTCAAAGCTCTCAGCATCTCTGCCGTCCTTTTTCTGGATTTGTCTCCTTATCCATAGCTTAAGGACTCACAGAATGTTTGTGTTGCCTTGCCGTTCGGCACACACACTTGTCATGGTTGTCCACAGTGCTGGCAGACGAGGGCTTCTGCACCTGTAGCTAATGACTCCTTTACACCAACTCCTGACTGTGGTAAAGTACGTATAAATTCAGCCATTTTTCACAAAGCGTCTGTTCCTAGAAGTAGATGCAACTTCTTTTTGCTTGTTTTTAATTCAGTTTTACTGTTGATGAATTAAAAAACACAGTTTTCAACTTTTGAAGGCTTTCCTGTATATGATGGCCCCCATTCAACAGTAAGGTGCTGGACTACAATAGGCATTAGGCATCACTTAGAATGGTTAAGGCTAAGAAGTGTCAACCCATGTAAGTTGGATCTTAAATAACAGTTGACTTAAAAATGTGCTATTGTATCTGCCAAGAAGTGCTAGCCATGCCACCTATAAACCATGAGAATTTAATGTCTATGCTTCCCTTCTCACTGCGTGCGCACTGAAAGGCAGCTTGTGACTGATGGTCCTTGACTGGGTGCACAGTCTGCCTTTAAAAATGGCATTAGCACAATGAATCCTGGGAGATTCCAGCAATGGTGAATACTTCCACCTGTGATGAGAAGGAAGACCTGACAATCTGGTTGCCACTGGGACGTGGTGCTTAGGAAATCAGTCAAGTTTTGGATGGTAACATCAGAGATCTTACGAAGTCTCAAAGGGAGAAACCCTCCATGGAACTCATCAAAATTGACACCTAACCAATTTATAGTAAAATTCATTCCCATAAAACTGTCACCAATTGTCATTAAAGAAAAATCTTCGCAGTCACTAATGTTCCTTGGAGAAGGAAATCTATCATCCTTACCTGATCTAACCTAAATGTGCCTTCAGGTCTACAGTGGTATAGATGACTCTTAGATGCCTTCTGAAATTGCCTAGTAAGCTATTCCACTCATGGACAATTAAGGACAGGCAACAAATGCCAGCTTTGCCAGCAATGCTTACATCAAATAAATATTTAAAAATTCCAGAGACTTTCTAGGACTGTTTATCAAACATGCATTATCAATCGAGCAACATTTGTTCCAGGATGTCATAAGATTTCAACTAAAAAGAAGCTGTTCTGTGCTCTGTTAGTTAACTAGACAATTTATGAGAGCCACCAGGAGTAGGAATGGCATGTTTACGGCCATCTTAGTACAGGTCCTCTTTGATATGGTGGAGGAATGGTAATAGGAATTGAAATTAGGCAGAAAAGTATCAGCTGCTGCAGTGTAGAGGACAAAAGTGCATAGTAAGATAAGGCAGCATTGTTTTTTCCTTGTGCGTACAAGACATCTTCCATCATCTACATACCTCCACCAGGACTTCTTGGCATGTCTGAGAACCTGTGTATCCTCTCTTTTGGTCCATTAACCATCCTAGTTTCTATCCTGACAAATCAATGGACATCAGTACAAAGATCAGACACTTGCTGCTCGGTCAAAGTTGTGTCTAATTAACATTCAATTGCTAAACCTGCAGACTTCTGTTTTAGCACTTTCAGGGAAGTTCACGTAACGGTTAATCGGTAGTTAGAACTAATGGGATCTGCGAAAAACATTATTAGCACAGCACCCAGTTAGCACATATTTTCACCTTTGCATCAAAATACCACATGGAATGTACAAAACAAAACCTTGAAACATAAATAAAAGTTTTAATTATTGTTGCTGTACTTTTAAAATTATATTTGTTGACTAGATTGACAGGAAATACTCCAATTTATTCAATTATAAAATACAACCTTTTTATATGTGATTGCACTTTAATATTACAATGTAATTTCTGTTCTATATACCTAGATATCAGAGGCCCATTGAAATTCCACTGGTCTTTAATTTAAATAAATTGGACTACCTTCCAGCTTGAATACATTAAACTTTCATGGTAATACAAAATAGATGGGTATAAGAACATTAGTGGAGATATTAATCTTAGAGCTATTGTAACCTGATACTGAGGATGGAAACGGTACAAAATGTTATAATAGGATACAGCTGAAAAACCAGCACAGAAAACACTTTGGATGCCTTTCCAGGAAATAGATGGAAAGAAATCCATTATTTTGAACTTGAGAAACAAGATTTTTATGAAAGAAAATTATCCATTTAATGCAATTTTGATTTCAAACCAGTATTTCACAGACTATCAAATAGATACTTCCTCTTGATCCTGGTAAAGATTTTTCACTGTAGCAAGGGAGACAAGCTAAGTACTGCATTGAATAATTTTCAGTCTTTTAAGTGTATAAGGCAAAATTGTTATTAATAGAGTTATCGAGGTAGTCAGAATCTTGATTAATCAAATAGAAAAATTGTGTCTGTGCTATTTCAGCATCACAGACAACATGATAATCGCAATGTATTGTATCTTTCCATTTGGAAACAAAGATAATGAGCAGAAAGATGAAAGAGTATTAAATTACATCTATACTGAGCTCCTGAGAGATTCAAGCAATTTAGTTAATTTATTCCAGAATCTTTAAAGGACTATTCTGAACTTCTTCCTTTGGGTTAGGCAGCTATCCAAAATACAAAGATGGACACTGTATTTAGAATTCAAGACCATCAAAACTATCTTATTTTGTACAAGCAGTTACAAAATGCAAATCAATATACAAGTTGTGGACTAAACATATGAGGAATTTAGTTTGAATAATAATATAATGACTCTTCATTTCAAATGAATCTGTTTATTGTTTTCATTCCAGCAATATTTCTGCAAAAGACCTCTGTGTACATTGGCTACATGGCAGACATAGCTTAACACAATACATTGTGCAGTTGGGAAAGGTCTCACTTTACAAACAAATTACATAGCTTTGAATGACATCGTATTTGATCTTTTGAGTTATGTGACCAACTGTTTTCAGTATTTGAGGGATTAACATGCTTTGGTCTGTATTTGCCATGGAAATTGGATGTAATGTAATTAAGTGACCTACTTTCCAAATAGCCTGAGTATCCAGTTAGTAGAATGCTTGCATTGGTAAAAAGCTTGTGGGTTCAGTTCAATCTCCAAAGATGTGAGCACATGATTAGGCAGTTACCCCGTGGAATATCCCCAGTGGATGTTCAGTAGATGGGGCTACCTTTTGGACGGTAAGTGTTGCTAAACCCCATTTGCTATCTTAGGTGAATGGAAAAGTCCCAATTGAGCAACTTGGAAATGAGCAGGGACCCTCTCTTTTAGCCTGTGTGTGATCATTCCCACCTCACTATGCTGTATGGACTGCTGCTCATGATGAATGTTGCAACCACTGTCCTCGTTAAGTGTAAGATACTACAGACCCTGTTTGATCTAATGCAGTGGTGAAAAACACTTATTAGTTACAAAATGTAATTTTTTTGCACGTTAGCAATGAGTACTGATTATATTGAAATGATTGGCATTGTTTGAGACATTTTAAGATCTGAAGATGTCCCACCCACAAGTTTCAATAATATCACAATAGTGGGTGATGCAATCCTTATGTCAATCCTCGGCATTAATTCTTTCAGACTCACATACAGCATTAATTCTTTCAGACTCACATACAACAGTCCATCGAACATTTACCCCTCAGATAATATCTCGTCATTATAACGTTAGTGTTTGCAGATTTTTGTTGTGTGCAAGTTGCTCGTCTCATTCGCGCATTATGATAGTGACTGCGCTTCAACAAACAGGTAATGAACTCCCTCAGATTTCCCTATTTTGATGGGGTTGGACACATAAAATACAGGGTGTGGCCAAGCCAGTGGCCTTTTGACCCACCCTGACCTGTCCCCACATATTGGGGATGGCTAAGGAAGTCTCAGGGTCCTTTGGCCTATTAAGGCCCCTTATTGGCCAATTATTGTCTGCTAAATGACTTCAATCCACCTTTATGATAATAATACACATGGCTGATGTAGGCAAAATGAAAGAAGCTAGACCAGCAGGTTCCCATGCCCAGGTTAAGGTTGAACTGGGTAGTTCCTTTGGGGGTCCCTTCTACCATCCCCGGTGGTGTCTGCAAATTCTGTGTGATCAAAATGCCTGGAATTACCATACGTCAGGGGGCATCTACAGATCTTCTCAGGTGTCTTTTAGTTCTAACAGTGGTCACTACTGGTGCTGCTGAGCCTAGAAAGTTGCTGATGCTTTGGATTAGCCAGAAATTCCAAAGGGTAGTACTTCCTGTAACTGAGGATCTGGCCATCTCCTGTCAAGTCATGACAATGTTCTTAGCAGTGGCAGCCAGTTTTAAAGTTGACTAGCTGCCTTACATTGTAAAATGCACATATTTGGTGAGTGCAGAACTATGTGTTTTAATTAGGTACCTCAATACAAATTGAACGTAGACATGAAAACTTAGCAGTTGATGTTCCTTTTAGCAACTGCCAGAAAGCATTGCCTCATTTTATTGCTTTATTTTCTTGTAGTTTTTTTCATAAAATTTCTAACTTTTAATCAATTTAGGCAATGAAGATAGGTGGGTGGGCGGCGTTAACCAACACTTTCAACTACTAGATACCCAGGGATGTTCTGTCAAGAACTTCTTGCAACAGCACTTCCTACCTTGATTCTATTAGTATTACTTACATTGGAAAGGAAGCATCTTGGCTCAGAATGAAGTCCATAGGCTTTGAAGCCACAGACTTAGTAGAGGCTGAGGTGAAAAGGAAAGGTCTCCACTCATCACGTCCCTGCCAAATTAAATGCTCCCTTCCACAAACTCACCACAAGATTCTACCCCATTTTTTCTATTTTAATTGATATATGTTACTTTTCCAGTGGTTATTCCATTTACACCCCTACAGAATGAAACATTATGTTCCATCGACAGAACTAATGATTCCTGGCTGCAGCTTTTACGTCTCTGAATGCCACAATGAGCCTGATACTAATCATGCCATGCATCAAGCAGCAAGGATGTTACCAGCCAGTATAAACAGTCATCTTGAAATTTCTCTCAAACAATAAGTTTCTTATAACATTTGCAGAGAATAATATAAATTTGAGTGCATAGGATTCCAGAAACTAAAATACCTTACATTGACAAAATACGTTTTATTAAATTACAAAAGGGATTCTTTAACTATAATGGTAAACTCTGACATTTCACAAGCATAAAATTGACTTTTTCAAGTTCATAATACTTGTTCACCACTAGTTATGACTTAATACCCACTTGTCTAAAACCCAATTATATCTTATTGAAAAGGCATGACCTTTTGGTGATGCTCCAACAGTTGTATTACAGATAAATGGGAAGTTTTAATCAGTCAGTGATTTCTAATTGGTTTCCATTTGCACGAACTTCTCGCAGTTAACCGCTCATGTACAAATGGTATAAGTTTCTGCCAATTTCATGGTTGTAATGAAGGTAAACATTGGCACTTTTTTGCCATTATGTAGCTTTGAAGTTTGGACCATCATTTACACAGAACCAAAAGGAGCAAGCATAATAAATACGTAAAAAATAAATAGTTGCTTGATGTGCCCTCGCTTTGTCAGATCTGTAAAAGCAGAGCAACAGAATTCTTTTATATATTGGCCAAAACAAAATGGGTGGAAGAGAGATTAACAGATGAAGAACAAGTATACATGTATGTTAACTGGTTTACCAATATCTCATCTTCTTGTTGTTACGGACAATCTCCCAAGGAGCCAAATGTTCCTGGATGGTATGCAATGATTCTCTCAATGAGTCTCTGGAAAGAGTCTTCAGAGGCAAATTTCACACAGCTGTGCAATGACAAAAGACCGAAATGAAATGTGAATGGGAGAAACTAGTGGAAGAAATTTCCAGGCTATTTTCAGAGTTTCTTAAATTTGTATTATTAATACTGATCTGGAATAAGACGGATGATTTTTCTGATCCCTTTTGGATAAATATAGCATCGTGTGTCCAATGATTTCATGATGATGTAAATCACACTTTCTATGGCCATGAGTTAGTCATGACAGATCCTATTTAGGATGAACTTAATTTTAATTCTGCTTAACATTTCACTTTCTGGCAAGTGTAATTTTTGGCTTAGGCACTTCATAAACTATTATTGTGTAAAAATGACTTGAATATTCTCAATAGAAATACATTTTTAAAGTTGCATTTACAACCAATAGGTTTGCAAGTTATGGAATTAATAATCTGTTACATCCAAATATCAAAACATGATTGCAATATGTGATCTCCGTATCATGAAGAATTTAAGATCCTGGTGCTCATTTTAATCTGTTCTTTTCAGTCCTTGACAAATTCTTTAATAGGAAACAATGAAGTGATCATTTATTTGGGTGTTTTGAGTTTTACTGTAAATGAAATAATACAATTTAAGCATTGGGTGATTGTTTTGCTGCCAACTTCCATTTAAGCCTCATGAGCTGTCCTGAGGTTCCAGTTGCTTGTCATTTTACTTTTTAGCCCCAGTTCCACTCTGTATCCCTTGCCTGTTTACTGTTATAATGAAGCTCAAATGCAAACTTCAGGATTAGAATAAACAGAGTTAACACTTCAAGTTGATTATCTTTCATCAGGCTAAGCCATTAACTATTTTCCTCTGCGCACTGGTATGTCCTCACCTGCTGAGCAATTTCCGTTTTTCATTTCATTTTTCCAGTATTTGCAAGTATTTTGTTTTTACTTTTAGGTATTGCATTCTTTTAGAATTGACTGCAGCACCTTCTATGACAAATTATTATTCAACTCATTTGGGCTGAGTTTACAATGCAGATTCATCTTCAAATATAATTTCTACCTATTGGGCACAATTTGCAATCAACTGCATTAGAGAACGCTCCATCTCAAGAGTGTTGAATGTGAGGAAAAGGGTAGCCCTCATTACAGAACCATACATCAACTGGACAGCCATTAAGTGACTTTTCAAATGATTATGGAAAAAAACACCAGATTACCCTTGAGGTGAAATCTGGACCTGTGTCAGTGAATTATAGAAGTGTGGATTCAATAAAAGAAAACTTGACCATAGAATTGTGGCCAGTTGTACGTTATTTACATCAGGAAGGAATTGTCAGTTAATACTGTCCAATGTAACTTCACAGATGATCCTCATAGACAGCAGGGATGCAGTCCCATTGTCATTATTATACACTGCGCAAATATTCCCTCTTTGAAAGGAAAATATTTTTGGCCAACTTCCCAAGGAAACAATATAAAACATTGAAAACATTGTTGCAGCATTATTAAAAATGTAAGACTGAAGATATTTACAGTCCTATTCATGAATGGCTTTAGAAATTCTATGTTTCAGATATGAAGATTTTCAGAGAGCATGGACAGACGTGATTTAAATGAGTCATACTAGCTTTTAGACAAGGCCATTTGGCCCAGCAGCCCTGTGTTTTAGAGTCTTTACAATTTAAGACTTAGCACAAATCCTCCCATTCTCCCCATTGTTGTATAAAGTAATGATTGTGAAAGAGTTAATGCTGAAGCCAAATTAAGCTCCACCCATTCTGATGATATCACATAGTCTTTGAGTAGAGTAGAAGCAATCTAGCACGAGATGTCAATGGAGACAAATGTACCAAATCTGTCTCCTAACAGTCTTTGTAATTGTGCCTTATGAGCCTCTGCAACTTGAACTTGTCACTATGATGCGATAAACTGCATTTTGTTGGACAACACATGAGGTTGTCCATGTTAAGCGCTAACAGTTGCTTTCTCTCCACCACTGCTAATTAGGCATGCCCTCAGACTCAGCACAGAAAGGCAGATGAGAATCGCCTTGTAGTCCAGTAGTATTGTCTCTACCTCTGAGGCAGGACCTCTGACTTCAATTCTCACCTGCTTCAGGTGTGTGCCATAACATCTCTGACCAGGTTGATTTCAAATATCTAGACCTCGAGGCTGTATCTTAGGAAGTAACAATATTTCTTCAGCGAATGAGACATAACATCAGTGTCTCCTTATAATCTCTGTAATTATATATCAATGCGACCTGTAACTAGTTGATAATATCATAACATGTTGACATAGGTTGATTTAAAAAATTGAGAATAAAGCAGAGGGCTGGGGAATATTATCATCTTGCTAAAGATAACTTGATTTCATTTTGGTAAGCTTCTCTTGCCCACTCTTGATATTTTTCTTCTTGACTATCTAACCTGTTTATTTGTTTAAAAGAGTAGAAAGGAGGATTGGTGTAAGTATTCTAATCCAAATACAAACAAGAAAAATACAGTAATACCCATAACTGTGTTCTACTCATTAATAGAATGTAAAGGAAATTCTTCCTTTCTTAAAAGTAATAAATGGCTCCAGGCACAGAGGAAGATTTTAAAAAAGTAAGTAATTTACTTAGTATGAGACATAAGCACAGACAGAATGAAGATACTGTCTCTTTGGCATACTATTTGATCTTTCATTCCCAGGGGCCTTCGTGAATGATGGCATACAGATGATTAGTATTGAAAATGTATCAGTATAACATCTACATAGACAATATAGATGAGATCTTCTACAAATATCTTGTTAAATGTGTAGATGAAGGAGTGACCAAGCATAAAGAAGAGAAGAACAACTAATAGGAGCGTGACCTGAAATTGAGAATGCTATCAATTGTTTAAATCTTCAGGGAGAGCAAATGGAAGGGAGGAAAGATCAATGGTCAATGAATTTAGTGAAGACAGAAAAAGCCTGCTGTATTTTGTGAAGTAAGCATGAGATATCACAAAATCAACACCCCTAATTGCATTTCTGTAATGTTAACAAAGAATAATTAAGAAGTCTTCACCTGAAGAATGAGAATAACATCATATTAATAATCACAAATTTTCCATATGTTCACTGCAATTATTTTAAAATACAAGGTTTTGTTGTAGTATTAATTAAAGTGTAGCCCTAACCAGCCAATTAATAGTTTAGTTAGTTCTATTATAAACGGTAAATGTGCAATGGAAACCATGCAAGGTAAAGCAGAATATTTTTGCACAGAGGCCAATGAATATTTTCGCTTTCTCTAGAATCCCTTGTGTGAAAAGAGGCCATTCAGCCATTCAGCCATTGAGTCTGCACCAACCCTCTGAAGAACATCCCACTTAATCCCAGGCCCCCACCTTATACCTGTACCCCTGCATTTCCCATGGCTAATCCACTCAACTTACATATCTTTAGACTTGTGGGAGGAAACCAGAGGACCTGGCAGAAACCCATACAGAGAGTCACCCAAAGCCAGAATTGAACCCAGGTCCCTGGTACTGTGAGGCTAACCACTGCAGCTGACAACCTTTATTGTACAATAAGCTGTGTTTCTGAGGATTGTTTTCCTTTTCAAGAAGAGTGCTTGCCTGTATTACAGTGGAATGATTTGAAGCAAAGAAAAATACATATATGAAAAAGAACAGAAGTCATAACTAAGGTCCTAAATTGATATTTCAAGAAAATACAAAAGTTATTAACTTTATAGAATTGTTCTCTAGGTTACATCGCTGATATTGAGTGTCACCAATGCATTACTTGAGCAATCATTCTTATTATGGGGAGGACCCTAAGTTTACCTGAGCCAA
This sequence comes from Stegostoma tigrinum, assembly GCF_030684315.1. Taxonomy (NCBI): domain Eukaryota; kingdom Metazoa; phylum Chordata; class Chondrichthyes; order Orectolobiformes; family Stegostomatidae; genus Stegostoma; species Stegostoma tigrinum. Next base: position 34,442,780 of record NC_081360.1, on the reverse strand, counting down.
AACAAGGAATCAAGCCCCGTATTGTTGTCATTCTGAGCCACATGCTAATGATCTAGCCAAATGACCTTTTTGTCCCCCAGTTTATACTTGGATATACCAAATTATGTATAATGCTTTATAGTTATGAAACATTCCATCAATAATCATAATTAAACATGTAAGCATGGAAACAAGCCCTTTGACCCAAACTGTAAAAAGAAAGGAAATAATGAAGTGGTGATATCTAACTGGATTCAAGCCAAGTCTTAAAGTGGGAGATTTTGGAGGATGGAATCAAGCAGCCAATCAAGGTGTGAAGACCTAGTGTATTTTCCAGAGTCTGTACTGAATTAGCCCTAGGGATGAGGGAATTCTGGCTGCTAGGAGCTGCCAGACCATCACAGAGTTCAGGGACAGCATGTTCAGCTGAGGATGAAAGATATGGATGTAAAGGTTGGGGAACCTTGGTTGACAAGAGATATTAAAAGTTTAGTTAAATGTTAAAAGGAAGTATATGTAAGGTTTAGGAAACTGAAATTAAAGAAGATCCTTGAGGATTAAGGAGAATCCCAACATGTGAATATATATTAGGAACAAGAAGGTAAATAGGGAAAGAATAGGTCCATGTAAGGGCAAAGGAGGGAATTTATGCATGGAGACAGATGAAATGGGTGAGGTCCTTAATGAATACTTTGCATTGGTATTCACGAAGGAGAGGGAAATTGATGAAATGAAGATTGTCAATATTAAGAGGGAGGAGCTGTTGGGTGCCCTGAAAATCATTAAGGTTCATAAGTCCCCAGAGCCTGATGGGACCTTTCCCTGGAGGTTAGGGAAGGGAGGAGATTACTGGGACCTTAACAGAGATCTTTGCTACAGGCAAGATCCTAGAAGATGGGAGAATAGCCAATTTTGTTCCTTTGCTTAAGAAGGTCAACAAGGATAATCCAGGAAATTATAGGCTGATGATCTTTATGTTAGTGGTAGGGAAGTTATAGGCTAATATTCTCAGGGACAAGATATAATCATATTTGAAAAAGATTGGACTTACTAGGGATAGTCAGTGTAGTTTTGTACAAGGAAGTCTTGTCTCCCAAATTTAATTGAGCTTTTTTTGGGTAAGTGACAAAGAATTTCAATGAGGGTAGGGTGACGGATATTGCCAATGTGGACTTTGCTAAATCATTTAACAAAATCCCTCATGGTAGGCTGAGCTGAATGGTAAGTTGGCAAGTTGGATACAAAATTGCCTTGGTCATAGAAGAGGGTCGTTGTGGCGACTGGTGGTCTGTGAATATTGGTGTTCTGCTGAGGATCATTGGTGAGACGTCTGTTTTTATAATATATATGTACATAAATGATTTGGATGAAAATGTTGGTGGTCTGATTATTAAGTTTGCAGATAAGATAAAAGCTTATGGTATTATGGATAGTGAGGAAGGTTACCAAATGATACAGATGAGTAGGTGAGTTGGCCAGAAAAATAGCAGATGGGGTTTAATGCAAACAAATATGAGGTAATGCATTTTGGAAAATCAGATGCAGGAGGAAAATATATAATAAAATGGCAGGATCTTTATGAGCATTGAGGGATTTCGAGGTCCAAGCCCATACCACCCAGAAAATTGAAACACGATTGGATAAGGTGGTAAAGAAGGTATGCAGCATGCTTGCCTTCATTGGTTGGAGCTTGAGTTTAAAAGTTGACAAATCATGTTGCAACTGTTTAAGACTTTAGTTAGGTCACATTTAGAGTATTGGGTGCAATTCTGGTCAGCACACTTTAGGGAGGGTGTAGAAGTGGTTTCAAGATAACAAAGTGTGGGGCTGGATGAACACAGCAGGCCAAGCAGCATCTTAGGAGCACAAAAGCTAACGTTTCAGGCCTAGACCCTTCATGAGAAAAGGTTTATCAGGATGTTGCATGGGTTGAAGAATATTAGCTTTAAGGAGAGGCTGAGGTGTTGAAGTGTCAGAGGCTGAGGGGCAACCTGATAGAAGTGTATAAAATTATGAGAGGCATAGATAGGGTGGATAGTTGGAGTCTTTTTCCCATGGTTGCTCCTGATGTGACAGGCGCACAGCAGATGCCATTTCCCTAGCCCCACACTCATCCCTGGAACATCTGGGCAAGAAGGACACCTATACTAGACTCCTACTCATCGACTACAGCTCCGCCTTCAACATCATAATCCTCTTCAGACTGATCTCAAAGCTCTAGTGCTCAGCTCTGAGCTCTGCAAGTGGATCCTCAGCTTCCTGACTCATGGAAGACAATCAGTGAAGGTAGAGACGACTACACCTCATCCACGATAACCCTCAACATTGGAGTGCGCCCAAGAATGTGTTCTTAGCCCCCTACTGTACTTCATATACGCCCATGACTGTGTTGCCAAATTCTAAATGAATGCCATCTATAAGTTTGCTGACAATGCCACCATAGTAGAATGGATATCATACAACAATGAGTCAGAATACAGAAAGGAAATAGAGGGTTTGGTGTTGTGGTGCAATGACAACAATCTTTCTCTCAATGTCGGCAAAATAAAAGAACTGATCATTGACTTCAGAAAAAAAGGGGGAAACACAGCCCTAACTCCATCAACAGGAAGTTGGGAATGTTGAGATTGTCAAGTTCCTAGGAGAGACAAAAACTGACAACTTGTGCTGGGCTTCCCATGTAGATGCAATGGCCAAGAAGGGACAACAATGCCTCTTCTCCATCAGGTGGCTCAGGAAATCTGGCATGTTCATAAGGACCTTCGCCAGCTTTTACAGATGCAGCACAGAAAGCATACACACCTAGCGCAGCAACTGCTTTTCCCAGGACCATAAGCAACTACAGAAGGTTGTGTGCGCAGCCCAGGCCATCACAGAAACCAAACCTCAATCCATGGGCTCCATTTATAATTCTCGTTGCTGTGGAAAGGCTGCCAACATCACCAAAGACCCCTCCTACCTTCCAATGGTAATGCTTTCTTACAACCTCTTCTGTCAAGCAGAAATACAGAAACTTGAGCACATGTACCAACAGATTCAAGAACAGGTTCTTCTCTCCCATTATTGGACTGACAAATGGACTCGCTAACTTCAAATAATATCGATCTTGCTTTGCGTACCTCCTGTGCAGTGTAATCTGTACGCCTTACTCTGTCTAAGCACCCTATGTTCAAAGCTTTCCACTGTATTTAGGTACATTTGACCACAATTAATCAACTGCTAAGGTTTAAGGAGAAAGGGGAAAAGTTTAAAGGAGATGCGCGAGGCAAGTTTTTTACACAAGATGATAGGTGCCTGGAATGTGATGACATAGAAAAGTTAGCAAAGTAAAAGATGTATTTAGACAGACACATGAACAAGCATAGAATAGAAGGATATGGACTGTGAACAGGCAGATGGGATTAGCTTAAAATGGTATGATGATCAAAATAGACATCATGGGCTAAAGGCACTACTTCTGTGCTGAGAGATAATAGGAACTGCAGATGCTGGAGAATCCCAGATAACAAGTTGTGGAGCTGGATAAACACAGCAGGCCAAGCAGATTCAAAGGAGCAGGAAGGCTGACGTTTCTAGGCCCGAAACATCAGCCTTCCTGCTCCTAAGATGCTGCTTGGTCTGCTGTGTTCATCCAGCTCCACACCTTGTTTACTCCTGTGCTGAACTGTTCGGATGTGGATAACCAGTTAGGTGGGCCTGCTCTTTCTCATATCACCTGGGCCTGAAATGATTACAGTTCAGACAAGAATAGAAGGTTAACTGGTATTAACTGAACTCGCAAGACCTATAATTAGTGGTGGGATGGGAATGTAGATCTTGGTGCTTCCGACTCAGAAATTAATTCAGATGGAAACAGGAAGGAAGCAGGGTCCTGATCAAATATATCCTGTCTAATTAAGGTTTTTTTTCTCAACTCCAGTCTCAGAAGGCTCCAGGTTGTTATGGCAAAAATTAATAAGAGACTGGTGGACAGATATAGAACGTATGGAAGAGAAAGTGGATAAAGTTGCAACAATGTCTTATCTAGAGATAGGCAGAAAGGTCCTCATTTTTGCTACCTTCTCAAGCACAGTTTGAACTTTGACATATTTCTTGGGCGCCATGGGGCTGAAGCAGAATGGTTGCTTATCAGGTTATTAAGAAGTCAGAACCCCCGATCTGAAAAAGCCATGGCGACAGCTCTGGTGGCTAGAAAGGGACATGAGTATTTGGGAGAAAATTAAATTTTCAATTGTTGATGTATTCTTGTTTTGGTTATTCTGTTGCTGCAATACAATCCTTCTAACCAAAAGTAATATTGAGGTAATATTTCAAATGTGATGATGTTTGAACTGCAGGAAGATTTCCTCAGATTATACTATATTGGTTTTAGGGGATAGTCACTTTACAAACAGAATGTATTATTCTGATGGCCACAACAAAAATTGATGGAATTTATCACAGGCACAACTCTACATTACAGATAAATAGAAACAATTTACTACTTCCCATGAAATCATCAAGGTGACCCATATTTCAAATTTGCAGGGAAAATAAAGGAGCCTGCTTTAATGTTAGATTATATAGTGGAAGTCAAAGTTTAGGATTAAGGATTACTTTATAGATATCAAACTAGTGGATCTGCTAAAGCATGATGGCATAGAATTTTAGCTCATTCTTCCTAATGTCAGAGACACACATATTGCAAGTGAGAATAACCTCAGGTGAATGTTTGACAGAAATACAGCAAAATGGGACTGAATAAATGAGAACACTGTTCCATAACAGGTGACCTAGTTTAGGCAAGGCAGCAGATCATGGCTAAAGATAATTCAGAGGCAATTAAAATCTGTAACCAACCCTGGATCCTATTACTGACTAAAACCAGCCTTTTCTCAAGATAGTGAGTTTAAAATTGCACTCAGGAAATTATATTTCTTGACAGGCATGTTGGAAAATCATTTTTATTCAGTGACATAAAGATTTTTATATTTGTGTATTGTTTTAACTGTAATGTTGGGAATGAACATAAAGAAATGTAATTTCTTATTAATACAAAAGATCTTTTTCTAAAATTCAATTAATTCTGATTCCATTCAAGCCAGACCAGATATTTATGGTGTTGAAACTGTTTGTCTTAGGATAGTAGCAGACTTGGCCATTAAAAATAAGACTGGGTGTAGGGGGGAGATCTAACATCTTAGAATGGGTGACTTGGATTGATGGAGACGTAAAAAATGGATGATATTTCAAGCATTGCTAAAACCTCACCCCCAACGTGTTCCCTTCCAGTTTAACTGGGATTAGGCTGGTGCAATAATCTGGATCTGCCATTAGGACATTATTTGTAATTATTCACAATTGAAAATCAGTGCATTATCATGTCCGAAGGATTTGAATTTAACGATTCCAGATTTTGCAGGGGTCAGTGAACTCACTGGTGAAATGTAAATGAGAGGGATCATGGATTCAGGTTGCAGGGGTAGGCAATGGCCCAGCAACATTATTGCAAGATAACAAAGTGTGAAGCTGGATGAACACAGCAGGCCAAGCAGCATCTCAGCAGCACAATAGCTGACGTTTCGGGCCTAGACCCTTCATCAGAGAGGGGGATGGGGTGAGGGAATTGGAATAAATAGGGAGAGAGGGGGATGCGGACCGAAGATGGAGAGAAAAGAAGATAGGTGGAGAGGAGAGTATAGGTGGGGAGGTAGGGAGGGGATAGGTCAGTCCAGGGAAGACGGACAGGTCAAGGAGGCTGGATGAATAGTAGATTTCTTATCTGGAGGTTGGTGGGGTGGTATGTGAGAATGAGGGGGACCCTCTTCCAGTGGTTGTGGCGGGAGCGGGGTGTGAGGGATGTGTGGCGGGAAATGCGGGAGACACAGTCAAGGGCGTTCTCAACCGCTGCGGGGGGAAAGTTGCGGTCCTTGAAGAATGTGGACATCTGGGATGTGTGGGAGTGGAATGCCTCATCCTGGGAGCAGATGCGGTGGAGGCAGAGGAATTGGGAATAGGAGAAGGAATTTTTGCAGGAGGGTGAGTATTATTGCTAGACTGTTAATCCAGAAACATAGCTAATGTTCTGAGGACAAGGGTTTGAAACCCACCACGGCAGATGGTGGAATTTGCATTCAACAAAGAAAAACTCAAGACTGGACATCCATGAGGGACCGTAGGCCATCAACAGCAGCAGAACTGTAGACCAACACAATCTGTTACCTCATGGTCTGGCATATCCCCCACACAACCATCACCATCAAACCATGGGATCAATCCTGGTTCATTGCAGAGTGCAGGGAGGTATGCCAAAAGCAGCACCAGGCATACCTGAAGATGAGGTCTCAAGTTGGTGAAGCCACCAAAAAGGGCGATTTGCACGCCAAAGCGCATAAGCAGCAAGTGATAGACACAGTTAAGTGATCCCACAACCAACAGATCAGGTCTAAGCTCTGCAGTCCTGCTGCATCAAGTCATGAATAGTGTTGAACAATTAAACGACTCACTAGTGGAGAAGGCTCCACAAATATACCCATCCTCAATGATGGAAGAACCCAGCACAACAGTACAAAAGATAAGGCTGAAGCGTTCAACGCAATTTTCAGCCAGAAGTGCCGACTAGATGATCCATCTCCATCCAGTGGTTCCCAGCATTACAATCTTCAGCCAATTCAATTCACTCCACGTGATATCAAGAAACAGTTAGAGACACTGGATACTGCAATGGCTACCGGCCCTGACAATATTCCGCAGTAGTACTGAATATTTGTGCTCCAGAAACTGCTGCCCACTCTCGTCAAGCCGTTCCAATACAATTACAACACTGGTATCTACCTGACAATGTGGAAAATTGCCCAAATATGTCCTGTTCACAAAAAGTAGGACAAATCCAACCTGGCCAATTACCGTCCCATCAGTCAGTTTTCTCTCCATCATCAGTAAAGTGATGGAAGGTGTCATCAACGGTGCAATCAAGCAGCACCTGTTCAGTGACGCCCAACTTGGGTTCTTCCAGGGCCCCTCAGCTCTTGACCTTGTTACAGTCCTGATTTAAACGTGGACAAAAAAGCTGAATTCCAGAGGTGAGGAGGGAGCGATAGCCCTTGATTTCAAGGCCGTATTTGACCGGGTGTGACATCAAGGAGCCCTGGCAAAACTTGAATCAATGGGTATCGTGGGCAAATTCTCCACTGGTACTTTCATACCTGACACATAGGAAAATGGCTGTGGTTGTTGGAGGTCAATCATTTCAGTTCCAGGACATTTCTGCAGGAGTTCATCAGGTTAGTGTCCTCGGCCCAACCATCTTCAGCTGCTTCATCAATGACCTTCCCTCCATCATAAGGTCAGAATTGGGGATGTTCGCTGATGATTGCACATTGTTCAACACCATTCACAACTTTTCAGACACCGAAGCAGTCCGTGTTCACATGTAACAAGATCTGGACAATATTCAGGCATGGGCTGACAAGTGGCAAGTAACATTCATGCCACACAAATGCCAGGCTGTGGTCATCACCTATAAGAAGCAATCTACCCACTGCCCCTTGCCATCAGTGTTACCATCACTGAATCACTCCATCAACATCCTGGGGATTACCATTGACTAATAACTCAACTAGACTCACCACATACACACAGTGGCTACAAGTAAAGGTCTGAGGCTAGGATACTATGGTGCGAGCTTACCTCCCAACTCCCCGAAGCCTGCCCACCATCTACAAGGCAAGTCAGGAGTGTGATGGAATTCTGGCCCCTTGCTTGGATGAGTGCAGCCCAAAAACACTCAAGAGGCTTCACACCATCCAGGACAAAGCAGCCTGCCTGATTGGCATTATATCCACAGGCATCCACTCCTTCCACCACTGACACTCAGTAGCCGCGATATGTATGATGCCCGTAGTATTCAGGGGTATGTGGGCTATAGGGGGATGGGTCTGGGTGGGATGCTTCAAGGGGCAGTGTGGACTTGTTGGGCCAAAGGGCCTGTACCCACACTGTAGGGAATCTAATATAATCTAACCTACAGGAACTGCAGAAATTCACCAAAGATCCGTAGACAACACCTTTCAAACCCACAATCACTTCCATCTAGAAGGACAAGGGCAGCAGACAAATGGGAACACCACCAACTTAAAATTCCCCTCCGAGCCACTCACCGTCCTGACTTGGAAATCTATCACTGTTCCTTTACTGTCAATGGGTCAAATGCTGGAATTCCATCCAAAGAGACCTTAAGGTTCAACCCACAGCAAGTGGACTGCAACAGTTCAAGAAGGCAGCTCACCACCACTCAGGACAGCAATAAATGCTGGCCATGTCCCACAAATGAGTTTAAAAAACTCAATTAAAGCCTAATGCTTACAATAGTATTCAGAGTTCATGTGCAGACATATCTTGCAAGGCTTTTGTGAAAATTCAACCTTTGTTTTAGAAGATTGGAACTTTTAAACAGATAATGGGCCAAGGGGGGACCCACAGATTTTGGACAATCACCATCCACAATTGCAGCATACTGCTAAGAGGAAATCAATAGCTGCACAACAGAGGTGTACAGTAGAGAAAGGCGTTCAGAGAAGTTTGCACAGAGATCAGAATACTGCCTTGAAGAACTTTCTCCATGGCTGGTTACATTACTCATGCTCACTTTTGAGGTGTAAACCACCAGCTGAAACCCCTCCTTATAAATTGGGCCCCCTGAAGGGGGAGCATTGTGATGGCCCAGAGTTGCATCTCTTGCAATCGTGCACTTACTGGGTAATTATCACCATACAACTCTCTCAAATCTTCTTCTGTGCACAATGTCCCAGGAAGACAAAAGAAATGCAATATGAATTAATCCTGGAAAAATACTGCTTTTAACGATCACAATTCTTGTAGTTCTCAACATTCAGGCATTGATGAAATAAAGTTTGTTGTAAAATTTTTTAAATTTTATCACAAGCATCTGGGCTTTCTATTCTGCTATGTTGCTTATCTCTATAACTTCCTGTTCTGTTTCCATAAGGTGTGCAACCCAACTGCAATCCACGCCCAATAGCTTACATTTGAATGGTTCTGAGTTCTGCGGAAGGGTCACCGGACCCGAAACGTTAACTCTGTTTGTTCCTTCACAGATGCTGCCAGAGCTGCTGAGCTTTTCCAACAACATTGATTTTGCTCCTGATTTACAGCATTCACAGTTCTTTTAGCTTTTACCTTACATTTGTGTTCTTTTCTCCTCTGATAGGCAAAACAAAACAGACATGTGAGAAGTGAAAGCCCATCAGGGAGATGTATCACTTTATTTAAGCATTCAGGTAAATGCCAATAATCGACGCATATCAGGAGAGGTGATGAATTGCCTTAAAAATGTAAAGCTGAGTGCTGTTCAAATTTGAGATGGTGTGGGGAGTGGCACATTGGAATATGCCAAGAAAAACAGGGTAAAAGTTGGTCGACGGTGTTTATACATATATTTATGTGTATTAAAATTAAGGGATGTTAGTGAACTAAAGTTTTTGTACTTGATAGTAAGAATACTTGTGATTTATTGAGTAATTTGTGGCAAAGTAAGAGATGGAAACATACTTCAAATGGATTGTTGAATGACTTTTTTTTGTTTTGTTCCGGTCTCAAGATCTTCATGCTTCATGAAACCCACAAGAAGTTATGAAATTCATTCCTATTAAAATGTGCCTGGGCCCATCAAATTTAAAGGGGATCTTGAAATATCCACTCTCCCAATGGAACAAATGGGAGCATGCGTGCTCACTTCTCCACCCATATGCCCAAAAATTGGCTGAAACAGGAACGGGGGACTGTCATCCCAGAATTAGGTCCATGATTTTTAAAGGCTTGCCTACTCAGCCCAGTTTCAAAAACCAGGGCCTGCTCTTCTAGTATCCCTAGTGACTTTAAAGAATATGTAATCATTAGTGGTGACAAGCAAAGTATCTGGAAAGATTATTAAAATGCCCTGAGCAGAAGGTGCCTGACCACAGTTCCTCCCTACATTACCAAGTTTGGCTGAATCAGTCAATAATAAATGCTACGGCCTGCACTTATGCATGTTAAGAGCTGATTTAAGGGCCGATTTAGGTGGGTGCAGACAATGCCTAAAAATGGCCCAGAATCAAGCTTGACATCATCATCTGCGACTGCACAGATCACAACAAAGTCAACATTCTGAGACATTGCATAACTCAGAAGCATTGAGAACTGTGAGGAGCTCAGTGATAGATTTCAAAGGGACATAGATCAGGTGGCTGAACGAGCAGATTCATGGCAGATGAGATTTAATGCCAAGAAATGTAAAGTGATATTTTTGACCGAAATGTGTGAGAAAAGGTAATATATTTACGTGGTAAAATTCCACAGGAGTTTCAAGAGGCATTGAGAAGCATATGTGCTCAAATTCATGAAAGTGGCAGGGCAGTCTGAGAAAATGGTCAAAAAAGCACATAGAATCATGGACTTTCGAAGTTGAAGTATACAGTATAAAGTGAGAAAGTTGTGATACACCTTTTTAAAACACTGATTCCACCTCAACGAGCCTATTGGGTGTATTTGAAGATGTTTGAATATTTCACCAATCCTCTTTCATTGACTGTGTCTAGGGGCTAATTTGACTTACATGATTGAAAGATCAACATTATTGACAAGATGGAGTTTACTTCATAGTAGCAATTAAAAATTATACGAGGGAAATAATTGCACTCGGGCTGGCACCCCATCACCAGGTCCCCCATTATTTACTTGTGCACAGTACACTGACTGTAGCCAGACTCAGTCACCTGAACTAAATTGTCTCTCTTGCTGAGAGGAGTCATGTGGCCAGCATTGGTATTCCTGCTGCCATTTCACCACTCACCCCCACACCTCCCTCCCCACTCATGTAAGAGTGCAGCTGGTGGCAATTTTTGTCCTTGTTGGTGTTCTGGGCACTGTCTCACCAACAGAGCTATATTAGCATCCAAACTTGGCTACCAGGCATAGTTTCTACCTTGCATTTTCATCTTGGAGGCCCTGGATGACCCTGGTGGAGTTTAGCCTTGTATCTGGGAGTGACCTTTACTTGGGACAATCACACTGGCTCCCCACGGTAATATGCCAATTTCTACTGTGATCTGGTCTTGCTGGGTCCAGAAAGGTTTCAATTCAAGTTGCAATGACCCTTCTGTTTCTCCCATTTACACCAACTGTTTGGTTTCACTAGGACGGGATCTTTTTGTGTCCACAGCTAGATATTGTCAGCTGTGTCTGGCTGGGTGTCCGGGAAATTTGAAATCAAAACAGACTCTTTCCAGGGGAGGCATCCAGGTTGAGTATCCGCCAGTGGGAGGCAGCTCAAGGCATCAGCATTAGTCACTTAGCTTCCTTGATGGAGTTTGAATGTGTACTTGTACAAGCTGAGAACAAGGGCCCACAGCTGATTTCTACTGTAAACTACGGGCAGCACCACTTGTCTTCCTTCAGTAGCCCCAGCAGGGGTCTGTGATTTGTCACTGTAACCATTCCCATCAGTAAAAGGGCTGGCGGAACTTTCTCACTCCAAAGACGGCCATCAAACCTTCCTTCTCTATCTGGGCATATTTGTGTTCAGCATCAGCCAAAATCTGGGAACTATACATTAAAGGGCTTCTTCTCTGAAGGCCTGAGTATGTATGAATTTTCCATCATAATTCACTATGCCAAGGAAAGACCTAAGCTCCAGTACAGATGTGGGAGCCGGGGCTCCTTTGATCACCCTCACTTTCTTTTCCAACTGTTGCAACCCAGTTTTGTTGACTCTGTAACCTAGGTAGGTCACTTGGGTTGCCTGGAGCAGACATTTTTCCTGTCTATGGCGTACATCCGTCCAGGAGAAACGTTTAAGCACTATGTCCGAGTTCTCCAAGTGCTCTTTATTGATCTTCCCAGTTATTAGCCTGTCATCCAGATAAATGGCAATTCTACGTAGCCCTTGTAAAATGTTCTCCATGGTCAGCCTTGGAAAGGGTGCAGGCTGACAATACCCCAGATGGCAGTTTTAGACATTGATATAAACACTTGCAGATAATAAGTTGGGTGTACTTCTGGGACTCCTCCTCCAGTCGCAATTGCAGTAGATGTGGCTCATGTCCAGTTTCATAAGCAACAGCCCCTCCACCCCACCAACTTTCTGTACAAGTCCTCTGTGCGAGGGATCAGGTATTTATCCAGCTGTGAAATGTGGTTTACCTTTACTAAAAATCCCTACAAAAGCGCTCTGAGCCGTCGGGCTTCTCAGCCAGTACGACTGGTGCTGCCCATTCTGCAAACTGCACTGGTCTGATGATCCCTCCACTCCCCAGCCTCCTGGTTGCTGCATCCACTTTTGATCGTAAGGCAAATGGTAATGGGCAGGCCTTGCAAAATCTTGGAATTGCTTCCTGGTCAACAGATAAAGTGGCTTTGGCCCATTTCACGGTCCCAAGCCCTTAGTGAAAATTCCCGGGTTTTTAGATTCCCTACAGTGTGGAAACAGGCCCTTCGGCCCAACAAGTCCACACCACCTCTTGGAGCATCCCACCCACACCCATCCCCCTATAACCCACACACCCCTGAACACTACGGGCAATTTAGTATGGCCAATCCACCTAACCTGCACATCTTTGGACTGTAGGAGGAAACCAGAGCACCCGGAAAAAATCCACGCAGACACGGGGAGAACGTACAAACTCCACACGTGCAGTTACCCGAGGCTGGAATTGAATCCGGGTCCCTGGCGCTGTGAGGCTGCAGTGCTAACCACTGAGCCACCGTGCCGCCCCATGGTTTTTCACCAGAACTTCACTGAAGCAGCTATTTTCTGATTGAAAGATGTTGAGCCAATCAAAGTAAATCTTTCTCAACCAATTCCACTCCAGTAGGCTTGAGCCTGAGCCTCTTACTAACATCAGTGGTAACTGCACCAATTGCTTCTAAGAGGCAACTAGAATTGATGTTGTGCTTTTAATCTGCAACTGTCCCCCAGTGTATGTTCTCAGTCTGGCTGAGATCTTGTGCAAACTTAAGGATTAGAGTCCTGAGTGAATCTTGTTAAAAGCAACTCCTGCATCCACAGATTCAGCTGCATTGGTATCGACGTCCGTGGGAAATGGGTGATCATTTAACCAAACATTAATTATAATCAGGTCTGGCTTGGATGTTGCTAAGCATTTAATTGTCCCAATCCACACATAGGAGGACTTTCCAGGGTGTGTACTGTCCTCGGAACTGGCCTGTAAATTTTCTGACTCAGGGCAGGCCTTGAGGGACTCCTTTGCTGTCTTGAGTCCACACACCAGCAACAATTACAATAACTTACCAGCCCTGATCCTGAAGAACATTTTATCTGTTTGGTCGAGGGCTTGGCTTTGTTGTGGGGCTTTGCTGCGTGCTGGGCCTGGGGTCCTCCTGCTCAGGATATGCCCTGTATGAGGCTCTGCGTTTGCGTACATTCAAGTGGTGTTCCCCAAGCTCAGATGGGCAGGTGAGGGAATCCACTTCCATTGGGACTCCCTGTAGTTCCCATGCTCCACTTGCCACATTTTCTAATGATAAGGCCAGCTGCAGTGCCCGTTTGAAATCCCGTTGGGCTTTAGCCAGTAGGTGCTTCTGCATGGTTACATCATTAATCCCACATACCAAACTGTCTCTCAGCATCTCATTCAGGGTTAACCCAAACTCACATGCCTCTGTCAGTTGTCTTAACCTTAGTGTCTGATGCCTCTGGGAAAGTTATGCCCCTTATAACCAAAACCAGGTGCATAAGCAGTCAGATGGATTGGTTGCTGATTTTCACCTGCCCCAATGTCATTTGTCCATAAAAAATATCACATGCTTTCCACACACTGGGCCCAGTCTTCCAAGGCAGGATCAATCAGCTTCTCAAATAAAGGCATGAGGCCAGAAATGGTTCAGCAAGGGGCTGAGTGGCGGTTGGGGTGAAGACTTCCATCGGTGCAGTCACCACCAGCGGAAGGAGCACATCAGCAAAACACCCTCTGAGTTCGAGTGAAGATAAGTATTCAGCAGAGAGGGGTGACAATGTTAATGGGAACTGCAGATGCTGGAGAATCCAAGGTAACAAAGTGTGAAGCTGGATGAACACAGCAGGTCAAGCAGCATCTCAGGAGCACAAAAGCTGATGTTTCAGGCCTAGACCCTAGACTTTTTTTCTTGGGGTGACAATGTTGATTGGTGGTTTGGGCTGGGATGCGCTAATTTTGCATCAGCACAGCTACTACTACAGAACATGGGTTTGTGGTGTCGATGTGTAGTGTCCAGGGATATACTTATCTAAAAGAAGGGCAGGTGGGTTGCCTTATTAGTAAGACATTAAGTTAAATCAATAATAAGAAACAAAGTAGGGTTTGGTGGTGTAGAATCTGTGTGGGTAGAGTTGAGGAACTGCAGAGGTAAAAAAAGGCCATAGTTGGAGTTATGTACAGCCTCCAAACAGTAGTCAGGAGCTGGGGTGCAAGATATACTGGGAGATAGAAATGGTGTGTAAAAAAGGCAAAGTTACGGTGCAAATGGGGAATTTCAATATGCAGGTGGACTGGCAAAATCAGGATGGTAGTGGATTGCAAGAAAAATAATTTGTGGAATGCCTACGTGATGGCTTTTTGGAGCAGCTTGCAATGGAGCCCACAAGGGAACAGGCAATACTAGATTTAGTGTTGTGCAATGAGACAGACTTGATAAGGGAGCTTAATGTGAAGGAACCCTAAAGGAGCAGTGATCATAATATGATTGAATTTACTCTGCAGTTCAAGAGGGAGAAGATAGAATCAGAGATAATGGTATTACCATAGAATAAAGGCAATTACAGAGGCATGAGGGAGGAGCCGGGCAGAATTGAATGGGACAGGACCCTAGCAGGAAAGACAGAGGAGCGGCAATGGCAGGAGTTTCTGGGAGTAATTCAGGAGACGCAGCAAAAATTCATCCCTAGGAGAAAGAAGCATGGGACAGGGAGGATGAGGCAACCATGGCTCACGAGGGAAGTCAGAGATAGCACAAAAGCAAAAGACAAAGCAATATGATGTCGTGAAGGGGAGTGAGAAACCAAAGGATTGGGAAGTTGACAAAGACCACAAAAAGCAACAAAAAAAGAAGTAAGGAGGGAGAAGATTAAATATGAGGGTAAGCTAGCCAGTAATATAATTGAAGACTGTAAGAGTTTCTTTAGAAATATAAAGGGAATAAAAAGAGGCAAAAGTAGACATGGGACCATTGGAAAATGATGCTGGAGAGATAGTAGTGGGGAACAAGGAAATGGCTGAGGAACTGAAGAATTACTTTGCTTCAATCTGCACAGCAGAAGACTCAAGTAATATCCCAAAAATTCGGGTGAGTCAGCGGGCAGATCTGAGTATGATAGCCATCACCAAGGGAAAGGTGCTAGAAAATCTGAATGGCCTGAAGGGAGAGAAATCACCTGGAACAGATGGACTACACCCTACAGTTCTTAAGGGGATAGCAGAAAAGATAGTGGAGGCATTAGTAGTGATCTTTCAGGAATTGCTAGAGTCAGGGAGGGTCCCAGAAGACTGGAAAATCACTAGAGGGAACAGACTGAAAATTACAAACTGATTATCTTAACCTCAGTTGTGGGTAAGATTTTAGAGTCAATTGTGAAGAATGAGATTTCTGAATATTTGGAAGTGCATGGTAAAATAGGGCAAAGTCAGCATGGTTTCATCAAGGGGAGGTGATACCTGACAAATCAGTTAGAATTCTTGAGAAAATAATGAGTAGGTTAGACCAAGGAGAGCCAATGGATGTTATCTACCAGGACTTCAAGAAGATCTTTGTCAAGATACCACACAGGAGTTTGCTGAGTAAGATAAGGGCCCATGGTGTCAGAGGCAAGATGCTAGCGTGGATAGAAGATTGGGTATCTAACAGAAAACAGAGAGAGGGGTTAAAAGCATCTTTCTCAAGATGGCAGAAGGTGACAAGTGGTATTCCATAAGGGTCAGTGTTAGGGCCACAACTTTTCACTTAATACATTAATGATCTAGATGAAGGGTCTGGGGGCATTCTGGCTAAATTTTCAGACAATACAAAGATAGGTAGAGGGGCAAATAGTATTGTGGAGGCGGGGAGCCTGCAGAAGGATTTGGATAGGTTAGGAGAGTAGGCAAAGAAGTGACAGATAGAGTACAACGTGGGAAATGTACAGTCATGCACTTTGGTAAGAAGAATAAAAGCATGGAGTATTTTCTAAATGGGGAGAAAATTCAGAAGTTGAAGTGCAAAGAGATTTGGGAGTTCTAGCCCAGGATTCTCTCAAGGTAAACTTGTAGGTTGAGTCAGTAGTTAGGAAGCCAATGCAACTTTGGCATTTATTTTGAGAGGACTTGAATATAAAAGCAGGGTTGTGTTTCTTAGGCTCTATAAGGGTCTGGACAGGCCACAATTGGAGTATTGTGTGCAGTTTTGGGCCCCATATCTCAGGAAGGATGTACTAGCCCTGGTGTAAGTTCAGAGGAGGTTCATGAGAATGGCCCCAGGAATGAAAAGCTTGACTTATGAGGAATGTTTGAAGACTCTGGGTCTATACTCGATGAAGCTTAGAATGATGAGGTGGGATCTAACTGAAACCTACAGAATACTGTATGGCCTGGACAGTTTGGATTTTGGGAAAATGCTTCCATTGGTAGGAGAGGTTAGGACCTGAGGGCACAGCCTTAGTCTAAAGGGAAGACCTATCAGAACAGAAATAATGAGTACCTTCTTCAGCCAGAGAGTGGTGAATCTATGGAATTCACTGCCACAGAAGGCTGTGGAAGCCAGGTCATTGAGTATATTTAAGACAGAGATAGATAGGTTTTTGAATGTCAAAAGGATCAAGGGTTACAGGGAGAAAGTGGGAGATTGGGGTTGAGAAACTTATTGGCCATGATTGAATGGCAGAGCACACTCAATGGGCTGAATGGCCTAATTTCTGTTCCTAGGTATTATGATCTAAATGCTTATCCCAACTCCATGATGACTGTTGCATGTGAACATTCTTCAGGCATGCTCTGTTTTCTCCCATCGTCACTGAAATAACCGCAGAGTCCAGCATCCCATCACCAAGTCACCCTTTAGAAGATAGAACATAGAACACTACAGTGCAGTACAAGCTCTTTGACACTCAATGTTGCGCTATTTGCAATGTCCCTATTTACGTGTGCACAATACACTGGCTGTGGCCAACGAGCTCAGACTCAGTGCCTCAACTAAACTGTTTCTCTCACTTAGAGGATGCATATGGCTGTTATTGGCATTCCTGCTGCCGTTTCAATTAGTTACATTACTGTCCTTACAAAGACAATAAGGAGACCTGCAGATAAAGGTTTAAATTCCACAAGATCCTAAGATGTCTTTCTTAGCCTATCACAAGCCAGTATGTCATCATCAGATTGCACTCAGCTCCACCCAGTCTCCAATCTTAACCCTTTCAGAACTATTACCTTATACAACTGCATTTATTTCTGGATGGTGCATTTTTCAATAAATGTGTAAGGCTTTAGGGAGCTTAAATGATTTATGAGAACGGTTCCGGGATAAGGGACTTTAGTAAGATGAATATATTGACAGAGATAGTAGGAACTGCCAATGCTGGAGAATCTGGGATAAGAAGGTGTGGAGCTGGACGAACACAGCAGGTCAAGCAGCATCAGCGGAGCAGGAAAGCTGACATTTCAGGTCGAGACGCTTCTTCAGAAATTGACAGAGCTGGGGTTTTTATCCTTGGAGAAGAGAAAATTGACAGGATCAAGCCATTAGAATCATAAAGAATCTAGAGGGAAAAGTGAAATATGGTGAAATTGTCCCCTCTGATTAAAAGGGTGAGAACCACAGAACCCAAATTAAAGATAATTGGCAAAAGAGTCACACACTACATGGGAAAGGTTTTTATTTTACACATGGTAAGTGGTTGGGGCTTTGGAATGAACTCTTTGAGATTGAGGTGAGGGCAGATTCAACTATGGCTTTCGGAAGGGAATTGAATTATCACCTGAAGATATACGTGTGCAGGGTTAATACAGAAAGGGCAGGGAACTGTGACTACATGAATTGCTGTTAGAGAGACAGTGCGGAATCAACAGGGCACCCATCTTCTGCACCATTCAATAATTCTATGTTGTTTCTCATGCTGCATTCCTCTCTTGTCTAGTGTTGTACAAAGCAAACAAAACACAGTCTGCTTCCATGGCTGAATTTTTCCTGGAAGAGGTTGCTAGCCTGTCTCCAGAGGGGCAGTGCCATTCCACATTAAACATGGCTGACCAGGAGACGACGCACTTCTTTACCGCCTGCCATTTTCAAAGTGTTGACAATCAACCTGTTTGTACATGTTACAAACATATGTTCCATGGTCTTCATGTCCTGGAATGGGACTTAACTCAGCACTTTTGTTCAGAGGCAGAGATGCTACCCACAACACCACAGGACCTCCTTACGCTGAAGTCAGTGTCTCTGAGAGTATGACGTCTCTGCCACTCCCTGGAATTTGAGAAATATTCCATCTAAAAATGAGTCCCCCATCAAACATAGGATGTTTCTGTCAAGTCCTGCTGGTGTTACAGAACGAGAGAACGTGAAGGTCCATGGACTTTCCAGACTTTTATGTATGCTGAAGCAAATGTTTCCAGGCATTAACTGATTTAAATTAACAATGAGAGATGCCACTTAATGGCAGTCATTTCAGAATTGATGTACTTTAATTAAAATAATTTAGCTTGGGAATTAAAATTACAGTATGGTTGTAGAAATATTTAATCCTTTGTAAAATGCCCTTGGTTGCTATTTCAAAGCAACTTTCAACCTTTTATAAACACATGTTTATTATCCTTGTTATTAACTGACAAAAAATGATCATGTATATTTCGAATTCATAGAATTGCAAAATAACATAACATAGGTCAATCAGGCTACTAGCCTGCATTGGTTCCTTGACAGCTATCCAATTAATCCCCCTTCCTGCTGCTCCCCTATGCTCATTTAACTACTTATCTAGTTCCCTTTCAAATATAATTATTCAATCTGCTTCTATCACTCTTTCAGTCCATGCTTTCTAGATCAGAAAATAATGTATAAATTAATATGTCCTCATCTCACCTCAGGCTCTTTTGCCGACAACTTTAAAATTGTTGGTTAATATTCACCGTGTAATGTGAAGGTTGACAGCGATAAAATATAGACATATTTCTGAATGTCAGTCCAAATAGAAAATTCAATGTTAGCCAGTGCAAACACATTATAAAAGTCTATGTATTCACACAAGCTATGTTCGTTCTCTTGTTTACTCCACACACGATTGACTGCATGTGGAGCTGGATGAACACAGCAGGCCAAGCAGCATCATGGGAGCAGGAAGGTTGACGTTTTGGGCCTAGACCCTTCATCAGAAATGGGGGAGGGAAAGGGGGTTCTGAAATAAGTAGGGAGAGAGGGGGAGGCGGATCGAAGATGGATAGAGGAGAAGATAGGTGGAGACGAGACAGACAGGTCAAAGAGGTGGGGATGGAGCCAGTAAAGTTGAGTGTAGGTGGGGAGGTAGGGAGGAGATAGGCCAGTCCAGGGAGGATGGACAGGTCAAGGGGGCGGGATGAGGTTAGTAGGTAGGAAATGGGTGTGCAGCTTGAGGTGAGAGGAGGGGATAGGTGAGAGGAAGAACAGGCTAGGGAGGGGAGGACGAGCTGGGCTGGTTTTGAGATGCAGTAGGGAGAGGGGAAATTCTCCCAAAATCCACAAACTTGACTGTCCACTTCTATCTCCTTCCCAAAATCCACAAACCTGACTGAAAACCCTGGTCGACCCATTGTCTCCACCTGCTCCTGCCCCACCAAACTTATCTCCACCTAACTAAACTCCATTTTCTCCGCCTTGGTCCAGGAGCTCCCCACCTACATCTGTGATACCACGCACGCCCTCCACCTCCTTCAGAGCTTCCAATTCCCCTGTCCCCAACACTTCATTTTTACTATGGACGTTCAGTCCCTATACACCTGTATTCCTCATGCAGATGCCCTAAAGGCCCTTCGCTTCTTCTTGTCCCACAGGCCTGACCAGTTCCCCTCCACTGACACCCTCATGCTTCTAGCCGAACTCGTCCTCACCCTCAATAACTTCTCTTTCAATTCCTCCCACTTCCTACAGACAAGGGGGTTGTGGCCATGGGTACCTGCATGGGCCCAAGCTATGCCTGCCTCTTTGTAGGTTATGTGGAACAATCCCTCTTCCGTACCTACACTGGCTCTAAACCCCACCTCTTCCTCAGTTACACTGATGACTGTATTGGCGCTGCCTCGTGCTCCCACGAGGAGCTCGAACAGTTCATCCACTTCACCAACACCTTCCAACCCAACCTTAAGTTTACCTGGACCATCTCTAGTACCTCTCTCACCTTCCTGAACCTCTCTGTCTCCATTTCGGGCAACCACCTAGAAATCAATATCCATTTCAAGCCCACTGACTCCCACGGCTACCTAGAACACATCTCCCTCCACCCACCTTCCTGCAAAAATTCCATCCCCTATACCCAATTCCTTTGCCTCCGCTGCACCTGCTCCCAGGATGAAGCATTCCACTCTTGCATTTCTCAGATGTCCTCGTTTTTCAAGGACCGCAACCTCTCCCCCGCAATGGTTGAGAATGCCCTCAACAATGTCTCCCGCATTTCCCGCAACTCATCCTTCTCACCCCATCTCAGCAATAACAACCAAAAAAGAATCCCCCTCACCCTCACGTACCACTCCACCAACCTCTGATCCAACGCATCATCCTCCGACTCTTCCGCCGTCTGCAATCCGACCCCACCACCAAAGATATTTTTCCCTCCCCACCCTTGTCTGCTTTCCGGAGAGACCACTCTCTCCGTGACTCCCTTGTCTGCTCCACACTCTCCTCCAGCCCCACCATACCCGGCACTTTTCAATACAACTGCAGGAAGTGCTACATCTGCCCCCCACCCCCACCACTTCCCAAGCCCCAAGATGACTTTCTACGTCAAGCAGATGCTCACCTGCACATCTGCCAATGTGGTATACTTGATCCGCTGTACCCGTTGTGGCCTCCTCTACATTGGGGAAACCAAGCGGAGACTTGGGGACCGCTTTGCAGAACACCTCCGCTCGGTTTGCAATAAACTACTGCACCTCCCAGTTGCAAACCATTTCAACTCCACCTCCCATTCCTCAGACGACATGTCCATCATGGGCCTCCTACAGTGCCACAACAATGTGACCCAAAGGTTGCAGGAACAGCAGCTCATATTCTGCTTGGGAACCCTGCAGCCCAATGGATTCATTGTGGATTTCACCAGCTTCTAAATCTACCCTCCCCCGACTGCATCCCAAAACCAGCCCAACTCGTCCCCGCCTCCCTAGCCTGTTCTTCCTCTCACCTATCCTCTCCTCCCACCTCAAGCCGCACCCCCATTTCCTACCTACTAACCTCATTCCGCCCCTTTGACCTGTCTGTCCTCTCTGGACTGACCTGTCTCCTCCCTAACTCCCCACCTACACTCATCTTTACTGGCTCCATCCCTGCCTCTTTGAATTGTCTGTCTCCTCTCCACCTATCTTCTCCTCTATCCATCTTGGATCCGCCTCCCCCCTCTCCCTATTTATTTCAGAACTCCCTTTCCCTCCCACATTTCTGATGAAGTGTCTAGGCCCGAAACGTCAACCTTCCTGCTCCTATGATGCTGCTTGGCCTGCTGTGTTCATCCAGCTCTACACCTTGTTATCTCGGATTCTCCAGCATCTGCAGTTCCTTTCATCTCTGACTGCACGTGCAGATAACACTGTTTAGCTCTCAATAGAGTACTTATGGGGGTGTATTAAACATGCTCGGGAGATTACGTAATTGACATCTTAGAATGTCAAAATGTCTTTGTATCTTGGAGTAACAGATATTACAAGATAACAGAATGGCTTTGAAATGTCCTGAGATTGTCTTCAGAAGTGTAAAGTGTTTCGGCAAAGAAATACATGACAGTACTGAGATAACATAGTTTGGAGCTAGAGGAACACAGCAGGCCAGGCAGCATCAGAGGAGCAGGAAAGCTGGCGTTTCAGGTCTGGACCCTTCTTCAGAAAATGAGTAATGATAAGTGCAATGTTAGGGGCTAGAGCGTTCACCAGAGGTAGAGAGATTCATTTGGCACTGTATGCAGTACAAATGATTGCTAAAACTTCTTCACTAAAGACATTGAAAACATGAAAGACATGTCACAGAGTCTTGTCTGGGTACATGTAAGTTTGGATTTAGGACATTGTTTATACGGATAGACTGTTGTTAAAGGATTTGGGAATTGATAGATAAGACTTCCTGATATTTACCCTAAATGTAGGCAAAATATAGGCTGGAATTCCCTCCATAATTGTTTACCTAGAGAACATAGATTGCAGCAGTTCAAAAAGGCAACTCACCATCACTTTCTGGCTAGCCAGCAATACCTATGTCCCACAAGAAAGCAAAATAAAGTACACATAAACACTCTTATATGCATATCCCTTATATGGGCACATGGAACTTGGTTTACACTCGTACTTCAGAAATAATTGGAGTTAATGCTGAAAAATCTCTTTGCGGCCTGAGTTGGGTATAGTCCTCATCCTCGCCATCATTAAGAGTTGTTCAGTACATGGCTCTATTTTGTTTCTTGTGCTTACTTAAAAGGTATTTTTGTGAGTCACTGGAGGAAGGGCCTACTGCACGATGTATTATTTCACTAGAGCTGCTATTATTAGCTCAGGGTGGATCCTCACTCAGAGTAAGAGGAAAATAAGAGGGCATTCCAAACAACAACATTTGTCAAGAATTCATTCATTATTGAGTAACACTGTGGATTATGTAGAATAGGGTTGAAAGGCAAGAAGGATTCAGCAATTTGAGGATTTTCCAGCTGCCAATGATCTTGCAAATTTTGCTTTAGTGAGTAAACTTGGCTGAATGTGCATGTAAAATTGCAAGTGAGAACATATAAGACTACACACATTGCCCTGCTCCCTCCTTCATGCCATCAGGTTAAACAAGGAAAACTTCCAACCTTACACACAGCACAAAGTCAGCAGGCGCATTCCACCTTTAGACAAACACGATCTCATCTCAGCCTTTTATGCTAATGAGTGTTGATGACATGCAGATGTATGAACCTGTACTGAAAACCACAAATGCTGGTGATCACAGTGGGTCAGGCAGCATCCATGGAAAGAGAGCGAGCTAATATTTCGAGTCTAGATGACTCTTCCTAATGAACCTGCCACAGATCAGTATGAAGCAGAAAATACTGTAAGCACACTGCTGACTCATCCCCTATCTCAACCTGCTGGCAGGAAATGCAGCCTTTGCATTTTGACTAACCCAGTCACCGTATAGGCCGGAGATAGGAAGAACAGCCAATGTTGGAGTCTGAGCTGGCACAGTGTGGAGCTGGAGGAGCACAGCAGGGCCTACTCCTCTGATGCTGCCTGGCCTTGCTGTGTTCCTCCAGATCCACAATGTGTCACCCTATAGGCCATGTTTTTCACTCTTGCAGGCTATGTAAAATACCCCTACACCACCTATGTCCTCTGTGCCTGTGTGACACTCACACTCACACTCACTCACACACTCACACTCACTCTTTTAACTCATCTCCCTCTTTTTGATCAATACACCTAGGGTGTTGTCACTGCAGTAGACTTCCCATGCTCTGACATGGTGTGCCAACCTCCTAATCTCACTTCTCCACTGTTATAATCAACAGTCTGCAGTACATTACTGCAACATCTGTTTTGTTGGGATGGTACCTTTAAAAAGGAAATGCCTGAAATACATGATTTCTCTGCAATATCACTCGGCTCCTCCAGTGTGAAGAGGATGCTGGCATTAAAGGAAGACCAATCCAGCATAAAGGTTGTTCATGTGACCATGCTATCATCAGTGAAATGAGATGGGGGTCATGAATTGCAAATACCTCACACCACAATTTAAATTGGTGTGATCAGATCACCAATTTAGGACTCCACATCCAGAAGTCAGGGACAAACACTTTTCTAATCTACTGCCTTAACATTTAATTTTTTTGAAACATGATTTCAGTCCATGTTAGGAAGAAAATAAGGATAAATATAGCACAGTCAGTCTCTGGGTTTTGATTCTTAATGTAAACTTATTCTTTCACACATTCATATATTGTTGAAAAATATACTGCTTTCATTTGCAATACTTCTGTGCAATTCAGTTAGGCCATGCATTACTAACAAGTATTTATGTATGTTAAAAGTATAGCAATTTCACAGGCTATTTGATCAGACCTAGGCTTCCACCATATCGGAATACAATCACAGTGAAAAATTATAAATCTTGAGCACTTCGGCAATATTTGAATTTGATTGAATATTCCATTCATTAAATTAAGGTTCCAATGTATGGAAACTACTGGAAATTCTTAAAATATGAAGGAATCAGGGAAAAAAATGAACTTTAAAGTGTTATTTTTATTTCAGCTTCCAGCATTTGTTTAAGAACTGATCTGTGGGAATGTTAGTGAACACTGGCCTTTCAGAATCGTGCCGGAAATCAAGCTATCATTGAAAGCGCATTGTCAGGGCCACTTACCGTTGCATGTCATCAGCATGTAGAATAGTTTTCAATGATGTACTGTGGCTGTTATTCTCAAACTAATAGTAAGAGGCCATGCAGATTTCAAGTACTCACTTAAAATGCTAAGTAGAAGTGAGCACAAGGAAGCAGTCATGATTGACAATAAATCTGGCAGCTAAAGGCGGCATTAGTAATGTAATGCACAGCTCATTTTGAGCAGAAAGACAGTCAGCGGAAAATTTACAATGTGGTTCTAGATCTTCCACTGTGCACAGAGGAATTACAATGTTCATTGGATAAATTATTCTATACCTTGACAGCTTCAGAGAATTGATGGATGTCAGTATTTATGGAAGAGCAATACAAGTGTTACTGACAACAAGATGCTTAACTTTGCATTTCCGAGAAGTTTCCAAGTCAGAGAACGTCATTGATCATAATGCCAGGCATTTTTGGCATGTCACGTGCAGTAACTCTGTACTGGGCAAAGCCCCATACTGACTACTGCACATGTGCCATGCGTGTGCCTGTAATGTGAAGAGTGTTCTGATCATAACATCGATCAGGGATTACAGCTGTTGGACGTATGATTCACAAACGTGGTTTGTGCGAGTTTACTGAACCTTGTATTAATTGCAGTCTGTTGAACATGGATTCATCAACACCCAGGACCCACACCAGCATTATATAAAAGACTAGGCACCCAACTTGCGGGTGAGGAGTGTTTGATTTGTCCTTCCATGGCAAAGTTAATGGAAGTGCTGTAGGCTTGTTTATGGAGGCATTGTACAGATTCCAGGAGACCAGGGAATCCAGTGACTGGTTTTTGCATGAGGTATGGGGGCAGCAATTACAGGGCCTCTAGAGTTTCAACATGATCAGGACAGAGAGCAGGGAATGGTTCTGTAAAGGAGTGGGGAACACTCAATCTGTCCCAGAAATAGTGGGGTGATTCAGGTTCATTAAGAAGTTGGCCACATGACTGTGACACATCCTTTAACCCAGTTTGGACACTTGCACCAAATAAAAGATGGTGCTAATAGTAGCCACAAGCAGTCACTGTAGATATTCATTGGCATTATCCTCACTGGGTTCCTCACTATCAACATTGTGAGGGTCATAATTGACCAGGAACTGAACAGGACTAACTATATAAATACGGTGGCTCTAAGAGCAGGTAAGCATATAAGAATTCTGCAGCATGAATAAGAATAAGAATTCTTTACCCCCTGACTTCCCAGAGCCTGTCCACTGTCTACAAGGCACAAGTCAGGATATTCTGGATGAGTGCTGCTTCAAAAACATTCAAAAACTCAACACTAGCCAGGACAAAGTTGCACATGTGACTGGTACCCCAATCAATAGCTTCAACATTCATCGGCCATTGGTGCACAATGTGTGCCATCTACAGGAGACACTGCAATAACACACCTAAGCTCCTTCAACGGCACCTTCCAAGCCCTTGACCATTGTCCTTAGAGGGACAGGAGCAGCAGATGTCTGCAAGTTCCCTCCAAGATACACACAATCCTAACTTAGAACTGTATTATCACTCTTCTACTGTTACTGAGTCAAAATTATGGAACTCCATTCCTAATAGCACAGTGTGTTACTGCAGTGGCTCAAAAAACCTTCAGCATCATCTTCTTCTCCAGGGCAAGCAAGAGTAGACAATCAATGCTGATCCAGTCAGCTATGAGCACATCACTTGAATGAATTAAAAAAAAAACAAAAAAGCAGCACTAAATCTCAATATGTCTGGAGGTTTTCAATGGGAGCAGATGGCACATTCAACATCTCCCAGTATTCTGTCTGTTCATTTTGGATCACAAAGTTGATGGAGGTCCTATATGCCAAGAGAGGCATTTGTACTTCTTCTCTGAAAGGTGGATGCCTTGAAAACCTGCTGTTCCACAGGCTCAACTCCAAAAATGCCAGTGTACGTTCCCATTAATCTTTTTGACTAAGACTTGCTGTATATTGGAGCGCACTCTAGTTTCCCGAGCATCACATTTGCCTAGTTTCCAAATGCAGCAATGACAGCCAGCAGCAGCTTGTTTTCATTCTATGCAGCTTTCTCTTGAGAAGGACAGAGTGCCTGTCAGTGTTGGAAAGCGTGCTCGTCTCTCATACTCTTAGGCACCCTGTTGTCAGCTCAGCAATCTCACAGTTTGTCTCAACATCAACATGTACTCCCAAAAACAGCTACAAAACATTTTTAGCTGTGACTTTGTTTCAACTAAAGAGCCAATGGACAAGGAAGTCTGGTAAGGTATAAACATTGACTGCAGATTCACTTGTTAGTGTGCATCTGGTTAAGACCAATTTCATCCCTCTTAAAGTTTCTGTCGGAATGTATTACGTCAGCCTGTTTATGGAGCCACACTTAGAAAACATTACTTTTTGAGAATTGGTGCTTTGTGAAATTTGCAATACATTTTTTATAATTGATTATGATTTATCTAATTATTAGTGTAATTGCTAAGTTGAATAAAATGAGTTCATTTTTACTAGCCCACACAAAAATTATTTTAGATTAACAAATAGATTGTCCATGATTTTCTCACGGTAAATCAGAGGAAATGAACATAGTTTTATACATATTGTTAATGTTATACAATTACGTATCTTAATATAATGAAATCATTATGAATCTACTTAAATTAAGCATATATGATTTTAGATCTTTTTAAATACAATGTATAAGTAGTATGCAGAAATATATATGCTAAACAAAAGTTGGAGTAAGTTAAAGTGAACCCAAACTGGTGAATTTTATTACTATATTTACAAATGTCACTTTTTTAGAAACATAATGGCATGGAAGCAGGCCATTCAGCCCATTGAGTTTTCACCGACCCTCTGAAGAGCATCCCACTCAGACCCACCCTGCTACCCTATCATCCTGAACAGCCAATCCACCTGGGCTGCACACTATGGGCGATTTACCATTCATCTCACCTGTACATCTTTGGACTGTGGGAGGAAGCCCGTGCAGGCACTGGGAGAATGTGAAAACTCCACTAGACAGTCACCTGAGGGTTGGCATTGAACCTGGGTCCCTGGCACCATGAGGCAGCAGTGCTAAGCACTGAGCCACCATGCCACCCCTTGTTTGCAATGTATTAAATTTCACAGTAATTGAAACATTTCATAAGTTTGCGTATAGATTTCAATAGAGCCATAGAGTCATACAGATCTTTCATTTCGACCAGTTCATGCTGAACATAATCCCAAGCTAAACTGGCCCCACCTGCCTACTCCTGCCCCATACCCCTTCACACCTTTCCTATCCATGTACTCATCCAAACATTGTAATTGTGCTCACATCTTTCACTTCCTCAGCAAGTTCATTCTACGTGTGAGCTACCCTCTGTGAACAAATAATTACCCCTCATGTCTTTTTTAAATCCTTCTCCTCTGACCCTAAAAATGTTCTCCTGGTCTTGAAATTTCCCCATCCAAGGGAAGAGACAAATACCATCAGGCCTATCTATATTCCTCATTAATTTATAAACTTCTATAAGGTTGCCTCTCAATCTCCTATGCTCCAGTGAGAAAAGTCCTATCCAGCCTTTCTTCATAACTCAAACCTTCCATATCTGACAACATCCCGGTACATTTCTTATGAATCCTCTCGAGTGTAACAATATCCTTCCTACAACTGGCTGATTTAGAAGAAAATGCATAATACCCATGAATTTGGTAACCTGATCAAAATATAGATAAATGCATAAATATTTGTGAAGGCATGAACTTTCACATAATGTCTTTAATAATAGGGACTGGATTTTCAGAGTAGGAGCAATCAGATGCAGATGCTGCTTTGCTCCTTTTTGTTGCATAAAGAAAATGCTCTGAATTTCTGACAGGAGACTGTAATCAGGGCTCCTTCAGGAACACAATGTTTTAATTTAAATCCAGTGGGTCCCTTAAATTATGGCCATTTGGGGAAGGCAAACAACACCATTCAAAGCACTCACTTGCCATATTCTGTGATTTGAAGGTCCAGCATCACTGGTAGTCATTTTGACATCTACTATAAATGATAATGCATAAGGCAAGTGTGAGGTTAGGGTGCTGGTAAAGTCAGGTTCCACTAGGTAAGGCATTAGATAAGAAGGTGCTAGGTGGGTCAGGATAGGGTGCCTGGTGGGTAGGGTGCCGGGATGCTAGGTTGTCAGGTGCCAGATGGGTAGGGGTAAGGCACAATGTGAGTAGGCTGCCAGGTAAGTATGTTACCACCTGAGTATAATTGGGTGCCAGGTAAGTAGGGCATCAGGTGGTTAGTGGTAAGTTACCGGGTAGACAGGGTGCCAGGTATGTGATGGATTATTTAGAGCAGGAGAGGATAGGCATGAATATTGGGTCCAGTTGGGACGGGATGGGTGTCAGGTCCTAAAGAAGTGCCAATTCACGAAAGGTGTGAGTTTAGGTTTGGTGGTGGGCTAGGAGGTTATATGATCTGGGGGGGAAGTGCAAAGGCAGGCCAAGAAGTGATGTTGGGATCCAAAGGCGGGGAGTGTTGGGTCTTGTGGCAGATGGGATGTTGGGTCGGGTGTTGGGGTGAGTAGGTCCCAGGTGAAGGGGGTGGAAGGTGCTATTTTGGCAGGGGGAGTGTCAGGTTTTGTGGGAGATGGATGCCTGATCAGGATCTTGGCGTATAAGGATGTGGCGTGTGGATGAGCAAATGACTCTTTAGTTGTGGGGCGGGTCAATTGAACAGTTACTCCAGATATATACTGGTCATTAATAGAGTAACATATCCTGAGTAACTATTTATTTAACTGTAGCAAACCCTCCAACTTTTCTGGTTTAAATGGATACTTTGGCGGATTCCAGGCATTGAGGTGTTGCCAAACAGGACCTTCAATTTCCTGAGTCTGCCATGTCGAGGATTCTGCACTGTCCCCACCTATACTGCTGATACAATTATTTGACCATTGGAAAATCCTGGTTATTGTGACGGAGAAACACAATGTTTAACATACATTAAATGAATGACATTGAGTGTATCTTTCTTAACTTTCATTAATATTTACATTTTGGAACATCAGGTTAGAGATTTTCACTCACATCGAATACTCCATATTTAACTGAATTCTCAGTTGGGTGCTGCTGGGAAGTTACGTACAAATGCTACCCATTAGTGCACCCATTTTCCTATTAGCTAGTAATGCCCAAATATTTGTGTTCGTCTGATTAAAATACAATTAAATGTAAATATTGATATAAATAAGTGAAACTTGTATCAAAATTAGGGCTAGAATAATCAATTCAAATCAAATCATATACTTCTTTACAAAATATGAAATGTACATTTCAAGCTTCTCTCATCTACTATCACTCATACATTGTAAGCACAGTATGATTAAAAACATGCGAAGGTGGAAGCTTTCCGATTTTTGACGTGATTTATATTGATGCCATAAAAATGCATTCATGGATGCAGAAAATTGTGTTTACATTTTAAATTAGGCAGAATGACTTTGATGAAGACATTGCTCTGATAAATGAACCAATGAATGGCTATTGCCTATTTTGATTTGAGACAATGGCAATATGTGCATATGCTCTTTTTATTTTCAAACCATAGGGCCCTGCCAATTGATCTATGCAGTTTGTAGTAGATGAAAGTGCACTGCACTGCAAGCAAGTCTGACAGTCCTAAATTGGTTCTCAGCATAAATCTTTGCACACTTAGGATTGTTCCGTAGATGTTGTCTAATTGCTGGATCACGTCTAATGTTAGACACTGCTACAGTTTTGCAGGCTGGATATGGCCCGAATCTTGCATGATATTTATATCCAAGTAGTATGCTGTTTTTTACAATCCACTAGACTTTGGGACGTACTGCATACATACTCTCATCGCACCAACACTAAAATACCTATTACACATTACTGAAGTGTGATAATCAGAGCATCTTTTTGATTTAATAACAGCATATGTTAGTGATGAACACTATTCATTTTGCTACTACATTGTGACAGTGTGAAACAGCTATCTTTACCTGCTACTAAAATATTTGAGACATTTTACTCATTCAGGTTACCCTAGGCTAGACTGGTCACCTTTCAGGACCAAAAGCAATCTCCTTAGAATCTTTCATGAGTTTGTGTGATACAAAGCAAGAAACAATCTGATCAAGGTAGCCAAAGTCCTGCAAGATGGTTTTAATGTGGCCTATTTCAGCATCAAGTTTCCATGGTGAACAAGTAGCTAGGAATAAATTCACAAGACTGCCAATAAGGCCAATCTTATAGTGTGTACAACTGTAGGAATCCCAAACAGTGCACTAACCAGTGAAAATAGGTATATGATTGACAGTAGTAGAGAACCCCCTGTACACTTTGTGCCCTCATGAGACATATCTCTGGGCATGATTATCCAGGAAATCCTTCCACAATGCTGAGTCGATTTGCTTCAAACCATCCATTGCAACAGATTGTAACTAATTTTGGGTTAAATTTCTGCTGCAGTTATTTGATCTCCAGCTATAACTTCAGCAGAAGATGGGCAGAAATTCTGAATAAATGATGTAGTTATTCCAAGATAGTATTGATCATCTAGTAGAGATGTGGCCCCAAGAACAAAAGATTTGTGTAGAAATGATGACCCATTCGTTGTTTACAAATCCTGGCATGTAACTGCTCCCAACTCCCAAGCAGCTGTCACTGTGGAAACACTGCGTAGACCACTTTAAGGATTTGGAAAATCTTCAAGGAACATGGAATTAAGATAACTATTCATTTCTTTCTCTCTCACTTACTCCATCTCTCTCCCTCTCCCTTCCTTCCTCAGTTTAATAATCTGAAATTCTAGAACATATAAGCAAATAAAACAGATATATTATCTAAATACCATCATTTCCGTCTCCTCGCTATTCACAGGTGAGCAATTCAGATAAATTTTAACAAGAAGTGCTGGAGAAACTCAGCAGGTGTGGCAACATCTGTACATGGATTAACAGGGTTAACATTTGAGCCCGAATGCTCCTCTTCAGAATTGAAGAGACGTGGCAAAGTCCTTTTGTCTTCAGCTCTATCACAGCTTTGATCTCCAGTTTTCCTTAACCTTTCGCTGCACGTTTGTTCCACTTGATCCCCTCTGCCCCTGCTTGTAACAACATAAAACTCATGACTCTTCCACCTCAGATCCAAAGGCTCAAAACATTAACTCTGTTTCTTTCCCTGGAGATGTGCTCAGCTTCGCCAGCACTTCCTGCTTTTAATTTCAGATCTCTGACATCCGCAGTACTTTGCTTTCATTTTAATATAAATTTCACCTCACTTGGTAATTTTGAGCTTCTTTTAGAAAAATAATTGAAGATAAGCTACTGGGCAGACAGCAATAGAAACTATATAATCCTGCACCCCTCAGTAGAGTGAATTAATGCAATTGACACATTCATGTACACTGCATGTGCTCAGAGTGCGCAATCCAATGTCAATTAATCAATTTTTAACTTGGGGCAAATAAAACAACTCAAAACTCATTCAAGAGAAACAGGTATAAAAGGCAAGAAAATATGAAATATTATTAAATGATTAAATTTAATTATGTTGTTACAAATTAGTTTTTCATTTATATTTTGTTTAAATCTTTACTTTAGGGCATTAAAATATTAGTTACTGCTATTAAAAAAATGTCTGCAAACAAAAAGGCATCCATGAGGCATTTTGAGCCACAAGCAAAAGCCAATTTGTACTCCACCACAATATCCAACCTCATGGCCTGGCATATTTCTTGCTTTGGGATTTCTATCAAACCAGGAGTCCAATTGTAGTTCCATGAGGAATATAGGGAAATATTCCAATAACAGGAGAAGATATATCCATGTATGAGGTGCCAACATGCAATAAAATAGGACATTATCCACGCTGACTGGTGGAAACAGTGTGCTCTAGACCAAACTAAGTTATCACTTAAACAGCTGATAAGATCAAAGCTCTGCAATTTTGTCTCACATAGTCATGATGGATGATAATAAAATCAAACACCAACTAGATGAGGAGACTCCATGGATATTTCTAACCACAACGATAATGAAGTACCTACTTCGCCTAACTACTTTGTATTGGTGTTTATATTCTAGATGATTCTGCTTCCCATTTAATCTGCATCATCTTAGCCTTTGTATCACATCTTGCTGTTCCCTTTTTTCACATGTACATGTCTACTATCCTAATGAAAGCATCTCAGCCACTTGCCCCAAGCATTTAGTCTGGTAGGAAGGGTCACAACCTGACATTTCCAGGATAGAAATCTCTACTTATTATCGTTTTTATTGGTACTTCATTTGTGAACTCTGGTTTTGAATTTTGCCACTTGTGGGAACACTCTCCATAACTGCCATGTCCAATGCATTTGTAATTTTAAGGATGCCTATCAAGTCATCCCTTTCCTTGAGAAAAAAAAATGCCCAATCCATTCACGCTTCCTTCATATTTGAAATCTCTCTGCCTGGCAGCAGATTTGTAAATTTTTTGCACTTTCTCCAGAGTTGGCATGGAGTCCAGAGCTGTGCTTAGTACTAAAGGCCATCTGACCAATATCCTACACAGGTTTACATAACTTCACTATTTTGAATTCCTTACAGCTAGAAATAAATCTTGGGGCTTTGTAAACATTATTGAGTGCTTTTGTAACTTGCCTCAATGACTTTCTTTTTACTTTTATGAATTGACACATTTCTGTATCTCTCAATATTTTATTTTCCAAGATGAAGGTGATATTTCTATATTTTTTCAAAATACATCACCTTAAATTTATCTAAACTAGAGTTAATTTGTCAGTAAATTGCCCAGTCTGCAAATTTTCTCACATCTTCTTGTTTTCAAACAGATTAGTACATATCAGAACAGCAGTGAATTTCTTGGGTCTGCCCAAAGTAGTTTTTTGTAACAATGTTCCAGAACAAATAAGGGGATGTGACACATTAGACTTGTAATTAGTGAAGAGCCAGAAGTAGTTAACAGCCTAATGGTACATAAACATTGATCTAAAATGTTTGAAAAAGACAAACATAAAACAGCTACTAAAGTAAGGATTTTACCAATTTTTTCAAGATCGCATTACTGGGGTCACTCAGGGAAAATGGAACTTGGGTAGGTTTATTGTGCAATGCAGCCAGTTAATGGTGAGCCTGCAGGGGAGCTGACCAATAATGGATGGAGGGCATGGGTTAGTGACATCAGCACAGTTGAAGTACCATCTTCAAATATCAGTACGTGGGATTCAAGCTGGCTGTATACAAGGACAGCTAATAAAGGGATGAAGCAGAATCCCAAATGTGGAGGGATGGTTGAAGTACGAGGAAGGGTCACTTCACATTGTCACTGAAATGTATCAGAGGCATTCCAGCAGGTGATGTGAAAACGAAGAGAAGTGCCATTCAAAAAACATGGCAGGAGCAGGTCAGCCAGCGAGCAGAAGGCACTGGAGCCAGCAATGACCTGGGGAAGGATGAAGCATCATCTGAAGATGTGACCTCACATCAATCCTGCACACCCTCCACCATCATAGCGTTCCTGAGTTGGTGAAGAATAACAGGCTTTTGGAAGAGATGGCACCTGCCATAGAGCAACAGTTTGAAATGTGTGGGCATCGGACATTCCAGAGACTGTGATACATGATGAAGGAGCCCAGCCATGCCAAAACTGACGTCATGTTTCTGGCCTAAGTGTGCATGCAGTCCTCTATTGAGAGAGTGATGGCCCTCTCAAGGAGCAGGGTGGATGCAGAAGGTATACACCAACCTCTATACTATGTTATCAACCTTCAAATCTATTGAGCACTGGGTTCTCAGAACTTTATTCTCTCAAAAGCGGATTGGCAGAGGGTGGATTGGCAGATGGGCAGAATGTCCTCGTGGCATCTCCCCACTTACTGATGGCCCACCACAAAGGCTAACATCTCAGAGTTGTTATGTCAAAAGACTAGCTTTAAGGAACCAAGTAGTGAAGACTTTAGAAGTCCCAAATTCCATGGGAAAGACAGATTGACAATCATTAAATTTATATAGCCTGCCAAGTGTTGTGTACATCTAGGTCATAATTTTCATGCATTTTAATATTGATTTGACTCAAGGGAATTGAAGTTGAACAATAGAAAATGGGATAAATGCAATTTGAAATCTAGTGCTCTAAAATGCCGGGGTCATGTTGCTAGGAGGTTAACAGCTAAGAAAATTAGGCAATCAAAATTCAGAGCTTTAGCAATTGCCAGAATATTTAAAACAAATGGCAGCTCAGAAGGTCCCACTCTTCAATACAATCAGAATAAGAAAGACAAAGCTGCCCTCAGAATTGTTGCCCTGATAGGTTTATTGAAATGACAAGCGACTGAAACTCAAGGCCGTTCTTATGAACAAAGCTGAGGTTTTATGAACAAAGCCATAAAGCCTATCTGTGCTTGGCCTTGGCTATGTAGTCTCCTTAACATTTCAGTTGTGAGCCAATTGCAGAGTTCCACTGAAGGCTAATGCAAGCCAGAGGAACGGTGCCTCATTTTCTGCTTAGCCACATTACTGTCTTCAGAGCTCAACATTGAGTTCAACAACTTCAGAGCCTGAACACTATCCTTCAATTATAATTAGCTTGTCCCCTCAATCCAGGCCTCTGGGTTTTATTTTCTGTCTTGTTAGCTTTGCTCTCAGCAGACTGATATACTTTTCTCCTATTCAAACCTACCAACCATAACTATTTGAAATTAAAATAATAAGCATTATCTTCTTTCCCACATCAATCTCAAAGAAGAAATTTGAATCCAAAACTTTTGTTGCTGCAGTCAGATGCATTGCACAATAACCTGCTCACAACACAAGGCACAAGACCTCCATTTACCTGACTAAGAATCAAGCTGAGTCAGGTAAGTGGAAAGAGGGTTGAAGAATTCCCTTCCCTTTTGTTGGTAACACTGGCTTATTGTCATCCAAAAGAACTGTCACAAACTGACTGGGCCAAATGGATTCAGCCTATGCTTCACTATGCAGTGATTCTATTGTGTATACATCACTTGTCAATTTGATTTCCCTTTCATTTCTTCATATGATCAAATTTTCACATTGTAAGGTATTTGAGGAACAGTCAGCTAAACCTTGTTTTTAAGTTTCATGGAACATTTCATTCCATGGGATCCAGTGAGTTTTCTGGTCATCTCTTACCAAACTCGCCACATTAATTGCATACTCTTCTCCACTGGTGCTCCTGTCATCCAATTCGAGCCCCATTCTACCTCTTGTTGCGCACCCAGAAAAAGCACTTTCAGTCCAGAGCTGCCCTGCATCGGCTGTGCCACTTGTGTCGAACATGACAAAGAAGGATAAATCAATGCCCAGTTTTGTGGGCAGGAACCTAGAAGTCTTACTGGTTGGATTGGTGCAGAGGAAAGATGTCCTTTCCTCAATAATGAGTGGAGGAGGGCATGACGCTAGACTACGCTAGCCTGGTTTCAAGGTTGCCACTCAGGTTAGTGTGGTATCAGCCACCTGGAGGAATGCCCAGCAAGAAGGCCAATGTCCTTCAGGCGCCAATGCCCCTGGACATGGAATATATATGGCCAGAGCCTATACAACATGCTCTGAACATGGTGGTGCATGGTTGTTAACACAGAGACCTTTTGATGCAAGCTGGAGTCACAAGGTACCTGCTCTGACTTCCATGTTGAGAATTTTCAACTTGCAGTTTCTTTGCAGTGGAATGTAGGATAGAAAGCTGCACATTAATAATGCAAGAATTGCCATTACTAAGCTCATTAACAACCTGTAGTGCCCCTTACCGGGCAACTAGCTGCTGCCTGGGGAGATAGTAGAAGCAAAACCCAGAAGCAAGTAATGGCTGCTGGGTCCAGGATGCAATCCAGGATGAAATAATATCTTTCAGAGATAATGGGAACTGCAGATGCTGGAGAATCCGAGATAACAAAGTGTGGAGCTGGATGAACACAGCAGGCCAAGCAGCATCTTAGGAGCACAATAGCTGAAGTTTCGGGCCCGAAACGTCAGCTTTGGTGCTCCTAAGATGCTGCTTGGCCTGCTGTGTTCATCCAGCTCCACACTTTGTTATCTGAAATAATATCTTTCCCAGGTTTAAAAGTAAGATCTGGGGTTTTGGTTGAACAAGGATCATTGGCCCAAGCAAGACTGAGGGAATAATGTACACATTTGAGTTTGAAAGTACAGAGGGGGGCACAAATGGAAGATACAACTTTAGTGGAGTGCCCTTGCTGGATTCAGCATACCCTTCACAATTCTGTCACATCCTCTTCAAGGATGTGCCCCTCATTCCATCCTCACTTCGGGCCAAAACTGTTAAAGCCATGGACTGGTCACATTTTTTCTGCCTTCTCCAGCCCAATGTCATATTGCAGAAGAAGAGAAGGGAGGGCCTCTTTAATAACTTAAATGTTACAATAGATCTAAGGCTGGCAGACTGTCTGGGACCTTGCCTAGACCCTATAAAATGAGTGGCAACTTTGGGGTGGCAGGAAGCCAGTTTTATTTTATGTGCTATCTAGCTTGAAATAACTTGGCTAGGAATCCTAAAGTACCCCACTTTGTAAATCATTTCAGATAATCATGCAAGTTTAAGTTTAACCAGGAATACCATTATATTTTGGCAACTTGTAATTTCCAGGTGCAGCTGATAATCACAATATCTCTGCCAGATGGATATAAACATGGCAAGACGTTTGATAATGTTGTTGCCCATTCCATCTTCCAGTAGAACAGGAATAGCAGTCACTCAGGACTTGGTGTAAGACATTGCAAAAAGAACACTAACTGTAAGGTTTACAAATGCCCTAATACATTCTTAAGTCTGATAAACTGGACCCCGTCACTGCCGAAAGCCTTTTATTATCTGTACCAGGTGTTATATTAATAGGAAAAGTTAGATTTGAAAATTGAGCTGATGGTTACTTGTTGGCAATGTAGGATTGGTTTTTACTCTTTTTATTTGGAAGGCATTTGAACAAGTTGAAATCTCTCTTGATTACTAAAAGAACAGTGGTGTCTAACCAGGTATGGGGTAGCAGATGGAGTTGTGTGGGCAAATCCTAGAAACAAATAATCAGAATCTGTGGTTAACACAATTGTATCAGTTAATGTTGCTACTAAGGCTCTAAGATATACAACAGGCATGATGTATTCCCAAATATATTTAAAGGGACAGTGCATGATAGTACATGGCCTGGTGGTTACCATCACAAAAAGACTTATTAATCCAATGACAATCACTCTGCATATGATTCACATGTGAGTATTTTTATTTAAATTAATCTTTCTTATAGTGGCTGATTTGGACTTCTATTTAGATTAAATCTTATACAAATGTACAAAGTAGTTCCCAGGCTTTTATTATGACATACACCCAGATATTCTGGATGACATATTGCTCCTAATCCTTGAAAATGCTCTAAAGTTAAAGAGAACTTTACTTTATAATACAACCTCAACTCTGCTTAAAAAGCCTGGTTTATAGTCACTTGGTGGGGCAGTAGAGAGCTTCAGCTTTGCTGAAAAACAAAGGAAAAGCACTGTTGTAGCTTTTCATCGTTCACTCATTAGGACAGACTTCAATTTTATAGTTCAATCTTAAAATAGCTGATGGTGCAACTTTTAGCACATTCAAGATTGTTCATCAAGTGCCATGCAACAACATGTAACATTAGAGACAATGCCCTGGGCTTTATAAGTTTGGCCTTAAGCTAATTTAAGATTACCTGCCAGATCTGCAATGTAGTTCACTTATGCTTATGCTTATCGAAGATCTGTATATTCATTTGGGGGACTTGTCCTCAGCAAGCTAAAACAACAAAATGAGACATTCAGCTTACTTGAATGAAACAAAGACCTGGTGCATTCCTTATGGCAACACCTTGACCAATTATAATTGACTTATCAACCAAGCAGCATACTTTACTCATACAGTATAAATTATTGCCACTTGAAATCTGGCATTGCTGCATCTGTACTGATGACTGCAATAAATGATTTAATTACTTCACCCAATCAAAAAAAAGAGTACATTTGTTGATCATGCTACAAATGCCCTTTAAATTACCTGTCCCTACCTTTCCCTTGTTAACGTTCATATCACTCCTCAAACTCACTTAGCTCTCAGCAACACCCTTGGCAGCTTCAGCAGCTCTCCATTTATCTATTCCCCTATTACCTCTGTTCACCTAATACCAATACCTATCATTGCTCATGCAAACATTTGTTTTTTGACTGTTGTGGAAGAGTATATTAAATTCAAGAAGAACAGGTGGCTGGACAGAGCCTGCCACAAATAGTCTAGTTCAGTGAAGAATGCCTTGGAGGTAAGATATGTATCTGGGTCCCTCTCAGTGTGAATTATATTTGGAACCAAGTTAACACCAAATCAAAATCCCTAATAAATACTTCCTGCCTACCTGGATGCAATGATTAAATCCACAATATCTCTTTCAAAGAATAACAAATATGTAATGTTATTTTGTTGCCATGTTTATGTTTCCATTGCACTATGTCATTTTACCAAGTGGGTTGTCTTACTTACTTAATTAGATATAAACATTTTAATTATTGAAATTTGACTATTATTCACTATTGAGCGTGAAAGCTGAACCAAAGGACAATATTTTTCTGTGAAACACAATTACTGCCAGTGTCAATATCAGCCCTCAAAATTATGTAACCCTGAAAGAACAGATTGCAGGAACATTCCACCTTGTAGGTTGTTGGAGATTACTACCAAATGTCACATATTATCAAAATAAAAAATAGTTCTACAAATTCCCTAACTGACATAGCTAAATTTGTTTAAATGGTATGCTCAAGAGGATAGCTGCAAATGGAAAGTTTTGCATAGAAACCAAGTGTAGCAAAATAACTGTTAAACCAAATGTTGTTTTCATCTGGATTCATAATGGTGAATGAGCCACTGAGCTATTATTTCCTTCTTCATCCCTGTCTATTCTGGACCTTATCTTCACACTTCCCTCCCAGGGAACCCCTTTAGCAGGTTGCCACGTTTACCTGGACAGCGTTATCATCACTACCAGGCATATCCTGATGGAAGCGAGATCCTGGCATGTAAAAAAGTAGTCATTCATTGGTGTCTACTGGCCACTTCATGAATTAATTGGCTTCCTACCGCTGGTTATCCTTCCAACTTCTAGAAAAACCCCTGATGCCATGTCTGTCCTGAGGTTCCTCCAGTGTCATAATGAGGCCACCCACAAACTGGAGGAGTAGCACCTCATATTCTGCCTCGGGAGCCCACAGCCTAAATGTGGACTTTACCAGTTTCTAAATCTCCCCATCCCCAGCTTCATCCCATGACCTCCCTCTCATCCCTGCCTCCTTGACCTAATACAACCTGTCCATCTTCTCTCCCACCTATCCGGCCCGTCAATCCCACCA
Source organism: Stegostoma tigrinum (assembly GCF_030684315.1). Classification (NCBI taxonomy): domain Eukaryota; kingdom Metazoa; phylum Chordata; class Chondrichthyes; order Orectolobiformes; family Stegostomatidae; genus Stegostoma; species Stegostoma tigrinum. The sequence goes on along the minus strand of NC_081360.1, from coordinate 34,402,836 downwards.
CTCCCTAGCTGCACTCACCTATCATCATCCCAATACCTTTCCCAGCCTCAACCCTCCTGTCTTTATATTTTTCCCGGCTCCCTACCCCCTCCCCATTTTATGAAGAAGGGTCTCAACTCGAAGCATCAACTTTCCTGCTGCTCTGATGCTGCCTGTCCTGCTGTGTTCCTACGGCTCCACACTGTGTTATATCTGCTGGAGAAAGAGTTGGGTTTCCTGCCAATGCCATCTGCTACCATTTTATGAGGCCTGTAGCCTCCCAGCCCATCTACAGAGGCTGGGAAAGAAAACAACCTGATGTTTGCCTGTGTGAGGGAACCTGGAAGAAGGGTCACATTTGGTGACCTGCCCTCCTTCATGCTTGGAACTCAAAAGTTAGTTTGCTGGTACAGCAAGTAATTAGCGAGGTAAATGGAATATTGGTTTCTATCAAGGTTGATGGATTATCAGAGTGAGAGATTTTCTACTAAGTTTTCCTGAGGCCACACTGAGAGGCGTATGATAATTTTTTTTTATCTGTCTAGTGGAAGAGTGATTATACCTGCATTGGAGAAAGTATTGAGAAGGTTTGGAAGGCTTATTGCTGAGCTAAAGAGTTATCTTGTGAGGAAAGGTTGAAAAGTTTGGGCCAGTACTCATTAGAGTTGAAACAAATGGGATGTGGTCTTATTAAAACACATGAGATACTGAGGGGAAGTCGTTAAATAGATACTCACAAAGTAGCTGGAGGTTTACAAACCAGAATGAAACCCTACAAGCCAAATCAGGTTCCAAGGCCAGCTGGGCAGCTGGTGGGACCCTGGAGGCAATTTTACCAGTGGCTGCCTCTTTGATGCTCAGACTGTCTTAATTGAGAATGACAATGCTCCTCTTAGAGCTGCTGGCCTAACCAGAAGGTTGGCAGCTCAGTACCTCAGCAGGGTCACCATCAAAGCTGGCCACTGCTGTGGCTACAGGAAAGACGAGAAGGGACCTCTACTCTCATGTGCTCCTGAATGCTATTTAAAGATAATTTTTTTTTCAGTTGCTGACTGAAGAAATCAGGCCCTTGCACTTGAAAGGTGAACCTTCTGGTAGCTATTTTGGAGACAATGGAGAGGATGGCCATTGTCAATGGAGGGTTCAATCAGTGGCCTGAAAGAAAGGCCCCACTCTCACACCTGCCTCCATTATCAGGTTGCCATGATTTACTTGGGCTGCCTCACCATGGGACGTAGCTTGATGCAAGTAAAGTCCTGGTTGGTTAAGTAGCGAGTGCTTACTGACCACTTGATTGAATAAGTGGTTGCCGTCTTCCGGGTGGTGGGCACCACTTCATTGCTGATCCCACGCAGAAAATAGTGGAGCCCATTTAAGATGGAGGTGAGGAGACTTTACTTCCCCCAGAGGGGCCTTAAATCTTTTCAACTCTCTACTCAGAAAGTTATAGCAGCTGAGTCATTGAATATATTCGAGACTTAGACAGGCAGACTCTGGAAAAGCAGGAATGGCATTAGGTTATAGGGAATAGGCAAGGATATAGACCTGAGCTCAAGGCTGAATCAGCCTATTTTATTGAATGGTGAAGAAGGTGAGAAGGGCTAACCTATTGCCGCTCCTATCTCTGATGTCCTTGGTTTTGGTCATAACAGAAATTAATGCATGAAATAAATTCAGTAAGACAATCTTATGCAGTTATCAAAGTCAATTGCTTTCCTTTCAAAGGTTATGAACAGCCATCATTTCATGGCCCACCTTTCATCAGGAATTGCACACTTATGTTTTAATTGTGATCTCCCAGTATAAACACGGAATAATCTGACAGCAGACAGCAACAGTGTGGGCTTGCAATTAGTCACAGGCTCATTTCAGGCACAGCCACAGGGAAATCCTCCTTGTACCTTTGATATGAAGGTTATAAAATTTCATTCTGTGGGTATGATTGACAATTTGTCTGCCCACAGGATTATTATTACACAGGAGAGCAAACAAGACTTTCAGGTAACTACAGCATAGAATGTTAACAGAAATAATTTGAACAGTTTTGCCTTTAAGTACAGACCTCGGTGTCTGTGTCCAACAATTCTTGCAAAGACAAATAATTTAAAGCAATTACGATTGACTTTAACATTAGTTTTCTAATTTCCTTTTCAATTTGGTTATTGGCATTTAAACAGTTTTTTTTGCGCTGTAATTTATCCTGCAGCAGACAATGTTGTAGAAATGACTGTCCCTGATGAGTTACTGACCCTTACTATGCGTGGGAGATTAATTAAGGTATACCAACAAAGTGACATAATTACTGAGGCACCATTGCTGGAATGGTGCATTCAGCTCCTCAACCCTGGTAGACACATATGCTACATTAACCTTATCATGCAGTTGCTGACGTTCAAGCTGTCAGCAGTGAAAGTTCCATGAGGTTAGTGAAGTGATTTGGCTACAATCGCCGGTCTTACCATTCCCCATCACTCTAGAGATGCATTTTACACTACTTAGCTGCAAACTGCAAGCTCTTCTTACGAAGTTCAAATCCACCTCTTGCTACTAGTTACCAGCCCTACAGTTTTGAGGGGATGTTGTTGGCAAAATTCTGTGATTGTGACTTTAAACTGATCAAGTGTAAGACGGTACATAATTGCACAATTTTAGTTGTTTTTGTGCTGCCATTGGCTCTTCAGAATTTGCTATTTGAGGCCAATAGGTTGAATTTTGTAACACTGGGAACTGAGACAAAGCTTGGGGGATTTAAGTACATAAAATTCGTAGACAAAGTCATTGTGGAGACAATGTCCCATCTTCCCATTGAGGATGCTGTTCATCGTGTGCCTGAATAGGATGGAATTTGAATAGACCTAGCAACTCAAACTGGGCACCCCTGAGCTGTGCTGAGTCATTAGCAGTGACAAAATTGTATTCACCCACAATCTGTAACATCATGCCCCAGCAAATTCATCAATCTGCCATTCCCACCAAGTTAGGAAATCAAACCTGGTTCAATGAAGAGACAGGAGAGCATGCCAAGAACACCTTTAGGCATACCTTGAAGTGAAGTGTCTGGAGGGCAAGGCTTCATAAATTTTCCGTCCTCAATAATAGAAGAGCCTGGCATAAAAGTAAAAAAGCCAAGGCTGAAGCATTTACAACCAACTCTGTCAGAAATGTTGAGGGTTGATTCACTTGGCCTCTTCCTGAGGTTCTCAGCATCGTAGATCTCATACTTTAACCAGTTCAATAAAGTCGTCATGATATCAAGAAATGCTAAGGCACTTGATACCATAAAGGACATGAGAACTGAAGACTCGGGACCCAGAATTAGCCCAGCTGATTCAGTACAACCATAACACTGGAATCTACCTGTAAAGTGGGAAACTGTCCAGGTATGTCCTGTCCACAAAATGCAGAACAAGTTCAACCTGTGGCCAATTACCATCCCATGCATCTACTCTTGACCATTGATAAGGTGATGGAAAGGCTTGGCGACAGTGCTGTCAAGGAGTACTTACTCTGAAGTAACCTGTTCACTGGTGCTGTGCTTGGATTCTTCCAGGGACACTCAGTTCCTGACTTCATTTCAACTTTGACCCAGACATAGACATAGGAGCTGAAATCCATAAGTGAGGTGAGAGTGGCTGTCCTCGATATTGCCACAGCATTTGATCAACATCAAAGGGCATTGGAAAAGTGAAGTCAATGGAAATTGGAGAAAATTCTTGGCTAGTTGAAGTCATTTAAGGAACAAAGGAAAAAACGTTATGGTTTGTTAGAGATCAATCAGTCCCGGGACACCTCTGCAGGAGTTCCTTAGGTTTGTGTCCTAGGCCTAAACTATCTTCAGTTGCATTATCAATAACCTCACTTCTATCATAAGGTCAGAGCAGGGTTGTTTCCTATTAATAACACAATATTCAGTGACTCTTGTGTCCCCAAATATTAAAGCGGCCCCTGCGTATATGCAACAAGACCAATGACCAAGCATGGTTTTTTATGTGGCAAATAATATTTACGCTACACAAGTAGCAGGGAGTGACTTCCTCCAATCACATAGAATCCAACCAACTCCCACTGACATTCAATGGTATTGTCGTCATGAATTTCCCACTATCAATATCCTGATGGGGAGGTGGAGTACAGTGGTCAGTGCATGTGTAATCATTGCTCATAAACCGAACTAGACTGCTCTTATGAATACTTTGGCTACCAGGGCAGGTGTTGGCTCGGAACCTGCAAAAAGCATCTCCTCTCCTGACTTCCAAATACCTGCCCACTATTGTATATCCATTTGAAATAGTTATTACTGAAGAGTGCAGTGACGGAATTCATTACAATGGTGTCACAATCTCTTGAAAGGGGATTAGTTTCAAATTTGGAAAGATTGAGATCTAACATCAGTATGTCCTCAAATTCTTTGGAACATTGTACATCATAACAAGGTAATCTTTGAGTAACCGCTGTGTAAACTCTGAGGGGAATCTTATAGGCCTGAGTTGCATGGGTGACGGAGAGATATGTGATAGAATCAGGCAAGGCACCCAGTGAGGCCCACCTCGATGTTGAGTTCATCTTGTACCATCTTTAATGCTCTTCACAAGTGATATGGTGAGATTCGCATTAGGCAGTAGCAGGATGCCAGCTGACAGGAATTCATCCTTGTTAGAACACTTTTTTAATGCCACAACTCATCTCATACTATAGAGATCTGGTCCCAATTGCCAGCACTGATCCAAATCCCTCTAAACCCTTTCTATTCATGTACCTATCCAGATGCCTTTTAAATGTTGTAATCATACCAGTCTCCACCACTTCCTCTGGCAGCTCATTCCATACATGCGCCAGCCTCTGCGTGAAGTTGTCCCTTAGGTCCCTTTTTATATCATTCCCCTCTAGTATTAGGCTCCCCCACCTCTGGGGAAAGGACTTTACCTCGATATCCTAAATAAATCTAGTTCTATTTGCCATCATTTGGTCCGTTTCCATCTAAACCCTTCCTGTTCGTAGACCCTCACTATTGCCTTTTAAAGGTTCTAATTTATTATGCCAGCCTCCACCATTTCTTCTGGCAGATCATTCCATACACGCACCACACTCTACAGGAAAAAAGTGCCCTTTCTCAATTTAATCTCATGTCATTTAGTTTTGAACGCCCCACTCTGGGGAACAGATCTTATCTATTTACGCTATCCATGCCCTTCATGATTTTATAAACATCCATAACTGAGAGAACAGAGGAAGTTGATTTTCTTCTTTCCGCATTCCTGACCAGTTCTCTGCACCCTGGAAATGGCACTGAACCAGGGGACCAGGGTGGCTGCAGGCTCTGGATGAGAATGTCTCTCCTCTGGGCCATTCCAGGTCCCTGTTAGAGAAATGTAATCTCATCTTTCCTTTCTCTGACATGTTTCGATTCTGTCTACCAATGAGTAGGACAGCTTTGAGATGCCACTTCTTGACCAGATGCACAATGGGCCTTTAGAGGCCGCATAGGAACAAGGGATGCTGGTGTTTTGGCAGATATCCGCTGAGTGAAGAGTTGTCCTGGGAAGAGCGTATGGTAGGATAGAACATACATTGAACATCAGCGATGCGGGCAGAATAGGTAACAAATGTGTCAAGGTTTGGAAAGATAAGGCAAGTAAATCTGTTAGACCTCCTGGCTAAAATATTCCAAAACCTCAGTGCGATTTGGAGTTAGCCAAAAAAAAGTAAGATTCTGCCCCATATCTTGTAAACTACTGGAGACCCTTCGAGTTAGATCAGAAAAGGGTTTTCATCTACCACGCTAGAGTAAGCCGCCCTGTAATTCCCTATGCTTTTGAGAATGGCAGCAACACCCTTCCACATGAGCCTTGTAAATGGTGGTCAGGCATTGAGGAGATAGGTAGGAGCAAATTAGTGCAGATGCGGGAATCTGAACGGAAACCAAAAAATAAGATGCTGGAGACCATAACTGGTCAGGCAGCATCCATGGAGAGAAAGCAAGCCAATGTTTCGAGTCTAGTTAACTCGGAGTCACCTAGACTCCAAGTTAGCTTGCTTTCTCTCTCCGGATGCTGCCTGACTTGTTATGATTGTCAGAATTTTTTTTGTTCTTAACTGAGGAGACAGCGTTGAGTTACTTGGCTTTGAAATCCTAGCCTCTGACCTACGCTTGTAGCCACATTATTTATATCTTGATACCGTTCAGCATCTAGTCAATAGTAACCCCCAGGATGTTTTTAGTGGACTCTCAAGTGAAACTCCATTGTCCGTTCTATAACTCTGTTAATATCCAGGCCATAGAATTGGAACAAATGCTCCTAAAAGGAAGATGGCTGAAATGGCACAGGAATGTAACTTGTAGTTGCCCGGGAATGATAATGATCTAACAGGCCATTCAGAGCTAGCATTCATTCCAAACCAGGTGTAATCCTAATTCCGCATGGCCATCCTGGCTCATGACGCTGTACTTTTTCCATCATTCACCGATCTAAATTGTTATTAATTATTAGTGCTGTCTTTTGATCATGCACTAACTCTAGTGGTGATTTTTTCAGCCTCACAACATTTTGCGCAAAAATATTTCTCCTGCTAACTGTCCTAAAAGTCTTAGGCTTAGTGTTTCATCTCCCCTCATTCTGGACCAGTCAATCACTGGAAATACTGGACTGCAGTTTTCTCAGCTGAGCCATGGATTTGAGGGAAGAAGATTGAGAGAGAAAGTTATACCAGCATGTTTGGAATTAAAAGTTCAGGTGAACACGAAAATAGAGAGGAAAAAGGGATGAATAATGGAAAAAGTAAATAATTTAATTGAAATAAATTAGAGCTGTTACAGATCAGTAATTCACTGTAGCAATGGTCTACTTCATCTGCCTCAAAGTCCACCACATTTTCTTTTTATTAGCATTTTTTCAAAGCAGCTTCACTTTTAATGAATGATTCATGATCACATCCATATTAATTTCCTTCTGGGTTTTTCTGTTCCTTCAATGAGTCCACAGTGAGGTGGTAGCATTTGGCTATTCACTGGCGGTGTGAAACCTTGCTGCTAATGGTTTGTTTTGGTGAATCATTGACATGCAGCATACAAATTTCCGAATGCTGGCCAATGCTTCTCTATCACCAGTGAGCATTTGGACAATTGACACCTGCTTGAATCTAAGGCTTTCGCAAATATAGAAAGAATTCAAGTTTGTTGATAAAAATGAGCATGATTAGCTTTTACTGCTCATGATAATTATGAGTGATTTGAAATGTAACAGCCTTGATCTCTGTTTCTGTGGTTATTTCATTGGCATTTCCATCAAAGACTACTTCTACTTTATTTCACAAATGAAGATGCTAACAGAGCTCAAATTGGCATTTTATAAGCTCCTTGAAACAATGCATTCAGAAGGGATTATCCAAAGTCCAAAATCCAATTTACCCTTAGTCCTTTTTACTGTCACTGCTTCGTTGTGATTCCTTCATGTTACTGTTGCTTCAGTGCACAAATTAGGATACTAAGGAATACAATTTAGCATTTTGTTTGAATTTCATCAAATGCATTTTGAAAGATTAATCAAAGTCCTTACAACTTTAGCTTGTTGAAGTATTTCAAATTACGCTTCTTTCATTTTTCTGAAAGAAATTTTTTTTGCGGAGTCAATTTGTAATCAAGTCATCTCCTTCAAAAGTTATTTGAAGTCAGTCATATTTTGAACGTTGATTTAATCTATAAACAAAAAAAAATCAATGGAACTGACCTCCGAATCCAACACATCATCCTCTAGCATTTCTACCATCTACAATCAGATCCCACCACCAAAAACGTATTTCCCTCCCCACCCCTGTCCACTTTCTGCAGGGACCATTCATTCTGCGACTCGTTCGTCAGCTCCCAACCAGCTTCTCCACCACAACCAGTATCTTTTCCTGCAGCTACAAGAGGTACAACACTTGCCCCTCCACCTCCCCCTCACCTCCGTCCAAGGCCCCAAAACAATCTTTCCAGATCCAGCTGAGATTCACCTGCACTTTATCCAACCTGATCTATTGTATCTGTTGCTCCTGATGTAGTCTCCCTGATATCTCGAGGAGGCTACAAATGCAGACTCAGGGATCGGTTCACGGATCGTCTGCACTCTGCACACAACAACCAACCTAACCTTCCAGTTGCCATCTATTTTAATTCCTCCTCCCACCCCACTGGTGACATGTCCATCCTTAGCCACCTCCGCTGTCAGAGTGAGGCCAATTGTAAACTGAAGGAACAATGCTTGATATTTCGCCTTGGAAGCTTACAGCCCAATGGCCTCACTACTGGCTTCACCAGCTTCAACATTCCTCCACCCCCAGCATTATCTCATGTCCAGCCCTCCCCCCACTCCTTGCCCCTGACCTGACCTAACCTGCCCATCTTATTTCTCACCTATCTGCTCCACCCTTCCCACTAACCAATCACAATAACCTTGTACCTACATCCACCTATCACCACCTCTCCAACCATCCCCCCAGACCCCAATCTCTCTCTACTTACTTCTGGGCTCCCGGCCCCCTCCCCAGTCCAGACAAACGGATTTAGCTCAAAACACTGATTTACCTGCTCCTCAGATGCTGTCTGTCCTATTGTGCTTTTCCAGCTCCATATCTACTAACTCCAACTTCCAGCATGTGCAGTCCTTACCATCTCCATGAAAATAGAGGGTGCAGATTTAAGTGTAAGCCAGTAAGTCAGACAAGAATTGGACCATTACAGGATATATTTCTGTGTACAAAGGGCAATTTCCACCTGGAGGTTGGCTGAGTGCAGTTGAAGCTAGGACATTCCATCCATTTAATAAACTACTGGACGCCGTAATTGATAAATTGTTCACTGAAAGGCTATCTTGATCTCAACTCTAGGCTGTAAGTCAATTCTCTCAGCTATTCTGGCCTAAACAGCAAGCTTTAGCATCTTATGGATGTTTGAGTTTGTTGCAAAAATCAAAGTAGTGATTTGAACCCCAAGACAGTATTTGCTTAACAAATGTGAGGCTTTTGTTTTCCTATTTAATTGACATTACACTGTACGGAAAGTGAAAGCAATAATGAAACCTGGGCATGTGGTGCACCACTTACTTCATAGCAGTCAATAATAATCCTATTATACAGTGATTTCACACTGGTCTTAAAGCTGTGATCATAATTTTAATCGTATTGTATCACTGCTGTTAGTTTTAGTCAGCTTTAGGCAACAATTAAATATTAACAGCAAACAGTTTTTACCAAGTCATTTCAAACAAAAATAAGAGTATGGAAAGGAGAAAAGTGTTAGATGAAAGTGTGAGTAGAGATATAACGATGAACAATTAGCAGAGCTACTGCAAGTGTGTAGCTACATCATTTATCATCACATTTTCTTTACCAAAAATTGTCACTAACAGTTTTATGATTAATTTGTTTCAAATATTTGGAATTATCACATCATGCTCTGTTAATTAACTCATTAATTGTTGCTTTCACACTTTTAGACACTTTCATGATGAGGGCTTCAAAATATTGGACACCTTAATTATGAAGACATGATACAATTCAGAGAATCTTTGACATATTGTATAGGTAAGTTATGAAGGAGTAAAATTTCTTCTTTTTTATGAACTTTAGGTTTCTTTGTAAATTCGTTCAGGAGGTGACGAACTTTGATATCTTGGCCAACATTTATTATCCATCCCTAAAAGCCTGTAAGAAATCAATGGTGAATCTTTTGTTAAGAGAGTCTGATACATCTAAAATAAAATAGCACAAGCGCAACCTTTTGCTTCTGACGTTTACACACACGTGTAGCATTGACAAAAATAAAATAGCTGATAAGACTCCTCTGTCCTCCAATTTTAACTCCAGGTCAGCTTTAGTTGGGTTGCCAGTGCAGTGGATGCAAAACTCAATCATTATTCCAGAACAAATATCTCCAGTGTATTTTTAATTACTGGGCCTCTCCAGAATATCACCAGCCAGTTTCCAGTACTATTTGTTACTCACAGGGAAACCTGCTGAATGCTGGCACCCAAGTCAAAGTAGTGTTCACGGATACTCTGCGATTTCCACTAATCCCCTGTTCCCATCATGGCAGTGGGAGTGAATTAAAATCAGCACTAAAGACTTTGACAATTTCTGGCCATAATTGAAAAAATGTTTGAAAAAAAAGAGTTGTATTTATACATTGAATAATAATAAGTACTGTTAGAGACTCTGAGAAGAAAGCAATGCAAGTGTTCCAGTATATTGAAATTATTTCACCAATAACCAATAACGACAACCAGTTGATGATCCTAGGGGTCTGGTTAGCTTGGTTGGCTGAACAACTGGTTTGCGAGTTAGAGTGATATCAACAGCTCAGCTTCAATTCCCATACAGTGGCTGTTACCATGAAGGTCTCTCCTTTTTCTCCACCTCGTCTCTCGCCTCCAACACAGTCACTTTCAGATTAACTCACCACCAGCATCTCTGTCTAACTTGACAGCAGCCCCAGGGACCCCTGATACTATGGTCACTTCACATTCCATGTTTATGAAACTGGTCCTAAAGAGTTTTTAAAGATCTCCCTGCACACAAGTAAAACAGAATCAGATTAGGGCGGTAAAATTGTATCAGAGATAATAGGAACTGCAGATGCTGGCGAATCCAAGATAACAAGGTATGGAGCTGGATGAACACAGTGGGCCAAGCAGCATCTTCGGAGCAGGGAGGCTGATGTTTCGGGCCTAGACCCTTCATCAGAAATGGGGGAGGGGAAAAGCGTTCTGAAATAAATAGGGAGAGAGGGGGAGGCGGATTGAAGATGGATAGAGGAGAAGATAGGTGGAGAGGAGACAGACAAGTTAAAGAGGTGGGGATGGAGCCAGTAGAGGTGACCGTAGGGAGGAGATAGGTCAGTCCAGGGAGGATGGGCACGTCAAGGGGGTGAGATGACTTTAGTAGGTAGGAAATGGGGTTGTGGCTTGAGGTGGGAAGAGGGGATAGGTGAGAGGAAGAACTGGTTAGGGAGGCGGGGACGAGTTGGGCTGGTTTTGGGATGCGGTAGGGGGAGGGGAAATTTTAAAGCTTGTGAAACCCACATTGATAACATTGGGCTGCCTGTCTCCTCTCCACCTATCTTTTCCTATATCCATCTTCGATCTGCTTCCTCCTCTCTCCCTATTTATTTTAGAACCCTCCCCCCGACTCCCAATTTCTGATGAAGGGTCTAGGCCTGAAACTTCTGCTTTCCTGCTCCTGCTTGGCCTGCTATGTTCATCCAGCTCTACACTTTGTTATCTCAGAATTGGGTGCCACGGTGGCTCAGTGTTTAGCATTGTTGCCTCACAGCACCAGGGACCCGGGTTCGATCCCAACCTCGGTGACTGTCTGTGTGGAGTTTGCACCTTCTCTGTGTGGATTTCCTGCAGGTGCTCCAGTTTCCTCCCACAGTCCAAAGATGAGCAGCTAGGTGGATTGGCCATGCTAAATTGCCCATAATGCCTAGGGATGTTTGGGTTAGACATGAGGAAATTAGGGGAATGGGTCTGAGTGTGATCCTCTTTGGAGAGGTGGTGTGGACTTGTTGGGCTGAATGACCTGTTTCCATACTGTAAGGATTCGATGAAATGCTCAGTGTGGTCACAGTGATAACCTAAGAGGCATATCAAAATACATATGTGATATGTGGCAAAAATATTTGTTCAATAGGCCCAGTTTTTCTCTCCATCACAGTCATTAACAGTGCCATCTACCTGAAAGCTGTTTCCTGGGAGACAACAATTGGTGCCAGTGCTGTGGGCCCTCTCCACTTGCTGAGTTGAAACTGGAGTTACAAGCTGCCCTGTGAAGCAGTTTCCCTTCCATAATGTGACCAGCTGGATGCTAAAGCCACTTCCAAATGTAAAAGTTAAAACAGTGGAGTGGATGCCTCAACATGTTATTGGTCCTATCCCTCTCGCTTGTGTGAAATGCAAGAACGAGAAAACCCTCTCTTCACCCTCCAGCTTTGAGAGCACCTCCACCACAATTATTTTGACAGCAAGCCTGAACAATGGCGACAAATTGTTCAGTTCCAAGAAAATTACTGTCAGGTAATTGTTAGCTGCATAGTGCAAACATCTAACTTAGGGATCCAGACCCCGATCGTAAAAGTCAACCAAGCTTGATGTAAGTTCTTCAGAAAAAAAAACTAGTTTTGCAAGAGAGAAAGGGAAGAATGTCAATGACTGTGTTGTGGTAGCATGCATTATTTCATAGCAGCAGGAACGAGGAAGCAACAAGATGTGTGTATAAGGTTCACGTGAATCACAGCTCGTGAAGTTGAGGTAGTGCATCAGACAGAGCTGTGGGTCCTGAAACTTGAGACTGCTGATGGGTGATAGTGGTTGTGACCTACTGAACGATTGGAGAGGTTGGTGATAGAGAATGGATAGGAGATGTCTAGTGATGTTGCATTCGCAGATATCATCCACCTAGTTGAGCTCTTTGAACCTATTATGACCGTGCTGTCATATTCTCAGCACCAGCTCCTATTCCCTTCTGACGATGATCCATGAAGGCCTCTAAACTACCATGGAAACATTTCCTCCCTCCTCCTGCCAACTTCCAATGATAAAGCCTCTAGCACTATCCTGATTGTGAGGCCCTTCTCTCTTCCCTGATGCTCCATTCGTGCAGTCCCTACTTACAGCCAACGTCAACACAGGCAGTCGGCAGCAGCTCCATTTGATGACTGCAACTTTCCTTAAACTGAAACAGTCAAGTTGCGCCACATTAGGCCAATGCATTGAAACGTATGAAATAGGTGCATGAGTAGGCATTTGGTCCTTCAAGCCTGCTCCACCATTCAATATGATCATGCAATTTCAGTATCCCATTCCCACCCTCTCCCCATACCCCTTGATTCCTTTCACTGCAAGGGCTACATCCAGCTCCCTCTTGATTATCTCTAATGAACTGGTCCCATTAGCTTCCTGTGGTAGAGAATTCCACGGGTTCACAACTCTTGAGTGAATAAATTCTTCCTCATCGCAGTCCTGAATGACTTACTCCTTTTTCTTAAACTGTGACCCCTTGTTCCAGACTGCCCCAACATTGGGAATATTCTTCCCTGCATCTAGCCTGTTCAATTCCAATGGGATTTTATATGTTTCAGAAAGTCCACCTCATTCTTTTAAGTTCCAGCGAATACAAGCCCAGATGATCCAGTATTTCCTTGTATGTCAGCGATAGTAAGAACTGCAGATATTAGAGTCAGAGATCTCACAGTATGGAGCTGGAGGAACACAACAGGCCAGGCAGCATCAGAGGAGCAAGACAGTTGAAGAAGGGTTTCCTCTGCTGCCTGGCCTACAGTGCTTTTCCAGCTCCACTCTGTGTTCTCCTTGTATGTCAGTCCTGCCATTCTGGGAATCATCTGGTGAACTTTCGCTATACTCCTTCAATAGCAAGAATGTCCTTCCTCAGACTCGGAGACCAAAACTACACACAATGCTCAAGGTGTGGCCTCACCAAAGCCCTGTATACCTGCAGCAAGACATCCTCACTCTGCTACTCAAATCCTCTCACTAGAAGACTAGCATGCCACTAGCTTTCCTCACTGCTTGCTGCACCCGTATGTCAACCTATAGTGACAAGATGTCACGACACCCAGGTCTCGTTGCACCTCACCTTTTCCTAAACTGCCACCATTCAAGTAATAGTCTGTCTTCCTGTTTTTGCGACTCAAGTGGATAATCTCACATCTATCCACATCATATTGCATTTGCCAAATATTTGTCTGTCCAAGTCACCCTGCAGCCTCTTAGCATCCACCTCACAGCACACACTGCCACCCAGCTCAGTACCATCTTCAGATTTGAAGAGATTGTATTCAATCCCTTCCTTAAACATTAATGTGCATTGTGAGCAACTGAGGTCCCAGCATTGAACCCTGCAGTATCCCACTTGTCACTGCCAGCCACCCTGAAAAGATCCCATTGATTCCAACTCTCTGCTTCTTGTCTGCCAAACAGTTCTCTATCCATGTCAATACATTACCTCTGATACTATAAGCATTAATTTTCCTTAATCTCTTGTGTACAATCTTGTCAAAAGCCTTTTGACAGTCTATACACACATCTACTTATTTACCATCGTCTACTCTAATGGTCACATCCTCAAAAAATTCCAGAAGATTTGTAAAGAATGATTTCCCTTTTGTGAATCCATGCTGACTAGGACCAATTCTGTCACCACATTCCAAATGCTCAGTCATTACATTCTTAATGATTGAATTTAGTATTTTCCCCACCAGTAATGTCAGGCTAAATGATCAATAATTCCCATTTTCTTTGCCTGTCCTTTTATAAAGAGTGGATTTACATTTTCTATTCTCCAGGCCATTCAAACTCTTCCAGAGCCTGCGGAATGTTGGAAAATGATCACTAATGCATCTGTTATTTCTAAGGCCACCTGCTTAAATACTCTGGGTTGCAGAACATCAGGTCCTGGGGATTTACCCGTTAATTTCTCCGATACCATTTCCTGACTCATAGGCATCTTCTCCATTTCCTCCTTCATACTTGACCCTCTGTTGGCTTGCATTTCCTGAAGATTATTTGTGTCCTCCTTAGCAAAGACAGATTCAAAGTATTTGTTCAACTGATCTGCCATCTTGTTATCCATAATGAGTTCACCAGATTCTAACTACAAGGAATCCACATTTGTCTTCACCATTCATTTTCTCTTCACATATTTATAGAAGATTTTGCGATCAGGTTTATGTTTTCAGCAGTCTTACTTTCATATTCTATCTTCTCTTTCTGAATTAAACCCGTTGTCCTCTTCTGCTGAATTTAAAATTTCTTCCAGTCCTTGGCTTTGCTGCGTTTTCTGGCCAATTTATAAGCCTCCTCTTTGGCTTTAATACTGTTCCTGATTTCCCTTGTTAGCCATGGCTGCACCACCTTCCCTGTTTTACTCTTATGCCAAACAGGGATGGTAGAATTGTTGAAGTTTATCCATGTGTTCTTTAAATATCTGCCATTGACTATCCACTGCCAACCTCTTAAGTATCCTTGTTCAGTTTATCCTAGCCACTGCATGTCATGTACAATCAGAGTTAGCTTTCTTTGAGTTCAGGATCCTAGTTTCAGATTTAATTGTGTCACTCTCCAGGTTAATAAAAAAATTCTACCATATTATGATCACTCTTTCCCAAAGGATCTCACACCACAATGTTGCTAATTAACTTCTGTCATTACACAATGCACAGTCTAGAATGGCTTGCTGTCTAGTTGATTCCTTGGCATATTTTTCAAGGAAGCCATCCCTAATACATGCCAGGATATCTTCCTCCGGCACATTCCTACCAGTTTGGTTAGCCCAATCAATATGTAGTTTGAAGTCACCGATAATAACTCTATACCCTTACTGCAAACATTTCTAATTTCCTGTTTGATACAGTCCTCAAAATCACAACTACTGTTTGGTAGTTTGTACACAACTCCCACTAATGTCTTTTTCCATTTGGTGTTTCACAGCTCCACCCATACTGATTCCACATCATTCAGGCTGATGTCCTCCCTTACTATTGTGCTAATCTCCTCCTTAACAACCAACACTACTCCACCTTTCTTTTCTGTCTGTCTTTTCTGAAAATTAAATGACCATGGACGTTGAGTTCCCATTCTTTCGTCACCCTGGAGCCAGGCCTATATGATCCCAACTAAATCATCTGATCTTCATCCCATTTTTTACCTATACAATTGGTGCCTACATTCATCACGACTGCTGTCTGTTCACCCTCCCCTCCCCAGAATGCCCTGCAGCCACTCCAAGACATCCTTGGCCCTTGCACCAGGGAGGCAATGTTCCATCGTGGAGTCTTGTTTGAAATTGAATCCCCTATCCCAATAGCTCTGCCACTCGTTCTCCAGCCCTCTTGTGCAGCAGAGTCAGCCACAGCGCCATGAACCTGACAGCTGCTAACTACCCCTGGTGAGCTTTCTCCTCCCGCAGCATCCAAAACTGCCACCTGTTTCAGAAGGAGATGACTGTAGGGGACCCCTGCACTGCCTTCCTACTTTCCCTCTGTCTACTGGCCACCCATTTCCTAACTTCCTCAGTAATTCCTATCTGTGGTGGGACCAACTTACTGAATGTGCCATCCACTATTGCCTCAGTTTAGTAGTGGAAGCTCCAAGGTGAATCCAGCTGCTTGGATTCCTGTTCAGGGCTCAGCCAACATCAGCATGGCTGCCAGTCAGGAAGCTACACAAAGTTTTTATGCTGATTGCCTCAAGAGAAACAGGCATGGCTTCTGCCATTTGTGACCTTGCACTGAGAAATATGTTTCTGAAAATTCTTTAGTCTGAGCTGTGCTCACACGAGCTTATGTTGAGATTCCGTGGAACAGTCAAATACAGAGATTTAAGAATGGGAACAGGGCTGAAATTAAATACCTTAAAGCTGGGATAATGGGAACTGCAGATGCTGGAGAATCCGAGATGACGTGTGGAGCTGGATGAACACAACAGGCCAAGCAGCATCTCAGGAGCACAAAAGCTGACGTTTCGGGCCTAGACTCTTCATCAGAAAAGTCGAGGCCCGAAATGTCAGCTTTTGTGCTCCTAAGATGCTGCTTGGCCTGCTGTGTTCATCCAGCTCCACGCTATGTTACCTTTAAGCTAGATTGTGAATTGTGACCTGTGTGTATATCTGTTGTTGTGAAGACATGCAGCACTCCAGTTTAATGCTGTTTCTTCATTCCCAGGATTACAGCCAAAGTCGGAGCATCTTCCATGCTGCTGGCTACCTGAATGTATTGTCATCTGCTTGCAGGGAACCAAACAGAATTGTGTTCATCGTATCTGGTACAGCCATCCTTTTTATTCTTGTTGAAGTCTCTTCCAGTTTATCTGTGCACTGAGTGAAAGGAGTGCTGATGATTATTATGGCTGGAAATCTGAACAAGAAGAACTCCCAGAGCAGCCTTATCCTTCTATTGGGCATGATGAGCAAGCTGCCGTCCAAACACCATAAACATCGTGCTTCTCACTTTAATCCTCCTCTGTTTCTGTGGTCACCTATCTTCTTTTCTCTCCATCTTCAGTCCGCCTCCCCCTCCCTCCCTATTTATTCTAGAACCCTCTCCCCATCCCCCTCTCTGATGAAGGGTCTAGACCTAAAACGTCAGCTTTTGTGCTCCTGAGATGCTGCTTGGCCTGCTGTGTTCATCCAGCTTCACACTTTGTTATCTAGCATCCTGGTAAATCTCTTCTGCACCCTATCTAAAGCTTTCACATCTTTCCTATAATGATGTGACCAGAACTGAATACAATATTCCAAGTGTGGTCGAACCAGGGTTTTGTAGAGCTGCAACGTAACCTCATAGCTCAAAAACGCAATTCCCCTGCCAATGAAAGCCAACACACCATATGCCTTCTTTACATCCCTATCAACTTTGATAGCAACTCTGAGGGATCTATGGAGGTGGACTGCATATCCCTCTGTTCCTCCACACTGCCGAGAATCCTGCCATTAACCCGGTATTCCGCATTCAAATTCAACCTTGCAAAATGAATCACTTCACATTTTTCTCGGTTGAATTCCATCTGCCACTTCTTTGCCCAGCTCTGCATCCTGTCAATCACCCTTTGCAACCTACAACAGCCCTCCACACTGTCCACAACTCCACCAGTCTTTGTATCATCAACAAACTTACTAACCCACCCTTCCACTTCCTCACCTAAGTCATTTATAAAAATCCCAAAGAGCAGAGGTACCAGAACAGATCCTGACAGAACACTACTGGTCACGGAGCTCCAGGCTGAATACTTTCCATCTCCTACCACCCTCTGTCTTCCATTGGGCAGCCAGTTTTGTATCCAGACAGGCAGATTTCCCTGAATCCCTTGCCTCCTTGATTTCTGAATGAGCCTACCATGGGGAACCTTATCAAATGACTTGCTAAAATCCATATACACCACATCCACTGCTCTGCCTTCATCAATATGTATTGCGACATCCTCAAAGAATTCAATAAGCCTTATGAGGCATGATCTGCCCCTTACAAAGCCAAGCTGACTATTTCTAATCAAACTGTGCTTTTCCAAATCGTCATAAATACTATCTCTCAGAACCCTCTTCAATAATTTTCTCACTACAGGAGTAAGACTGACCAGTCTGTAAGTCCCAAGATTATCCCTGTTCCCTTTCTTGAACAAGGGAATGACAACCCCCAATCATCTGGTACTATACCCGTGGGCAATGAGAATGCAAAGATCATAGCCAAAGGGGCAGCAATCTCTTCCCTCACTTCCCATAGTAACCTTGGGTATATCCCGTCTGGCCCAGGGGACCTATCTATCCTTACATTTTTCAAAATTTCGAGCACATCCTCCTTCCTAACATCAACCTATTCGAGCATATCTGCTGTTTTGTGCTGTCCTCACAAATCTCAAGGTCCCTCTCACTGGGGAATGCTGAAGCAAAGTATTCATTAAGGGCCTTCCTTACCACTTATGACTCCAGGCACATATTCCCTCCACTATCTCTGATTGGCCCTACCCTCACTCTGGTCATCCTCTTGTTCCTCACATAAACATAGAATGCCTTGGGGTTTTCCTTGATCCTACCTGTCAATGTTTTCTCACTTCTATCTCTAATAAGTCCATTCTTCATTTGCTTCCTGGCTACCTTATAGATCTGTAGAGCCCTGTCTGACCTTTGCTTCTTCAACCTTAAGTAAGATTCCTTCTTCTTCCTGACTAGGTATTCCACATGGCTTGTCATCCAAGGTACCTTCACCTTACCATCCTATCCTTGCCTCAGTGGGACAAACCTATCCAGTAGCTGTAGCAACTGCTCCCTTAACAACCTCTACATTTCGATCATGCATTTCCCTGAGAACATCTGATCCCAATTTGTATGCCACAGTTCCTGCCTAATAACATTGTAACTTCCCCTCCCCTAATTAAATACTTTCCCATATCCTCTGCTCCTATCTGTCTCCATGACTATAGTAAAAGTCAGGGAGTTGTGATCACTATCACCTAAATCCTCTCTCAATGAAAGATCTGACACCTGGCCTGGTTCATTGCCAAGCACCAAATCCAATATGGCCTCCCCTCTAGTTGGCCTATCAACATATTGTGTCAGAAATCCTTCCTGGATACAGCTGACATAATCTGCTCCATCCAAACTATTTGGACTTAGGTTCCAGGGAACCTATATTAGAGAAGTTGAAGTCACCCCTGACAACAACCCTATTACTTCTGCACAATCTGTCTCCCAATCTGTTCCTCAATGTCTGTGTTGCTATTGGTGGGGACTACAGAAAACTCCCAATCAAGTGGCTGCTCCTTTCCTGTTTCTGACTTCCACCATACTGAATCAGTCGACAAACCCTCCTCCACGGCCTCCCTTTCTGCCGCTGTGATACCATCCCTGATTAGCAATGCCACTCCCTCACCTCTTTCACCTCCCTCCCTAATTCTTTTCAAACATCAATACCCCAAAACATCCAACAACCATTTCTACGCCTGTGTTATCCAAGTCTCTTCAATAACCGCAACATGTGCAGGGTAGGTGGACTGCTATGCTAAATTGTTCGTAGTGCGCAGGGATGTTAGGTTAGGTTAGACATGGGAAATGCACGGGTGGGGGCACGGGACTGGGTGGGATGCTCTTCGGAGGGGCAGTGTTGATTTGTTGGGCCTAATGGCCTGTTTCCACACTGTAGGGATTCTTTGATCATAACTCCAAGTACTGATCCATGCTCTGAGTTCATCACCCTTATTCCTGACACTTCTTGCATTAAAATAGACACTGTTCAACCCGTCGCACTATTTATTCTTCCTTACAGATTCTCTGCAAGCTGTATCTGCCTGTACACCAGCTATCCCATCTTCTGATCTGTAGCTCCATTTCCCATTTCCCTGCCAAGCTAGTTTAAACCTTCCTGAATTATTTCATGCTCCTCAATTTCATCTGCGACGTGTCTGCCCATTTCTCCATTGGCTATGTTCTCTGGTTATCAGTTACTATTCTCCAGTTCCAAGTTTTCTTCAAACTTTGAAACTTTGACCTACATGCCAAATCCTTGGCAGTAATACTTTGTGAAAGGAACAGTGGTCTAAACAATTTGGGCGACATCTCGACTCAGTGGTTTGCACTGCTGCCCCAACCTGGGTTTGATTTCTGCCTGGAGTTTGCACATTCTCCCCGCGTCTGCATGGGTTTCCTCAGTCCAAAGATGTGCAGGCTAGGTGGATTGGCCATGCTAAGTTGCCCATAGTGTTCAGGGATGTGTAGATGAGGTGGGTTATAGGGGAATGGGTCTGGGTGGGATGCTGTGAGGGTCGGTGTGGACTTGTTGGGCTGAAGGGCCTGTTTCCACACTGTAGGGATTGTGTGATGATGATGCAATCAAATTTCTTCCAGTATAAAAAGCTGAAGATAAATGAACACATTTTCGAAAGGAAAGATGAATTAAGTTGGCAAACTACTGGGTGATGAAGTGTTCCCTACGTTGACGGCAAAAATGTTAAACTCTCTGATTGAAGTAATGATCGTGTGGATACTGGAATCATTCCTTTTAAAGTGCAATAATTGAGTTATGAAGAACAAATTTTACTGGTATGGTTTTGAGCCTGCTCCTTCTATGAAATAGATATTCAAATGAGAAGTATAATGTTTTCAGAACTAATCCCTCATTTTTCAGCTATGGAATAGCAGCAAGGGGACTGCCAGCATTGCACACACAGTACAGCCAGATGATCATATACTTGGTGTGGCTTCCATTTGACAGGTGTTGTGGGGTCTGGTGAGGTCAGACCTGACAGCAGGGCTAGGGCTGTTATTGGAAGCTGAATCAGTCTAGTTGCCGGTGGGAGTCAAATCAGACTGGTTATACCAGTTATAATGAGATTGAAGCTGGCTGCCAGTGGGAGCTGGGTCAGGGCTGACAGCAGGAATTGGATTAATGATGGTTTGCAGTCACACCTCCTCCTTCCCCCAAAATCTGCATTCATTTCTGTCAGTACTCTGTTATAACTTTGAAATCTGCCCTTCCTTTCACATAACAACTCACAGATTTGAAATGCATGTCAGGAAGACAATTTACATATTCTCTTGCCTTCTCTCATGTAAACTTGGCTGCACTATTTAGTCTTGATTATCCTTAAAAGGAAATAGCTGCCCTTAGCAAATGCCTTTCCTTTGCGTTGGCAACTTTCCCTAAAACATGTTGAAATGGAGTGAGGCTCTGAGTAACAGTAAAAATGCTCACCAGTTTTCTGGCATTTTACTTTTCATTTCAATTAATTCTAAAAGGCAAATATGTGCCCAATTCATGTAAATACATTTACAAATAACTGTTGACATCTTCCCCAGTGTGACTTTCATGTGTTCACCAAAGAAGGCTAATTTTACATGAGCATATCAAACTTCAAGTAAAAATTAAATAATGTGTCCTAAATATCCCTCTCTGGGACATGACAAAGTCTTTTTTGGTAAATCTACTGGAAGTCCACCTAATTACTACCATAATATTGTCTACTTTTTTGCTACTCTGGGAAATCTGCCAACTGTAAATCTAATCACATCTAAACTGAAATTACACGAAACAGTCAGCTTAACAGCTTGGAAATGAGCCATTTGACCTTTGGAAGTCCAGAATTCTTTTTTTTCTTTTGGCAATAAGCTGTGGAAAATTGTGGGAGAAAGTAACAAGCCAGTAATGAATATTTCACAGAAGAGAGGTTGATCTGGCAGATGATGAATCAAACAGGAATAAAATGATATTTAAGATCATGAATCATGATTCTACACCTAGTAAAAATCATCCTGATGTCAGGACAGATATAATCTAATTTATTAATAATGAGTTAAAGAAATTAAGTGTTATGCATGTGCAGAAAATGGCTCACTGCTCACAGATAAGGAAGTTACTTGCAGCCGCAAGTCTCGAGGTGGAATTGTATTATCCAAATAGTTATTGATCTCTGGAGAGAAGAAAGTGACACTAGTCTGAAAGTGAATCATCACTGAGAAGTGGAGGTGGGACAGAATGATTTCATCATTGTGCCACTAAACTCTGAGGAACAGTGAAGATGCCACTTGTTACAAGTATACAATATCAGGGTCCCACCACCAATTGTACGTGATCTATTCTCTGATCCAACTTTATCTAGAGCCTAGGGGAAATATGTATTTTTCTTCTCCACAATCCTGTCGCAAATTTCAAACCTGGGACTGACAATACTTTTTTATTAAGCAAATTTTAGAGAGCATGACAAGTAAATTAAGCTTATATATAATCAGCCATGATGTAATTCAATGCAGGAACTAGCTGAGAGGGCTGAAGAGATTATTTTGCTCCTGTGAACTGAGCATTGTCCAAATTCCTACTTTTGATTCCATACCCTTTGACTTTCCATCTGATGTGTTTGGCATTGATAGACAACTGTCAACGTGAAGTATTACCAGATGCACATTCTTCTGACACTTAATCCATTCACCTTAGCCAATACTGTACGTCAAAGGAAAGTCATCTTTCAGGCCTCTACTTGTGTGTTTTCATTTAACTGTTCTGAATGAAAATGATGATCATTCTTGATGCAGATCAAAAGCATGAAGAAAGCCTTGAGCGATTTGAGGCTGCAAGACGTTTAGCCTTTTTAAATGTAATTAGGAGACATAATGTAATTTAGCTGCTGTTGCAAATAGGGTTGACTTTCCTATTTCACTTAATCATCAGAAAATGGTTCAAAGGATCTAGAGTTTAAAGGTTTTATCACAGTCACCTTAATGATAATTGGAAAAGTAGTGAAAATTCATAGGCTTTACATTCCTTTCACAATTTTTTTATTTAGGATTTCTCTGCAGAACTTAAAGCACCCAATATATTAATACATTGTTATAATTATGGGCTACTCTGTGTCTTGAAAGAGTTTGAAGCTTCTGGTGGCAGAGTAGTGCTCCTCCACTGTGGCTGCTCTTCTTTTCTTTCTTTGTCTCTTTTCTTGCTTTTTTCTCCTTGACTGACTTGCATCCCTCTACATACCATCAGTGACTGTGAGGAATTCCAGTGTGACCCTCATGGGGCCAGTGAGTGGGTCCCTATTTATTCTGCTGGGGCAAACATGGGACCTGGCATCTGAATCAGCTGCTGATACATTGGTAGACGCCATGTCAACAAGGTAGGCCTAACTGGGAAAGATGGTGCCTAAAGAACAGCGTCTTTGTCGTTGGTTGGGACTGGACTCTGGCAGAAGCAGAAAAGCAATGGTAGAACAGTGCCGCACAGACATCATTGAATTGGGCCCTGTGGAGAGAGATGTGGGTCCGATGTTGGCAGGTCCAGTGTAGGCGGTGGCGAGGCATTGGCAGACGAGAATTGGCCCAGTGAGAAAGATGATGCCTGAGGACTGGCGACTTCAGCGTTGGTTGGGTCTGGTATAGATGGCAGTGAGGCAGTGGAGGTGCAATGAGGTGCAGGCAACCTTGATGATCAGAGGGCTCAGGACTGATGGGCTGCCTTTATTCCATTTCTTCCTTTTCAAAAAATTCTTAAAACTATCAAAAATGGCGCTGGATTGTGGTGACAGTGGAAAAGGTTTTCACTGTATTTACTGTTTATCTCATGGTAAAACACAGAAATGATGAAATATTAAAGCATAAGTCTTATTTTGGATTCACTTGACCAGCCCAGTTGCAAGTTGTGCCTGAAATTGGACTTGTTTTCAACAGATACATTTTAGTCACATTTGCACATTATTCACAAAGGAAAAATCATCCTCACGCAGTACAATCAGATAGCACTTTAGAATGTGATCATTTGTACTTTTCCACGTTAATCATAAAATCTTCCTGGTACAGTGTCTTGAATGCAACTGAAACTGCCTTTTATCTTAAAAAAAGCATTTTAATAAAAGCTGAGTTAAATCCACTTTGAATTATTGACATTTAAACCAACTATACAGAATCATTGATAATAAAATGTGAGGCTGGATGAACACAGCAGGCCAAGCAGCATCTCAGGAGCACAAAAGCTGACGTTTCGGGCCTAGACCCTTCATCAGAGAGGGGGATGGGGAGAGGGAACTGGAATAAATAGGGAGAGAGGGGGAGGCGGACCAAAGATGGAGAGTAAAGAAGATAGGTGGAGAGAGTATAGGTGGGGAGGTAGCGAGGGGATAGGTCAGTCCAGGGAAGACGGACAGGTCAAGGAGGTGGGATGAGGTTAGTAGATAGCTGGGGGTGCGGCTTGGGGTGGGAGGAAGGGATGGGTGAGAGGAAGAGCCGGTTAGGGAGGCAGAGACAGGTTGGACTGGTTTTGGGATGCAGTGGGTGGGGGGGAAGAGCTGGGCTGGTGGTGTGGTGCAGTGGGGGGAGGGGACGAACTAGGCTGGTTTAGGGATGCAGTAGGGGGAGGGGAGATTTTGAAACTGGTGAAGTCCACATTGATACCATATGGCTGCAGGGTTCCCAGGCGGAATATGAGTTGCTGTTCCTGCAACCTTCGGGTGGCATCATTGTGGCAGTGCAGGAGGCCCATGAAGGACATGTCATCTAGAGAATGGGAGGGGGAGTTGAAATGGTTTGCGACTGGGAGGTGCAGTTGTTTGTTGCGAACTGAACGGAGGTGTTCTGCAAAGCGGTCCCCAAGCCTCCGCTTGGTTTCCCCAATGTAGAGGAAGCCGCACCGGGTACAGTGGATGCAGTATACCACATTGGCAGATGTGCAGGTGAACCTCTGCTTAATGTGGAATGTCATCTTGGGGCCTGGGATAGGGGTGAGGGAGGAGGTGTGGGGACAAGTGTAGAATTCCTGCGGTTGCAGGGGAAGGTGCCGGGTGTGGTGGGGTTGGAGGGCAGTGTGGAGCGAACAATAAATAAGGATTTTATTTTTAAAAATTTATTTTATTTTAACTAAACAAAAACAACTTAACATAAGAGACACCATTTGAGGCCACGAACATGTCCTAATTGCAGAAACATGACAGGGAGATTAAATTGATTTGGGGTGTAGTCAGTTTTGTGGATGGGCCTGATTTCCGATTCTGCGTTCAATGACCACAAAAGGTTATGGGCCTCGCTTGACTTTGTATAAGATTGTGGCTCACAAAGGCTTAACGTTAGAGACTGCATTAAGCTTCACCAAATCTAGTAATAAAATCTTGGGTAAGGAACTGAGGAGAATAATTCTGGATCTTGAAGGAAGTTGTTGTAAATGGGTCATTTTTGGGGGGGCCAAAATGTTAGTTGTTGTGTGCAACTGGGACCAGACAGGCTGAGGGCCTGAACTATTTACAATCTATATCAATTTCTTGGATGAAAAGCCAGAATACATGATTATTAAATTTGCTGAAAAAACACATTAGTAAGAGAGTAAATTGTGAAGAGAATATATATGGCGTGATCAGAACCTTCAGGTATGGAGAGATTGTCTTTCTAATTCCAAGCTGTGTTTATTTAAAGAGGAGCGTTACAGCCAAAAGATGACTTTGGACATAAATTCAGTGACTATCTGGCAGAGATCTGCGTGAATGCATGGAATATCACACCTCTGCAGAATAAGTGAAAGTTAAACAGAAAGACTGCCAACGAGGAGATAATGAGAGGCTAATTTTCCAAAACTCCTTTCACTGGTGAGCTATCCACAACAGACATGTTTGTGTACTAACCTTCCAGGGGGTACAAAAAGTCACAATTAAAACCTGACTGCAATCCCGAGTCTATGTATGATACCTAGTCTGTTTATGAAAATCGCCTGACAAACTATTATGTGGACGAGTGTGCTGTGAAGGACGGAAATGTGTAAAAGGAGGACTTATAGTTTACAATGAATGTTGCCATCAGAGCGAGCAGACATCAATAGACCTGGCTAGAGCGGGGGAATAAGGAGCATAGAAATGCTAAGACTGTGGCACTTGGGTATGTTGTGAAGCAGACTTAAGGCAAAAAATGGGACAGTTTAAAAGCAAAAGCAGGTAAAGGCAAATCGAACAGTTTTAAGGACATACTAAGAACCAGACAGCCATAATTTAAAAATACATTTCCCACAGAGAGGATTTATGAGGGCTGCAAATGCTTTAGTTATAAAAGTTGCATAAAAGAATAAATATTGTTCATTAGACTTTGTGAGAGAGACCATCTATTTTACTGGCAAAAAGACAGAAAACCTCCAATTTGCTGCAGAAATGCAGGACAACTATGAATGTTTCCGATGTAACAGAATTTTAAAGATTAAAAGAAGGAAAGAACACAACATTGCCATGCAACAGAGCTTAGAGCACAGTGGTTTTAAGACAAAAAAAATGCTTTAGTCATTACAGAAGTAAAGCCTTCCAGGAAAATAAATTACAGCAGCATTACTATACTGCAAAATTTATATGCTTTAAAGTAAAAGGAATAAATAATTACATTAGGAAGATGTGGCAGGAAATGTGATTCTACCTGTAAAATTCAATAGCAGAGATGCTCCAAATTGTAAACAAAATTAGACATCTTGGAGAAAATGGTTATTAAGATATCAAATCAGTCAGTCTGAGCAATACTGCAGCAGCATCACAGGGAAGGAGAGCAAAAATCCAAAAGAACTGCAGATGCTGTAAATCAGGAATGCAAACAGAAGTTGCTGGACAAGCTCAGCAGGCCTGGCAGCATCTGTGAAGAAAATGTCAAAGTTAAGTTTTTGGGTCTGGGGACCCTTTCTCAGAACTGGTACTGTAGTTGCCGAAACTGCTGAACCTCCCCAGTAACTTCTGTTTTTGTTGCTGGGAGGCGAGCAGTAGCAAGCAGATAAATACTTGAGGAGTAGGACCTGGACTGAGGTCAGCCCAAGCAGCAACAGCAGCAGCAAACCTGGGGGTGAACAGCAGCTGCAGCAGGATAAAAATTGAGGAACAGGGTCAGTCAGTGAACCTGGAGCTGAATCCAGGGGTGGAGCTCCAGAGCTAATGTCTCAACTCAAAAACTTAAAGGGAAATAGGCTTGGCTGCTCAGGAACCAGGTTTTCGGACTGAGTGAGTAGTGTCTGGAGTGAAATAACTTTTTGTAGTTGTAGTCTGCTGGGAATAGAGAGCCAGAATAGAGACCCCATGGAACATTCCTCCTGAAATATGTGGGAAATCAGGGATTCTTCCAGTGTCTATGGTGACCATGTATGTAGGGTGTGTGTTCAGTGCAGCTCCTGATTTGCTATATGGAGTGCCTGGAGCTGTCGATGGACTCAGTACAGAGAGTCCCTTGTGTTGAGAGTGCCACTGATAGCACATTTAGTGAGCTGGTCACAGCACCAGTAAGAGCAACACAGTCAGAGAAGAGTTGGGTGGCCACCTTTTACTTTGACACTAAATAAAAACCCAAAAGAACTGCAGATGCTTTAAATCAGGAACAAAAACAAAGTGCTGCAGAGGAAGGGTCACCGGACCCAAAACAGTAACTTTGTTTTCTCCTCCACAGATGCTGCCAGACCTGCTGAGCTTTTCCAACAATTTTATTTTTCCTGAGACACAGTTGAGAGAGGAACAAGACTGGCAGCTTAATATTCCGGGATTTGGATGTTTCAGGTGAGATAGAGAGGGATGTAAAAGAGTTGGAGGAGTTGTATTACTGACAAGGGAGAACATTATAGCTGTGCTGAGCAAGGACATCTTGAAGGGATCATCCAGTGAGGCCATATGGATAGAGTTCAGGAATAGGAAGGTTGCAGTCATGTTGATGGGATTGTTCTAGAGGCCTTCCAACAGTAAGCAGGTGATAAAGAAATTGAGAGATAGTAAGTACTGCAGATGGTGGAGTCAGAGATAACATAGTGTGGAGCTGGAGGAACACAGCAGGCCAGACAGCATCATAAGAGCAGGAAAATTTGGGTTTCGGGTCGTGACCCTTCTACAGAAATAATATGTGGGCAGATTATGGAAAAACATGAACAACAAGAGGTGTTGCAGTGGGTGATTTTAACTTCCCCTACATTGATTGGGACTTGCATAGTTCCAGAGGCTTGGATGGGGGAGTTTGTTAGGTGTGTTCGGGATAATGTTTTGAAACAATGTGTCTATAGTCCAACTAGGGAAGGGGCTAAGCTAGACCTGATATTGGGGAATTAGCCCAACCAGGTGATCAGACTTTCATTGGGGAAGCATTTCAGGAACAAGGAGCATAATTCTTTAAATTTCAAATTGCTCATGGATAAAGGTAAGTGTAGGTGAAAGTACTAAACTGTGCTTAGGCTAACTACCACAATATTAAGCAAGAACTGGGGAATGTAGATTAGAGGTATTTGGTTTAGAGTAAATCCACATCTGTCATGTGGGAAACATTTAAAGGCCAGTTGAATACAATTCAGGACCAACATGTTCCTATCAAAATGGTGGCAAAATTCAGGAACCTTGCATGAAATGTGAAATTGAGAGCTTAGCCAAAAAGGAAGCATCCTTAAGATTTAGTAAAGTGAAGACAAATAGAGCCCTCAGAGTATAAAGATAGCTGGAAAGAACTTAAATAAGGAATTAGGAAGGCTAAAGGTGGCCATGAAATATATTTAGAAATAGGATTAAGGAAAATCCAATAGCATTTTATATATGTATAAAGAGTAAGATAGTAGCTAGGGAAAAGGTGGATCCTCTCAAAGACAACGGATCGAATTTATATGTGGAGCAGCAGAAAGCGGATGGCGTTCTTAAAAGTGATAATGGCAACTGCAGATGCTGGAGAATCCAAGATAATAAAATGTGAGGCTGGATGAACACAGCAGGCCCAACAGCACCCCAGGCGCACAATAGCTGACGTTTCGGGCCAAGACCCTTCATCAGAGAGGGGGATGGGGTGAGGGTTCTGGAATAAATAGGGAGAGAGGGGGACGCAGACCAAAGATGGAGAGAAAAGAAGATAGGTGGAGAGGAGAGTATAGGTGGGTAGGTGGGGAGGGGATAGGTCAGTCCAGGGAAGACGGACAGGTCAAGGAGGTGGGATGAGGTTAGTAGGTAGGAGATGGAGGTGTGGCTTGGGATGGGAGGAAGGGATGGGTGAGAGGAAGAACAGGTTAGGGAAGCAGAGGCAGGTTGGACTGGTTTTGGGATGCAGTAGGTGGAGGGGAAGAGCTGGGCTGGTTGTGTGGTGCAGTGGGGGGAGGGGATGAACTGGGCTGGATTTGGGATGCGGTGGGGGAAGGGGAGATTTTGAAGCTGGTGAAGTCCACATTGATACCATTGGGCTGCAGGGTTCCCAAGCGGAATATGAATTGTTGTTCCTGAAACCTTCGGGTGGCATCATTGTGGCACTGCAGGAGGCCCATGATGGACATGTCTATCACGAGCCTTCTGCAGTGCCACAATGATGCCACCCGAAGGTTGCAGGAACAGCAACTCATATTCCGCTTGGGAACCCTGCAGCCCAATGGTATCAATGTGGACTTCACCAGCTTCAAAATCTCCCCTTCCCCCACCACATCCCAAAACCAGCCCATTTCATCCCCTCCCCCTACTGCACCACACAACCAGCCCAGCTCTTCCCCTCCACCTACTGCATCCCAAAACCAGCCCAACCTGTCTCTGCCTCCCTAACCTGCTCTTCCTCGCACCCATCCCTTCCTCCCAACCCAAGCCGCACCTCCATCTCCTACCTACTAACCTCATCCCACCTCCTTGGCCTGTCCGTCTTCCCTGGACTGACCTATCCCCTCCCTACCTCCCCACCTATACACTCCTCTCCACCTATCTTCTTTTATCTCCATCTTTGGTCCACCTCTCCCTATCTCCCTATTTATTCCAGAACCCTCACCCCATCCCCCTCTCTGATGAAGGGTCTAGGCCCGAAATGTCAGCTTTTGTGCTCCTGAGATGCTGCTGGGCCTGCTGTGTTCATCCAGCCTCACATTTTATTAACCTGGGGTCCTTAACAAATACTTTGCATCGGTATTCAAAATAGGAAAAGTAAATTGTGGATTGTGAGATGCAGAATTTGTCTGTTGATATTCTGGGGCATGTCAGTACAAAAAAGAAGGTCGTGTTAGGTGTTTTGAAAAACTTTAAGGTAGACCAGTCCCTCAGACCTAATGGGATCTATCCCAGAATTCTGCGGGATGCAGGTGAGGAAATTGCTGGAATCTTGTATGAAACCTTTGTATCCTCTTTAGTCACAGGAGAGGTCCCCGATGACTAACGCGAAGTTGTTCTTTTTGCATAAGAAGGCCAACAAGTATAATCTGGGAAATTACAGGCAGGTGAGCCTTATGCCAGTGGTAGGGAAATTCTTGGACAAATTCTTAGGGATAGGATTTACTTGTATTTGGAAAAATATGGACTTACTCGTGAAAGGCAGCATGGCTTTGTGCAGAGAAGATCGTGTCTCACAAATTTGATTAAGTTTTCTTGAGGAAATGACAAAGATGATTGAGAGCAGCACAGTAGATGTTGTCTTTATGGACTTTAGCAAGACCTTTGACAAATTCCCTCATGGTAGGCTGATACAGAAGGAGAAATCACATGGGATCCATGGTGAGCTGGTAACCTGGATACAGAACTGGCTTAATCATAAAAGAAAGAGATTAGAAGTTGAAGGGTATTTTTCTGACTGGCAGCATTTCACAAGGTTCAATGTTGAGATGGTTATTTATAATATTACTAAATGATTTGGAAGAGAATGTAAGTGGCCTGATTAGTATGTTTGTAGATGACAAAGATTGGGGAGCTTTGGATAGTAAGGATTTCAAGAAGATATAGATAGGCTGGAGACTTGGGTGGAGAATGACAGATGGAGTTTAATCCAGAAAAATGCAGGGTGATTCATTTTGGAAGATCTAATTCAGAAAGGAAGTATACAGTAAATTGGCAGAACCCTTAGAAACATCAACATACAGAAGGATCTAGGCGCACAGGTCTACTATGTCATGAATGTGACATCATTTGCCTTCATTTGACATCATAATGCCTTCATCATTTGAGGCATAGGGTATAAAAATTGGTCAGCCATGTTGCAGCTGTTTTGAACTTCAGCTGGGCCACATTTGCAATATAGTGTACAGCTCAGGTTGCCACACTACCACAAGGCTTTGGAGAGGGTACAGAAATGGTTTACCAGGTGTTGCCTGGTTTGGAGGATATTAGCTATGAGCAGAGATTGGACAATCTTGGTTTGGTTTTTGCTTGAACATTGAAGGATGAGGGGCAAACTGATAGAAGTTTATGAAATAATGAGAGGTGTGGATAAAATAAATTGTCGGAGTCTTATTCCCAGGTCAGAAATGTCAGTTACGTGAGGACTTGGGTTTAAGGTTAAAGGAGATATGAGAGGCAAGTTTTTTACACAAAGGGCAGTAAGTGCTTGGAATGTACTGTCAGAGGAGTTGGTAGAAGTAAATGCAATAGAAACTTTTAAGAGGCATCCTGGTTGATTCATGAATAGGCAAGGAATAGAGGGATATCGACTATGTAGTAACAGAAGGTTTTTAGCTTAGAAAGGTGGCATATGTCAGCACAGTCTTGGTGGCCAGAAGGTCCTGTTCCTGTGCTGTACTATTCTTTGTTCTTCAAACAAATTGCTTTATCAAGAAATACTAAATCACAAGCTGATCAAGAAAATACATTCACAGTGCAAACTGGTGGAATAACTTCTCATCTTCAGACTAGGCATTTCACAACCTTCTGGACTTTATATTGTGTTCAGCACCTTCAGATTGTGAACCCGCAACTATTCTTTACCTCCTTTAGGCTTTACTGGTTGCATTTTCTGTCACCATGTTCTCGCTCCCCTCCCGCTATTCTAGTGGGACTATCTGTTCTCTCCTGTTTGGCAGTGAGACATGCCATTGTTCTGCCATTCTCACATTCCCATTGCTTACTCTGTGCTATCAGCAGTCTCTCTCCCACCACCACACACACAACTCCCCACCGACCCTTGCAATCCACCCCCACACTATCGTATAAACACTGCCACTTCCACACTTCATGTCAGCTCTGATGAAGAGCCATTGAGATTTGAAAGGTTAGCTTGCTCTATCTCCATGGATACTGTCTGACCCATTGTAACCTCCAGCATTTTAGTTTGCAGTACAGATACCAGCATTGGCAGCAATTTGCTCCTAAAAAAAATCACTGCTATTTTCAAAGAGACCAATAGCTAATGATGTTATAAATTGCCAAAAACATGAAAGATGATACGAATATTTTTCACACAGTTCCATAAGCGATTGCCAATTACTTTGATCTGAGAACTAAAAAGTATCAAGAGCAACATTTAACACAAGAGTTAATCACCCAGGGAAATCCACAGGAAATATTGTTAATGACCCTATAGATCAGTGAAAAACTGTGGCTATGGAATTTTGAATTTTTTGTTGAAATTTTGATGAGTTTTTGGCAGATTTACTATAATCCAAATCGGTTTTAACTTCGCAGAAACTATTGAAACTATAATGAATGTAGAAACCAGGAAGAACCGGAAACAAAACTTGAGTGAGAAATGGCAACCTTATCTGAGGAGAGCAATAGAACCTATCCACCTTATAAGGTGTAAGCGGTCTAAGGGCATAAATGACAAACCAATACATAGAATAGGTAAAACAGCAGACACTAAGACTCAATGTCAGCACTGTGGAACAAAAAGGCCTCACAAGCACAAGCAGTGCCCAACTATGACTGTGAGACCATGTGATATAGGATGGGAAGTAGGCCATTCAGTCCATTGAATTTGCTCTACCATTCAATGAGATCATGGCTGATCTGATAACCCTCAACTCCCTTTTCCTCTCTTTCCAAATAACCTTTGATTTCTTTACTGACTGTAAGTTTGTCTTTCTCAGCCTTTAAATATGTTTAATGCTATAGCCTTTACTGTCTTCTGTAGTAAAGAATTCTCCAAATTCACTATCCTCTGAGGAAAGATATTTCTCCTAACCCATCTCCTAACTGAGTAGCTGCCTACTCTCAGGTTACGTCTGCTGGCCCTAGGTTCTTCCACAAGGAGAAAGAAACTCTCAGCATCTAACCTGTCAAGCAACCTAAGAATGTTAAATAAAAACTGAAAGAACTATGGATGCAGTAATTCAGGAACAAAAACAGAAGTTGCTGCAATAGCTCAGCAGGCCTGGTGGCATCTGTGAAGAAAACAGAGTTAATATTTTGGTCTGATGAAGGGTCTAGGCCCGAAGCGTCAGCTTTCGTGCTCCTGAGATGCTGCTTGGCCTGCTGTGTTCATCCAGCCTCACATTTTATTATCTAATATTTTGGTCTGATGGCTGATCAGTTCTGAGGAAGGGTCACCAGACCCAAAATGTTAACTTTTTTTTTCTCCAAGGATGATACCAGACCTATTAAGATTTTCCAACAACTTCTGTTTTTGACCCTAAGAATCTTGTATGTTTGAACAAGTTTGAAGTTAATAAGAATGAGATGCAATGAATACAGATCCAAACTACCTAACCTCTCCTTATAAGCCAATGCACCCATACTTAATGAACCTTCTTTGGACTACCTTCAGTGCTAGTATATATTTCCTTAGATAAGGGAACTAAAACTGTTTACAGTTATCATATATATTGTCTAATTAGTACCTTGCATCATTTTAGCAAGACTTCACTATGTTTATACTTAATTCTCTTTGAAATTAAGGTTAACATTCCATTTACCTTCCGTATTACCAGCTCAATGTGAATGCTGGCTTTTTGTAAGTTATGCATGAGAATGTCCAATTCTCCTCTCAGTAGGAGAAAGGTTAGCTTGCTCTATCTCCATGGATACTCTCTCTGTTTTTTACAACATTTTTAACAACATTTTTACAAGCTTTTTTTTACAACATTTCTCCATTTAATCAATATTGAAATTCTCTTTTCTTCCTGTCAACCCACATAACCTCATATTTCACCAAATATTCTACCTGCCAAGTTTTTGCCCATTCACTTAACCTGTCTATATTACATTGCAGACTCATTGGTCATTCTCACGGCTTGTCTTTCCATTTAACCATTAGCTCTTTTGTAATAACTGGACTAGCATTGATTGACATGGCACTCCACTCGTTATAGGCTGCCATCCTGAAAATGCCCTTTTTTATCACAACTCTCGGTTTTCTGTAGTTAACATTCCTCTATACATGCTGAAATATTACTTCCAACACCATTGGCTCATGTAATTAGGTATCTTTACATGCAGTGATGTTGAATATCTTTTGTAAATCTAAATATACTATATCTAATAGTTTCCCTTTTTATTCTGCTTGTTATATCTTCAAAGAATTGTAATAACTTTGTCAGGTGTGCTTCCTCTTCAGGAAGCCATGTTAGATTACCTTACATAATTCTAAATGCTCTGCTATTCCATTCTTTATGATAGATCTAACATTTTCGCATATTGGCATCTTCTACTTTGAAGACTGATTCGAACATTTATTCAGCTCTTCTGCCATTTCCTGGTTCTCTATGACTGCCACATTCTCTGAAGTGCCTATGTACCTCTCTCCTCTCTCTTTCTTTTTATCTACTTAAAGAAAATCATGCCTTTTGTTTCAACATTACCTGCTAGTTTACCTTGAAAATTTATTCCTCTAGCTTTATTGGTTTTTGAGTCATCTTTTGTTTTTAACTTTCCTAATTCTCCATCTTGTCAAAAATCTTTGCATATTTTTTCTTTCAATTTGATGCCATTCTTAATTTCCATGGTTAATCATAGTCAATGTTGTCCCTTCCTGCAATTCTTCTTCCTCACTTTGTTGTGAGCCATGCACTATTTTCTTAATCACCTGCTATTGTTCCTAAACCAGCTTCTCTGCAAAACTTCTTTCCCAATCCACTCCAGATAACTCTGCACTCATTCTTTTTTATTTAGCCCTACTTAAGAATAGTTCAGTTACTTCCAACCCATGTTTCTCACTTTCAAACTAAATGCTAAATTCTACCAAGTTATGGTCACTGCTTCCCATAAGATCTTTTATTCTATGATAATTTCTGAAACATGCTTCAATACACATTGAGGTCCAAAGTAGCCTGATCCCTGGTTATCACCACAAGATATTATTTTAAGAAACAGCCTGTGAATTCTTCATAGCTACCTCTGCCAATGTGATTTTCCTAGTTTGCATGAAAATTAAAGTCATGAAGATTAATGTATTTCCTTTTTTACATGCTCTTATTATCTCCTGATTTATTAACTTATGTATTACTCCCACCAATATTTTCCTTCCCTTGTTATTTCTTAACTACACAGATATGACTCTACATCTTATGATCTAAGATTATTTGTTGCTATCATTTGTATTCTAACTTGCGTTGGCAGAGCCCCACCCCTCCCAAACTTTTCTTTCTGTCTGCCCCTTCAAGAAATTACATACTCCCAAAATATTTAGTTCCCAGCTTTAATTTTCTTGTAACCATACTTCAGTAAGATCAGACACATTATCCTCTTTTAATTAATTTATTTTGCTCCAAATGCCAGATGCATTTAAGTAAGATTGCATTAAGTTTGCCTTTTTACCAGTGTTTCCCTCTTTGACCTGATTTGTTGCTTTTTATCTATGTTTGTACACTGTGTATCTTCCTGTCCCACTCTGGGTATCGTAAGCCAAACAGCTGTCCTGCAACACTGCCATATCCATTGGCTTTGTAAACTTATGTTTCTCTTCTCCCTAAACCCTAACTGCCTTGCCCCACCTACCCCCAATTACTTTAAAGCTGTCTCTACTGCCCTAATTACTTGATTTGCCATGACACTTATCCAGCAAAGTTACATACAGTGATAATGGGAACTGCAGATGCTGGAGAATCCAAGAAAATAAAGTGTGAAGCTGGATGAACACAGCAGGCCAAGCAGCATCTCAGGAGCACAAAAGCTGACGTTTTGGGCCTGGACCCTTCATCAGAGAGGGGGATGGGGAGAGGGAACTGGAATAAATAGGGAGAGAGGGGGAGGCGGACCGAAGATGGAGAGAAAAGAAGATAGGTGGAGAGGAGAGAATAGGTGGGGAGGTGGGGAGGGGATAGGTCAGTCCAAGGAAGACGGACAGGTCAAGGAGGTGGGATGAGGTCAGTAGGTAGGAAATGGAGGTGCGGATTGGGGTGGGAGGAAGGGATGGGTAAGAGGAAGAACAGGTTAGGGAGGCAGAGACAGGTTGGACTGGTTTTGGGATGCAGTGGGGGGAGGGGAAGAGCTGGGCCGGTTGTGTGATGCACTGGGGGGAGTGGACGAACTGGGCTGGTTTTGGGATACAGTGGGGGAAGGGGAGATTTTGAAGCTGGCGAAGTCCACATTGATACCATTGGGCTGCAGGGTTCCCAAGCGGAATATGAGTTGCTGTTCCTGCAACCTTCGCAAGGCATCATTGTGGCACTGCAGGAGGCCCATGATGGACATATCATCTAAAGAATGGGAGGGGGAGTTGAAATGGTTCGTGACTGGGAGGTGCAGTTGTTTATTGCGAACCGAGCGGAGGTGTTCTGCAATGCGGTCCCCAAGCCTCCACTTGGTTTCCCCAATGTAGAGGAAGCCACACCGGGTACAATGGATACAGTATACCACATTGGCAGATGTGCAGGTGAACCTCTGCTTAATATGGAAAGTCATCTTGGGGCCTGGGATAGGGGTGAGGGAGGAGGTGTGGGGGCAAGTGTAGCACTTCCTGCGGTTGCAGGGGAAGGTGCCAGGTGTGGTGGGGTTAGAGGGCAGTGTGGAGCGAACAAGGGAGTCATGGAGAGAGTAGTCTCTCCGGAAAGCAGACAAGGGTGGGGATGGAAAAATGTCTTGGCTGGTGGGGTCGGATTGTAGATGGCGGAAGTGTCGGAGGATGATGCTTTGTATCTGGAGGTTGGTGGGGTGGTGTGTGAGAACGAGGGGGATCCTCTTTGGGTGGTTGTGGCAGGGGCGGGGTGTGACGGATGTGTTGCAGGAAATGCAGGAGACGCGGTCAAGGGCGTTCTTGACTACTGTGGGGGGAAAGTTGCGGTCCTTGAAGAACTTGGACAGCTGTGATTTGCAGGAGTGGAATGCCTCATCGTGGGAGCAGATGTGGTGGAGGCGGAGGAATTGGGAATGGGGATGGAATTTTTGCAGGAGGGTGGTTGGGAGGAGGTGTATTCTAGGTAGCGGTGGGAGTCGGTGGGCTTGAAATGGACATCAGCTACAAGCTGGTTGCCTGAGGTGGAGACTGAGAGGTCCAGGAAGGTGAGGGATGTGCTGGAGATGGCCCAGGTGAACTGAAGGTTGGGGTGGATGGTGTTGGTGAAGTGGATGAACTGTTCAAGCTCCTCTGGGGAGCAAGATGCGGCGCCAAAACAGTCATCAATGTAACGGAGGAAGAGGTGGGGTTTGGGGCCTGTGTAGGTTTAACGGAGGAAGAGGTGGGGTCTACACAGGACCCAAACCCCACCTCTTCCTCCGTTACATCGACGACTGTATCGGGCCTTGGTTAGTAGTAAGTTGGCCACAGAATGCAAATGTCATTATCTTATCAAATTAAATGCTAGAGCTGAAGAAACAGATGTTATAAGCTGTAGAGATAAAACTATGTAGTCTAAATGGCATAAGCCTCAAGATTACATATTTTCTATTCGAAATCTGAAACATAGACAATATAAAAGAATTGAGAATATATATATTACACACAATTTGCAATCAACACTGCTCACTTTTGAGCATGATTGGACTTCCACATCCTTGAGGTAATAGAAATTGTTCAACTAATACCAAGAGGCACCAAATGGATCAATAGAAACCACATTATGACAAGTCCATTCAAAAAGAAGACAATCAGAGAACAACAGTAACAAACTGTTCTCATTCAACATCCAACATCTGGTCACAGGACAACAAGTAGATTTAATAAAACCAAGGAATTGATGGAGATCCCATACAAACAAACAGAAGTTGCTGGAGAAACTCAGCAGGAATGGCAGTATCTATGGAGAGAAAACAGAGCTAACGTTTCAAGTCCAGTAAACCTTTGAAAGGTCACTGGACTTGAAACATTAACTCTGTCTTCTTTCTACAAACGCAGCCAGTTGAATTTCTCGAACAGTTTCTGTTTCTCTTTGGTTTTGAAATAGAAAATTTAAATAGGCTTCTCAGAATTGTGGCAAAACAAACAAAAGACAATGTTTTAACATTACCTATGGCGGCGTAAGAGAATAATACCATGCTGTCAGCAGGAAGGAAATCTGTGGCTATACAAATATGGTGAAATTATTTTCTGTTCCTACCCTCGCAGAAAAACCTTTAGATTACAGAAATCAGCAAATGTTGTGAGAAAGACCAAAGCTGACAACAAGAATGAGCAGTACAACTCACTCCAGCTCATTGAGGAATCTTTAACTGAAGTCCTTCAACCAGCAGAATGGTCATCGCGTCATAGAATCCTGGCAGTGTAGAAACAGGCCATTTGGCCCAACAGGTCCACACTGATTCTCCAAACAGCATCCTACACTATCCCTGAAGCCCTGAATTCTATTTTCCTCAAGTGTGGCTGGGTTTGTATGTGACTGGGGAAGTTACTGATGTCACATTATGTTCCAAATCCAGATGGTGTGTGTTAGTGGAGAACTTGCAAGTATGGGTATTTCCAGGCACCTGCTTCCTACGTCCTCTTATTTGGTAGAGGACAGAATTTGGAAGGTGCTCTTGAAGGATCCTTGGTGAGTTGCTGCAGTGTGTCATGTAAATGGTACGTACTGCTGCTACTGTGTGTCAGCGGGGGGAGTGAATGTTTAAGGTGGGGAATGGAGTGAATCAAGTGGACTGTTTTGTCCTGGTTTTATTTAAGTGTGATGAATGTTGTTGGTGTTACACTTGAGAGTATTCCATCATAATCCTGACTTCTACCTTTTAGATGGTGGAAAAGATTTGGGGAATTTAAATGTGAGTTATTTGCCTCAAATTTCCTATCGTCAGAACTGTTCTTCTAGTCATGGTATTTATATGTCAAGTCCAATTCAGCTTCTGATAACTAGTAACCCCCAGATGAATCCCTTGCTAACAGCAATGATGGGAATGTTAATGTCATTGAATGTCATGTGTAGATAGTCAGATTCCCAGTTGTTGGAGACAATCATTGTCTGGCAATTGTGTGCTATGAATGTTGCTTACTGATTATCAGCTCAATGTTTTTGGTCATGGAAAAAACCTGGTTCATTGCTTAAGAATTTGGAAATGGTGCTGAACATTGTGTAATTATCTGTGAGCATGTCTCCTAATCCCTTCCCTTTAGACCTGATGAATGAAGGATAACGATTGATGAAGCTGAAGAAAATTGTATATAGTTGAATAGATTAATTCCAGAATAATTAAGTTGGTGGGCAGGGTACTGAGCTGGTGGCTGCTTTGGCCTGAGTGACATTGAATTTCTTGAGAGTTACTGGAGCTGCTACCAGGTAGGTATAAATCATTTTCTGTGGAAGGATAACTTTCAGTATATAAGAGCAAAAGCTTATTTGCAGGCAGCTGACCATGAGAAAAATATGTGGTTAAGTAACGTGAATTGTAACAGTTTTGACATACACACAGAAGCTCCTGATTAAAATGCAAGGAGAAAAGCATGTTGTTTAGTTGACATTCCCATTCCCAGCTCTAACCTTCAGTTTCTCAGTTCCAAGCTCTCTCATGAAGATAAGATCAACAATCCTCCATGCTTTGTTGACATATTCTGTCTAAGATTGAAGTATGATTTCAACGAAAATATATCTATTCTCCACATTTCAATGTGTTTGAAACCAAGACCCTGGTCTTGATTTTCATTCCAATCCCTGAATGATAACACGCTGGAAGATGTACTCATAGTTGAAGTGCAGATCTTATTGGTGACTGCATAACATTCAAGATGTTTGAGGAATGGACAGAGTATTGGCTAATGAGCACAAAAAGAGTCAGGATAAATGAATCATTTTTGGCTGACAACTTGTAATCAGTGAGTATCAGGGATCAATTATTTACAAGCCTCTCTGATGACTTTGGTGAAGGGAACAAATATACTGTAGCTAGATTTGCTGACAATGCACAGGTAGATGGAAAAGCAAGTTGTGAAGAAGACACAAAGGGCCCTCAACTGACATGAATGGACTCTCACAGGTGCTCTCCAGTGGCAGGGTAAGAATGCTAGTAAAGGCAGAAGGCATAAGGGGTTGTGGATTAGGTGGTCACTCTACAGATGCAAGCAATTAATTTACGTTACCAAGGGCCCCAGTGGGTATAGGCTGTCAGCATTTTTCCAATGACAAAGCAGCTTCCTGTCACATGGGCATCTCCCACGTCATGTCTCTGCTGGTGTACTATTGGAGATAAAGTTTCTATGACAGGAGGAAGTGCCTGCAGACAGGGAAGGCATCCTTAACAATTCCCCTGGAGGGGTTTCTCCTCTGGCCTTTGGGCTCTTGAATCTTTTATTTTTAAATTATGCGGAAGTGTCCTGAGATACAGTACCTGCCTCAATGGGATCTACTGTTGTACAATGTGTTAGTCCTGAAAGAGTTATATTGTGATCCACCAAGGTTGAAGATGATTTTTGTGGGGAACTGGGGTGGTGGATTGTAGAATCCGTCAGATACACTCTGGTATGGTCTCCTGATGGAGGCATATGCACCTCCTCTATGTTGTCTGAATGATAGTTGATATGCCATCAGTTAATTTGACTTGCATACGCTTTCTGAGCCGTACTAAGCTACATTTTGTCATCTAAGACAAGACTACTTTCTGCTG
Organism: Stegostoma tigrinum; assembly: GCF_030684315.1. Lineage (NCBI taxonomy): Eukaryota > Metazoa > Chordata > Chondrichthyes > Orectolobiformes > Stegostomatidae > Stegostoma > Stegostoma tigrinum. The sequence continues at coordinate 34,362,241 of NC_081360.1, read as the reverse complement.
AGAATTATTTTATAGTCCATCCTCCACCACAGACTATTAAGCATCCCCTTAGACTAGCAAAGGCAGTAGGACCTGTTGTGGCCCTCTAGCCCCAACCACAAGGTACCACTGGCTGGTGCTCAGGCTTCTTGTAGTCATCAGTACCTAATATCACATCCCCACCTGTCATAGAAATTGTTTGCCACCTTTATTTGAATGGCAAGTCTGGGGAAGTGGAGTTTGAAGGCAGACTCTGATAAAATTGCTGATCATTTCTACTGCTGTCCAGGGCAGGTTTGAGGACACCTTTTAATCTCAAAGTCAGGTTACTGTTTAAAGCAAAGAATCAGCAAGGACTTTTATACAGGTTAGGTGTGAGCTTATCTGCTTTAGTTGTGGAAGAGAAAACAAAATATTTAAAGGGAGAGAATCTACAGAATGAAACTCAATGTTGCCAAACAGAAATCTCAGAAATGTGGGAACTTCAATGAATTAGGAATGCAAACGGGACTTTGGCCTTGAGAGTGTTATATAAAGTAAGGATTCTTACTACAACTCTATGTTCAACTGATGAGACCACAACAGAGTTTTGCTTGTAGGTTCGATCTCAATATGTAAAGATAGGATATACTTGAATTGGAGGCAATTCAGAGATTATGCACAAGTGTGATTCCTGGGATGATGGTGTCTTATATGGAAAGGTTGAGCAGCTTGGGCCTATACTTGTTTGAATTTAGAAAGATGAGAGTGTAATTGATACAGTCTGGAATCTGATGTTGTGGTGCTGGGGTGCTTGACAGGGTAGGCACTAAGAGAATGTTTCCTTCCTTGGACTATACTTTCAGAATAAAGGTTCACCCATTTAAGATGGGGAAAAGAAAGATTTTTTACCCTAAGAGTGTTGTAAACTTTTGGAAATTTCTACCCGAGAGACATACAAAGATTTATTCATTAGAAAGTATTCAAGGCTGAGATAGGCAAATTCTTGACCAATAGGGGAATTAAGGGTAACAAGTAGAGAATATAGCCTTGATGAGACCTGCCATGTTCCTACTGAAAGCAGAACAGGCTCAAGGGATATGCACCTACTTCTCATTTCTTTATCTTCTTCCAACTTCATCCTTACCACCCTATTCCTATGTAGAAACACAGAAATACAGGCCCACAGTTTCACAGTTATTACTCAGAATCAGTAGCACCCTCCCCCCATCCCTTAACTTGCCAGCAAATCATAGAATGGCCATTGCTGCAGTTCTCCCTTTTTTTCCATCAGTTCGTACCATGTATTCAGAATGAGGATGATCCACATACACCTCTGACTATTTTGATTATTTCATCTTATTACCTGAATCGAGTGAATTGGATCAAAATTGACTCCATCTGGTTTTTCAAACATACTTTTTCCAATTCCTGAAAATGCAAAATGATTATACTTGCCTTATCTCTGTGCTTTTGCAGTTTGCAGGCTCTAAAACTGAAGCATGTTATAATTAATCTTACTGCCTGATACACTTTGCTTTCTCATTCACTGTTTGTGTCCTAAGTTGCAGGCTTTGGCCCTTCACTTACACTTCTCACTTGGAAAAATATATGAAATTGCCATTGTTTTGCATGTGTGAAACATCTGTTGTATAAGCAAATTTTAATCCAGTGTGCTTCAGCGAGCACTTATACATATAATACTCTGATATTATTAAGATTGACATCAACATGGGCTTTGCACCACTAGGAGTTGACATTGAAATTCATAATTGAAAGTTTTCCACCCACTAATTACGTGCTCAATTGACTCTTAATCACTTTGGTGGTAAGCATTAACACTGGTGATTAGCACTTTGGAGAAAAGCATAAAATGGCAGTAAATATGCCAAGTTTTATATTTTACCACTAGAAAAAACTACCATTAATATTAGATCCATCGAAATGCTTTAAGATCTTAACAAAGATACTTCAGTTGATGGAAGTTGCATTTAGCTACATTTTAACCAGAGCCAATAACAATGAGGATATTTAGGTTGAATCTTACATATTTTTGCTGTATTATTTGCATAAAGTTTTATGGAGTATTTTGTCTGAAAAGTATGCTTTCTTGCGCAATCATTCCGTACTTACGTCATTAACCACCTACCCCTCCCCTGACCCCTCCCCTTTCATGTCAGATGCTAGCTCGATTCTAGCATGGGCCATAGCCAGAAAATTTCATCACTGCTGGGTTACCCAAGAATAAACCATTATCCCAGGCTTTGGAGCCATTTTGGAGTCCCATTTGTGCAACCGGTCAAGCATTAGCGGTCTGTCATTGCCCGTCACCGTCAACACAGTGGTGCAGCAGCTGTAGCTCAGTGCTTCCAAACAACACAACAACAGCATGACTTACACTGCCTTAGATATAGCACTGCACAATTGCACCCCAAACTCAGTTTATGTGCCAGGCCTCATGCCTCACCAGTCCATTGTGCATCCCATTTTACAATCTTCTCAAAGTCATTACTAATCTGTCCTCAATGTACACCAGAGCTCAGTGACTTATCATTGATCACCGCAGGGTCAATATAGACAATAGGACCTTTAAATAACAGATGACATGAATATTTATTTAAAGAACAGAGACCAGAAGTCAAACAAACAGAGGCTACACTCCCTGACAAACAAGTGAACTGCTTGCAACCTGAGCAGCAAGTATTTTACAGTCAATGAGTCATCACCCTACTTGAAACAAGTGTCAATTACATCCTTTCTAGCCAGAAGTACTTATGCACATGGTGATGTTCCTCCTGCTCAACATCATGACTCTCCTCCTCAGAAGACAGGTTCCATTCTCCCAGTTCCTCAGCATCTATCACATCCCATTGCTGCAGTTGTTCAGAGCAGAACATGTTAGGATTATGTGGCAGATAAGGTGTATTGAAGGATTTCATGAAACTGGTCCAAGCATCAGATTCTTATCTTCAGCAGGCGTTTTGACTGCTGCACCCTGGCCCTGACTGTGGAAAAGGCCTCACTGTATCTGTGCTCCATAGCTGTTTGGGGATTATGTAATGGGACCATCAGCCATGGTAGCAGAGGGTAGCCCTTGTCCCCTAGTAATTATATTTGTAAGACATCTGGACCCTCAACAGCAAAGGCATGGGATTTTTTCAGGATGTAGGAGTCATGGCAGCTTCCAGGATTCCAGGCACAAACCTGTAAGAAATAGTGCTGGTAATCACAGGTCACTTGAACATTGATGGAATAGAACTCTTTTCCATTGTTGCATTCTACTAAATTGTGATATGGGCCTCTCAGCATAATATGTGTACAGCCTGCTGCACCTGGCACTGGGGGAAGCCAGCTATTTTCCCAAATTCTACTGCCTGGCCTGCGTCACTGACCTCATCACAGGGATCAGAAATGGACAGACTGATAGAAAGACCCCACACACATCTGTAATGACTCCTCGGAAGCTGCTAGTCACACAAAAGTTCAAGAAAATAAAAAGAACTGAGGATACTGGACCTCTGAAACAAAAACAGAAATAGCTAGAGAGACTCAGCAGGCCTTGCAGCACCTGTGGAGAGCAAAAGCAGAGTTAAAATTTCAGTTCCAGTCACCTTCCTTCAGAACGGCTCATCCTGATGCCCAGTGGGATAGGATGGCCACTCGCTCATCGAGGTCATGGGTGCCCATCCAGCAGCTGGCACAATTCCATCCTTGTATCCTGGGACATCATAAGCTAGTGCCTCTGTCAGCCAGAGGAAATGACATTGACTGTGAAAGACTCTGACCCTTCTGTGTGTGCAGCACATTCAGAGGAGACCCCTCAGCTACAACCTCAGAATGTGGTAGAGACTGTTGATGTTCCAATGGAGGTTGTTGCTGGCCCAAGGTTGGCTATTTCTCTGTTTCTCTACACCTTCATCTGCTCTCCCTTCATTCCCTGCATGGTACATTCCCTGGTCTGTGGCTGGCTCCATCCATCACATTGACAATGAACCTATTGCCAGTTGTCAAGATGATAGGCAACTGTCACATGCTTACAAATGATGGCCCAGTATGCTCCACCGTAGACTCTGACATTGGACCTTATTTGTATGAGTACTCATCAGTCATACTGCATGGAGATAGTAGCAGAGTGTACCCGCTGCGGGAGCATCAATAATCCTCTCCTCCCAGCTCCCTATCACTGATTAAAAGCATCATTATGTGCAAGAGAATAATCTATGTTATATGTTACATACACTGCAATACGTGATCATATGATTACTAACTATTTAAAATTGCACATTGCAAGCACGTGATTTAGGCAATTGTCCCTTGAAGCTCAGAGCCACAAAACTGATCTTGGGTCTGTCCACTCAGGAAGTGGACATAACTATTTTCCATTCACACATCACTATCATCAGTCAGTAGATCATGGGAGGGAACATAGGTCACAGTTCTCACTGGGTATACCAGACTCAGCCTGGTAATCAGGTTCCCCCTTCCTCTCCCGAGCATCTACCTCCCTTCCTACCCATCACTTCCAGAACAGACTATTTCAACTGAGCCCCTACATGTACCAACCCAGCACATCAACATGAGACACTAGCTGTCCTCTTTACCCCCCTGAGCCCTGCCACTACACTTTGGTGATACCTACTATCATGCTGCACAGTCCTCCTGTCAAGGCCAGGGCATGGCCATTTGGTTGAGGCAAGTGCAGTGTGTTTGGATCACATAATGTTGGCACATACTGTAGCAGCTGTAAGTTTGACATTGTACCGCACCATGATGGGCTGGCTTGGGGTGCAGTAGCATAGTGGTGATGTCACTGTGACTAGCAGTCCAGGGGTTGGTGCTCTTGGATCGCTTGCTCAAATCCCACCAGAGCGCGATGTGGATTTTAGTTTAGAAAGGCGTCATGTGTCAGCACAGGATTGATCGGCTGAAGAGCCCGTTCCTGAGCTGGATTGTTTGTTTTTGGTCGTATTATGGCTCAGTAGTTAGCTGTATTGCCACGAACCCGCGATTGATTCCACCCATGGATGACTAACTGTTCGGCGTTTGCACATTCTCCCCGCGTCAGCATGGGTTTCCTACGGGTGCTCCGGTTTCCTCTAATTGTGCAGGTTAGGTGGATTGGCCATTGTAGATGTGGGGTTACGGAGACAGGGTCTGGGTTTGGATCCAGGTGGGATGCTCTTCGGAGTTCGGTGAAGACCTGATTGGCTGAATGGCTTCTTTCCGCACTGTAGGGATTCTCTGATTCAGCGACATGACTGATAACAGCTGACAAACATGATGAGCTGTCTGGCTTTGTGGCTATGCTATACTGCAAGGCAAGCTGGAATTAGTGAGCATTTTTAAAGAGCACCAGAGGGGACAAAATGCTGAAAGACAAGACTAGAAATGACAGGGATGTTGTAAGCATCCAAATAGACACAAAACAAATACATGCTAAGACTGCAAGTGGGCAGCCCGGAGATATTCCATCGTCCTCCTTTGATTTCCAAACCAGCTTCCAAAAAACTATTCAATTGAGTATTGTTGTGTGCAGGTTGTGTGGGATCATATGGAAAATGAAAGCAAGTCACTGGTATACCCTTATAGTTATGGATGTTTGGCAAACTGATTTCAAGAAGCTATTCCTTTAAGGATAGCTGCAGCCAAGGTAGAAGTTGAAAAATTAATTTAGTTCTTTACTTGTATGAAATATTAATTGAAATAACATCTGAATGGGGTTCTGAAGTTAACTAAAGTTTTCAGGTTACCATCAGCAGTGTGGGAACAAAATAATTGAATTCAACTGTGTATGATCCATAAACACAGGAAGCTTTGGAGAAATCCATCAGATTCTCAAAGCCATGATTAAATCTTTCATTCCCCTGAATTTGTGCTGTTGAACTATGCTTTGCCAGTACATTTTTCCTTACTTGTAACATCTATTTTTTCTTGCTTGTTTACCTGCCTGTATGTGTGCACGGAGGAGGCGTTGGTTAGCTCGGTTGGCTGGACAGCAGGTTTGTGATATAGAGTAATGCCAATGGCATAAGTTCAATTCCTGCACTGGCTAAGGTTACCATGAAGAACTCTCCATCTCAACCTTTCCCCTTGTGTGAGGCATGGTAACCCTTAGGTTAAACCAGTGCTGGCCACCTTTCTCATGAGAGAGCAGGCCTACAGTCTGGAGTTATTAGTTGGTTCACTGAGCTAACTGGTTTTCATATAAATGTTTCATCCCCCTTCTAGGTGACATTGTCTGCGTGTGTAGCAACAACACCCCCCCCCCCCCCCCCCCCCCCCACCCCCCGCCGACCTCCGCCACCACCACCACCGAAGCTCTGTTGTTCTGTCCTGGTCTGGTCTGAATTTATATGGTCCAGTCTGTCCTGGCAGGTAGTCTTGTTTCCGGTTTCATACTATAGTGATATGTAGATGGGGTCTAATTTAACATGTTTGTTAATTGCATTAGTGGTTGAAACTAGGGCCTCTTGGAGTTCTCATCCTTGTCTTTACCTCGCTCGACATAGAACAGTAACTTTGTCCTTCAGTCAAACTGATGTCCTTCTATGTCAGAGTGTATTGAAAGAAGGGAGAGTTGGCTGTGTCATTTTGCTGCGAGTTGTTGGACATGCATCCTGGTGGCGGCCTTCCTGCCCGTGTTCTCACAATTGCTGCATGGTATTTTTTGTGTCACATTTGTTCTGCTCATTGTGGATCTGGGGTCTTTCATCTTTGAGAGTAACTGGCTGTTGGTTTGCGTGGTATACTTATTCCAAGAGGCCGTAGGAGTCTAGTAGTCAGATCTGATGGGGCATATGGTGTCTTCTTGGTGATGTTTGTTTGTCAGGCATCGACAGATGAAACTGTTAGGATAACTGCTGTTTGCAAAGACTCTGTATTGGTATTCATCTTCGTTTTTGCGCAGCTGTGGGTGTTGCAGTGAGTTACCGCTGGTTTAAACAGAGTCTTGATGCAGCTCTGTTTATTGACGCTGCGGCTGTTACTGTTGTAATTCAGGTGGTTTTCAACTACCAATGCGATTAACAAACATGTTGAAATAGATTCCAAAGCAAAGTTGCTGGAAAAAGCTCAGCAAGTCTGGCAGCATCTGTGAAGGAAAAAAAAAACAGAGTTAACTCTTCGGTTCCGGTGACCCTTCCGCAGAACTGAAACATCAACTCTGTTTTTTCCTTCACAGATGCTGCCAGATCTGCTGCGCTTTTCCAGCAACTTTGTTTTTGTTCCTGATTTACAGCATCTGCAGTTCTTTCGGTTTTTATTTATGTTGAAATAGACCCCATCAACATATCACTGTGGTACAAACCCAGGAACAGGACTGCCAACCATGATAGGCCAGACCATATAAATTCACAGTGGGCCAGAACTACAGCACTTCACCGAGGCTACACAGCAATGATGATGTCCCCGAGAAGGGAGATGAAAAGTGTACATGAAAACCAGTCAGCTCAGCGAACCAACCAACAACTCCAACCGCGACCCAAGCCACAGATCTTCATTAAAACATTAAAGACCTATGGTCTGGTAAGACTGCAATAACTTTATCTTACCTTTAAGTGTGTGTAGGGGTTTAAGACTGAGTTTAGAATTTCAGCTAGTAGAGTTATGTGTTGACGATGTGTGGTTGTAGTTAGAACTACTTTATTTCTAATAAATAGTAGTTCATTGACAAGTACAGAATATCTAGTTAGTTAGTCAAGTAGAAAAAAAATTGGAAATTTTGGCAAAATTGATTAAATCTTAAACTCTTGTGAAACACCTGGAGTAGTGGGGCTTGAGAGTTGGCACACTTTCCCAAGTGGATCTTGACAAAGTGCATTATGAGCAACATACAGAAGCAGACATAAAAGTAAGGTCATCAATCCCACACTCGTGCTGGGAAACCATACTGGGAAGCAGCATGAGTTGATCTCTATTAAAATGTTGCAATTCCATCCCCAAATCTTGCTCTATTTAAGTGATTCCCTCAATTGCGAGGATGGAATCAGTAAATGTAACCAGTTACAGTAATTTAGGTTGGTGCAGGAGCCACTATACTTTTATAACTGTTCTAAGATTAGACACATTGTTGTCAATTTAAACCTAACATGCCTGTCTGAGAATTGACAAAATTAAAAATAATATTATCTTTAGACCCCTAATGATTCTTTTCTTAACTCAATTAACATAAGGATCACGTAAGGAAGGCAGCAGTCCCAATGCTTACTAAGAACAAAAGAACAACAGAGTAGTACGGCACAGGAACAGACCCCTCAGCCTCCAAGTCTGTGCCGATCATCATGCCCTACTAAAAAACAAACCTTCTTCCCATGATTCGGTCCATATCCCTCTATTTCCTCCCTATTTGTGCAACCATCTGGGCACCTCTTAAATGTCGCTAATGTACCTACTTCTACCATCTCTTCTGGCAGTGCTTTCCAGGCTCCTACCACTGTCTGTGTGAAAAACCTCATTCTCACATCTTCCTTAAGCTTTCCCCCTCTCACCTTGAACCTGTGTCCTCTTGTAATTAAAATTTCAGCCCTGAGAAAAAGCCTCTGGCTACCCACTCTATCTATGCCTCTCATAACTTTGCAGACCTTTATCAGGTCTCCTCTCAGCTGCTATGTTTCCAGTGAAAACAATCCTAATTTTTTTAACCTTTCCTCATAGCCCTCAAGAGCAGGCAACGTCCTGGTGAGCCCTCTCTATACTGTCTCCAAAGCTTCCATGTCCTTCTGGTGGTGTGGTGACCAAAACTGCACACAATACCCCAAATGCGGCTGAACAAAGGTTTTATATAGCTGCAGCCTTGTTTGCCAATTCTTGGACTCCATGCCCTGGCCATTGAAGGCAAGAATTCCACATGCCTTCTTAACCACCTTGTCCACTTTTAGGGAATTGTAGACCTGCATGCCCAGATTCGTCTAAATGTTAATGTTCCTAAGGGTTCTGCCATTTACAGTATAATTCACACCTAAATTTGATCTTCGAAAATGCATCACCTCGCATTTGGCTGGATTAAACTTCATCTGCCATTTCTGTACCCGAGTCGTCAATCTATTTAAACCCAGTTGTATCCTTTTACAATCAGCAACTCCACCAATCTTTGTGTCATTTGCAAACTTATTAACCAAAACACCCACACTTTCCTCCAGATCATTTATAAATACTGCAAACAACAGAGATCTAAGGACGTTCCCCTTGGAACACCACTAGTTACTGGTCTCCTTTCTGAAAAACACCCCTCACTGCTATTTTCTGCCTTCTATGACCAAGCCAGTTTTCTATCCATCTCGCCAGCCCACCCAAATCCCACATGATTTTAGTTTTTGTACCAATTGGCCATGTGGGACTTTATCAAATACCCTACTAAAGACCGTACAAACTACATCCATAGCCCTTTCTTCATCAATAACCTTTGTTACCTCTTCAAAATATTCAATCAGGTTGATGAGACATGACCTTTCCCATACAAAACCATGCTGCCTGTCACTAACCAGTCCATTTTCTTCCAAATGTGCATAAATCTTGTCCCTCAATATCTTCTCCAAGAGCTTCCCCACCACAGATGTCAGGCTCACTGGCCTATAATTTCCTGAAATAATCCTTTTTTAAACAGGGGAACAACCTTGGCTTAGAGATAGAAAGGACTACAGATGCTGGAGTCAAAGATAACACAGTGTGGAGCTGGAGGAACACAGCAGGCCAGGCAGCATCAGCGGAGCAGGAAAGCTGATGTTTCAGGTCAGGACCCTTCTTCAGAATGGTAACAATGAACAACACTGGCTAATTTCCAAACCTCTGGAACTTTACCTGTGGTCAGAGAGGATATGAAGATATCTGCTAATGTCCTGGCTATTTCTCCCTTTGCTTCTCACAGTAACCTAGGGATAGATTCCACCTGGTCCCGGTGACTTGATTATCTTAATGCAATTTAGGATACCAGAACTTCTTCCTTCAATACATTGACATTCTCTAGAACATTCACACACTTATCCCTGATCTCAACATCAATCATGGCCTTCTCGTTGGTAAACACCGATACAAAGTTCTCATTAAGGATCTCCCCCCACTTCCTTTGGATCCACATATAACTTCTCTCCAATGTCCTTGAGGGTAGGGTTTAGATAGGGCTTGTTCAAACATTTACATCTTCCTTGGAAAACCTTTAGCCTTTTACTCCTCTTCCCCCAACAACAACACAACATTCTCCCCACAACATTCTCATACACAAATATAATCAACTTACAAACTTTACATTAGTGTGAATGAAAATCATGCAGTTATAACTATAGATTCATTTTGCATGAAAACTGACGCATTCTGTTCACTCTTGTTCTATACTTTTCATAGGATATGTACAAGATGCTACTAGATGATTTCATGCGTAATTTGCACAAACAATAATCGTTATGATGGATTGAGCCGGATCCAATTATGTACTGTAATTATTTACTGGTTTGCAGTTTTGGTATAGGTGTGTAAATATGCAAATTGGTAAAACTTAGATGAGCAGAATGAGGAACCTATTATGAAATTTTGCGAAAAGGCCTTAATGTAAATATAAGGAAAGCTATGCATTTGTCAACCTTTGTGGGTAGATCTCAGCAGATATAGACATTTCAGCCTCACTGTTGACTTGTCTCCATTTGCTCAATCAATTTCATGAATACTTCATTCAGTTTTTTTTGTACTGCGTCCCAAATGTAGCCACACCTGGTGACTGTTGGGTTTGCTTCTCGGTTTAGAACATTGGGTTAGAGTTATGGTCAGGAAATTCAGGTGCCCACTCGATGTGTGTGAGAAAGCTGCAGGAAAAGCTGCATTCCAGGATCAGGTAGATTTAATCGTTGTTGGGCTGATGAGATTGCAGGGATGGGGTTTGTTAGGTATAGTGCTGTTGAAAGAGTCAAGTGTGATCATGAGCCAGGTGTAAGATTGCAGAAGATGAGGAGATTGGAGTATACTGTTGAAAATCTCAGTGGGGGGAGGGTACGTGAAGAGTGTTTGTGGGTTTGGAGATTGGGGCCAGAGATGGATGGTTGGGAAATCAAAGATCAAAGCGAGATTGGAGATTGTTGATAAGGATGCAGTGAGCTAAGGGTAAACAATTTAATAACTGAAATGGTCAGGTTTGAGGTGAATTGGGTTCTAATCATTTAATTTCTCACCCTTAGAGAAGCCTACTTAATTTTGGGGATGAAATTATCTCCAGGATTTCTAACAGTGGAGCATTCCCTTACGATCTATCTTGTCTTATTATATCATGACATGTGAGGTTCTTTTGATTTTTTTTACTCCCTCATGGGATGAGGGTTTTGCTGGCTAGGCAGTAATTATTGCCCATCCCTAATTGCCCAGAGGGCAGCTAAGAGTCAACCACATTGCTATGGGCCTAGGGTCACATGCAGGCCAGACCAGATAAGGATGGCAATTTCCTTCCGTAAAGGATATTAGTGAACCAGGCAGTCCTTCCAACAATCAACAATGGATTCATGATCATCAATAGACCCCTTGTTTCAGATTTTTTTTGAATTTGAATTCAAATTCATGCTGCAACTCAAATCCAGGTCCCCAGAACATTACCTGGACCTCTGGAATAACAGCCTAACAATTTTGCGACTGTGCCATTGCCTCTCCCAGTTCCTCCTTATATCTTTCTCCATAAGAGTCATTGGGCTTATTGGAGGCGGTCCTAGTGAAAGCAGGCAACTCAAGAAGGTATTGGGTTTTATTATACTAGGAAATGTGACTGTGACTTTGAAGTGAGATCTCATAGTGAAGGGAGGGAACTGGGAACTCTGGAAGAGATCTTCTCACTGGACACAATAATCCTGGTCTTGACATGGGGTGGCTATAGGGTCAACAAGGGCATGGTAATTGCCAAGACCATGGACTGTGGAGGTTAAGTGAGCTCATTAATAGTTCGACAACAGAAATGGGTGGTGGGGAGTGGGGTGTATACTGAAAAGTCATAGCAACCACAAGTACAGTCAGACAAAAGGGAACTGTAAAGGAAGAGGGGTATTTGTGATCAGAGATAATGGGAACTGCAGATGCTGGAGAATCCAAGGTAACAAAGTGTGGAGCTGGATGAACACAGCAGGCTAAGCAGCATCTCAGGAACACAAAAGCTGACGTTTCGGGCCTAGACCCTATTCGTACGTTACAAATAGACCCTGCATGTGCACTGATCAATTGTTTACTGTAAAATACTGGCTGATCAATGTGCAAACGGTTTGTATGCATTTCAGGAGAAAAATACAGCTTGTTTCTTTGTTTTTTTTTGTGTGTGTGAGTTTGTTGTTGGTAAATACAACTTATTCTTTTGAATTCTTGGTGGTTTCCTTGTTTGTATGTGATGGGCCCATATTGAACAATGCATTCAGCAAGATAGCAGAATAGGAAGCTCCAGTCAGAGTTTCTCTGCTCACCAGTCCCTTTCCCTTTTATTTCCTTTTTTCTCCTCTTCGTTGCTTTTCATTTCTTCCCTGTACTCCGTTGTGCCCAACCTAGAGACTGGAGTCAAAGTGCAGAGTGAGCGGGGGCCGAGTCCCATGGCAGAGTGGAGCAAATGCGGCAAGTCGCGCAGCAGCAGTGGAGCAAACAGGCCGAACCCAATAATGGTGTGACTTGGCCAGTTTCTAGAGCAGCCTGAGCCCTGGATGGAGGCATCATGACTTCGTGGTCTTGGGCCAATGGGCATGGACTGGAAATTAAATTCTTATTGTCACTTATTATCGTTCTGGAAATTTTCAACTGTTCTCGTGCTAATCTCTATATATGTTTACTCTGTAACAGCACTATTTATTTTTAACTGTGTAACAAGACTTAAAAGTACCCATACCAGGGTCCTCCTCACCTAAGATGGAACTGAAAGACAACCCATGACTACTTCCAAACAGTAGGACAAGGGCAGTAGATATATGGGACCAACACCAAGCCTCCAAGCCACTCACCATTCTAACTTGGAAATATATCACCATTGCTTCAGTGTGGTTGTGCCAAAATCCTGGAAATTTCTCCCGGACAGCATTGTGGGTTTATCAACATCAAATAGTTTACATCAAGGAGGCAGCTAGCTATCACCTTCTCAAGGGTAACTTGGGCTGGGCAATAACTGACAGCCCAACCAGTGACATTTAAATCCTGAGAATGAAAAACAAAAAGGTTCTGTTAGTAATGAGCGCATACAACTATGGTGTATGATGAGTGGGAGAATCAGTCTGGCATTAGATGAGAGGGATGCCATAGGGGCATTGTAATAGTTAATGAGGCAAATTTGGGATGATCATGTGAGAAAACGTTCTATGCCTTGCAGAGAGAAACCCTTCATGAAATTCAACAAAAATGGCACAGCCAAAATGTGAGGAGATTCAGTCTAATGCTTCCAAATCAATATGATGTTTATTCAGAGCTCTGTTTCTCTCTCCACAGAGACCTGATCCATTACTCTAGCACTTCCAGTTTTTATTTCTGGTCTCCATCATCCACAGAATGTGCTTCTAACTAAGTTTGCTTAATTCCATTGCAGTCACCAACCCGTCTATGGATAAAACCAGATGTATGATTGCTAAAGCCAGTGCAGAACTGAGGATGCTGGTGGACTCCTTCAACTTTCTGTCCAGTTTAACAACTGCATCTGATAAGCCTTTTCTGCTGTTACTGAGCCTGGCTGTACAATTTTATGAGCTTATTAATGCCAGGGAATTGTACCTGGTCTTCTGCATGCGGCTGGGTGGGTGATTAGTCTCCGGCAGTTCTTTGAGTGTCAGAGACCTGGGTGTTTCTTCTTCAAACAGCAGTGAAGACCTGGCAGTGATGTGCTCACCACATTGTTCTCCTCAATCTGATGTAGAAAGTGAGCTCACCGAGGTGAATGTCTCCGAGCTGGTGGAGAGTGCAGATGAAAGGATTGTTAGTGCATCCTCTGAGGTTTCAGTGGCCTCCTCCTCCACTCAGGTACAACCGAGTGTTTCTAGCTCTGGTGTCTTCCTGGCAGCTATTTCTTGGATGCCACGAGAGCCTGCATAAGTGAAGCATGATAATACGTTTTTTAAAGTTGAATAAAAACTTGTGCAAAGTTTAAAAAAATGTGTTAGCACTGGTGGTAATGGGAGAGCAGAGCAGTACATGAAGCTTACTGGGTTGCTTGGCTCTTGTGGTCTTGGCCTTCCCACGTGAGCTGTGATACTACTCTCTAGCCAGACGGAGTATTTTCTCTTCACAGGGAGTTAGTACCCTGATGCCCAAAACTTGCTCCTTCATTCTTGTTTCTTTCAGTCTGGTTGTGGGCCAATTTTCTCTTAAATGAATCAAAGGGAGGTGTTGACTGTGATGGAAGTGGATGGAAGAGCAATTTGTGGTGATGCATTAGCAGGGGAAGTGGGGAGATGTGCCCAGTGAGTCAGCAGGAAGTGTAGAGGATTGGAAGGGTTAGTAGTTTGGGAGTATGAGTTGAGTGAGAGCTACTGAATAGACTGACACATCAATATTGAGATGTGTAGCCCATGATCCTCAGTGACAGGTGTGTGCTGTGGCAAATTTAGAGTGAATAGTGAGTGTGAAGCAGCAGAGAAAAGATGGTGGCACGTTCATCACAGAACAGAGAAGGTCATTGACTATTTTTCCTGCACTGATGGACATTGCACTTCATGTGGGACACAGCACAGATTTAGGCTGGAACTTGAGTGCAAACAGGTGTGATGTGGGAAATTGGTGGAGATGGATTCCATAGCAGGTTTCAAACAGAGCTGGATATATATTTGCAAGTGACGAATTTAGGGAACCATGGTGATGGGGCTGGGGAAAGGGACTGGCTGGGCAGCTGTTTGGGGAGCTGATGGGTCAAATTGCCTCCTTCTGTACTGTGAAATTTTATTTATCTATACACCTCAACACAATGTTTACATCAGTGTGGAAAGATTTTGAAGTTTTCTGCTGTATTCAATGCAAATGTGATTTGCGCCAATGCAGTATACCATGTCATATTCTGTTATGTGGTAAAAAGTATTTCAGATAAAGACTTAATGTCATAATTACAAAGGCAAAATGCTGGTCACTTTAACTCCCAAGACAGCATTAACTATATTGCTAGATTGTGTGAGTTTTAACCTACTATTTAAGAGCTGGACAAAGGTTGTGTTTAAAAGGTGGATATGACCGAAACATACTGTTTCAAACACAGCATGTAAAATGTATGAGATCGAGGTGTGTATGAACAGATAAGAAACCGGCTTTAATATGAATAGACTTCAAGCATCTGCAAGAGTGAATATTACATAGTCCTGCCAATTCTACTTTAGATAGTTGACAGGAATGGACAAAATCTTACTTGTAACTTGCACAAGTAAAATTGTAACATGTTGATATTAAATTAAGAGAAATTGAGCGAAGGCGACAAGTTCATTCTTTCAAAATGGCATTTCGTCACACCAAGACGTTCTTCAAATGCATGAATAAATATGAGTACTCCAGTGACAGTGGATTCCCATTGCCCTTTCAAAAATGGTCATCAATGACAGAGGTTTGAAGAGTTATGCAGGTCCGTCCTGTGATTAAATGTATCATTGAAATTTAAACCTAGCTGCATCACCCAGTGCTTCATTCGTTCAAAGCAAAATGGCGGGCTGGCTGGTAAATTGGCATTAATATGTATGAAATCAGGGTCAGATCACAAAGCTTCAACAAAAAAATACAATGTTTCCCTCATGTATAACACAGCAATCACTTGGACTGATCAGAAAAATCAACTTCCCAGACAAGAAAAATACAAACTATACCCGTTAAAACCACCTCCCTCACCCCCATCCCAGGCCCCAAGATGACTTTCCACATCAAGCAGATGTTCACCTGCACATCCGCCAATGTGGTATACTGCATCCGCCGTACCCGGTGTGGCTTCCCATACATTGGGGAAGCCAAGCGGAGGCTTGGGGACCGCTTTGCAGAACACCTCTGCTCGGTTCACAATAAACAACTGCAACTCCCAGTCGCAAACCATTTTAACTCCCCCTCCCATTCCTCAGACGACATGTCCATCCTGGGCCTCCTACAGTGCCATAATTATGCCACCCATAGGTTGCAGGAACAGCAACTCATATTCCGCTTGGGAACCCTGCAGCCCAATGGGGATTTCACCAGCTTCAAAATCTCCCCTCTCCCCACTGCATCCTAAACCCAGCCCAGCTCATCCCCGCCTCCCTAACCTGTTCTTCCTCTCACCTATCCCCTCCTCCCACCTCAAGCCGCACCTCCATTTCCTACCTACTAACCTCATCCCACCCCCTTGACCTGTCCGTCCTCCCCGGACTGACCTATCCCCTCCCTACCTCCCCACCTATACTCTCTTCTCCACCTATCTTCTCCTCCACCCATCTTCAGTCCACCTCCCCCTCTCTCCCTATTTATTTCAGAACCCTCTACCCATCCCCCTTTTCTGATGCAGAGTCTAGGCCCAAAACGCTGCTTGGCCTGCTGTGTTCAACAAGCTCCACACTTTGTTATCTTACACAAGAAGTATGTTTTGTTTTCAGTGTGGTGATCATAAAGCCTCCCCAGTTATGATTACCAAAAGCGCTAAGATCGCATTTCATTTTTTTGTTGCAATCCCCTAATGGTTCAGTTGGCATATGTAACAAATATGGAAGCATGATGGCTTATGCAGTTATAGCTGGATAATTAAAATCTCGAACTATTGCGATTATTATTCAAACATACCTGTTGGTGCTTTCCAAAAATTCTGTGCTCTGTTTGGTTTCCATTGTTCTGTACTCCATCATATCCTCCCCACAGTGTAACTGAACCCCTGCTATTTCTCAGTGAATCCAAATGAGTTATTTCTGGGCCACTTCCTTCTTTGAATTTTTGTGCCACAGTCTTATGATAGTAGTTTCAATTATTAACTTTCCTTCTTTTTCACTTTTATCCTTTATTTCATAAAAGCTTAATTCTCTAGAATATTTAATGATTAAGCTTGACTCAGTTATTTGCATTGCCATCATTTACCTTGATTCCTGATTTTAACCGATGGTTGCAGCTTCTCTAGTTTCTTTCTGAACTATCTACATTAAGACACAAGCATTTTAAAACAGATTTCTTTTTAAAGTTCACATAACCTGACATTTTTTCTCACTCTGTTACACTTTGTCCTGTTTCTCTTCTATTCTGTCACCTTATTTTTGCAACGTCGGAGAATGGAATTATTTCAGGCCTTACCCTGCATTGTTTTTGGAAACAATCACACGAGCAGGGTTTCTGGGGATCTTCTGCTGGCATCACATCAGGAAATCAGAAGGGTGCACATGGAAATTATTGATTGAAAAGATTATTATGACTCTCAAACATGCAACTTAGTTCTCTTTGTTTTCCCTCTTCTTGCCAAATGAGTTGAAGCTTTTCCCACAGACCTTGTCAGAAGAAGGAAGGTGAATGTTTCTGACAGATCATTACCACTTCCATCTCCTGCCAACTTCCCACCCACTTTCCTCATTGCCCTCCCACCAGCTCTGGCCCAAGCCTCAACCTGCACAAACATACAACAAACATATTTGGAAAATTCTAAAGGCTATCATGTGACTGCATCTGATTTATTTTCAGTTGAGTAGAGGTATTTGCATGTTTTGGGTAGATTTATGTTGTCATTTCCAATGTTATAGGTCCACCCATCTTGGTTGAGGTTATGTGGGTAATGGAGTAATTTTGATGAAGCTTTGATAAAGTCTGCGTTGACCTGTGGTTCCAACTAAACTAGATGAGACTTGTCTTGTTCCAAGAGATAGTTTACATTATGTTTAATATTCATATTTTCTAAAAATAAGATTGTCAAGTTGAGGATTTGATACAAATGTTGTTTACATAAATTCAGAGGGCTTGTCAGTACAACAGCAGGTTGAAAACTTTAGAGCTCTTACAAGAAAGGCAGAATGCTGTATCTACTGTGGTAAAAGTCTGGACCTTTGAATTGTGTTATATTTGATTCAAAGTCAGAAATCACATGACACCAGGTTATAGTCCAACATGTTTATTTGAAAGGACAAGCTTTCATCATCTAACAAAGGAGCAATGCTCTGAGAACTTGTGTCGTAACTTGGTGTCACATGAATTCTGACCATGTTCACTCCAGTCCAACATCGGTACCTCCACATCTTGATTCAAAGTAGTCTAACACTGCATTCATTGCTGCACCTTACTCACATTTCATTTACTTCTTGTTCTTCTTACAGCAAATAGATCATTCACTCTTTATAAGATCATAAGACATAGGTGTAGAAGTTAGGACATTCAGCTCATCAAGTCTGCTCCAACATTCAATCATGGCTGATAAGTTTCTCAACCCCAATCTCCCGCTTTCTCCCCATAACCCTTGATCCCCTTGATAATCCATCTCCATCTTAAATATACTCAATGAACAGGCCTCTACAGCCTTCTGTGGCAGTGAATTCCATAGATTCATCACACTTTGGTGAAAGAGGTTTCTCCAGATCTCTGTTCTCAAAGGTCTTCCCTTCAATCTAAGGCTGTGACATTGGGTCCTAGTTTTTCCTACCAATAAAAACATTTTCTCAACACCCACTCTGTTCAGGCCATTCAGTATTTTATAAGTTTCAACTAGATCACCTCATTCTTCTAAACTCCATCGAGTATAGACCCAGAGTCCTCAAACATTCCTCATATGTTAAGCGTTTCATTCCTGGGACCATTCTTGTGAACTACACCTTTCCTGAGAGATCAAAACTGCATCCAATGCTCCAAATGTGGCCTGACCAGGGCCTTACAGAGCCTCAGATGTACATCCCTGCTTTTATATTCAAGTCCTCTCAAAATAAACGACAAAGTTGCATTTGCCTTCCTAACTACTGACTCAACTGCAAGATTACCTTGAGAAATCCTGGACTAAAATTGTCAAGTCTCTTTGCACTTCAGACTTCTGAATTTTCTCCCCATTTAGAAAATAGCCCATGCTTTTATTCTTCTTACCAAAGTGCATGATCTCACACTTTCTAACATTGTACTCCATCTGCCACTTCTTTGCCCACTCTCCAAACCTGTCCAAATCCTTCTGCAGCACCACATCTCCTCAATACAACATATCCCTCTACCTAACTTTGTATCATTTGCAAACTTAGCCAAAACGCCCTCAGATCCTTCATCAAGGTCATTAATGTACAAAGTGAAAAGTTGTGGTCCCAACACTGACCCTTGCAGAACACCACTTGCCACCGGCTGCCATCCTGAGAAAGACCCCTTTATCCCCACTCTCTGCTTTCTGCCAGACAGCCAATCTTCTATCCATGCTAGTACCTTGCCTCCAACACCACGGGCCCTTATCTTACTCAGCAGCCTCCTGTGTGGCACCTTGTCAAAGTCCAGGTAGATAACATCTATTGGCTCTCCTTGGTATAACTTGCTCATTATTTCTTCAAAGAATTCTAACAGAGTTGTCAGGCATGACCTCCCCTTGATTAAGCCATGCTGACTTTGCTCTATTTTTGCAGCAGCAGTAAGAGCAGAGAGAGCTGCCGGGAAGGTAAGTTAATCCTTTAAAAACTTATCCTGTGAATAGGCGGAGCGCACTCTGAGCAGGAGCGGACACAGGACAGCTGAGCAAGTGAGGTAATATATTTGGGCAGTTGCTTTACCCAAAACACTGCTCGGGTAGTGTCTCTCACCCATCCTCCTCCTCTAACCAAAAACAAGGTTCTGAGCGCCGATTCGGTAAGGTTACTAGTTTCTTTTTCAATAGTCTGTTTGGGAATTCAAACAGTGGGAATAGATATTAGGGCAGTCACATGCTCCTCTTGTAGAATGTGGGAGGTAGAGGTCACCACTAGTGTCCCTGCTGACTTCATCTGTGGGAAGTGCACCCAACTCCAGCTCCTCGGAAACCGCGTTAGGGAACTGGAGCTGGAGCTGGATGAACTTCAGATCAGTCGGGAGGCTGAGGGGGTAATTGAGAGGAGTTACAGGGAGGTAGCCACACCTCAGGTACAGGAAAAAGATAAATGGGTTACAGTCAGGGGACGGAAAAGAAACAGGCAGACAGTGCAGGGATCCCCTGGGGCTGTTCCCCTCAATAACAAGTATACTGTTGTGAATACTGTTAGCGGGGGGACTTATCAGGGGTAGGCCATGGGGTACAGGTCTCTGGCTAGAGTCTGTCCCTGTTGCTCAGAAGAGAAGGGGGGAATGGAGGAGAGCACTGGGGACTCCATAGTTAGGGGGACAGATAGGAGATTCTGTAGGAATGAGAGAGACTCGCTGTTGGCGTGTTGCCTCCCAGGTGCCAGGGCCGGATGTCTCGGATCGTGTTTTCGGGATCCTTAAGCGGGAGGGGGAGCAGCCCCAATACATAGTCCATGTAGGCACCAACGACATAGGTAGAAAAGGGATGGGGATGTAAGGCAGAAATTATAGGAGCTAGAGTGGGAGCTTAGAGCTAGAACAAGCAGAGTTGTTGTCTCTGGTTTGTTACCCATGCCATGTGCTAGCGAGGCAAGGAATAGGGAGAGAGAGCAGTTGAACATGTGGCTACAGGGATGCTGAAAGAGGGAGGGATTCAGATACCTGGATAATTGAGGGTCATTCTGGGGTAGGTGGGACCTCTACAAGTGGGGGGGTCTACACCCGAACTAGATGGGTACCAATATCCTGGGGGGGATATTTGCTAATGCTCTTTGGGAGGGGTTAAAGTAATTCAGCAGGGGGATGGGAACCTGAATTGGAGGTCCAGTGTACAGGAGGTTGAACGTAGTGAGGTCATGAATAAGGTTTCAAGGTCGCAGGAGTGTACCGGCAGGCAGGAAGGTAGTTTGAAGAGTGTCTACTTTAACCCCAGCAACATCCGGAATAAGGTGGGTGAACTTGCAGCATGGGTTAGTACCTGGGACTTCGATGTTGTGGCCATTTCGGAGACATGGATAGAGCAGTGCCAGGAATGTTTGTTGCAGGTTCCGGGGTTTAGATGTTTCACTAAGATCAGGGAAGGTGGTAAAAGAGGGGGAGATGTAGCACTGTTAGTCAAGGACAGTATTACAGTGGCAGAAAGGAGGTTTGATGAGGACCCGTCTACTGTGGTAGTATGGGCTGAGGTTAGAAACATGAAAGGAGGGGTCACCCTGTTTGGAGTTTTCTGTAGGCCTCCGAAAAGTTCCAGAGATGTAGAGGAAAGGATTGAAAAGCTGATTCTGGATAGGAGTGAAAGTAACAGGGTAGCTGTTATGGGGAACTTTAACTTTCCAAATATTGACTGGAAATGCAATAATTTGAGTACTTTAGATGGGTCAGTGTTTGTCCAATGTGTGCATGTCGGTTTCCTGACACAGTATGTAGATAGGCCAAGAAGAGGTGAGGCCATATTGGCTTTGGTACTGGGTAATGAACCAGGCCAGGTGTTAGATTTGGAGGTAGGTGAGCCCTTTGGTGATAGTAACCACAATTCAGTTATGTTTACTTTTGTGATGGAAAGGGATAGGTATATACCGCAGAGCAAGCGCTATAGCTGGGGGAAAGGCAATTATGAGGCGATTAGGCAAGATTTAGGATGCATAGGATGGGGAAGGAAATTGCAGGGGCTAGACACAATTGAAATGTGGAGCTTGTTCAAGGAACAGCTACTGCATGTCCTTGATAAGTATGTACCTGTCAGGCAGGGAGGATGTGGCCGAGCAAGGGAACCATAGTTTACTACAGAAATTGAATCTTGTCAAGAGGAAGAAGGAGGCTTATGTAAAGAGGAGGAGTGAAGGCTCAGTTAGGGCGCTTGAGAGTTCCACGTTAGCCAGGAAGAATCTAAGGAGAGAGCTAAGAAGAGCCAGGAGGGGATGTGAGAAGTCTTTGGCAAGTAGGATCAAGGAAAACCCTGTTTTCTATAGGTATGTCAGGAATAAAAGAATGACTAGAGTAAGATTCAGGCCAGTCATGGACTGTAGTGGGAAGTTGTACGTGGAGTCCAAAGAGATAGGAGAGGCACTAAATGAATACTTTTCATCAGTATTTACACAAGAAAAAGACAATGTTGTCGAGGAGAATACTGAGATACAGGCTATTAGACTAGATGGGATTGAGCTTCATAAGGAGGAGGTGTTAGCAATTCTGGAATGTGTGAAAATAGATAAGTCCCCTGGGACAGATGGGATTTATCCTAAGATTCTCTAGGAAGCGAGGGAGGAGATTGCAAAGCCTTTGGCGTTGATCTTTACTTCATCATTGTCTACAGGAATAGAGCCAGAAGACTGGAGGATGGAAAATGTTATCCCCTTGTTCAAGAAGGGGAGTAGAGACAACCCTGGTAATTATAAACCAGTGAGCCTTACTTTGGTTGTGGGTAAAGTATTGGAGAGGATTATAAGAGATAGGATCCATAATAATCTAGAAAGGAATAATTTGATTAGGGATAGTCAACACGGTTTTGTGAAGGGTAGGTCGTGCCTCACAAACCTGATTGAGTTCTTTGAGAAGGTGACCAAACAGGTTGATGAGGGTAAAGCGGTTGATGTGGTGTATATGGATTTTAGTAAAGTGTTTGATAAGGTTCCCCATGGTAGGCTGTTGCAGAAAATACGGAGGCATGAGATTGAGGGTGGTTTAGTGGTTTGGATCAGAAATTGGCTAGCTGTAAGAAGACAGAGGGTGGTGGTTGATGGGAAATGTTCATCCTGAATTTCAGTTATTAGTGGTGTACCTCAAGGATCTGTTCTGGGCCCACTGCTGCTTGTCATTTTTATAAATGACCTGGATGAGGGCGGAGAAGGATGGGTTAGTAAATTTGCGGACGGCACTAAAATCGGTGGAGTTGTGGATAGTGCGGAAGGATGTTGCAGGTTACAGAAGGATATAGATAAGCTACTGGGCTGAGATGTGGCAAATGGAGCTTAATGTGGAAAAGTGTGAGGTGATTCACTTTGGAAGGAGTAACAGGAATACAGACTACTGGACTAATAGTAGGATTCTTGGTAGTGTTGATGAACAGAGAGATCTCGGTGTCCATGTACATAGATCCCTGAAAGTTGCCACTCAGGTTGATAGGGTTATTAAGAAGGTGTATGGTGTGTTAGGTTTTATTGGTAGAGTGATTGAGTTTCGGAGCCATGAGGTCATGTTGCAGCTGTACAAAACTCTGGTGTGGCCGCATTTGGAGTATTGCGTACAATTCTGGTCACCGCATTACAGGAAGGATGTGGAAACATTGGAAATGGTGCAGAGGATAGTTACCAGGATGTTGCCTGGTATGGAGGGAGGGTCTTATGAGGAAAGGCTAAGGGACTTGAGACTGTTTTTGTTAGAGAGAAGAAGGTTAAGAGGTGATTTCATAGAGACATGCAAGATGATCAGTGGATTGGATAGGGTGGACAGTTAAAGCCCTTTTACTCAGATGGTGATCGCTAGAATGAGGGGACAGAACTTTAAATTGAGGGGTGATAGATGTAGGACAGATGTCAGAGGTAGGTTCTTTACTCAGAGAGTAGCAAGGGCATGGAGTGCCCTGTCAGCAACAGTAGTAGACTCGCCAACTTTAGAGCCATTTAAATGGTCATTGGATAAACATATGGATGATAATGAAATAGTGTAGGTTAGATGGGCTTCAGATTGGTTTCACAGGTCGCTGCAACATCGCGGGCCAAAGGGCCTATACTGCGCTGTAATGTTCTGTGTTCTGTGTTCTATTTTCCCATACACTTCCAAGTATTCAGAAATCTCATCCTCGATGATGGACTGTAAAATTTTGCACATGACTGAGGTTAAGCTAATTGGCCTGTAATTTTCAGTCTTTTCACGTTAGTGATTTTCCAGTCCTCTGGAACACTCCCTGACTCTAGCGTTTCCTGAAAGATCATCACTAATACCTCCAACAACTCTATTGCTATCTCCTTAAGAACTTTGGAATGTAAACTGTCTGGTCCTGGTGATTTATCCACCGTCAGGCCATTCAGTTTTTCTATCACTTACACTTTGGTGATGGCCTCCATACTCAATTCTGCTCCCTGATTCCTTTGAATTTTTGGGATATTACTTGAGTCATCCGCTGTACAGATTGAAGCAAAGTAATTCTTCAGTTCCTCAGCCATTTCCTTGTTCCCCACTACTATCTCTCCAGCATCATTTTCCAATGGTTCCATGTTCACTTTTGCCTCTTTTATTCCCTTTATATTTCTAAAGAAACTCTTACAGTCCTCCTTTATATTACTGGCTAGCTTACTAGCTTACTTATTTCTTTTATTGTTGCCCTCTGTTGGTCTTTGTCAGCTTCCCAATCCTCTGGTTTCTCACTGCCCTTCACGACATCATATTTCTTTGTCTTTTGCTTTTATGCTATCTCTGACTTCTCTCATCAGCCATGGTTGCCTCTTCCTCCCTGTCCCATGCTTCTTTCTCCAAGGGATGAATTTTTGCTGCCTCTCCTGAATCACTCCAAAAACTCCTGCCATTGCCATTCCACTGTCTTTCCTGCTAGGGTTCTGTCCCAGTCAATTCTGCCCGGCTCCTCCCTCACGCCTCTGTAATTGCCTTTATTCAACGGTAATACCATTATCTCTGATTCTATCTTCTCCCTCTCGAACTGCAGAGTAAATTCAATCATATTATGATCACTGCCCCCTTAGGGTTCCTTCACATTAAGCTCCCTTATCAAGTCTGTCTCATTGCACAACACCAAGTTCAGTATTGCCTGTTCCCGAATGGGCTACACCACAAGTTGCTCCATAATTCCACATATTCCTTTTCTTGCAATCCACTACTAGCCTGATTTTCCCAGTCCACCTACGTATCAAAACCCCCATGATCACCATAACATTGCCTTTCTTACACACCCTTTCTATCTACTGGTGTGTCTTGCGCCCCAACTCCTGAGTACTGTTTGGTGGCCTGTACAGAACCCCAACTATGCTTTTTTTTTTACCTCCGTGGTTCCTCAACTCTACCCACATAGATTCTACACCATCTAACCCTACTTCGTTTCCCACTATTGATTTGATTTCATTTCTTACTAATAAGGCATCTGCTATCCCCTCTGCCTACTTTTCTGTCTTTTCAATAAGATGTATATCCTTGGATATTTAGCTCCCTGTCCTGATCCCCTTGCAACCAATCCTTTGTGATGCCCAAAACTGACAATTTTGATCTGCGCCACAAGTTCTTTTATCTTCTTTTGTATACTGAGTGCATTCATATGTAATACGTTCAGTCCTGTATTAACTGTCCCACTTCTCATTGTTATTCGTTTATCCAGTGTGACTGAAATTTGATTGCTAATCCTTTCCAAACTCAGTGTTTGTATCTGTGCTGGAGACTTTGATAGCCTCTCCTGAGTTCTCCATTCCTGTCTTCTTTTTCATATTTTTCCACACCGTGGAATCTATCCCTACAAATGTTAGCCTGCTGCTTTGTTCCCCAATGGAGGAAGTTTTACCCTACTGTTCTCTTCCCCACTTTCTAGTTTAAAGTCCTGTTGATCAGCCTATTTACCATTTTTGCTAGAACATTGTTTAAATGAAATGGTGCAACTGTGTTATATTGTACTATGCTACTTTTCATTAATATTTCTCTTGCTGAAAGCTTCCAAGTTACAACTAAATCAACCACCAAAATGAAATTATTTGCTATTTAATCATGTGAAGTTAATCTCTCCTGTTATCATCTTATTCTTGTCAGAAGACAATATACTGCCTACAATATTTTCCTTTTAATATTACAGATGATCTTCAATATAATTTATCTCTGCATGTCCCACGAACACCACTTACTTTGCAAATCATGCTAGTCGGTTATCTTCCCACTCTATAATTTCATTAAACTTTGCTTTAGAGAAACTGAACACAGCGTGATTTCTCTTATCATTCTTGCACAGTGTGCGTAAGTGCAGAAATAGGGAAGTTTGTATCTTTCTCAATGCTCTGCTTGTAGGATTTTGAGTTTTGTTGAATAATACCATGGAGTACTGATTATTATGCATTCAAGTGGCCAACATGATTATGCAACTTCCAAAAAAAATCCACATCTTCATCCCTTACCAGATTGTTGCAGTTGCTATGTTTGGCTAAAAATCTGATGGAACTACATTAGAAATGTGCAGAAGAACAACATGGATCCTTTTTGTTCACCTGTTTTCAATCGATTTAAGATCTACAATGGAGCAGGTTGCTACTCGCCTTCCTACGTAAGATGGCGATACGTGCATAAAGTTTATACATGCACAGAGAAAATAACGGCATTAAAAAGCCACAATTGCAAACATCCTCCTCTTGTTGTCTTACAGTTTTTGTCATTTGATTCAATGCACTATACAACAAAATGTATCAAAAAAGAAAAAGTGATCAGTTGCATCAGTGCCGTATCCACTAGATGGTGCAACATTGTTTATTGCCCTCCCAATCACAAGTGACCCAGCTGCTTGGGTGCGTGAGGGAAAAATAATTTAAAAAAACTCCCATAAAGTAATCTAATAAGTGGCTTGACTGAAAGGAACTGAATTCAAAATTTGCACATCAATGTCAATGTCTTGGCACAGACCTGCGCAGTTATGCAGGTTGCACAAATAACACTGCCCAGTTAATCAGATGTATCTAAAAATCCGTATTCAATAAAGACGTGTCATTCAACCTATTTGCTTATTACTCAGGTCCTCATTGAAGACACATGCAAACTACTAACATTTCCAACCTCCCACAATGCCAAACTTGAGACCTTGGATTAAACTTATTTTTGAAACAACAGGAAATAACTTACTTATAAAATCTCGTGAAAAACCTTTTTGAATAAAACAATGGATGCTAGAATGTTTATTTCTGCAGGTTGACACATCCGCCTTCAGAATGTATTGTACTCTACACTCACTTTGGTCATTATAATTCCGCACTAGATAAAACCGCACCATGCTTACAGTGATCTTTGACACTATGGAAATTTTAATTTGGGATATCCCTCTCATGCAACATATTTCAATTTTAATTGTTCAATTTAGCAAATTATCCTCATTTGTGGAGATGGTTCACACATTTTATATAGGTCTACCAGGATCTAGTAACAAGGATGAAGAAAACTGAAACATTGACGAGTATCATGTAGCAGAAAGTCCAGTCCGACCGATCTATGGAGTGAGGCCCAAAGTTAGTTGTCGCAATATCACAGTCAACATTGTGAGCAAATGCAGTAATATCTGACAATACCTGAATACTGTCAATCTTTGTTGAAGTGGCGCTTTTGGGGTGGTCGGTCCAAAAGTAATCAAGGTGGTGGAGCCAGCTTTGAGAAAAGGTAACCATGGAGATTATACAGGATCTGCTGAAACAAGCATAATAAGAGCAGGGATGGACAAAAGACTGAGCGAGGCTGAATAAGTGTGAAGTTGTTTGCTGAGATCATCAAGTGTTCTTGGCTTGCTGTTTGCTTCATGAAAGCACTATACCTCCAGAGAAGTACCTTTCATAAATATAATTTCTCTAAAAGGAAGGGTAGCTCAAGGACAATATTTTGAATGGTTGACATAGGTTATCACATGGGAAGAATGATACTTTGCTGTGGCACTTAGTGTTGGCTACATGAAAACAAACTACTTGAGATCAATGGTGGGTAGATTTACTGTATACCGTCTGCCTAATAAACTTGAGGTTGTTATTTTTTAAATATTACTTTGATGAGAAATTTAATTCCAGAATCTTTGGCAAGAGAGTTAGCTTGATCTTTTCAATTTTTTTTTGAATTCGAGGAAGCTGGATTAGTAAAGGCCATTTGCTTGTCCTCTGAAGATAGCGTATAAGATCCTGAGGACTCTTGACAGGGAGACAACGTTTCCTCTTTTGGGAGAATAGAAGTCACTGTTTAAAAGTAAGGGGCCTTCCACTTAAAACAGTGTTGAGGCTTTGCTTTTTCACAGAAAGCCATGAGTCTCTTCTTGAAAATACGGTGCTAGCAGAGTCTGATTATTTTTAAGGTGGTGGTGCACAGATTATTCGTAAGCAAGGAGACTAATGGTTACAAAGGACAGGATTGTGGATTTGATGTTCAGTCAGACCAGCAATGATCTTATTAAATGATGGAGCAAGCTTGAGGGGTTGGAAATATTCTGGATAATTGATGAGCAACTTTGCAGTTTCATCAACACCCAATGAAATGAATGCTCCAGAGTCATAGAGTCATAAAGCATGGAGACAGGTCATTTGGCCCAAACTGGGCCATGCCGATCAAAATGTCCATTTATGCTTAGCCCATTTCCCTGCTCTTGGCCCATATTCTTCTAAACATTTCCTATCCATGTATTTGTTCAAATGCCTTGTAAATGTAGTTAATGCATCAGCCTCAACAACTTCTGCTGGCAGCTCATTCCATATGCTTACCTCCGCCTGTGTAAAAAGTTGCCCCTCAGGTTTCTATGTATTCATTCCCCTCTTAACTGAAACTGATGCCCTCTAGTCCTTGATTCCTCAGCCCTGGGAAAAAGACTGAGTGCAGTCACCCTATACATGCCTCTCATGAACTCATACAATTCTATAAGATGCCCCCTCTCAGCCTCCTAAGCTTCAAAAACAAAATGTCCTAGCTTATCCAACCTCTCCCTATAACTCAGTTCCTTGAGTCCTGGCAACATCCTTGTAAATTTCTTCTGCAATCTTTCCAGTTTAACAACATCTTTCCGATAGCAAGGTGACAAAAACTGAACACAGTACAAGTGTGGCCTCATCAACATCGTGTACAACTGCATTATAACTTCCGAACTTCTTTACTCAATACGTTGATTGATGAAGGCCAGTGTCCCAAAATCGTACTTCATTGCCCTGTCTACTTATGACTCCACTTCCAGAGAACTGTGCACCTGAATTCTAAGTCACTGTCTTCCACTACACTTTTTAAAGCCCTATCATTCACCATGAAACTCCAACCTGGATTTGCCTTTTCAAAATGCAACACCTCACATTTATCTATGTTAAACACGATTTGCCTTTTTTTTGGCCCCCTTCCCCAGCTGACCTAGATGCTGCTACAATTTCTCATAATAGTGTCATAGGTGTCAGGAATTAGAAAGTCATGTCTTTCTGCCATATTTATCAATTGCATAATGCTCAACTCCTTCACCACCTCACTATCATCAGATTATTCTCCAACACAAGTCTTAGATTAACCAAAAATCTCTGTAGTTAAACCATGGGAAGAACAAAGATATTTTCTACCGCTACATAAAAAATTTGAACAAGCATTAGGTTCCACAAAAAAAAGTTTACATTACATTCATTCAAATGTTATAGAAAGTTATGCTCATCAGTCTGTGCGTCTGAATGGAATTTGCACATGTTCAGGCAGGGTGGAATAATTAGAGTTGAGTTTTGCTTGTGGATCTGCAAAGAGACTTGCAGGGTAGGAATTGGCGTTGTGTGTTGTTATTCACATCAAGATGGATGTTATGAGCTCTCTGTCACCCTTTTGACTTTCAAGGCTTGCTGCTGTTTGAGGAAAAGCATTCCTGTGTCAATCATGCTCAAGAGGCTTTTGTGACAAAGTTGAAACTGGCAGATAATTTTCCAGTTACAGAGATTTTAGGAGCAATTTCAACTGACCTTGCTGGGTGACACAGCCCGAGGACTGGTCATTATGTTCCCTGTCCATGATTAAACAGCAATAAAAAAACCTTGCATTCATATAGTACCTCTTATACCTACTAGATATTCCAAAGCACTTCTTAAGATTTTTGAACTGTGACCAATGATGCATTGTAGCAAACCTAAGGTAACGTGCACTCAGCAAGCCCTTACAAACAGCAATATGATAATGGCCAACATTTCTTCTTGTGTGATGTTAATTGAAGGATAATGCCAGGGCACAGGAGCTAGTTCTTTTGCTGTTTTCTGAAACTGTACCATTAGATTTTGAAAAATCACCTGGAGGGCAGATGAACTTTTGCTTGATATTTTATTTGAAAATTAGCATCTCTGGTAGTGCAGGATGCTTTCACTGCACTGCTCTGGAGTATCAGCCTTGATCTTGGTGTACAAGTTCTGTCGGGCAACTCAAACCTGGAATCTTCTGTTTCAGCAGTCACAGTACAATCAGCTGAACTGGAGCTGACTGTAACATGAGATAGAGTACAAAACCATTCGGACTCAGCATTTTCCTAACGAGTGGGTTATCTTAAAATTGATCTTTATTCCATATTTGCCTTAACTGCATGTTTGTTGGAGCATTAGTTACTAAACTTATTTAGAGATTCTTACCATTGCTGTCAAGCAATTGTTTACAATCAAAATTGAATCAGTTATGAAAGTCCTGATGCCTTTTTGCAAACCTGTATGTGTAATGAAATTGATCATAGATTATCCTGAACAATGTACATTTACTGTCTTATTCTAAAAATAATGCACAGATGTAACACACACTGAGGTGATGCCTATAGCATATGGAATTGACTTGAAAAAAATCCATTTAATATCAGATAATGTTTGCTGAGTATGAGCAAAGTATGAATCGGGAATTTCTCCTGTAAGGCAAAAGGGGACATGTTATTTTATCACTGCCGTTAGGTCTAATAAAGTGGTATTTATTCATGGTATATATATCATAGCATTCAAATTGCTGTGTAAAATTGACAACTGAATCTAATCACAATATCCCAACAGAAAACAAGAATCTGAACAGAAGATGGAACAAAAATAAATCTTTTCCAGTGTTTAGGTCCAGGAGACAATGGGTGCTGGATTGTACGAGGCTGCTCCTAAAATTGAGGGAGAGAACTTCAGCTGGTATAGGTTTAACGTGAGAGGGGAAAGATTTAAATACAGGCCTGAGAGGCAGCTTTTTCATGCAAAGGATATGCATGCATGGAATGAGCTGCTAGAGGAGGTTGTGGAGGTTAACAGGCATCTGGATGGGTATGTGAATATGAAAGGTTTAGAGGGAAATGGGCCAAATGCTGGAAGAAGGGACTCGATCAGTTTAGGATATCTGGTCAACATGAGCTAATTGGACCAAAGGATCTGTTTCCATGCTGTACGTCTTTATGATTCTAACTAAAAGAGGTATAGAATAGATAATATTGTATTAGTGATAATGGGAACTGCAGATGCTGGAGAATCCAAGATAATAAAATGTGAGGCTGGATGAACACAGCAGGCCCAGCAGCATCTCAGGAGCACAAAAGCTGACGTTTCGGGCCTAGACCCTTCATCAGAGAGGGGGATGGGGTGAGGGTTCTGGAATAAATAGGGAGAGAGGGGGAGGCAGACCGAAGGTGGAGAGAAAAGAAGATAGGTGGAGAGGAGAGTATAGGTGGGGAGGTAGGGAGGGGATAGGTCAGTCCAGGGAAGACGGACAGGTCAAGGAGGTGGGATGAGGTTAGTAGGTAGGAGATGGAGGTGCGGCTTGGGGTGGCAGGTAGGGATGGATGAGAGGAAGAACAGGTTAGGGAGGCAGAGACAGGTTGGACTGGTTTTGGGATGCAGTAGGTGGAGGGGAAGAGCTGGGCTGGTTGTGTGGTGCAGTGGGGGGAGGGGACGAACTGGGCAGGTTTTGGGATGCGGTGGGGGAAGGGGAGATTTTGAAGCTGGTGAAGTCCACATTGATACCATTGGGCTGCAGGGTTCCCAAGCGGAATATGAGTTATGGGCATCATGGGCCTCCTGCAGTGCCACAATGATGCCACCCAAAGGTTGCAAGAACAGCAACTCATATTCCGCTTGGGAACCCTGCAGCCCAATAGTATCAATGTGGACTTCACCAGCTTCAAAATCTCCCCTTCCCCCACCGCATCCCAAAACCAGCCCAGTTCGTCCCCTCCCCCCACTGCACCACACAACCAGCCCAGCTCTTCCCCTCCCCCCACTGCATCCCAAAACCAGTCCAACCTGTCTCTGCCTCCCTAACCTGTTCTTCCTCTCACCCATCCCTTCCTCCCACCCCAAGCCGCACCTCCATCTCCTACCTACTAACCTCATCCCGCCTCCTTGACCTGTCCGTCTTCCCTGGACTGACCTATCCCCTACCTACCTCCCCACCTATACTCTACTCTCCACCTATCTTCTTTTATCTCCATCTTCGGTCCGCCTCCCCCTCTCTCCCTATTTATTCCAGAACCCTCACCCCATCCCCCTCTCTGATGAAGGGTCTAGGCCCAAAATGTCAGCTTTTGTGCTCCTGAGATGCTGCTGGGCCTGCTGTGTTCATCCAGCCTCACATTTTATTATCATAGAATAGATAAATGTGTGCCCAAGTTGTTGAACTGTCTAAGTCATTGATGCCAGACCTCAAAATGTGACAGACTGAAACTATTAATGCTCTGGCTTTGCAAAGGCACTCTTGCATATATAAAATAAAAGCTCCTTCAACATTGCTTTTGAGGTGAATGTAAAGAAACAGCTGCCCTGCAGTCTTAGATGAAGTTCACTTTGGCAGGTGAAGCTGAAGTGTGTAACTGATGAGCAACACTTTCTCAAAGAGTTCATTCTCAGTGCCACAATAGGCAAAGAATTGTAGTGTGTTGACCTTGACAGTTTCTTGTTTCTGACATTAAACATTCTGATCCTCAGGGTAACTTATCAAACAATTCATCTCCAAGTCACAACACAACACTTAAGATCAAACGAGATCATACTCTTAGGCAGTTGCTTGCTTTGATTTTCTCTTTTAAGTCAAAGAACATAATTTAGATCCTGAGGGCAACTCTGACTGATCATCATGCACATACCAGCATCCAACATTTCAAAGCCAAAAGGAATCCCAATTCAATTAATATCAAATGACTTCCTTCTCGGGGACTGTCTGGTCAGTTCCACTTGCCACCCAAGAAACAAATATATATTTCTAGACATTTAAGTTTTGCAGAAGTAAAATCAAAAATCATCCATTGAAAAGGCGGTTTATTTTAAACTTGCAATATGTTTATGGTAATCCTGCTCAGTATGAGAGGAACTGTAGATTCAGACATTGTTGTATGTACTTGGCTGAGGAGCCACCGGTGTGAAGCTACCATCTGAGGGATTATGACTGAATGCCACTAATTCAGAATCCCACCCAAATAGTTGATGCAATGTCAGAATATCGAGACTATGATATGAAAGAAAGATAAAATGCACACATGAGGTAGCTTTGATCTCTGCTTTACCGGAAAGCTTTGTCCTGGATAAAAATGGTGTGGAGGTGCTGGTGTTGGACTGGGGTGGACAAGGCCAGAAGTCACACAATACGAGGTTATTGTCCAACTGGTTTATTCCACATTACAAACTTTTAGCGTGCTGCTCCTTCATCAAGTGAAGTGAAGAGATGCACGCAGGCACAGAATTTATAGGCAGAGACATCAAAAGATTGCACAAATGGTGTGTGCAGAGTGTCAACATGCTGAATAATAAGTCTCTGCAGGTGATCAGAGCTGTCAGATGGTGTGAGTAAAGTGTCAACAGCAAGTGAGACGATGACATACAATCTAATTAATTGAGGCAGAGAGATAATTACAAAAAATTAAAAATAAGATGGTGCTGGGAACAAGCCAAATGGCTTTCATAACATGATAGGTATGAGAGTCGCATGCCATGTGTCTAAAAAAAGGTAACAAGTAATCTAAAACTATGCGAACTAAATAAGGTAGAGACACGATAATAAGTTATCAAGGTGATGGCGTCGAAACAGGACAGTAAGAAAGATTTTACAGATACAGAACAGTCTGGAGGGGTCATATGTCATGTGCCTTGAACTCAAGATCACACTTGAGGCCGCCTTCACAGGTACGGCACTTGGCTATCAGTTTCTGTTCGGCAATTCTGCGTTGTTGTGTATTGTGAAGGCTGCCTTGGAGGACACTTACCTGAAGATCAGAGACTGAGTGTCTGTGGCTTCTGAAGTGTTCCCCAACTAGGAGGCAATATTCCTGTCCTGTGATTGTTGCGTGGTATCCATTCATCCATTGTTATAGTGTTTACGTGGTCTCGCCAATATACCGTGCCTCGTAGCATCCTTGACCGCAGCATAGGAGGTAGACAACACTGGCC
This sequence comes from Stegostoma tigrinum, assembly GCF_030684315.1. NCBI lineage: Eukaryota > Metazoa > Chordata > Chondrichthyes > Orectolobiformes > Stegostomatidae > Stegostoma > Stegostoma tigrinum. The sequence goes on along the minus strand of NC_081360.1, from coordinate 34,328,342 downwards.
GAATCACTTGTGTATCTGCCATGTACGTGGAGGGTGGTGTTCCCATGTGTGATGGTAGTATCCATGTCGATGATCTGACATGTCTTGCAGAGGTTGCCATGGCAGAATTGTGTGCAGATACTACAAAAATGAAAGAATGGACACTGTATAACAATCACCAGACAGGAGTGTTCCCTGCTAGCCGGGTCACACTTCGGTGGTCAAGGATAGTCAGTCTCCGATCTTCGGGTGAACGTCCTCCAAGGTGGACTTTCAGAAGCACAAGAACGCAGAGTCATCAAGCGGAAACTGATGGATAAGTTTCTGTGAGGACAACCTCAAATGTGATCTAGGGTTCATGTCACGCTACATGTGACCCCAACACACTGTTCTGTATCTGTAAAATCTCCCTTACTGTCCTGTTTTGACACTGTCACCTGATAACTTAATATGATCTCTGTACTTTAATTAGTTTGTACCGTTTTGGATTACTAGTTACTTTGGTTAGACCCTTGGTATGTCACTCTCATACCTATCAAGTTATTCCAGTCTTGTGGTTTGGCTCTAGCACCCCCTTAACTTTAATTTTTTTTGTAATTATCTCCCTGCCTCAATTAATTGGATGTTATCCAGCAGTTGATATTTTATTCACACCATCTGACACTTCTGATCACCTGCAGAGATTTATTATTATACCTGTTGACATTCCATTCACACAATTTGTTCTATCTTTGGATGTCTCTGCCTATACATTCTGTGCCTGTGTGCATCTCTTCACTCCACCTGACAAAGGAGCAGTGTGCCAAAAGCTTGTGATTTCAACTAAACCTGTTGGACTCAAGTCTGACAACACAGTATGGAGCTGGAGGAACAAAGCAGGTCAGGCAGCATCAGTGGAGCAGGAAAGCTGGCATTTTGGGTCGAGATCCTTCTTCAGAAAATGATTTTCTGAGGAAGGGTTCCGACCTGCAACCTCAGCTTTCCTGCTCTACCGATACTGCCTAACCAGCTATGCTCCTCCAGCTCCACACTGTGTTATCTCTGACTCCAGCATCGGCAGTTCTTACCGTCTCGGACTATAACCTGATGCTGTGTGACTTTTGATTTGGATAAATATAAAAAATTTCTGTATGCACTTTGGTATTCTGGATCAATTATTGGAAGCATATCCTGTTTCAGCAACCTAGAGATGGCCATGTCAGTATGCATCTGTATGTTTCCATGTGGTATGCCACATTGCGGACATTCTGTAGCACTGCACAATGCTGTGGAATGTGAAGGTTACAATGGTGGGGGCGCAGGAGGAGGGATTATTGCAGGAGGGGACCAATACATCTCCTGTAGATGATTCCATCATTTGGATGATGCTGTCTACTGCCCTGCAACTACCTTATGGCCCCCACACCCTCCATGCCAACCAATTCTCCTGTGCCACACCATGGTCTCTTCATATCCCAATGACATCCTGTGTCCATGTATCCATTATAATGGCTCACATGTCCAAAAGTTACTATATGTACATGTGCATATATGCTTTTGAACCTCTAACCCTAAGCTAGCTTGTGCCTATCAACTGACCCAGCTTGGCCCCTCATGTTACATAAGCCACACCACGTCTTCAGTCATTCCCAGGCCCTTTATTCCATCTGTGAGAACTTTGTGCTAACTCATTCGCTGACTCACTCACTACCTTTTGCCCATCTGTCTCTGTGCTGCCACGGGTAAACTTCAGAAGGAATGGTGACAGAGCGCAAAGTTGTTTGTCTACTATGATGTCTCTATTGGAATCAAACACTCTCATCATTAAATGAATTATTTGAGATTCCTTCAACTGAGCTCTTATGAGAAAGAGGATTTAATTTATATATTTAATCCATTTTGTTAAAAATTAAGAAATTCCATTCCATAAGCAGTTGGAGCTGTGAACAAAATGCTTTCCTTGACCCCATTGTGTAAATTATAGTTTGGGAAATTAGTCATGCACCACAAATCCTCTAATGCCTTAGGTCAACAGATACATGAACATACTTCACACTGTTTTGCCAACACCAAGTAATTTTTTGGACAGTTCTTTAGCCATTTTCGCAGCTTTTACTGTCTCAATGAGTTAATACACCTTTAACACTGAACAGCCAAGGCTGTGGACTTTGCTCATCAGCTTGGATAAGGCACACTTGAAATTGGGGCTCAGATTTCATTCCATTAGATCAATAAGTTGGGGACAGCTGCTATTTGTAAAGATATACATAGCAAAGCAGCAAACCAGATTTAAATATTGGGGCTAGTTTCCTTATAACTTCCTGTGAGAGGGAGGAAGGGAAAAAGAGATGAGAGACAGTGAGAAACAATGTGAGAAGCAGTTGCGCATGGGGATTTTCAGATGTCTACTAGCTAGCAGAGCACTTGATCAGTGATCACTTCGGGATCAAAATCTCTGTTCCTTTGCTCACAGTCCTTTTCTAACCATGACATTATTTTGGCATCCCTGACTTTTTTCAATGAAAAGCAGCAATTTAATTTTAGCTTTCGTCAATCATGATCCATTTGTGTAAAATCCATAATCTCATATAGGAGTGCAGGTGATCATTTTGAATGGAATTGGAACTTGTCAGTTACAGAATAAAAACTAAAAATGTGATCACTCAGCCATCCAGAAATACATTGTTTTTGGTGCAACATAGTCATTGTCAAAATCGGCAGATCCATGTCATCCTTAAAGTCAATGTAATTGGTGCCATCTGCTAACTGCTACTATAAAGCCAAAGATTTAGCTGATCCACTCTGATTAGTGACACTTCTATAGAGATGCTAAACAAGCTAAGACAGTGATCAATCCCATTGGTGCAGATGACTGACTTACACTCCTGCTTCTGTTGAATATGTATCAAGGACCTTTGCAGCAGAACTTCAGATTGATCTCTTATAAAACAGCTGCATTGCATGAAAGTACTGTAATTGTTAAACGATGTAAATCTGGTGGGTAATCTTGAGTTATTTTTGCACAAGTAATTAACTGTTTTGTATGGCAGGTTTTTGAAAATTCTTTTTTAATGAACAACTAACACACAAGGCTAAGGATCAGTGGTATGGAATATGACAGTCACACCTCAGAATAATGCTGAAATTTGTTAGCTCCAGAAGGCCTTGATCTGATAGTTTCATTAAAAGGGGAGAAAAAACACCAATGTCGGAAATCTGAAATAGATGACCAGTTGTTGAATTGTAATTGTTCTCGCATGAGAAACCACCTAACAGGTCATTCAAAGCTTTTGGCACAGATCAATGAATCAAACCATTGCAGTCTATTAGCTTGAGCCAGTTTGATTTCTTTGTCCGCTGTGTTTAGAGGCAGAGGGAATGGTCTTGATTTTAATTCCATGATGCACTTTGAGCTGGGATGTTCAATAGCACTTGGCAAACCTGGAAGCAAGTTCAGTATATCTGTTAGAAAGAAAGACTCAGACTTATACATGGACCATAGAGCAATACTGCACAGGAACAGGTCCTTTGGCCCACCATGTCTGTGCCGACAATGTTGTCATTCTAATTCAATCCTACCAGCCCGCATGTGGCCCATATCACTCTATTTACTGTCTGTTCATGTGTCTGTCTATATGCTGCTTAAATGTTGCTATCCTATCCGTTTCGAGCAGCTCTCTCATAGTATGTTTTCAAGCAACTACCACCCTGCAAAAAAAAACTTGCACATTGCTTTCAAACATTCTCCCTCACTGAAAACATATGCCCTCTAATATTTGACATTTTTACCCTTGAAAAAAGACTCAAATTATCCAAACTGTCCATGTCTGTTCTAATATTTAGCTCCTTTCATAACCCAAGCCCCTTCCAACCCATGACTACTTTTAAAATGTTGTCATCGTCCAATATAGGAAATGTGTCCAACAAGCTCCCACATACAGCAACATGATAATGTGCTTTTTTCATGTTTGTTTCATGCAAAATATTTCATGGCTGCCACAAACTAACGTGAAAACACTTACAACTCACAAGAGTAGGCAAGCCGGCTAGTACACTATCGGCCAAAGCATTTCACTAAACTTGACCCTTTTCAGGAGAAGAAAACAAAAAAAAATTGCACACACTGTAATTTGCAGCAATGGGTTATGCAAATTACCTAAAAAAATGGTCAAGAAAGAAAATCTACATTCATTAACAAAATGCTGTGTGCTCATTCTAGTCAGTCCCACTTTTGCCAGTCACTGCACAAGTATTGCACACATAATATTTAAATCACACAGGCATTCGAACTATACATACGAACATTGTCATGGCTGTCCGTCTACAATCTGCTTGTTCCTAGGATGATGTTCCTTCTCAAATGTATGCCATTCCTGTGGTAAATGTTGCTACCACTGCAGCTGTTGTTGCTGATCCATTTCTTTCTTTGGGGATTGATAGAACTCCAGGACTGATGGTTGCTCTGTACTCTAACAGTATACACATCACTGGGGACATTCCATTTTTCTCATCATTAGCTGTCTGCAATAAAGAATCAGTTTCTCCAGTTGTGTTAATATAGCTGGTTATTCACATTTACTGCCGACAATCAAGGTGATAAATGCTCTGCATAGGTTCCAATTTGCCTGAGGTATGGCTTTGTGGCTAATGTTGAATGTTAGCTTGCTGACTGGCTCTCCAGCCCTTGGCTCTGGCAATGGTTTGGAGTTTTTATCAAATGTGAAATCTGGCTTTCTTTTATTTCACCTTGATGCTGTCACTTGTTCTTGTTGCTACTTCTGGAGTTGAAAGCTTTTTCACTATTTGAAGAATAGCTTGTGTGTGATGTTACATAATCTTTGAACAGGACAACTTCCCACATGTTCATTTGCAATACTTCTCTACTCTATGATTGTTTTGTACAAATCTGTTCTTAATTTGTTAGATTTTGTTATGATCCCTCTGGTGATTCTCATTGCTATCTCCATCTATCAATTAGTCATCATCATTCCAACAATCAAAAACCATTTATCACTTTTACACCTGACAATTCCAACCTTTTGTATGTTCTATTATGGCTCATTATGGCTCCGTTAGTCAGGGAGACTAGGACCCGTAGGCACAGCCTTAAAATTAGAAGGGATAAATTTAAAACGAAAATGAGATGACATTTCTTCAGCTAGAGAGTGGTGGGCTTGTGGAATTCATTGCCACAGAGTGCAGTGGAGGCCGGGACGTTAGATGCCTTCAAGGCAGAGATCAACAAATTCTTAATCTCACAAGGAATCAAGGGCTAAGGGGAGAGTGCAGGGAAGTGGAATTGAAATGCCCATCAGCCATGATTTAAATGGCGGAGTGGACTTGATGGGCCGAATGGCCTTACTTTCACTCCTATGTCTTATGGTCTTATGGTCTTCAGAATCAGAATATTGGCTTACTTTGCCTCTTCCTAACAATTAACAATGCCACCATTTAATATTTGGGAATATCTGATCTTGTGGAAAAATGGACATCTAGGCAAGAAAGTCTAGCTTTAAGTTCCACCTGCCACAGTAGTGTACGATCACAGGTCCAAACAGATTTATTGAAAAAAAAGACACTTCTAATATTTGGGAGATTTCCTTGAAATCTTTGATAAACTATTGACAGAGGCATCTGTCTTTCTTAACAGAGATCTCTGTTATGCCAATTAACAGAAGCATCTATGAGAATAATGAGGTGGCAACAGATTCCAATTTCCCATCCTTACATGATTGACTGGTTAAGGCTTGAAGTATTAGGAAACTACCTCACAGAATTTAATCAGGAAATCTGGAATAGGTATCAGTACACAGCATCCATTCTTCCAATATTAGTGAGAGCGATTATTGGGAACACACTTTCATCTGACTTAGGATGATTTAATTATATCCTTCTGTAAAGATCACCCATGATTCATATCCTTTAAACATTGGGACCTATTTCTTAAACCATTATTTAGAGAATGCAATCAAAAACTACTGTCATTTCAATACAAACCAAGGCTGTACTTATAAACCTCTCACAGTTAAGTTCTCTTCTCAATCATGTTTCAGTCAAGCAAACTAAAGTTAATTTTCCAAAACTGAAAGCCTGCATGGAATAAATTAGCTTTTAAGGAATTAAAGTTACCTCAGGTTTCACCTCACCTCCAGACTAAACTGTAATTTTTAAAGCTAATTTAAATCCTAATGCTGTAGCTTTAAAGATAAGTGTTAAGTAAATTGGATAGTTTCTAAATGCAGCTTGTGAAAATCAGCTGGCATACTTGTACTGAATCTGTGAAGAGCATACTCAATATATAGAGAAATAATTGTGTTGGATTTACCATTCTGGATGGTAGATAGTAAGATATTTCGAATTCTAGCTTCATTTTCTGATGTAATATTTCATGAACTTCTGTGGCTTCTTTGCTATGACTGCTACAGAAACTTAACATGGTCAATCTTGAAGAAGTCCCAGTGGTAGAATGCTGCCATTGCTCATTGGAGAGGTGAAAGAGACAATACTATTTCTGAGACAATAAAGGTCGTGCTTGAGGAACCTCCTGAAATTAATTGAATGGCCAACTAATTGAATGTATAAGGGCCAAGAGGATATCCTGCATTATCTTCTTCAGTAAACATTTGATAAGGTTCGTCAGTCAAAACAAATGCAGGCAATAGAGTTCTCTGGAAATAATGGTTTACTTGCTTGCATAGCAACAGTAAAACCACCAAAAGAAGTAGCACAACAATGACAACATTTTCACACATTTTATCATGAAAAGGGATTAATAGATTCATTCAGTGAGGAAAAGACTCCTTGGCCATTGAATCTGCACTGACGTAATTACCACTAAAAGTGCATAAATCACAATTTACTGCACTTGTTCCATATCCTTGCATGTTATGATATTTGAAGTGCTCATCCAAACACTTTTTAAAGGCTCTAAGGTTTCCAGCCTCCACTGCCTTCCAAGGTAGTGCATTTCAGGTTCCTACCATGCTTTCCCCCAAATCCCCTCTGAATCTTACATTACAACTATGCCCTGTCGTGGTTGACCCCCTCAACCAAGGGAAACAGCTTTTCTCTATTCATTCTGTACATACCCTTCATGATCTTACACACCTCAATGTTATCCCTCCTCAGTCTTCTCTGCTTCAAAGAAAACGATCCAAGCCCTTCTAGTTTCAGAGATAATGGGAACTGCAGATGCTGGAGAATCCAAGATAATAAAGTGTGAAGCTGGATGAACACAGCAGGCCAAGCAGCATCCACTGTACCCGGTGCGGCTTTCTCTACATTGGGGAAACCAAGCGGAGGCTTGGGGACCGCTTTGCAGAACACCTCCGCTCAGTTCGCAACAAACAACTGCACCTCCCAGTCGCAAACCATTTCCACTCCCCCTCCCATTCTCTTGATGACATGTCCATCATGGGCCTCCTGCACTGCCACAATGATGCCACCCGAAGGTTGCAGGAACAGCAACTCATATTCCGCCTGGGAACCCTGCAGCCATATGGCATCAATGTGGACTTCACCAGTTTCAAAATCTCCCCTTCCCCCACTGCATCCCTAAACCAGCCCAGTTCATCCCCTCCCCCCACTGCACCACACAACCAGCCCAGCTCTTCCCCCCCACCCACTGCATCCCAAAACCAGTCCAACCTGTCTCTGCCTCCCTAACCAGTTCTTCCTCTCACCCATCCCTTCCTCCCACCCCAAGCCGCACCCCCAGCTACCTACTAACCTCATCCCACCTCCTCGACCTGTCCGTCTTCCCTGGACTGACCTATCCCCTCCCTACCTCCCCACCTACACCCTCTCCACCTATCTTCTTTACTCTCCATCTTCGGTCCGCCTCCCCCTCTCTCCCTATTTATTCCAGTTCCCTCCCCCCATCCCCCTCTCTGATGAAGGGTCTAGGCCCGAAACGTCAGCTTTTGTGCTCCTGAGATGCTGCTTGGCCTGCTGTGTTCATCCAGCTTCACACTTTATTACCAAGCCCTTCTAGTTGCTCGTTTTTGATGAATTTCTCCATCCCAGGCAACATCCTGGTGTACTTCCTCTGTTCCTCCTCTAGTTGATCGCATTCTTCCGGTAAGGAAGTGACCAGAACTGCACACAGTACTCCAGATGTGGCCCGACCAATGCTGTGTATAATTACCTGCTTGCTATTATACTCTATGCCATGACTGATGAAAGTAAGTGGCCCATATGCCGTCTTCTCTATCCTATTCACGAGTTTGATGAACTCAGGACATGTTTAAGAACATGGGATTAGGACGTCATACTATTACAGAAACTTGTCTGAGGGATGGACATGATGACAGCTCAATGTTCCGGGTTTTAGATTCTATAGGAAGAATAGAAAAAGAGGCAAGAAAGGAAAGGGTTGGTGTTTTTGATTAAAGAATACATTGCTGCTGTAACGAGGGCCAATTGTTCTGAAAATTTCTCCAGTGAAAATATGTGGGTAGAAGTTGCAAATAAGAAAGGAAAGATCATTTTGGTGGGATTGTACTATAGGAACCACAGCAGTAAGAGGAAACTGAGAAACAAATATGTAGAGAGATCTCAGATGTATGTAAGCATAATAAGGTTGTAATAATGCAAGATTTTAATTTTCTAAACATTGACTGGGCCTGCCATAGTGTTAAAGGCTTGGACAGTGAAGAATTTGTCAAAAGCATTGAAGAAAATTACTCCTATTAGACAAGGAGGAAAACCTTTAAGCAACAAGACAGGGCAGGTGACTGAAGTTTAAGTTGGGAAATACCTTGGGTCCAGCAATCATAATTCTATTAGTTTCTAAATGGTTATGGAAAAGGATAAGCCTTCCATAAAAGTTAAAGTTTTTAATTGGAGTAAGGCAAATTTTAATGCTATGAGACAAAAACTGTCAAAAGTTGATTGGACTGGACTGTTCACAGGTAAAAGAATATCTGACAAGTGGGAGGCATTCAAGAGTGTGATGATGACAGTTCAGAGGCATTGTGTTCATGTTAAAGTGAATGGTGAGGCTGGTACGATTAAGGAACAATGAATGAGTAAAGGTATAGAAGTTCCAGAGAAGAATAAAAGCGAAGGTAGGAATGGCAGATGCTGGAGAATCTGAGATAACAAGGTTTAGAGCTCGATAAATACTGCAGGTCAAGCAGCATCAGAAGAGCAGGAAGGCTGATGTTTCGGGCCTAGACACTTCTTCAGAAGTGGGGAATTTATTCAGCCTTCCTGCTCCCCTGATGCTGCTTGTCCTGCTGTGTTCATCCAGCTCTACACCTTGTTATCTAAGAATAAAAGAGAATCTTGTTTTAGATACAGACAACTTGGTTCATTTGCATTTCTTCACCAATATAAAGAGTATAGGGACAATCTTAAGAAAAAAATCAAGAAGACAAACAGTGGATATGAGGGTGCATGGCAGATAAGGTTAAGGATAATCCAAAGAAATTCTATAAATACATTAGGAGCAAGTGGGTAACTAGAGAAAGGTTAGGGCCTTTTAAAGATCAAAGAGGTTGCCTCTGTGCTGAACTCAAGGAGATGGGAGATAATGACATGAATATTTTGCAACAGTTTTTACTGTGGAGGAAGAAATGGCGTCTAGAGTATGTAGAGAAATAAACTTTGATGTTTTGGAAACAATTCACATTACAGAAGAGGAAGTTTGGAAGGTCTTAAAGAATATAAAGATAAATAAACTTCTTGGACCTGATCTAATATACCCCAGAACATTGTGGGAAGGAGGGGAGGTACTTGTGAGACCCCTTGCAAAAGTATTTTTATCATCCATAACAACAGGTGAGGAGCCTGATGACAGGAGAATGGCTAATGTTGTAGTTTTGTTTAAGAAAGGTTGCAAGAAGAAACTAGGGAATTATAGACCTGAGAGTTTGATTACGGTTGTGGGTAAATTGTTGGAGGTGATGTGAAAGTTGGGATTTAGGGGCCTTTAGAGGGGAGAAAATTAATTGGGGACTGTCAGCATGGTTTAGTGCAAGGAAAATTGTATCTCACAAACATAAGAATGAGTTTTTTGAGGAAGTTACTAAAAATATTGATGATGGCCTTGTGTAGATGTTTAGGTCACGTGGGATTCAGAATAAACTTGCCAATTTATAATTGGCTTAAGAGCAAGCAACAGAGAATAATAATGAAGGGCTTTTCAGATTGAGGGTCTGTCATAAGTCGCGTTTCACAGAGATCGGTTCTGGGTCCTCTTTTGTTTGTCATTTATATCAATGATTTGGATGAAAATATAAAAGGCCCAGTTAGTAAGCTTGTGGGTGACACCAAAAACTGGTGGCATTTTGGACAGTGAAGAAGGTTTTCTAAGGTTACAAAGGGATTGTGATCAAATGGGTCAATGGCTGAAAAATGGAATTTAATCTGGATAAATGTGAGCGATTGCATTTTGGAACAACAGACAAGGGTAGGGCTGACGCAATTAATGGTGGGGCCTTGGATAGTATTGTAGAAGAGGGACCTGGGGTGCAGGTACATAATTCTTTGAAATTTGCATTACAGAAAGACAGGGTGATTAAAAAGGTGTTTAGCACATTTGCTTTCATTGCTCAGTCCTTGAGTATAAGAGTTGAAATGTCTTGTTGAGATTGTACAGGACATTGGTGAGGCCTCTTCTGGAACACTGTGTCCAGTTCTGGTCACTCAGTTATAGGAAGGGTATTATCAAGCTGGAAAGGGTTCAGAAGAAATTCAGGTTGTTGCCAGGTATGGAAAGTTTGGGAATTTTTTTCACTGGAGTGTAGGATGTAGAATGATGACCTGATAGAAGTTTATAACGTAATGAGAGGTATAGATAGAGTTTATGGTGGTTGTCTGTTCCTTAGGATGGGGGATTTCAAGAGGTCACACTTTTAAGGTGAGAGGAGAGAGATTAGAAAATAACATACAGGCATTTTTTTTACACAGAGAGTGGTTAACATATGGAATGATCATCCTGATGAAGCGGTGGATGTGGGTACAATTATAACACTTAAAAGACATTTGAATAGATACATGAATAGGAAAGGTTTGGAGAGATATGGGCCAGGAGCAGGCAGGTGGAACCAGTTTGGTTTGGGATTATGATTGGCATGGTCTGGTTGGACCAAAGAGTATCTTTCAGTGCTGTGTGACTCTATGACTTAAGACATGCTCTGCTGACTTCATGGATCTTGAGGAATTACCCCAAGATCCCTCTGTTTGTTTAAGCTACCCAGTGTCCTGCTATTCATTAAATACTCCCTCATCTAGTTTCTTCTTCCAAATTGCATTACCTCACACTTATTAGAGTTCATCATATACATGAATTATTTGGATGTGAACATAGGAGATATGGTCAGTAAGCTTGCAGATGACACCAAAATTGGAGGTGTAGTGGACATTGAAGAAGGTTACCTCAGAACACAATGGGACCTTGATCAGTTGTGCCAATGGGCCGAGGAGTAACAGATGGAGTTTAATTTCAATAAATATGGCGTGCTGCATTTTGGAAAGGCAAATCAGGGCAGGGCTTATATACTTAATGGTGAGGTCCTAGGGAGTATCATTGAACAAGGAGACATTGGAGTGCAGGTTCCTGATTCCTTGAAAGTAGACTCCCAGGTAAACAGGATGGTGAAGAAGGTGTTAGGTACACTTGTCTTTTTTGGTCAATGCGTTGAGTATAGGAATTGGTAAATCATGTTGCAGCTGTACAGGACATTGGTTAGGACACTTCTGGAATACTGCATGCTGCAATTCTGTCTGCCTCCTAAAGGAAAGATGTTGTGAAACATGAAAGGGTTCAGAAAAGATTTAGAAGGAAGTTGCCAGGGTTGGAGGGTTTGAGCTATAGGGAGAGGCTGAATGGGCTGGGGCTATTTACCCTGGAGTGCTCAAGACTGAGCCATGCCCTTACAGAAGTTTATAAAACCATGAAGGGCATGGATAGGGTGAATGGATAAGGTCTTTTCCCCAGGATAGAGTTTTCCAAAACTATAAGGCATAGGTTTAACATGAGCAGGGAAAGATTTAAAAGGGATGTAAGGGACAACGTTTTCACATATGAGAGTGGTGTGCATGTGGAACGAGCTGCCAGAGGAAGTGGTGGAGACTGGTACAATTATAACATTTAAAAGGCATCTGGATGGGTATATGAATAGGAAGGGTTTAGAGGGATACAGGCCAAATGCTGGAAAATGGGACTCAATTAATTTAGGATATCTGGTCAGCATGGGCAGCTAGGACTGAAGGGTTTATTTCCATGCTATATTGCTCTATGACTCAATGACTCTAAATACTATCGGTCATTGTCTGCCCACTTGACCATCCCATCTATATCTTTCTGTCACTATCTCCTTCACTATTAACCACTCGACCAATCTTGATGTTGTTTATAAATTTGCTTAACATTTCCCCCACCTTTTCATATATGTGTTTTATGTATATAACAAACAATAAGGGTCTCAGAACTGATCTTTGTGGTACACCACAGGACACTACTCCCACAGTCACCTAAACAGCCTAATACCACTACCGTTTATGTTCTATTAATGAGCCAGTTTCTGATCTATCTTGCCAGATTTCCCTCAATTGCATGTTCTTTAACCTTCTCAATCATTCTCCCTTGTGGGACCTTCTAAAAAGTTTTGCTAAAATCCATATAAACTGCATCAACTGAACTTCCATCATCCAGCCACTTGATCAGATTTTCAAAAAAATTCTAACAAATTTATAAGGCATGTCGTCCCACTGACAAAGCCATATTAACTGTCTCTAATTAACCTCCATGCCTTTCCAAGTGAGTATTAATTCACTCCTTCAGAATTTTTTCCAGTAGTTTCCCTATCACTGACGTGAGACTCACCGGTCTGTAATTTTCCTGGTTCGTCTCTACCATTCTTCTTAAAATGTGGAACCACATTTGCCATTCTCCAGTCCTCTGGTACTTCCCCCATAACCAGAGACAAATTAAAAATTTGTATCAGAGCCCCTACCAATTGCTGTTTGACCTCCCACAGCTGTCTGGGATACAATTGATCTGAGCTGGAGGATTTGTCTGTTTCTAAACCCAATAGAGCCTCTAATACCTCCCTATTTCAAATGTCAAACTCTGCAAGTTCCTCACAGTCCCGTTACCTGAATTCAATACCTATGTTCTCCCTTTTCAGAATAAAGACAGATGAGAAGTATTCATTTAGCATCTTGCCAACATCCTGCGACTTTACACACTTTTGCCCCCTTGGTGCTTATCGGCCCCTTCTGTTTCCCTGCTTAACCTCTTCCCTTTAAGGTATTTATAAAATATCTTCAGATTCTCTCTAATTCTGTTCGCAAGTCCTTTTCCATGCCCCCATTTAGCTCTTCAGATTACTTTCGTCAAGCTTTTGTTGACAGTTAAACAATTGGATCGAAATTTTACTTGCCAAAAGCAGACAAAAGTTAATGATGAATGGAGTAGGAAGTCAAAGTCATTGTGTGCTCCACAGTATCTGTGTTGGCTTTGCACTGTATTGTTTATAAACTTGTAGAAATAATATAAACATGATGCTTTGCTTATTGAGGATGGTGGATTAAACTGAAAAGTACCCAGTTACAGATGATCAATTGATTATAGAATAGTAGATGTATTTTCATGTGTAGAAAAGAAAAACAGTATTGTGTCAAGGTTCAAATAGAGAAAAACAAAATGTACACACAATGAACCTATGTCTACTGATGAAATAGAAAAGGAATTGTTCATAAATTTTGGTAATTCATTGAAGGTTTCATCTTTTAAAAGGATGGGTTAATATATGCAGGTGGCTGAGGTTGAATAATACATCTTGTTAGGTTAGAAGGGTATTCTGAAAAGCGATTGACTTTCTTTGTGGTCGCTGAAAAATTTCACAAAGCTCTTTTCATTTCACCGGATTTACTTATAGCCATCCATCTCTCTCAGGATGAAATAGTGTACAATACCTGCGATAGGCCAATTTGGACTTAATTAGGAAAAATTGAACATGATGGCCTTTTCTCATCCCACGTTTTTTGCAAATTTGGAGTTAACAGATTCTGTTGTTTCTAACATCATTGTGCTTCTAATTTGCGTGTTGCTGTAACATCTGGGAGTAACAGGTTTCACCTTGTAAATGCTAATGTAGCTTTGCCTTCTTAACATCTGTCTTGTACTGCACGTGTAGTTCAATTTTAGCTTCTGATCTCTTGTTATCATAAAATTTGGCAGACAAGTAAAAGAAATCCACAAAGGAATAAGAAGGAGGGCAAAGCACTTATGTAGGACCAACCTGAGGCAATTTTACAGTACAACTTTACAATATTTCATGGGGTAAAGAAATGGTCTCAGAACTCTGAGTGCCAAAGTCTATCACTCGAATTGCCAGGGTTTGGACTGTCAGCATTAGCAATTGGTTCAAAATGTTCTCATCCAACATGTCAGGAAACATGTTACCATTGTCAGGAGGGAATCCTTGTTCCGCAGTAACTGTTTGTTTACACTGAGAAATCTAACAACTCAATGGAAGATGATGGGGTGAGGAGGGTGGGTAGGATGTGATGATGTCAGGAGACGAGGGGTTGAAGGAACTTTTGTAAAGGTGGGAATTAATGCACTATACTTGAATGCTGGAATTAAGAGCCTAATGATGACCATAATCCATTGTCGATTGTCAGAAAGAACCATCTGGTTCACCAATGTCCTTCATACAAGGAGACTGCCATTGTCACCTGACCTGGCCTACATGTAACTCCAGACCCACGGCAATGTGCTTGGCTCTTAACTGCTTTCTAAGCAATTAAGAATGGACAATAAATGCTGATCTAGCCAGTAATGCCCACCTTCTGTGAATGAACACAAAACATAAGAATAGAAAATACTAGACAAATGCAGCATCAGTGGAGATAAAACAAAGCTAATGTTTCTGCATCTTGGTCGCTGACTTGGAGCACCTGAGATAACTTTAGTAAATTCACTGTCGCCAATCCTTCTTTCCAGTATTTGTCTCAGACACTGATACCATGTGGAGATTATGCCCATGCAAAGTCTTAGGCCGATGAAGGATTCAGGCTTAATTAATGATATTTATTGTATATTACTTGATAGCTTTGTGTACTACATCTCAATAGGGGTAGCACCGTGGCTCAGTGGATATCACTGCTGCCTCATAGCACCAGGTGCTGGGGGCCTGGGTTCAACACCCCCTGGGAAACTGCCTGTGTGGCATTTACACATTCTCCCACAGTTCAAAGATGTGCAGGCTAAGTGGATTGGTTATGTTAAATTGCCTGTAGTGTTCAGGATGTGTAGACTAGGTGGGTTTGGGGAATGAGTTTGGATGGGATGCTGTAAGGGTCAGAGTGGACTTGTTGGGCTGAAGGACCTGTTTCCACTCTGTAGGGATTCTATGGATCTCAGATACATGGTGGTCTTTGTGTGATATCAGGCACGTCCTACAGTAAGTTCACATTGCTGCCACTGAGCATTTTTACACAGCTTTTGGAACAAGTACAGAACCAGAAGCAGAACTGCTTAAAATAACTGGTTTGTTCTTCCCATGAGCAATCGTTTCTATCCTGATGGGTCGAGTTTATCCTGTGACGTCAGTTGGCCTTTAAGACACCTACTGCCTTATGCATCAATTGATTTGAGACATTAACTCTGTCTCTCTCCAGAGATGCTGCCTGACTCGTTGAGTTTCTCCAGTATATGTTGCTTCATTTCAGATTTACAGCATCCAATGTATTTTGATTTTGTGGTACTTAATACTAGCGTGCTTTTAGAGTAATGGCACAATGCAACAACTTCAAACAGTGACTCAATGAGGAATGAGGAAGAGGAGAGCCTGAAACTTTTCAAAGGGCAACATTAAAATGAAGCAAGACACATACAAAAGAGCAGAAAATTAGAAGTTGGATGGATTTAACCAAATAATACAGCAGCCAGGACCCATGGAACCTTCTTTAACATTACCATAGAGAAGCAGCAGTTGTTGTTAATTGTAATTAAACTCAAATTGCCTTCAGCAACTGAGAAAATAGGAAGGAACATAAAAACAAAAGTAGAACCTCATACCTTGAGCCTATTCCACTATTTAATTAGATCATGGTTTTCCTTAACGCAATCTGCTTGCTTAGTTCTGTAACCCACAAAATCATTGTCCAACAGGAATCTATTCATCTTGCAATTAACCTAGTCTTAGCGAGTTTTGAGAAGATTTGTAGCTCAGGTTGAGGTTCTGGACGTGAGTTTGCTCGCTGAGCTGGAAGGTTAGTTTTCAGACGTTTCATCACCATTCTAGGTAACATCATCAGTGAGCCTCCGACGAAGCGCTGGTGTTATGTCCTGCTTTCTATTTATCTGGTTAGGTTTCCTTGGGTTGGTGATGTCATTTCCTGTTCTTTTTCTCAGGGGATGGTAGATTGGCTCCAAGTCAATGTGTTTGTTGATGGAATTCCGGTTGGAATGTCATGCTTCTAGGAATTCTCGTGCATGTCTCTGTTTGGCTTGTCCTAGGATAGATGTGTTGTCCCAATCAAAGTGGTGTCCTTCCTTATCTGTATGTAAGGATATCCTTAAGGAAGGACACCACTTTGATTGGGACAGCACATCCATCCTAGGACAAGCCAAACAGAGACATGCACGAGAATTCCTAGAAGCATGGCATTCCAACCGGAATTCCATCAACAAACACATTGACTTGGAGCCAATCTACCATCCCCTGAGAAAAAGAACAGGAAATGACATCACCAACCCAAGGAAACCTAACCAGATAAATAGAAAGCAGGACATAACACCAGCGCTTCGTCGGAGGCTCACTGATGATGTTACCTAGAATGGTGACGAAACGTCTGAAAACTAACCTTCCAGCTCTGCGAGCAAACTCACATCCATAACCTAGTCTTAATAAGCATTTTTGGGGCTGAGTATTCCAGATGTCAAATCTGGACAGTATAAACTGGTGTGCTGTGTGATCTGCGATGACATCTGAGCATGAAAAGCCCCAACTAAATGTTACAGTGTTCTGCGATTCATGACTATCTGATGAAATCTTAGTATTTCTGTATGAATTCCATCAGAGAAGTGATAAGAATTTGAATTCAAAATTCTGCACAGGTAATAATGAGCATTCTTTTGTCAGGCAGAACAGAAAACATCTCCTTCCTCAGTTGTTATTTGATGCTTGCCTCATGAACCAGTGCATGGATCCCAGCTATTCACAATCATATCAATGTCTTGGATGAGGGGAGCAAATGTCCCATATCCAAGTTTGCTTATGAGAGAAAACTAGGTGTTGAAGTAAGATGTTAGGTTGATGGAAAGAGGTTGCAACGGGGTATTGATAGGATAAGTGAATGAACAAGAAAGTGATGGATGGAGCATAATGTGGGGAAATGAGAAGTTACTCACTTCAAGAGGCAGAACAGAATATTTAATTAGGCCAGAGATTGGTATTCAGAGGGTTTTGAGTGCCCTGTTCTGCAGTGTGTTAATGTGTAGCCACAGCAAAAAATTGCTATGTCAGCCTTTATTACAAGGGTATTCAGGTACACGGTAAGGTAGCCTTGGTCAAATTAATGTGTTTCGATGAGAGTACACTTGACTTAATTTGTATAATTTGGCACGCTTAGCTAATGAATGATCCACTTTTCATAGCTTTGATATAATGAAGTTTCCCTGGATGGGATGGGAAAGCTGTCCTATGAGAAGAGGTTGAATAAAATTGAGAAATAGTAAAATATTATTAACTACTGTTTCAAAGGATTTATTACCAATCTCTAATTTCTCTTGAGATGGTGGTGGTGAGCTGCCTTCTTAAACTGCTGCAGTCCTTGGGAGTAAGGAAATCCTCAGCGTTGTTAGGAAGTGGAGTCCCCCAGGATATTGATCCAAAGGTGGTGAAAGTACGGTGATATAGTTCCAAAAATCAATTTGATACATGCCTTGGAGGAAAACTTACAGGCGGTGGTGGTCTCACGATTGAGAAGCTGTGAGCATCGTTCACTACACACAGGCTCCCGGAAATATTGGTCACAGACAATGGGGTGCCATTTACCAGCAGGGAATTTGAACTTTTCCGAAAGTCAAATGGTACTCGGCACAAAAGGACAGCTCCATACCATCCATTGTTCAGTGTTCTAGTGGAAAGAGCGGCCCAAACATTGAAGGCAGGCTTAAAGAAGGACCCTACAGCATCATTTGAGACCAAACTGTCCCGGTTCCTGTTCAATTATAGGACCAACCCAAACACAACAACAGCGATAGCTTCATCAGAGATGGACAAAACTCCTCACCACGTTAAACCTGATGCTCCCATACCTGGCAGGGTTGGTGAAACAGCAGCAGGAACGTCAATACTGGCCACAAACCGCAGCTAAGTGAGAGAGGCTGTTGAATTCAGGGACAACGTTTGGTGCCGGAACCATGGAAATGGCCTTATGTGGGTATGAGGCGAGGTGGATGCAAGGTCATGTCCTGTCACTTACAAAGTGCGAGCAGGTAATACAGTCCTGAACAAACATATGAATCACCTGAAAGCTGTTACCTCACAAACAGGGCAGGAGCAATACCTGGCCCTCTAGAACATCCCAAGGGACCGTCAGAAACTGTGGGTTTACCCCATCCATCTAGTGTCTGAGGAAACCCTGGAGTATGAGATGGATGCAGCATCGATATCATAAATACTAGAAGAGGAGAAAACTCTCCCAAGCCACTCCAGATGCAAGGAAGTGGGCTACAGTCCAGCACATGCCGCCGATCCCAGAGGAACAGGACTTGGGGCAAAAATATCTCAGGAAAGGCTACAAGTGAAAGACCAGACCAATGTCTCTGGACTTAAGTGGGGTGCGATGTAGTGATTGGAACCAGGTAGACCTCATTGACTATGAGGTCCTTGATTGGCCCATGTTAACAATCCCAATCAGAAAAACCATGGCTGACCAATATAACCAGGGGATTGCTGGCCATTTATGGGTCCAGGCAGCGGACCATGGAGAGGGACATTATACCTGACTGCCTGACTGCCTGACTGCCTGACTGCCTGACTGCCTGACTGCCTGACTGCCTGACTGCCTGACTGCCTGACTGCCTGACTGCCTGACTGCCTGACTGCCTGACTGCCTGACTGCCTGACTGCCTGACTGCCTGACCCTCTTCCATAGTTATGTTTGAACCCAGGTGTCCTTGGAGAAAGACCATATGGTGTCCACCAATGGTCACAATGCCTTTAGGGTTAAGTGAGTGCCATGGGAAGTGGAATGTTTTATATCCCATTCCAACTCTATTTTGATTTGAACCCCGCCTTCCCCTTCACTGTTTTCATGTAAGCATTGCTCATTTTGAGCTTTGCTTATTACTAGTTCCCTGGCCACATGGGTGCTTTTCTTGGTGGTGGAGATGTCGAATTAAAACAAAATAACCAGGAAGTTTAGAATCTCCTCAGTTCAGTGGACTGACTCTGACCACAGCCAGGGTACTGTGCACACATAAATATTGGTGACTTGGTGATGGGATACCAGCATCTGTGCAGTTCCTTCAGTGAGAGAGGCTGACTTTGTGAGAGATGAAGTAGTTGGCATAGCAATTATTTTTAATGTAAGTGAGGATGTTTCCCAAGTGAGTAAGTCCACAATGCAGAAGGCATGTTGGGTTAATGGGTGTCAGTTCTGAAGATAGGTCACTAGACTTGAAACAATGACTCTGCTTTCTTTCACAGATGCTGCCAGATCTCCTGAGATTCTCCCCCAATTTCTGCTTCAGTTAATGATGTTGGGGTGAGTAACAAGTGAAGAAAGTTTTTTTTGCAGACAATGGTAAGGGTTGTGGAGCATGAATCTTGGTGGGAGTTGGGTTCAGTAGCAAAGATACATTAGGTGTAAGCTATTGAAGAGAAAACTATGGAACGTATGCTGGGAGAGTGGAGAAGGTCATAGAGCTTCTTCCTACATTGCTACAGATTCCTCTAGATGTTTTAACCGAGGTCCCAAATGGCCTGATGCTATGGTCTCCTTTGCTACTGCCAGGGAAGAAGATATCCCGTCTTTGCACCATCCCATCCACCAGGATCTTCAAGTAACAAAAAACAGAAATTGCTGGAGAAACTCAGCAGGTCTGACAGCACCTATGGAGAGAAAACGGAATTAATGCTTTGAATCCAGTGGCTAGGAAAGACTGGTATTTATGCTGAAGCCAAAAGAGGGAGGAGGGACGAGGTGAGTGGATAGGAGGAGACGGAGCCCAGAAAGAGATATGAAGTAGGTTATACAAGGAGATAATGGAGAGCAAGCCATGACAAAAACACAAGTTAACAAGAGCTGAGGGTTACAGAAAATAGGTTCACTGTGCTGAATGTAATGTATATAGTGTGACAATGGGCCTAGAAATATGTGGGGATGGGTGACTATACTAAAAACAACCTTTAACAGGAGTGGTTGCGGAGTGAGAACAAAAAACATGTCAGGATAGAATAAGGCTTTGAAGTTATTGAAGTTGATCATGAGTCTTAGAGGCTGCAGGGTCCCCAAGGGGAACATGAGGTTGTTGTTTGTCTAGCTCGCGCTGAGTCTGTCAGGAACAGTGCAACAGGCCAGCGACAGAAGTATTGGCGTGGGAACACAATGGTATGTTCAAGCGGCAGGTGACTGAAAGCTTATGGTCACTTTTGTTGACAAAGCATGGGTGTTCAAGTACCTGTCTGCAACACAGAACACCAATTTCCTTTGTCTGTTACATTCAGGGTACATGTCAGCTCCTGACCAGCTAAACTTACCTGGGTCCACAATAGGTTTTCAAAAATAGTGGGGTTGCATGGGATACTGGGCCTTCAGTGAATATCCACTAAATGGCAAGTTTTTGTAGAATGGTGCATGGTAAGCTGCAATGGATATTGGGTGTGACAGACTCTGTAGGACTGTGGGGTTATAATGCGGCCAGATTGGCAAATTACAATAGGAAAATTCCCTTGGATTCATGGTGACAAACTTCAAAATACTCAACACAACCCATACTCAGCCAAAACAATGTCAAATTCAGACCGATTTATTTAGAGTTGCATATAACTCTGTTTTTCATAAGTTGCTTTGAAACATGTTTGGGTTAAGAAATCAATTATTATTGACAATTAAACTGCTGTACTAGAAGTTGCTGATTTTTGAAATTCTCTTACATGGTAATTTAATTTCTATGTTTTCATTGTGCTTTTATTTGTATTATGATCCAGATTAACAAAACATTAATTAATAAGAACTCTATTATGTTTTTGCTGAGCCTGTTTTTTTCTTAACTCAGTTAAACCTTAATTATCTTTGCTTTAGACATGCTTAAGTGTGGCTGTGGACATGTAAGTTTTAGAACTCGGGCCTGTACTACAACTAGAGTTGGACGTGCAAGGATATCTCCTGCCAGTACAGGCTAAGGGGGTGCATGCAACAAATTTGCACATTACTCACAAAAGGATAAGGGTTAGATTTTCCCCCACAAATTGGGTAGCCTGTGTTGGGAAATTTTCTATCTCAGTTTTGAAGGCTCTATTGCATTCAAAGTTTGCTCCTGGGAGGCATGTTTGGAGCAGAGGCAGCCATAGACTTGGAAGCAAATAGTAAACAACATATGGGCTGTCAGGTACCATGGTAGGCTGCTTAGAAATCGTGTGTTGTTTCTCTGGGACTATTTAAGAAGCTGCGT
This sequence comes from Stegostoma tigrinum, assembly GCF_030684315.1. Lineage (NCBI taxonomy): Eukaryota > Metazoa > Chordata > Chondrichthyes > Orectolobiformes > Stegostomatidae > Stegostoma > Stegostoma tigrinum. Next base: position 34,306,741 of record NC_081360.1, on the reverse strand, counting down.
GGCTCTCTAGCCCGCACCACTTTACACCTGCTCACTACCAAGCCATGTCCTATGTCACCTCATCATGTTGCCTTAATGTCAGACTAGTCATTTGTAATACCACATGATGTTCTACAACAATTATCTAAGACAATTCAAAGACAGGATTGTTCCTGTAGAGTTATACCATACTTTCAGTGCGTCTGAGTGATAGCTATCTAGCCCAGAAAAGCTCATGTTAGCATAAAACTTCATCATGATTAAAGATGGAGCATTAGATGTTGTGCAGGCTTCCATTCATTTCTAAGCTTAATATTTATGAAGTAGAACTACACAGAAAGGTTAAACTGCACTTGCAGTTGAGATTAAACAGAGATGATGGCCTCAGTAGCATCAAAACCGTTAGTGAATGATGACTTCATACAACTCAGTTCACAAAGAAATCCTGTCTGCATTGTTTTGGCCAATGTTCCTGAGCTATACAATATTGAAGGTGCTTTTCCATATGAACAAGTCCTCATGTTCTCACTAAGCACAATGATACAGTGCTCACAGATCCCAGACATCAGACACTTCTTCAGGACCACACAGGGGAAGACCCCATGTTGTTAACCATGAAGAACTTCATCCAAATGCCCTCGTATTCTTACTCAGCTCAATGTTGCAGTGCTCACAAATCCCCAACCCCCATCCCATCACCTCGGTGTGTCCACCACTTGTCCAGAGCAGAGATTCTGAGGATCAAGTAGCATCCTCTATGCGGGTGGCACCAGTACAAAGCCCTACATAAGATCTGCAAGGAAACCTGACGTGGAGGAGACATCCCATGTCCTTCAGAGACTGCAGTGGAAATGCTATTGCATTACCTATGTGCGGGACAGCATCACACAGTGTCTGAGCTCCACCTCTAGATAGATGGGAGCACCACTGCCCCCCTCTCACCTGAAACGCATTTTATAGCAGACCAGTAACTGAGGCTCTCCTGCATCTTCACTGAGTCATGAGGCCAGCTATAGCTGCAAACTGCACAGTAAGGAGGTGTTCCATATCAGCTGGAGGTTGAGGCTGGACCTGATCTTCCTCATCCATTTGAACACCAGCTGCAGGGTTCACCACAGCTAATGGGGATCCTTGGGGATGGCTCCAATAAGCCTTTGTGGGTGATATCAGAACCAAAGCAGTTCCTCAGGCATGCGATCACTTAGCAGTTGCAGCACAAATAACATTTGAACAGCGTCCTCCATTCATTGCGACTCAGAGACCCGTGATAGGAAGAATTCCTTTGCGAAGGTATTGCACATCATTGCCCAAATTCAAAAATCCCTTTCTCATGCTCTTTAGGTGCACATACAGTAGCAGATTGCATGAATGGCAACAGTAATGTAGACATTAGCCTACCCCAACCCCCACAGTACCCAAGAAAGACAGCATTGCATATAGAATAACAGTGAAGACATTTTATGGTCCACTTGTTGGTTGGTTCAATGGGTTGATTGGCTTTTGTGCAAACATTTCATCTCCCTTCTATGTGACATCTTCAGTGCTATCCAGCCTCTGTTTGAAGCATTGTTGTTCTGTTCCTCTCTGAATTTGCACGGTTCGGTCTGTTATGGCGGGTTAGTCTTGTTTCCAGTTAGTAGCGTAGTTGTGTGTAGATTATACAAATGCAGAGCGGGACGGAAGGACAAAGCTTCAACAGAGGCTAGACAGCAATGATGATGTCGCCTAGAAGGGAAACGAAATGTTTTCATGAAAACCAGCCAGCTTGATGAACCAACCAACAACTCCAAATGCACCCCAATCTACAGATCTTTGTTAAAACATTTTATGGTTCAAGATATGAAATGAGCAGCTCCTGTACCTTGTTGAATGAGGTAGTCAAGAGAGTTTGAAGAAAGGATATTTAGTACAGACAGTAAGCCAATCAGTGAGATGCACATACAATGTGTCGTGTGCATAGATGTCTCTCACTTGTACTGTGTGAGGGTCTGTTTGATGCTGTAGCTGTTTGAAGGACCTTAATATATGAAAGTTGATCCTGTCCTTCAGAGAATCAAATGGTTATTCGTCCACTCCAGGTGTGCTGACAATTATTTCCATTTTATTGTGAATTTATGATTGAATGATGATTGAATCAACAGTGGTCATGTTTCATGGACTGAAATATAGTCTCAGCCTCTCATTCTAAGTGAATCCCCAAACCTTTGCTTTCACTTCTTCCTGCCCTCCTTGTGAACACCATTGTTGTGTTCCCACTCAGCCTGTTTATTTGCTGTTCATCTGCCAACATTACCCATGATCCCCAGGCAGACCACATAGTCATGCCAGATAAAGTAGCGTACTGCTCCCGCCCCCACACTGCCCCTCCCCCGCTCCCTGCTGATCATGACCAAGGTGCACGGTCATTGTGGACTATTCTCCCTCCCAAAATACTCCTTGCAGTCCTATACTTTGTTGCTTCTCTTCTTTATATGTTGAGTAGCACCCCCTACCCCCAACCACCACCACCTGGAGTGAGCTCAGTTCTCTCATTCTCCTGAAGGCTTGCTCTTGATGCTGACTAATGTCTCGAGTGATGGCTATGTTGGATCTGGCTCTCCAGGAGACTCCTTCCCCACAGAAGGCTGCTAGGAACTTGCACGTCAGAGGCAGCGACGTCTTGATCATATTGTTGCAGTCCTGCAGCCATTGAGTCAGATTGCCCAGTGTCTTGGACAAAGCTGCCAGCTGCTCCTGTGTCGGCTTATGCCACTGTTTAAAGCCCCATCATAGGATTCTAACCTGTCTGGAGATGACAAGTGCCTGGTCTCTGCCATTCCTCCTATTTCCAGTGAACTGGGGCATTACTTTCTCTGTCAGCTGTGGAGATGCAGCAGTGGTGTGCCTTCCAGCAGGTTCTACCAACTCTAATTCAGATAAAATACTCATGAGGGTGTGACTGTCTGAGCTGGGGAAGGTTCAGGACGTAACCTTGCCGATGGTTCCTTTGAGCCAGTCATACTCTCTTTCCCAGAGGTACGTAAAGGCATCTCTCTTTTGAGCCAGCTCTCTTGTGGACAACGGACTGGTGCCTACTGGAGATAAAAGAGAGAAAGCATTGCAACAGAGGGTCAGATGTTGTGGCAGGTTAAGAATAAATTCACAGTGAGGGTAACGGGCGTGGAACAGAATAATGAACAATACTTCTTACTGACTTGCCGGGACGGGGGTGGACTTGGCATCTCCACAGGAGTAGAGCCTGTCTTCACCAGCCACATCCAAGACTTGTTCTCATAGAGGTGTGAAGAGATGAATATTCAGTGGGCCAAAATTCATTCTAGCTCCTTTGCCCTTTTTATGGGCCATTTTCTCCTGTGATGAGAAAAAGGGAGCAATTGAGTGAGGTGAAAGTGAATGGCAAATGCTATTCCTTCCGGCACAGTTTAAAGAAGGTAAGAGCTCCCAAACAATTGAGTAGACAGAGTAATGGTCCTGCAGTGTTAGTGGTTTGGAAGATTGGGATGGGTGGGTTGAGTGCACTAGTAGGGACAGAGTGAGTGTAAGGTATCAGAGACCAGATGCTGAGAATGTCATTGATCTTCTTCCTGCATTACTACCCATTTTGCCAGGCCATGAACACTGCACTGACCCAGAAAGGGATTTTGGACTAGGCTAGTAAATTCCAGTGTCAAGGCCCTCTCTACTGGTTCTGGGGGAAGTGGATGTCCCGCCTTTGTACCATGCCATTTGCCAAGACTTCCAGGCCCCTGTCTGCAAAGCGGCAGTGTCAATTTCACCTTGTCTGTTTGGATGGGGAGGGAGGGGAGTAACTGCAAAGTGGGAGACTGCCAGCACGTGACTGAGTAGAAGGATCTAGGCCCGAAATGTCAGCCTTCCTGTTCCCATGATGCTGCTTGGCCTCCTGTGTTCATCCAGCTCTACACCTTGTTATCTCGGTTTCTCCAGCATCTGCAAGTTCCTATTATCTCGGCCTTTAAAATATGTTGCCAGCACTAGGGCTGCTGGTAACTCCCAGTATATCATAGCAGAGATAAGTACCATTGGTTACAGTGAATGGGAGAGTTGGGCTAGTACCAGATTTGAGGCATCTTTATGGTTATCATCAGTAGTTAATGAGGCAAGTTATGGATGATTACATGAGGAAATCCCATAGCCTTAATGGAGAGAAACTCCAGCAAATTGGATAAAATTATACTTTTGCCATAATATAAGGTTCAGGCTAATTAAACTGTATTTCAGTCAAATAATTATGGTCAGAGCAGAGAAAGAATGTGGATTTGTAACAGTAGAATTTAAAGGTTTGTTCTCAATTTACTTTTCTCCCTGCCTCTCAGAAGACAATGTCCAATGAAAACCAAAATGGAGAGACAGCCATTCGCTGAGAACTCAACAAAATCTACCAATTTCATTTCTGAAGAGGGTAAGAGTCATTATTTGAACAGTAGTAGTCTCAGGTTAAAACTAACATCTCAAACATTCTAATGACTTTTCCAAACTGGCTACTCCTCATCTTCCTTTCCGTACGAGAAGCTGTTCTCTCATCAAATTTCTGAAGATTTAACTGGGAAGAGCACATTGATGATCATGTTCCACTATTCCATAAGCCAACACAATATGAGTAAAACTATCAATGAAACTAACAAAGTAAATTAATGATTCCTACTCAGGACAAAAGCAACTTATCAGATTTCATCATGAATATAAAAATAACTGCTTATTTTAACACAGTAAACTTCAACAAATGGCTGAAAAAAATGAATGATTTCTAATCTACTAATGTATGATTTAAACTATACCTCTACAAAAAAACTGTACACACACACACACACACACACACACACACACACACACACACACACACAAACTCTCTCTCCCTCACACACACACATAGACACACAAACTCTCTCTCCCTCACACTCACACACACACACACACAGACACACACACACACACACAAACTGTCTCTCCCTCTCTCTCACATACACTCTCTCTCTCCCTCACACACGCACACACATACACACACACACACACACACAGACACACAAACTCTCTCTCCCTCTCTCTCACGTACACTCTCTCTCACACACATACACACACACACACACACACACACACACAAACTCTCCCTCCCTCTCTCTCACGTACACTCTCTCTCTCACACACACACACAGACACACACACACACACACACACACACAAACTCTCTCTCCCTCTCTCTCACATACACACTCTCTCTCTCTCCCACACACACACACACACACACACACACACACACACACACACACACACAAACTCTCTCTCCCTCTCTCTCACGTACACTCTCTCTCTCACACACACACACACACACACACACACACACAAACTCTCTCTCCCTCTCTCTCACATACACACTCTCTCTCTCTCACACACACACACAGACACACAAACTCTCTCTCCCTCTCTCTCACACACACACAGACTGTCTCTCTCTCATACAAACACACATACACACACTCTCACTCTCTCTCTCACACACACACACACACACACACACACACAAAATCTCTCTCTCTCTCACACACACACACACTCTCTCATACAAACACACACACACTCTCTCTCTCTCTCTCAATCATGATTAAGACAGACAAAAGACAAACTGTTTGATACAGATACTATTGATGGAAAAAGGCTATCGGCAGGACAAACAAAATTTTGAAGAACAGAAGTCCAGGCTAGAATGTAGAAGTTAATTTTCTCATTGTCCTTTTAATTTTTGCAATAATGGCACTGTCGCTGTAGGGTACAATTTGTCCTTCAACTCAGCGGTTGGTCAGCTGAACCTAGACCTTTGCATATTTTAGAATTCTTTCTTTTAAAATTTTGCTGTTTTCTGTCTATTTCCTACATGGAAACAGAAGGAGAGATGGATGCTTTCTGGAAGCAAGCTCTGGAAATTTTTACCTGCTGCCCTTAGCAATTACAGCTTTTTCACAAGCTACAGCTCAACCTATCAGCCAGTTGTTATTACCATGAATTTCTTTAAATTAAAAGATTCTGAGTTCCACTCTCTTAAATTCTCCCTCTTACTGCTTCAAAAAGCAGGATTGTGGTGTAGAGCTCAATAATATGTAACCTTTTTAAGTTGCAAAGCACTCTGGGTATTTTGAACACTCTCACTATCATTTTCACTTCTGTTTTTAATCCCCAAAATGAAAATATGTGACCTCTTATAAGCTTTGTACCTAAATTATATGTGTGTGTTTAATTTGTTTTATTATTTTTTAAGGGTTAGGAAATAATAAAGTTTATCCTCCTTCAAGAAAACCTTGTACACTGAATTATAGAACGATGAATTATCAAACGGGTCTGTTGCATTTATTGTGTAAATGCCAGCACTTATGGCAGCTCTCAGAAAACCACCTTCCGAACAGAGACAATGTTATTCCTATAAGCACTCAAGCTGCTGTTGATCAGACCTGTAAAATCTTCAAAATATGCTTTAGCGGTTTCCATCAATCAAGTTGGAGTTTTCAATATTCACCTGAGAAATCATAAATGTTATGATCATTCTCACATGTCACACAATGAGTTTAAGCTTGCCATTAACCTGAGTTGTGAGCATCTTTAAGTTGAACCACAGGATTATTAGATATACAGAAGTGGTGCTTTCAGCCATATTCATTACTTATCCTGATTTAGTATAATATTATGGAAGTAAAACACAATGAGCACGACACCGCATTGCACATACTATATTTATAGCCAATTATTTTCACACATTAGAAAATAAGTTTCATAAGCTTAATAATTCTGCACTTGCTTTTCACAACAGCCAACATGGAGGCTGAACTTTTGGGAAAACAACCAGGTGATTTTCTACTGCTTATTACATTCTTCCTACGTTTTAGAAATCCCATAAGCATATGGCTCAAATATATTTACACAAGGGCTGGAGGATCATTAGCCCCTTTCACACCCACCTATACATAGGCTGGTGCATAGCTTTTAATTTTTATCTTACCCTAGCTGTAGACAATATTAAGGTGCAGCTTTAAATATGTTTTATTAATATTGAGAGAAATTAAAGCATTTTTATTGTACAGCAAAGTCATATTAATAAGAGTCATTCATTGTGAAGAATATGCATTCTTTTAATAAAGTTTCCATTAAAAGTATGATTAAAAGTATGGATTATTGGTTTTTCAGTAATGATGAGCTGAACTTGTTCTGAACTTGCATAAGGATAGATTTGAATAAAGAAAACCTTTCAACCCATCTAATCTCATAACAAAATATCAACTCAATTATTGCTTCCCTACCGTATTTCTTCCAGCTGTAAATGCATCCAGTATCTGGTTGCAACGCCTTTTCCTGTCCATTCAACCTATGCGTTGGTCTCCTACCTAATGAAGAAATGTTTCCTGACATTGCTCAGAAATTTACCCTCATTGACCTTGAGACATGATTGCTTGGGTCAGACACCATTGTCAGTATGATATTGTGTGAGTGCTATTTTATATGATAGCTCACTTATCAGATACCACCAAAGACTAAATCTTTGCTGAGACAAATATCTTGAAGTTTATCCACAACACTGTTAACCTTGATATAATATTATGGAATGAAACATATTCTGGGTACTATTCTTGCTGATCCTACTGTATATTACTCCCATATAACTCACTCACTGAACACACAACACTGACTCCATTGTACTGAATGTCTGACTAAAGATGAGGTGGGTACCTTTATACTGGAATATCACATCATGAAGCCATGTGTATTATCCATTTGGTTGGGAATCATGCAATAACACAGCTGCTCTCCCTTTCCATTTAAAGAATGGAATCTATTTTTTGGTAGCATGCACAAGGATGTATGTAAATACAATTGGCTGAATCTTACCAGAAACAGTTCAAGTATCATTTCCAAAAAAAATTCACAGAAAGTTTCTTCCCACAACTCCTAATGTACTTTCATCGTCTCATAGGTATTTACAGCTCAGAAGGAGGCCATTTGGCCCATTGTGTCCTCATCGGTCAACAAAGATCCCTTTTCTGGCTTTCAACCCAGGTTTTAGAGGTTATGGCAATGCAAGTGAATATTTAAATCCTCGCTGACTGTTGAAAGAGTTGCAGACTTAACCACTCTTTCAGGCAATGAGTCCCATCAAACAGGATTTTGAGATGCTTGCCTTTGCAGATTAGTTGAAATCCTTTCATTCTGTATCATTTTGTCAGTGGTGGACTGGTAACAGTCAGAGTGAGAGAGTCATTTTTTTAAAAATTCCTTTGATGGGCATGATAACATGCTGGCTGTTTTTCACTTTTTGAGTAAGATGCATTTACCTGCAATGCAGAGGTGACTATTCAACTGAGTTTCTTTGACCGTGCTTCACAATGTATAAATGCACGAACCCAAGATGCTATATCAAGTAGCTTAGCCCAGTTATCACAAGGGCACTTCAGCTGAATATCACACCTTCTTCTAACACCCACAGATCAGGGTTAAACTGACATTTAGCACCTGTTCTTGTACATTCTTGAAAGGTGGAGACATAAAACATATCTCGAGCCCACACTGCTACCTTTCTTCTATCCTGTTTACAGTCTGAGATAACTCCTAGGAGACCGCGATTTTTCTAGAGTCCCCTTTGTTCGTTTAATTCTTTCACAATTTTAATTCCCTCCCATTGAAGCTTCCTTGATACCTTATCGGTGTGCCATTCCAAGGTTTCTTCACCAGACAACCATAGTTATCTCCACAATTATTTTGACTACATCAGGCTTCTTTTAAATCAAAATTAATGTTCAATGTATCCAAAGGTACTCTAGGGTTTGTCAAGGGCAACTAGAGATGGGCAATAAATGCTGGCCAGCCAGCAATGTTCATATCCCACGAGAGAGTGAAAAAAAACCCTTGTGAAAGTATACAGGAATTTAAGACATGTCCATATAGAGAGTAATAGATATAGTAAAGACAATGATGTTAACCATCTGTCCCATGTTGCTCATTCTCTTTCATACTCAGTATATATATATATTCCCCCAACACCCACCCCTGCCCAATTTTTGGACATTTTCCTTGAACTTTCTAAAGGTGGCATTTAAGTCAGTATTGATTGTATGTTTTCCTACCTTGAGAGACAACAGCATCATACTTATCTGTTCCGACCCTAGTATTGTTAATATTCAATCTCTCTGCAGAGTTGCTAATCTGCAACAAATTAGACAATGATTTCAAAGTCTACAACTGAACCCCAGTCATCTGTAAATGTGACAGGCCACTTTTCAGTTGTCTCAACTTCCAAGGCTTTCACACAGGACTATACAGCATGGAGCCCTGAAGCTTCCACATGCTTCACTCAACATGTTATTTGCAACAAGATGACATGATCCTCATTCATCCGTCCTTTTAATAGCGTAAGCTCGGGTAGTTCAACAAAGTAACAACTGTCAAAGCTCAGCGAACATTACCTTCTTTATCATGCCTTAATTCATCTATTTTTCCTGTTAATTCATGCTCTGTATTTGAACCAATCTAGTCCCCTTTGGTTTTGCTCTGACTTCCTCCAGGTGAATATGTCTAAGTTAGTGCTTGGGAAGGATAGTTTCAGTATATTGTTTTCAGACAAGTCTGGCTGCTATTATTTTGTCTTTGCCTCTTTGTACTCTGTACTTTTAGCAGAGGGCACATAGAAAAGAGAATTGAGGAGCAGCGTCAATGTAATACTTTTAGCATTGACATGGAGGAGTCCATGATATAGTTCTGTTTGAGAATGAACAAAATAGCAGTGCAGCCTAAATGTACCCTCCTCCTCTGTTGTCTCTCATGCTCTGATTGACTTCCTACCCCAATATATGCATAGCCTCTTCTCTATTAGAAATAAAAATGTAAAGGTTTGAGGTGAGGTGAGAGTTGGGTGAGTAGTAAGGTGAACAGTCTTTGTAACGCTATCTCTGTTGCAATGGCTGTCTGCACTTTAGAAGGTAATGTAAGATGAGAGAATGATCTTTCATCAGGTGAAATGCAGTGAAAGCCAGTTGATGATAGGGGCAAACATCTTTCAAATAAAATATTCCTGGAAACTCACAAGTTATTGATTGCTGTTGCTAGAAAGTTTCTCTGTACCATTAAGCAAAAGCCAATTGGAAAGTGTGAGGAGTGGAGACTGAGGAACAGGTCAACAAAGGCCAGCAGTGAGTAACCTGAAAAAATAGTGGCAGCTTAGGGCTGAAGCAGTGTCCGCAGTAAAGGACATGGCAAGGTGAATGGATAGTGAGGAAATCAGACAGTGGATGAACTGTTTAATGCAGTACTGTTCCTCTGACAAGCAATCTATGGGGAGGTTAAGATTTATAGCATTGTTTCTGTATCTGTGCCACCTGGGGTGTACGAATTGAAGTAAAGAATTCTTTACTGTTTGACAAGTGCTGACACATTCTCCCTGTGTTTGATTCCTTTCATGCAGAATGTTTGCATCCAGTTCAAGAGCAGAACCATACAGGAAGTAACTATGATACCAATAGAAAGAACGTGAACCAAAAATATAAATACCAGACAAAACAAAGATGAAGCCCTGACAACATCGTCTCTGCAATGCTGAAGACATGACTTCCATAACTATCTGCATTCCTAGCTAAGCTTTTCTTGTAAGGTCACAACATTGACATCTATTGAATTATAAGTAAACCTAGATATGTTCTGTTCATAAAATACAGAACAAATTTGATCTGGTTAACTGATGCCATCTAGGTCTACTCACAATCAGCAAAATGATGAAAGGTGTCTTCAACAGTACTATCAAGTGGCACTTACGCAACATTAATCTCCTCACTAATGATCAGTTTGTGCTTCACCAGAGCTACTCAGATACTGTCCTCATGATATCCTTGAACTAAACAGGATTAAAAGAACTGAATTCCTGCTGTGAGGTACAAGCGACTATTCTTGATATCACGGCTGCATGAAACTGAATATTGCATCGGGGAATCCCAGCGAAGCTGGAATTAATAAGAATCAGGGGAAAATCTCTTGACTATTTGGAATCATCCCAATTACAGCCGGAAATGACTGTGTTTTTTGGAGGTGAATCCCCTCAAACCAAAATCCCCACAGCTTTAATAAATGTCCTTCCAACAAAAAGTAAGAAGTCGGAATGTGCATGGAAGATTGCACAATTTAGAGGTTTTTCTGTCTGTATATAATGAAGTAGTCTGTGAAGCAAGAACAGGACAACTTCCAGTTTGAGCTCATCAATAGAAAGTGACATTTGCACTGCACAAGTGCCAGGCAATGAGCAGCTTAAATAATAGAGAATCTTACCCAATTCTCCTTGAGTTCAATGACACTACCATCACTGACTTCCCCACTACCAATATCCTGAGGGTTACCATTAAGCACAAACTGAACTGGGCAAGCCATATAAGAATTGTGCCTGAAAGAACAAATTGGACGCTAAAAGTTCTGTGGTGATTAAATCGCCTCATGTCTCTCTAAATCTGGTCCACCATTTACAAAGCATAAGTTTGACAAAATGCTTTTGAATTGCCTGAAAGTGCGCAGCTCCAACAATACTCAAGAAGCTCAACACCATTTAAGACAAAGCATTCGTCATGATACTAAGCACATCAAATGCACTCAGCATTCACTCGCTTCACCACTAATGCACAGAGACAGCACTGGCTGTTGTGCAGATCCTGTTGCATTTGGACATGAGTGCTTCAGTTGGCAAGGAGTTGCAAATGTTGATGAAGATCACACCAGCAAAAGTGAAAATTCTTCTACTTCTGACCTCATGGTGGAAGGAAGACCAGTGGTGAAGCAACTGAAGATAGCTGGACTTTGAACTACCCTGAGGAGCTCCTGCAGTTCTGTGACTGAGATGATTAACCTGTAACAACCTTGACCATTTTCCTCTGTGCACACGATGACTCAAATCAGCAGAGAGATTTTGCCCGGTTCCCATTCACTCCAGTTTTGCCAGAGCTCATCGATGTCATGTGCAGTTAAATTCTGCTTTGAATTCAAGTGTAGTGTCTTTCATGTCACCCCTGCCATTCAAATCTTTTGTCTTTGTTTAGATCAAGGTTGTAATAAAAGTTGATCATTGTTTCAACTGAGCGTTGTTGAGCAGGTTATTCCTCACAAGTGCTATTTGATAGCACTGCTTACAATACCTTCCATCAATTTCCTGATTGCCAAGAGTAGACTGAAAGGGCAATAATTGGCCAGGTGGATTTTTCCTGCTTTATGTGTGGAGGATGTAGCTGGGGAATTTCCCTCATTGTGGGGTCGATTAAAGTGGTGTAGCTATACAGGAATGGCTTGGCTAGGGTCACAGTTAGATCTTAAACATATATCCACAATACTATTGCTGACTATCATCAGAGCCTAAAGTCATTGCAATCTTGTTATCACTTGATGTGAATTAAATTGGCTGAAGACTGGCATCTGTGATGATTGGGACTTCAGGAAGAGGCTCAGATGAATCATCCACTGGATGCCTTCTGGTTAAATACTTATCTTTTGAGATGATGTGCTGAGTTCCCATCATGGAGAAAGATGGGGATATTTGTAGGGCCTCCCTACCTCCTGTTAGTTGGCTAATTGTCCATGACTGGATATTGCAGGACTACAAAGCCTTTATCTGATTATTTTTCATTGTGGGATCATTTAGCTTTGTTTATTGCATGCTGCTTTCCCTGATTAGCATACAAATGATGGAGCTTTACCCGGTTGACACCTCTTTTTTAGGTATGTCCGAAGTAGCGTCTGACACGCTACTCTTTATTAATCCAGGGATGACCCACTGGATTGATGGTAATGATAGACTGGGGATACACAAAACCATGAGGTTGTAGATTGTGATTGAACATACTTTGAAGGCTGCTAACTGATCACAGTGTCTCATGATGCCCAGTTTTGAGTTGGCAGGTCTGTGGAAAGTCTTTCCCATTTAACACAATGGCTGGCCACACATCACAACGGAGAGCATTTTCAATGAGCAGATGGGACTTCATGCCCACAAGGACTGTGTGGTGGAAACTCTTGCCAATACTGTCATGGGCAGATCTATCTGTGACAAGTAAATTGTTAATAATCATGTCAGGTAGATTTTCCCCCTTTTTGGTTCCTTTACTACCTGTTGCAGCCCTAATCTAGCAGCAATGTTCTTTAGCACTTGACCATCTTTGTCAGTAATGGTACTACCAGGCCTGTTTTGGTGATGGACATTGAAGCATAGGAACCTAGAACAATGCTAGCAACACCATCAACATCAATAATACCTCAAGGAGCAGAAGCATCTCTAGCAGCACTGGCATGCCTTCTCCTTAGCAACATGCTGCTCAACTGAACAGAGAGGGCAGATAGAAAAATCCAATTCCCAGGAGACAAAAACTCCGACACAAGGCCCACTGGTAAAGGATCAGCCACGTCAGTCTATGGGAGTTCCTGTACCTCAGGAAACTAAGGCTTTCACACCACATTATTGCTGACACCTGAAACCTACTGGAGCGCGACCACTTTCCCTGTGGCCCAGGTGACTATGCATTGCTGGTAGAAGCATCCTCCAGCTACCCTGGCCCCCACTATTGGTGAGCTTACTCTAATGAAACACAGGGAAGACTGCTTTCCTTCCAAATGGCTTACAGGTCTGCTGCTATGTACCTAACCCTTAAAACCAACTTACAACTCCACAAACTCCAAGCCTGTCCCTTGTCTCACCTCACCCAGTCAGTTGTCTACAGATCTGTTGCATTAAGATTCTGCTGAACCTTGTATTAAAATCCACCTGATGAAAGATATGAAACAGAAATGTGATTGACATTCCTGACACTAGTTCGAAATCCTGGTAAGGTAAAAGTAAACATAAAATCCTGGTGTACTCTCCCAAACAGCACTGTCGTACACCTACCCGACAGCAGTTCAAGAAGTCAGCTCTTCTCAAGGCATTTAGGGATTGGCTATAAATGCTGACCAAATCAGAAATGCCCACATCCTATTAATTGTTTTTTGTTTAAATTCCTTTCATTTTATGAAAAAAAAACACGCTGAGAACATTAATCCGAAGCTGCCTAATATGTCAGAAGTACCAATATTTTGATCTGCATTGTTTTAATGTTTAATCTGGCTCTGAAAAAAATCAACTCATCAGAAATTCCTGATCTTGTTTTGTTAAGTTAATGCCTAATTAAGGCTGAGTAAACATTAAAGTTACATTGAGGAGTTGCTTTGATTAAAGCTGCACCCGCAGGATGCTGACTGGTACAAATGACATATCCAGTCTGCCAGGTACAAAGTGCAGAATCCTAAGAACACCCCGCATTGAATTGACACAGTCGGGAACTAACCTCGTTGATGCAAAGTCAGGAGCTACACACACCCATCCAAAAATAAAGCCGTTGCTGAAATTGTCCCTTGCTGCTCTTTTTCTTGTGACAAAAAGAAAATGCAATATTTGGCAACTGCATGTCAAAGTCTGAAATTAATATTGGTTAATATTTGCGACTGTATTATTGTGAGAGATTACACATTCATTCTAAGTTGTGCATTCATCATCATTGGTGGAAGCTTTGAAATCACCAAATCAAGAAATAAATGTCACATTTCCCAATGGCTATTCTTTTTCTTCTTCAGAATGATTGAAAATTTAAGTTTTAAGAACCTGAAGAAGGACAAGAAACACAAAATCAGGTAAAGATACAAGTTGCATTTCCAGCAATATGAAGTTTCAGTATGCACTGCCACATAAAATCTAACATTTTATTTTGTAAGAGTAAACTTGCCCACGCTGCTGTTTACTAAATTATGTTGTGTGAAATGTAGAATAACGGCTCAAAGTGTTCTGGTCACATAATAAATCAGAAGCCAAAGTTCAAGCAATTTACAATAGTTGACCTAAACCCCAGGACTTTTTTTATTGCTTTTTATTCTTTTTATTTTGTGTAATATAATAGTGGTTGACCGGAATTGTGCTATAAATAAGGTCATAATAGAATCAGTGTTCTGATAATATCAAGTATTGTGAGATTGAATCCTAGACACTTTATGTGGCCACCAGAACAGTGTGATGGATGTTCATGGTGGCTTATGATAGTTGAAGGTTATGGTAGGCAGATGGTCCACCCTCTGCTGAATGAGCTAATGCACTATCTTTGTTAATGCTTTCACCACTGCCAGTCAGCCTGAATGACATGCACTACTTTATCAGTGCTGTAATCATATACACTGCTTTTTTTCTATTATTGAATGTTTGCAAGACTATTTTCAGTCTGTATTGTTGTTTTTCTGAAACTTTCCTTTGTAGTAGAGCTTCAGGTTCTGTACTAGAAAAGGGGGTGCATAAGGAGGAGGCACGTATTTACTCATTGCACTCAGTTCCATTGATTACATACTGGAAGCTCCTGGGGAGGAATTACAGTCATTGAAAACTATTGCCGGTGCACCTTATAGTGTATTTGAACTTCTGTCTTTTGCAAGTTGTGTTTTCAAATTATATTTCTTGCCAGACTGCTCCCCTCACTTAATAAGCACTGAAGGTGCTCAGCGAAGCAAAACATGGTTACTTTACGATCGAAGATGCAGGCGTCTGTTCTGATTCCATGGAAAGAACTCGCATAGTTTAGCAGTGTAGCTTTTGATGTTGAATCTTGGGCCAAAATGCAGAAGAAATCTAACAACCCGAGAAAAAGTTTGTCCATTTTAAGTTTTTGATTCGACTGAATGGGCTCAATTTCAGTTCATAGCAGCAAAAGACTGGCTGAATGTCAACCAATCGTATCTTAACCCTGGCTGTGCGCTGGTCATGGAGGAGTAACACAATGGAAACCTTCCATCATTCCTTCTAGATTCCAGACCAGCCTCTCGTTGCTGCTGCTAATTTATTTTTAAAATGCTAAATAATCTCCCACAAAGAGCTGTTCGGACACCACAACTCTTGACATTGTAAGTTTGGGAGTCAGGATGCATCATCCTGGTGGATCTCAAAAAAACTAGTTAACACTACACTAGTCTCTTTAAGATTGTATAAAATGGTAGCTTGCAACAGGATAGCAATGAACACAGCCAACCTGAAACCACAATCCTACAGATGCTGAATTATTAGCTCATCAACCCTAGAGGATGGCATAATGATGTTGCCATGACAACCAGAGCTATCTGAGGTAGGTTCACAGCCATCAACTTTTTTTTATTGGCATTAGACTAAGTTACTGATACTGTGTGGCTAACCCATATCAGGTCTTTAGGAGAAGATGGGTTCAGCCTTAATAAACAGTAAAGATTTGTTATGCAGTACTTAAAAGTTAGTTACATGATATCTAAGACATGTGGTATCTCCTTTGAGACATTAGGCTCAATTTAAGTACACGTTATTGTTAGCCACATTGGCCTTAGCAGTGGCAGCTGATTTTGCAACACTCTGGTTAGCCCCTACCAGGGCCAGTCCTTTAAAAACTGATGGACAGAGCTTATCTCATGATGACAATTAAGCCTTTCAAGCACTTACACAACAATAGCAGGCACTGTGCAGGTTTGAAAGCCCCAGGCTGGTATCCCACTTGGTTGCTTTCTGTCCCATTCTACGGATTTATTGCACACTCAGTTTGTCTATTGACAATAAATTTAACACAGCATATGTTGACATGTAATTTTGTTATGAGGGATGAAATTGATGGTAATAGGGTTGTGGAATAAAATTCTTTGCCATGGCAGCAGCATGGCACCTGTTGCCCAGGGCCTAAGAAAAGGGGATGCAGATGGTTCTGATCACCAGGACCCTGTGCCCCTGTGCAGATTAGATGGGTTGGCCATGTGAAATGCAGCATTATAGGGATATGGTAGGGGGTAGGTCTGGATGTGATTGTCTTTGGAAAGTCAGTGTGCACTCAATAGGCCAAATGGCCTGTACCCACACAATAGGGCTTCTATGACTCCGTGTCCAAGTCAGTCTCTCTCTCTAGCTCTGCTTCCTAAGTGAAAAATTAAGAAAATGTTTATTCTTTATCTATACTGCTAGGCACTTTTTAATAGTCATTTTTACAAATTGCTCAGGGACTATTTTTACTGCACTAGAACTGTAAGTCGCCAATGCATTAAACTGCATCTACGTGGAGAGGCAGATGTCCATAGGAATAGTACAGATTGTGTACCTGATGCATTGACTCTGCTTCTATCACCACTGGGGATGTTTGATCCATTAAGTACTTTCAAGATTTTCAATTTATATTTCGCAGTTCGGCCTTCTATGGTATTTGGCTCTTGTATTGCCTATTCCACACTGGGCTTTAGGTAATATGGTTAGTTTCAATTTAAAATGAGAAAAATATCTGTCACTCAATGCAAAGCATAACTTTTTTGTTGACAAGGCCAGAATCTTTTAAAGGTCTGATGAGACAGTGTCCCTATCTCTAGGTAAGACGGCTTGAGTTCAAGACCCAGCTCAATATGTAATGATCATGGAGGTGAGTTATAACACATCTCAGCAAGTCAATATCAAACAATTCAAAATGTTTTGGGTATTTCTGTCTAAAATATGCATTGAATCAGGTTCAATGAAATAAAGCTACTGGCAAAACATGAATGAGTGTGTTGTTTGTAGTCTGACAAAACAATGACTGTAAAGCCTGAGCTTGTGATAACTTTCTTAATAAAGACATAGAATGCAAAAGTCAATATATTTTATTAAACTACAAAAATGAAACATTTTCCCTCCACCTTGATTATGTTTCCCAGTTCTGGCCAGTCAAAAGTTTTGAGGGAGATGATTAAAGGTGTATAAAGGTGAGAAAGCAGAGATCAACATTTCTCTGATATAACAAGGTATAGAGCTGGATGCCAAGCAGCATCTGAGGAGCAGGAAGGCTTAAGTTTCAGGCCTACACCCTTCTTCAGAAGCTAGCAGCTCCTAAGATGCTGCGTGGCCTGCTGTGTTCATTCAGCTCTACACCTTGTTATCTCAGGTTCTCCAGCATCTGCAGTTCCTACTATCCCCAAAATTACTCTCCCTGGACCTGCTGCTGCTTATCCACACCAGTTCATCCCTGCTGTGATTTTACCAGAAGCCCTAAAGTGCATAACTTTTGTTTGTAAATCTTTTCTCCTATATTATCACAAGCTAGACCCTTGGCACAAAGATTTTTCATCATTGTTTTAGTTCTTTACTCACACAGAACACAAAATGTGCTGAATGAGTGCTTGATAAAAAGGACACAACAAGACTGGAATGTGGCTGAGAAAGCAGTCTTGTAGAGAACTTTGACAACCAAACAAACCCTGTTGTCTTGTGCAAGTAGACCATTTCGGAGACACAACATAGGCTGTAATGTAAGTGGATGAAGGATTATAATGAGGATTTGAAACTCCCTGAAGTTTCTGGTGAAACCATGTTGTAGCTCCAAGGAAATCCATTGGAAAAAGAGGACAATCTGCTCCAACTGATTCGAGAGTTTTTTTGTTGGCCTTAAAAGGTATAGAAACCCGGCCCAGCTCTTGGAAGACCAATAATGCTGGAGGCTGCCCTGGAGATGGGTTCCCATTTTCACAAGGGTGCAAAGCATTACAAAAGGCTAAGCAGTCAAATGTGGGGGTTGATAGGCTCCAGTAATGGGGTAATGCCGAAGTAAAATTCCCAGTGATTAATGTCACTTTTTTTCTCATATATGATGGACAGGGAAAAGGGCAAGCAGGATCATCACACAAACCTATTTATCCTGCCATTGATTAGCAAGCAACAGATTCTCTGACGGCAGAGACATCCAGAGTGCTTTGTGACCACACGCTGTAACGAGATAGCTCCTCAGTGGATTTCATAAATTCCAGTAATTATACTGGAATTGGACCTGGAAGGTTTTTGGGATCTTTACAATCTTAGAGGGAAAGGCCTTGCTTCTTCTGGTGAATGTTGCTAAAAATTAATGTACAGGTTTAGTGAAAAAATGAATTCGTGGAAATTCTTTCCTCAGCCTATTGCTCTAAAATGAGCAAATGTTGGTCAAGATAAGTCAGCAATATTATTTACAATGATGCCAAGAATTTATCATCAAAGTTTCATTATGCTTAAATGATTAAATCCATTTAATCCAATGCATATGTATTTAAAATAGATGCAATTAAATAATGCATTAATTTGTTCTTCTTATGTGTAAAATAGTCCTCTCAAGGATTTATATGTGCCCTTATTAGGTGATGGAGAAAATATTTTCTTATTAACTTAATTTACTTCTGTCATTAGGTAAATTAAAATAATAATTGCATTAGCATCTCTGCAAGAGTTAAATTGTTAATGTCAGAATGTTCTATATTATCTGGTCTTTTAAAATTATTGCAAGCCTGTAGTCACACTATAAGTTGCATTAGGCTCAGAGAGACTCAGAAGTACATTTAACAAACATCTTTCAATAAAACTACAGCTGGTGCAGCTGTGTTGACAGGAGTTGCGCGTTGGGACCATGAGGATGTGTTGATACAGCTAACTTTGAAGGAATTACCCAGGAAACCTCCTTTGGGCAATTATCCATTTCCTGGAGCTCTCCAGTACAGTTCCCAAGCCAGAGTTTGAGTCAGAATCTTCAGAGAACATAACTACTCAGGAAATATTAGAGGAATTAAAAGCTTCTGTAACTCCTGGGTAACTTTTAAACCGAACCCCTGGCTCATCACTGATAGCCACTTTGCCTTGGAAACACCACAGGCACATTCAACTCCTATCCCCTGCTGCACCAGACCCAGCCACATCCCATGCTCCCTGCAATGTCTGATGTTTGACACCTCCACCTACTCACCTGGTGACTAGAAACCCAAATACTCCCAAAATGCTCCAGACCCCTGCTTCACCCTCACCCTAACATCAGAGATAAAAAAACCTTTGGCTCCTCAGGGGCCAGCTGCCCTGAACTGACCTGACTCAGTTCCCCCGATCTAACTGACCTTAAGTACTTACCCATGTCTCTGCCACTCTACACACTTTCCAGTATTCTGACCATTCACCCACCTGCCAACCCAACCTCTCACCTCCTGGCACCAATAACCCTTCAATTACCTAGCACTCCAATCCCTCCCTTACTTAAACACTTATCTCCTCTCAAGAGTCGTTAAAGTAGCTTCAGGTGTTTTAATTCCTGCTAGGAATATGACAGGAATTGCAGTGATAAAGGGCTATGATTTCAGCACTGATCCATTTCGCTCCTGGCTCCTGGACTATGTAAGATTGCTTCATGTGCGAAAGCTTCTGGTCTGGGAATGAACACAGAAAATGGAAGTGTGTATTCTTTCTGTGATTAGGGTCAGAAATAGGACTCCTGGTCAGAAGATCTTAATGTATGAAGGTTTTAGACCTGGCACTTCTTCCATATTGGGTTACAAGTTAGACATGAAAATGTGCTCTATACTGTATCCACTTTGTTCATACCAAATTACACCCAAGTATCCTCCTATTCTCAATAATAGGCTTGAATTTAAAGTTGGCATAAAGCAGTGCACATCAGGGAATACACGGAGTGTACAGCGTCCAGCTCTGGAAGGCAAAGGAATCAGGAGCTGCAAACATAGCAGTTAGGGGTTTGCTCTGTCATGTCAAGGCTCATTGTCACAGTCTGTCAGAGGGCTGTTTATAAACTTGAGTGTCCATCTGCCAATTGCTCAGGAGGACTCAAGTGGGGTCAGCTGGTGCATCAAGAATACAAGGACTGGAGGGATCCAAGGCTGAGGGATACAGCTAGTAGAGGACGAAGATAGTTGGGATGCGTATGGGACATGTCAGAACAGCATTGGAGGGCAATGTAGGCTGCTGTGGAGGGCGGTATTGACTGTGGCCATAACTGTGACCTCCATATGAGGAGCGTAAAGGAGTAGAGTGGGACATCAACCACGTGCATTGTCAAGGAGGATTATGGTACACAAAGTTCATATTAGTGGGTGCTGGATTAAAATGGGTTGTTGGGGTATTATGAGGTATTAGGGAACATGTAGGCTCTGATGTAGCACCTGGTGATAAGGTGGAACTAAATATTGACTGTGTCCAGTGTGATCTGCAGTGTCAACCATAACTTCCCCTTCTTGAGATATGAACTACTACTTGAAAATCTCTGGAACCATGTCCAGGGTTGGTGAGCAAAGTATCATTTTGATGATCAAAAGTGCAGGATTCAGGGTTGCTTAATGCCATGACATTGTAGCAACAAAAACATGAAGCTGCCACTTGCAAAGTGCAGTTTCATTGGATTTAACTATCTATCATTGCCCATTTCTTATGCATTCAGCTGAGGGGTCAGATGCTGGTCAAAGGCAAATTGCTATTTGTCGTTGGAGCCTACAAATTAAACCTGGGTACCTCAGTAACGTGTAAATTATCAACATTGACAGGATAAATGCTCACTGCCAGTGAAGGAAAACCACTATTAACTGAATTTCCAAGAGTCCGGTGTGATCCATGCCATACAACATCCTCAGCTGTCATATAAATGTAATGATTGTGCTGAATGCAGTGAGAAGTTGAGCGTTTGATCTGGTTCCATGGTTGGTATGGTGTTGGAGTCCTGCTGGGTGATCGTACATCAGTGACATTGGGTGGACACTCATGCAGCCAATTTGCTGAAAATGCTGAACCTCAGGTGGATGGCTGACAGACACACGTCCCCAATGATCCGCGCGCATCATTTCTCAGTGTGTGGAGAAGCGTGCTCAGCCCTCTTCAACAAAGTACATCACCAATGACTGCTCTTAGATCGAAGGAACTCTTTCACTGTTTCCATACCCAGTTGAGGTCCTTTCCAAACATGATGGGCCCTGCCACTGATGGCATGTTGGTGGCTGTAGCTGCTTTCGGGGCGTGAAGTCTGACTGCAGCCTTACTCCCATCTATCTTACATGACAGAGTTGCCTGATACAGACTCCTGTGGGAGAATTCATTTCCACCCCAACATGTGGCAGGGAAAGAGTATGACAGAGGCTAATAGAGGGCAGAAACCACATCTGTATTGTAAAGGAACAGCAATAGATTTAAGAAAGTTAAGGTTTTGTAGCCAATTTCTAGTGTTGTAACATGCCAAATTAAATTTGAGCAAGGCAATCGATACGTAATTGGCGGTATCAGGTTGACAGTAGCCAGCTATAGTCCATTTGGTGATATTTTCTCATCAACCTGTTCAGAGATATTATTGCACACATCTGGAGCAGGCAGGATTCAAACCTGGGCCTCCAAATCCAGAGGTAGGGACCCTCCAATTTAGCTCTCGAGCCCCTGTGCAATCTTTGGAGATATATTCCGATTCAGGGCTTGTTTTTCTTGGAGCAGAGAAGGCAGAAGGGAGATTCTGACTGAGGTGGGCAATATTATGAGAGGCACAGGCAGAGTACATAGTGAGAATCTTTTCCTCATTGCAGATTTTGGGGCAGCACAATGGCTGAGTGGTTAGCACTGCTGCCTCGGCAGGGCCAGGGAACCAGGTCTGATTCTGCCATCAGAATGTCTGTGTGGAGTTTGCACATTCTTGCCGTGTCTGCGTGGGTTTCCTGTGGTGCGCCAGGTTCCTCCCACAGTCCAAAGATGTGCAGTCTAGTTGGATTGGCCATGCTAAATTACCCATAGCAGTAGGGATGTGCAGTTTAGGTGGATTAGCCTTGGGAAATACAGGGTTACAGGGATAGGATAGGGAGGTGGCCCAGGTTGGTGTGCGCTTGATGGGCCAAATGGCCTGCTTCCACATTGTAGAGATCCTCTGATTCTACTCTGAAGTCACCCTTCAGCCTCTAACTGTTCAAAGGCTAGAGGGCACATGTTTAGGCCGAGGAGTAAGTGATTTAAGAGTGAATTGAGAACTTTTTTCACACAGAGAGTTGAGGAAAATGGAAAGGGTTGCCTAAGTGGGTGGCAGATGCAAATATTCTTGCCACATCTGAGAAGCGTTTTGATGAGCACTTAAAATGCCAGGACTTTGGAGGTTATGGTATGTGGGATTAGTGTAGTTTGCTGGGTGGCAGAGCCACAGTGGGGCGAAAGGTTGGTTTCTCTGCTGTAAAGCTCTTTAAGAAAAGAACTCTGCCCAGACAGGTTCTTATTCAGTTGGGACTTGATCCCAGACCTTCTTGCTCAGAAGGAAGGAAACTACCACCGTATCACAGGAACCCTTGAAAGCCCCCGCAGAGATATTTTGTTATCAACCTGTTCTGAGTGTCACGACACAGCTGCAGAGCAATTGGGACCTGACCCTGCGCTTCCTGGCTCAGAAGTAAACATACT
This sequence comes from Stegostoma tigrinum, assembly GCF_030684315.1. NCBI lineage: Eukaryota > Metazoa > Chordata > Chondrichthyes > Orectolobiformes > Stegostomatidae > Stegostoma > Stegostoma tigrinum. The sequence goes on along the minus strand of NC_081360.1, from coordinate 34,283,541 downwards.
ATGACTGTGCCACAAAACCCCTTGCAAGACCTTTGAATGTTAAACTTTAGCATTAGGATCCACTGTGCCATAATGTTATCTTGCTACAAGGAAATAATTGGACAGCCTCTTGCAATGGCTGAGATACCCTTACACACATCAGTCAGATGTAATCCTGTTTTCTTTCATTAATATTGAAGTTTTCTGCAATCTGTTACTTGAAATAAGCTAGTAATAGCAAATATTTGGCATAAGATGCGATATCTCAAGTACCACTACATAAATCTAATACACCTTCAGGTCCAAGTTTATGAAATTAGTCCTTAACCAACTCATTAGCATTGTAAAAACCTTCACTTCAAGAAAGAGATTGCACTAATGAACTGCACCAGCAAGGACACACAAATCACATGCCATAAATGCCAACAATGTCTCTAAATTAACTGATGAATATAATCCAATTATGAGGTGTAGGTGACGTGTACAGCACAATCATCAGCTGTCAGTTGAGAGCTTCAATTAAATTACTGCCTTGTAATTTGCTAAGGGGTATCCGCTGTCTTCTATACATGCATATTACGCTATCCTGTTACTTTCTAACAAGATTTACCAATGTTGCTCAGATCTGAATATATCACCTATACACTGTAGGCCATGTCCAATTACAGGATCTCTGAGTTAATTGGAAATCATTGTACATGTGGTAGTAAATTGAACTTTATTGTTACTTTAAAATAGACAACACTTTATTAAGGCCTGCAGGAAATGAGTTAATGAAACAGTATTTTATATATATATATTCATGCAGAACATCTGAAAAATCAGAATTAAACAGGAAATACCTTACAAAAATCTTTATTTAAAGTCTCACTAAAGGTTGTATGCACGTCATCATTTGAGATTACCATCAACATAGTTCACACTACAAAATGTTTTAAATTAATAGACTTGTGCAAACCAGATTTGTGTTGCAATTTCAATTAAACTTGTTCACAACTGCTTGATTCGATTGCAGTATTAAATAAAGGGAAGGTTCTAACAGTCAAACAGTTGAAAACACTGACCTGAATAAAATCTAGCTCATATAAAATAATAGGCTAAATCTTGGCTATGATCTGACCTTGAGTTGAATAGCCACACACAAAGGACCAAAATTCAAGTCCTGAAAATCTACTAAATCATTAAAGCTATAGTCTTTCTATGGACAGGGAAGGCAGGGTCATCTCTCCATTTGAGGTTCATTAGTAATACTTGCACTCAGCCCCTTACGTGTAGACACGGGTGGAATATGGCGCAATCTCTTCCAACTCCCACCATTTACAATACGGAAATAGGTCCGGCTCTGCCACTGTTACAGTGGCGATGTGGAACACACAGATGAAGGTCTTGCTGGCCAGGCTCACATATGAATATCTCTTGAATTAATTGCTGTTCAGAGAGCAGATTAAGGGATTTGGAGCCCACTATGAAATAACGCCTCTTAAGTGGTATGAAAAAGGGAGCAAAAAAAAAACACTTTTTATAAAAAAAAGTTCTCAGAGATTCTGTGATTCTATGCTGTCACCACATGTATGATCGACAGATAGCACTTGGCAGCCAGTAGTGGCCCCTTGCTTTGCTGCGTGGCTCAAATGTAACTGCTTAGTGCAGTGCAGTCGATAAAAGGTATCATGGCTGCTGGCAGACCGACATGATTTGCTCTGCATGATCATATTAGATGTTCAGGGCGTGGAATCCCTTACAGTTCCAGGAAAGGGGGCGGTGGCAGGTTTCTTGTAGTGCAGTGGCTGCAATCTTTGGCAATCTGCCCCATGGGGAACCTCAACTCTTGGCAAAACCACATCCTGAATTGATACGTAAAGTGCCGCAAAAACTCAGGGTCCAAAGAAGGGTCACATCAGACTTCAAACATTAACTATTTGTCCTTCCATGGTTTCCGCCAGACCTGCAAAGTTTCACCAGTGCTTTCTAATCTTATTTCAGATTTCCAACAACCATATTACTTTGCTTTTATTCATCCTGATTGGACCTATTTCTCTCTGGCAAGACAGAATGAAATGGAATTCACTCTCAGTGAGTCTGGAGCCCCAGTGGCATCCCTCATACAGCAATGGATGGCAAACTGCACGACACTGAAAATAGTGCCAACTTCAGTCTGGAAGGAATTCAATGCATGAAAGGACCAAGTCACAGTTAGATTCACAATTCATGGCAATACAAGCCTTATTCTGGTCTGAATTGTATTTCTGATTGCAGCAGGTGGCATATCTCAGTCAGGATGTCCTTACTAAAGTGTAAATGTCTCATATGTCGTATCCTACTGTAAAATTACACCCTAAAAATGCAAAGTGGAAACGGTGTCCTTGGGAATGCCATTTCCCCCTCTTCCTCTTCCCATCTCTGACAATTTGTTCTGTTTTGGGTGATCTCTTTCAAGAAATATGAGCTGTTTTATCAAGGCCAGCACTTATTGCCTGTGCCTAATTGTCCTTGAGAAAGTGGTAGTGAATTGCCTTACTCAGCTGCCACAGTTTTGTCTTGTCTCAGTTCACCAACAGTGCTACTCGGAAGGGAGTTCCAGGATCTTGAACCCAGCAACAGTGAAATAACAGCAATATTGTTTCAAGTCAGGATGATATGTAGTTCAGAGAAGAATTTACAGATGGTGATGCTCTAATGCATCTGTGTCCCTGTCTTTCTAGAGGTGCTGAGAGGTTTCTGGTTTGGCTTTTGCTGTTGAAGGAGTCATACTGAGTTGCTGCGGTGTTGCTTGTGTATGGACACTTTGCTGTCATTATGCATTAGTGGGAGAGAAAATGAATGGTGAAGGGGATGAAGCGGCTGCCAGACAAGAATGCTGCTTTGTCCTGGGTGGTGTTCAGCCTTGGGTCTGTACTCCTGACTTGTGCCTTGGAAGCAGTGGACAATAATTGGGGAAACAGGAAGTAGGTTACTTTTTTGCAGAAATCCCAGCCTCTAGTTCTGGTCAATAGTAATCCCCAGTGTATTAATAGTAGGAGATTTAGTGATGAAAATGCAATTCCATGTCAAGAGGAAATGTTTTGGCGGTTCTGACAGGAATATTTGCTGGTGGACTCACATCAGGGAGCAACTGGCTAAGGAAACATGCTAACATTAGCATAGGTTCCTTGAGCACTCCAATCTATGAATTTATAATTTTCTTGAAAGAAAAGTGTTTGCTTAAAATGCAACTCAGTTTACATAAAATATCTCTTTTGCCTTGGGAATTAAAATTCAAAATTTAATGTTTAGGCTTGATTAATTCATAAAATGTTCATGTTGCGCTGTTGCACTTTATCAAATAATCAAATTCCTTTGATTGCATTACAACCTTATGAACTCCTGAACAGCACCATTTGTCTGCATGTAAATGGGTATTCAGATATGAAATTATTTGGAATGTGTAAATATTTGATCTGAACTGCTAAAATACACCATTCATCCCTGTCAAGGGCAGGGTTTTGCCCCTGAGATTAAGAATATATGTTGGGATTTTTTCTGAATGGTCCAGGGGCAGGGTTGGTGGAAGTGTATTGCTCAGTAGCTGTAAAGCAGGCTAGACAGCCAATTACTGGCAGTAAGTAGAGGGATGAGGCAGGAATGCAAAATTTCTGGCCTGATTTAAAGGGTATAAAGAGCAGAGGATACCACATCAGCAAAACACTGAGTATTCACTGAGGTTTGTTTTCCTTCCTAACATGCATTTTGCAGAGATAACAAGGCATAGAGCTGGATGACCACAGCGGGCCAAGCAGCATCAGAGGAACAGGAAAGCTGACGTTTTGAGTCTAGACCCTTCTTCAGAAACCGGTTTGCTTACATTGAAAATATTAACGCAAGAATAAATGGACCTGGACAGGTGGGCTTCTGTTCTTTAATAGAAAACCTTAAAGAGAGGGATGGAAAGAGCAGAAGGCAAGCATTGGTCTTTGAATGGTGTCAGTGAGCCAGTCGGTCTGCTCTGCATCATTTATTGTTGGTAAGATTGGATCAATTGAAGGTTGCATCTTCAATGGAAGTCTTTCACTGCCTGCTGAAAGCGAGCTGCAGAGCTTGCCATCTTGTTGGGTTAAAATGGCTGAGAGGGAACTTGCTTGTAATCTGGTATTCATGATATTCTGATCAGGGCTTTGTATCTTGCGCTAGGACCAGCCACAGCCTTGTGTAGCCCTGAACACGTGCGTTCTACATCTTCTTCTTCATCCTCCTTCTTCTCTTTTTCCAATGAGTTGTATTATTACAGCCATTGGTGGCCACCCGTCTGCAGGACCACAATAGAACACCACAATGAATCAGGATTTTGACTACTTTGCAGGACAACACCTGCCAGGACCAGGCACTGGAACAGCATCTTCAGGTGTCCAAAGTACTTCTCAATGGTGGTCATTGTGGGTCTATACCCCTGAGGATCCATCTCAGAGTCACATACCATGAGTGAGTAGCCATCTTCTCAAAGGATATCCTTTGCTCTCCAAAGTCATCTGTAAAGTTTGAATGGTGGTATGAGGAGTTGTGGTGCCCTGGGTGGCTAGAGAATGAAGGCAGTATGAAATTTGCCAAGATAGCAAGTAGACTCATGGAGGCTGTTCTTGTTGTGGTTGATGAGATTGAAAGCCTTTTCTGTTGATTAGCTTGACTGATTGCTGACTTGATGCATTGCTAACCACGTGGGTACAACTGATGAGGCCGTTGGCCGGAGGGAATCCAGTGATGGAGGCTATGTTCACTGGCCCCTGTGCCTGCATGACCCCTTCTGTGTGGAATAGAATTTATTACCCACCTCTCACAGATAGGGCAGTTGGGGAATGAAATGAAATGCTGCAGGTGGGGGATCCCAGCATACTACTGCAAAAGACAATGTTTTTCACATGCATTGCTTAGTGAATGTCTTAGACACCACCTGAGATCTCTAGCATCACAAATGCCAATCTTCAACCAATTCAATTCTCTTGATGTGACATGAAGAAATTGCTGACGGCACTAGATACTGCAAAAGATAACATTCGGGCAATAGTATTAAAGATTTGTACTCCAGAACTTGTCGCACCTCTAACTAAGTTGTTCCAGTTCAGCTGTAGCACTGACATCCAACCAACAATATGGAAAATTGTATCGGTAGCAAGCAGACATGTGGAGGAAGCTCTTGTTGTGGTTGAAAGAGTTGAAAGCCCTGAGGTATACAAAAGGCAGACAAGAGTAATCCAGCCAATTAATGCCAATCAGTCTAATCTTGCTCAGCAATAAAGTGATGGATGGTTTTGCTGACAGTACTGTCAAGCAGCACTTGCAAAGGAACAATCTCCACACTGGGTTCTGCCAGGGTCACTCGGCTCCTGACTGCATTTCAAACTCTGTCCAAACAAACATGGACAAAAGGGCAGAACTCTGGGGTGGGCGGGGATGTGAGGTGAGAGTGACTGCCCTTGATACTGGGGTAGCATTTTATAGAAATTAGGATAAAATACCACAGATGTTGGAAATCCGAGTATGGCATCAAAAACGCTGAACAAAAGTGGAATCATTGGGATGCACGGGATATTGGAGAGACAGATTCTTTGATTGGGTCAAAATTAATTGGGATTGAGCTCTAAATTCCAGTGAGTTGTCTCTTAATACAACATACAGATAGGTACCCTGATACCTGCTCTCAACCCACTCTTAAAAATCAGAGAATTTAATTGCAAATGTTCACCTGGCCAATGAGAATCGGATGTTTTGACTCTTGCCTGATTATGTTTGCCCCCGCTCACCATTAATCTCACCTTCTCCAGGACTGATTTCCACCCTGTGTTACCAATGTCACTCTTTCAAATTGAGGCAGAGAAATAAAAAAATGACTACTTGTCCCAATTTCCACTTCATAGATCTGCCAAGATGTTAATTTGAGGAAAATTGAAATATAAAAATAAACTGAAGATAAAATATTGCTTCATGTGCATTAATTTCTCTTGAGGCAAAACATTTCATAGTTGCCTATATATCATACAGCTGTTGAGATAAGAAGAACGAATATAAGGGATATTCTATTCTGGGTAAAGGTCACTAACTTGGATTAAGTAGATATTCAGGATGCAATGTTATGGGATTGTAAGCTTGAATGAGACTTGGGCACTTGAGTGAAGATGAAGCAAATTTTAATTGACACAATAGCATTCTACTTCGCAGTCAATGTAACTTCACATATGTCTGTCGAGGACTCACTCCTATTTATAAGTTGTAATACCTATCATCCTCTACTGCCCCTAGAATGTACATAATATATCGGCATGATCAGATTTAATGTAGTACAGTCCTCTGGCTTGAATAACCTTTAACATTTTTGATTTGTTTCTACAGTTTCTGATAACCTAAACTAAGCTTGCACCAATAAGTTGGAGAAGTATGCGTTGTGCTTTTACACTACCATATGTAAATTCTGTTGCAGAAAGCAAATAAAGTCACAGTCATAGGAATATCAGACTGCAAGAGTCAATTTTATTAAGCTTTGTTTCTGGACGGGAGTGGATTCAATAAGTCAACTGCAAGAGTTGGGTATATCTAGAAAATTGGGGCACCATAATTGGTCACATGGCATGACACCTGATTCATTCCCCATTTCAGTGAAGCTCTGTACTGGGTGACCCTCAGGTTAAACTCACTCTCTCCACAATGAGAGGGTAGCCCTATGGTCTTTGGGCACTATTGTGGCTTTATCTTTACCTCATAACTTGTCTAAATTCACTCTTTGATGAAAAGACACACTTTTGACTGATAAACTATCACGCAAAATACTAACCGGATTTATACAATGATAAGTCAATAAAACAACAGTTACTGAAGTTACAGCTGTTCAGTTCCTCACAAATTCACACCCAATATCGACATGAGAAGCAAATAAAAGTGGGCAATCATAGCATGCTCTTTGTTGCCTAGCTAAGATCAGTCATATTTTTAAAAATGGTCAAAACTGGTTGCATTGCTGAGATGTTCCTCCACATGATATATGAGACTGCTTCATTTTGTCTCTCAAATGTCACATGAAGGAAGATTATTTGGGTAAGGTACAGGAAATATCCTGCAGCCGGTAGAATTATATGCTCATAAATCTTGGTACCTTCAGGGGAGCAGGCAAGAAAATGGAAATTTTTTTTATCAGTTCACCATAGTTCAGCATCAAATCTGTGGAATATATTTTCAGCTTGTCAACAAGCAAGAAAACAAAACTATTAACTAAGCTAATGCTGATGTCATCAAGTTAATTGATGAGAAAATGCTTGCATAAAGGTAGTACAAATATTTATATGCTCAGTAATTTCCTACAACAAGAAGAGTTTTGAGTGGAATCTAAAAGGGGCCTGAATGGTTATGGGCTATTGTGAGATAAGTGACAGATACAGATGAGAAATATGGCGAGGCCCATCTCAATTGTTAGAAACAATCTGATGCATCTCCTTTGCTTTTGCTGAGTGGTGAGACATGTTTCTCGCTAGGCAGCGGTGAACTGCTAAGGAAGGAGGTTGTTTCCTATTAACTGCCATATTAACAGCACAACAGTCCTCATTTAACATTCAGCTTTATATCGTACCAAACACTTGGAACAAGCTAGATATCAAGAATTCTTGCCCGAGAAGTCAGAACAGAACAGTTGAGGCATCAGTTTATGGCTGACTTCAACCAGCTTTCATGATGTTTAGCTTCAAACAGAGTCAGGGCATCATCCATAGGCACCAGTTGCATGCACCTCTTATCCATGGGCGTTGCCATCTGACATTTGCCAACAGAGCTGCCATGGCACCTTTCTGATCCACTTTTAGGATGGCCGTATCCTGTCCATTGTGGCAGCCAGATATCAAACGACTCAATGTTCTGCTGCAGCTTCTGGGCAAGGAAGACCCGTGGTCATGTGTGCTGCTCCTATTTCTCCCTATGGATTCTGACAAGGTCCCTGATTATTGACACCATAGGGTCCTCTTCTGCCTGGGTCTGAGCAGGCGGATGGTCTCTGACAGCTCTCCGTGGGCCACTTCTCCCTCAGCCAGCTTCAGAGCTGTCACGTTGAGGTGCTCACTAGAATGCGTTCACACACATTGTAAGAGTAATGTTTTCTCTGAGGTGTCAGTTTCTGGGCTTAATGGTGATGCAGGAGACAGCCTTGCTGATGTTTCCTGTAAAGCCTTGGTACTCGTGTCCTCAGAAGTGAAGGAGGTGGCTTCTGGAAGATTCAGTAACTTCACCATGGAGAATGGTGGAGATACTGGCAGTACCTGCCAGAGAAGAGAGAGAGAAGGCATTGTGGTCAGTAGTTAGCTGTGATGTACAATGAATGCCACTGACAGCATGGTTAATGTTAGATTTGCAGTGGAATGAAGAGTGGTACTTACTCAGTTGGTGCGACAAGGGTGCCTCGGTATCCCCACAGGAGTTGTTGTGGTCTTCTACTGCAAGGAACAAGATTCTTTCCTCATAGGAGTTGGAGAACCTGATGTCCGATAGCCTTTTACCTATCTGGGTCCTCTCAGCCTTTGTTATGGGCTGTCTTCACCTGGATTGAGGTATAGGGTGGGATTGAGTGACTTGGTGCCACAGCTGTTCGTACCAGTACATGTGGGTGAACGTCATGGAGATATACAGACTGACTGAGTAGGCAATGCACAGCCATGCAGGATTAGAGGTGTGAGGGTTTTGGGGAATGGGGAATGAGAGGGAGCGAGGGAAGATGTTGCAGATAGCAGTGAGAGTGTTACAGCATGAGCCTTGGTGGGAGATGTGTGCAGTTGTAGAGATAGAGCAAGTGTGAGAGCAGAGGGCGAAGAATAGTGGCATGCAGAAGCTCATTGACTTTTACACAGCACTGTTGGTCATTCCTCTGCCCCATTGAGACAGCACTGACCTGAGAGTTGACCTTAGGCCAGGCTGTCCTGGTGCTGTCACCTCCTTTGCCTGTACAACAGGAAGATGACTCCTCTCCTTTGAAGCACCCACTCACCATGTCCCTGGCAGAGAATTACAGTGTAACTTTCCCCTTTGCAGACAGGCTTGGATTCTGTCCTTGACCGAATTCCAATGCATATCCAGCTGCACAATGGCCGTTTAAATATGGCATGGGCACAACAAATGCTGGTGTTTCAGCAGGTATCCATTGAGTGGTGAGTTTTTCCAGGAAAGACATGTGATAAGATGGGGATAGAATCAGATGTGAAGGACACCATAGGGATAGGGTGGAAAGTTAATAGGCCGCGTTTTTGACAGACTCACTGAGAAATCTCACTGGGTCTCAGGAAGGAAAATCCCTCCAAAAACACAATGCAAATCTCACCCAACAAAAAACAAACATACGTTTCAGCCAACTCTCTCTGAATTGTGCCGTTAATTCTGATCATAGAATCCCTACAGTGCAGAAGCAGGCCACTGAATCCCCACTAACCCTCTGAAGAGCAGTCACTCAGACCCATCCCATCCACCTCATCCTTATAACCCTGTGTTTCCCATGGCTAATCCACCTAACTCGCATATCCCTGGGCAATTTAACATGGCTAATCCACTTAACCTGCATCATAGAATCACTGATAATGGGAACTGCAGATGCTGGAGAATCCAAGATAATAAAATGTGAGGCTGGATGAACACAGCAGGCCCAGCAGCATCTCAGGAGCACAAAAACTGATGTTTCGGGCCTAGACCCTTCATCAGAGAGGGGGATGGGATGAGGGTTCTGGAATAAATAGGGAGAGAGGGGGAGGCGGACCGAAGATGGAGAGAAAAGAAGATAGGCGGAGAGGAGAGTATAGGTGGTGAGGTAGGGAGGGGATATGTCAGTCCAGGGAAGATGGACAGGTCAAGGAGGTGGGATGAGGTTAGTAGGTAGGAGATGGAGGTCCGGCTTGGGGTGGGAGGAAGGGATGGGTGAGAGGAAGAACAGTTTAGGGAGGCAGAGACAGGTTGGACTGGTTTTGGGATGCAGTGAGTGGAGGGGAAGAGCTGGGCTGGTTGTGTGGTGCAGTGGGGGGAGGGGACAAACTGGGCTGGAAGTCCACATTGATACCCACCTTTCCCCCACACCTCCTCCCTCACCCCCATCCCAGGCCCCCAGATGACTTTCCATATTAAGCAGAGGTTCACCTGCACATCTGCCAATGTGGTATACTGTATCCATTGTGCCCGGCGTGGTTTCCTCTACATTGGGGAAACCAAGTGGAGGCTTGGGGACCGCTTTGCAGAACACCTCCGCTCGGTTCGCAATAAACAACTGCACCTCCCAGTCGCAAACCATTTCAACTCCCCCTCCCATTCTTTAGATGACATGTCCATCATGGGCGTCCTGCAGTGCCACAATGATGCCACCCGAAGGTTGCAGGAACAGCAACTCATATTCCGCTTGGGAACCCTGCAGCCCAATGGTATCAATGTGGACTCCACCAGCTTCAAAATCTCCCCTTCCCCCACCGCATCCCAATACCAGCCCAGTTCATCCCCTCCCCCCACTGCACCACACAACCAGCCCAGCTCTTCCCCTCCACCCACTGCATCCCAAAACCAGTCCAACCTGTCTCTGCCTCCCTAACCTGTTCTTCCTCTCACCCAGCCCTTCATCCCACCCCAAGCCGCACCTCCATCTCCTACGTACTAACCTCATCCCACCTCCTTGACCTGTCCATCTTCCCTGGACTGACCTATCCCCTCCCTACCTCCCCACCTATATTCTCCTCGCCACCTATCTTCTTTTCTCTCCATCTTCGGTCCGCCTCCCCCTCTCTCCCTATTTATTCCAGAACCCTCACCCCATCCCCCTCTCTGATGAAGGGTGTAGGCCCGAAACATCAGCTTTTGTGCTCCTGAGATGCTGCTGGGCCTGCTGGGTTCATCCAGCCTCACATTTTATTATCATAGAATCACTGCTGTGTGGGAACAGGCCCTTTGGCCCAACAACATCTACACTGACCCTCAGAGCATCCCGCCCAGACCCATCCCCATATAACCCACCTAATCTACACCTCCCTGAACACACAATGGGCAATTTAGCATGGCCAATTCACCTAACCTGCACATTTTTGGACTGTGGGAGGAAGCCAGAGCACCTGAAGGAAACCCATGCAGACATGGGGAGAATGTGCAAACTGCACGCAGATGGTCGGCCAAGAATGGAATCGAATCCAGATCCCTGGCACTGTGAGGCAGCAGTGCTAAATCACTGAGCCACCTGCGATGCTCCTGGCAGGCTGGTATCATTGCAAGGATTCACTGTATTATAAAAAACATAGCTAAAAGTAATACTTACAAAAATTCCAAATTTTTGGGTTTGTGAATGAAACGGTTCTTCAAATCTCTAATTTTCAGAATTCAATGTTTGTTGATGTACTTAACATTATTTTAAAGGTGCTGAATGATGCTGCTGCCATTAGCGCTGGGAGTGGAGGCGAAGTCGATCACAGTAACTGTACAGGCTGAAATCATTAGGCTCACTGACATCGATCCAAGGAGGGTAATAGGCAACAGAGGCCTTTCTCACTTTGGGCTCCCAGGGTCAGCATGGGGCCATGGAAATGTCAACTGTATCTCAGCCAGCTCCAGGGCAGCAGTTTTCACCCCCCTCTGTCTTTGCACAAGCTTCCCCATCTTCTACCCATCTCCCACAATCTATGCAGCAATTTCAATCAGAAGGTAACAGCAAGCAGAAAATGAGACTGTCGGGTCAGGGAGGTAATAGGTGGGGGACAGTGCCAGGCATAGCTGGTGGATGGGGATGAAGAACCATGGTGTTACACTGGAGTCTGTGTTGCCTGTCATTCTCAGTGAATGAAATGAAAGGCAGCATTGAACATTACCTGTAATGTAAAACATTGCCTCTGGAATTAAGTTATGTGGCTGGGCAATAAATATATAAATAAATAGCCTTCAAAATATTTCTCTTGCAAATGTGAAGCAATAACCATTAAATCTAATCAAATACAGAGATTCATGACTTGGCTTATGTGAAGTTTATATATCTTTCTATCTAAATTCGGAAGGAACTTAATCTAATCTTTTATAATTCTCAAGCGATGCTGAATTTAGAATATCTTGTGTAAGTTTGGGCATCTTAGATTTTTAAAAAGTTACTGATGAATCGGATAGGGCTCAGAGGTGACTGATAATAATGACTCTAAAATAATGATTCCATGGCTCTAAATTATCTGGAGAGATTTGTATAGAAAGAAAGATTGAGGGTGATCTGATTCAAATCTTTAAAATTCTGAGAGGCATGGATAATGATGTAAAGAAGCAATTTAACTTGAACTGTGAGGACAAAAATAGAGAGCACTGGTTTAAAATTAATCTGCTCCAACTAAAACTAGAAATTACAATTTGTCCCTGTGGAGTTCTGGATATGTGGGGCAGAGTCCCAGCTAAAGTAATTGAAGATATGATTCATTAGTTTGCAGAAGCTCATCAATAATGACCTTGATAAGTTCAAAAAGCGTATTCTTTTCTCAATTTTTGACTAATATTTGTCAATCCATTTTCGGACAGATGGAGTACAAATTCTGAAGGGAATACTACTAGTAAACGAGCATTTTTTCCACAATATTTACCATCAGCACTCTTTCTTGATGATTTGGCATTTGTTACAATTAATAAACGGTGGCAAATCAGTTTCTTGTGCATCTAGTTTTAGGGTGAGTGCTCATTACACTGGAAACCTTCCAGATTTGAGAATGTAAACTGGTTTCTTTAATACTTTTCAAATATAGGTGATGTTCTCTACCCAATGCTGCACGCATGTATTCATCTCTGTCTCTCTTTTTGCTCAATTTCTGCCTTTAGTGGAATTAGCTATGTAGATTGCTACCTAAAAAGTTTCTTCTGCCTTTTGTACATCGGCTGGATGAAGCTGCATCTTAATTCTACTGTAGCATTGCCGACTGTACAAAGCATTCCCAGAGATGTGCCGTATCAGCTGCTGGATTTGTCGAACAATATCTGATTTCTCATGCCAGCTGCTGGTTGGTGCTTAACCAGCTAACAATCTGAATGCACCAGGTGGTGCATCAACAGTTGGCATCTGTCACAGAGTTTACACTTCATGACGAGAATGGCAGTTGTCTGTCATGTTCAGAAATTAATGTGCCTTCATTTTGGCACAAGGAATCAGTGGGAGAAGTTGCATTCAATGACAATATGTATTTGTGTCACAATGGCAGACACCCCAGAGTACCTCAAGAGGTTACACAGAAATATTATCCACCAAAATTCATGACTGAGTTTTATAATACGACGTGAGGACGGCAGGCCAAAAACTTTAATCAGTTTTACAACAAGTTGTAAGAAATATCATGAAGGTGAGAGGCAAGATTTTATCCGCAACCTTGATCGTCTGTCTGTGGAATGGCCATTACAATGAAATCATTTATCTGTATTTATGCTACTGGTTCATCTCTTTTACTCTCATTGATTCAGACAAAGAACCATTAATGTTAATATATACATGGAGCATATGTTTTAATGGCATACTACCATCAAACTGTCTGCTCCTTCTTGTTCCGCTCTGCTTGTCTTTACACTGTTCTACTGACTCAATTTTTCTCTTAGGACTTCTAAGCCTTCCTTCATCTGGACCTTGTCTACTCTTCTTTTACAGTAAAGATTGATACCAAGTCCTAATTCTACAAATCCAGGTACTTTATTGCCAAAATATAGTGATATGGTTGAGAAAAAGACAGTGAAGCAGAGGGATGAACAGTGTAGGACAAATAGAAATGGCTGGGATCAAGTAGGTTTCTGACATTTCAACAAATATTCATTATTTGAAACAGTCTGTTGTAAATCACCAGGAATAGGATCTCCCCTTTTGAACCAACTTAAAACTCATGTCATAAAACTTATTAGCCAACTGGGAATATAGTAACAACTGTGTTAAAGAATTACTTTGCTCCATGTGCACAGTGTAGGAAAATTACAGGATTGTTTGGGCAAAGCTGTCACAGCCAGCGTTACCTTATGTGGCAAAGGTGTGTGGACAAGAAATTTATTAAAAAAAATCATACTTCCCCCGTGTTGTGTATTCTGAGAGATCAACGGACATGGTGAATCACAGAAACAGCCATTAGTGTCTGTAACAGTTTCATGTTATCACGCAGTATTTAGTCAATGCCAATTATGAAAGTGATGAGACTTTAACGTTGTCAGGTATGGGCATTTCAACAATAGCACAGTTATGGCAAAGGAAATCTCAGGCAAAATTTGTATCTTGTGAATTTTGGCAGTTCAGCTGAGCTATCCACAACTAATATTATTGCAAACAGGCCAGGACACCCCTCTTTTCCCTTCCCTTGTTTGACCGCAACAGGATTTTTGTAGGTAACATTGTGAGTGGCAGAGCACGAGCTTTGGTGGGAGGTTAGTGAAGGAATAGAGATACAGTGAGTGTCAGATAGCAGAGAAAAGACTCCATCACTTACCCTGGCAGAGTGGAGAAAGCCATTGACCTTCTTCAGACACTACTGGCAGCAATGATAGCATTGGCGTGAGTGGTGACCTCAGACTATGCTGCCAGGCTCTGAATTATGGCCTACTCTGCAGATCCACTGGAATGGGCTCTCCTCTCCTTTGCACCCCTCACCCACCAAAACCTCCACATACCTGTTGGGGGATCATGGCACCATCTTCCTCTTGACATTTTGAATCTGTCCATGACGGAGCAGGGCAGTTTTGGAACGCCAGTGCTCATCTGGGAGCACAGTGATCTTCCAATTGTGGTGCAGGCACCAGGAATGCTAGTCTTTTGGCAAAATTGCTGTGAACGGTGAATAATGTTGGGAATAGTCTGTTGTAAGATAGGGATAGATTTGGATGTGAGGAAAGCCATAAGTTTGGAGCAGGTAGCTAGTTCAGCGAGATTAGTAAATCATTATGAGAAATCTCATTTAATCTCAGAGCAAGAAATCCTCAAGTAAACTTGATGCAACTCGCACTTAGCGAAAAAAAACTGCAAGATTAAGCCCAATGTCTATCATATCAGTGTAACTTGGAACTAATTGCTAACATGCAATGATCTGTTTCTTGTTCAATGCCAGAGTTTCTTCTAATTAAACCAGAAAGTACTTTTCCTCCACTGCACTAGACTAAACAAGCCATATAGGCTGCCATGCTCAAAAGAGTATGTTGCGTGAGGTGCAGACTCAGTTTGACTGCGCATCCAAAAGACTTTCCCTGTTAGCATCAGATTTCCGCCATTAAGCTGAAACACACTGTGTTGGAAACAGTTACTCGTTGTATATTTCTTGGATGGTCAAGTAATGGCCAACGGGTTGACTTGCTATTCAATTAAGGGTCATGAGTGGGGTCTCAAAACTTGGGAAATGAAAGGAAGCCTAGCAGTCTGAAAGGTGCAAAAAGCTGATGTGGAAAACTGGTGATGAAGACAGTTTTCAATTATGAAGGGAATTCCCTTCAACTTCTTAAAAACCCATATTGGAACTTGTGTGTGTAACTGGCCTAGCACTATGAAGCTTGTGGGGATGGCAGCTGAGAAATTCCATTTGACCTTCAGTAATTGGCCTAAATGGTCCTAAAGAAACTTGGATGGATATCAATCAATTACGGGCGAATAACTCTGCTGTACCCTCCCCCCATGCCAGCCACTCTCATTCCGCATCCACCAAAATGGCGTGAGGGTTTGGGAACCAGCACACAGACTGGCAGCGGAATTCTCAGGTCCTGCCTGCCTCCAATCCTGTCCTGATGAGGGTTTCAAATCCATCCTGTTGTATCAGCTGCCTGATGGAGCCGTGTAGAGCTGCCAGAAACCATTGTTATACCAGTCAGCTTGTGTCTCTCAGGGCCCATTTTTCTTCTCCTTTGAAGAGCGGTGTTTTGTTTGATTCACAACAAAAGCCTTGTGCATACTCCATTAGATGTATGTTAATGTACATTATTCTTTAGTGCATCATTTTCTCATCGATGGAATAATAGCCCTTCCTGCTGAAGTAAACAGAATTATTTGTAGACACCTTAACAGCATCTGCATAGTCAATGACACAGTGCGGCTTGCTATATAATCGTACTGTAGCTCTCTATGCTGCAACTGGCTATTGTGCAACTATATGCAATGTTTATATATAACTAAACTAGACTTCAGTTAATTACCTTATGAAGCTGTGGGCAACAGCATGACAAGTTCCAATGATATTCTCTCTGGGTAGATATTAGGCCAATTTGGCACAACAGTGATCTGCAGAATTTCCCAACTGACTCCAATCCAATTAAATATATTGAATCGAAATGCAATTGTTGTTATGCAGTTGGATGTGGCAACAGATTTAGACAAAGCAAAGTCTGACAAATAGTAAACTAAATAATGAATGGTTATTGTGTGTTTTGATTGGTTTTGGCAGAACAATAAATATTTTCAAGGATACTTGGACAGCAATTTAATCTTACTTGCATAGTTGTCGAGGAATATTTTACATCCATCAGAATAAGCAAACATGTCCCACTTCATGATTGCATCAAAAAATGACACCTCCAACGAGTGTGTGTGTGTGTGTGTGTGTGTGTGTGTGTGTGTGTGTGTGTATGTGTGAGAGTGAGAGGGAGAGTGAGGGAGGGGTTAAGGGTGTGGGGCTAGTGTATGTGTGTGTGAGAGTGTGGGGTCTCTTCCTGAAGCAAATTATCAACTTATGTTATGGGCTAAATCCTGGAATTTGAATGTACAGGCTTTTGACTCAAAGGAAGAGTTTGTACCAAATAATCCATGTTGATATTCCCAGCTTCCAATATCATGGTTGAAAACCATCATAAATCAAGTGGCACATGGCCATTTAGTTGAACTTGAGCCGCAATGCAAATGCTTTCTGGAACATAGCTGACTCATGCTAAAGCGATCTTAGCTGTCTTCGAACATTTTTCTATTAATTTGTGGGTGGTAACAAAACTCAATAAACAGCAGAATACATAGACAAACTGTTAATGGTCAAGACATCACTGTGCCTGGTCAACATTGACAATATGTTGTCATTCAAATTGTTGGAAGTAATAGATGGAAATGATACAGATGCCTCTATACGGTATCTGGGATGTCAATATAAGACCAGCCATTGGAACAGAGTTGGGCAATTTGGCCCTTTGAATCTGCTCCATCACTTGATCGGGGCTGATCTGTTTCTCAACACCATTCTCCTGCCTTCTTCCCATAACCCCTTGATCCCCTTCTAATCAAGAAACTATCTATCTCTGGCTTAAATATATTCAATGACTTGGCTTCAACAGCTTTCTGCAGCAATGAGTTCCACAGATTCACCACCCTCTGGCTGAAGTAGTTCCTCCCCATCTCATTTCTAAAGGGTTGTTCCTTTACCCTGAGGTCCTAGTCTCTTCTACTAGTGGAAATGTCTTTTTCACATACAGGCCGCTCAGTATTTTTCAATGAGATACCCTCTCAACCTCCTAAACTCCTTTGGGTTTAGACTGAGAGTCCTCAACTGTTCCCCATATAACAAACTCCTCATTCTTCATTCTGGGAACATTCTTGTAAACTTCCTCTGGTCCCCTAGCACATCCTTCCTTAGATATAAGGCCCAAAGCTGCTCACAATATTCCAATTGTTGTCTAACCAGAGCATTATACAACCACAGCAGTATATCCCTGCCCTTGACTTCTTTTGAAATGAATGTGAACATGGCATTTGCCTTCCTAACTGTCAACCAAACCTGCATTTAACCTTAAGAGAATCCTAAACTGTGACTGCTAATCCCCTTTGTGCATTAGATTTCTGAAGTAATTCCCCTTTTAGAAGATAGTCTATGCCTGTGTCCTTCCGACCAAAGTGCATAACCTCACACTTTCCCACATTGTATTCTACTGACAATTTCTTTGTCCACTCTTCTGAACTGCCCATAGCTCTGCAGCCTCACCACTTCCTCAAGTCTCCCTTCACCTGTCTTTGTGTCATTTGCAAACTTAGTAACAATGCCCTCAGTTCTTTCATCCAGATCATTCATGTATAATGTGAGTAGCTGTGATTCCAACACTGATGCCTGTGGAACCCCACTAGTCACTGGCTACCATCGTGAAAAAATGGCCCCTTTATCCCTACTCTCTGTCTCCTGCCAGTCAGCCAATCATCTATCCATGCTAGTGTGCTGCTCCTATCACTACGGGCTCGTAGGAACATTCTGTGGCGCATCTCATCGAGGACCTTTTGGAAACCCAAACGGAGCCCATTAACTTGCTCTCTTTTGTCTAACTTACTCGTTACCTCCTCAGAGAATTCTAAAAAATTTGTCAGACATGACCGCCCCCTTGGCGAAGCTGTGCTGACTTAGCTTATACAGGGAAGCAAAAATGTAGCTCCTTATCCAATGAGATTGAAGGATTATAAAATTAACAGCATGTGGATTTAGAAGTAAGTGTAATCTAGAATGAATGGTTTCCATGTCAAATCAAGATAGTCAAAGAAAATGAAGGGAAAAATGGATTATGAGAGAACGAAGAATGTTTTGAGATTAAGAATCATAGAATGCTTACAGAACCATTTGGCCTGTTAAGCTTGATGCCAGGTCTCTGACATTAAGAGATTAGACTGATTTTCCTTGTTTTCAATTCCCTACATTGCTTTTTGCCACTTTATCCCTGCAATTTCCTATGGTCCTATAAGTCCTTTCTGCTCATTACTTTCCTGGAGACTCACTGTAAATGAAGACTATGGAGATGAACTGTGAGAGGTGGGAAGTGCAGCTTTGACTTGCAACTGGTAATTTCTTCGCAAGTGGGTTACCCACAGTTTCTATTATTCACTGAATAATTGATTCCAAAGATTTGACAATAGATGTTAGGCTAATCAGCCTATCGTTCCCCACTTTTTGTCTCCCTTCTTTTTTGAATAGGAGTGTCACATTAGCAGTTTTCTAATCCTCTGGTGCTTCTCCAGAATTCAACATTTTTTGGGAAATTATAACCAATGCATCTACTTTTTCTGCAGTTGCCTCTTTTAGGATCATAGATTGTGTGTTATCAGAGCCAGGTGACTTATTTGCTTTTAGCTCCATTAGTTTGCCTAATAATACTTCTCTTGTGGTGCTGATGGTACTTAATTCCTCCCCCATGTTCTTTAGAATTAACGGGATGATCAAATTGTCTTTAGCCTAAAGATTATGAAAAATCTTTAATTTTCTGTCACATCCTTGTTCCCAAAACCATCTCCTCAGATTTATGTTCTAAATGGCCTATATGCACTTTGCTTTCTTGCTTCCTTTTTATATATTTAAAGAAGCTTTCATTGTCAGCGTTTATATTCCTCCCTCGATTGCTATCATAGTTTATATTTCTCTCTTTATTATCTTATTAGTCCTCCTTTTCTGGATTCTGAATTTATTTCAGTCTTCAGGGCTTTCACTGTTGTTTACCTCCTTATATGCTTTTTCTTCAAATTTAATAACTTCTTTAACATCCTTGTTTAGCCATGGTTGGTTTATCCCTCCTCGTTACTGTTGTTGAGTCATGAATTACCTCTTTACACATCTGCCACTGCAAGTTTACTAGTCCTGATACTCTAACTGCCCAGTCCACTTTGGCTGACTTTCTAGTAACGTCCTTTAAGTTAAGCACAGTTGTTTCTGACCCAAATTTCTCACTCTCAAGTTGAATATTAAATTCTATCATGCTGCAGTCATTATTTCCTTGGGGATCTTTTACTCTGTGGTAATTTATGAAACCTGTCACGTCACCCATTTCCAGATCCTGGATAGCCTGTTGCCTGGATGGCTCTGTGACATATTGCTCAAGGAAACAATCCTTAATGCACTGTATGAATCTGTTGTCATAGCTACCCTTTCCAATTTGATTAACCCAATCAACATGAAGATTAAAGTCACGCATAATTATTGCTCCATTCTTTTACATGCTTCTATTATTTGTTGATTTATAGCCTTTCCCAGAGAGTGGCTACTATTTTGGGGGCCAGTACAACACACCTCCCACTGTTTTCGTTCCTTTGCTGTCAACAACGAGGCATCATTTTTCACTTGTACCCAGGTGATATGCAACAGTTCCTCACCAGCACTTCTCTTGGCGCTTTCACTGTCTCCAGGTTAACAGAAGTCTTGATCAGTTTCTGACACAATTCTCTCTAATTGAACATGGGAAAACCAAGCCTCTCTCCTTGTTGCCCGGTACAAGATCCAACCTCTGGCCACCTATTCCATCCCCATCCTGCCAATAGTCCGAAGCTAAGACAAAATCTTCACAACCTCATTCTTATTTGTGGTACAGAGATGAATCTCTGACCTCATATACATGTCATCACTGACACTGCCTATTTTTACCTCCATATCCCTGCCTCAGATCCTTTGCTGCTGATATCTTCATCCAGCCTTCATTATTTCTAGCCTTTTCGTATCTACTCCTAACCAGCCTCCCACATTCTACCTTCCATAAACTTCTGCTGTCTATGTCCTTGCTCAAAGTGCCATTTACCTGTTGCGCCTTTGCCTGCTGACATACCTGTTGACTCCCATTCCAAGAAGACCTAAATTTTAAAATTCTTATCCTTGTTTTCAATTCCCTACATTGCTTTTTGCCACTTTATCCCTGCAATTTCCTATAGTCCTATAAGTCCTTTCTGCTCATTACTTTCCTGAAGCCTCACTGTAAATGAGGGCCTTGGAAATGAACTGTGAGAGGTGGGAAGAGCAGCTTTGACTTGCAACTGGTAATTTCTTCTCAAGTGGATTTACGGTCAGTTTCACCTCTCATTAATCAACAGTCTCCCAATCCCTCCCTGTTTGGCATCTCTGGAAGCCGATCCATTGTGTGTGTGGAACTGGATTAATGAGGGCCACTGCCTCACTGGTTTTACCGAGATGGAGAGAGATTGCGACCCAGCCCAGTGTCATGAACATATTCAATCTTTATGCATTGTGATACATCAATATGCTAAAGATGGTTTATTAATACAACTTGTTGTTATGGAATGGGAAATGAAGCAGTATGATTTCATTTGCTCGAAGCTAACAGGAAAACTGTATAATTCAGGCAGAAACAGCTACATTTTGCAAATATCTGTCCTTGCCTGAACTTACTCTGCCAATTGCATAGAAATTAGGGTAGATGTTTTTAATTGCACTGTTATTTTGACAACAATTTCTGGACAATGATGTTGCATTTGAAACCAGTTTTGATTTCCTGTTTAGATGTGTGTACATGTCCGTTACAATTAAATGCATCTCAGTAACTATATTGGCTGCAATCCAAAGGGTTGGAGATGTTTTGCAATCTTCTTTGGATGAAGTTCTTTTGGTGTCACTTATCATTTTGGTCTTTCGAATATCCTCTTTGGCACAACATCATTGTCTCAATCACAAGCTCAGAAACCTGAACCACAGACTGGAAGATGTTTGCACTAGCTAGTTGACAGATCTTATTGGCCCCATCCTTACAAGGCTGATAGCAACCCGTTTTTAAAATCCTTAATTATTTCTTTTGAGTCTGTGATCCCTGTTGCTATTCATCAGTTAAACTGATAAATTTTAAATTGCTTTTGAATTGTTATCTCAGCACAAGCTAAATTTCCTGCAGTGTTTTCAGCAAAATACTCTGAATTATATTTTTGGCAAACTTTCTATAATGTAAACCATGCTCTGAGAGATTTGTTGAGCAGCACTCAACACAAATAATATTGTGCCACATTGTTAGTCAATCAGATGTTGTCTACTCAACACAATTATGTATTTGAACTGAGAAGAATACTAATCCATAAAACCAGATGACAAAGGTATTTTACAGAATTCCTGATCTAAGCATAATACAAAATGCAAATTCCTGATTGCAGAATAAAATGTTCTTGGATTAACAATATACTAATACTCAGCACTGTATTTACATGATATTCGGTAATAAATCTAAACCAATATCGTAGCAGATTTTGGAAAATAGATTATGTTTGATGTTTTGTAATTTTATTATTTTCTGTTTGCCTTTTCATTGAGTTGTTATATTTATGATATAACAATAGTGGTGCTGAATACCTAATGACTGCTTGTTTTTAAGAATCTGTACAGTGTGGAAACAGGTCCTTTGGCCCAACAAGTCCACACTGGCCCTCAGACTGTCCCACTTAGACCCATCCCCCCATAAGACTCTGTAATCTACACATCCCTGAACACTATGGTCAATTTAGCATGGCCGATACACCTACCCTGCACATCTTTGGATTGTCGGAGGAAACCAGAGTGCCTGAAGGAAACCCATGTAGACATGGGGAGAATGTGCAAATTCCACACAGACAATCACCTGAGGGTGGAATTGAATCTGGGTCCCTGGTGCCGTGAAACTACAGTGCTAACCACTGAGCCACTGTGCTACCCTTTAACCCCATTGTAGGCATAACATTTCTCGATTAAGTAGTTATGCAAGTGTGAGGCTCTGACACAGGTTTGTTGCTCTCAATTTACATTAAGTTCTTCAGATTCTCTGTACTAATTTGTAACATATTCCACAACACTGTTTAATCAATATTTTACATTGTCCACTTCTTTAAGAGTTCTTTCATGGGGTGTGATTATCACATTTATTGCCCTATTTGCTCAGAGGGCAGTTAAGAGTCAACCACATCGCTGTGGGTCTGGAATCTCATGTTGGTTTGGCCAGGATGGCAGATTTCCTTCCCTAAAGGACATTGATGAACAGGATGGGTTTTGTTATGACAGTAAACAATGGTTACATGGTTTCCATTAGAGTGGTTTTGTGTTCCAGATCATTTCATTTCACTGAATCCAAATGTTACCATCTTCCATGGTGGAATTCAAATTATGTCCTCAGCGCCTTAGCCCGTGATTCTGGTTTACTAGCCTGGTGACATTACCACTACACCCTACCTTCTGATTTATCTATTATAGCTGTTAACAATGGTTGCTTAGGCCACAGCTTACTGGGTAATTATACTGTACCACACATTACATGACTCCTCACCATAGCTCTCCATAGGTTGGAAACAGGGAGAGCTACATTGGTCATAGCGCTGTCAAGCCAAGGTCTAGAAGATCAATGAGGGTTTCCTTTACTTATCACTATTCAATGATCGAGCTGAAAAATTGAGCTGGGCAGACATGTGTTCAGGACATATTCAGACTCATCATTAGATCCCTCCAAGGTAAACTGGTTGAAGTGATGCTTCCTACTGTCATGGAGAAAAAGTACAAGGGTAACTGGTATCTGTGGAACTGCGCCCCAGCAGGGTTCACTCTGGATTCAATAATAAAGAGAAAAACAACAAAAAAGTCATCAATATCATACCGAATGTCTGGCAGCCAGCACATCAGTTTCAATTGGGCTCTGATTTTTCTTTGACTGCTGTCATTTTCAAGGTTATACTATGCTGTTGGTGTAAATGTTCACTCAATGTGATTGTTTTCTAAATATTTTTATGTAGAGTTTTTTGTTGAGTAAAATTCTCAAAGTGATATTGTGAAAGTGATTTTAAAAATGTTAAACGGGTCACATCTTTACCTTTTGTTTTAGCTGCGCCATAATCTTTGTATACTTAACTGCAACAGTGAAGGGCAAATGTATTTTTATGTTTGAAATTTTGTTTAAACCCCAAGGCAGCTCATGGCCAAGCATCACTAGTCTTTTTTATCATAAATAGGATTGGAAATTAAAGTTAACTTTTGTGAGTGTAGGTTTAAACAAATGATAATATGTCAACATTATGCAAATTCTAAAATGAAAAATGAATCTACTATCAACCATGATAATAAAATGTGAGGCTGGATGAACACAGCAGGCCAAGCAGCATCTCAGGAGCACAAAAGCTGACGTTTCGGGCCTAGACCCTTCATCAGAGAGGGGGATGGGGGGAGGGAACTGGAATAAATAGGGAGAGAGGGGGAGGCGGACCGAAGATGGAGAGTAAAGAAGATAGGTGGAGAGAGTGTAGGTGGGGAGGTAGGGAGGGGATAGGTCAGTCCAGGGAAGACGGACAGGTCAAGGAGGTGGGATGAGGTCAGTAGGTAGCGGGGGGTGCGGCTTGGGGTGGGAGGAAGGGATGGGTGAGAGGAAGAACCGGTTAGGGAGGCAGAGACCGGTTGGACTGGTTTTGGGATGCAGTGGGTGGGGGGGAAGAGCTGGGCTGGTTGTGTGGTGCAGTGGGGGGAGGGAACGAACTGGGCTGGTTGAGGGATGCAGTAGGGGAAGGGGAGATTTTGAAACTGGTGAAGTCCACATTGATACCATATGGCTGCAGGGTTCCCAGGCGGAATATGAGTTGCTGTTCCTGCAACCTTCGGGTGGCATCATTGTGGCAGTGCAGGAGGCCCATGATGGACATGTCATCAAGAGAATGGGAGGGGGAGTGGAAGTGGTTTGCGACTGGGAGGTGCAGTTGTTTTTTGCGAACTGCACCTCCCAGTCGCAAACCACTTCCACTCCCCCTCCCATTCTCTTGATGACATGTCCATCATGGGCCTCCTGCACTGCCACAATGATGCCACCCGAAGGTTGCAGGAACAGCAACTCATATTCCGCCTGGGAACCCTGCAGCCATATGGTATCAATGTGGACTTCACCAGTTTCAAAATCTCCCCTTCCCCTACTGCATCCCTCAACCAGCCCAGTTCGTCCCCTCCCCCCACTGCACCACACAACCAGCCCAGCTCTTCCCCCCCACCCACTGCATCCCAAAACCAGTCCAACCGGTCTCTGCCTCCCTAACCGGTTCTTCCTCTCACCCATCCCTTCCTCCCACCCCAAGCCGCACCCCCCGCTACCTACTAACCTCATCCCACCTCCTTGACCTGTCCGTCTTCCCTGGACTGACCTATCCCCTCCCTACCTCCCCACCTACACTCTCTCCACCTATCTTCTTTACTCTCCATCTTCGGTCCGCCTCCCCCTCTCTCCCTATTTATTCCAGTTCCCTCCCCCCATCCCCCTCTCTGATGAAGGGTCTAGGCCCGAAACGTCAGCTTTTGTGCTCCTGAGATGCTGCTTGGCCTGCTGTGTTCATCCAGCCTCACATTTTATTATCTTGGAATCTCCAGCATCTGCAGTCCCCATTATCTCTGCTACTATCAACCATTTTGCATTATCATCTTAAGCTAATTTCAAAACAAAATCTCAAAACAGTTAAAGTAGTTCAATTCCATGGCAATATTAGGTACATTACAATTTTTTTTAAAAAGCTGTATTTAATTGAAGACAATAACAGCAACATTTTAGTATAAGTGCAAATTCATAATTTGGATTTTTTTGTCCCCTTTCTGTTAAGAAAAGTTTTATGTCAGATATTTCTTGGAATTAATGATGTGGCCAGAACCGAGATGCTTAAAATAATCTTGGAAAAAGTAGCAAGAATGTACTATGAAAAAGTTATTTTTCTGAGCTAGATCATGACAAAACAAACTTATGCAGGTCAGAAGTTTGGACAGAAAGTAGACAACAGCAAAGAATGGATAAAATATGAGGGAAATCAAGCCAGAAATGTAAATAAAAGTAAGAGTTTCTATAGATAGTTACTAAAGGAGATAACACTGTGAGCATTGGTCCTATAGAAAGTGATTCTGGACAATTAATAATGGAATGTCTGGAGATGGGAGGTGGAGGAGATGGCATGGCTGTTAGTGTTGGTGCAAGTGCCAGAAGGCGATAAGGTGTTCTAAGTCAGTGAGTAAGCCGTGCAGAGAGTGTATGGGGTTAGCTGTATGTGAGCCTGGGTATGTGTGCTTTGACAAGCCCATTTTTTTCTGCCATCAATTGTATGTAGTTGACCCAGGCCTGGGCATAGACCCATGGAAAGTTCTTCTATTATCTTCACTGAGAGAAAATGTTGCAGACAACAGTGGGAATGGCAGAGCATGAGTCTTGGTGGAAGGTTTGTGTAGAAGTTGAGGTAGAGTGACTGTGAGTTGGCAGAGAAGAATGTGGCACTAATCTTGGCACAACAGAGAAGGTCATTGACCTTCATATAACACTGATAGCAACTCCTTCACACTGTGGATAAAGCACTGATCTGGGTGGTGAAATTGGACAAGGCTGCCAGGGTTAGGTGGTGTGGCCTCCTCTACCAGTCTTCCAGGAAGAGGACAGCCCTTCTCTTCACCACCTTTTGACGAGGACATCCAGGTCTCTGAAGGAGGATCACAGTACCCTCTTCCCCTTCTCAAACATGTTCAGGTCTGCTTGACAATGAGCAGAACAGCTTCAGAATGCCAGTGTGCTGCAGCATTTTAAAGATAGCATAGACGCAAGGGATGCTAGTTTTTTTAGCTGCTATCAGCTGAGTGCCGACTTGTTCTGGGAATGGTACATGGTAAGTTGAGGCTAGAATCCAATGTGAGGGCTGCTGTGGGGAGGTTAGTGGTTAATGCTGTGCATTTGGTAAAATATTGCAAGAAAACTTGTTAGGCCTCATGGCAATAAAAACAAAACTCCAAGGAACCTGATGCAATTCACACTCAATCAAAAAATCATAAGGTTCATCCTGTTGTTTCATCTTTATTTCATTTTCTTATGGTAGGTGTGGTTCATATTATTTCAATTCTATTTTGTTAATAAGCCACAAAAAGGCCTCTGGTAAAATACTTTGCCCACATGAGAAGGCTTATTTTAACCACAGATCTATAATTTATAAATCAATTAATCAAAATGATAGTGAGGAGAAAGGGGACCTAACTAAACGGGAGCTATGTACAGTACTGATTTGTATTTTGACAGGTAGCCTACACTGCAAAAGCTGTTTTAAATGATGAGAGAACAAAAGAATTAGCATTTATTATGGCAACATAGTCAATGAATGGATTGAGAATAACTGAGTGCAGCAAAAGATGCAATGAAGATTATATAGGAACTTTGCATGAGTCTATGTCTCAGCCTGGGTCAACTAGGCACAATGAATATCAGAAAAATTGGACAGGTTGAAACACATTCTTTTAAAGGAGCCTAACAGGAGAAATTTCAAAGGAGGCTAACTGGAGAAACTTACTTTCTCTAACGACTTCTAGTTATTAAAATTGCACTCGGTCGTAGCACTTAGATGTTGGAAAGATTATAGGACACAAGGGAGAATCTTTTGGCTGGATCTTACATCTTTTTCATATAAATCTAAGTTGGCAACAGGTCACATTATGAATTATACAGTGAGCTGCTCATCTTCTTTCTTCCGAAAGCCTGTCCACTATGCACTAGTCAGGAATGTGATGGAGTGCTTTCCACTTGCTTGGATGAATGCAGCTGCAACAACATTCAAGAAGGTTGTCATCATCCAGGACACAGCAAGCTGCTGAACTGGGACCATATCCACCATCTTCACTATTCCTCCCGTCATCATCAAAGCACAGTGGCAACAGTGGATGCCACCTCAAGATGCACTGTTGCAACTCACTGAAGCTCCTCTGTCAGCACCTCCTAAGCCTATGACCTCTATTATGTAGAAGATCAAGAGCAGTGGATGCATAGCAACACTGCCACATGCAAGTTCCTTTCCAAGTCGCATGCTATCCTGGTTTTGAATAATATCACTGTTCCTTCACTGCAGGTGGATCAAAATCTTGGAACCTCCTTCCGAACAGTTCAGTACTGTGGTTGTCCCTACATCTCAAGGATTGTAGCACTTCAAGAAGGCAGTACACCATTACCGCTCTGTTGAGCAATAAACATTGGTCCTGTCAGTGATGCTCACAACTCATGCACACATTACAAACGATAAGGAGGCAGTTCAAGGGTGGAAGAAGAGGTGTGTCAACAAGACCAATGTTACATGCAGTGACAGAGTCTGCTATTGAGAGTGGTATCGTTGGCATGTTTTATAACGTATTCACTGCTGGACCTGCCACAAGAAGTAAGTGGCTATTCAGAAACTAGCAGCTATTTCTTTAGAGAATAACTCCTCTCCCACATGAATCCCTGCTTCAAAGCCTCATTGGGCATGGAGTCCCTTTCACATCACTGAATGGGTGCCTTGCCACTGGCAGTCTTTAATTGATCATCTGACATGCATTCGCTGAACTGAGGCAGTCAGGGATGGGCTCTCATTCTTTGTTCCATTTACCTTACCCTGTCGAATACCTTAAAATCCCATCCCAGCTACATGAGATACAAATACACTGGGATCCTGCTGAAAGGTCATCTCAACCTCAACCATTAACCCTGGGTGGAATCGCACAGTTTCGGAGTAAGGCTCATGTTGCTTTGAGTTTGATGCAGTGGTTCTCATTGCAAAGCCAAGGGACTGTTCTTTTTATATCTTATCAAACAGTTAGTTGCCATTTGAGCCCTCTTGGCAAGGTCACATCCAAATTCCACCCCATTTTACCATGTGTTGTTCACAAAGCAACTCACCACTAAATGGCAATCTCAGAATTCAGTGGCAACGCTGGTTTGCAACAATAATGGAATAAAGATGGTCAACTGGGAACTTGCAAGTTCTCATCGAGACTCTCACCTTGTAGCTGAAGTAAAGGAGGAAATTGCAGTGAGATGGTCTCGATGCTGAGACAACGATCTCACTAGACTCTATCGCCATAGCCCGCATTCTGAGACACTGGTGAAGTTCCACCTTCTATTTCTCTCCTCTGATGTTGCCTACTCTGCTGAGCATTTCCAGCATGTTCTGTTTTTACTTGAGATCTGTCCTGATGTGAGATATCTCCAGATTACTGGTTTTGGAAATACAGCAGCCCAACCAAGCATTCTGTGTTTCTATTTCTGATGACCCCTCAAATTTGTTTGTAATATAACCTACTGATTGCGCAAGAAAGCAATCTTAAATTAATCCGCTTCTGATATATTAAGGTTTGTATTAATAGATATAAATCCAAATACTATTTCTTGCCTGCACCTAAACTGCGTATTGGTTTCCTGAGCCAAGATAATTTGTCACTACGGTACAAACCTCATCCTTTGCTAACAGTGATAAGCTACCTTTCTTCATATTTTCATGCCCTCCTGAAATGTCAGTTACACATGAGTATTCAGAATGACCAGTTTTGTTTACCCTTTAGGTACTCTGCTGTAATGCCTATAATATCATATTCATTTATTTTCCTTTGTCTATCAATACACACATTTTGTTACACATGCTGTATGTAGCCAGATGTAATTTAAAATGATTGAACTATGATTAATCCTTTTTCCCAAGTCTGGCATTATTTGAAGGCTACTCCTATGTTTGTGTGCCCAGTCCCTTTCTGATATACGCTACTTAGCATTCCCCTTCTCATTACCCTCTGTGATTACCTTGTCCTTTCTCTTCAATTTTCTAAACATCCTCTCACATGAAAATTCTCTGCTTCCTTCCACTTCTTTAGGTTAAATTCTCATCCACAGCACTGGTTGTTGCTAATGGTGATAGCAAACAGTTTGCAGTTTCCAGACTTGGCATTTCTTTCCCAAAGCCTCTCATATGTGTACCTGTTCTTTTATCACTATATAGAAGCATTTCGACATCAGGACGGCTGTTCCAGCTACAGTGATCAGAACCAGGTAGACCTCATTAATTGTGAGTGTCTTGATTGGGTTGTTACCTGGGCCAATCAGGAAAGCCCTGGCAGACCAATATTAACAGGAGATGCAAATCTTCTCTGTTAAAGTCTGGCTCTGAGCTGACTGACCACAGCCTGTGTACTAATAAATGAAGAGTGACTTGATGACAGGATACTGGCCTGTGTGCAGTTATTTCACCAGCTTAGTGTGAAAACAGGAATCCAAAAAGTGTAACATGAGCAGCGAAGTCACTTTGTTTAAACTGTATTGCAGGTTTCAGTTCAAAACATTGTTTGAAATAACAACAACAAACAGCATCAAACCTGAGAAGTCTTAGTTCTGCCAAGTATGGTATCTCATGCTTTACCTCCCCTTTGAGCCATAAATCTAGAATAATGCGCTCTTCAGCAAAATCCAACAAAGCCCTACTTCACATGGAGATAGAACACATAACTGAATCATAGAGAGTTTTTGCAGACATGCCTCAGAAATAGTGCAAAAATCGGGAAAACTTGTGCTTAGTCACGATTCATTGGCAAGCTGCCTCAAATCAATCACTTGTGAACTTGTTTGGAGAAAACATATATTGTCACTTCTACACTGTGGTTACACCAAAACCCAGCCAGAAATTCTGGGCCCATCACTTCTCTCCAGCAATTACGAGCTTTGAATTAAGCCAAAAGCATGTACTGAGACAACAGTAGGTCGAAATCAATCAATGATTATTTTGGGCATGGCTGATCAGTACTAGCCTTCGAGATGAAAAGATTTTCAGTAGTGAGCAGCATATACAAAAACATCCAAACCTTCATTCTGTTTTCTATGTGCTATCTTATTGGAATAGTTGCTATTTATTAGCCATCCTGTAATGCTAACATTTTCACAGCTGTCCTTATGCTATATATAATCTACTAGGCTTTGCCAGTTCACAATTAATAAATTTACAATTGTCATATAGACTCATAGAGTCATACAGCATGGATATAAATATTTCCGTTCATATTATCCCTGCTGACCAAGTTTCCCAAACTAAACTCATCCCACCTGCCTGCTCCTGGTCCATATCCATCTAGCCATTTCCTTTTCATGTACTGATCCAAATGTCTTTTAAATGTTGTAACTGTACCTGTGCCTACCATTTCCTTTGGCAGCTCATTCCACATATAAGCCATCCTCTGTGTTAATGTTGCCCCTCAGGTCCCTTCTAAGTCTTTCTCCTCTCATTTTAAAAATATGCCCTCTGGCTTTGAACTCCCCCAACCTGGGGAAAATCACCCATTCACATATTCACATTATCTATGCCCCGCCATGATTTTATAAACCTCTAAAAGGTCATCCCTCAAACCTCTACATTCCGGTGAAAAAAGTCCCAACCTATCCAGGATGTCATGGAATTATTTCTGAGCATTAGTTTTATTTAGTATCTTGATGAGCCCCCTTTTGGAATACTGTATACAGTTCTGGTCGCCCTGCTATAGCAGGGATATTATCAATTTGGAGAGACTTGAGGAATTATATTTAAATGTTCCTATTGTATAAATAATGAACTGACTGACTGAATTTGTTCTTTCCTTGACTTAGATACTACAGGAGAGTGCGTCAACTCTACTGGGAAACTTGAATTGCAAAAAGAGGAAATTATGGACCAAGTGATCACTTATAAGGATCCTTTTTCTTGAGGAACTACTGCACAGATTCGATAGAACAGTTATTCAAGATCATTTTCACATGTTTTAATTTCCATTTATAAAAATGACATTTGACAGTTTGCTGATTTTGTCAGTGGTTTTTCATACCACTATTACTCACTCTTAGCAATATTGGCATAAATAGCTTGCCAGCACCATTACTTATTGTTAGAATTTGCTTGTACAATTATAGTAAAGCATTTTATTAGTTTCTATACAGGGCCATCTATAGCTAGAAAATGGGATCAGCTAACTGGTGGAATGTCTGTAATCTAACTTATACCATTTTAACAGTGTAGTGTGATCAATGTATGATCAGTGTAGTATGACTGATCAATCATACTATAAGGAGATTGGTCTGGTGGGCGTTGCAGCTGATAAGTCCTTAATATCTGTATACCAATGGGAATAAACTGGACATTATTGTGCCTATTTACAGGAATAAATTGGAAACGATGACTAAAATTAGACTTGTCAAAGATCCCAGAAGAATACCCACCCCCCAGCCCCCCGGAACATATGCTACTATACCATTTTCAGGGGTCCTTGGCAGCCACATTAAAGACAAATTGGACTGTTCACACTGGTTAATGACAGTCCCTAATGTCTGTTTTAGGACTCCCTCAGAGAAATTGGGATGCTTCTGTGGAGCAGGTAGTGCCCTGTCAAAATATGAACTTCTACTTTTCATCATGTTGGTTGAGAGTGAAATATTTGAACAAAAGCATCAGAACATACTGCTCATCTCTGACTAATCCTGTGAGGTTTCTCTGTGTACATGGGCAAACAGTCTTCATTTCATGTCCCATCTGTAAAATATGCTCCTGTAGTGTCTTGAGGCAGATGTGGAGAGGATATTTCCTCTTTTTGGGTAACCTAGGGGCAACGTTTAAAAATAAAGGCGTCCCACATTTAAATTAGATTAAATTTAGATTCATTGTCACATGTATATAAAAATGCAGTGAAACATGAATATCTGCTGGTTATACACAAAGAGTCACCACAATGCAGTGGCACCATCTTGAAACAATGAATATAATCCACGATTTTACTGCAACAGAGTTCATCCATCTCTTTTCTTCTTGTTCCTCGATCATTACTCCTCCAGTCGCTGCTTGACATTGCCTGGAGTCTTTGAAATGGGCTTCTGGGCCTCTGTAACAAAATTGGAAATTGCTGGAAAGGCTAAGCAGTTCTGGCAGCAAGTGTGGAGGGAAACCAGAGTTGGCATTTCAGTTCGAGCTTCCCTTCCTCAAAATGGGTCTCTGTAACTTGCTCTGGGGTCTCGGTTATGGACATCTGCCACTGCCATCCCTGAGATGGCCATGTGCGAGCCAGAACCACGTGCCTGACGATGCGTGGGTTCCTGATCCCCATCCGATGCTCTTCCAGAAGCTGCCGCTGGTCCACCATGCATCTCCTTTCGCCCGCCCCTGCAGACGCCCAGGCCCAGCTGCGGGCCTGGAACCTTGGCCTACCCTACAAGACTGTACCGGGGTGGTAGGGGTGTGGAGTTGGTGATGTTAGCCTGGGACCTGCTCCTTGTTGTCTGGGAGACCATGGACTGGAGTGGAGCCACGTCTGGCTAGCCTTGGCATTGCAGCTGCTGCTGGAGGCATCCTCATTCATCTGCAACTCTCCAAGCTTTAAAGACAAGAAAATTAAAAAAAAGGCAAAAGAGCAAAAGAGAAGAAGGGGGAAAGAGAAGGCAAAGAAAGCAGATGGGAGCAGGCCAGGCCTGGGCTTAGCCCTGTTTATCCATGGCCACCTTCATTTTTATATAAACAGAGATCAGTGGAATTTTTTTTTCTCTCAAAAAGGATCACAAGTTTTTGGAACTCGCTTCCTAAAAAGGCGATGCAAATAGCATCATTGCCTATTTTTAAGGCAGAGGTGGATACGTTTGTGGTAAGTAAGGGGACAAAGTGTTCTCCTGGGTAGGTGGGAACATGATTTTTTTTGGCCATAATCCTATTAAATGGCGAGATAGGTTGGAGAGCATGAAGGGCCTACTCCTGCTCTTGGTTCGTCTGCGCTCTGTCTGTACATCGTTGCTGTTGTAGAGGAGATAACAATGAAAATCACAAGAGTAGCCCAACAGAAATGGGAAAATAAAGGAGAAGTGGGCATTTCTAGTGGAGCCGGTGAACTGCAATCTGTAGATGAAGGGGTTCCATTGCATTTCTCCCCAACCTAACTGCATGCCAAACATTCAGCTGCCCTAGGAAGCCTCAGCACTGAAAAGACTTCTGCTTCGAATGATTGGCCCTCATAACCTTTTCTTATGTCCCACATGTTCTGATGCTGAGGAAGAATACCAGGATTATATTGCAGCACCTGGGCATTCAAGGAAGCAGAGAATAGGGCCTAGGCATATCTTATATCTTATATGTTACCACCTCATCTGTCCAGCTACACTCACATCAGCGAGTTTACACATGTTAAAATAGGACCGCATCCTGAGTGAGGTGATCAGAGAGAAGGAAGCGTCTCTAGGCAGACCCTGTACAGGATGGAGGGCAGACTTAATCAATGCTTAGCTAGGTGTGGTGTCTTAGAGGTCGCAAAAAAAGAGGCTCTATTTAGACCCGCGGTACAGCTGTGCTAACACAAGACAGATGCCCCTGATGCAATGCACAGCAGAAAGCTCACATGGAGAATGCAACAGATCCCAGTAACAAGAATTAGGCAGATCAATTGATCACAGTGCATATAACTTCACAAATAAATCAAAGGTACTTAGAAGGATGGGAAAGAAATGAGCATTCAGAAAATCCACAAATGGCAAGAGAGGGAAGAAATAGGACATGCTCCATTCCATGAAGGAGCCTCATCAGCGGAAACCCAGCTCGTTCTATTGAGGGACATGAGTGCAAAGAGAAAGACCCGATCATAACTGTAATAGCAGCATGGAGAATTAAACACAGACCCCAGCAGTTTATGGCTGTCCCAGCAGCACAGGACTCAAAGACAGAGAATAAATTCTTCTTGGGTGATCTAACAAATGACGAGATGATTTTTGCAACCTAGATACTGATGCAGAAGGTTTGCAGAAGAAGTAGTAGAAAGAATTAACAGTAGAATAGAAGTTTATATGCCATTTTCCACAAAAGAACATCAGTGAAGTCTCAGAATTTTCTACAGGCAACAAGAAGCTCACAATATTTGAATCTTGGATTGTGGAGTTAGGAAAGTAGATGCTAAAGTTTAAACTGTATCAAGCCAATGTTGAAAATTCAGAGAGGATTAATTTGTATAAAAGCCAGGTGAAGTCTACGAGTGAGTCTCATCAGCAAGTACTGAAGTATTTAAAGTTTCATTCAGCAAAGGAGCAAATACCCAAACTATGAACAAAAACACAGTTGCTGGAAAAGCTGAGCAGGTCTGACAGCATCTATGAAGGGAAAAAAAGAGTTAAGGTGACCCTTCCTCAGAACCGAACCAGAAACGTTAACTCTTGTTTTCTGCTTCACAGATGCTGCCAGGCCTGCTGAGCTTTTCCAGCAACTTTGTTTAGAAAATAGAACATAGAACATAGAACAGTACAGCACAGAACAGGCCCTTCAGCCCACAATGTTGTGCCGACCATTGATCCTCATGTATGCACCCTCAAATTTCTGTGACCATATACATGTCCAGCAGTCTCTTAAATGACCCCAATGACCTTGCTTCCACAACTGCTGCTGGCAACGCATTCCATGCTCTCACAACTCTCTGCGTAAAGAACCTGCCTCTGACATCCCCTCGATACTTTCCACCAACCAGCTTAAAACTATGACCCCTCATGCTAGCCATTTCTGCCCTGGGAAATAGTCTCTGGCTATCAACTCTATCTATGCCTCTCATTATCTTGTATACCTCAATTAGGTCCCCTCTCCTCCTCCTTTTCTCCAATGAAAAGAGACCGAGCTCAGTCAACCTCTCTTCATAAGATAAGCCCTCCAGTCCAGGCAGCATCCTGGTAAACCTCCTCTGAACCCTCTCCAAAGCATCCACATCTTTCCTATAATAGGGCGCCCAGAACTGGACGCAGTATTCCAAGTGCGGTCTAACCAAAGTTTTATAGAGCTGCAACAAGATCTCACGACTCTTAAACTCAATCCCCCTGTTAATGAAAGCCAAAACACCATATGCTTTCTTAACAACCCTGTCCACTTGGGTGGCCATTTTAAGGGATCTATGTATCTGCACACCAAGATCCCTCTGTTCCTCCACGCTGCCAAGAATCCTATCCTTAATCCTGTACTCAGCTTTCAAATTCGACCTTCCAAAATGCATCACCTTGCATTTATCCAGGTTGAACTCCATCTGCCACCTCTCAGCCCATCTCTGCATCCTGTCAATGTCCCGCTGCAGCCTACAACAGCCCTCTACACTGTCAACGACACCTCCGACCTTTGTGTCGTCTGCAAACTTGCTGACCCATCCTTCAATTCCCTCGTCCAAGTCATTAATAAAAATTACAAACAGTAGAGGCCCAAGGACAGAGCCCTGTGGAACTCCACTCACCACTGACTTCCAGGCAGAATATTTTCCTTCTACTACCACCCGCTGTCTTCTGTTGGCCAGCCAATTCTGCATCCAAGCAGCTAAGTTCCCCTGTATCCCATTCCTCCTGACCTTCTGAATGAGCCTACCATGGGGAACCTTATCAAATGCCTTACTGAAGTCCATATACACCACATCCACAGCTCGACCCTCATCAACCTTTCTAGTCACATCCTCAAAAAACTCGATAAGGTTTGTAAGGCATGACCTACCCCTCACAAAGCCGTGTTGACTGTTCCTGATTTTCAGCATCCACAGTTCTTAAGGTTTTCAAATACCCAAACTATAGAGCTTCTACAGCTAAGGATTACCTTAGAAATGCTTAAAATTGTGAATCAAATGGAGATTTACTGTATGAAAATTAAGCTGAATTTGGAAAATTCCATTTACCTAAAAGCTAAAGCACAGGCCTGGATACAAACAGTGACACAGCACTGTCAAGATTCTGAGACTGTGAGGGAACCATTTCTTAGGGAAATCAAATGGCTCAACAGCTACCTGATAAACTAACAAAAGAAAACAATGACTTACACTCTAATATCAGCCACCAACTGGAAGATATTCAAAGAAGCAATAAATTAATCGAATGTGAATGACTATAATCAGTTCGTGAACAGGTAAAGTTGTTAACGGGGATCCATGAGAAACAGCGTAGATAGAAATAAGAGTTCACAACTGAGAAAGAGAAGCTTACAGAAGATTTCCACAAATCCTGTGCAGAGATTATCAGAGTTCTTACACATCAGATACCCTGGTAGGAGAAAAGTCTCTTTTATAATGAAATGTTTAGAGCTCAAAGATCACTATGAATTGTTAACTGAGGAAAACATTCCATTCGAATCTACAAATTGATGAGCTTGTCTCTAAGATCAAAATTCTTGAACAGCAGAACAGAGAGCTCCATTTAAGTTTGCAGAAGACTCTTTCAGGAAAAATAAGAACAAGCCCCTATTAATGAGAAAGATCAACTACATTAAAATATTTTGAAGGAGGATTCGGATAAACAAAATGGAGGAAGATGGAGACCTCAAGTCCTCAAACAGCTCACAAGTTCAAATTCTCAGTTAAGGCTGTTAGGCAGGTAACCACTTCTGTATGCCCGGTCTTTGTCATTTGTCAGACCTGCAGACCAGGGTAATGCTGAAAAGCTTCATAGGGATCGTACTCCTCTCGAAGGAAGCCTGGAAGACTTAGTTTTGAAGTAATGTCTTGTTCATGATGGTAAGAGCGCACTTTTTCTAGGTATGTCTGTAACCTTCAGTTGCAAAGGGGAACAGCCTCTGGCTGAAGCATGTCTAGCAATCCTCCGGCAACTTTAGGACCCTGAGATGTTGTCATCTTCTCCAGATCAACCCCAAGCTCACATAAGTGAGAAACTAACACCACAGTACAATTATTATCAGAGGCTGGAGGCCCAATCTGTCAAAGGTTTCCCCTCCAAGGAGCACCAAATTGAGTACATCCTCTTCCCAAAAAAGGGCAGAGAATATGCTTGGAGACTGATGCAATGGCCAGGATAGGTGTTGAGGGGTGTACAAGTAGGAGTAAGGAACTAAATGTTCACTCTTAAATGTTAATGGTTCAACGGGTAATGTGAAAGAACTTGGGGGAAGATGAAAATGTGTGAGAATTATACATTTACTCTAAAGAAAGCAGCTGAGTAGCTGTGAAAGGAGCTGAGATAAAGTGGTGACA
Source organism: Stegostoma tigrinum (assembly GCF_030684315.1). Taxonomy (NCBI): domain Eukaryota; kingdom Metazoa; phylum Chordata; class Chondrichthyes; order Orectolobiformes; family Stegostomatidae; genus Stegostoma; species Stegostoma tigrinum. The sequence goes on along the minus strand of NC_081360.1, from coordinate 34,246,183 downwards.
GACTGTATCAAACTGTAGCCCATGTTTACAAGGCTGCAGAATCATGTCCTCTCCTACAATGCCTTGAAAATATTTTGTTTATAAAGCATGTTAAAGTTCACTCATGGAAGTGTGGACAACACCTTTTAATAATTTAGACTTTGTTCTATGTTTTGGATCCATGAGATAGTGGTTACTCGGGGGTTCTTATGAGAGAGCACTCTGAGTGGATGTATGAACTGTGCACTGAAACTCATTGAATACATGCTGCACACAGTAGCACTGATTGGTCAGTTGGCTTGGTGATGGAAACATATTTGGACGGTTTGTCAATTATGACCCAACTATTGTTGCCCACCAACCATTTTGAGTGCTATTAAAGGACTAAGATGGTCAATGAAGTGGGTGAAATTGCCCTTCCCAAGTGAGGACACCACCATCATTCTGGCTTCTCTAGCCCCTCTGACTGAAGGAACATCTGGCAGGAGGGCCCAGCAATAGATGTTGGCACTGCATTAACAACAGAGCATCACTCTGATACCTCCGTGACAAAGACATCCTTCAGATGCATCTCCACTGCAAGCAGGGCCAACGAGCAGGCTTCCTTCACCTCATTTGAGATCACAAGAGAAACATTGAGTCGAAGTTTTGTGTTGGAGCAGTTCACTGGGTTTTGGGTCATGTGAAAATGTGTACTTTGTAGACTTCAGAACATGGTGTAAATTTTGGCACATTACTCTTCAATGGCAAGCCTGAAGGAAAAACAAATGGTGTAGAAAACAAAACGCAGTGTGGAACTGGAGGAACACAGCAGGTCAGGCAGCATCAGAGGAGCAGGAAAGCTCACATTTCGGGTCGGGACCCTTCTTCAGAAAACAAAAAGGTGTTGAAAAGAAGCAATCTTTGAAGAGACACAGTAAGAAGTATAGGCAAATGTGCACCTACCATTGGTGATAAGAGTGGGTCTTTTAATGGAGCCTTTACAAGTGAACTGTTGTCCTCAAGTGAGTTCCAGACCCGCCTCCCTAACCTGTTCTTCCTCTCACCTATCCCCTCCTCCCACCTCAAGCCGCACCTCCATTTCCCACCTAACCTCATCCCGCCTCCTTGACCTGCCCATCCTCCCTGGACTGACCTATTCCCTCCCTACCTCCCCACCTATACTCTTTTCTCTCCATCTTCAGTCCGCTTCCCCCTCTCTCCCTATTTATTTCAGAACCATCTCCCCATCCCCCTCTCTGATGAAGGGTCTAGGCCCAAAATGTCAGCTTTTGTGCTCCTGAGATGCTGCTTGGCCTGCTGTGTTCATCCAGCTTCACACTTTGTTATCTTGGATTCTCCAGCATCTGCAGTTCCCATTATCTCCAGACTCTACAGCTCCTGGTTGATAAGAGTTCACGTCCCAGTACTCTTTCCGAACATGACCTGATCACTTTCCCCCTCCAACCCCACATACCTGATAGCAATGGTCTACCAATGGCTAAGAGTCCCTCTCACTTGGTCTCCCTTTCATAGGCTGGAAATCGCAGGGAAGCCATGTCTGATTCTACCTGTGCTGCACCCTGATGGGCCCGGTCTATCCTCCTTCCAGCACGCAACATGTGCTCCATCATCAAAATCCCAAATTAGCCCTCAATGAGCTGACAATAAACTTGTTAACAAACTCAAACGGTCTCATTCCCAAATTGGGCAGATTTCTGGAGCCTACTTTCTGTTGCTATCAAGAAAACTACCAGTGTCAGTAATCGTGAAGACCAACTGAAATGTTGGCAGGTTTTTGGCACGTGTTCACCTCTGCTTACAATCTCACTTTGACCTAACAATCCTCACCCTAGTTTCCAATAAACCATAAATGTTGCTTTCCATTGCTGTATCATATTATATTACAAATTGTGTGTGCGTGCGCGTGTGTGTGTGCGTGCGCGTGTGTGTGTGTGTGTGTGTGTGTGTGTGTGTGTGGGGGGGGGGGGGGGGCGGTGGGGTTGGGGATTGGTCCAAGGGTGCAGGTGGGGTGGGGTGGTGGGGGTCAGTTAGCTGCATGCTTGCTTTGCAAGAGGTCCCAGTTTCCCAACCTTGCCCCTTTCCATTGGAGTGGTGATGCTCAGGTACAACTCACTGCCTGTCCTGTCTCTAATGAGAGAGTGGTCCTCAGGGACTTTGGTTACGTTGCAACAAAATACCCTCCATGCCTGTTATTTTGTCCCAAAATAATATATTTCAGTCCCAATTATTACTGCAAAATATGTTTTTGTAACAGTGCCTGAAATCAATAGACAAACTTTATAATATTTATTTTTCTAGAGATGATTATCCAACAGCTATCCACTGCCTGAGCTGTAAATTCACCTGAGCTGTAAGCTATGAACTGGTCAAATAGTGGAAGTGCTTTTGTGATGGGAAGGAAAACAGTGGCATCTGTTGGAAATGGTAAAACAGTCACTTTATCAAAGGTCCCTCAATTGACAGTAAATCTATATGTGATGCTTGTTTAATACTGGGGAACATGAAAAGTAATTGTAACTGCTGCAAATGTACAGGTACTGGAATAAATCATTTTTCTGGAACTTGAAAATCAAATGAACATTTGGCAAAGCAGTAGATATGCCCATAGTGATCATACAGCTCAGAATGATCTGTGCATTATCAGACTGTGACATTTAACATTTTGCTATTTACAACTTAGAAATTCAGAGCTGTTCCTTGTAATTATAAAAGGCAGCTTTCTTTGAGAAGTGGAGGGATTTCACATGCAGTCACATTCTCAGTCGGTTTACGGAGATATCGATTTCCTGGCAGAATGCAATAAAACCTATTTAAAGGCTTAAGAGAGCTGGGTTTAAGTTACAATACTAATATGAAGCACACTTGTCAAACCAGAGGCCCCCTCATTAATGAATAATTTCTTTCCAGTTCATGTCACACAAAGAGACACTATACATTTCTTCCCTGTTCTGATTCATGACTTTAATATCCTTAAATAAACAAACAGATTTTCCCAGGTTATGAGGCTTGCAGAGACTTCACATAAAAGGAAGGTCTGGTGACATTTGATATAATTAGTCTCGTGCCCTGCTGCAAAATGTCACCTACTTAGAATTAAGAGCAACAAAGCAAGACATCTTTTGTAGGGATCTGTTGATATGGCATTGACACTAATGCAATAAAAACATCATCAATCATCTTTATTATGCCTTGCAGCATCTTTGATCCAAAATGATTGTCCCGGAAGTTTGCTCAAAAAGGATATCTAGATGATGGCTCACCGGTAGCCAAAGTTGAATTTAAAGGGTTAAGAATTGTATTTTGCATAACTTAACATCGTCCTGATAGAAAACGTATAGCTGAACCTTCAAATGCAATTATGGAAAATGTCATTGCTTATAAATAACAAGGTCTGGAAGCCTTTGTGAAAAAGACTGCTGAGAATTTTCTGCCACAACACTGACATAAGCAGATCTCTGTTCCTCACTGATATCAGGAAATGGTAATACAGAAAGGTCAGAAACTACTCTTTAAAAGACATGCTGCTATAGTGACATTTTGGATTTCAAAGAAGAATTAGTTTTGGAGCATTTTGTAAAATGGACTTCAAGATATAATGTTGAGCTTATGTTTCATGATGCACTAGATGGTTGAGTCAGATACCAGAATTTGGTATTTAGAAATTTGACTTAAACACTATTGCACAACACCAACTAGAACCTCTAGCTTATCTATTCCAGTCATTTTTATGGTGTTTAAAGTGCTGATAAATACATTTGTGGCAGCTTGGATTATTAGTTATTCCAAGTTCAGCTGTCACAAATGTTGTTGGAAAAGTGGAGATGCATGATTAACTTAGAGAATAACTTCTGCTTCAAGTACAATCTAAGCAAGAACTGGTCTCAAAATTATTCTAGTTTATTTAATTACAAATGTGTAAACTTCCATGAGCCAGTGTGACTAGGCAGCATTTCGGAACTGTATTTCTCTTGCCTTAAAAGAAATCCTTGCTACAGTTAAGAGCGGGTAATCTGGATCAGCTTTATTAGGAGAGACTTTATGACAAAGAAAAAAGGCATTTTTAATAAGAATGCCTAGTCCACAATGTGTGTATAAATCTCATTTAAATAGCTGAAAATAACTGCAAAAGAAATCAGAATTATTCACTGACTTCTTTGGCAAATAACAACTACAGTATTGTCTTGTGGAAATATATGTAACCTCCCTGACTCTGAATGAGAAGTTCTAGGTTCAAGTATGAGCACTATCATGCACAGCTCTGGTCTACAACACGCCCAAGAGCATATAACTGAAGAGGCTATATGCAACCTTTTGCAAAACTATTCCCTAGTTTTCTAACACCTAAAATGTTTTAACATTTTAGAGCTTCATTGAAGATCTGGAAATGGGTATGGCTCACAGAAATTTATCAGTGATAATTTGGCTCAGAGGTGTGGTCAGGGTGACTTCCAGCACAGTGGCATTGAATGCAGAAGCCAGTCACTGGACCAATCCTTAACAGTTTGGCCCTTGGGACTGGGCGCTACAGGCTTTGGTCAAGGGTGCAGTCCATTTGTAAATAGGGCAAGCAGGATTTTGAACGGGGCAATGCTGCAAAGCCTGGCTGGGATGCGGGTAAAGTGGAAAAGGCATTGTCCACAGTTAGGAGCACCCAGCTTCAAGGGTGATGTTCTAAACATGTCCACCTTGTAGCTAGGGTCTGGGTGGGAAGGGTATGCAGGAGTTGTTTGCATGGAGACATGTTGGGGTGAGTTATTGGAAAGCGTGGGGTTGACAGGATGGGCTTTTAGGAAGGGCCTGTGGATATCTGGGGGCTCACTGACAAGATCAAAATGAGGCTGGATACTGCTAGAAGTGGAACACCCACTATCACTTTCTATCCTGCTGGAATGTGACACCGAGGTGTCAGTATCTGGGTGTTGGGTTGTGAACAAGGAGCTCCAACGTATGCTTCCTTTTAGATCCCAATACACTCGTCCTCACAGGTCCAGGAAGGCAATTCTTCTGTAGCTAGTCACTTCTGAGCAAACATCATTGGTAAGCTTGCAGAAACTGCAAGGCAAAAGAGACGGCATCTCAGACACTATTTGCAAATGGTCTACAATGATGGAGGGTGAGAGTAGGGCTACCGATAGAGTGGCAGTAGCATGCAGAATGGTAAATACTCATTTGACAAGACAAGCAATACATAGCAATACATTACATTACATCACCCCCTTCTTTGCCACGTTTCGATTCTGTCTGCCAGTCAGCAAAGCAACCAGTAATTGTCCAAGCATACTGTGGCATTTTAAAGATGTCACAGCACCAAGGATTCCTGTCTTTGGGGGTTATTGAGAGAGTTGTTACAGGAATGGAGTGTGTTAAGATGGGGTAGAAATCAGACATGAGAGACAATATTGGGCCAAGGTACAGAATTAATGACCCAAGTTTGGTTAGATCAAGTGAGAGAACCTCCGAGGCCATGTGGCAAAAAAAACCCTCCAAAAATTCCTAACGCAACTCAGACACAGAATTGAATCTCGTGACTTTTTTTCTGAGACATCATCTTGCTGCCATCATTGAATGAACCAAATATTTGATTAATTTTGTGTCAACTAAATAACAATCTCTTCCTAAATGTTCTCCTCCAAGCTCTCCGACCTCCCTAAATTAATTATTAGAATATTGCCACTTCAACTCCTGGTTAATCTACGTGCAGTCTTCATTGAAAGACTGTTGGCTGTTATCTTCAGCAGCTATGAATCTTTGTTAAAAGTAGAACTCACAAGTATTGCGTCCCGTATTGACATGCTCTGAAGCAAACACCCAGACTGTCAAATCATAGAAGTTGGACCATTAGAATAAGCAGACGGGCCAGTACATTCATTACTTCTGTATTGATTGCAGTGTCAGAAGTGGCAAACAATTGAGTTGTGTGGGTCTGCTCAAAAGCCGTTGGACAAAGTATTTCTGAGCAATAGGTTTCTGGACTAAAATGTACTTGACACTACATTTTATTCTTTATTTTTCTTTATCTCAAAATTCAATCTTTATTTGACTCTTTTTCTTTCTATTTCTGTCTCCGATTTGAAAATGACTCCACCCACTCCCACACTTTCTATTCTGTTCTTGCATTGTAAATTTCACTGTGATCGATTATGCAGAAGCACAGTTTCTTGCCTTGTTCACTCAGACCCCAGATACTCTTGTTTCCAATGCTGCAACACTATCAGCTCACACTTTCAGTGACTTGCCACACAGAAATTGTAAACAACTAAGAATCCAACATTAAATCCAGCTAAAAACTCACAGCTGATTAAAACATAATCTATACCATAACACCATAAAATATTTGAGTAGAATGAGTCTATTTGACTCACTGACACTGCTTCGGCATTCAATCATGTTTCTCAACCCCATTTTCCTGCCTTCTCCCTGTAAGCCTTCGTATCCTTACTAGTCAAAAATCTGTCTACCTCTGTCTTCAATACACTTAATGACTTGGCCCCCACAGCATTCTACGGCAATGAGTTCCACAGATTCACCATCTTCTCACTGAAGAAATTCCTCATCTCAGTTCTAAAGTGTCATCCTTTCACAATGAGGCTATGCCCTCAGGTCCTAGTATCTCCTGCTGGTGAAAACATCGTCTCATTATTTCTACCCAAATATTAACAAAGTTTCAGTCAGATACCCTCTCATCCTTCTAAGCTCCATCAAGTATAGACCCACTGTTCTCAACCACTCCTCATATGACTAGCCTTTCATTCCCTGGATCATTCTTCTGAACCTCCTCTGGACACCCTCCAATGACAGCACATCCTTCCTTAGATACAGTCACCAAAACTGCTCACAATATTCCTAACATGGTCTGACCAGAGCCATACGGCCTCAGCAACACATCTTTGCTCTTGTGTTCTAGCCCTCTTGAAATGAATGCTAATGTTATATTTGCCTCCCTAACTGCCACCTGAATCTGTATGTTAGCCTTGACAGAATCCTGAACTAGGAGTTCCAAATCCCTTGTGCTTCAGATTTAGAAAATAGGCTACATCTCTATTCTTCCTACCAAAGTGCATAACCTCACACTTTGCATTTTGTATTCCATTTGCCACTTCTTTACTCAGTCACTGAGCCTGTCCACATCCTTTTGCAATTTCCCCATTTCCTCAACAATGCCCTCAGTTCTTTCATCCATTTATATTGTGAATAGTTGTGATCCTAATGCTGACCCCTGCAGAACTCCACTAAACATTGGCTGCTATCCTGAAAAGGAGCCCTTTATACCCATTGTCTGCCTTCTGCCAGTCAACCAATCCTCCATTCATGCCAGTACTTTGCCCTAACACCACGGTCTCTTACTTACTTTGCAACCTTCGGTACAAAATCTTGTCAAAAGCTTTCTGGAAATCCAATAGATTACACCCACAGACTCTCTTTTGTCTAACTTGCACATTACCTTCTCAAAGAATTCTAACAGGATTGTCAGGCATGACCTCCTCCTGATGAAGCCATGCTGACTTAACCCTATTTTATCTACCATGCACTTTCAAATACTTTGCAATCTCATCCTTAATAATGGACGCTATAGTCTTACTGATGGCCGAGGTCAGGCTAACTGGCCTATAGTTTCCTGTCTTCTGCCTCTCTCCCTTCTAAAATAGGGGTGTTACAATAGCCATTTGCCAGTCTTGGTACATTGGTTGACTCCAGTGATTTCTAAAAGATCACTGTCTCTACAATCCCCTCAGCTAACTCCTTCAGGATCCCAGGGCATAGACCATCTGGCCTGGGGGAATTTGTCCACCTTCAAGCTTTTCAGTTTCTCTAGTACAGTACGTTCTCCTTTTTCCACCTCTGCCCCGGACTGTCTTGAAGTTCAGGTATGCTACTAACGTCTTCTACTGTGAAGGCTGATGAAAAGTATTTACTCAGTTCCACTGCCATTTGCTAGTTCCCCATTACTACCTCTCCTGCCTCATTTTCCAGGGGTCCAATGTCTACTCTTGCCTCTTGCAAGACAGCTTCAGGCGGTTTTGGACAGCCTTACTGAATGGTCACAAACATGGCAATTAAAAGAAGATGTGAAACAATGTGAGGTTACCCAGTTTATTAGGAGAAACGATGTGCAGCTTATTTCTTCAATAGTAAGAGATTGGAAAGTATAGATGTGCAAAGGGGCCTAGGTGCCCTTACTGATATGGCACTGAAGCCTAACATGTAGAAGCAGTAAGCTATAAGGAAGGCTAATGGAATGTTGGCTTTTACGACAAGAAAGTTTCAGCATTGGAGTAGTAAAGTCTTGCTTCAATTGTATAGGAGCTTGATTAGACAGTATCTGCAGTAGTGTGCAGTGTTATTCTCCTTATCTGCGGAAAGATATTTTTGTTATAGATGGAGTGCAACAAAAATTCACCAGACTTAATTCCAGGATGATGGGACTGTCAAATAAAGAAAGATTGAGTTTGAATGTGCCATTTGAAAACTCCTGAGGGAATCACATAGTGAAGAGCTATCCTGAATGCTAATTTAAAAATGAAAATATTGTAAGTTATGCATGTGCAGAAAGTGACAGGATCCATCTGCATATTGTAGCCAACTTAAGTCTCCTCATGAAAATATGTTTTCGGATAAAATTATAAAGTCTAATTGCAAAAAAAGACAGTTTTTCCTCTGCTAAGCTAACCTAGGGATAAGTATGCATACTTCACCAATTAAACAGTGTGTCAACTGTAAAAGTTTTGCATAAATCTAACAGTGCCAAAGTATTGCGGCTTATCTGAGTATAATTAGTTTAGATTGCTCTGGGTCACTGACATATGCACAATGTGTGTTTTAATGTTATACCTTTAGCAGTCAATTGCTTAAAGAGAACACCCATGACTAGCCTCTAAAACTTATCATATTAATGAAACAATTCAGCTTAACATACTTATTATTCATGAAATGTAAATTGGGAATAATGAATCTCTTGGGAGCCAGTTTCCATTGAAATAATATTTATATTTTTGAAATGGCATTGAAATGAATTTTAGTGGGAGAGGATTCAATAGATATTTTCTGAGGAACAGTGAAGATGATTTCAGAGCAGCCATATATATAAAAAAGGAAAAATATTTTCTATTTTGTGAGGAGCATCATTATTGTTTAGCCTCAGTAGTTTTATTCAGATATACATTGACTTTCTTTCTTCCATTGCAGATCACTATTACAGCAAGAGTGAATTTATATTTTATAATAGTGATGACTTAGATAAAAACTGACTTACTTTAGATAATATTTCAGTGAGATCTTTGATGATTCTTTACTATATTGCATTTGTATGTGATTGAGATATGTCTCAGTTTAATTTCATGGGATGTATTTATGTTTAACTCAAAAAGTGAAGAGAGCAACAGGATTTGCACCCTTATTGAGTCAGTAGTTTGTATTCTCTGTAAAATTTGTATTAATGTTTAACATGTTTAATAAAAGCAAAGGACTTTATCACTCCGATTTCAATTTCAAACTGAAATTATCAGTTGCACTGGCTTCAGAATGGTCAGCTTACAACTGTGTTTTTCAAGTATTAGTGGCACCTTAGGCACAACATTAATATCTAATAAGCACATCCTCTGCAGGTGCATAAAAATTGCATCATTGAATAAAAAGGAATTAAACTGCATTACGGCTTTGGCATAATGCTCAATAACTCAAACAACATCAACAACTATTTATATACTGCAAACCATACTGACAATGTAGATTGCATTTGGAGATTTAGTAGGCATGGATAAATGTTATGATATGGGAAATCTTGTTCCACTCAAATCACGAACACAGAATTATTTATTTATCAGTCAATGATAAACCGGCAATGATGCTAGTTTCTGGAAATAGCTGTAGTGCTATTAGCTACAGAGGAAAGTTTACAGATAAAAGGATGTCAAGAGGTGTTCTAAACATTTTAGAGGAGCCAGTGGTCCCTTTAAGTAAAGCCAAAGTGCTACTACCCCTCACATTTCCTAGGATAAAAGGAAGTTTGCTATTTTACTCCACTTCAGGTGTGATTCATCGTCATAGAGTCATACAGCATGGAAACAGATCCTTCAGTCTAACCAGTCCATGCTAAACATAATCCCACACTAAACTAGTTTCACCTGCCTTCTTCTGGCACATATCCCTCCAATATCTTCCTATTCAGGTACTTATCCAAATGTCTTTTAAATGTTGTAATTGTACCCACTTCCAACACTTTTTTAGAAAGTTCATTCCACATGCAAATGATCCTTTGTGTAAAAAAATTTGTCCCTCATGTACTTTTTAAATCTCTCTCCTCTCACCTGCCCCCCTAATCTTGAAAAGCCCCATCCTAGAGAAAAGATACCTACCATTAACGCTAGGAAAAAGTCCTTTACATTCACCTTATTCAAGCCCCTTATAATTTTATAAACTTCTATAAAGTCACCTTTCAACTTCCTATGCTCCAGTGAAAAAAGTCCCAGTCTACATAGCCTCTCTTTATAACTCAAATGTTTAGGGAATTATAACATATACTTTATTTAAAGTAGACAAAAGTCTGGAATCCCAAGTGCTTACAGAGAGAATTCAGTCACAAGATCCTATGGTTTCAAATCAACTAAATAAGCTCTACTTTGTAAAGTTAGAAAAGAAAAACAATCCATAAGTGCATGAGGTAAATGCAAAGGAATAGCCAAAGTATTCTCAAAGCCACTCCTTCCACAGTGCAAAGCAATAATAGGTGTAATCAATACAGAATCTGATTTCTCACCAAGATGTTATTGACACTGTGTCACCAGATTCTATCTCCATCATGAGGTTTTCCAGTTCATCACTTTTGCAGTTTTAGCTTCAGAATTACCTCAAAGCTACTCCATCACAGACCATATATATCCTGCTAGTTTAACCTCCTCTCCCAAAACCACATTTCCTAGAATAATCAAGAGTACTTGCAAGCAACTAATTAGCAGTACAGTTTTAGCTTTTTTGCCTAACAACTAGGCTACTGGCACTGAATTTCTCAGATCTTCCATTCTTTTGCAGTTGCACCAAACAAGTATTGTTTGAGGACTAGCTCCACTGACCAACAATGGGTCACAGGGCTTCTTTTTATACTTAACCTTTTCCACAGCATGCAACTAGCAAATAGTTCATTAAGCTATGCAGTCAGCTAGCAGCAGTACTTTAACTGTATCAGCTAACTTTTCAGTCTTCCTGTGACTAAAATCTGACTGAGCTAACTGCTTTGCACTGACATTTGAATTGCTTTAAGTGACTTATGAAATAGCTCCAGAAGACCCCTGTCCTTACTACTATGCAAAATCAAATGCAACTAGTAGTGGAATATCTCGCACTTAAATATTATAATCTCCACATATTGCTAATTTACATGGCAGAAAATGGATTCAGCACCTCTCAGCAGACTTCGCAAGATGGATCTGAAAAGGATGTTTCCTTTTGTAAATGAATCCAGAACTAGGGTAGAGAGAGGGTACGCTGTTTAAATTTAGGATTCACCATTTTAGAACATCAATGCAAAGAAACCACTTCTCCAAGAAATTGTGCAACTTTGGAACTCTCTGCCTCAGAAGCAATGGAAGTGGGTTAATTCAATACTTTAGAGCAGAGGTAGATAGATTCTTGTTCGGAAAAGGAATCAAATGTTATTGGGGTGGATAGGAATGTGAACCTTGGAACACAGACAGATCAAATATGATCTTAATGGATGATAATGCAGTCTTGAAGGGCTGCATAGAATACATCTGTTCCTAATACATGTGTTTGTAATGGGATTTTCTGCTGATATTCTATTGAGATTATGATAATAATTTTGAAGCTGCAGTTTTACCTGTTAGTCTCATAACATTTCAATTTCTTTCTGAAACATCTTAATCTCCATTTGTTAACTGCACAATATAATATATTTGCAATCAGAAATTTAACATGCATCACCAAGGATATCAAATGTATATCATGGCTCAGTTTTCAAAATGTCTTTGGTTCATGAGGAAGATATTGTTTGGGATTGTGATCCTCAGTGACATCTACATATATATTTATAATATATGATTTCATTTATATTATTTCAAAGCATAATAATACTCAAATGCATTGCTTGAGATGAATGTTCAATCGATGTATTTCATTAATCAAAGAACATTATATAAAAACTAAAGCAAATATGAAATGTGTTAGAGATAATGGGAACTGCAGATGCTGGAGAATCTGAGACAACAAAGTGTGGAGCTGGATGAACACATCAGGCCAAGCTGCATCTTAGGAGCGCCAAAGCTGACATTCCGGGCCTAGGCCCTTCATCAGAAATCTATTTTAAAGGTATTTTAAACTAATGACATTGTAACTGAAATTTAATTCTCCCCTGAGGTAAGCTAGGAGATAGGGAATTGTATAATTGGATGTGAAGCTGTATGTGAAGATTCCATCTGTTTCTTGATTCCTCAGATTCCTCAGAGTGGGAAGGGTCAAGGACTGCCTTCTCATTCAAAGCCAATTTAAGTCCTCATGTAGTTACTTAAGACCAACTTAAGGGTCTCGTGCCACCACTGCTGATGGTCAACTTGTGGCAAACCGGGACCATCCATGTGGGCAACCTGCCCTACTGTCCCCTTGCAGGCTTATCAGTGGCAGCATGGGGAAGACCTCTGCTGTTTGGGTAATTGGTACCAAAGAGTAAAGACACTTTTAAACTGACCCTCTTTCTCAACACTGCTACAGCATCCCTGACTAGTCTCAGTGTTCCTGCTTCACCTGCTTTCTCTCCAGAAGCTTGCTTCTAATGGAGCTGCTAGTTGTGGAGAACTACCGGTCTTTGATTGGTTGACTGATCTTTGAGGTGGTGTATTTGTCCTGAAGACATCAAGACACTGTCTTCAATGGCTAAGTGCCTGCTTGGCTAAATTAGACTGGTTAGAGTCCAGATGGCAGTGGCAGTGTTATCATCAATTCTGTAGCCAGTGGAGGGTTCCACTGCTCTGCCCACTAATATCCGATACAAATTACAATCGTTGACAGTCAAAATGTTAAATTTCCATTGGCCTCATAAAATTATATTTGCATGGCATCGGCAAGAAAATTAGTAGAAAACGTTAGACTGCGATATGCTATTGTATGTACACTGTGTATGGATAATGAAGATGCAATTTTTGGAATTAACAGATGTTTAATTTAATTAACAATTTATTGACAGCACAATTCTTTGAAAGCCGATAATTCATCTGGATACAAACTAATGCAACTAATGCAACACCTCCTCATATTTAAAAAAAATGGATTTGTCTGATAATCAGTACTCTCTGAAATTTACAGACCTCAGCATCCTGCTCCCTTCAGATTAAAAAAATGCTCAATAACACTGAACTGAATTTTACCGGAAATTGAGATTGTCAATGTCGGCTTCAGGGAGCTCCGAAAAAGGTTTCCCTCCATGAGCCCTAGTGAGTTACATTGTGCTATTCTCTGCACGTTATGCATGCACATTCCCTTTCTGGTGTACTCATTCATGTGACCTTCTCTTTAGCAACGGTGGAAATGCTCGTCATTGTTGGGGCCTCCCAGGATACTTGGTGCCAGAGCTGTGCACCTGGTTAAGCACTGTCAGTCAGGAGCTGCCCTTCACAGAATTCATATTGGGAAGGGAATAAAAAATGACAGCTTCTGACAGTGCATAGATGAAATGGTTGACCCTTCATTGCAAAAAGAAGTGCATATTCATAAATGTATTCATATTTTACATTATCACCTGCTGATTGACTACCATAAAGTCATACAGCATGGAAACAAATGCTTCGATCTAACTTGTCCATGCTGACCAGAATTCCCAAACTAAATTAGTTCTACTTGCCTGCAATTTGGCCCATATACCTCCAAACATTTTCTATTCATGTACCTGACCAAATGTCTTTTAAATGTTGTTACTGTACCACTCCCTCTGGTAGCTCATTCTACATATGAACCACTCTCTGTGTGAAAATGTTGTCCCTCAGGTCCCCTTTAAATCTTTCCCCTTTCACTGTAAACCTTTGTCCTATGGTTTTCAACTCCCCTACCCTAGGAGAGAAATCTTTGCTATTCACCTTACCTATGCACCTTATCATTTTATAAACTTCTATAAAGCCATTCCTCAATCTCCTATGCCCAAGTGAAAAAAAGATCCCAGGTTAGCTAGCCTCTCCTTATAATTCAAACCCTCTAGACCCAGCAACATTCTTGTAAATCTTTCCTGAACCCTCTCCAATTTAATAATATTCTTCCTATAGCAGGGCAATCAAAACTGTACACAGTACTCCAAAATTAATGTCAACAAGATCCTGTACAACCACAACATGACATCCCAACTCCTATACTCAATGGTCTGAGCATTGAAGGCAAGCATGCTAAATGCCTTCTAAACCACCCTGTCTACCTGTGACACAACATTCAAAGATCTATGTACCTGAACCCTTAGGTCTCTCTTTTTAAAAATACTATACAAGTGTATAGGATGTTCCGAAGGGCTAAAAGTTAATGATGATATTCGACAGCAGCATGAGAACATAAATTGTCTAGGATGGGTTGAAGAGCTAAAATTGTTGATGATTCTTGACAAGTTGCATGACCTTGGATAAGTCTTGTGAACATTCCTTTACAGACCAAAGATGGCACTGGCAGCTTGTTTTTTTCTGTAGCTGTGTTTTTTTGTACTGGTATGTAGCTTTGTCTGCTGTATTCATTTTCTTTGAGTTGGATGTTTGTTAACTGTATAAGAGAGCCAGAGAGTTTCATTCCAAGTCGCTGGACCCCACCTTGGACTGAAATCATGAATGATGCGAAGAACAAGGTCAGCATCCAGACCAGCTATCAATCGAGGGGTCCTTGGCAGCCAGAAAGGCGTGAGGCTTTTTGCATCTTTTTCCACTTCATTCTTTTTATTTACTTAGTAAATGCTTCTTTCTTTTTCATCTTTTATTATGACTCAATAAATGTTCATATTTTAGTAAATTGCTGTTGCCCAGTCTTGTCTTAACTGTATTTAACTGAGTCTGAAAAGAACTACTGAGATACACTCTGTGATCCAAGGCACCAGGGTCCTATCATTAACTGTGTAAGCCTTGCCCCCGGTTTGTTTTACAAAACTGCAATATCTCACAGTAATCCAGATTAAACTCCATTTTCCAATCCTCAGCCATTGGGTCAACTGATCAAGGTCACTTTGTAATCTTAGATAATTTTCCCCACTGCTCACTTTATCACCAATTTCGGCTTCATCTGCAAATTTATCAACCATGCCTCCTAAATTCACATCCAAATCATTCATAATAATGACAAACATCAGTGGAATCAATACCAATCCCTACGGACCACCATTGGTCACAGGCCTCTAGTCTGAAAAACCACCCAACACTACTACCCTCTGTCTCCTACTGCTAAGCTAATTTTGTATCCAATTAGTCAGGTCTCCCTGAATCCTATGAGATTTAACTTTATTAACCAATCTACCATGCAAAACCTTGTCAAAACCTTTATGAACGCCCATGTAGATAATGTCTACTGTTCTGCCCTCACCTGTCTTTTTGGCCACCTCTCAAAAATTCAGTCAAGTTTATGAAGTTTGATTTCCCATGTACAAATCTATGCTGACTATCCTTAATTATTCCTTGCATCTCCAAGTGCGTGTAAATCCTATCTTTCAGAATCTCCATCCAACAACTTACCTACCACTGATGTCAGACTCACACTTACACAAATCACAGGGTACCTAAGCATCATCATATCTTAGAACCTATTCTAAGGGTGTCCTACTCTTTTCCTAATGTCTAGTGTAGCATGACATCTTATCAATATTCAGTGCTGGTATCTCACACTCAGGAAAGCTTTCAAACTGTTGAAAACATTCACTTTTAGTCAGCAACAACAAAAGAAGAGAAAAAAAAACAAAGAAATGCTTCATTTGCCTCTGGGAACACACAGGGACTGCTTGACTTTCAAATACAACAAGTTTACATTCAATGAGTGATCACTGCATCCTAGGGGCTTTGATGCAGAAGCATATCTGTCATATCAGCACATCATATTAGTGACTGTCTTTGCTCTAATGAACCAGTTTTTGTGATTAACATTTCCTAACAATCTGGTTGCATACCCAAATGTACTGGAACCCACAGCTCATTAGCTTGTAAGTATTATTTGCAGTTCTGTCCTTGACCACAGAGCTCATTGGCCAAGACAAATCATTTAGCTAGGTATACAAATGCCCAAGTAATGGTTTAATTGGCTCTCCTATCTCTCCACTATCACATTCAAGAACGGTCTTGTCCATCTTTGCTTTATTCCAAGGATTTTGCAGGGGAAGGGATCATACTACTCCCTCCTCTCCCAACTACCCGGAATAGAAGTTGGTCCTAAATGGACCAGCAATTACACACTTGAGGTGGCCTAAACAGGCTGAGGGCCAGATTCATACCCCTCAGTGGAAAGGATATCCTGCGCTCAAGAGCTGCCTACCAATTTAGATATTCCAGCAGCACCAGAAGTCAGTTGTATGAGCTGCTGGGATTGCAAACATCCCAGGGAAGGAGAGTGATAGCAAGCAGGGCAAAGTCAATACCAAGCCTTTAACATGGGAAGGAAATCAGGCACCATAAAGAGAGAAGGAAAGGGAGGAACGGAATTGTTGGGGTGAGTTTGAAGGCCAGGCCTGGAGGAACAAAAGAGTGAGGTAATAACATCTTGAGGAGGGGTGGCCATGATAATCACAGGGACAACCCTAATTGATGAGCCCTACGAAACAAGGCATTTAAAAACAACCTGTGCCCATTGGGCTTGCAGATTGTTTATCTTTACAAATTACGTGAATTATTTTTGGTCAGAGATGCTATTACAAATCTCTGGGCAGTTTTGTTTTATCACCACCATATCAGAAGTAGTGTTTAATGGCAGTAAGGATGGATTGAGGACCTTAATTGCTGTTTAATTAGCCAGTCAAGGGCCTAAGGCTGGCTGGCCTTAATGGAGATTTTAACTATCCATCAGTTTCTAGGGAATACCCAGAAGGAAGATCTAGTAACAAGAACACAGTAATCCTTGGAAATGAACATGCCAGTCATACTGGACTTCTATTTTGACATTACAATGCCAATATGTATCATGCGCACAGCTTATTAAGTTTTCCTTCTGAAAGGTACAGGGGTGGGTGGGGAAAACTGGGTGAGCCACTGCAGCTCAGCCACTTCCATTGCAAGCATACCCTATGGGAGGTCACAAAGCCTAGCCGAAGGTTTTCTTTTAAAATCATTTCTAAAAAGCACTGTGAAATGCTGGAAGACAGAAGTTGGTCAATCTCTGACTACTGTCCCTTACAAATGGCCTTTTCTTCTCCAACTCTATCACTTGAACTTTAAAATGTCAGCTCCGCTAAAGTTGAATGCATTTTTGTGATATCCAAAGGTCTAGAAGAGAGAGATGCAAAATCGTAACAAAAACAGAAATTGACAGAAAAGCTCAGCAGATCTGGCAGCATCTGTGGACAGAAATCAACGTTAACGTTTCGGGTCTATCAACCCTTCCTCAGAACTCAGACGCAAAATTGTATTTTCTCTAAACTTTATTACCTTGTTTAAACTCAACATTTTAAAAATAACTGGACTGACAACATGACTGCCAAATGCCATTTGATGCCAGTCGACAGCAATTCTTTAAATTTCTGAAAGCAGTACAAAGAGGACAATATAAGGAAATATATGGTTAGGAGCCCATTGCAATAACGCTTATGTGAGATTTTATTCTAGTGTTTTCATGGTACATTTATTTTTAGTTCTGATCCAGTAAACAAAACATGCACTAAACGAAGGTCCACTTTTTGTAAACTGAGAACCCAGGGTCAAGGTCTGGCAGGAAGAACAGCATTTGACTTACGTGCTGCTGGGTTTGAGGAATGATGGAAGACAGGAATTGTCACTGGAATCCTGTCAAAAGAAACATTGAGATGTGATCTATAGAGGATTGATTTTAAGTTTCAGACTCACTAGCAGTGGAAAAGCCCTCAGTATTTACGAAATGAGGATTTCCCATTCCATCATGGAGAATTAAATAGACAATATCCTTCTGGCACCCCTGTCAGGATTCATGTCCAGGGATCAGTCAGATGGACAAGTTCCATTTTCATTCCGACAGGGAATTGTCTAAAGGATTTTGCAGGATTCATTATGTCCAAGGCCTAAGCTGGGCTGTGGATGGGCAAACAGCTGGGCAGAGAGAATGCAATCCTGATAGGGTAAAGGGTAATCAGACGACTAAAGAACCAGAGAGCTGGATGGGTCAGATGTTTTTCGGAAAGTTCAGAGACAGCACGAAATGGAGGAGGGTGAATTGGAAGCTTTGGATTGAGACTAGAGGCCTCAAGTAGGGCAGTTTACAAGTTACAATTTACACAAATGACTTAGGTGAAGGACAAAAGGTATTCTTTCAAAATTTGCTAATGTCACAAAGATAGGAAAGTATGTTCTGAAGCGGACACAAGGAGATTAGGTAGGTGAAAAGAGAGTGGGCTCTGGCAAATGGAGCCTAATATGGGGAAACATGAAATTGTCCATTTTGGCAGGAACAAAAAAAAGAATTTTGAACGGCGAGGAATTGAAGGATTTGAGATGCAAATAGACTTGGGTGTCTTAATACAGCAAATAATGAGGAAAGCTATTTGAACATCATCATCTATCATGAGGGGATTTAAGTATAAATGTAGGGAGGTTATGCTACAGTTATGCAGGATATTGGTGACAGCCCATCTGGACTTCCACATATAGTATAGGTCACCTTATTTAAGGAAGGATATAGTATGTTGGAAGTTGCCCAGAGAAAGTTTATTAAACAAATACCTGGAATGGGCAGCTTGACTTATGAAACTTGTATCTATTAGAGCTTAAAACTGGAAAAGACGAATGATTGAAACATAAAGTCAAGGGTTGCCTATTTAAGACACAGATTTGACAAACATATTATCTGTGCAATTTGTGAGTCTTTGCTATTCTCTTTCTGAAAAGATGGTAGAAGCAGAGACATTAAATACCTTTTAGGCAGAATTAGATACATTCTTGTTAATCCAAGGGTTGGTAGCTTTTGAGGATGGACAGGAACGTGGATTTAAGATGACAATCAGATCAAACATGATGTATTTGAATGGCAAGCAAACTTAGGAGTTGAATATAACAAGGTGTAGAGCTGAATGAACACAGCAGACTAAGCTGCATCTTAAGAGCAGGAAAGCTGACATTTCCGGCCTAGACACTTCATCAGCAGATCGGATTCTCCAGCATCTGCAGTTCCTATTATCTCTTAAGGAGTTGAATAGCCTGCTCCTGTTCCTAACTTGTATACTTGTATGTTCAATCAAAGACTTCAGTCAGAGAGATGCTGAAAGCTTTGGAGGGAGATTGAGCACTTAAGGGTTGGTGGATTGCACGTTTTTTAAACACAGGTATTCATATATTACATTAGGCATCAAAAGACTCTCATTTCATTGTAAATCCATTGTTTAGTACAAACACAAACTGCCACCTTTCCCTTCTGGAGCCAGCACCACATTGGGTAAAAACTCAGCTCCTCTGTTAAAAACAACTTTTAAAAAAAATAAACTGACCTCAAATTGAACTAAATGTTTAATTAACAAGTTATTAGCGGTGTATACAGGGGGCAGCATCACAAAAGAAAAGATGAAAAAAAGGACAGAATCCACCACCAAGATAACCAATCAGCAAATTAACAGACAACAAATTACAAAACTTGCTGACCAGTAGCAATGTAAGAATAACAAAAATGAAGAAAGGGTAGGGAACAAGGAAGGAGATTAAATCAAAATGGAGTGGGAGCAGGAAATAATGCATCCCAGTCAGCATGATGCCTATCTGTCTTTGATAGCTTCTGGGTACTGGTACAGACTTGGCAGACACACCTCTGGAACAGATCAGGCACGAACCTAAGCTTCCTGGCAAAGAGATAGGGATACTACACTGCACCATAATGCTTCAAAAAAACTCAGCTCTTGATCTTTTCAATCAACCAGTTCAGGCATGTTACGATACAAATCAAGAGCAGGTGGGACTTGTACCCGGGCCTCCTGGCTCGGAAGTACAGATACTGGCACTGTGCCCCAAGAGCCCTCCTTCCACAGCTGAGTAGATATTTTCTAATCAACCTGTTCAGGCATTCTGTTATTATTTACCCCTGTAGTGGGCAGACTTGAATCGAGGTAACCTAGCTAGGCTTTAAAGATAGTATCATATTACCACAAGCACACCTAAGAACCCCATTCCTGTTTTCTTGTTAATGAAAGTGCTACTAAGTTACTCATGTTTTTTAATGAAAAAGGAATGATTTATATACACTACCTGCGTGCGGCAATTTTTTTTCTTATTCGTTTTATGGATGTGAGTGTCATTGGTTGGCCAGCATTTCTTGCCCATCCCTAGTTGCTCTTGAGAAGAAGGTGGTGATGAGCTGCCTTCTTGAACCGCTGCAATCCTCCTGCTGTGAGTTGGCCCACAATGCTATTAGGGAGGAAATTTCAGGATTTTGACCCAGCCAGGGTGAAGGAACAGTGATATATTTCCAAGTCAGGATGGCGAGTGACTTGGAGGCAAACTTGGAGGTGGTAGCATTTGCCTGCTGCCCTTGTCCTTCTAGATGGAAGTGGCCATGTGTTTGGAAAGTGCTGTCTGAGGGTCTTTGGTGAATTTCTACAGTGCATCTTGTAGATAGTACACACTGCTGCTACTGAGCATCGGTGGTGGAGGGATGCTTGTGTATGTAGTGCCAATCAAGTGGGCTACTTTTTCGTGAATGGCATCAAGCTTCTTGAGTGTTGTTGGGGCTGCACTCATCCAGGCAAATGGAGAGCATTCCATCACAGTCCTGACGTGTGCCTTGTAAATTGTAGACAGGCTTTGAGGAGCCAGGAGATGAGTTACTCACTGCAGTATTCCCAGCTTCTGGCCTGATCTTGTAACCACTCTGTTAATGTGGTGAGTTCAGTTGAGTTTTTTGTCAATGGTAATTTGGTCAATGATTTTTGATCAACGCCACCCCCCCGCTGCCGAATGTTGATAGTGGGGAATGGCAATACCATTAAATGTCAAGGGGTGGTGGTTAGATTGTCTCTTATTGGTGATGGTTATAGCCTGGCATTTGCATGGCACAAATGTCACTTGCCAGGAACATGGACTGCTTCAGTATCTGAGGAGTCATGAATGGTGCTGAACATTGTGCAATCATCGGCGAATATCCCCACTTCTGACCTTATGATGGAGGGAAGGCCATTGATGAAGCAGCTGAAGATGGCTGGGCCTAAGACACTACCCTGAGGAACTTTCGCAGAGATGCCCTGGAGCCGAGATGATTGACCTTCGGCAACCATGACCTATGTGTCAGGTATGATTCCAACCACCAGAACGTTACGCCTCATGCCCATTGATTCCAGTTTTTCCAGTGCTCCTTGATGCCACACTTGGTCAAATGCAGTCTTGATGTCAAGGGCTGTCACTCTGACCGCACCTCTGGAATTCAGCTCTTTTGTCCATGTTTGAACCAAGGCTGTAGTGAAATCAGGAGCTGAGTGGCCCTGGTGGAGCCCAAACTGGTCATCGCTGAGCAGGTTATTTCCAAGCAGGTGCTGCTTGATAGGACTGTTAATGACACCTTCCATTATTTCACTGATGAGCGAGAGGACACTGATGGGGTGGTAAATGGTCGGGTTGGATTTTACCTGCTTTTTTTGTACAGGACATACTTGGGGGCAATTTTCTACATTGTTGGGTAGATACCAGGGTTGTAACTGTACTGGAACAGCTTGACAACAACAAAAAGGGAAAGGATAAGGAGAGCCAGAGGGAACTACATTAAAATGGAGTTGGAAGGGGAAATAATGTGCCCCAGCCCCTGCTGTTCCCACCCTTCTCTGAAAGAACTTAGCTCCTTTTTCTTATATTCAGGAGTGCTTCTACATATTACAGATTGTTTTTCTTCCCCATTCACCTGCACCGTTTTTTTCACCTGTTTTGCAAATACCCCTAGTAACCCAACAATGTTCTCCAATTGATTAATTGACATGCAAAGCCCATCAAGGCCAAAGAACACAACTCTCTTTTATACGAGAAGTGCACTTTCACAGAACTGAAGTTTTTTTCTTTCCAATCGCCAAATCACTTGGGGTACTTTGTTTCCTCGACTAGCCATCCATATTAAATCACCCATGTTTTTCTAGTGATGAATTTGCATGCGTAGCCCATTAAGGGCAATAAGTAAGTTACTGTACCTAGTATTCTGAGACAGCCTCCTATCCAAGTAATAACCAGGCCTGAGTCTGCTTAGTTTCTGAGATCAGATGAGATCAGACACTTTCAGAATGGTATATCCAAAAACAAGAATTCAGCTTTTAAATACAAAGTTTGATGAGCTTTCCTTGCTCTCAATCAAGTCTGGGACTATTCTAGCTCAATCTTAAAAGGACCCGACTTTCCAACACTGATAATCGGGGCATGAGATTTGAAGCCTCAGGTTTGGGGAGCAGAGAGGTAAAGGAACAGCAGGAAGGCTCACCAAAGCCGTATCTGGGAATATCAGCACAGGGGCTGATCATGGCAACAGATTTGATCATGATTGGGATTGGAATCCTGATCCTGGAGGAGAGGTGTTCAGAGACCAAAGGAATTGAAGGCTGGTTTAACTTATGTAGGGGGGTTTGGAATCTGAGTGGGCGGGGGAATGTTGTCTAGAACAATTAAGGGACTAACTAGCAACCCAAGATAAACTAAAGACCCATTCCCAGGAGAAATTAGCCAGTTCTAAGTTGTGATCCAGTATGTTTCAGTTGCAGGAATGTAGATTTATTCTCAAGTATGGGCTAAGGGCTTACAAAGAACTCTTGTTAAGTCCTTTCTAATAAACCTGTGAGGACTGATTAGCTTAGTTGGCTGGGCAACTGGTCAGGAATATATAGTAATACCAACTTGGTAGGTTCAATTGCTAAACCAGCAGAGGTTACCATAAAGAATGTATCAGTGATAATGGGAACTGCAGATGCTGGAGAATCCAAGACAACAAAGTGTGAAGCTGGATGAACACAGCAGATCAAGCAGCATCTCAGGAGCACAGCTTTTGTGCTCCTGAGATGCTGCTTGGCCTGCTGTGTTCATCTAGCTTCAAACTTTGTTGTCTTACCATAAAGGATTCTCCTTCTCAACTATTCCTCTTGACTGAGGTGTATTGACCACAGGTTAAACCACCACCAGTCATTTTCTCTCGATTGCGATAGCTGCCCAACAGCCTCTTAGGGCTGTAGTGACCTTTTATTAAACCTACTTGGCTTATCGAGACTGAAGGTTATGTGAAGACAACCTTTTTACTTGGTATCAATAACTGAGACTAATGCCAATCAGAAAGAGTAATGGCAGCGAATCTGCTCAGAACTTAGCAGATGGTTCCAGTGGGCACAGCCACAACATAAAGAAGGCAAGTGTGGGACAAACATGTAAAAAACTCGAGAGAGAAGTTGGGTTGGGAGGGGGAGAGAGGGGACTTTACTGCTTTACATTCATACTGGAGCAGGAATGTATGACATTATAACTTTTGGCATAAAATCAATGTTCATGAAATTTACAATACTGTTTCAAATATGTCAACATAGTCATCCTGAAGGGAACAAAAATATTTAAAGTGGGTGTAATTTGATTTGATGCCAGTCGAGGAGGATAGGTGAAATGTTGAATAGCACCTAGCTTATATCATGCTTTATTCATGAGAATTAGCACTAATGAGTTGACACCCGTTCTTTTAAACTGCTTGGTTTGACAGACAATGATGACTATAGCTCTCTAAAATATGTACAAGGATTTCAACAAAAACAATTCCGTTTCTGATATTTTCAAAAACTCAGAAATAGGCAAGTCTTCAACTGGACAATTGAAACCACGATAATCAATTTTGAGAAGGTTTAATCCGAAACTTAATCCAGAAATGATTTCATTTCCTTGAAACTTTCCTTTTCCAGCATTATCATTTTGCAGGTTCCTGAGCTACACCTCATAAATGCAGCTTAATGACAAAGATGATTGTGTCTAAGCATTACGAGATCATCATATGGAGGATCGTTGCACACTTTGTAATATGAGCACTGTTGGCAAGGCTGGCACTTATTACACATCCGAGATGGTGGCTGTGATGAACATATTTTACAAACCGCTACAAATAGTTTGATACAACTGAGTGCCTTGCTAGACCAGGTCTGATGGCAATAAAGAGACAGTCACATTTGCTGCAGCTACATGTAGTGAAAGGCTGCTGTATTTCACTGAATAAATCAGTTAGTTTTTATGACCAACCCGACAGCTTCAGGGTCACTTTTACTGTCACCGGTAAATTTTAGCTTTACTCTAAAATTATGTTCCAAAACCGCTTTGGCAAGATTTGAGGTCATGTTCTTTTTTTATCCTTATTGGATTATTATTCCTGGCCTCTGGTTATCAGTCTGGTGATGGTACCATGGCACTACCTGAACCAACTGTTATCATGTAATGGCCACAGCACAGTAAAACTGATATACTACAGACCTGCCCAAGATAGGCTCAGAGTTTAACTAATGAACAGCTGATTCTTCCTGACCAGGAATCATCCAAGTTCTTTTCCTGGTGCTGCATTGTCTGATTTCACTTGGTGTTGTGGTAATACTGCATCAGTCAATCCCAAAATTTTCAGCTTAGAGAGGAGCAAGTCAACCTATGTTTCAACTCTGCTTAATTGCATTTGTATGGACATTGGGAAGGACAATAGTGAGCTCACCGTTGATGTTTTCTCTCTTTGAATAGACTGCTGACATTCTTCATCAAAAAAATTCTGCCACAAAAATAGGAAGAGAGAGTTTAGGATAACAGTTCTTACCTGTTAGCTCATATTGTTATTGATTTATTTAGCTGGGAATTGTCATCATCAGCAATCACTTACTAACCAGAATGATTGCCCACCTAGGAAATTCCATGATACAGGTTAGCTGTGACGAAGTCCATCATGACATAATTGCACATGCACCTGTTAATGGCTATTTTTCTTCTTGTTAAAATGCTTTTATTGAAATAATTTTTTCACTTCTTTTTTAAAACTTTATGAGGAGCACTTCAATGGATAAGCTCATTTGGGAATGGTGAAAAATGTATTGAGACATCAAAGGTTATATCAGTTGAATTATGATGTGGGTTGGTTTGAATCACTAATTCGCTCACAGTACTTTAGACCGCTTATGAATTATAAATGGAGTGAAGTGCGAGAACAATTGCCTAATTAGATTGTGTCCCAGGAGTGTGCATGTGCAGTCAATAAATAGGATATGTCTTATGGGCTATGAGAGGCACCTATAATCTTCACCAGGCCCTGAGGAACAGCTGCAATGTTTATGATATTACAGTTTTTCTTTCACCATGTCTTCCTTTGATCAGTTGTTAAATTGATAGAAGCATGATAGCTGAGTAACATGACAGAATACTGAAAGGATCGGAACCAGAGAAGTTTTCAGGTAATATGTGGAAAAGTAGGGTAAAAGGCATCTTGACCATATACTTTCAATGTCACACCCCTGGGGTCCTGTGCCAATGGCCAGTGTAAAGTGACACAAATGAGTTAATTCATCAGAGATAACAAAGTGTAGAGCTGGATGAACACAGCAGGCCAAGCAGCATCAGAAGAGCAGAAAGCCTTCAGGTCTAGGCCCAAAACATCAGCCTTCCTGCTCCTCTGATGCTGCTTGGCCTGCTGTGTTCATCCAGCTCTACACCTTGTTATCTCAAATTCTCCAACATCTGCAATTCCTACTATCTCAGTTAATTAATCAACTTGCTTTTACACATTCATAATTATTAAGCAAACTAGAACGTAAATGGAGTCAACAAATACTGAAAAATCTGAAAGAAGAACAATTTAAAAATGCTTCAAATAGGAGGAAAATGAAGTCATGCTTCAGATAATGGTCTTCATGAGGATGGCCTAATTGCAGACTTTCACAGAAATTTATATATGTAACCCATGAGTGACCTAACTGAAACCTATAATTACATTTGTCTAAGGAATGTCACTGACATGTCTGATATTAATTCCCTATTCCTTACTTTCTGATAAAGGTTTCACAAACAAAATATGAATCTAGCTCTCTTGGGCAGCCTGCTGTGAATATTGGGCTTTATCTGTACTTACTGAATCGTAAGGCCCAGTTTTACCACTTTTCTAATCGAAAGGAAAAGGTGCGGGCAGATGATAAGGTGAAGGTGAGGGGTCCAGGAGTATCTGCAGCATACACTCCTGACATATTATCACCCTTTTGTCGTTTTCACTTCTATAGCTTCAGGCATTTGAAGGCCAACTTCCTCAGGAAAATACCTTCTTAAATTAAATGGCAGGGTTATGTTTCCATGTCATCATTGCAACACAATACACATCAATGTAACCAAAGCCCCAAGCAGGGCCAGCACAGTCAATGACTCACAGCTGGTGAATGCAAGGATTAAAACCTTGGTACTTGCTTATCAACTACAGGGCTTGGGTTTCCTTCTCCTTCCCCAGTTGTAGGCCTATGACCCCTGGTCAACCCTTTCCCCTCACCCCATACAATTTTTAGAACAGAGAGCAGCAGTCTAACACCCACTTATTCTGCCATCAGCCTGCTGCCATTTATGGATTCTGGAGAGGTGGGAGACAGAGAGAGGGGCACATCTGTATGAATACAAGTACATGTACACACATACACGTGTAAAACACATGAATGTGTATATACACACACACACATGCATGTGCACGAGCATATTAAGGTCAGCTCTTGCAGACTCCACCAAGAGATGACCATTAGTTTAAATTGCCAAAGTGCGCAACACCTCCTGAAGCTGACAAGGATTTTCTTTTCAACCTAGGTTGACTGAACCACATGAGTATTTGGGATCTCTGGTAAAAAAACAAACACAGTTGTTTAGTTGGTAGTGATGGTAATGACCCTTCATAAGCACTTAAGAAATCTGACTCTCTTGTGTTATTGCTTTCAAAGCAGAAAAGATTTCTGCCAGCGGTCCCATTTGTTGATGAAAGAACAGTAATTGCACTGGCAATGATAAGCTGTATTGGACAGCTGTTGCACTAGAGTCTTCTGTTAATGTCAAGTTGCCTGATGGCTTTCTGTAGCTCATTTTTCCTTTATTTGGAAGTTCTGCACAGCAGTGTGGCATGGTGCCTGATGGTTCAACTCATGAAGGAAGCTGCTTGTAACTGCTGAAGGCATCAAAGGGAATGTAGTAAACAACAGCACAATACCGACTCAACTGGAGGTGCCTGCTTGTTGCATTTATGGCTCAAAAAACTCAAAGAATGTTCAAAAAAGGAATAAATACAAGGTTTTCACTAATTTTGACCAATAGGTTATTTTGGGGTAGCGGATTTGATTAAAGGAGATTTTGCCCCAGATTGAGGAAAAACATAAAGGTCAGGCTCTAGTGGCGGGTATTGTTTAAGGGAGGGAATGGCAGGCAGCAACAGAACAGGCCCAATCTGCATGCCCATTCCCTGGTTCTATCCCACACCCAAGTCAATTCCTTCTGCTTATTTTTGCTGCTGTGAACTCCCACCTCCAGCTCTTTCCCCAACCCAACATCATGCCGTTGCTGCTGCCCCCTCCGCCTATGCTGTTTCTTTTAGACTCCTGCCCCTCTGTCCCACCTTCCTTACTGTGGATCCTCCCCTTGTGTTCACGTTGCTGCGCTTCCTCTCTGTTGTTGCTGTGGACATCCCTACCAACCACTGTCTTTGTTAATGTTCCAAAGGATGCAACAAATGAGTATATATATTGATCTGGGAGGGCTTGTTCCATAAAAGGAAAGAGTAGTCTGCAATGGATATTGTAATTAAACCAATATGGAAGATAGACTGACACCAGTGTCTTCCTTACCTTATCAAATTAATACCTCTGGTATTGCTGCTATATTCCCCTCTGTTGTTACAATTTTAATCCTCTGTTGCCCAGTACAAGCTGCGTGGATCCGACAGGCAGAACAGGAGCTAGCGGAGGTCACATCATTGGCAAGATGGTAAGGTGGCTTTAATGTTCACCTGTAAATTCCTCTCCAGGCTGCAAGGGAAAAGAGATCTGATCAAAGGACAACAAAAAGAAATCTTTTGACCTGAACAAGCTGGATGGCGATCGTGGAGGAGGTCAGGCCAACAGCCATGAGATCACCTCCCAAACATGACTCTAATGCCACAAGACAGTCATGTGGTGCACCAAGTTGAGCCTTCCATACCAATCTCTTCTTTCAGGGCTGCCAATGGCTTTGCCAAAAGAAGGGAATAATTTAATGTATTCTTGCTACAAAGTGGGTCTCCAGAACAAGCAGCAACCCTCTGTCTTAGGTTCCCTACTGCATGTCCCTTATATAAGTAGACATGAGGAGGAGATACTGGGAGTTTCCATTAGAATCTGAAGCCAATATCATCAGAACAAGTCTTATTGGTCCCTCACACCATCGCTCCCTTTTTTCACAGGAAGAAAGGACTCACAATGTCCAGAAAAGGTAAAGGTTGGAGTTGACTTTCCAGATGTCTGAGAGCTGACTCCATCAGATGACTAACCTCTGAAACCAACAGACTCCATCAACAATGACCCCATTACAAACAGAGAGACTGGAGTCTCTACCTAAGAGAGTGAGGAGACATTTTGTTCATGTTCATGTACCCACCACTGGCCCTCTAGAATTCCACAGCCCAAAGGCCACTCATGAGTGGTTGTGTTCCTCAGAGAGAATAGTTTCAGCTGCAGCCATAGGAGGTTCCTCGTCCACTGAGGAAAGGGGAAGCTCCACTACTTCCCAGCAGTTGGCACCAATGTAGATACACTCTCCTAGCCAGGCTTAGATATCTGTGAATACAGCTTCAACAGTGATAACTGTCAATGTTCCTGTTGCTGTGCACGATCTCCTCAACCAGTTGGAAATGAGGTAAGAACACTCAAATTCACATGAGGTCTGTGGGAGGAAGGTGGGATCGATGGTGCTAGTTTTAACTGCTTGATCTTCTTGTTAATTATTACAACAAAAGGTCACAGGCCATGTTGAAGATAATCCCCCTGCATTTCGTTGATACTTTGGCAAATGCCAGCTTTGCCTTTTCTCTCTCAATAAGCTGCCAGCATGGTGCCTGACAGTGATCGTTAAACCTCTTGGCTCTGTGAGCATGACAGTGACCTGGAAAAGAAGTGCTGGGTGCATTATGGAAAGGAAAGGACAAGTGGGATAAACTAAAGTGAGTTTTCATTGAGTTTGTTGCCAAGGGGCATGGAGGTGATGGGACAATATATAAGACTGCAGGTGTGTATAGGATTATCTTGTGTGCTTCACAATGCCCCTCACCTCCAGTTCAAGGGCTCACGTACTGTGCACAGCCTGCTCAGCAGCCTCCCTATTTGCTTGTTAATGGGTTATGATTAGTGATCTATCATGCCCTATTGATCACTGATAACAAGGGCCCTGGTCTCCTCATAGTGACATTGTGTACGATACAGCAGAGCATGACAAATCAGGATACACACTTCAATGAATACCACAGGCCTTTTCCAATGCATTCCAACTAACAGAACCATTTCCGGTGCGTCAAACCATATAAAGTAGGAGCAGGAGTAGACCATTTGGGCTTCTGAGCCTGTTCTGCCATTTGACATACAGATCATTCAATCAGTACCCTGTTCTCATTTTCTCCCCATAATCTTTAATCTAAAGGACTATACTTATATATTTAATGAAAGTCTTCAATGGTTTGACTTCAACAATTTCCTGTGGCAGAGAATTCCACAGGCTCACAGCTCTCTGGGTAAAGAAAATACTTCCCACCTCTGTCTGAAAAGGACTACCCCTTACGTTTAGACTGTAACCCCTGGTTCCAGAGTCCCTGGTCATTGAGGACATCCTTCTTACATCAAACCTGTCCAATCGTGTGAGAAGGATTTCAGACAAAAATATTCATGGGCCCTTTTGTAGTCATGGCTGCCAGCGGCATATTCCTTGCTTTGAAGTAACAGCTCTGTCTGCAGGAGGTGGTAGATTTCCACGAGCACTTCCTTCATAATGTCACAAATGGCATTCTCACCCTCCAACTTTTCCATCCACGGGCAGCTTGTCCTCTTCTGTGCTGCCTCTACTCAATCATCTTCTCAAGTTGCAGGCCAAAGGGGGCCAGCAATTACAGCAAAAGTGACTTGAAGCAGTTCATCTATCCATCTGTGAAAATAAAACAAATGGCTTTTCCATGTGCAATGCTGCGCTTGTTAATATCTCCAACTGGAAGCAACTCTGGAAACCACTGAGCATACGTATATCAAGCAGAACCAGTAGAAATGAATCAACAAGTAACCTGAGAGTGGTTTATCATCCTTCTTTAAATAGTGTCATGATGAGAAGGTTGCTTCCTGCTGTTACTGCTGAATGCAAGCTCACTTATTTGTGTATTTAAGAGAGAGTCCCAGTTGAAGCAGTGAGGTCAGAAATGGCAGCACTGGTGTCTATTCAGCATTCCAGGTAAGCTGTTGTTACAGATTGTCTATTCTGCATACTCCAGGCACATGGTCCTTACCACTTATTTCCGTAAAACAGCATCTGATGCAAACAAGTTAACAAAGTGTGAAGCTGGATGAACACAGCAGGCCAAGCAGCATCTTAGGAGCACAAAAGCTGACGTTTCGGGCCTAGTTTCTTCATCAGAGATCTGATGTAAACAATGCTGGAATTGTGCATGTGGAGCATTGTCAACATTTAGTAATCAAAATTTCAGCCATAACCATGGACACAGCAGAACTGTCGTTGACATCTCTAGATTTTCATTCATCTTTGTTGTGAGGACAATAATCTTTATATAGCAGCAAGTGCCTATTTTCCTTTTAGCTTGAACTGGCCAGGATAACGGTACACTGAAAGAGCTATCATACATCATCGACCTCTGAAGACTGAGGTCATCAATTAAGGGCTGCCTCAGATCACACAGCAAGGCATTGTTTACTAAATGCAAGATCACAGTTATTCCCCTGTGCCCAATTTCCAACAGTTTTTACTATCCCACCATCATAGTAATAGGCAAGCAGTGGCAGCCAGAACAATAAAATTCCTCAGTTTTGCTTTCAATTTAACAAGATATGACTAGGGACAGCCTGATGCTGTGTCTCATAAAAATAGAGTTTAAGAGTTGTGTGATTAATTGTGCCTCCTTATGTAGTTTTCTAGAATTGTTTCTTGTATTTTATGCACTTTTCTTGAGATTTAATGACATTCTAAAGATTTTTTTTCTTCAAAGTTACTTAGATGTTTTGAAACCTAATTTTGTTCCCACTGATTTTCTGCTGTTGGTACTCAAGACAAAACCAGCATTTCAATATTGCTATGAGAAGCGGACTTTAAATGATCCTAGAGCCTAGTTCCTTGCAGCAGGTTCTAAACTAGGTAGAATGAGTTACATTACAGTTGAGGGAAATTTAGCCCCACAAGCCTGTTCTGCCATTCAATGAAATCAAGGTTGATCTATTACAGTGCTCCATTTTCTGCCTTTGTGTCACATCCCTGAACACCTTTTTGTTAACAAAAATCTATCAATCTCAGCATCATATGCCATTTGCAGGAGAGAGTTACTTTTACTTTTCACTTGTACAAGTATTTCCAAAGTTCATTGCTGAACCATATTGATTAGATCACAACCTAACTTTCTGAATTCTAGAGAACAGAACACTAACACTCCTTGTCTGAGGAGCAATTATTTAGCTAAAATGTAAACCCTTTTTAACTCTCAACACAGATGCTCTTTAATCTGCTGAGTATTTCCATCATTTTCTGTTTGTCTTCCAAACTTCCAAACTCTGCAGATTTGGCTTTTGCTTCACAGCTAAAAACTGTTTCTAATTTTTAGACTTTGTCCCTTAGTTCAAGACTCTAGCAAACAGAAATTGTTTCTACTTGTTGTTGCCTGACCATTCAAAATCTTTCAATTTTTGATCAAGTCACCAATTAATCTTCTGAATTCAAGGGAATACAATCTTTGTTATGTAATTGCTTCTTATAATTTACTCTTGGAGCCCAGCTATCATCCTGGTAAATCTACAGTGCAATCTCTCTACCATTGATTATCCTTCCTAAGATATGATGCCCAGCTATTTGCAGTCCACCAAGTGTGCTCTGCCCAGTAAAAACCAAAAGAACTATGGATGCTGTAAATCAGAAACAAAAATAGAAATTGCTCAAAAAACGGAAGCAAAAACAGAAGTTTCTGGAAAGGTTCAGCAAGGCTGGCAGCATCTGGGAAGTGAAATCAGAGTTAGTGCTTTGGGTCCAGTGATCCTTCTTCAGTTCTGCAGAACTTTTCCAGAAACTTTTTTTTAGTCACTGACCAATGTTTTGTGTAGCTGTAGTATAAGTGCTTCACCCATTGTATACTTTTCCATAAGAACACCCACATTCCATTAGCCTTTTCAATTTTATTTGTGCACCTGTAATTGACACTTCTATCTTTTTTTTGTACATGAACACTAAGTCTCTTTGAAATGCTACTGTTTCCAATGCTTTCTAATACTGCTTCTAATTCATTCATAAAGTACCTAGGTTCCATTAGTAGCTACTATGTTTATTCCCCTCAAACTTTACATGAAGCTTGGTCATGTTGGCCATGCTAATATCATTTTTACTAAAAATTTTCCAGTTGGATCGGACACGCTTGTCTTTATTAAATCCAATGTGGCCTGTCCCTTGTTGATTCTAGAACATAATACTGCAGAAGACTGTAAACAAAGCACTAAAGAAATTCATTATACTTGTGCAATGAATTATTCTGCTTTTCTAATCTGTGTTGAAATTAAAATCCCTGATTAAAAGTCTCATTTCTGCATTTATACATTCTAACACTTCATTGCTGATATAATGTGGTTTTAAATATACTTCTATTTCATAATTCTGCCCATAAATTACCATTTATCCCTTGTATCTTACGTTCCCTCTTATCATTAACGTGATTTCATCCTCAAACAATAAAACTACTCCTCCCGATCTATTGTCAAGTTCGTTTTCAGAGACCCTCACGGACTTGCTGCAATAACAAGACACAGACCTTTTTCGAAAAACACAAATCCTTTTATTACCAAGCAAGTACAAGCTGTGGAGAATCACTGTACTCAACCCGGCACAGAGTGCAGAGTCTTGCAAGCAATTCTCATTTCTCAGTTTTTTGTTTAAGCATGCTGACAGACGTCTGTACTGTACTTCATTTTCGGGGTCATCCCGGCATAACCGATGTAAAGTAGTGCCGACACCCGACTTATCCAGTGTTTGTCCCATTTTTTCCTTTTGCTGTTTTCTTTTATTAGAGTTTTCACTTTTTACCTATCTCTATATACTACAGCAGTGTCCTTAGTCTCAACACCTACTTCAGGGTCCTGACCTTCGGGTGAGGGATTTCCCCTCTTAACAATCAGCCTAAGGCAGGGTGGTTGAAACAGACAGACGCTGTAACCACTCTATGCCTAGGTCTTATACTAACCCCCCTCCCTTTTCCCTATTGCCCAACACAGGGTTTTCCCCCGGTCACCGGGGGAAATCTATCCTCCCGGATTTTAAAAATTACCAGTTATCTGACCTGGGGACTCTAACCCCGGCCACTGGGGGACTCCAACCTCCCGGATTTCTTTACTCAGTTCCACCATGGACTCTAAACTCCTGTATTTCTTTTACTCAGTTCCACCGGGGAACTCTAACCTCCCGGATTTCTTTTACCTAGTTCCACTGGGGGACACTAACCTTCCAGAATTCTTTTACTAACCTGGGGACTCGAACCTCCAGACATTAGGATTTGGCAGTGTTCAAAACCGTGAGTTGTCTTGAGTTCCGTCAGCACAGAGCCACGCAGGGACGAGGGGTCGCACGGGTGGCAGGTTAGTGAGAGAGACCAAGGTGAATCGTACCTTGTGGGCCCATCCGTCTCACTCCAGCAAAGCTCGAACAATCAATTATTCAGCCCTCCATGTGAGACTGCTGTGCGTGTTGGAACCCTGCTCGTTGCGCCAAATGTCAAGTTTGTTTTCGGAGACCCTCACGGACTTGCTGCAATAACAAGACACTGACCTGTTTAGAAAAACACAAATGCTTTTATTACAAAGCAAGTACAAGCTGTGGAGAATCACTGTACTCAACCCGACACAAAGCGCATAGTCTCGCAAGCAATTCTCACTATGATACCTCTTATCTTTCATGTAGACCTTATAACCTGGTATACTTATTCACAGTTATATCACAATAATGAAAATAATCACATACTCTGAGTTGACGTGAGGTCAAATTCCATCACGGCAGCTGGTGGATCTAAATTCAATCAGTAAAAACTTGAAATGGAAAGTTAGCCTAGCTAGTCAGTAATGGGGAGCACTCAACTATTGTCAATTTCTGTTAAAACCCAACCGGGTCATAAATTCCTTTTGGGGAAGGAAATCAGCCATCCTTATCTGGTCTGACCTACTTGTGGCACAAGACCCACGGCATGTGGTTGACTTCTACCCGCCCTCTGAAATGGCCTAGCAAGCCTCTCAGTTCAAGGGCAATTCAAGGTGGCCAATAAATGTTGGCCCAGCTACTGAATCCTTTGAACAAATTTAAAAAAAAACACAACTGGTGATGGAGACAAGTAGCAACACTTCCTTCTGCCTCTGCCCTGAATTTCCTCACTCACCAAATTCTCCATTTTACGTACAATTTGCAATACAATCCAGTTATGATAAGTATTTGATGTAACGGACCACAAAAGAGGTGTCAGTTGGTATTTCATTCTCTTCATGGCATATATTATTTAATGTCAAGTTCATACTTCAATAAGTTGTCTAAATCACTGATTGTTTCAAAGACTTATTTTTGAAAATTGAACAGCAGCTTCTTTCTTAGAGGTGCACTACATAACTTGTAAGAAATGTTCTGTTCCTCCAACTGGGGGAAGACATTCCCCTTTGACTGTCTAATGGAGCCCTGCCAAGTTGAATCACACAACAGTGAAAAGCCATTCAGATGCCTTGTCTAAAACTGGCCAAATGTATTAAAGTTAAGGAAATCAAAGCTAGCCAATTCCTGGATGAAAATGTTCAATTATATCTTTACTGGTTAAGACCCAGACAGAATTCTGTTTTGTCCAAAATGCATGAGAAAGGAGATTTCTATGCAGCGGTCGCTCCCACTTGAGAGAACTGAACTCACCAGGCACAATGAAGTCATCAGTTTAATTGGTTTGACAAAAATAATAAAATCAAGAACAGATACATTCATTTCTGTTTATGGACCTCTCATTTTGGGGGATACAAAATAATTGTTTTATTTGCCTCTAATGGTCTTTCAGTTACATCATTTATTCAACATGAACTAATTGCTTCCTCCAGACACTCTGCAGAACCATCTCAGTTAATCCCCTGAAAATAACATGTGCTAATGGTTTGTCATAGCGCTAGGATGCATTCCTATCTCCATGATTCATTGACGCCATAAACACTATAAATATATTTTAAATTGGCAGTTCAGGAAGGAAGGGAGGCAGGGTGCGTACCTCTTTTACTTAACATCGATAATATTTATCTGGATTCTTATTAATATTTCAGTGTCAAAAACTCAGGAAAGGAAAACATGGAGACTAACTCCGTGTCAATTTATTAACATGCACTGTTGCTTTTGTCTTTGCAAATTACTTTAATCTCATTAGTGGGCTTTTCACTGAGATCTGGGGAAAATTGTAAACTGTTTTACAAAGATATTGGAACTTCTTTGTTCATAATACTTAAAATTTAAGTGCCTTGGTATAATAAAGTATTCTTTCAATACTAAAATTCCCTTTATTATCTAATTATATATTATATCTGTATTGTTCCTCAACTTACAACAATCCTTGTCTCTTGTGAGCTGTTGGATTTCATGCATTCACGGAAGGAGTTCTGCATTCAGGTGCATGTCAAATAAACTCTTAGTAAACAAGTATGTGTAAACACAGTTTTAATCATTGATAGACAGCAACATTTTTTTAGCTATTGGAAAACACACCAAGAAATCAAAAATATGATGGTAATTTACCAGCAAATATTAAAAGATTTTGTATATTATAGCTCAGTGTAGGGTTATTTCAATTCATTCCACAATGTAATGGGAGTGATATGCACAAATAACTGGTGTAGAAATGCATCTGAGACACACTATCTACAATTTAATGATGTTTTAACTTAGCACCAGCCAAAGTGATTAAGAAAGCACTAATGGCAAATGTTGTAAAATTGCTCCATTTGATTTAATTCTTCTCCATTTTCCTTATCAAATGAAAACACAGTGACTGGTCCAGAGCCAACAGCACTGAAACACTGTGGTTACTGCTGAGGGGTTTGTAGATCATTCTGGGAGTGACTTCTTCCCCGTACCATTCCTCATTTTTCACCCAAACAGATTCCACAATCTCATCTCCTGAACCAAGGTTATCTCTAACTATTCCACCAATGCCATCTTTGATTAGGAGTGTTATCCCCCACCCGGTTTTATCCAGCTTCTTATTCTTCTTGAATGTCATATACATCTCAATATTCACTGACTCATAGAAAATAGAAGAAAGAGTAGGCCACTCGGCCCTGAGAGTCTCAATAACCAAATCAAACTCCTTGAAAACATTAGAGATAAAAAGGTGTAAAGCTGGATGAACACAGCAGGCCAAGCAACGTCGGAGGAGCAGGAAAGCTGACGGTTCAGGTCTAGACCGTTCTTTAGAAAAAAAATCTCCTTGAAAACATTCAATGCTTTGGCAGCGGCTATTTGTGTGAAGAAATTTCAGAACCAAATCTTTGCCATCCTGCATCCATGTCTCTGTTTTGGATTTCAGATCATATTAATTCACTTCAGTGTGCGTGATAAATTTGTTAACATTATTATGAATGTGATGTGATTTGATAGTTTGACTGCTGGTATATTCTTGCAGTTTTTCTCTTTGTTCCTTCCTGCCATTCTGTGTCTATCACTTTCCATATTATTATTTTGCTCTTCTGCTTTGCTCTATATACTTATACGTTGCAATCGCCCAAGCTTGATCCCTCACCAACACACCGCTCATGCCTAATCCCATTTAGTGGACTCTTTAATTTCCCGAGTTATGTAACTCATGAGAACACCAGTCTCAGCATGATCCAGGTGCAGGTGGTTCTGCTATAGTTGACATGAATTGGCTGTAATGTGATTGATGAATAGCAAATGCTGTTTGGATAATGCGAACTTTCAGCTGTCCAGGTACAGCGATTTTATATGGCGATTTTCGACAGCGTGAGATCACACAAGAATGCGCCCATTGAGTTATAGAAGAACCACCTGTGCAAAATGGCACCTGGTTCCACTTTCCTCAGTACTGGTGCCAGTACCCCATGAACCAGAACACACATGCCCCACACCAATGTTTAATCGTTGAGTGCAAATTCACTTATCTAACTTTCCAATGCCAATTTGTACATGGCTTGGGTGCAAATTCAGAGATGATTTCCTTTGAAATTCTGATTTATAATTTTGCATCTAATTTCTCATACTCCTTGAGCAGAACATCTGTCCTAGTTTCACCACCCTGATTGGTACTGATGTGGACCATGATCACTGAATCCTTTCCTTCCCACTGCACGTTTATCAGCTCACAGCAGATATTCTAAATCCAGCACTGAACAGACAACACAGCCATTTAGATTCATGCTCTTTCTACGGAGGATGGCGTTGATCCTCTTCAGTGTACTGTCCCCTATAACCACAACATTTCTTCTACTCCATTTGAGTGGTCAATGCTGCTATGGTGCCATGATTAGTTAGCTTATCCACCCTGCAGGTCTTAGTCTCACCCAAACAAGCTGACAAAATCTCAAACCTGAGGTAACAAGGTGTAGAGCTGGATGAACACAGCAGGCCAAGCAGCATCTGAGGAGCTGGAAGGCTGATGTTTCGGGCCTAGGCTTTGCTTGGCCTGCTGTGTTCATCCAGCTCTACACCTTGTTATCTGAGATTCTCCAGCATCTGCAGTTCCTCCTAGCTCTGAAAATCCCAAACCTGTTGGATAATGCAAATGCTGAGGTTTCTACACTGCTCGCGTCACATTCTCTTTCGAGTTCCACTTGGTAGTCACACCATCCTGTCATTAGCCACAGGCCAAATTAGAAGATCCTCTCCTAAACTCTGTGAGTCACTCCTGGAATAAGATGTCCAGGGAACCCTCCCCTTTCCTGATATGCCACCATTTTTGCAGCTTCACCCAGTTTTACTAATTCTGAATTGAAATTCCTGCGGCTTCATTCATTTACTGCAAATGTGTTTGCTATGGATGATATGTCAAAACTGTCTCCCACATTCTGTCGAACATCACCTGCCCTGCCATCTCTATTTTATATCAATTAGAAATTAACAATTAATAGAACATCTCTCAAGATGTTATAGCATGACCAGTAAACTTTACAATACTGATGAAATAATGAAACACTGATAAAACTTATAGTTTCCAACATGATCAGTTACTGATTTACCTACTTCTTCTGTTGCACAAAATTGGAAATCAAATGTCAGAGGCTTAAAAAGTAATGAAATAAAATTTTCCTCCCTCCCTTTTACCGAACATCCCACTCAACACATTTTACTTATTGTAATAAATTTTATTTTAAAGCAACTTCTTTCCCTATAGGCCAAATTCCGACTTTGAGCCCAGTTCCCTGATATACTCACTCAAGTGCTACCTCACTCAGGTGAAGTCGCCCTCACATTTCCTCTTTGCCAAGATTGAACAGAAACAATTTTCTTCAAATGGGAAGTCAGTAAGAATTTGATTATTCTGGTGAAATGTTTAATGTTTTCGAATATTTAGATGGCAGAATTTTGAAAAAAAATGACAGTCCCATCCTGGAATCACAATGATCAGCACAATGTCACTTAAGAATACACTCCACAGCACTATACAAGCTATTGTGTTTGTCTAAGGCTTCAGAAGCTCGAAAGAGCAAAGACATGCGCCCATGTGATTGCATATTCTAAAGCCAAGGTGAAGCATTCCATCAATATTAACAGGTAACACACTCATTACTTATTGTTCCACCTTTAGATAGCAACTTATTTGCAGAAATAATGTAACACCTGTGGCCACCTTTGTAAATGCATTGTTATGTTCTTGCCTGGTTTGTGTTCCATTAAGAGACAAGCAATCAGAAATCACTCCCCTGAAATGTTGTTTTCAGTGGGTTTCTGTCCTCTGAGTATGTGCTCAGGCAGATACAACAGATTCATGCTCTGTGATTTTCATTGATATTTGGAACTGGGTTGAAACTACTGTATTCTTCCATGTATATGAACTTATATGAGCTTTTGCAACAATTGAATTTTATGCCAAGGTGATTAATCTTCTATTAAATTTTAATTTCAATTAATTGGCTTTATATTCTTTCATTGTGTGTTCAGAGGGTTCATTAAGCATTTATCTTCTTTCTAATTATATCTTAGAAGAACTATTTAAATTTCTTGAAGTCACTAAATTTCTCGGAGTCATTACATTTTTGACTGAATTTCCATACTTTACAATATAATTAATTGTTAGAGATGTATTACTACAGATTGCAAGCCATGATAAAATTTTAATTTTCTCTAAAACTGTTTTCTTCCCTCCCTATATTATTCATTAACCTGGATTACATGCAAAGAATATTTTTCCTCATTCCTTCTGATGACATCCTTGATGATTCTTAATGAAATTAATTTGAGAAACTGTGATCTTGCCATTTATCTTTTGAAGACTAGCAAAATTCTTACTGCACGTAATTCAGAAAAATCATGGTAGTTCCCTAAAAATAAAGTAATGTACATGCACTATTGAAACTGGAGTAATGGCCTAGTTGCAATTCCATCCTACAAGCCACCAATTGTGGAAAAAAATCACACCCACGGCACACCTACGAAGGTTGTAATTATTGCAATTTCCACCTTATCTGATGGTGCGTGAGCTCCCAAAACTGGAGGCCCAATGAGAAGCTTTCTTACGCAAAGCAGCAATGGGCTGTCATTACAGTAAGGGAGAGAATGGGCCCATCCTTCTCAAGGTGCTCTCTTGGTGTTTTCAAAAGATTGGAATTAAACAATAGCCTGAGCACTAAAGGGATTCTGGAACACTGATCTCCTGATTTACTCTTGAGATGCCATCCACCACTAACTGCCATTTCTTCAAATGCCTCAGAGCTTCACTGAAAAATTTCAGTCTGCCTCTGATCAGTAGCCTAAATTAGACTTTTAACTACCTTAACTAGCTGCCTGCTGTTTGGCTTCAATAAAAATCTAAAGGTACAAGTTGATGGTGTCTAAAAGGACTAATGAAACCCCTCTTCCACAGTTATGTTCGAGTCCGTGTATCCTTGGAAAGGGAACACACAGTGTTAATCAATGCTCTTGATGTTTTTAGAGAGACGTGGGCATCAGGGAAGATAGAGTGCTTTGTTCTGATTTAGCCACTTCCTGCTCTCCCTTCCAATAGCGCGCCCCCCCCCCACCCACATTACTTTTGATGGTTCACTTTTCATGGGATGATCTTTGCCTGTAAGTTTCTAATTGGTTTCAGGGGTGATTTACTGGTGGTGATGAATAGTTAAAAGCAAAAAAAAAGTCTTGGTGATTTGTTGTTGGTAAAGTCATTTGGTTGTGTGTGATAATACTTCTGGATATAAGAAAACAAAAGAAATAGGGAAAGAGTCTAATGATGATCACAAATCCATTGTTGATTGTTGGAAAAACCCAACTGGTTCACTAATGCCTTTTACGGAAGGAAACTAGCGAGTTTTGAGAAGATTTGTAGCTCAGGTTGAGGTTCTGGATGTAAGTTTGCTCGTTGAGCTGGAAGGTTCATTTTCAGATGTTTCATTACCTTTTTTTTATTTGAAAAAGATATACTTTATTCATAAGATGTACAAAAAATAAAACATATTTATACACCTACCCAGCCATTCAAGCCACTCCGGGTTACCCAGGGGGTACTTACATCAACTAAAGGGAAAAAACAAACAAAGAAGAAAAAAAACAAAGCAAAGAAAATACCCTGGCAGTTGTCACCCCACACAGTCCCTGTTGGCCCCCTGACCAGTTGGGGAAGGTGCCAGCTGGGCCCAGTTACCAGATAGGGCCCTTTTTACAATTCTGGACGAGGGGTTTCATACGGTGGTCTTTCCCCACCGCGCCTTGGCGACGGCTGCCCCAAGCTTTAGCGCGTCCCTCAGCATGTAGTCCTGGACCTTGGAGTGCGCCAGTCTGCAACACTTGGTCGGGGTCAGTTCTTTCAGCTGGCAGACCAGCAAGTTGCGGGCAGACCAAAGGGCGTCTTTCACCGCATTGATGGTCCTCCAGGTGCAGTTGATGTTGGTCTCAGTGTGCATCCCGGGAAACAGCCCGTATAGCATGGAGTCCCGCGTCACGGAGCTGCTCGGGACGAACCTCGACAAATACCACTGCATCCCCCTCCAGACCTCCTGTGCATAGGCACACTCCAGAAGGAGGTGATCGACAGTCTCGTCGCCCCCGCAGCCACCTCGAGGGCAGCGTGCGGTGACGCAGAGATTCTGGGCATGCATAAAGGATCTCACTGGCAGAGCCCCTCTCACCGCCAGCCAAGCAATGTCCTTGTGCTTGTTTGAAAGTTCTGGCGATGAGGCATTCTGCCAAACGACTTTGGCAGTCTGCGTGGGGAACCACACGATGGAATCCACCCGCTCCTTTTCCCGAAGGGTCTCGAGGATACTACATGCTGACCACTGCCTGACGGCCTTGTGGTCAAAGGTGTTTCCTTTCAAAAATTTCTCCATGAAGGACAGGTGGTACGGAACGGTCCAACTACTTGGAGCGTTCCGCGGCAACGAGGCCAGGCCCATCCTTCGCAACACCGGGGACAGGTAGAACCTCAGTAAGTAGTGACACTTGGGTGTTTGCGTGCTGAGGATCTACGCACAGCTTGATGTAGCCGCACACAAAGGTAGCCGTCAGGGCGAGGGTGGCGTTCGGTACGCCCTTTCCCCCATTTCCCAGGTCTTTGTACATGGTGTCCCTGCGGACCCGGTCCATCCTCGACCCCCAAATGAAGTGGAAGTTGGCCCGGGTGACCGCAGCGGCGCAGGTCCGGGGAATAGGCCAGGCCTGCGCCACATACAACAGTACCGAAAGCCCCTCGCACCTGACAACCAGGTTCTTACCCGCGATGGAGAGGGACCGGAGCCTCCACCTGGCCAGCTTCTGCTTCAATTTGGCGATACGCTCCTGCCAAGTCTTAGTGCATGCCCCAGCTCCACCAAACC
Organism: Stegostoma tigrinum; assembly: GCF_030684315.1. Lineage (NCBI taxonomy): Eukaryota > Metazoa > Chordata > Chondrichthyes > Orectolobiformes > Stegostomatidae > Stegostoma > Stegostoma tigrinum. Next base: position 34,203,846 of record NC_081360.1, on the reverse strand, counting down.
AAACACCCAGCACCTTCAGGTAGTCTTTCCTGACGGCGAAGGGGATGAAGGAGCGGTCGTCCCAGTTCCCGAAGAACATGACCTCACTCTTACCCCTATTGACTTTGGCACCCGAGGCCAGTTCAAACTGGCCGCAGATGTCCAATAGTCTACTCACCGACCGACGATCGGTGCAGAAGATGGCGGCATCGTCCATGTACAGGGAGGTCTTGACCTGAAGGCCTCCGCTGCCTGGGATAGTCACACACTTCAGGGTCACGTCCTTCCTGATGGATGCGGCGAAGGGCTCCACACAGCACACGAACAAGGCAGGAGAGAGTGGGCAGCCCTGACTGACTCCAGATCTGACAGGAAAACTGTCCGATTCCCACCCGTTGATCGAGACTGCGCTAACGATGTTGGTGTAGAGCAGCCGGATCCAATTGCGGATGCCCTCCCCGAACCCCAATTTGGAGAGGATGTCCCTCATGTAAGCATGAGAGACCCTGTCGAAGGCCTTCTCCTGGTCCAGGCTGACGAGGCAGGTGTCCACCCGCCTGTCCTGCACGTAGGCGATCGTATCCCTGATGAGCGCGAGGCTCTCAGCGATCATCCTGCCCGGCACAGCACAGGTTTGGTCAGGGTGAATCACCTACTCCAGGACAGATCTGACCCAGTTGGCTATGACCTTGGCCAGGATTTTGTAGTCCACGTTCAATAGTGAAATGGGACACCAATTCTTAATTTCTTCCCTCTCCCCTTTCCTCTTGTAAATGAGGGTGACGATACCCTTTCTCATGGACTTGCACATTTCCCCTGGCCGAAGCGCACTATCATACACCTCCAGCAGGTCCTGGCCAACCAGGTCCCACAGAGCGGAATACAGCTCGACCGGTAAGCTGTCACTCCCGGGAGTCCTATTCCTCTCCAAGGACTTGAGGGCTCTGGTCAGCTTGTCCAAGGATATCGGCCGGTCCAGCCACTCCCTCGTGCCGTCGTCTGAGACCTCCGTGATAGACGACAGGAACGACTTGGAGGCCGTGCTGTCCGTGGGCTTTGTGTTGTACAGTCTGGCATAGAAGGATCTGCTGATCCTCAAAATGTCGGGCCGAGACGACGTCACTGAGCCGTCGTCCTCCTTCAGCCGGCGAAGCACAGAGCTCTCTTTGTGCACCTTCTGAAAGAAGAAACGCGAGCACATCTCGTCCTGCTCCACGGAGCGGACCCTGGACCGGAAGATTATCCTGGAGGCCTCCGCGGCGAAGACCGAGGCTTGCTGGCCCCTCACCTCGTAGAGGTCCTCCGTGACGTCGACCCCCATCAATTGCAGAAGGAGCGGGTTCTGCACCCTTTTCTGGAGTCGCGACAGCTTTCCCTGCCTCTCTCTCGCCTTCCGAACACCCTTGAGGACGAAGAACCTCTTGATGTTCTCCTTCACCGTCTCCCACCCGTCACCTGGAGACTCAAAGTGGGGTTTCACGGTTCTCCAATCGGCGTACTCCCTCTTAAGCTCCTCGACATTCTCTGGGGTCAACAGAGTCGTGTTGAGCTTCCACGTCCCCTTGCCGGCCAGCTGGTCGTCCTGTAAGTGACAGTCGGCCAGCAGGAGGCAGTGGTCAGAGAAGAACACCGGCTCGATGCCGGTGGACCTGTCCGAGAATGCCCGTGACACAAACAGGAAGTCTATCCTTGAGCGAATAGACCCGTCTGGCCGTGACCAGGTGTACCTCCGCTGCTCTCCGTCTGTAGGGGTGCTGAAGACGTCGAGCAGCCTGGCGTCCTTCACCGTGCCCATCAGAAATCTGGACGTGACGTCCAGTTGATTCCCCCCACCCGCTGTCCCCACGCCGGATCTTCCATCTGCATCGATGATGCAGTTGAAGTCTCCACCCAGGATGACCGGCCTGGACGTAGCCAGCAGGGGTGGAAGCCGCTGCAGGACGGCCAACCGCTCACTCCGTACCGCTGGGGCGTACACGTTGATCAGCCTCAGGGGAGCGTTCCTGTAGGTGACGTCAGCCACTAGGAGGCGCCCCCCCACCACCTCCTGAACTTGAGAGATGGTGAAGTCGCACCCCCGCAGCAGAATAGCCAGGCCCGAGGAGCGACAGTCGTTACCCCCCGACCAGATCGAAGGCCCACAGGTCCAGGCGCCGGACCATTTCCCGTACCTGCCGAGGTGCGGTATCCCGCACTCCTGCAGAAACAGGAGGTCCACCTTGATGGTGGTCAGGTCGGCCAACGTGGACACACATCTCGCGGTTGACTTGACGCTGCGCACATTAATGCTCACAATTCGTACCCCCATTTTGGGCAGTGACCGCAGTACCCACCCCAAGTCCAAGGTCCAGCCCCTCCATCTGTCCCTTCATGCCCATTGCCCGGGCTAACTGCTGGACGCTCTCCGGGCTCAGGAAACCGTCCGTGCTGCCTTCCGGGTGGCATCCCCCCGTCAGGGGTGCGGAGGGAGGAGGGTCCGGCTCCGGGTCAGGCTGGGGACGCGCTGTTTCCTCCTTCCCGCCTGGAAGTTCCGGGGGGCCCTCCAGGGCCCCAGCGGCACGTGACTGGGTGTCGGAGGGAGCCTCAGGACGCCTCCAGTCACCTGGAAGCGGGGTCCTGCTTTCCTTCCCCCTTGAGATCTTTACCTTCTGCTTTGGGCGGGCCGTCTCCGAATCCCCCTCGTCAGAGGAGTTCTTATAGCCCCCCTGTAGCTGCCTCTTCCCACCTGATGGTTACGGTTCCTGGGCCCGCCGACGCACCTTCCTCCTTGCTTTCCGGACTGTCGTCCACTCCCCTGGGTCGCCTGTCGCCGCCTCCATCGACTCCGGGGTGTCGGGGGGGAGCGGAGCCTGCAGGGGCGCTTTGCTGGCCTCGGGTCCATCCTCCGGGGCTGGGCCCTCCTGCGCGGCTTGGCCCTCCTGCACATTAGTGGGGTCCTTGCTGGGCCCTGGTGCCTTCCTCTCCTCTGGGGGGGCTGGCCCCGCATTGCCCCTGCCAGCGACCTGGGCGTAGGTGGTCCCCTGCTGCGGGCATGTCCTATAGAAGTGGCCCGCTTCCCCGCAAAGGTTGCAGCTTTTCTCTTGTGGGCAATCCTTTGCAAGGTGTCCCTCCTCCCTGCAGTTCCTGCAGATGGTGGCTTTGCAGTCGGCCGCCACGTGACCTGACCTACCACAGGCATGGCAGACTTTGGATTGCCCTGCATAGGTCAGGTAGCCCTTGCTCCCGCCGATCGCGAAGCTGGACGGTGGCTGTATGATATTCCCGTCCGCACCCATCCTCAGCGTCACCTTGACCTGCCTCTTACTCGTCCAGATGCCAAAGGGGTCCATGATGTCAGTTAGGTCCCCTTCCACCTTCACGTACCTTCCGAGGAAGGACAGGACATCAACTGCTGGCACACGCGTGTTGTACATATGTACAGTCACCATACGGCTCCTCTGCACTGGCATCACAAACAGCGGGACAGCGGTCAATACAGAGAGGGGGCCCTCATCTCCTTTCTCCTTAAACCTCCAGGAAGCGCTCGCAAAGCTTGGAACTCCTGAAGGTCACGTCGTAAAAACCTCCTCCGGGGAAATCCTGCAGGCAGTAAATGTCTGCAGCAGCGAACCCACAACAGTCCAACAGGACCCTCTTCACGAAGAAGGTGCGGTCCAAGGGTGCACCTTCATCCACCACCTTTACGGAAACACGGATGGTGTTCCGGACCCCCTGACCTGGGGCACAAGCACTTGCCGCAGCCATCGTTGCAGGTCGGCTGCTCCCCTGAACCAGCGTTAGGCCAAAGCCAGCATTAAGATCCACTGGTCGCAAGGGTGCACAGCCAACCCAACATCCTCCTTTCACCTCCAAGACAGCACTCTCCTCCTCTCGGTCCACAAGAGAGTGGGTCTTTATTTTGTTCCAGATGTAAGCTGGGTCACTGAGCTTGAAGGTTTGTTCCCAGATGTTTCATCACCTTTTTTTTTATTTGAAAAAATATACTTTATTCATAGAATGTACAAAAAATAAAACATATTTATACACCTACCCAGTCATGCAAGCCACTCCGGGTTACCCGGGGGTACATACACCAACTAAAGGAAAAAACAAAAGAGAGAAAAAAAAACAAAGCAAAGAAACCACCCCGGCAGTCGTCACCCCGCACAGTCCCAGTTGGCCCCCTGACCAGTTGGGGAAGGCGCCAGCTGGGCCCAGTTACCAGATAGGGTTCTTTTCCCTTTTCTGGACGAGGGGGCTCATAGGGTGGTCTTTCCCCACCGCGCCTTGGCGGCGGCTGCCCCAAGCTTTAGCACGTCCCTCAGCACGTAGTCCTGGACCTTGGAGTGCGCCAGTCTGCAACACTCGGTCGGGGTCAGTTCTTTCAGCTGGCAGACCAACAAGTTGCGGGCAGACCAAAGGGCGTCTTTCACCGCATTGATGGTCCTCCAGGTGCAGTTGATGTTGGTCTCAGTGTGCATCCCGGGAAACAGCCCGTATAGCATGGAGTCCCGCGTCACGGAGCTGCTCGGGACGAACCTCGACAAATACCATTGCATCCCCCTCCAGACCTCCTGTGCATAGGCACACTCCAGAAGGAGGTGACCGACAGTCTCGTTCCCCCCGCAGCCACCTCGAGGGCAGCGTGCGGTGACGCAGAGATTCCGGGCATGCATAAAGGATCTCACTGGCAGAGCCCCTCTCACCGCCAGCCAAGCAATGTCCTTGTGCTTGTTTGAAAGTTCTGGCGATGAGGCATTCTGCCAAACGACTTTGGCAGTCTGCGTGGGGAACCACACGACGGGATCCACCCTCTCCTTTTCCCAAAGGGTCCCGAGGATACTACGTGCTGACCACTGCCTGACGGCCTTGTGGTCAAAGGTGTTTCCTTTCAAAAATTTCTCCATGAAGGACAGGTGGTACGGAACGGTCCAACTACTCGGAGCGTTCCACGGCATCGAGGCCAGGCCCATCCTTCGCAACACCGGGGACAGGTAGAACCTCAGTAAGTAGTGACACTTGGTGTTTGCGTACTGAGGATCTACACACAGCTTGATGCAGCCGCACACAAAGGTAGCCGTCAGGGCGAGGGTGGCGTTCGGTACGCCCTTTCCTCCGTTTCCCAGGTCTTTGTGCATGGTGTCTCTGCGGACCCGGTCCATCCTCGACCTGCAAATGAAGTGGAAGATGGCCCGGGTGACCGCAGCGGCGCAGGTCCAGGGAATAGGCCAGGCCTGCGCCACATACAACAGTACCGAAAGCCCCTCGCACCTGACAACCAGGTTCTTACCCGCGATGGAGAGGGACCGGAGCCTCCACCTGGCCAGCTTCTGCTTCAATTTGGCGATACGCTCCTGCCAAGTCTTAGTGCATGCCCCAGCTTCACCAAACCAAACACCCAGCACCTTCAGGTAGTCTGTCCTGACGGTGAAGGGGATGAAGGAGTGGTCGTCCCAGTTCCCGAAGAACATGACCTCGCTCTACCCCTATTGACTTTGGCACCCGAGGCCAGTTCAAACTGGCCGCAGATGTCCAATAGTCTACTCACCGACCGACGATCGGTGCAGAAGATGGCAACATCGTCCATGTACAGGGAGGCAGCATTAAGCCAGCATTAAGCTCCACCGGTCGCAAGGGTGCACAGCCAACCCGACGTCCTCCTTTCACCTCCAAGACAGCACTCTCCTCCTCTCAGTCCACAAGAGAGTGGGTCTTTATTGTGTTCGAGATGTAAGCTAGTTCACTGAGCTTGCCGGTTTGTTCCCAGATGTCTTGTCACCATTCTAGGTAACATCAACAGTGAGCCTCCGATGAAGCGCTGGCGTTATGTCCCACTTTCTATTTATATGTTTAGGTTTCCTTGGGTTGGTGATGTCATTTCCTGTAGTGATGTCATTTCCTGTTCTTTTTCTCAGAGGATGGTAGATTGGCTCCAAATCAATGTGTTTGTTGATGGAGTTCCAGTTGGAATGCCATGCTTCCAGGAATTCTTGTGCGTGTCTCAGTTTGGCTTGTCCTAGGATGGATGTGTTGTCCCAATCAAAGTGGTGTCCTTCCTCATCTGTATGTAAGGATACGAGTGATAGTGGGTCATGTCGTTTTGTGGCTAGTTGATGTTCATGTATCCTGGTGGCTAGCTTTCTGCCTGTTTGTCCAATGTAGTGTTTGTCACAGTTCTTGCAAGGTATTTTGTAGATGACGTTTGTTTTGCTTGTTGTCTGTATAGGGTCTTTTAAGTTCATTAGCTGCTGTTTTAGTGTGTCGGTGGGTTTGTGGGCTACCCTGATGCCAAGAGGTCCGAGTAGTCTGGCAGTCATTTCGGAAATGTCTTTGATGTAGGGGAGAGTGGTTATGGTTTCTGGGCCCGTTTTGTCTGTTTGTTTGGGTTTGTTGCTGAGGAATCGGCGGACTATGTTCATAGGGTACCCATTCTTTTTGAATACGCTGTATAGGTGATTTTCCTCTGCTCTGCATAGTTCCTCTGTGCTGCAGCGTGTGGTGGCTCGTTGAAATAATGTTCTAATGCAGCTTCATTTGTGGGTGTTGCGATGGTTGCTCCTGTAGTTCAATATTTGGTCCGTATGTGTTGTTTTCCTGTAGACGCTGGTTTGAAGTTCTCCATTGACAGTTCGCTCTACCGTGACATCTAGGAATGGCAGTTTGTTGTTGTTTTCCTCCTCTTTTGTGAATGTTATGCCAGTAAAGGGTATTATTGATGCTCTTGAAGGTTTTCTCTAATTTGTTTTGTTTAGTGATGACAAAGGTGTCATCCACGTAGCAGACCCAAAGTTTGGGTTGGATGATTGGCAGAGCTGTTTGTTCGAGTCTCTGTATTACTGCCTCTGCTAAGAACCCTGATATCAGAGATCCCATGGGTGTACCGTTGGTTTGTCTGTAGGTTTTGTTATTGGAAGTGAAGTGGGTGGTAAGGCATAAGTCCACTAGCTTGATGATGTTGTCCTTGCTGATGAGGTTGGTGGTGTCTGGTGTATGTGTCTTTGGTTCTTCTAATAGTGTAGTCAGTGTTTCTTTGGCCAGGTTGATGTTGATGGATGTGAACAGGGCTGCTACGTCAAAGGAGACCATTATGAAAAGACCCTATACAGACAACAAGCAAAACGAACGTCATCTACAAAATACCTTGCAAAAACTGTGACAAACACTGCATTGGACAAACAGGCAGAAATCTAGCCACCAGGATACACGAACATCAACTAGCCACAAAACGACATGACCCACTATCACTCGTATCCTTACATACAGATGAGGAAGGACACCACTTTGATTGGGACAACACGTCCATCCTAGGACAAGCCAAACAGAGACACGCTCAAGAATTCCTGGAAGCATGGCATTCCAACCAGAACTCCATCAACTAACACATTGATTTGGAGCCAATCTACCATCCTCTGAGTAAAAGAACAGGAAATGACATCACCAACACAGGAAATGACATCACCAACCCAAGGGAACCTAAACAGATAAATAGAAAGCGGGACATAACACCAGCGCTTCACCAGAGGCTCACTGATGATATTACCTAAAATGGTGACGAAACGTCTGAAAACTAACCTTCCAGCTCAGCGAGCAAACTCGCATCCGGAAGGAAGCTGCCTTCCTTACCTGGTCTTATCTACATGTGGCTCCAGACCCACAACAACATGGTTGACTCTTAACTGCCTTCTGAGCCATTAGAGGTGGACAATAAATAGTGGCCTAGCCAATGGTACCTGCATCCCATGAATGAATTAAAAAAAAAGCCTTCCAAACTGCTTCAGCAGTGGATTAGTCACCTGTTGCATGAAGTCACATACCTGTCTCTCCTTGGAGTGGAAAGATTGCTCCAAGCCTTTAGAGTGGTTCTTGAGCTCTTCACCTTCTGACATGGAGGTGAGGGTGCTTCCACTGAACCAGGTCTGAGACTAACCAGTGAGGGACTTGCACATTTAAAGAGATGATGGCCGAATGGTATTATTGCTGGACTGTTAATTCAGATACTCTGATAACATTCTAGACATCTGAGTTTGAATCTGGCCATGGCAGATGACGGAATTTGAATTCAATAAATATCTGGACATAAGAGTCTCATCATGACCATGAATCCATTGCTGATTGTTAGGAAAACCCATCTGGTTCATTCATGTCCTTTAGAAAAGGAAACTGCCATTTTTACCTGATCTGGCCTACATGTGACTCCAGGCCTACAGCAATCTGGTTGACTATTAACTGCCCTCTGGGCATTTAGGGATGGGCAATAAATGCTGACCTACCTAGCGATGCCCTTCTCCTGTGAATGAATAAAGGATTTGCATGAGAAAGCATGTGTGGTGCTGATTTCTATGTTTTCTATTATATGTGATGCATACTATAAACAATCAGCTACTTGGTATCAATCTGTTTCTGAAAAATGAAAACTTTTTTAGGTGTGTCTCATAATTACATTTTAATTGTGTCTTCATGCTTTGAATCTACCTCGCTGTCTACTTGGTGAAGTATACAACATTAGCTTGCCATGACGGATTTTTGCTTCCTCTCAGGGGAAAAAACAGAGCTTCTGCTCATCGATACCTGTAGCACCATAACTCGCATTAGGAATTTGAGAAAGTGTGTGTGTCAGGGGTTAACAGGCATGGATCTAATTCAATCCAATGCAATGTGTCTCGTCGCTGCTTCTTCCACATTTTTGTGCATTATCAGCTGTAACATAATCCTGGATGTGAAATCTGATGATCTTTGGTCACCATGACAAATAGTATTGAATTAGGGAAATAAAAATCCTGCCAAGATAAGCACAGAAAACATGTCTGCCAAGAGTTTCTGATTTGGGAGGATTAAATTTCATTTGTTTTAATGATGAGTTTGTTTTTATGCTGAAGATTCTGGGGAACTTTATTGCCATATTGACAAATCTAAAATCTTCCATGTACCCAGATGAATCATTACACATATTTTACAAGGCAATTTTGCTGTGTAAACCGTGTTCTGATATATTGAGGAGTGGTTAGCTGATTAACTTTTATTAGTAAAATTTAAAACAGTAAGAAGAAATTTTATGACAAAAATGATGCATTTTTAATCAACATCCATGCAATTTTTTTAATAATTGAGATTTACTTCGACTGTTGTGCACAAGCATTTATGAGTTTCATTGGCGTATAGTGGTCAGTTCATCGGTAGATTTAAAAAAAATCTAAAAGATCTAACACAATCCTATCGTGCTCTCAACTCAGAACAAACTTAATTTTATAATGGCTGGCGAATGTGCACAACAGGAGGAAATTTGAAGTGGCGTTGAATTTGATTTGGGACAAGCCTAGTTTTCTGAGCGGGTTCAACTTCCAGTGAAATTTAGTTTAAGGTTGTACAAACGATAATGAAAACTCAATTGACACTGAGCAAAATTTGTGCTTGAAACTCTTCAGTACTTTGCACTGCTTTGGATGACTTATGGGTAAATTATGCTGACAGGAACCAGCTGAGCTTTGCAGAAACTCCTGCCTATTGATTTTTACATTTTATTTTCCAAGCTTGCAAGTTAGTGACACTATGGATGCAACCAGAACCACTTGATTTCCTGAGCCCCATAAGAATCACTAATATCCCTAATTTTCACAAGGAACCAGACATTCGTTGCTGGCTCCCCTGTAAAGGAAACGGTTAAAACACAATGCTAAAAACAGATGTGATGCCCTAAATTGCTGGGATCTTTCAGCAAATTAGATTCATATTTTAATAACATTTTCAGAATCACAGGATGTGTGTGTCCTTCAATTTCGAGCAAATGGATAAACAAATTATTGTTCATGTATTTCCAAATTTGGGAGCATCAGTAGTTGTTGCATATTGGAGGGGTAGTACCTAAAAAGAGAATCCCCTGTTGTACACCTGCTAAATTCATTAAAATGAGCTTCAATCTGCAAGTAACTAGCTGCCGCACAATGTATTGAAAAGCTTCAACATTCTATTATATTAATCAAAAAGTTAGCGTGAAGCCTGAATCTAGTCATACCAATATCTCTGAACGCAGATGAAAGAAAACAATGAGATGTGTGATAGAGATAATGGGAACTGTAGATGCTGGAGAATCCAAGATAACGAAGTGTGAAGCTGAATGAACACAGCAGGCCCAGCTGCATCTCAGGAGCACAAAAGCTGACTTTTCAGGCCTGGACCCTTCATCATAGAGGGAGATGGGGACAGGGTTCTGGAATAAATAGGGAGAGAGGGGGAGGCGGACTGAAAAAGGAGAGAAAACAAGATAGGTGGAGAGGAGAGTATAGGTGGGTATGTAGGGAGGGAATAGGTCAGTCCAGGGAAGATAGACAGGTCAAGGAGGTGGGATGAGGTTAGTCGGTAGGAAATGGACGTGCAGCTTGAGGTGGGAGAAAGGGATAGGTGAGAGGAAGAACAGGTTAGGGAGGCAGAGACAGGCTGGGCTGGTTTTGGGATGCAGTGGGGGGAGGGGACGAGCTGGGCCGGTTGTGTGATGCGGTTGGCTGAGGGGTCGAACTGGGCTGGTCTTGGGATGCAGTGGGGGAAGGGGAGATTTTGAAGCTTGTGAAATCCACATTATTAACATTGGGCTGCAGGGTTCCCAAGCGGAATATGCAGGAACAGCAACTCATATTCCGCTTGGGAACCCTGCAGCCCAATGGTATCAATGTGGACTTCACAAGGTACAAAATCTCGCCTTCCCCCACCGCATCCCAAAACCAGCCCAGTTTGTTCCCTCCCCCAACCGCATCACACAACCAGCCCAGCTCTTCCCCGCCACCCACTGCATCCCAAAACCAGCCCAGCCTGTCTCCGCCTCCCTAACCTGTTCTTCCTCTCACCCATCCCTTCCTCCCACCTCAAGCCGCACCTCCATTTCCTACCTACTAACCTCATCCCACCTCCTTGACCTGTCCGTCTTCCCTGGACTGACGTATCCCCTCCCTACCTCCCCACCTATACTCTCCTCTCCACCTATCTTCTTTTCTCTCCAACTTTGGTCCGCCTCCCCCTCTCTCCCTATTTATTCCTGTTCCCTCTCTCCATCCCTCTCTCTGATGAAGGGTCTAGGCCCGAAACGTCAGCTTTTGTGCTCCTGAGATGCTGCTTGGCCTGCTGTGTTCATCCAGCTTCACACTTTGTTATATAAGAGATGTGTGATATTGCATTAAAATCACTGGCACCATGATCTGGCTTCTTATATTCAAGATTTGCTATTATTCTGGTTTGTCTATATTCTAGGAATGTTATATAAAAACACGCACACACAAGCTTCTTTCTTCACACTGTGTCATAGGCTGTTGTCACAACGTTTCTTTTTTTGAAAAAGGTAGACTGGCCAGAAGTCATTCCTCTGCTAAAATTACAGCATAAAAATGACGACGACATAATATTTCTCAGATCACTCTTGAATTGTTTGGAGCCTTTATAGCTTACGCATCACTCAAGGCTGTAATGTGAGTGCTGTGCTGTTGGCAGCAAACCTGAAGAATATGGAACAGTTCTGTTATTAACCCTTGGAGTGCTGTCAACAAACTGTGTCATCAGGATGAGATTATGCTGCTGGGAGCACGTTTGGAGTCACTAATTGCCAAGTGGAAGAGCTTTCAGCTTGATGCTGGAAAATTGTTCAGAAACCTCACCTAGTGTCTTTAGTGATCCTGTTAATGAATGCACTGAGGAGGCTGCATTGATTGAGAAACTGGATCGAGTATAGCAGTTTTTAGTGAATCGCTGTTGGGTTTTTAATATGTGGACCACGCCTTCAAAACACAAAACCCCATACTACTTCCAGGAGTACAAGAAAATAGGTAAGTAAAATGTTTTACACATTAAAGCCGGAAAAAAAATGTCACAATGATTATATTAGGACATATTAAAAAGCAGAAGAAGAACAAATTAAAAGTCGCAGTAAAAATAAGAGGTCATAGAAGGGGAAAATGAGGAAATTTCTACATCATATGACTTTTCAGAAGAATTTTTGATGACTTGGAAAACACTTTTTATCACTTTTACTCTTTTCTAATATGTCCCAAAATCAATTGCACCATATTGTTCTCTTTTTAATAAAAAAAGCTACATTTTGCACTCCCTATATATTACTGAAGAAGCGCTACAAAATGCCTTAAAAATAACAGCACGGAGGCAGAGAACTTGAGCCCGAGGGCAACATTGAGAGAGGTCAACAGGCCAAAGCAACAGTTGAGTGTCCAAATGAACAAACTGAAGATAAAGTGCAAGAGACCAAGAGGTAAAAACAGCAGCAGGAAGTTAGCAAAAGTCAGAAAGAGTGAACCTCAGGAGAAGACACGTTGGGTATTGGCAGTGGCAGGAAGTCAGCAGGAGAGAGAGAGAGAGAGAGAGAGAGAGAGAGAGAGCACTGAAAGAACACATTAACAAAAACTAAATTCAGGGAAAGACAGCAATTTTGTTTGGAGACCCTGAAAGAAGTTGGGAATGGAGCATTATAACAGGATTGGTGCAAACATTGGAAGTGAACTGTTTGTTGAGTGTTGGTAAGTTTTCTTTTAAACAAGAAATAAATAAGCTTTTGTTTCTTCCGATAAGTTTCAGCAGTTTAATAAATAGAGATATGGTAGAATACTTAAGTCCAAAGTGAGACCACCTCTAGAACATTGTGCACAGCTTTAGTCTGCTTACCTTTAGTATCCTTACCACCTGACAAAGAAGCCACGCTCCAAAAGTTTGCGATTTCAAATAAACCGGTTGGACAATAACCTGGTATTGTGTGACCTCCGACCTTGTCCAACCCAGTCCAACATCGGTACCTTCACATCAAGGAGGAGTTAGATGTATTTCTTAGGGCTAAGAAGGATCAAAGGGTATGTGGCAAGAAAGTGGGAATAGTGAACTAAGATGATCAGCACTGTCATGTTGAATGGCAGAGCATGTTTGAAATTAAAATGGCCTACTCCTGCTCCTATTTTTTATGTTTCTAGGTTGTATATATTTTGTTCTGTATGGGACCTCCAGAATGCTACTCATGTCCTGAAAAATCATATGTACTGAACATAGAATTATCCTGAGCTCTGGCTCTCAGGACTGGAACAACATTCATTGGCTATCACTGTGATATATCACCGAGGCTGAGAGTTCCATGAATTGATTGTTTCTGAATGTGATTACTCAGCAATTTAAGGATGTGTGGGCAGAGAGGGACTGGTGAAAGTCAGTAGAATCAGGTGGCTAGTTCCTGAGAGCACCTTGCTCTTCAAAGAATATTTGGATCCGAAAACTGATGAAAGAAAAATGGTTGTAACTGGTAGAAGATAGTCATATCATCCCCAAGATATTGTCAGAGGAGTCCCTCAGGATAATATCCAAGATCAAATCATCTTCAGTTTTCATCAATGACCTTTCCTTCTAGAAGTTAGAACACTCATTGGTAATTGCATGGCACTTAACATCATTTAAAATTCCTCAGATGCTGAATCAATCTGTACTGGCAAACAGCAAGATCTAGACAACATTAAGGCTTGAGCTGAGAAGTGGTTTTTAGCATTTGTATCATACAAATACTAAGTAATGACTATCTCCAACAAGAACGAATCTGACCATGCCCCCTTAACATTCAGCAGCAAGATCATTGTTGAATCCTTCACCATAAACATGCTATTGCCATTGGCCAAAAATTTAACTGGGCCAGTCATAAATACTGCGGCTATAAGAGCAGATTAAAAGCTTCACCTGAAAATTCTGAAACCAGCAAGTTGACCTGCTCAATTCCCAAATCCTGTCAATTACAAGGCACAATTCAGCAATGTGACATTATTCCTTCTTATTCTTACCAGTGTTTTTCAGCAACTTGGCACTGTTGTTATTTATTGTGGTGTTAGAAGGTTAGAAAATGCTCTTTTTCTCTCTCGAGAAAATATTTTATTTGAATTCCTCCTCCAGTAGATATTCATTAACTTATTTTTGAAAGAAAGCCTCTTGCTAATTTCTTTTTGTTGTGGTCAACGTGGAAGGTTGAAAGCAAGGGATTGATTCACTCCTCACCTGGTCAGAACACTTTTCCCTTTGTATTATTTGCATTCTGTAACTCATTGTAGGGGTGCGAGCTATAATATCAAAAGTAAAATTGCTTAAAAACTCTTGCTAAATTACACTTCAGTGAAAGCTGAATGTACTAACTACAGACTAATGATAGGTAAAAGATAGCCTGAAAAATGGCAAACACACTATATGGCGATTTTACCATCAATATGATAGCTAATTGTAAGGGTAATGACAAACTATCAAATTCAGAAAGGAACAGCTCTTATCAACTAAAATTTGTCAGGCTTAACCTTAATGAAAAGTAATGTCCCTTTGTGACCTTTTAATAACAATTTTCATTCCTAAACAGATACCACAGAAAACCGATGACTTATTGCTGGAATATATTGATTCCTAAGCAACATATATCTCAGCTCTCTCTCTGCAGTTGAAGTTATTCTATTTTCAGTTCAAAACTTCATAGACGTGATATTTATAAGTTGAATTTTATCCTTTCCCTACAAGTAGCAATATGTTTCATGTATTGATGCTTAGTATTCACAAAGAATAGTAACAGCAAGAAGTAATTGAATGTATTTAGATTAAATACCATTGATCACCCAGCTGAGGGGGCTGAGAAACAGTGCAATTATGGTAACTGCTTCTAACGATTGATTTAGTTGCTATAACGATGAATCAGAGCAACAAAATCAAAGATGGTGGCAGAAATACAGTCAAATAGCGTTCTTGCAATAATGATGTTTTCAAATGATTACACTGTTGAAATCAAACCTTTTACAACAAAGGTTAGACTTTTAAAGTTTTGCTGCCAAAATCCTACCAGACTTTAGTTTCCACCATTTGAATTTGAATTCAATCAGTTTGCTCACAGAAATTGCAAGTAAATCCCACACTGCCCTGGGATGTGAGCAGTTGTTGCATTTGAAGGTGACTGCTACAAACTCTATTATCGGCTTAATTGGAAGCAAAAATTCTCATTGAATCAGGATTTTATCTGTGCCATATGTTATAATGAGCAAAAAATAATAATAAAGTTTAATGAAGGCACTGTCATTTGTTTTATCAATTTGCCTAGATTTATGCAATGTGAAATTCTTTGACTATTTTTGCCCTGATACATAAATAGAATTGGAGCTGGTACAAGTACAAGTAACATTTATTATACTGCTAATTGAGTTGTACTGCATTTTACATCTTGCTATTGCTGTAATGCATGTTGATGTTGAGAAGCCGGGAATTAAAGCCAGAGCAGGAAATGTTTTGCTAACCCAGAAAAATGGCACTTTCTGAAGCATATTTCTAAAAGCTAGGGTAACGAATGACCTGGTTAGACTTTTTGACAAATATTAAATGTAAATTTTATTCAGCAGGCCCTCATTTCAGCTTCCTGTTCTGTGCACAGATTTTATTTCAATAATTCGCAATCCTCCATAAAATCCAAGACCTTGCAAGATTTAAATGATGCATCCCAAATTTGGAATCTCATTTTTCCCTTACTTGTGTCTGTGGATAAGATACAAGAAACAATTTTTATCTTCTGACAGGCATTTCCTCTTTCTCTTAGAGTCACGGAGTCATACAGCATGGATCAGACCATTCGGTCCAGCCAGTCCGTGCCGAACACAATCCCAAACTAATCTAGTCCCACCTGTCTGCTCCTACCCATACACCTCCAAACCGTTCCTATTCATGTACTTATGCAAATGCTTTTTAAATATTGTAACTGAGCCCTCATCCACCAATTCCTCAGGAAGTTCATTCCAGACAGGTACCACCCTCTCCTCAGATAATAAAATGTGAGGCTGGGTGAACACAGCAGGCCCACCCTCTCCTCATGTCTGTTTTAAAACCTCACTCCTCTCACCTTAAAAATGTGTCCCTGAGTCTTGAAATCCTCCATCCTGGGGAAAAGACACCTGCCATTAACCCTATCTATATCCCTTATGATTTCATAGCCCTCTATAGGGTCACCTCTCAACCTTCTACATTGCAGTGAAAAATATCCCAGGCTATCCAGCCTCTCGTTATAACTTTAACCTTTCATACCTGGCAACATCCTGGTAAATCTCTTCTGAATCCCTCTAGGTTAATAATATTCCTTTTATAACAGGGAGACCAGAACTGGATACAGTACTTCAGAAGGGGCCTCATTCTAGCCTCTTGTTCCTTGAAATGGTGCAGGTGAGGTTTACGAGAATATTTCCAGGATTGTGGAATTTTTTTCAGTTATAAGGTTAAGAGGGAAAAGCTTATGTCGTTCTTCTTGGAGCAAAAGAGTTTTGAGAGAGGAACACAAGGTTATGACAGGTTTGGATAAGGCAAACAAACGAAAGTTGCTCTCAATAACTGAAGGGTCAGGGGACAAGATTCAACATTATACTGGCAATAATACCACTAGGCCGTTGTCTCCCCCAGTGTATTATTTCTTATGTGGTGAGAGCTTGGGAAAGGTTATGTCCAAAACAATGTATGTATCCTTATTCATGAGTCACTGAAAGTGACCAGGCAGGTGACGTAAGCAATTGAGAAAGCAAATGGTAAGCTGGCTTTTATTATCAAAGGACTTAAGTGCCTAAATAAGGATGGCTTGCTGGAATTATGTATATGCTTGGTGAGACTACAGTTGGTACATTGTGTACTGTCTGCTCTGCTCTCCTCATCTAACTTGTCATAGAGAGAGTGCAATGGAGGTTCACCAGACTGATCCTTGATATGGTGGACTGTCCTATCATGAGAGATTGAGGAAACTGTGCCCATATTGTCTAGAGTTTAGAAGAATTAAACATATCCATTTTACCCTTTGCTAGGGGAAACTAAGATCAGGGGCACAATTCCAGAAGTAGGGTAGCCCGTTTAAACTTGAAAGCAGGAGAAATTTCTTCACTCAGAGTGTGGGGTGAGCCTTCAAAATTCTCAACTTTAGAAGGCTGAGGACGCTCAGTCAATGGGATTATTCAAAACCAAAATTCATACATTTCTGAGTATTAAAGGCATCAAGTTGAGGTAGAAGATTAGTCATTATTTTGTTGCATGGCAGAGTATGCTTGAGGGTTTGAATGGCCTACTCTTACGTCTAATGTTCCGATGTGTCCTCGAGATACAGTATAGATATGGCCTCCTGGTGAGAGTCCTTCTGCCCCCATTTTTCTTTCCCTTTGAAAAACTTATCCTGCTCTATTGATTGTCCCTGCCATGCTGTAGTCCAAGGGGAATGTTTACGCTGTCTTAGAGCAAGTGATTTGTATTGGATACTTGTAAGCCAGAACAAAGTCAAAGTCATTCAGCACAATGTAAATTTTAAGCAACTTTAAAGAAGTCTAGAAACCATGAACCACTTCTACAATCACAGCAACAAGCTGTAGAAATCAGTGGGCAACTATGGGCAATTTGTTGATAATTTCTTTCAATAGGAGCTTTCTTCCCATTGCCGAAAGCATGCTCAGCTGTGTGTGTTTCAGATGTTGTATTAACTGTAGTGTTCAGCCAAAAGGACCTGCATACTTCCAATGGATAAGCTCTGCATTAGTGCAAATGTATTTGTCACAGTGATACCCAACATGTCTCATTCCAAATAGATGTGCTGGTGCGACAATTGACATAATGAAGGAAAAGTGAGTCTCGTACTTCAAAAACATAGAGTTCTAGCAAGCCATGTTTGTGCCAAAATTACCCCCTTACCCACCCACCCAATATCAGTCTAATCTTTATCACCTGCAGTGATAAAACAATATGGATGTGAAATTTCCACTTCACTTCTTTGACCATATTGAATTCCTTCATCTCAGCTCAACAAAGTGGTTTTGGGGTTGTGATGATTAGTTCCTGTGACGTTGGAGTGGCAGAAAATGGCCAAAATTTGCACGGCTGTTTGCTGGTCAACGACTTCAGCCTGCGTAGTTAGGATCAGCTCACAATCAAATAGCTGAGAGAGGAAGTGTTAACAGGCTGAAAAATACCAAGGAAAGCATGCCTTAATAACTAAACTCTCGCAACGAGTTGATAGCTTCAGGAGATGATAAAGGGAAGATTCCAGTGGAAAACATAAACAAAGAAAGATCTTTGACAATACAAGCCTATTCCTGCCACAGCCTTCATGGACTGTGGTAAACATATTGCACCCCCTAAGGAAAGACCTTGAAATGTTTCTGTCATTGAATGGGAGCTGACAACTGCATTCAACATCTCCAAGTCTTTTATCTAACGTTACACTTCAGTTAACGAAGAGTGGAGCTGGACGAACACAGCAGACCAAGCAGCATCTTAGGAGCACAAAAGCTTGCTGCTGGGCCTGCTGTGTTCATCCAGCTCCACACTTCATTATCTCGGATTCTCCAGCATCTGCAGTTCCCATTATCTCTGATTACATTTCATGTTGTCTTTTTTACAACCAGAATGCTCTGCTTAAACATTCACTATCTCCACTATTTAAATTACATTCAAACAAGTACCAAATATGTTTGCAGTGCTTTTGATCAAGTGTCAATCCAAACTTATAGATGGGTGGGCTTTCCGTACATATAAGTCTGAAAGGTGAAATAAAATTCTTCAAATTGTGATTTTTGCCTGAGGCAAATTATTATTCTCAAATTTGCAGCTTTGTTCTGATAATGAGGCAAGTAGAATTTGTTCAGTAGATATTTTATGTTAATTGCAAGTTATTGACTTAATGAACTAAATTATTTTTCTTCTGCTCACTTTAGTAGCATGTCCATCTTTGTCTATGTCAATAAGTGCATTAGAAAAACATAATTGATTAACTTGTTTGATGTATAGAGTACATTTTGTGGGTATTTGTTCTTAATCTCTTTTAGTTTTATTTGTTTGACAATAATTAACCGTACTCACATTAAGACACGGATGACATGATTGATTCTGAGCTTTCCTTATTAACCTTTTTCTTTCCAACCACTATTACATTATACAGCCAGAAAATCCATTATATGTATTGAGGAACCAACTCAGAACACCGAACTTTTTGACTGGATGGTTGGTCCTTAATTATTATTTTTTACTTTTCCTGATAGCTCTTATTTTCTGGCAAAGATTATTTTGTCTTTTAAGTTAGCCCGCCTCAGATATATTAATGAGATATCACCTTGAGTGGTTGTCACGTCCTGGTAACCTGGCTTGTATGTAACCTATGTGAAAATTCTGTAAAGGTTTCACTGCACAATATTAATTGTGCATCAATTAGATCAAGCTGTGCTTGCCTAGATTTGCAACCGCACAGTCTGGCAAGGACTTACGCTTAGCTCTTCCGCACACCACTGTCCCAGATCCTCTTAAAATGATTTTCATAATTGCATATATAAAACAGTGCATTTACCTTTTTCTGTACAAACTTCTGGCCTCAGGACCCCCTCAGCTGAAACAGTGTCATGGACTCCAGAAATGCATAGAGGCAGGAGAAAAATGAATCAGTGTTGAAACCACATGCCTATTACACAACAATGTCTGCTAACTCCCAGGATTTAGAATGCCTGAAGCCACTCTCAATATTATTGACAGCGGGTAAGCATGTAAAGTATATAAGATGTCTGTATGCAATGTGGGTAAAGCGGTAGCAGGGGATTAGCTAGGTGAAATGGGTAGGAGAGCAGGTGGGGTGAGGGAAGGGTAGCAGATACATCAATGAGAGCTTAGAACAGGTTGGGGGCTGCCTGAGCAGGACCAATCTGAGACAGTAGAGGAGTTCTGGTTGCAGCAAGTGATGCCCTTGAGCATCTGGGGGTTGAGAAATCAAGTTGAGTTTGGGAATGGGGAGTCAGATCCAGGGTTGGGTGAATTCAAGAGGTGGGTTTTGTCCAAGTTAGATGATGTTAGGTTTGTCCCATGAGGGGTGTATCAGGTCTGGGGAATGGTTGGGAGTGGATAGATGAAAATTTGGGTCTAGGGGTTTTGGGGCTGTGGGTTGCCTGGGGGCCAAATCAAGGAGGTGGGGTTATCAGGGACAGTCAGTGCCAGGTCTGATTGTGCCCTGTGGAGATGTAGGGTCAGTGATGAGTCCAGGGGTACAGGATCAGTTTAATTGCTACCTACAAGTTAGAGCTCTGGACAGGATTTAATTCCTCTACGTTTTCAGGGATAACTATTAAGCAAAGTAATTTGGAACCATCTAAAGTCTTGGATTCCAGTTCAGAGTTGGGGTTTTCTTCAGAGTGACCCAGATGCTGGATGATTGCCCATCAGAAATTTCTACTTCCCAAGAAATTCTCATAGAGAGAGAAGCATGGGGAATTCAACATGATCCTGTCACACTACTCCAGTCTGCACTGATGCAATAACCTTTCCTATTGAAGATAGGGCATTGCATCCAACTGATCATCCTGAAGCCTCTAAGAATGCAGACTGCCTTTTAATATGTGCTGATTGAATAAAGAATCTTATTATCAAGTTTTGGTTGCAATGAAATATTGAAACAAACAAAGTATTAGATTGTCTGCTTGGCAGAAATAATTGTGATTAAAAATCTCAGCTTTATTTCACATTGTTGCTTTTATTTTGATCATGTAAACCTCCACATTAATAATACACAGATTTCTTGTCTTGCTTTAGTATACTGGCAGTGCTTTTATCACCCTTTTGAGATACAGTTGGTTGCTGACTGCTTTGGGCCTCTGCAAATATTAGACAGTAAAGGTTGTTATTACTCTGATACTACTTCCATCAATAATGCATTTTATTAAAACTGTATATGATGGCTTTCAACTCTTGACTTCCACAGACTAAAAGCTTATGTTGTCAAGATGTATAATAAACTGCTCAAAGCTGTGGTCTTGCATGCGGTGAGTTGTGTCAGGTTGAGTTTGTGATTGACTGGAGGTGAAGTCGTTTTTCGTCACATTGAACACATTTTCTTTTAATTCTACTTATTTCTGCTGGATAAATGGCATTGAAGTGGAAACTAAATAAAAACCAAAAGAACTGCGGATGCTGTAAATCAGGAACAAAAGCAAGTTGCTGGAAAAGCTCAGCAGGTCTGGCAGCATCTGTGAAGGAGAAACAGAATTAATGTTTCTGGTCCAGTGACCAGAAAGTAAGTTCTGAGGAAGGGTCACCGGATCCGAAATGTTAACTCCGTTTTCCGCTTCACAGAGGCTGCCAGACCTGCTGAGATTTTCCAGTGACTTTGTTTTTGTTACAGTGGAAACTTCTGTCTGTCTTTTTAGAAGATATATTCAACATGCTCTAGTCCCCTATTTGACAGCTTTGTTATTAAATAAATGGGTTATTTCTTGCTGTCGGCCTGATAAAGAAAATATTGCTAATTATGCCTAAAATTTCAACTCAGACCTCATTATCACAAATTATGTCTCTGATTTCACCTCCACCCCTGCTCTGCACATCTCTTGATCTCCAACTATGGGGTTTCCACCGTAAACATACTTTGAATATCTTTCTTTCCGCTCCACTTCTTAAAAGGGCTCCCTTGTATTCAAATCGACATTGAAGGGTCACACTATTTCCTTTCTAGCCCCACTCTCACAAAAACAGTGAAAGTTAATCATATTAATGATATTTCAATTTATGTTGGAATCAGACTGTATCTGGTTTAATACTAGAAACTAATCAGCTGGAACATTTTAGTTAACAAAGTGTAATAAACTTAGTAAAAGTTAATTTTACTCAAAGCCAAAATTGAATGAGTATTGTGAAAAAGGTTTATATTGTGTAAAGTTATATAAGACTTACACTCTAATATTCAAATATCATCGCAGACCAAATATGGGCAACAAATGATAGTAGAACACCACACAGAAACTATCAATATCAAGTTTGATCAATACAGAACATGGATTCCTCAGTAATCCACTCCTACGATTTGCTAGATGTTAATGATAGCAAATCTCATAAAAACTCCTCAAGAGATTCCAATTCTTCAGCTATGCAACCTTGTCTTGAAACTCCCTCAAGATCCAATCCATTGCAGATTGCATCAATGATTGCACACCTTCCTTTCCTGGAACTACTCTCCCCTGGATTTGCAAAATGTATTTCAGCATTTGTCCGCAGGCGAAACTTCAACTTTTCACAAACAACAAGCTTAACTCAGCAAGTAAAAACTGAAAGAACTGCTGATGTTGTAAATCAGGGACAAAAACAGAGTTGCAGAAAAAGCTTAGAACTGAGCAAGGGTCAATGAAACATTAATCCTGAATTTTTCTCTTCACAGATGCTGCCAGACCTGCTGAACTTTTCCAGAAACTACTGTTTTTGTTCCTAGAACGTCTTGCTGAGTTCTGATTGTATAGATCCTGTGGCCCTAAGCCACCTCCTCAGCCATACAACTCAACACTTGTTTCTACAGGGACCCTGCCTCTGCCTCTGTCAACTTTTCCATCTATGGCTTCAGAACTGGTCTTCCATGATGGTATAGGTGTATGCTGGTGAAGGCATATAGGTTGAGTGGGTAAAAAATGTGGTTGGAAGAATAGAAAAACAGAGTCTCATTTAAATGGAGAGAGACAGGAATGCTGCACTACAGAGGGAACAAGGTATCTTTGTACATTAATCATAACATGTCAGCATGCAGGTACAGCAAACGATTAGAAAAGCAAATGAAATATTAGCTTTCATTGAAAGGAAAATAGAGTATAAAGAATCAGAGATAATGGGAACTGCAGATGTTGGAGAATCCGAGATAACAAAAGTGTGGAGCTGGATGAACACAGCAGGCCAAGCAGCATCTGAGGAGCACAAAAGCTGACGTTTTGGACCTAGACCCTTCATCAGAAAAGGGGGGTGGGGACAGGGTTCTGAAATAAATAGGGAGAGAGGGGGAGGCGGACTGAAGATGGATGGAGGAGAAGATAGGTGGATACCTTCCCACCTATACTCTCCTCTCCACCTATCTTCTCCTGTATCCATCTTCGGTCCGACTCCCTCTCTCTCCCTAATTATATCAGAACCCTCTCCCCATCCCCCTCTCTGATGAAGGGTCTAGGCCCGAAACGTCAGCTTTTAGGGTCCTAAGATGCTGCTTGGCCTGCTGTGTTCATCCAGCTCCACACTTTGTTATCTTAGAGTATAAATTATGTCCTGATACAACTACACAGGACATTGGTGAGACCAAACTGGATTGTATACACTTTTGGTCTCCTTACTTACAGGAGGATAAACTTACATTGGAAAGAATTCAGAGAAGAATCACAAGGTTAATTCCTGGTATGACAGGTCATTGTGAGGAAATGGTGGGTCTACAGTGATTAGAGTTTAGAAGAATGAGAGGTGATCTGATTGAGAAAAGTAAGATTCTGAAGGGACTTGCCGGAATAGATGCAGAGGGGATACTTAATCTCATGGGAAATTCTATAACTAGGGAAAATAGTTTAAAAGTAAAGGGTTTCCTAATTAAAGTGGAGATGAGGAGAAATTTCTCCTTCAGAAGGCTGTAATCTTTGGAATTCTCTTTTTCACAGAGCAGGAGAAGCTGGGTTACTGAATTTGTTCAGGACTGAGTTAGGGAAATTTATGTTCCACAAGAGAATCAAAGGTCATGGGGGAAGAGGGAGGAAACAAAAGTTAAGCCAGAATCAGATGAGTCATGATCTTATTGAATTGCGGAGCAGACTTAGGGGCCAATGTTACACTCTTGCACCTAATTCTTACATTGCCGTGTTCTTCTTGTGCCCTAATGTTGAAATGAAATTAAAAGTGAAATCAACGCTTTTGCAAATGTAGAATTTACATGATTGTCAACATCACATTTTTAAAATATATGACTACTTAATTTAGAATAATGCTGCAAGCGAGAGCTAATCTCTGCCTTGAAGCATTTCATTCGTTATGTGACATTCAAATGTTTGAATTTACAAACAGCAAGTATAATTTTACTGTAGGTCTAGAATATATGGTTTATTCTATCTTCATGATGTGCATTCAAGTATAAATTCAAAAATTTCAAGCTCATTCTGCAATTCCAAAGATGCAAAATATTCATGAAATAACAGCCTCATTTTCTTGAGAATAATATTAGCTGAATCTAAAGAGTTATTACTGTACTTCATATAAATCTACTCCGTATTCTGGTTTGGTCTTTATTGGTGATAAGCACCTACAGCTAATAGGTTATCACAGTTTTCTTCAAAAGGGCATCAAAGGTCAGGGATGAGTTGATTCAATGTTCTAAATTATTCACATGTTAGCATCCTATATTGAAGGCATTTCACTGACAGTAATAGCTAAGTTGTTTAAGTCTTTGGAGGCTTCTCCTAATTTACCTCTTTAATAATTTCTAGCCAGAAAATTGCTGTTGTAACCTTTCTAGTGATTCACATGTAATTTATTGCCAGCAAGTTTTAACAGACAGCTGTGTGAACACATGAGTTCCTAGTCATTATGGTGTTGAATGCATCCTGTTCATAACTGGCTCAAGCTACTAATGTTTTATAATAAAACGGATAATTGATTAATTACAAAAGAGACTACTTGTTGCTGGAAAGCTAGTTTAGTAGTTTTTTTGCAACAGTTAATGCTTTAAATGCTGTATTATTTTCAGAAAATGAATTGTTGACTACATTGTCACATTAAAATGTGCATTTGTGAGATATTTAAATTTAAATGTCATATTTTGAGGAATTCATACTCAATGTTTATTGGGTTTAGCATTGATATAAATAGACTTTAAGTTCATTATGGACCAAGACTTGCCGCTTCTCTGTCCAGTATGTCTTTCAGGAGATGCCTATCTCCAAAAATAGATTTTTGATAGGCACCCATGATAAGGCCTTTTCATGCCACAACTATCTTTATAATAACTGTCCACTCACTTCTCATAAGGCCTCCATTCCCTTCTCTCAGTTTCAACATCTGGATCTCAGGTACTCTGATGATGTAATCTTTCACATTAGAGTTTCAGAAATGTCTTCTTTTCCCGCTCAACAATTCTTCTCTACCATGGTACACAAGACTCTTGACTGCATCTGTCCCATTTTTCAGACTAGATTGTTATGGAGATGGAGGGTTGGATAATGGGGGTCTGTGGATGGCAGATGAGTGTACTCCACTCTGGTCTGAACATCAGAGGGACCCAACACTATAATAACTTGTTGGCCAATAATTGGCTTACAATTGTCTTACTGCAAGCTTTTCATTCCATGAAGGGAGGATTTTCCATGTCTGAGAGCTACCTGCCAATCAAATAGCTGGGAGCTTTCTAGCCCACACAACGCCATTCAGAGCAGGGTGGAGGGGATTCATGATGGTGGGAAGACAATTCGGAGACTCCAGTGAACACAAACCGTCCTTAAAGGAGGTACAAACCTCTCTCTTTGGCTGTCCACCATCCAAGTACCTTACTGCTCCAGGCTACACACTCAACGTGGGACTCTTCCATCGCTGGTTAAATCCCAGCCACAATGGGAGGTGATTATAATTTTTCCCACAGGCAGACTAGTTTTCTGATGCTTCACTGATAATTACAACTGGGAAAATTGTGGACAGGTAGGTGCCAGGGAAAACATTCATGGTGTGGCATCCAATTTTATGAACCCCAGCTTGCTCCCCCATGCACATTGAGTGGGGACACATAAAGCCCAGCCCCTATTCTGCTGTAAATCCTTCTAGTACTTTTCATATCTATAGCAGGATCATATCAGGTATCCAATACCACATCGCATGAACTAGAGTAATTTGAGAAAGTGGTTCACCATTACTTCCTCAAGGACAATTAGGGATGGCCAATTGTCAACTTGTCCAATTAGGATGGGCCTTGTCAAGAGAACCTAACTCACATGCGTGTTTATCTAAAACATTTTCGCAGAAGACTCAGGGTTTTAACAAATATTTTTATCACTGCATTCTGATTAGAATGCATTGCACGATGGCACCTCATCATTATAACTTTGGTGAACAGAAGAATAACATTATAGCAGGTTGTGTTCAGATTGCACCCACCAGATAATTTATTGAAGATTTGTATAAAACTTTATTACAAGCATTATTAATACTCATCTCAAAATGTCAAAGTATCAAGGATACATCTGTTCTATCCCGCAGCATGAGACTGATACACAAAACAGTTGCTTTGTTTTTACGTGGCTACTTGTTATCACAAAGCTTTTCACTTCACTTTGTAGCTTGGATAGTTGTAGATTCACTGCTGAGTTGAGAAGAGGCTCTCAACTAAACACTTTTCGTCTCCACTGCAATTGCTCCAAAAGATCAGCACCCCCATAGAAATGCACAGACCTCACTCATCCTATCACTCAAATTGTCAGCCAATTTCAATAAGTTTTTAAATCACCTCCAGAATTTCAATTGTCAAGAATGTTCGAATTAAGTAGCATTCTCCTCTTCATTTGAGCAAAATATCCTGACTCTTAAGATAGTGAGGAGGGAAAATTGGCTCCTCTATTTTTAACCCACTCCCCATCAATTACAATAAATACATTTTATTTCTTTTCAGCACACAGTTACCGCACTTGAATGAAAATGTAACTTTGTAGAAAATGAAGGTGCCAATTGTCAAGGTTTATTTGAGTGAAAGTAAGGAATTCTATTCTCTCCTAATCCAAAGAACATCTAATGAAAATACATCAAATACAAACACGAAACATGGGATGGGGGCTGGGGGGCAGTGTGTGGGTGGTAGTAGTAAGTTCAATAGGGAAAAAGAGACTCCAGAGTTTTTGAGCTGTTAGATTCTGTTATTTAATGGTTGATCTGTGCCCACTGCAATGCAGTCTGTCGATTTAGAGTCATAGAGTCATACAGCACAGAAACAGACCCTGCGGTGCAACCAGTCCATGTGAACATCATCCCAAACTAAACTAGTCCAACCTGTCTGCTCCTGGTCCATATCCCTCCAAACCCTTCCTATTTACTTATCAATCCAAATGTCTTTTAGACGTTGTAATTGTGCCGGCATCCATCACTTCTTCAGGAAGTTCATTCCCATGTGAACCACTCTCTGTGTAAAAAAATTGCCTCATGCCTTTCCTCTAAATCTCTCTCCTCTCAGCTTTTCTTTGACTTCTTGATGAATAATCATTTTTCCCAATTTGATTTTTCATCAAACATTTTATTCTGGAAATGTTGCAAGAACCAAGCAAGGAAAGAGAGACTCTTTCAGTTCTTGCTTTCAAATCCAATTTCTTTCTCTTTCCTCTGTAGCTTTGAATTATACCTCAGTATCCTTTTCAGAGTCTAGTTTCCTCAGCTTTTGAAACTAACTAACTGGCTGGTGAGCTTTTCGTCTCTGAATATGTGAAATGATCATTGACTTGTGAATTGAACAGGATTTGTGAATTTCTTGATGCTGATTCAGTTCTCTGGTTTTGATGTTTGTAAATGAAAATGGGTAATTCAGTCATGACCAGGTATGGATCCATATAATTTGCCTTAGCATCTATCCTGAAACAACAACCAGGTAAATAGTTTGAATGTAAAATATATTGTTTTAATTCTTTCACATGTTGTTGGCAATGTTGGCCCATCCATAATTTATTGCCCTGCCTAAAGGTCTTTGTTAGCAGTGAGATGCCTTCATGAATTACTGCAGTTCAACTGATGTAGGTAAGCCCGTATTGCTGTTAGAAAGCGTGTTCCAAATTTTGGTGCAGTGACAGTGAAGGAGTGGTGATATGGTTCCAAGTCGAGATGGTGTCTGATTTAGAGAGGAATTTTTCAAGCATTGACATTGCCATGTGTGTGCTACCTTCTGGGCAGAAGAGTTTGAAAGTCTGGAAGGTGATGTGATATCTGTGCGGTTTTGTTAGCTGTTACACATGATTGCACCTTGGAGTGGAATGTCAGTCTTGTTAAATGGAGCTATGTACATAGCATGTTATGCATGACTGCACTTTCAAGTGGAATGTAACCACAACTTCATGTGGCTTGTAACCTGATATGGTAGCGCACTTCTGAATTACTTTGAATGGGGTTGGTTAGTACGCAGAAATCTGTAGTTAGTCTTATAATCCTGAATAGACATGAGTTATGAAGTTAGAATCATAATCATGAAGAGTTATTGATGGACTTGAATTCCAATATATCAATGATTTCAAAGGAGAATTTCTGCAGTGTACCTTATAGATGGTACATACTGCTGTCACGGCACATTGACGGTAGAGGGAGTGAACATTGAAGGTGGTGGATCGGGCTGCTTGACGTGAATAATGTCATGCTTCTTGAGTGTTGTTGAAGCTGCATTCATAGGGGCAAGTTGGGACAAGTCCATCCAACTCCTAACTCTTGCCTTGTAAATGGTAGCTAAAATTTTGGGAAACAAGTCTATCCTGCAGAATTTGTAGCTTCTGTGACAGCCATAGTATTTTTATGGATGTTTCAGTTCAGTTTCTACTCAATGGTTGTTGACCATGAAGTAAATAGTGGTGGATTCAGTAATGGTAATGCCATTGAATGCCTAAACAAGATGTCAGTTACTCAAAGATACAAAAGTAGGTGGAAGTGTGAATTATGAGAATGATGCAAAGATGCTTCCAGGTGATTTGGGGATGGCCAATGAATGGGGAAAGAAATGGCAGACAGAATGCAATGCGAAGAAATGTGAGGTTATCTACTTTGGTATGATAAACAGGATTATGGGGCTTCATTCTTTTTTTTTGGCTAAGTGCAAGTTGTGTCAAATTTTCTGGATTGATTTCTGCTGGGAGACAAAAATAACCTCCCTGCCCAGACACAATTGGCCTCAGGGTCACCTGACCAAACCTCCAAGACTAATGGGCTCCACTGCTGAACAGGCTTCTTTTTAGTCTTCCGTAGGCTTGGGGAGCCATTATAGAACAATGGAAACATTGCAAGCACTATGGCTTCATTCAAGAAACGTTTAAGGAGAAACTAAGAAATTACAGACCAATTAGTTTAACTTCATTGGTGGGTAAGCGTCTAGAGACAATTATTTGGGATCAAATTTGGTAATAATGTGGAAAAAGGTGATTTGATTCAAAAGAGTCTGCATGGGTTTCTAAAGGAGAAATAATTTTTCACTAACTTACTGGAGTTTTTTTGAAACAGTAACAGAAAGGTTGGATGAAGGTAATGCTGTTTGTGTGGTGCCCTGGAATTTCAGAAGGTGTTTGATGCAGACACACAGACTTGAGTAGAAAGTTATATGTCATGAAATAAGCGGGTCATTGAAAATATGGATTTAAAATTGGCTGAATGACACAAAACAAATGGTAATGTGGTCAATGGAGATTTTTAAGACTGGTGGAAGTTTGTAGTGGAGTTCCCCAGGCGTCAGTATTGGACCCTTTGCTTTCCCTGATGTGTATGAATGGTTACGATCTTGGTGTGTAAGGAACATTTTCAAAGTTTTCAGGTGATACAATACTTTTAAGTATTCTAAACTGTAACGAGGACAGTATATAAAACTCCACAAGGATATCTACAAGTTGGCGGAGTGTGCAGATAGCAGGTGAGTTTCAATGCAGAGAAATTTGAGGTGATGCATATTGTGCAGAAAATTGGTGAAAGACCATATAAAGTTGCAGGCACAATTCTAAAAGTGGTGCAGGAGCAGAGGGACCTTGGTGTATATGCACACAGATCATTGAAAGTGATGGGGCAAGCAAAGAGAGCAGTACCCCGCTTTTACTAATGTGACACAGAGTGTAAGAATAAGAAGGTGATGTGGAACTTATATGAACACATGTTAGACCTTACCTGCAGTACTGTGTGCTGTTTTTGGGTTTCAAAGTGTAGGAAGGATGTGAATGCATCGGGGAGAGTATTTACAAGAATGTTCTGAGGATGAGGATCTTCAGCTATAGGGATGGATTGAAGAAGCTGAGACTGTCTTCCTTGGACAGAAGAAGGCTGAGAGGAAACCTGATAGAGATTGTCAAAATCATGGATAGTTAGATAGAGTGGAAAGGGAAAAACAATTCCTGTTCATTAAAAGGAACAAGAACAAGAAAGTATAAATTTAAAGCGATCTGTGAAATAAGCAAGTGTGTGGTGAGAAAAATACTTTTCATACAGTGAGTAGGGATGTAATGCAATGTGTGAAATGTGAGGCTGGATGAACACAGCAGGCCCAGCAGCATCTCAGGAGCACAAAAGCTGACGTTTCGGGCCTAGACTCTTCATCAGAGAGGGGGATGGGGTGAGGGTTCTGGAATGAATAGGGAGAGAGGGGGAGGCGGACCAGAACCCTCACCCCATCCCCCTCTCTGATGAAGGGTCTAGGCCCAAAACGTCAGCTTTTGTGCTCCTAAGATGCTGCTTGGCCTGCTGTGTTCATCCAGCTCCACACTTTGTTATCTTGGATTCTCCAGCATCTGCAGTTCCCATTATCACTGTAATGCAATGTGTGGAGGTTCCATAGAGGCAGGTTCAATTAAGGCATTCAAGAGGACATTAAATAATTACTTGAATAAAAATAATGTGCAGAGGTATACGGAAAAGCAGGAGATTGGCACTAGGTAATGATACTCATTTAATGAGCTGGCATAAGTACAATGGATTGGAAAGCCTCATCTTGTGCCATAACATTTCTATGATTCCTCCAGCCCACCTGCAAAACGAGAAAATCCATTCAGACATGTTGGGAAGGAAAGGAAAAGGAAAACATGCTGTGGGCACTACAGAGTTCGAATGCACTGTACATTATTTGGCACATTTTATAAAGGGAATGCTTTGACTTTGCATTTGGTTGTTTGCCTCCCTTTGTAGCCTCGAATATAACTGAGTCAGCGTGAGGCATAACTTGTTGGCAACACAGAATCGAAAGACCAACACCTGTGCTGAGAGCCTGCTGGAAGCAAGATAAATAATATGTATACAGGCAATAAGTCCTGCTGAGACCACTGACTTTCATCCTAAATATCTTATTCATCCTCTGGCCTCCATGCCCAAAAGTATGGTATAACTGAGCAGCTCAGCAATGTTGGGGCAGGGGAATGCACAGAACACAGGGGCCCAATACATTGGGACAGGCAGGGATTAGGGACCCTGCTGGTCTATGCCCTGTACAGTGCTGTGAGTAATATTGTTTCACCTTGGAGTGCCTCACATTGGTGGATCTTGCAGTCGTTTCCCTCACAGGCTGAGGCTCTTACTCAACCCATTCAGTGTATGATCACTTCAATTTTCTTACCCCTTGCGCACTTTTGATTTCTGGACAATGAAGGAGACGGTGAGTGCTCCTCTGCCAGTGCTTTCCAGCTTTTTGAGGAAGCGTTGAAGATGATTGATGAGGATAGAGCAATGGATGTTGTCTACACGGACTATACTAAAGCATCTGATAAAGTTTCCCATGGTAGGCTGACCCAGAATATTAAGTCACATGGAATCAATAATGAGTTGGTAAGTTGGATACAACATTGGCTTGGTCCTACAATACAGAGGGTAGTTGTGGAGGAGTGTTTCTTCCATCTGGGGTCTGTGAGCAGTGATGTTCCACAAGGATCAGTACTGGGACATCATTTGTTTGTAATATATATAAATGATTCAGATGTAAGTAAGTTCTCAGTCAATACAAAAATTGGTAGATTTGTGGATAGTGAGGAAGTGTGTCAGAGGAATTGATCAGTTGGAAAACTGGGCAGAGAGTTGGCAGATGTGGTGTAATCTGGACAAGTGTGAAGGGATGCATTTTGGGAGGTCAAATGCAAAAGGAATGCATACAGTTAACAGCAGGATCTTTGGGGCCATCAATATACAGAGAGATCTTTTGAGTTCAAGTCCATACCTCCCTGAAACTGGCACCACAAGTAAAGAAGTTGGAAAAAAGAAGGCATGCAGCATGCTTGCCTTCATTGGTTGGAATACTGAATATAAATGTTATCAAGTAATGTTGCAGCTTGAGTGGATAGTTATACATCATGAAATACGTATAACCTTGTAGCCACAAGGTGAAGTTGGACGAACTTAGGTTATTTTCACTAGAGCTCGGAGGCTGAGGGGCAACCTGATACAAGCGTATAAGATTAAGCGAGGCATAGACAGACTGGATAGGCAGAATCATTTTCCCAGGGTGGTAATGTCAAATACTAGGAGGAATAAGTTTAAGGTGAGAGGGAGAAAGTTTAAAGGAAACATGCGGGGGAAGTTTTTGTGCACAGAGGGCGCTAGTTGTGTGGAATGTGCTGCTAGGGAAGGTGGTAAAAACATATATGATAGCAATGTTTAAGCGGCATTAAGACAGACACATACACAAACAGTCAAAGGGATTCGAGGGGTACAGACTAGGCGCAGACAGATGCGATTAGATTAGAATGGTATCATCGTGGGTGCAGACATGTTGGGTGAAAGGGCATGTTCTTGTGCTGTACTGTTCTATGTTCTATGCTTGCTACACAAGCATTGTGTTTGTCACTATAAGCTGCTAGATCATAGTTAAGTGTGACATTGAAGTAGCACAATGCTGTACATATTTGGGGCAGCACGGTGGCTCAGTGGTTAGCACTGCAGCCTCACAGCACCAGGGACCCGGGTTCGATTCCTGCCTCGGGCGACTGTCTGTGCGGAGTTTGCACATTCTCCCCGTGTCTGCGTGGGTTTCCTCCGGGTGCTCCGGTTTCCTCCCACAGTCCAAAGATGTGCAGACTGGGTGGACCGGCCATGCTATATTGCCCGTAGTTTTCAGGGGTGTGTGGTTACAGGGGGATGGGTCTGGGTGGGATGCTTCAAGGGGCAGTGGGGACTTGTTGGGCCGAAGGTCCTGTCCCCACACTGTAGGGAATCTAATCTAATATGTACATACTCCCCCACCCTTGACTGAAGACTGCTGACCAGCAAGAGAAGTTGTCTGGTTGTTTGACTGCATTAATTAGCATGGCAAGGCTGGGAAAGGCATGTGGGCCTTTATCATAAAATAGTTTGCGAGTAGATTGAAGATGTCTTACTATAATTATATAGAGTCTGAATCAGACCACACTTGTAGCATGTGTGCAGTTTTAGCCTCCTTATATACGTTAAACGGCTTACCTACCTTCAAGGGAGTTGAACAAAGGTGAAGAGGGATGGGGGTGCTTGAGATATAAGGAAAGATTAAATAGATGGGGTCCATATTCTCTAGAATTTAAAAGCTTGAGATGTGATCTTATTCAAACATATAAAATTCTTACAGAGCTTGATAAGGTAAATGCATGAAGGATGTTACTCTTTGTTGGGAGGGGGAGGGGTTAAGGATCACAGCTTGAGAATAAGGCATATCCTACTTAGACCTTAAGTGAGAAGGAATTTCTTCACTTAAAGGTGGAGAATCTTTGGGATTCTCTGCCCCGCTTGCGTATGCACATTAAAAACATGGTTTAACTGTCTTTACAAAGAGAAAATATTACAGAGCTATAAAAGCATCTGGCAGGAATTAATTGGATAGCTCCATCAAGGAACTGACACAGGCAAAATGGACCAATTGATTTCCATCTGTGCTGTATCATTCTATGGTTATAGCATTATCATGTCTCCACCATAGTTATATCTTGGTAACCAGTTGAAGCTCCAATGTTTCTGTACGGCTTTGTGGGTGAAGTGTACATTTATCACCTACTTTTTCAGTTGATTGAATTTGTGATCCAATAAGTCAATTTCCTCCTGGACATTTGTGGTGTGTCATCATTTATACCCATCTTTCTCAGTCTTTGTTTGTCTACATCTTGTCGTGGATTAGCTAAATTCCAGGGATCAGTTTTCTCGTTTGGTTGCACTACTCAGAAGCCTCACACTATGTACAGAGAGATGAAACTGTACACTTTATGAAACTTACTCTGTTGGTTTAGTGTTGAACTGCCATAGGTCTTAAGGCGCCAGGGCTGAAAGTTGATGTGATTTCTTGCAGTTTTCATCCATAAATTTATCAGAACCTCAGAAAGTACTGTGTACATCATTTTCGTAAGGCTTATGCAGATCCCTCACTAGGTGGCTTCAAGCCTCATGAATTTTTGACTTTGCTACAATTTGTCTTTCTGGTTTGATTTGACTATACTGACATCTTACATGACTGAAACTTTTCATGTTTGATTTGGCTATTTTGATCGTAATTTTTTTTGGGCTGATTTTATGATTTCTGTCCTCTTGTCTAGTTACAGAAAGGGATAATGCATGAATTTTACCATCTCAAACCTTCATAGCAAATATTCTATATGGATGAAACCTCAGATTCCAATTAAGAAAGAATGGCTGTGTCACATGAATTGCCTCCACCATATTAATCAAATGTGATAGGTACAAGTCAGAAATTATTCATGGACAATGCTCACATGGTTTCATGAGGCTTGACAGTCCGGTCACTGTTACATGCTTTTAACTTTATAGCACTTAAGCTACAGTGAGGATCATAAACTTAGCTTTGATGTTTTTTGAACAGCTTTGTCTGATGTTTGCTTTACCAACTCTCAGATGAAATGTGCAGCATTTATCAGCTGCCCAGGTTAATTGTGAGACAGCTTTATGGTACTTCAGGCATGGGTACTCACAAGGGGCAAAAGGAAGTGCAAGTCCTTGTGGGGTCACAGTTGTTTTTGTTTCATTTATATCGTTTGAAGAAGCTGTGAGATAGTGCAGGGTGTTATCTGTCAATACAATAAGAGAAGAGAATTGCAATCACTGACCATGAAGTGTTAGCTTCATGAGCTTCCTGGTGTGGTTTGCATGAGAAACTCTTGCCTCCAACATTTGAAAGAAATTGACTTCCCAGTGTCCCGGTGTTGGACCTTCTGTAATTTGAAAGAATCTTCAATTTTATAGGCTTCTTTACACTAAATGGCATGATTCAGAGGTTCAAACACAGAAAGGCAGCCTAAAGTTCACTTACCACTTACTGGCCTGAAAAGCTGGATGGTGTAATGCTACCCTGAAGATGCTTAAATTCAGAATACATTTCCTTTTAAAAAATGAAACAGCTGGTAGGCAATCAGATGCTTAATTGATGACCTAAGGGTACTGCTTAGTTCTTCCTAAAGCTTTCTTTAACAATGTTGATTCCACATGAGGTAAGTTGTCCCTTTGAAGTGGGATATTTGTTCTATTTGCCTATCTTGTCTGGCTGGTATCCAAAAACAATGTCTTTTTAGCTCATTATTATTTCTGAGTCTTGGGTAACCATTTTTGTCTCCCTTCTCCTTGATAAATATCATGTCAAATAACTTTTTAATGAATGACACACTAGGACAGATGTTTATTAATAAGCAAACAGGATGTAATGTTACTTTTATTGTGAATAATTCTGGCAACAAATTAGAACTGCAAACTACTTCAGTTTTCTGCCGGGTGAGTGCGCTCAATGGGGCATCATTTGCTTTACTGACGGAAGCCTGGTCACTGCAATAATGCTTATTTTGTGCCTCTCAAATAATCTAAAGCTATTTAAGTGGTCGAGCAGGGGACATTAATCCAAAGTGTAGAATCCGTAGGAAATTAAGCAGATTAACGGATTTACAAAAGCAAAGAGTGCCATTTCTAGATTTCAAGAAATGGTTTGTGGTTTTAGAGACTAACACAAATAACAGTGTACTTAGGTTTCCATGCCTTATCACCTTCCATGTCTTGAAGTCAGAAATTAAAAACTAAATTGGAGTTCAAGTTAAAGAAAAAATTCACACAGCACTGTGAAAATGGTGCTGAAAACTATTCTTGAATCAATATGTTGGTTATGTCTGTCCTTCAAGGTACACCTAATATTGTATTTACATATGTAAACCATGAGATTTTTGGGCTTTACAAGAGGACATAATAAAACATATAGTTGAACAATGCTTTGGAGATTCATGATCATTTGCCATGCATTCTAATAATGTACCTAGGAATCAAAGGCTGGTGTTACATGAAGAGCTTTTTAACAAATGGATGAGAAGGAAGTTAACCATTTTTCTCTAAAAATTGTTAGCGAATCTATTTTCCATTGCAATTTGGATGTTCCTGCCTATTTTGACGAAGGTTGTTTCACTGATAAATGTAATGTAATTGCTCTTACTTACTGCCCATGAGCTATAATGTTTTTTCCACCTTTTAATATACTATTGGTGAATTTTTGCTGTCAATGTTTTTTGTTAAGGAGCTTAACCAGGTGGAAGTAAGATTCTTGATCCCAATAATACTACATGGTAATACCATCAGCTTAATTTTGCGGAAAATGACATTTTAGTAAAGGGAAGTGAAAAGCCAGGCATTGCAGAGAGGAGATAATCATTTTTAAAAGCGAATGAGAGCTTTCAATTTTAGGGACTGCTGTCAATCTATCCAAAGCTTGAAACCTGTAATGTACCCAGTTAAGGCACAACCAATCACCATTGTCTGAAGCAGAAAACCGGCAAGAGGAAAAGAAACAAATTAATGTGAGGTTGATTGCCTCAGAAGATTCACTTAACATAGAGCCACTGAAGGAAGCCACGGCACAAGACTGTAGCAGTGTTTTTATTCTACTCAATCTCACAAATTTAATTGTGCATAACAATGATCACACGGAGGCAGGGCATGTACAGCATGGTCCTGATCACGCAGTCCCGGCTCAGTTTGCCTTGGAGTCTTATTACGGAAAAGGATCAGACCATCAAGCCCCTTCCAATAACTGGGTCGAGGTGTGCAGCCAGTCGTATCTATTCATTAGCTACCTGCCTGACAGAAATCAGCCTTCCCTGGTACCACTCAAAATGTGTCCAGGACTCTTAAAGGGGAAGAACATCCTGACTCGAGGCAGGAGAAAGAGTTGTAGACCGAAAAAAATGGTTGCAGCACCTGCAGGTTGGGTTTCCAGGTTATCCAATGCTATTTGGAGCCTTGGAGAAGTGCTGGGCAGACTATGGGAGATTGATCCCATCCAAGGGGTATAAAATGTTTCAGAGAACATCCCTATCATCTTTGGGAGCAGATCAAGGCTAGAAACATAGATCCAAGATAATGACCTCTCCAGAGTTGTCAATACCAATAGCTTACTCAGTAATGACATTTACTCCACTTACATCATGACTACCCAGAATACCCAAGTACCTCACCCCCTCATTCTCCTACAGTCACTGCAACACTTCTGATTAGATTAAATTACATGCCCTACAGTGCGGAAACAGGCCCTTCAGCCCAACAAGTCCACACTGCCCCTTGGAGCATCCCACTCAGACCCATCCCCCTATAACCCACACACCCCTGAACACTACGGACAATTTAGCATGGCCGATCCGCCTAGCCTGCACATCCTTGGACTGTGGGAGGAAACCGGAGCACCCAGAGGAAACCCACGCAGACATGGGGAGAATGTGCAAACTCCGCACAGACAGTTACCTAAGGCTGGATCGAACCCGGATCCCTGGCGCTGTGAGGCTGCAGTGCTAACCACTGAGCCACCGTGCCGTCCAACTCCATCCTGAGTTCATCTCCTTCGCCTTAGACTCAAACAATCACCACCACTTAACAACCACATCCAGTAATCACACATCTGAGGCATTGCATATCAGCTATTCTCCAAGAAAACTTCACAAGGATCTGACTAACGCTACTTTCTTACATGACAACTCTTCCCATTGCAGAGAGCAGAACCCACTTGCATTCTCTCTGCCCAGCTGATGGAAGTTGGATTACAGCCAGGGAAGCAGTCAAATCACAGAGTCTGGTAATGCTGGAACAAATATCACACAGCTAGACTGGCAAGGGGATCTTCTTGGGGTGAATCATTGAGTGAATTGTATACAAGCTGTGTTAAGGAGATAAGACACCAGATTCTGTTTTCAAGGGTTCAAGCTACCCAAGAAGATTGATGAATATACACCAGGAAATACACAGTGCACTAAGCAACCTACCTGTACATGATGTTACAGAGCATGAAGTAATCCAGCTCCAGTTTATGCCAAGGATTCACATTGAACATAAGACCATTCTGTTCAACATATGATGTTCTCTGTAAGAATGGCAGCTAGCCCACGTCCCTGCCACCTGGTCTGCTATGTGAATAGCTGGGCTATGTTGCTCAGGCTATGCTGAGATGCTGCAATTAACAGCCAGGAATTCATGACTGAAAGCCTCTCATTGCCCCCCCACCACGGTAATCTGATTGGAAGCTCAGCAGTTTTCCACTTCTAAGCCACAGCCTCTGGAGAAATACTTTGGTTACTAATCTTTGTTCTCCTACACAGAACTGGCAGCTAGGGGCATTGCTGGATGCTGCCTCTGCTGATCTTGCTCCTCTTCAAGACTGGCGACTCAGGATGGCAAAATGACATAGCATGCAATAGGTAACTATGAATCTAATTGCTTCTTCAGGGCTGCTTTGCAAAGAATAGTCAAGCTGGCCGAAACAGTACTTGAACATGCTAACTACACACAAAAAGATTTTTGTCCGATGGCAGCATGACTCCCTTTATGGGTCAGCTCTGCAACCATGCCTGGGCCTCATAACAGGCATCGTGAGCAAAGTCTGAAGGGATAGCTGTTTCTGTCCTGTAGTCAGATCATTAAGAGACCTGAGGAGTGGCAAATGATGAATGACTCATGACCACCAACTGGAAACTGGGCATGGACATTGCACCTAGAAGTGGTAGCTAACCGCAAAGTTCTTCCAGGAAATCAGCTATATTTATGGTTTCAGAGCAGTTATTTCCTCAATGCCTCTTCTCCCCTGCCTTTCTTCCTACTCCCTCATTCTCTTGACCTAAAGACATTCATACCAGACTTCCCCGGCTGCAGCACAACAGTTCAACCAAAACCGCAAATTGATCTCAGCAGCTGGATCAAAGGGCTTATAGTCAGAACACTGGCCAACAAACATCCGGATATAAACTAGATTGTCTCAAATGACAAAACTCACTCAAGTGTAAAGTACATAAGAAGATGTTAAACAGGATCCCAATTCAACTGCTTTGTCCTGAATGGTGTCCAGCTTCTCTAATCTGGGAGCTATAATCATCCAGGAATGTGGACAATTCCCAATATGTTCCCGACTCAAACTTTGTGGATCCTGGACAGGCTTTGAGGAGTTAGAAACTGAGTTTCTCAGCATAGGATTCCCAGCCTTCGACCCGCTCTTGTAGTTATGCTATTTATGTGACTATAGCAGTCCTGTTTAGCTTCTGGTCAATGTGATTCAGTGATAGCAA
Organism: Stegostoma tigrinum; assembly: GCF_030684315.1. Taxonomy (NCBI): domain Eukaryota; kingdom Metazoa; phylum Chordata; class Chondrichthyes; order Orectolobiformes; family Stegostomatidae; genus Stegostoma; species Stegostoma tigrinum. The sequence goes on along the minus strand of NC_081360.1, from coordinate 34,164,886 downwards.
CGTTATCAGACATCAAGGGGAGATCGGTAGATTTCGACTTGATGGAGACGGTCATTGCCTATCATTTAAGTGGCTCATATATTACTTGCCACTTATTATCCCAAGCCTGAATGATGTGCAGCTCTTGTTGCATTTGAACCCAGACTGCATCAGCATCTGTGCAATCGTCAATAAACTTCTCAAATTCTGACCTTATTGATGAAGCACCAGAACATGTATGAGTCTTTGTCACTTTGTTGATGATTGAGAGTAGACTGATGGGATATTAATTGCATGCATTGCATTTTCTGCCTTTTGTGGGCATTATCTATCTAGGCAATTTTCCATATTGCTGTATTGATGCCAATGTTGTAACTGAATTGGGATGCCTTGGCTAGGGTGCCAGTAGTTTTGCAAAACAGCAGTTTTATACAATTGCAATGACCTTATCAGTACCAAGTACCTTCAATCCAATTTTGGATATCACATGAAGTGAAGCAAATTGACTGAAGAACTCGTAACTGTGATACTGGGAACATCAGTAGATGGACAAGACAGATCATCCGTTTTGTGTTTCTGGCTGTAGTTGGCTGTAGTTGGTTGTACATGTTATAGCCTTCTCTTTTATATTGATGTGCTGAAATCCCCCATATTTAAGGGTAAGGATATTTATGGATCTTCCTACAGGAAATTATTGTTCACACCCCATTTTGTCCTAGGTGTGACATGACTGCAGCGTTATTATTAGTGGTGCCACTTAGCTGTCTACTAAATGCCACTTAAACTACTTGACTTGCAAGTAGTCCTGTATTGTAGCTTCATGAGGTTGACACCTGGTAAAATGTAATAAGCTGAATGGAAATGACAAGACAAGACAGCAAGGTAGCCATGAGAGAAATGATGATCACTATGTGGCAGGAAGGAACATAAATGGAAATCAAATAGTACACCAGCAAATAAGGCTAGAGGTTACAAAAAAAAACCCCAAAAACTGAAGCCCTTGTATCTGAATGTACATAACATATTCATATTAAAGCAGTGCAGATAAAAATAACAACGTATGATCTGGTAGCCATTGCAGCAACTAGACTGCCAGCAAACAATAATTGAAATGTGTACTTTCATGGAGGCTAGGAAAGGTGGAGGGGTAGCTCTGTTAATTTAGGGTTGTATTTGTATATTAAAGGGTGAAGACCTCAGTACTCGAAATCAAGATGTAGAATCAGTTTGGGTCAAGATGGGAAATAGCAAAGATAAGATGTTGTTTGGGGGAATGGTAGGTCCCCTAACAGCAATCACATTCTCTATGGGGTATACCGGAAGAAATAATGGAAGCTTGTAAAAAACTTGTGGCAATAATGAAAGGTAATTTTAAGCTAAATAAAGATTGGATGACTCAGACTAGCAAAAGTAGCTATGATTCATGACACGCTTTTGGTGCAGTTTCTGAGATGTTCTGGAGCTACACTGGCTATGGCAATATGTAATGAGACAGGGCTAATTAATCATGTGCAAAAACAGAAGCTGCTGGAAAAGCTCAGCAGGTCTGGCAGCATTTGTGAAGGAGAAAACAGAGTTAATGTTTTGGGTCCAGTGACCCTTCCTCAGAACTAATTAATTATGCGATAGTGAAGTCGAGCATGGGCAATCATAATTGGATATCACATCCAGTTCGGAAGAGAGAAAAGTAGATCTAAGACTAACTATTTTTAATTTATTGATTATTGAGATGTGTGAGTCATTGGCTTAGCTAGCATTTATTGCCTGTCCCTAGTTTTAAATTTAAAACAATGATGAGTTATTGAGACAGAGCTAGCCAAAGTGAACTGGTATATTGGGTTATGGAAAATGTCTGTCAATGTAATGCATGCATTCATGGAGATATTTCAAAATACTCAGTAAAGGGTACATTTCAGTGAGATTTTAAAAAGTTCCATGGGAATGGCACACCATTCATAGGATTTTTAAAGTTAGAATTCAATTGAAGAATAATGTATATAATTCCACAAAAGAAGAGTGGTATATCAAAAGTTTAGACAGAATATAAACCGAAAGTCCATAAGACATAGGAGCAGAAATTAGGCCATTTGGCCCATCGAGTCTGCTCTGTCATTCAATCATGGCTGATAAGTCCCTCAACCCCGTTCTCCTGCTTTCTCCTTGTAACCCTTGATCCCCTTGATAATCAAGGACCTTTCTATCTCAGTCGTTAATGTACTCAATGACCTGGCCTCCACAGCCTTCTGTGGCAGTGAATTCCATAATGATAAGCAAATGATAAGTACATTATCAATAAGCAGAGGAGCATTTAGAAGAAATTGGGAGCAAATGAGTTAGAATCTATTGCTAAGAGGTTCAAATGGAATAAAAGAGAAGAGTAAGTAAATTGACCATTAGTCCTCTAGAGACTGAGTCTGGGTAATTACTAATGGAAAATAAAGACATGGCAGATGAGTGAATGCACATTTTGCATCTGTTTTCATCATTAAGGATATAAATAACATTAAAAAAACAGTTTTGAATTAAGAAATGGAAGGAAGGGAGGATCTTACAACAATTACATTCACCAGAGAGTAGATGTTGGTAAGCTATTAAATCAAAGGCTAAAAATTTCTTAAGGCCCGATGGGCTTCATCCTATGGTCCTAAACAAAATGCTATTGAGATAATTTTCTTTAATTTTCTAAAATTCCCTAGGTTTTTGAAATGTCCAATCAAATTGTAAATTATAAAAAGTGGCTCTTCTATTCTAGAAGACAGAAAAGACCAAAGCAAGAAACTACATATCAGTTGACATAACTTCGGTCACAAAAAACGTGCTACAACCTTTTAAGGAGAATATAGAAAAACACTCATAAAATTTTGATGTACACAGGCAGATCCAGAGTTTTGTGAAAGAAAGCAAACTTTTTTTGGACATATTTTGACAATTTAACAATAATGCACATGAAGGGGAAGCTGTGGAAGTGTTATTTTTAGATTAGCAGAATGCATTTGACAAGATGCCACATCAAACGTTATTATGCAACACAAGGCTTCATGGTATAGGGTGTAATACAATGATACAGACAGAAAGTTAATCAATAATAAGGAACAGAAAGTAGACATAAATGGGTACATTTTGAGATGGACTACTGTAAGTATCAGAATGCTACAATTTATATTAATGAACTGGATGAAAACACCAAATGTATAGTTGCTGAATTTTCTAAGGGCACAAAAACTAGAAGAAAGTATATTGTGAAGAGGACAAAAAAAATCTGTAAATTTCCTATTATCTGGATCTCAAGCATTAGAACTCCCCTCTTGAAATAGATGGTCAGTTGCGTAAGAATGCTGGATGGGAGGAATCCAAATATTGAGGACTTTACCGGCATTAACGATTGGAAGGGATCATGGATGAGCTGTTTCATTAAAGCTAGTTCAAAGCTTACCCTTATTGATAAAGGCTTATTGTGGCCAGTTGTTTCTGTATCGATGACTGGTCCTAGCTGTTTGTTTTTAAAACATGCATTCATCTCAGGGGCGTAATGAATTGAGTTCTGCCAGCCGCCACTTGTGTTTCTAATGCAACCAGCAGGGTCAGCTAACCAGTGCTCCCATTCCCCACGTGTGCTGAGTACCAGGAAAGTTACAGGATCGAATCAGTGGGCAAACTTCAGGCAGATGGAATATAAATTGCAAAATGGAAACTTGTAAATCTGTCAAATTTGGCAGAAAAATTCAAATACAGCATATTAAGTGAGGAAAGATTGTAAAACTCTGGGTTACAGAAAGATTTGGGTGCCCTAGTATATATTGCAAATTAAGTTAGTGTGCAGGTAATAAAGTGATTAAGACAACAAATTGGATGTTGTCATTTGTAGCAAATGAAATTGAATATAAAAATAAGTAGGCTTTCCGACATTGGCGAAATGACTTCTGGAGTATTGTGTGCAGTTTTGGTCTTGAAGATGCATATGTTAAGGTCTGAGGAAAAAGCACCGTCTGCAAATGTCAGAGATATGCATACAACCATGTGCACAAAATGACCTGTTAGAAACAAGCATGATATGGGTGGCCCTGAGCTCCAAAGTAATGTGTTAAGGAGCTGTGGTGTTGTCGGGATTGATTTGAGAGCAGGCATGATGATGTGATGATGCTGGTGTTTGGCTGATGCTGAATTGCGAGGATGAAGAGTTGAGGAGGATGGTATCCATGACGCATTCTCAAAGCACCAGTTAAGGGTTGAGGGAAAAATTGGGAATATTTTCTTGGATCAAGAATCTAATCAATTCATTTTTCCATATTTTCCCACCTTTTTCACCATTACCCATGTCACCTCAGAGAGGAGAAAATTCCCCTCACCATATACTAAAAGCTGAGGAAGTTTTTTTGATGTATGTTCTGACGTTGTCTACAGAATTTTAAAATTGCCCTCATCGTGTTTAAATTGGACCAACAATTTTCTCGTACTGCTGATTAGAGGTGGAAAAATTCAAAAATTTTAGATTAGTCCTGTATATGTTTTTATCAAGTTTGCACTGCTCTAGGCTGTATTTATAAAATGTTAATTCATCAAGCAAAATAACTTTATGAAACCTGTAATATTTGCCAGTTCTGTCAAACGGTCATCTTACCTGGCACAATAATACTGAACCTCTGTCCACAGGTACTCTTGACCTGCTGAGTATTTCCAGCATCTTCTGTGCATAGCTCAGAAATAGACCGGTTTGCCTATCTAATGATAGTCACTGCACATCAAAGTAATTCATTATAGCAGTGATGCTGCAATCTGGTGCTCACAGGGAGTACATCTCAGCAAATTGTTGGTGCACAGTTCATGGTTTTCTCTTCATTAAAATTAATGAATAAATAAATCACAGCTGAACACCCATGAAGGTCTCCACGCAAGACCCAATTTTCTTTCGGGGCACCTGTTCACACAGTCACTTTTGAAAGGTAAAACCCTTTGAGCCACTTCCAAGATTTGTGATAAGCAATTATATAAATAACAGCCTTCCCTTCAAAAGAAGTGAAAAGTAAAGCTGGTCTAGACACAACTTATGTGAGGTATTTTGAAGAAATTCATTAAACGTGTTGCATAAATATAAATCTTGTTTTTAAAACATTTACAGACAAAACACATGCTATAACTGGAAACAATTCTGGAACTCTGAACGTGGTAGTGAAACATTACTGAGAGACATCAAAAAGCATTACATAAATAGTAGGCTTTCTTGTCAGGTGGTTATCAGCAAAGCAGCTGCAATCACAGAAGGGGATTCTATAACAATGTACCTTTGATGACATATGGCAGACTGAACTTATTTACTGAATATAAAAGAAAAAGATATTGCAGTATTGCAAGATAACAGTTGCCACAAAAATTGCAAATATATGAAACATTGGGTACACTAAAAATGTGACTAAAAATCAAATCTCTCTTGGGCTCCATTAGTTATGCTTTTCTACTGTCCCTCATAACAAAGATTGTGGTTTGTTATAGGTGCTATTTTCGGTGTATTTTCATCAGTTTCATTCAAAAATGGCAGATGCAATGTAATAATTAAGATTCTTGCAAGGAAAGAAATGAATTTGCCTGGCATCCTTCACATTTTCAAGACATCCCAAATACCAATGCCATACCGTTGAAGGGTAGTCACTTGTAATGCAGGTAACACAGCATTAAATCTTACACAGAGCAAGGTTGCATGAACCTACCAGGTATCCTCCAGATATTGGTGTTATATATTCATACCAGCTCACTATGCTATCTGCGGGGCTGTTCATGATGAAACTTGCTGCCCCCACCCATGCTAAGCATAGAGAATCACAGGACCTGCGTAGTTTAGTGTAGAAGAGAAAAACTACTACTTTTGAGAGCAGACAAACTTAATTTTACCTCTCATTCAGCAAAGAGCATGTTTGACGGTGCAGTACTCCCTCAGTATTGCACTGTAGTGTGCTTCATTCTTGGGAACAGGTTTTTAACCCACAACTTTCCATCTCAGAGAAAAATAAATGTGCAGCCACTCAGCCAAAAGCTAACACTAGCTTGCGGTGTTTCATTAATTCAAGTTTCATTTAGTCATAACTGCATCATTTTTTGTGAAAAGTACAACCAGGTCTATGCCTAACGTTTGTCGATAGCAAGAACGGCAGATGCTGGAGTCAGGGACAATACAGCATGGAGCTGGAGGAACACAGCAGGCCAGGCAGTATCTCAGGAGCAGGAAAGTCAACATTTCGGGTCCTGACCCAACACATCAACTTTCCTGCCGCTCTGATGCTGCCTGGCCTGCTGTGTTCTTCCAGCTCCACATTGTGTTTTCTGTGCCGAACATTTGGAAGGATTCCACAGGACTTTTGGCATATCTGGATTAAAGATCTTTATTCTGAGACTTGAGGACAATAGATATCTTTGCCAATCAGTAAAGTACACAATTATTTAAAATGAGATACTGAATGTTGTGTTTCAACTCTTAAGATAGAATGGCTGTTTGAATTCCACAAAATTATTTTCAGTGCTTTGTGAAGGCTCTGTGCAGAAAACACCTCTAAAATTTTAATGACTGTTGCAAAAAAAAATCAATTAACATAACAAATATTTACACAGAATTGGTTGCTCTCTTTTAGATTTACTGTATGTGAATAATGCAGCCAGCAATTGAAATATTGTTACTCAGAGACAAATAAATAACATCGGTCACATAAAGACAACATACATCAATCACAGAGGCACACAGGGATAAGAAAACAAACTTCAGATAAGCTGAATAATTTCCATTGCTTGGATATTTGAGTATATGTAACCCATTTACAGAGCACAGAATATTGAATAAGTGAATGTTATCCTATGAACTTTCCTTTGAGTAACTTATTCAGCTGAAAGTCTGGAGTTAGTTTTCCAGTATTCACTAAAAGTCATGTATTGTAAGCATTTATTATAGGATAATTTTTGTTTCTAGCTTCATGATCAAAGGTGCTGTTTGTTATGACCAGACACTAGATGATGTTCCCCAATTTTTCCGATTTCACACAAGATACCCCAAACTGATAAGACCCAGAAGAAAAAGGATAAGCTGGGTACACTCTGTTCATCCTACTCCTTCAGTTGGTTGCTGAGCGTTTGAATTATAATTAGAATTTAGAATTAGGTTTTATTGTCACGCGTACTCAAGTACAGGGATGCAGGAGTACAATGAAAAGTGTACAGGGTTGCCATTCACCAGCACCATTTTAGGTATAAAGGGACCTGGTACAAAATCTTTGGTATAATGTTGAAAATAATGAAAAAGAGTTAAAAGTTTAGCATTTCAGTCCTTCTTAAGTGCTTACCCATGGACCTGGATCTGGGATTGTTCCCCTCCCTGTCCCGCGACATTGACACTGTCACCAGCAGGAATCCCCTTGGTGCACCACTGCTGCAGATCTGTCTCACCAATCCTTGGAACAAAAACAAAGTCGCTGGAAAAGCTCAGCAGGTCTGGCAGTATCTGTGGAGGAGAAAACAGAATTAGCGTTTCGGGTCGAATGACCCTTCCTCGAGACTGTTCTGAGGAAGGGTCACGAGACCCGAAATGTTAACTCTGTTTTCTCCTCCACAGATGCTGCCAGACCTGCTGAGCTTTTCCAGCGACTTTGTTTTTGTTCCTGATTTACAGCATCCGCAGTTCTTTTGGTTTTTGTCACCAATCTTTGGGCTCATCTTGCTTCTGCTGACGATGTCAGCACCATTAGACCATGCTGGACCGACCTCAGCAATGCAGCTACTGCTGAAGCTGCCTGCTACTCTCTAACGGAGGTCAGTGAGGTGAAATTTGGTAAAAAGGCAGAAAAAGATAAAAGGTGTAAAAGTAGACAGAGCAGATGAGCCATGCTGGGCTTCACCTTGAGTCCACACTGGCTCAACCTGTCACCACCGATGCCAACAGAGGATGATAGATAAGTAGAAAGGAAAATAAGCAAGAAAAATTGAATAAATGAAAAGAAGGTGACGGAGAAACTGTCACTCCACTGCCCATAGATGTGACATCCCAGGGGTCCCTCTCTCCAGACAGCCACTTCATTTATATCTGCAGCTGTTTTTAGCCCAAGCTGTCCTTTGAAAGCATGTTTTGCAGTTAAAGGCTAAGAGTGCTTAGAGTATTTTGGTGTCTAACAATTAAATAAACATTTGTATATTCATAGAAGAATAAGAATGAGAAGAAGAACAATGGAATTAGGGAGCGTAATGTCTGCAGATGTAAGGTGTAGCAGCGAGTGGGAAATGGGAAATGAGAAAGGGCATATTTGGTAGAACAAATGGTTAATAACCAGAAAATTAAATAAAACACTTCAGCGAGTGACTTGAAAAGAGCATGATTTGGAGTATTGATGTGTATGAATATGAGACATGGAGCTTATGGAAGATGGAGCAACTTGCTTGGCAGCTTTGAAGTGTAGCTACAGAGGGAATATAAAGGATCTAATGTAAAAAAAACAAATAAACAATGATGAAGTTCTGGCGACAGTGAATGGACAAAGAAATTTGCTGAACATAATTAAGAAAAGACAGTGTAACCATGTAGGATATATCAGATGAGGAAGAGATGTAAGAGATGTCTTTGGGGGGGAAAGTATCAAGGGAAAAATAGGAAGAATAAAAAGTAGAATACCAAATGTTGGAGCACTAGAAAATTGGAGGAAATTATTGCAAATGAAAAAGACTGGTACAGAGTAGAAAGACATAGAAAAACTGCTGTGAGCCAAGAGCTTACCTTCAGACAGAGCTCACATTCTAATGAAATATTAAAAGATTATAAATATACTTATTACAATCTTACCACAACACATTCTTAGTAAGGTTGCAATCTTCATTCAATTCCCATTTAGCAGATCAGGGAAGAAAATCAAAAGGTGCAATTATGCATTAGAACTGATAAGACCCTGTTGTTCAATGTTTGGTGGTGAGCTGCATACCAGAACTGCCAATACATTTAAGCATATTGATGTGAGATTTAGGAGCAGCAATTACTCATTGAACTAGAACGTTTAAATTGGAATTCAACACACTATTAATCAGCATTGGTTTGTGATTCTACCCGCTATTGCCAGTTCAGGACATTTCTCTGGTCAGCCATCCAGTCCTTTGTCAAGCACTGTCAAAATTGCACTCTTTTGTAAGCGGACATGTGTCATGCTTCAATTTCTGTGTCTGATCATCTGTCTCTGATGTTGTTACTTTGAAATTGAGAAATGTCGAGCTGCAAATACCAATATGTAACTTTTATCAAACTGGAATCAATCCTCGTCATGGTCCCTGCAAGAAATCACTGAATTAGATATGCTGGTCGGAAACAAGACAGTGTGTGCTCAAAAATGGTCTGCAAAAAGCCATTTCAAAAATGCTGTGATGTCCATTATTATGGAAGAAATACTGCAATATTTGTGCCTTTCCTCTAATCCAGGTTGGTAGAAAGTTAGTTTAGAAATTAGTTAATGCGAGTCTCAGGCTTAGAACAGATGCAAATCAAACCAATTTTGCAATTGGGCTATATGCGTCCAATTGGTGCAGGAGCTATTTTCGATGCTGAAGTCGTGTGGCCAATATTTTGGCATCTCAGGTAGAAGGCCATTGAATATATTTTGGGCAAGTGGCCTGGATGGTTAAGAATTACATCAGCCAATATCACAACCTGGTGCAAAGTTGCCAGAATAAATAATGATACAAAACTTGGAGAGTTTTATCACCATTAGTGTGCCAGAAGAAGAAACAAAATGTAGCTGTAAGTTGAAATCTATACGTAACATTTATTTGTGAATAGTAGCCTTAAATGTAAAAGATGACTACTGAGTTACTGCAGAGTTCTATGACCAATAGAACCATAGGCATAGTCAGAAGGATATGTCTGCATAAATCCCGCGTCAATCATGTTTGCAGTCTTCATTACTGCATGATTGATCTCACACATGCAGTTTGCCGTAGCCATCTTTCACACTGCAGTTTACCTGTAGTCCAATTAGGGTTTAATTGAAAGAAGTCACTGCAGTTTGTTGTGCTCTTTCCAAAAATGCTCTACAAATCAATTTTATTCAGTTCTGGTGAAGAGTGTCACTGGACCCAAAATATTAACTCTACTTTCTTCCCGCAGATGCTGCCAGACCTGTTGAATTTCTCCAGCAATTTCTGTTTTTGTTTCAGATCTCCAGCATCCACGGTTCTTTGTTTTATTTATCATTTCCTTGCTGTTGTTTGCTGAGAAGTATTTTGCCACGAAATACCTTGTTTCCTGTCAATTTTGTTATAAATGCACACTCTCAGTTAACTCACAAATTGGTATAGTGGTATCACCAGCACACTGATAAAGAACATCATATAAGGTATAATTTATGAAAGCAATGTTTGCACATAGGTATTTGAACATAGTGTGAGTATGCACTAATTTTCCTTCTTCTCTATCTCCACTCACCTTTCTTATCTTGCCCACACAAATCATATCTTCTCCTTTGACCCTGTTCCACTAAACTGCAGACCAGCCAACCTCCCTTCCTGGCCCTCATGAGAATTAAAATTGTTAATGGTTCACTCCTTCATATACCACTCCACTGTCTTTTAAAACTGTTTTCGTCATCCCTCTCCTCAAATTAACACAACCTGGTCCTCACTGTCTTTGCAATCAATCAAGCCAATCTCCAACCTCTTTAATCCCCACCAAATTCCTTGAAAATATTTTTGTCTCCCAAATCTGTGCATACCTTTTCCAAATTCATGTTCAAGTCCTCGAATTAGGTATAAACAGAATAACACAACATTTTTTAAAAAATCAATATCACAAAATAACATTCTGTGTGATTGTAACAAAGAAAATCTAGCCCTCCTTGTCATTCTCAATCTTTGGCATAATGGAGCACACCACTGTTTCTGCTGTTTTCCAGCTGAGATTAAAACTGCACTCAGCTAGGTCCAACCTGATCTTATAATGTGATAAGAGTGCTGCTTGTGAGAGGACATCTTCCTGCTACTGCACTGTTACTTCTCCTTAGATACTCCCCTTGGGCCGCTATTTCCCATCAACGTGCTGCCCCATGGAGCCATCAGCCAAACGTTCAGTGTTTATATTCACATATCAAATAACAACAATGAGAACTACCTCACTGCTATCACTTGGCTCCTCCACTCTTAGTAAGTTATTTTGAAAATAGTTTAAAAAAGACTGCTCATCTGACAGCCAGCTCCAGGTGAAAAAAATTTCCTTCAACTAATCATCAAAAAGATTCAACCTGTCATTTGTGGTCAACGCAACAAACTCCATTCCATATTTACTGACACCATGCCTCTACCCAGCAATTGTTGGACGCTAAGTATTTACAGCTTTGCTGTCTTATTTGGCTCCCAGCATGAGATTCTGGCCACAGATTGAAATCAAACAAACCCCTTGCGGAGTGTAATGGAAGCAGAAAAGAAGGGACCAAGAGTGCTGAATGAAGCCACAAAATGCCCTTGGCAAGTAACATTGAGGGGAATGCCAAGGCATTTTATGCACATATTAGGAACAAGAGGGTAACCAGGGACAGGTTAAATCCTCTCAAGGACAAAGGAGGGAATGTATGATTGGAGCCAGAAGAATTTGGTGAGGTTCTTAATGAGTATTTCACATTGGTACTCACCAAGGGGATGGACATAGATGATGGTAGGGATGGTGTGTTGATATTCAGGGAAATGCTGGTATTAAGAAGGAGGTCATATTGGGCGTTTTGGAAGACATTAGGGCAGGTAAGCAACCAGGGCCTGATGAGAAGAGATTACTGGGACCATCCTCCTTAGCCACAGGTGAGGACAGCAGACGACTGGAGAATAACTAAAAATTGTTCCTTTGTTTAAGAAGGGTAACAGGGCTAACCCAGAAAATTCTAGGTTGGTGAACCTTATATCAGGGTAGGGAAATTATTGAAGAAGATGCTTAGAGATAGGATTAAGTTATATTAAAGAATAGGATTATCAGGGATAGGCAGCCTGGCCTTATATGGGAGAGATCTTGTCCCACAAAATTGATTGAACTTTACGAAAACATTTGACAAGATGGGCTGGTCTAAAAGATTAAGTCACATGGGATCCATGGTAAATTGGCAAACTGGATGAAAAATTAGCTTGGCCATATGAGACAGAGGGTAGTTATGAAGGGGTGTTTTTCTGACTGAAGGTCAGTGACCTGTGGTGTTCCGCAAGGACCAGTGCTGAGACCTCATTGGTTTATTCCTTATATAACAACTTAGATGAAAATTTAGATGGTCTGATTAATAGGTTTGCTGATGACATGAAAACTGGTGGAGTTGTAGGTAGTGAGAAAGATTGTCAAAGGATATAGCAGGATGTGGATGAGTTGGAAGGCTTGGTGGAGGATTGGCGGATGGAGTTTAATCTGGACAAGTGTAATGTGATGCATTTTGGGAGATCAAATGCAAAAGGAAAGCATACAGTTAATGGCAGGACCCTTCGGACCATCAGTTTACAGAGAGATCTTGGGGTTCAAGTCCGTAGTTCCCTGAAAGCGGCAACACAAATGATGAAGATGGTAAAGAAGGCATGTGGTATGCTTAGAGATAATGGGAACTGCAGATGCTGGAGATTCCAAGATAATAAAATGTGAGGCTGGATGAACACAGCAGGCCAAGCAGCATCTCAGGAGCACAAAAGCTGACGTTTCGGGCCTAGACCCTTCATCAGAGAGGTATGCTTGCCTTCATTGGTCAGACCAATGGGAATAAAAGCTGGCAGGTCATGTTACTGCTATATAAAACTTTAGCTAGGCCATATTTGAAGGATTGCGTGCAGTTCAGGTTGTCACACTATTGGAAGTATCTGGAGGCTTTGGTGAGGGTGCAAAAGAGGTTCACCATGATGATGCCTGGAATGGAGTATATTAAGCATAAGGAGAGGTTGAACAAACTTAGACTATTTTCACTAAAGCATTGGAGGCTAAGGAGCAACCTGATAGCAGCATTTGAAATTATGAGAGGCATGGGATAGGTTGGATTATTTGAGTCTTTTTCCCAGGTTGGAAATATCAAATAGCAGGGAGCATAGGTTTAAGGTGAGAGGGGAAAATTTTAAATGAGATATGTGAGGCTAGTTTTTGACAAAGAGGATAGTACGTGCCTGAACGCACCCCCAGGGGAGGTGGTAGAAGCAGATACGACAGCAATGTTGAAGGGATATTTAGACAAACACATGAACAGGGGGAGAACAGATGGATCTGGGCCATGTGCAGGCAGATGGGATTAGGAGAGATAGGCCTCATGGTCGAGCCAGCCATTGTGGGCTGATGGGCCTGATCCTGTGCTGTACTGTCCTAAGTTCTATATTGGTGCCATCAACAAGACTGCCTATTTCCATTTCTGGAATATCACACAATGTCACCAGTCTCAGATTATCTGCTGATGAAATCCTTATCCATGTCTTTGCTATCTTTAGACTGGACTGTTTCTACATGCTGCTGGTTGATCTCTCATATTCTAACCTCCATAAAATTGAGGTCATCCAAAAATCTGCTGTCTATGTCCTTACTTGCGCCAACTACCAGTTAGTCATCATTTCTATACCCACTAACATACATTACTTCCCGGTAAAACAGTGCCTAAGTTTTAAGTTCTCCTTCCACAGCCTCACTGCTATACATTTTGGCAATCTCTTAAAACTCTTCAGCACTCTGCACCTCCCTAACTCTGGACTTTCCGGGTTTTCATTACTACACCATTGGTTGTAGTGTCATCAGCTGCCTAGATCCCTTTTTAAGTCTCTCAGCCTCACTACCTGACTTTTCTTCTTTAAGACACATCTTAAAACCTAATTTTTTGAATAACTTTTTAACCCATTAGGTTAAATATTGCCAAATGCAGCTTGGTGCCAAAATTTGTTTCATAATACTATTCTGAAGTGTTTTGGGATACTATTAGATTAAAGGTGTGATAATAAATGCAAAAAGTAGTTGTTGAAAAGAATTTATATCTTTTTCCCGTGCCTGAATTAGTTCCATACACACCTCCACACAAATGTGAAACTAACCGCTTGAATTGGAGTTGCATGTCCACTCAAGTGAATTGAGTAAAGAACAGACACCTTTAATGACAAGTATGTAATACACCAGAAAAAAGGCTTTTTTGCATCATTTAGCAGAAAGCATATTGTTTTCATTGTAAGAGCTGACAAGACAAATTTTTCATTTCCTCCACTTGTTCATTGAGACCTCAGTCATGCCTGCCATCTGCTTCATGAGCTATATCTAACTATCTTTGGCTAATATGTCTTTTCAATGTAGATATATTTTGAGCCATGCCACATATGCAGCCACAGCTGACGTGAAAGGATAGAGAAATGGACAGCTGCATTAAGATCAGTAGGAATTTATAACATGCTTTGAGCCAACTAATGCCAAAGACCATTTCCATTATCACAAATTTTCTGTCCATTTAGTTACTGCACAATGGGCAGAGATGAGTCATCTTTAAGGCTTCTACAAGCTGAGTGAGTAGTGCACAAATATTGTCCAAAAAGATTGTGTTGAGTTTCTGGGAAGTAAAGTGAAGTCAATTTGATATTAAGGCTTAAAGCATTATAATTGTTTCATAAAGAGAACTATTCATTCTGTATAGTTGTTGCAAGGTGTGCCCAAGATAGAAAAAAGATCCTTTCTAATAGGGCTTTAATATCAATAGCACAGCAGCAGTATGCTACATCCAAAGCAATTCATGCTACAAAAGTTTGGAAACTATCACTAAGCTATACAGTAGTCAATGACATTAAACATTGGGACATTTGCTTCAGCTTTGATTCTCAATATATTTAATTGTCAACTGCACAATTTAGCTCATATATACCTATAAATTTGTGCTGACTAGAAAGATTTTTGAGAATTCTTTACAACAGTGAGTTTTTTTTAATACTCTCACTTGCTTCTCAGCCTAATTAAAATGATGTCTAGACATTGTATATTTAATAGTTGGAAGTATACAACATGGAAGAGCATTCACTTGAATTCATTTGAATGATTCTTTGAAGTCACCTGCATTCGTTGTGCCCTCAGCTTTTGATGCCAAGAAAAACAGCAGGATCCTTCTTCTGTCAATGATCCAAAACCCGAACCAACGAAGGCTCAGCCCCATATTAGGCTTCACTAAATATTTTCAATAACACAGTTACAACTACAAGAGATGGAGGAAGTCCAAGAACATTTCTGTTGAGATTGGCCAAATACTTTATCTTTCCTCTATCTGGCATTTTGTTAGTACATTCCCACTTGCCTTACTTGCATTTACTAATGCTGAAGTGAGAAGCAGAGATGCAGGCTACTAAGAGCCTTAGTGAAGAAAGATGATACTGAAGATAAATTCATTGGAGTGATACTCAGCATGAGTTAAACAAAAGTAAGCGAGCAGTCATAAATATCGATCAAAGGTTTACCATTCTTTCTAATCAAGAGAATGTCAAAATGTTCTCTGTGTCCATAAGTTACAAAATATGCAATGACTTTTCCAGCAATAATGTTGGTTAGTATTGGTTAGTATGTTTTAACACTAAACCAGAAGCATTAGTTTATTTGGGTAATGTTAGATGGTAATTTTTAAGCCATAAAATTAGAAGCACTAGTCATTGGCAGTTCTTTGCAAAATCTAGTTCTAAATTATAATTCACGAATCTTTCCATCTTTGGCATTTGAAATAATGGTGTAGTCATCAACAGGGGTACTGATGAAATTAATTTCTTTTGGAACTACATCATTCAAACTGTAGGCACTGGCTTGGCAACACAGCAGCTACTAGTTTTCTGGCACTACTATTCTTTTGAGATTTGCATATCAAGGAGACTGCTAATGCTGGATTTCAGCAATTAGACAACAGGAAGGAGCCAAGAGGAATGTAACATGGGGATGGTATAGAAGAAATTGAAGAATTTTCTTCCATAGATTGTAAAGAGCATATCATTTTAATTTTCTGTGTTTTTGATTGTGGATGGATAGTGGGAAAATAACTGCTTTAAAAATAAAGGATTGCATAAAGGATTACTGCACATCTTAAAGGTAAAATTACCTGAACCTTATTGTAAGCCACCCGAAGGTTGCAGGAACAGCAACTCATATTCCGCCTGGGAACCCTGCAGCCATATGGTATCAATGTGGACTTCACCAGTTTCAAAATCCCCCCTTCCCCTACTGCATCCCTCAACCAGCCCAGTTCGTCCCCTCCCCCCACTGCACCACACAACCAGCCCAGCTCTTCCCCCCCACCCACTGCATCCCAAAACCAGTCCAACCTGTCTCTGCCTCCCTAACCGGTTCTTCTTCTCACCCATCCCTTCCTCCCACCCCAAGCCGCACCCCCCGCTACCTACTAACCTCATCCCACCTCCTTGACCTGTCCGTCTTCCCTGGACTGACCTATCCCCTCCCTACCTCCCCACCTACACTCTCTCCACCTATCTTCTTTACTCTCCATCTTCGGTCCGCCTCCCCCTCTCTCCCTATTTATTCCAGTTCCCTCCCCCCATCCCCCTCTCTGATGAAGGGTCTAGGCCCGAAACGTCACCTTTTGTGCTCCTGAGATGCTGCTTGGCCTGCTGTGTTCATCCAGCCTCACATTTTATTATCTTGGAATCTCCAGCATCTGCAGTTCCCATTATCTCTGTAAGTACTTTTTGTTCTGTTTAAGCAGTGGGATAAGTCTACTTACAGGTGAGCTGGAGTCAAGGGTTGTGTACAAATGGAGATTCATTCAGGCAACATGTGACTGACTGGCCTTAGAGCAGTGGTTCTTAACCAATAATGTCACATGAGATTCAGGTGGCATGGCAAAGAGTGAAGAAGGTTTTCTAAGATTACAAAGGGGTTGTAATCAAATGGCTCAATGGGCTGAAAATGGCAGCTGGAGTTTAATCTGGAACAGTCACAAATATTGATTAAAAGTTTATCATTCTTTCTAATGAAGAAAATTTCAAACTGTTCTTCTGCGCTAAGAAGTTACAAAATATGCACTGACTGTTTTGGCCATAGAGTTCATATTTGATAATTTGGGGAGTCCTTTTGAAGTTGTGTAGGACATTGGTGAGGTTAGGAAGAATACTATTAAGCTGGGAGGGCTCAGAAGAGATTTACCTGGGTGTTACCAGGTATGGAATGATTGAGTTAGAAGTAAAGACTGGATAGGCTGGGATTTTTTCACTGGAGTGCAGGAGTTTGAGATGCGACCATAGAGAAGTTTATAAAATCATGAAAGGTATAGGTAGTATTATTGATAGCTGTCTTTTCCCTAGGAGGGAGGATTTCAAGACTAGGGGGCATTTTTTAAGATGAGAGGACAGAGATTTAAGAAAGGCATGAGAGGCAAATTTTTTATACAGAGGGTGGTTTGTGTGTAGAATGAACTTCCAGAGGAAATGGTGGATGCTGATATAATTACAATGTTTAAAAGACATTTGGATAGGTATATGCATAGGAAAGGTTTGGAGGGATATGGGCCAGAAGTAAACAGGTGGGACTGGTTTAGTTTGGGATAATGTTCGGCATGGACTGTTTGGACCAATGGGCCTGTTTCTGCACTGTATGACTTTATGACTCTAACATATTAGAGATGTTAAAAGTCTGAACACAACACATTGCGCCTCCTGCAAACAAGTGAAAGTATCTGGAGAACAAAGATTGAGGAGCAACAAGTCATGAGAAGCAGAAGATCCTCTCAGAGAGCCCTAAGGAGATGGACCATTGAATTACCTTCTCAGCCTTTCCTTATGTCCTACATAACCGTGTTTTTTTTTCTCTGGGTCTGTCTGTATGTGAGTGTAGAGGTGGAGTTTTTGAAAGAACATTAAAATTTTAAGTTGTAGAATCATACGTTAATGGCTCATAATTGTTCACCTGGATCTAAAATCTATTTATTTCTAATACATTGTAACTCTTAAGCTAAGAAATGTGGCCCTTTTCTATCAACCTGGATCTGAAAGCAGGGTAAATACTGAATTTTGCAGACTTGCATAAAATCTAACTTTTGAGATAACTCTCAAACAGCTCAATTTTCTGTATGCTATCCCAGTGACCCATAATGAGACAATCCTTTCACAACTATTTTCTCCTTTATGAAATATAGATCTGTCAATGCATGGGAATTCAATGTAGAACATCTTCCGAGAGACCTGGGTCTAGATACGCTTGCTGTCGGAGATGCAAGTGCAAGATCAAATGTCTACCATCTTTCACCAGCTTGAGTTTCACAGGACAAATCAAAACTATTTCTTAGAACTCTAAGCCCTTGATATACAATTTTTCAAAGCTTTTAAATATTTGCGTAAAACAAATGCTCTCATAATATCCCAAAGTTTTAGAAATGTAACCCTGTGCCAGTAAAACATTTGCATATGAAAACAGTGTTCTACCACCAGTGACCTCAGTGTGATCCACAATTAAGTTTGCAATCTAATGCAAAGTTGGCACCGAAATAAAAATAAAGAACTGCAGATTTGGACATCTGAATCAAAAACAGAATGTACTGGAGAAATTCAGCCAGTCTGCCAGCAAATGAGGAGAGAAAGCAGAGTTAACATTTTGAGTCCTCTGATCCTTTTTAAGGCTCTAACCCAGCAACAATGTAGGAGCAAGACCGCATTTCCATGCCTCAACGATGTGTTGCCAGGATAGTTTTGTAGATTGTGATTTTCCTCTGGGATGCTCCCTTTGACTTTCTGCATAGTAGATGTGTGGCTTTGGAAGATCCTGTTGAAGGAACCCTAAGTTATACAGGATAACAAAGTGTGGGGCTGGATGAACACATCAGGCCAAGCAGCATCTTAGGAGAACAAAAGCTGACATTTCTGGCCTAGACCCTTCATCTGAAAAGGATCTAGGCCCGAAACGTCAGCTTTTGTGCCCCTAAGATGCTGCTTGGCTGGCTGTGTTCATCCAGCCCCACACTTTGTTATCTTGGATTCTCCAGCATCTGCAGTTCCCATTACCTCTGACCTAAGTTATACAGTACATCTTATAGATGGTATATTACAGCCATTATACATCAGTGGTAAAGGGATTGAATGTGGAAGGTAGTGGAGGAGGTATCAATCAAGCAGAGTGCCTTGTCTTGAATAGTGATGAGCTTCTTAAGTGTTGTTGAAATGTTGTTGCTTCATTCAGCCTAAAAAACAAGTGATAATGTCTCTGTTAACAATGTAGTCAATAATTGTGGGTAAATACTCTAGGCCTTCATTTAATGTCTAAGTAGCCTTGACTGCTAGACACTGGGTGATCCTGCCTGGGGTATTAATCCCTTCCAAATGACATGTGCATCTTGTGTTGTTATTTGCCTGAGGGCTTTTTGCTTGAAGCCTGTCATATATTAAAAGCCAGAAATTATGTAATGATTACCCGTGTTCAGATGTTTGGACTGACAGCATTCATGAATAACCAGCTATTAAGGTGACAGCCTAGTGTTTCACCAGAAAACTCTGCAATAAATTAGTTAATTCAGTCATAAATTACCAGACATATTTTTAAAGAAATCACTGTTGTGAATCTGTCACATATAAAGCAGTGACATTAACATCTGTGATCATGGAATAAAATTATATATTGCCTGATAAATCATATGCTCTTATTCATAAAGGATATTTTTCTTTGTCTTTTTGTAGGAAGAAATTTACATCCTAACAATGCATGAATCAGGAAGTTGACTTTTACATTATGCTTTCCATCTTATCAGGGAATTGTGACAACTTATCTTTTCCTGTCTCTCCCTACAGGCAGCACAACTTGCATGTCTCACCTCTGTATCATTTGAGCAACTGCCAACTGCTTTAATGACAGTTCACCCTGTGTTGTTTCTTACCATGGCATCTGTTGGACCTGCTCAGCCACTGATGTGAAGAACAGAATCCATTTTTTATCCTCTGTGTCTCAGGGCTATCATTTGGGACACACCATCAACACTTTAACTTGTGAGCTACAGGTGACCTGTGCAATGACTGGCAAAATCTTGAGAGTGTAATTTGGTTCAAAAATGCTTTCAAAATGACAATTCAAATCATGCTGCAAATATTTGGTAAGAAATGTGTGAAAGTGAGCAACACATGCACAGAAAAAGCTAACAAAACATAGAAATATGAATATACAAGCACTGATTTGAAAATTTATCTTGTTTGCACTATGTGGAAACAAGTAATAAAATCTTCTGTTTAAACCTTACATTGGATTATTATAGATCTATAATAATGATGACACATTGATGCGTGGAGGCAGGCTATGGATTTATGAGTTAATGTTTAGTTAAACAAGTAGTTGTCTACAGCCTCCTATAAACACAAAAGTGTGTCAAAAAGATATGCTACATGCTACACCAGACAGCCATACACTACCAGTAGCTGTTTAAGTGACCACCATCTTTAGCCATTTGCTTTTGGAACCTAGTATGGCACTAGCACAAAAATATTGAGAATCTCACAGTCAACTCCAGATGAAAGCTTAAAGCAGATGACTAATTGATTGTTTGTCAGGGCATGAAATTATTTACATTTTCCCACTGATAACAATAGAATCTGTGAACAATCTGGCTAAATTTCCGAGTTTCAGAGTGCCATTAAGACTGTTCTCCACTACTTTCAATTGTTTTTATAAACTACAAGAGATATTCATCAATAAACATGCGGTCAGAAGAAGAGATTTATGCAGTTTGGTGCCAGATTCACAGAGCTAACATGATGATTTCAGACTGGAGCAGTCCAATTTTTCACAAGGACTGTGACCAGTGGTGAGCTGCAAGGATTGGTGCTGGGGCCATTGTTTTTGTCATTTCTTATAAATGATTTGGTAGTGAATAAAGGAGACATGGTTAGTAAATTTTCAGGTGACACCAAATTGGAGGTGTATTGGACAGTGAAGAAAGTTAACTCAGAGTACAACTGGACCTTGAACAGATGGGCCGATGGGTCGGAAGTAGCAAATGGAGTTTAATTTAGATAAGTGTGAGGGGTTGCATTTTGGTAAGACAAACCAGGGCAGGACCTATACATTTGTAGCAGAAGTACTTAGCACTGTTGGTATCTTCCAAAATTTCTACCGTCACATCGAAAGCCCAACTATACACTTAGTGAATTACTGGAAACCTTGAATAGCCCTTGAGTGTTGCATTTTAGTAAGGCTAACCGGGCAAGTCTTAAACAGTAAATGGCCAGGCCCTTGGGAGTGTTGCTGAACAGAGACCTTGGGGTGCAGGTGCATAGTTGGAGTTACAGACACGCAGGGCCGTAAAGAAGGTGTTTGGCACATCTTACCTTTATTGGTCAGTTCATTAAGTATAAGAGTTGGGATGTCATATTGTGGCTGTACAGGACATTGACTAGACCACTTTTAGAATGCTGTATACAATTCTGATTGACCTTCTCCAGGAAGGATGTTGTTAAACTTGAGAAGGTGCAGAAAAGATTTACAAGGATGTTGCTGGGTTTGAACAGTTTGAGCTAATAGGGAGAGGCTGGATTGATTGTTTATGATAATTCAATAATTTTAAGACTTAATCAAATTATGAAGCACAAAAGAAATCGCAAATCAGAAATGTGCAAAATGTATTCAAGATATAGGATTCCTGCTATACTCAGAATAACCAAATTATGGCTGTGCTACTGTTTGGTATTGTCTGCATTACAGAAGCTTAGTGGTCATTTACACTGATAAGAAACTTTTCTACCATAAATCGGGTGATGCTATTTCCCCCAACCTCACCTAGCCCAATCCTCGTTTTTGTCTTTGGGACAAAATATTGTAAAACTCCATTATTCAGCAAGTATATTGTATTTTGCCCAGTGACAGGTCAGGTCTGTACTGGGTTCAGCCTGCATTTATACTGTAACTGCAACCTCAGCACAATGGAAAATTGCTTTGGAATGACCCTGGTGTGGTAGTATAGAGTGCCTTTAGAGAATTGTTTCTTTTAACAGTTCTGCAGCAATTCCTGTAAGTCAATCCTGTCCTTTACTATCTTTTTATCTTTGCACTGTTAAGTGTCCCCTAGGATGAGCGTTTATCTTATTTACAGTAAACCATGTCCCAGATTCAAAATCTACTTATTTTGTTAGGCCCTTCCTGTAGAATAACAAAATAGGAAATGAGGACATTTTACAATTGTTTATGATAATTCAATCATTTTAAAAGTTGGTCAAAATAAGGAAGGACAAAAGAAATTAGAAATCGGAACAATGCAACATTTACAGTGAGTAATTAACATTTTTCCTCCCAGAAAAGTGCTTAGAAGGCAACAAACTCTCAACTGGAAAATGTCTGCTTTACTTGATCTCTCAAGCCCTTATGTTCTCAGGTTGACTAGAATGGAAATGCAATATACAATATAAAATATACAAACTCTATATCACCATTGTGTCTTTACAAAAACCAAAAGAACTGCAGACGCTGTAAATCAGGAACAAAAACAAAGTTGCTGGAAAAGCTCAGAAAGCCTGGCAGCATCTGTAAAGAAAAAAGCAGAGTTAATGTTTTGGGTCCGGTGACCTTCCTCACCCAAAACAGACGCGAAACGTTAATTCTGCTTTTATCTTCACAGATGCTGCCAGACCTGCTGAGCGTTTCTGGCAACTTTGTTTTTGTTCTCGTGCGTCTTTACCTGGCAGAATCTTAACGTTGAGTGAATTAGAAATTGCAACAATTTCATATTTTTACCCATTTCGTTTCCAATTCATTCAAATTTACAGACAGATTGACTGAATTATAAGTCAAAAAGTGAAAAAGGACACTTTGGCAGCTGGAACTTATCTGCGACAAACGTGCATCATGAGTTCTTTAATGAATCATTCATAAGATTATTTCACGCTGATCAAAAAAGGTTCCAGAAGAATGCAGAAGGATAAATCTAGTTGTGGTATTTATGTTTCTAAGCATTAAAGAACACTCTTGATTGGTTCATGTATACAACATGTCGAGGTTGAAGCCTTGTTCAGGGCAGTATAAGTTTCTGTCATTTTCCTTCAATGAGCACTCATCAAACATGTTCTCCAAAAGTAGTTGAAATGGATCAATAGGTTGTGCAATTAAATTAAAGTACAAGTATCTTATGGAGCTATTTGCAATGTAATTTTGATCAGCTCCATATCTGCACTGCTAAACACCATTTGGAACCTTGTGGTGATCTGCCCATCTAATATAGTCAAGAGAGTTACAAGTTTTAGTTCTTCTTGTCCAGGGATACTTTCAAAGAAACCTAAGGTTGTATCTTATCCATATTGATGTCAGTCCCTCAATTTCAAAGCAATGATGACAAGACAAACCAATTGTCTGTGGATATGACCTGCAACATAATGGGACTGTGATACAGGGGTCAGTTTACTGTTAGGGCTTTGGGTGAAGAGAAGTATGTTTGTTGTTTCAGAGATTAATTACATTTCTAATTCATGTTAATATATTACTTGTCCACAGATTGTTTATCTGTGCCATGTTAAAAGGTTGTGTAGTAGCTTAAAGCCTGAGCCACAGCTTGACAGACAAAAGATATTATACAAAAGAAACAAATAACTGCAGATGCTGGAAATCAGAAACATAAACAGAAATTGCTGGAAAAACTCAGCAGGTTTAGCCACATCGGTGGAAAGAAGGCAGAGCTAATGTTTGAGGTCCAGTGACCCTTCCATGGAAAGAATATATTATTTTGCCTTTTGAAGATTAGGACAGGGATTTTCCACAGGATGGGATATTGCATCAGGAGCCTGGCTATTGGTTCAATTACAGGGCATGACCCCACACAATGTGTTCCACAAACACCAGCCCAGGATTTTACATAAGTACATACAAATCAATCATACAAACAAATTCTCAGCAGCAGTAGGCCATTTGGCCCTTCATACTAGCTCTGCCACTCAATAACGTTATAACTCACCTGATTGTTGCCTCAATTCCACATTGCTGCATACACCCTATAACCTTTGCATTTTTAGAGGGAAAAGCCAATTGATAGCAGAGTACGGGTTCACCATCCAGTTGAGGAGAGTGGCAGACTCCATAGTATGGAGCATCAATAGGAGGCCCTCCAGGTACTGACACATGGACAACCCAGCTGGTAAAGGTGGAAGCTGCAGATTCACTGTGAATAAAGAGAGGACACCTCACCCTGTGGACAACCCATCCCACCCCTTGAAAAAGAGGTTTGCTTTATTTTATCTTGGGATAGCTGCAGTTGCCTGGCCCTGATAGGAAATGGACAACCACTCCACAGGATGATCAACAGATGTCTGTCATTGTGGAATGAGGAAGATGGGCAGTGTCATCAGTTACATGATCCATTGCCCTCCCACATCAATTGATGCCCTATATCCACCCACAATAAGCCTGGCTCATGTTGGATATGAGCTGCCCAGTTAGCTGACTGGGAATCTCAGATAGTCATCCTCAGTTACCTAATTGGAATGGTGAACAGCCAATTCAATGTCAAATGATTCTCATTAAAAATGGGCTGCAGTTGGGATGATGATAGAGAATCAACATAGAGTCCACTGCTGCAAATGTGCTCCCCTGTCCCCAATCTTGACCATGAATAATTTGAAAGTCCATCCCAAGGAAATGATATGACAGCAAGTGATATCATAGATCATAGAATCCCTCCAGTGTAGAAACAGGCCCTTCAGCCCAACGAGTCCATACCAACCCTCAGAGCATCCCACCCTATACCATACCTATTCTGCACATCCCTGAAAACTAAGGGCAATTTAGCATGGCCAATCCACCTAGCCTGTACATCTTTGGACTGTGGGAGGAAACTGGAGCACCCGGAGGAAACCCATGCAAACAAGGAAAGAATGTGCAGACAGTCACCCAAGGGTGGAATCAAACCTGGGCGCCTGGCGCTGTGAGGCAGAAGTGCTAACCCCTGAGCCACCATGCCGCCCACTAAATGTTCCTCCAAACTAGAGTAGAGTGACAACAGTTCTCCAATGATTGCCTGGGTCTAGCTACATTTGCCTTTTTGCTTATTAGATTTTTAGTTGCAATCAATGTCACCGACCTTATGTGAAAGTGGGCCCTGTATTCCCTATCATGTTATTGTACATTCTCACCTTGATGAGAGGTTGAAGGTAGCAATTCTGCAACAGCAACTTGCACTTACGCAGCATTTTTATTGCAATAAAATATCCCAAGGTGCTTTACAGTGGGAGTAATCAACAAAACTTGACATTGAACCACATAATGAGAATTTGAGACACAAATTCTGGACTGAAGAGATAGGTTTTCCAGAAATATCCATAAATGAAGGTAGTGTGGTACAGAAGTGGTAAACTTTATGGGGGTGGGGGTGTTAAAGAGCTTAGAGCAGAAACAGGGATGGCTGTAAATGCTGACTTAATTATAATGAGGAATGCACACACAACACCAGAATAGAACAAAGAACAGTACAGCGCAGTACAGGCCCTTCACCCCACAATGTTGTGCCAAACTTTTACTCTAATCCTAAGGTCTATCCACCCTCCATCCCTACCTTATATTATCATCCATATGCCTATCTAGTAATCACTTAAACGCCCCCTAATGTGGCTGACTCCACTATCCTCTCTGACAATGCATTCCATGCCCGACCACTCTCTGAGTAAAAAATCTACCTTTGACGACTCCCCAATATCTATCTCCACTCACTTTAAATCTATGCCCCTCGAATTGGCTACCTCCGCCCTAGGCAAGAGTCTCTGGCTGTCTATTCTATTTATACCTTTGATCATTTTGCATGCCTCTATCAAGTCACCTCTTATTCTCTGTTGTTCTAAAGAGAAAAGCCCCAGCTCTCTCAACCTTTCTTCATAAGACCTTCTGTCCACTCCAGGCAAAATCCTGGTAAATCTCCTCTGCACCTTTTTCAATGCTTCCACATCTTTCCGGTAATGAAGCAACCAGAACTGGGCACAATACTCCAGATGTGGCCGAACCAGGCTTTTGTATAGCTGGAGCATAACTTCACGTCTCTTGAACTCGATCCCTCTATTAATGAAAGCTAACACACCATACGTCTTCTTAACAAGTCTATCCACCTGGGTGGCAGCATTCAGGGAACTGTGGACATGAACCCCAAGATCCCTCTGCTTCTCCACACTGCCAAGAATCTTTGTGTTAACCCTATATTCTACTTTGAAGTTTTTCCTTCCAAAATGAATCACTTCACACTTTCCAGGATTAAACTCCATCTGCCACTTCTCAGCTTAGCTCTGCATCCTATCAATGCCCCTTTGTAACCTAGAACTTCCCCCCGCACTGTCCACGACACAACCCACCTTTGTATCATCCACGAATGTACTAATCCACCCTTCCACTCCTTCATCCAAATCACTTACAAAAATCACAAATAGAAGAGGACCAGAACATACCCTTGTGGTACACCACTTGTAACTGAGCATCATGTTTAATATTTTCCATCCACTACCACCCTTTGTCTTCTAATCATTAGCCAATTCTGAATCTAGTCTGCCACATTTCCCCTTATCCCATACCTCCTTACCTTCTGAATGAGCCTACCATGAGGAACCTTATCAAACGCCTTACTTAAATCCATGTATACCACATGCTCTGCTCTACCTTCATCCATGTGTTTGATGACTTCTTCAAAGAGTTCAATAAGATTTGTGAGGCATGATCTACCCCTCACAAATCCATGCTGACTATCACAAATCAATTTGTGCCTTTACAAGTGATCATAAATCCTATCTCTCAGAGCCCTTTCCAATGATTTGCCCACCACTGACATAAGGCTAACTGGCCTGTAATTTCCAGGGTTATCCTTATTCCATTTTTTGAACAAGGTAATGACGTTTGCCTTTCTCCAATCTTCCGGCACTGAACCCGTGGACAGTGAGGACGAAAAGATCATCGCCAAAGGCCCTGCGATCTCTTCCCTTGCTTCCTACAGAATCCTTGGATAAATCTCATCTGGTCCGACAGACTTATCTATCTTCAACTTCCTCAAAATTCCTAATACATCGTCCTTACTATCAGTGATCTCCTTTAGCCTTCCAGCCTGTTTCACACTGTCCTCCTCTACAACTAGGTCCCTCTCAGTTGTGGATACCAAAGAAAAGTATTCAGTAAGGACCTCTCCTATCCCTTTAGGCTCCGTGCACAAATTCCCTTTACTATCTTTGATTGACCCTACCCTTTCGCTGGTCATTCCCTTATTCCTCACGTATGTGTAAAAAGCCTTGGAGTTTTCTTTGATCCTATCTGCCCCCTTATAACTCTCCTAAACCCTTTCTTCAGCTCCTTCCTGGATAACTTGTATCCCTCTCGAGGCTTTTCCATTCCTTGTTTCCTCAACCTTACATAAGCATACTTCTTCCTCATAACCAGTCGTTTGACCTCTCCTGAGATCCAAGGGTCTTTCACTCGACCACAACTTCCCTGCCTGCTAGGAACAAACATATCGAGCACACACAGTATGTATTCCTTAAACAATCCCCACATTTCAATATGCCCGTCCGTGACAGCATCTGTTCCCATTTTATGTTATCCAGCTCTTGCCTAACAGAATTGTACTTACCCTTCCACCAATTATAAACTTTCCCCTGCTATATGCGCCTATTCTTTTCCACAACTGTTGTAAAATTAACAGAATTATGATTGCTACTGCCAAAATGCTCTGCTACCAACAGGTCTAACTTCTTTGCTAAACGCCAAATCCAAAGTGGCCACGTGTTGGCCTATCTACATATTGCTTTAGGAATCCTTCCTGACTGCACTGGACAAAGTCTGCTCTATCTAAATGATTACAACTGAAATGTTTCCAATCAATATTTGGAAAGAATGCAAGGTATGCAGAGCATGGAAGCTGATGGCATAGTGCAGTGCATAACTATATGTACACACCATTGATCCCTCATCAGCATTTTTATGACCCAAAAAGTAGGAGGACACTTGTGTTTAAACATCTTCAGACACATCTTCATTATAATACCTTCCAAGCTTTGGCTAATATTCAAATGTTTAAGTATATAGAGGACATAATGTCAAATATATACAATAGATAAACCATTAGTTTGTTTAACTTGTAGGATCAAGAACACTTGTTGCTTATATCAAAGAGCAAATTTGATCAAAAGACAACTTTTCTTTAATCTAGTCAGCTATAGTCAGCTACATTTTAAACTAACATACAGAAAATTATATGGTTGCCAAACTCAATTCTGTAATACATTTCGATTTGTCATTACACAAAATAGAAAAAGAAGGAAAAATAAGCAATAATTAAGATTTCTTTTAACCTGAAAAGCATTTTTCAATCAAGATTTCTTTGAAGAAAGATGTTGAGAATTTTATTAATAAAGTGTTCATTCCATCTTTTCAATAGTAAGCATTAAAGCTGTAAAGAAAAATTTAGATTATTCTGAAAACATTGGAAGATATTCAACTCGTGAAATATTCATTTTGACTCTTCACCTTCTACTTTCAACATTAAGAATCATCCATTTGGTGAGACAATGTCTCTGTTTTCACCATTTTCCTAAATCTGCAGCACTTAATTTGTTTTCCAACAGATTAGCCTAGAGAATGTTTTGCTGTGCAATTAATCTCTTTGAGTCTTCAGATAAAGTCCCCCATCTGCTTCCAGGCCTCCCAACTTCTGTCAGTGTTCTCTCTCTTTTTCTCACTCTCTTCCTCAAGTGCACAGCTTGAACAGAGCCCAGTTCAATACATAAACCAAATTTCCATCCATTGGCTCCATCTAAACTTCTCACTGTCTTGGAAAGGCAGCCAACTTCAAAGTCCCCTCCTACCCCAGTTATAATCTCTTCGGTCAGCATGAAGAGTCAAAAGCTTAAATATACATACAAATAGGTTCAAGAGCAGCTTCTTCCTGTTGTCATTAGACTTCTAAATGGACCACTCAAATTTCAAATCTAATGTTGGCCTTGCTTTTTGTTCACCTTCTTTGCAGCCATAACTTTGTATTCCTCGCCCTCTTCTCTAACGTTGTGATCTTTGTATGGTACGGTCTGCCTGCTCTGCATGCAAAAGAAAGCTTTTCAATGCACTTCGGTGCATGTGACAATAATAAATAAAACAAAAAAGAAGTATTGTCCCCATCCAATAATACCATCACCAACTCTTCATGTAAGAAAGGGTCCGTTACTAATTATTTACAAGCCTCAATCTTACTCTACACACTTTGGTCCCCAAGATTAAAAGGCTTTGTGCTATCACCCAAATAAACTCTTCTTTTTGTCTACAATCACTATTCAAGTTTCCTTAATATGCATTCCAATCAGTATACAAAACCTAAACCACCCTAGTGTTTAAAGGAAAACAAAAAAACTCAGATTTATAGCAGATGAAAAGGTGTAGAACTGGATGAACTCAGCAGGCCAAGCAGCATCAGAGGAGCAGGAAAGCTGATGTTTTGGATCAAGACACTTAATGTCAGCTTTCCTGCTCCTCTGATATTGCTTGGCCTGCTGTGTTTTTCCAGCTCTACACCTTGTTATCTCAGATTCTCCAGCATTGGCAGTTCCTACTATCTCATAATTATACAATGTGTTTCATATCCAATTCAGCTCCAAATGCTTCACAATCAATGAATTACTTTTGTTGTGTCGATACTGTGATAACACAAGAAGATGCAGTTGTCAATTTATGAGACACAATAAGGTCTCACAACAGTGATTTGAAAAATGAGTATTGTTTTTTAGTGATGTTGTTGTAGGAGCAAGTCTGCCTGAGGTTCCAGGGATCTCCTCTCCTACTTTTCAATTAACACATTTACATCCAATATAAAAGAAAACAATTTTGATATTGCAGGCCTGCCAAGTTGTTGAATAACATCATTCTTATGCCTTTTCATCCTGCTCAGACTCTCCGCTACCCTCAACTCTGTTGGCTGTTATATTCTCCTGGACATTCCCTTCTTCATAATTCATCTCCAAAGTATCTACAGTCCTGAAGTAGTCTCCATGTTTCCTTCTATGGTTCCTCCTACTGCCTATAAAGTGATAAGTCCAATGATTCATTGTATGCTTCTTTCACATGCCACATCTCATTTATATCCCACATGTACGCTAATAAAATTCCATTCTTTCTCTCTACCACATCACTAACTCTGAGACTATTGCTTCATTATGGGTCTGTGTATTTAATTTTAAGGCAATATTTTCCACAGCTCAATGCCAGCCTAGCAGTTTAATATCCGCCAGCGTCCATGTTTCTTTAGAATTATTTCTCCTCAACTATCCTGGCTGCTCATTGACATTGAAGCCATTTCTGGATAATCTCTGCATTCTTTTAAGTCTGAGTTCAAACATTCCTTTCTTCCAATCTCCAGAACACTTTCACTTTTATACTGCTGAATTGGTCTTCAATGATTTCATCATAATAACGTGCAAGTTCATTGATGCTCTCCTCCTTGGCTTCCTCATTATCAAACTTCACAAGCTACAATAAATTCAAAAGCCTGACATGCAAACCCATGACAAATTCACACGTCACCTTAATCTGGCCTTGTCAGTTCACCAGCTTCCTGTCCACCCATATATCAACTTCAAGAATCTTTACCTGATTTTCATGAAAATAATGTTTATTTTCAATTTTTTTTTTCAATAATCAATTGTGACAGGCACACGGCCTTCCTCTGACTGGATTTGAGCTTGCTTTGTATCAGAATCCTTCTTCAGACAAATGGGAGTCTTTTCCAACAAGGTTTGGTGTCATTATCTCTTTCTTCACCTTTATAAAACTCTGAAAACTCCCTTTGAATATATCTGAGGAAATAGCTTTCCTATCACTTTAGTTAACAACCTGACTCACTTATTTATCACCATCTTTGGGTACATTGCGAACTTATGATGGGCATTGACATTGTGGAGATGATCAAATGAAACTATCCAGTGTGGTATAATTTGGTTACATTAACCCAATAACATCATGTTATCGCATTAAAATACCTTACAAGCTTCCATAACTTAACATCCACAATTGTAAGTTTCCAAAAATAAATTCGAAGCAGGCACAAATTTCTGTTTTTAACTGTTAGAATTCTAATTGTAATCACCAAATTTGTATCACGATCTGGTTGCACATTCAAGATGTGAATAAGGAGCAGGAGCAGACCTCATGGCCTCTCACGTCTGCTTTACCATTCAATAAAATCATGGCTGACCTGATTACTCTATACACTTGCCTACCCCAATAATGTCTCACTCCCACATCTATCAAGAATCTGTCCATGCCTGGCTTAAAAATATTCAGACTCTGCTTCCACAGCATTTTGAGAAAGAGCACTTCAAAGACTCACAAACTTTTATGGCAAACAGATTTCTCTCTATCTCTTTAAAAATAAGTGACCCCTTATTTTTAATCAGTGACCCCTCATTATAGAATCTCCCGTAAGAGAAAATGTTATTTCCTCAAGTGGTTTGTCTCATAGGATCTTATGTGTTTTAATCAATCTATTTGTTATTCACACTTTGCAACCAGTAAGTACTTGAATAAAATCAACAAAGATTGAAAGCCCAGACACTTCTCAAGAGAACACAAGCTCAGTATTCCATTGTTTTGAATAAACAAAATAAACTCTATGTAAAATTAGCAAAGTAAAACAATCCACTCTAAAATTTAGATATAGCATGAGGTAAATATGTGTTATCAAATGAGTAAATGCCTACAGAGCACATGAAATGGCAGATGATATAAGTTTCTCAGCAACCCGCTAGATGATCTGACTATGAGCCAATAAGTCTTACTAAAATCTCCTTCACAAAAATCCCAATTCTCCACTTTTGAAGATCAAACCTTTAAATTTCCTCAAAGCTGCTCCAATTCAGACTGCCTCAATAACTGTTCTCATCCTGACAGGAACACCTCTTTTTCAGAGACCAAGTTCTACAGGATACCTCACAAACGCTTAATTACTGACATAACTTCAGCTCCTTTCAGATACAGCTAGATTCATTGTGTTGTCAAGGCTCTTGGACTTCTCCGATTTCCATTCTCCAATTGCACCAAGCAAATATTGTTGGTGGGCTTCTTTGAGCCCTAGTTCTCAGCTGTACCAATTGACCCCGGGGCTTCAGTGAGCCCCCAGCTCCTCTGAGCTTGCAGCAGCATTTCAGGCATATAGTCATTCCTTTCTCTTGCTGACTAAAATTGACTCACTCTTGAGCTGATGACTTGAACCAATCTCAATGACTGACCAAAACAATTTAGGAGATGTGCATCATTGTTACTGAGCAGGATCTAATGCATCGTGTATTCGAATACTTGTAACCTGAATGTTACATTCTCCAGCTAATTAATTCTCCACAGTTGACACCTTCAAAGACTGTAGGCAAAAAATACACCTAACATAAAACTGCAAGTTCTTGATGTTCTTATGTTACTTTGAGAAAAACATTACAATATTATAAGTCGATTATCGAATGAATTTCTGTTATTCTTCGACTTTCCAAGGGTGGCATGGTGTTTCAGTGGTTAGCACTGCTGCATCACAGCGCCAGGGACCCAGGTTTGATTTTACCCTCGAATGACTGTCTCTGTGGAGTTTGCACATTCTCTCATTGTCTGCATGAGTTTCCCTTGGGCGCTCTGGTTTCCTCACACAGCTACAAAGGTGTGCAGGTTATGTGGGTTTGGCCATGCCAAATTACTCATAGTGTTCAGGGAAGTGTAGGTTAAATGGATTAGCCAGGGTAAATGTGGGGTTATAGGATAGGGTGGGGGCCTGGGGCTAAGTCTAAGTGACTCCTCAGAGGGTTGGTGTGGAGTTGATGGGCCAAATGGCCGCCTTCCACACTATAAGGATTCTATGATTTTAAATTAAATTGAAATGAATGCCATAATGCAGAAATCCATTCACCAAGCACTGTAAGGCATTTAAAGAGTGTTTGAAATTTGTAGCACTTAACTCAAGGGTTTAATTGTGTTAATGCTGATCTGCATGGTACTATTAAATCATTTACAGGTATGAACTGTTTGAGTGGATGCAATGGTTTGGTAAGGTTTCCCTAGGAGATTCTTACTACACTAGAATGTTTCCAGGTGCAAGACTTTGCTTCATCTACTCAGAAATTGTTCATAGTAACAAGATAATGCAAATAAAACTTGTGCTTAATAGTTCATTGTCATCTAGCAAATACATTATATTTTAAACTAGGACTAGAGCTGATTTTTTAAAAAAGACATTATGAGATTTTCAGAGAGCTATAGTACCCAGCTGATTGGACAATTTCCTTAAAATCAGAACAAAGAACTGTACAGCACAGGCACAGGCCCTTCAGCCCATCAAGTCTGTGCCGACATATGATGCCTTTTTAAACTAAAAGCCTTCTGCCTCTATGCAGTCCATACCCCCTATTCCCTGCCTATTCATATGTCTGTCAGAATGCGTCTTAAACATTGCTATTGTATTCACTGCGTTCCCTCCTCTGGCAGCGCATTCCTGACACTTCCCACCCTCTGTGTAAAAAAAAACTTGCCTCTCACATCCCCTTTAAACTTACCCTTTCTTATCATAAATGTGTGCCTCCCAGTAATCGACCCTGGGAAAAAGACTGATTATCCATACCCCTCAATTTTGTAAACTTCATTTAGGTCACCTCTCAATCTCTGATGTTCAAGTGTAAAAATAAACAAAGTTGTTGAATGTCTCCTTATAGCTAATACCTTCCAAACCAGGCAACATTCTGGTAAAAGGGACAGTAGGTATTCTGGTAAACCTTTTCTGTACCCTCTCCAAAGCCTCCACATCCTGTAGTAGTGTGGTGACCAGACCTGTACTCAATATTACAAAAGAGGCCTAAAGATCGATACAGCTACAACATGACTTGTGAATTTTTATACTCTATGCCCTGGATGATGAAGACACGCATGTCATATGCCTTCTTGATCACTCTATCCACTTGTGTTGCCACTTTCAAGAAACTGTGAATCTGAATGCTCAGATCCCTCTATACATTGAAACTAGGTCTGTTAATTCAGCCCAGTCTGAGTGAAAATAGAGGTATAATTTTGGTAATGCACCAAATAAATGCTTTCTTTGTGTGTTTATTATACATTGTCAATTGAACAACAATGTAAACTATGAACATATTTAATAGAAAAATGATGGTGCTCATTTGTGCAAAATAATAATGATTAAGATGTTAAATATACATTAAAAAACAGCAAAGTTTTATTTTTCCCAGTTTGACTTTCTCCAATTTCCCACTCCCATTCCAACTGACACACAAAAATTACAGAGATAGTAGGAACTGCTGATGCTGGAGAATCTGAGATAACAAGGTGTGGAGCTTGATGAACACATCAGCCCAAGCAGCATCAGAGGAGCAGGAAAGCTGATGTTTCGGGCTGAACATTGTTACAACCAGAGCCTGGTAAATTTCATACATTCATTTCCCTCGACTTGGTCAATATTATCTTTCTCAGTTCTAAACAAGCCTCTTTAAATTCTAGACAGGGCAATTACATTTGATTACATGGCAATGTGGGTGATTTTTAAATGATATGTCTGAAGAAACAATAGAATAATGCAACATTCTGGGTGTTTAGTTTTATCATAGAACTTAGCACGTTGCGATCTTTATAGACAGTGGTCTCTCTGTACATATATCTCAGTGTCTGAGAGTCAGTAATAAACAGAGGGTATCATTCTCTACCATGAAATATGATTTCAGATGCTTGTTTAGATTTTGGAGAGGTAACCTATTGCTCCATTTATTCTGGATTTGCCTTCCTGGAGGAAGCCAAGCCCTACCTCAACACTGTCCTCATCAATGGCTACTTCTAATAACTCGTCAACGTTCGGAGCTGCAAATACATTCTCACTTATTTAAATGACCTCAAGCATATCAAAGGCATTTGGCATTTCTCAGTCTGCATTACCTTTGCTTTTTTTCTGTCATAGGTCTGTCAGTGTTGCAGTGATTGTACTTATGTTTAGGATGAACTTGACACTCCCAGGAATCTTGTGAATTCCCATCTTGTTGTGGGAATGGGGAGCTGTGCTACTGCTGTTATTTTTGCAGCCCTGGGAAGTATTCATCTTGACTCACTACATGTCAGAGATAGATCACTTGGGCCTTAGTGAAACTCACTGTTTGAGAGACTAACTATGAGGTTAACTGATTGTATTTCCAGAGGATGATTTCAAGCTGCCTGGTAGGTACATTACCAAAAGGGTAGGTTTATGGTGCCAAGTAAGTCAGGTGTGAGGTGGGTATGGTGCTAAGTGGGAAGGTAGGTAGGAGAGTGCCAGGGATTAGGGTGACAAGAGGAAAAGGGGCCAGGGCACAAGTTGGTAAGGCAGGCAGGTTAGTGATGGTTCATCAGGGTGGGTAGAAAATATTGGGTCAGGAATGTGTTCTCGCAATGTTGGTTCCAGTGTACAACAAGGAGGGGACTCTTTGGGTTGGGGTCAGGTCAGGCAGTGGGATAGGAGATGGTGGGAAATTGAGCATGTAAGGAGTCTTGGGGAGGCATACTGTGTAGTAAGTTAGGATGGTGTGGGGTAATTTTCATAGTTACTCAGGAAGTAGACGAGGCTTTTAATAGCCTAACTTTTCCTAAGTAACTACTTACACCATAATTCTAAAAATAAACTATAACTGTAGTAGAATTCCCTGAATTCTCCAATTTAAATGGAGACTAGCGAAGTTTGAGAAGATTTGTAGCTCAGGTTGAGGTTATGGATGTGAGTTTGCTCGCTGAGCTGGAAGGTTAGTTTTCAGACGTTTCGTCACCATTCTAGGTAACATCATCAGTGAGCCTCCGGTGAAGCGCTGGTATTATGTCCCGCTTTCTGAAAGCTAGCCACCAGGATACACGAACATCAACTAGCCACAAAAAGACATGATCCACTATCACTCGTATCCTTACATACAGATGAGGAAGGATACCACTTTGATTGGGACAACACATCCATCCTAGGACAAGCCAAACAGAGACATGCACAAGAATTCCTGGAAGCATGGCATTCCAACCGGAACTCCATCAACAAACACATTGATTTGGAGCCCATCTACCACCCTTTGAGAAAAAGAACAGGAAATGACATCACCAACACAGGAAATGATATCACCAACCCAAGGAAACCTAAACAGGTAAATAGAAAGCAGAACATAACACCTGCACTCTAATGGAGACTCTCAGAGGGTTCCAGGCAAAGAGGTAATTGCCCAGTGCAATCTTCAATTTCCAAACAATTCTTTTGCAGTCTGCTATTATGGAGATAACTTAAGTTTGCTGTGTGCTCCAATCTGCATTTCAGAAATAATTATCTGGCCATCAGAAAATCAGGCCCATTTTCTAGCAAACCCCCTTGCATTCAAATGGAGGCAATGTTGGACGGTGGTGCTGTTGGTGGGAGGATGAACTGCAAAGGGATGTGGCTCTGATAGGAGGTCAGTGCATGCTGCAGGTGTAGTGGGAATAGGTATTATTCTGTTCAGTTGTACATCCGTTCTTCAGGATTTTCATTTGCCTGCTCAGTGTCAGATCTCTTAACATTTATCACGATTGGAAACAAACCTGAAGTGGAAGGCAAAAGACCCAGTTTGATAGTCTATGTAGGAACCAATAATACAGGTATCTAGGCACCAAGTTTAAATGCAGAATCTCGAAGGCAATTGTCATAGAATAATGGGCTGAGCCACTTACCAATTGGCATAGGAATGTGATGTGGGAAGGATGAGTTTTGATTCATGTTGCACTAGCACCAGTACATGGAAAAGAATATCCCAGAATTGAATTAAACCAATTAAACCATGCTGGCAACAGCATCCTGGATTATGAAGGAAAAATAAGGATAGGGAGCAAAAAGCTCAGGTGAAAAGCAGTTCAAAATCTACAAGTTGATAGAGGTATATAACAATTTGTGTAGAGATAATTAAACAGAGTGAGTTAAGAAAGGACAGAAAATTTAATATTAGAAGTGTACTAGCAAGTAAAGTCCATGCAAAGAAGAATGGTGAAAAAAAATTAAGAAGTCTTTTTGGATGCAGATGGCACTCAAGATAGATAAATTAGCAGAGCAAATAGAAATAAATGAGTTTGTTTTAATTGCCTTAAAGACATAACTGCCTGAAGAAAAGTAATGCCTGTAATGTTGACTGCTCTTTTCCTCCAGACGCTGCCTGGCTTGCTGTGTGCATCCAGCCTCCTGTTTGTCTACCTTTGGATTCCAGCATCTGCAGTTTGTTTTTGTCTCTGAATCCTATCACAGACAGATTATCACTCCATTTCTACTTTTTAGCATTAGCACTAAACTTCACATTTCTCACCCGCAATTCCAATCCAGTTCAGAAATGTGAGGTGTCCCTGAACTCCAACAATGTACAAGATAGTCAGGGAAGTCAAACCATTGCCTCCTTTTTAATAGCAGTGGGTGCTGTTTTCTGTGACTTAAACGTTCAGTAACGCAGCCAGCCACCTTGGCTGCTCCTGCTAAGAGGTAAATATCCGGCAAGTATGAGTTAAGAGTACAGCTAAGTGTGGGTTAAGTGTATGGCCAAGTGTTGTGCTAGGGATGCACTTGGTTAATGGGGTTAAGGTGCTTAGTAGGTAGGGTGCCAGCTAAGTGATAGGATGCTTAGGCTTGTCTGCGGAAGGACTGTCTGATCTGGTGTTGAGGCGAGTGGGTGGGCGGATGTGTGCACTTTATTGGGTCTATCAGAGTGGGTTGAAGGGTGGGGAGTGAGCGGGGTGGGGAGTGGTCAATGGTCAGTCCTGGCCCAGCAGCAAAGACGTTGTAGTCCATGATTTGCTAACTGCGTCAGACTGATGAGTTGGGTGGGTAGGTGGGGTGGCCAGGTCAGCAGAAGAGATTATCATCTGTGTTGCCA
The DNA here is from genome assembly GCF_030684315.1 of Stegostoma tigrinum. Classification (NCBI taxonomy): domain Eukaryota; kingdom Metazoa; phylum Chordata; class Chondrichthyes; order Orectolobiformes; family Stegostomatidae; genus Stegostoma; species Stegostoma tigrinum. Next base: position 34,127,113 of record NC_081360.1, on the reverse strand, counting down.
TGATGGTGGCAGGCTGGAGAGTTGGGTGGGGGTGTGGTGTGGCTTGGAATTGTGTTGGGTTTGAAGAGTCGGTTTGCTGGAGCTGTATGTGGGAGGCTGAGTAGTGGATTGAGAAATCAGTTTAAGAGTTAAAAAGGAGTTAAACTAGGTTTTTAATCTTCTAATGTTTCATGCATTAGATAAAGTGAAGTGGAACACTTTGAATTCTCCAACTTTAATGAATTCTTCTGGAGTATTTGAGAAGTGAATTTACTGAGCAATTCTCAAAGAATGCAGCATCGGGGGTTCTGCATGGTTCCAACACACGGCCTAGAATTCCCTCTCAAAAAGGCTTTGTGGACTGTAATGATTTAAGAAGGCAACGCAACACCACATTCACAATGGCAACAAGAGGTGGGCAATAAATGCTGCCAAGTATCACCCTCATCCCACACATGAATTAAGAAATTTACTGTAAATACTTTTTCCAAGTGTCAGTATAAACTGGGAATCTGTTTAGGAATATTACAGAATTAGATAAGCCTGCTTGATTCATCAGCCTTAGAAAGGTGCCTAGAGAAAACTGGAGTCTGAATGGCATGATTTGACACTTGTTTATCCTGCCTGGAGTTTCTGAGGCCGAGATTTGCATTGTGTACGCAGTCAAGGGTATTTACCAGTATGCCTTGTGTAAATCTATTTTGGTAATATAGGCTGCTCTATGTACCCTATCAATGCAACCTTCCAGCCAGGGATGTACCTGATAAAATGAAACAAAGAACTGGAGATCTAAAACAAACAAAAACAGAAATTGTTAACCCTGAAAAGGGTCTTTGGACACATTGGCCCTGTTTTCTTTCCACAGATGCTGCCAAACCTGTTGAGTTTTTCCAGCAATTTTCCATTTTTGTTTGTCAGGTGTTTGATAGAAATTGACTCTGGCCAATGCATTAACTTTTCACTTGTAAATGCATTGCCCTGTGGACCCATATGGCTTGGACACAAGCACAGCCAGGGAGCCCAAACTATTGCTGCTAGGCTCCGTCAGTTGGCACTCCAGCATGTAGTTAATTTGGATCCAAACCTGGGCCAGTTTTTGTGAGCCTAGCCAATAGAGATGGGGCCTCATGAGATATGTAATGCTTTAGCCCACTTCGATCTAAAGCAAGCTGCGTAAACATCTCAAATTCCAACTATCTCTGATCGGAGAATTTCCTGAGGGTACAGAATTCCTGAAGGTATGCCTCCAGTGCTAAGGGGGATGAACATAAGATAGCATTTTTTACCCTCTTGCAATTGGTAATACTTTTCTCAGACAAAACACAATAAACCTTGTGAGCTTTCCCTGAGCGTTTACTTTGCAGCACTAAGAACTGATGTTGGACAGGCCACTTTAACTGCCTGTACCACTAGCTTAAAACAGATAAAGAAATCTTCTATATCTGTGTACATCAAATTGTGAATCAAATTATGAAACTTAGCGGTCTCCACTATTAAGCCTGATTTAGTAGTCTTATCATGAGGTAAAGTAGGTTGCATTGACGTTGGTAGCAGAACAGCTCATTTCAAGATTCTTGGCCTTGTAGGTTGCTTGTATCACTTGTCCTGCACTTGGAGTGACAAGGCGTCTATTTCACTTTACCTTTGCCTACAGTGTAGGGGTGTTTAAATTATTGCAAGAAAGCTCTGGCTCTCACAACATATTAGTCCACACCCTAGGACATCAGGTCATGAACACACACAGATTAGAGCTGGAAACCCTTACATAAAGGTAAGGGCACAATACACATGATGCAAGAGATGGCTTTTCAGCTGGGAGGAGGGGAAGTAGCCAGCCTGATTTCTTCCTATTATATTTCTCTCCCTGTTTGAAATTTCCCTGGCATTCTCTAAATGTAATATTCCATGCATTCAATGTGGAATATTGCCACTGGCTGAATTTACATTTGCGTTCATGTTTTGGCTGCAACAGAATTCTTTTTTAATAAAGGATATTTGCAATTAAAGGTTAACAATGTCCACGTCAAGCTGTCAAATAGTTTGCCTGCCCTATGACAAGTTGTCATCCTTCAGTAGTCAATTAATGACTGCTGTGGGGCTCATCCCACTGCTGGGCACATTCTACCTGTAACGGATGGGGCCCACACCATTTTAGATGCATGCGAGAGGGTGTTGGACAGGAAGCTGGATCCACTTGACCAATCAGAGGCAAACCTTTCAAAATTTTCCTGCTCTTTGATTCTGCCTCAGATTCTTGAACATGACCTCAAGCTCCTCTCACCTTCATTGCTGAGACTCCAAACCCAAATGTTACCGGGCTCCTCAGTATGTTGGGACTACCTGCCATGCCAGCAGAGCTACTATTCCAGGAGGCCCTGAAGCTACAGACCAGCTGATTGGCTGTCTAAATTGGGACTTCCTCCTGAAAGCAATTAATGCTTCCAAAGAGTGGAGAGGAGACAGACTGGTCAAGGAGGCGGGAACAGAACCAGTAAAGGCGTGTGTAGGTGGGGAGTCAGGATGGGGTAGGTCAGTTAAAGGAAGATGGACAGGTCAAGGAGGTGGAGATGAGGCTGGTAGGTAGGAGGTGGGGGTTGGGATTGAGGTGGGAGGAGCGGGTAGGTGGGAGAAAAGACAGACAGGTCATGAGGCAAGGATGAGTTAGGCTGGCTTTTGGATGAGATCAGGGGCAGGGAGATTTTGAAGCTTGTGAAGTCCGATATGGACTTTACTGGCTCCATCTCTGCCTCCTTGAACTGCCTGTCTCCTCTCCACCTATCTGCTCCTTTATCCATCTTCCATCCGGCTCCACCCCTCTCTCTATTTATTTCAGGACCCCCTTCCCCTTCCCCAGTTCTGAAGAAGGGTCCAGGCCCGAAACATCAGCCTTCCTGCTCCTCTGATGCTGGTTGGCCTACTGTGTTCATCCAGCTCTACACCTTGTTATCTTAAAGCAAGGCAGCGATGCTTTGAGTTGCCAGGTAAGCTAAGAGTGAGTGAGTACTATGAGAGTAAACAAGGACTCTAGATATACAGCCTGGCCCACTCCATGAGCTGGGTGCACCTCCCTATGTGCATAGTGTCCTGCAGCATTAACATGGTAACTGCCATGGTAGTTGGAGAGGTGCCATGAACGTTTGTAGACACTGGCACATATTGTCAGTAGCTGTCACATGTGGCCAGCACCAATGTATTGTCTCCCAGTGATCAAGGTAGAGGTAGTTTGGAGCAAACAACAAGTTGATGTCACCAGGCATTCTCTCTGATCACTCTCCATAACAAATAATCCCTTTTTAATGGCAACTCACTGCTGCCTCCCACAAGGTTCGTCATGTCACCCACGGAAAGCATAAAAGGTGGAGCGAGATGTTTCCGATCCTTGTCAGATGTCCTGTCCGATTCTGCCACAAGTCCCACCATGGCCCACATCGCTCAAATTACGGTAGACTCTTAGTGTCGTAAGTGCAAACAAACCGTTGTATTATTAACCTATTAATTCCATACATAATTCAATGTCCATATTTGCTTGAAACACGGATTGACAAAAATTACTGTATAAACATCAGCTAATGTTTAAAGACTGTAATTTTTGTGAGTTAGCACTGAAGTCTGACCTCTTCAAAATATGATTCAGTTTAGAAGAAACATCTCAATGCTCAATTCATTCCTTAAACTGCTTTCAATGAACTCCGTAAAGAATGAATACTTTTTTTTCACTCTGGAGAGGTATTATCTTTTCTCACAAATAATTTTACTCAAAAACCTTATAATCTCCTTCTGGTGACCAGTTTTTTATTTAACCTGCATTTCCAACTGAATTACAGAATAGATTGGACAGAAAGTAATGAATAAAAAACAGACCTTCAGAGTGGAAATTATGCTGTTCATCAGAATTTGACAGGGGAGGACAGAGGGAGATTCATATTGGAATGGAGTGGTGAAAGAAAATATTAGATCTGAACGAGAGAAGGGAAGAGATTATCTAAGCTAAAACAGAATGATTAAAATGAAACAAACAATCAAGATTCAGTCAGGTTACATTGTAAGTCTCATTTTGGAAATTAAGTTGGCTGGAGCAGTCTCAAAATAAATCAGGTCTAACAGTCAAGAAAGAATGAATAAATTAAATCAGTTTTCAAAACATCTATTTTATTGTACAGAATAAATCAAAGCATTGAATAATTAAGGTTTTCCAGAAGGATAGAAACTAATTTCAAATCTGTTTGAAGTATAAGTTTGAACTAAGTAATGCTACAGCGGACAGACTGACTCAATGAATCAGCACAATATTTGTTCACTTTTAAACTCATTGTGGCCCAATCACTTAGCCAGAACAAGCCTCCTTTCATGGAGCAATGTGCAAGAAATGGGACTGTCCTCCACTCAGACTGCCTTGAACAAGATCTGCTGGGGTGGTTCAATGTCTTGATAAGTAGCCATTCTCATCTTCCTCACCTGAGTGAAGTAACTGCTTGTTGAACTGTTTTGAGATGTTCATCTTGTGTTACAGATTAGTTGACATTCCTTTGTGATGTTTGCTTCACGCCATGGCTTTCTCTGCATGTTGGGTCAACTTTATCTTCTCTCCAATCAAGAACACTTTCAGTTTTCTCATGAGTTTAGTTACACTTGAAGACTTTGTACCTCCATTCACAGGGGGATGTCAATGTAAAACTAATTGACATATCATGGACATTGTTTGAGTGGATTTGTTATTCTGTTGGTGGGTACAGGTGATGATTGTGACATAATTTTCATCTGAATTTGATTCACCATGATTTCATTTCATGTCACCCAATGCCATTATGGAACACTTGACTTTTCCTCTGTATTCCTTCCTATTGTTTGCCCTCTATTCCCTGTAGATATTCAAAATACGTAGATATGCTCATAGTTTGTCCATTACAAAGCCTGTATAACTTCCCTATGCCCATTCAGATAAGCAATTTGACTGCTGTTCCAAATCCAGGTCCATCACTTCAACTGCCATTTTTTTCTTCACCTTTTTGCCTCTTTTCCCTTTATATTTCCCACACCCCCTTCTTTATCATTGAGAATCATTTCATTTCTCCCTTCTCAGAGACTCCACCCTTCCAAATCTCTAGCCTACATTTTCAGCACACCTTTCAATTCCTTCTTGTCTGCCTTCAGGCTTGATTTCCTGTTTGATAAACCTGCAAATTTCTTTTGTCTAGAGGCAACAAACCAACATCACAATCCTAAACTGTTACTGATCGTATCGCCCACTGTGGCACACCTGCCATGATGCTAACCTTTCATGCCTTATTCCCATTTGCATCCTTTAGCCTTGACTATCCCAATGCACTCCTGTCACTTTGGTGTATTTTACTCCTCTTAAACTTGAGGCCATTGAGCGTACTGTTTTCCTTTTACTGGTTCAAACTTAGTCTCATACTCCTATCACCGCCCGCCGTCCCCACACATGCAAGGATCCCAATTAGTTATTGGTAAAGCAACACCTTCATTTTAGACTTTTCGTATTTCCTCCCAAATCTCTACCTAAAGTCACACTTCCCTTTCTCTATAATCTTCTCCACCTGCACAACCCTTCATTATATTAGTGCTCCTTTTGGGTTTGAATCTCCTCTTGATAATACCTCAATTTTAAATGTGCCACCAGTGTGGACTTGGCCTTTAACTGACTCGAGTCTAAGCTCCAGAAATCCTTTCTAAATACCTCTGCCTCCTTGAAGTCACTGGTTAAAATGTAGTGTTTGAGAAAACTTGTTTTAACTGTACCTGGAAGGATGATTCACCTGAAACTGGTTGGACTGGAATTTGAACCCACGCTTCCAGAGACTGGAGCTTAAAAACCTCAAATCACATAGCCATGCTAGCCTAACTTAGTGGTATATTACTGTTTCTTTACTGGGTCAATATCTGTGGGTGTATCTGCACCAAAGGGACTGCAACGGTTCAAGACAGCATCTTACCACCACCTTCTGAAGTGTAAGCAATAAATGCTGGGGTCATCAGTGGTGTCCACATCCAATTTCAAGAACAATCGCTCATCCGACTAAATATCATCTAACATGTGTCAATGCTAAATTTGGTGAAGAGTCTAGGGTATGTTTTGGGAAGTTAAAGCTGTTACAAGCTGATGTTATTTTGGATAGTTTTGCAATTCTATTTATAATATATTACAATTAAACATTACTGAAATACGTTTAAGAGATGCAGCATGATAATCAGTGAAGTAAATATACTGGGTAAAATGTAATCAAGGAGATGTAGGTCTTACTGCAGGGACTCTGATACGAGCTCCCCCTTCATTATACCCACTGATTTTTGGAAAATATATTCAGTACTCAAAAGGTTTAAAGGAGTTTATAGCAAGGAAACAATGAGGCTATATGAGGGAATATTTGTATTTCCTGACTTCAGCCAAGATAGTCACGTATCGTCATATCTTTTTCACTGCAAGCAGGGCTTGTATCCAACTTCATATTATCTCTCATCTTGTTTGTTGTTTTAGGTCATCTGTAGCAGGAACATTGATCTATGTTTTTATCAGCTCCAAGCATGACTGTTCTAGTGCTTTTCTGGCTGGTCGCACTTCTTCCACTTGACAAAATTTTAAACGCATCCAAAATTCCATTGCCCAAATCCTGACTTGCACCAAACCCATTCATTCACGTCTTTGTTTGCTGATGCTGGCTACTGTTCCACTAACACCAAAGTTTTCAAGCTCTTATGTTCATGTTGAAACCCCTCTGTCAACAGCCCTTGAGGGTCAGATTTTCACAGTTTTGTGAACTTGAGAGGCCATCAGAAGTGATAGCAGGTATCCATATGCTGATACGGGCAAACCAAAAAGTGGTTTACTTGATTTTTCAGGAAGCTTTCATCAAGATCTGACATAAGGGATTAGGATGTAAAATTAAAATACATGTAATTGGGTGTAGTGTACAGACATGGATAGAGAATTGGTTGGCAGTCAGGAAACATAGGAATAAACAAATATTTTTCCAAATGACACAGGGGTCAATGGCACAGGATCTCAGCTCTTCACAATATATCAATACAGCACAGAAGGAGGCCATTGGACCTGCTGTATCTACCAGCTCCCAAAAGAGCTACCCAGATAGTCCCATTCTTTTATCTCATCTCCGAAGCCCACAAAATGCATCACTTTGAAATATATATCCAGCTCTCTTTTGAACCCTCCTATGGAATCTACCTCCATCAGTCTCCCAGGCAAGGCTTCCAAAACCTAGCAACTTTCTAAATGAAGAAGTTTCTCTCATACCCTCTTGTTGACAATCTTGAAATTGTGATCCTTAGTTACTGACACACCAACTAGTGGAAACAGAATATCATTCTTTACTCTGTCAAAATTGTCGATGATTTTGAACACCTCAATGAGGTCAGCTCTTAATCTTCCCTACTTCTAGGATGATAAGCCCAATTTCTCTAATCTTTTCTTGCATCTAAAATCCATCATTCCTGATATAATTCTAGTAAATCTCCTTTGCACTCTCTCCAGTGCTTTAATATCCTTCCTTAAATAAAGAACCTAGAACCGAACACAGTACTCCAAATGTGATCTGACCAATGATTTGTCGAGACGTAGCATCACTTCCTTGCATCTGTACTCTCTGCCTCTATTTCTAAAACAAAGGATCCTATAAGCCCCCTTGACAACTGTTTCAACTTGCCTAGCCACCTTCAGAGAATCATGCATGTGAATCCCAAAGTCCTTCTGCTCCTCTGCTCTCCCATTGAGCCTGTATTGTCTCTCTGTGTTTGTTCCACCAAAATTCATTACCTCATATATCTCTGCATTGACATTCATCTGGCATGTATCTGCCCAGTTGGGCAACTTATCATTGTCATTGTGAAGTCTCTCAGCAGCATCCTCACAATTCACTATTCTCATTAGCTTAATATCATCTGCAAAGTTAGAGATGTTTCCCCCAGCACCCATCTCTAAATTGTTTATATAAATTGGAAAAAGCAAGGTCCCAGTACCAGTTCCTGGGAAATGCAATTTTCACCTTGTCTCCAACCCAAGAAATGCCCATCGGTAACTACCCTGTATTTCCTGTCTCCTAATTAACTTCTGATCCACACAGCCAATGGCCCTTTAATCCAAAGCATTTCTGATGTGCTAACCAATCTGCCATGTGGCACCATATCAAATGTTTTATGAAAGTTCAAATATGCAGTATCCACATCTTCTGCCTGTGCCCACCTCATCAAAAGAACGCAATTAAAATGATCAGACATGAGCTGCCCTTGACAAAGCCATGTTGGCTCTCTAGTACTAAATACATATTTACTTTATCCTGTTTTATGGCTTCCATCAGTTGCCCCACTACTGATATCAAGCTGGCAGGTCGGTAGCTTTCCTTTGCCCCTTTCTTTAAAAAGGAATTGTCACATTTGCAATCATCTAGTCTACCCAATCTAATCCTCTGTTTAGAAATACCCGAAAAATTTCTGTCAGCCGCCCTGCAGTTTGCTCCTTTACCTCTCTCAGCAATCTAGGATGCATCTAACCAGGCCTAGTGACTTCGCTGCCTGGAGTACTGTCACATTTTCAGCTAGACCATTATCACCACCTTCTGATTTGGTAAAGGCAGAAGTAAAGTACTCATTTAGTTATTCTGCCATATACTTGGCTTCAGTGAGCAACCCACCCTGCTTGTTCCTTATGGGCCCCACACTACCCTTCATTAACTTTTTCAATTAATATGTTTGACAAACATTTAATTTAGGCAGCCTGTGATCCTTTTCTCAAACTTCCTCTTAGCCCTCCTTATTTTAGCCTTAGCCTCTCTTCAGCTTTGGAGATACTACTTCTGATTTCTATTGCTATTAGAATGATTATATGCCACCATTTTCTTCCTTCTTTTCTTAGCAATATCCTTAGTCATTCTGGAAACTGTAGCTTTGGATAACCCATATATATTTCTCATAGACATATACTTAGCTTGCACTGATTCATATATTAATATATACATGTTAATGACTTAGGTGAAGGTACTAAGTGTAGTATCTCCCTGTTTGAAGATGGCACAAATCTGGGTGGGAAGATGAGCTGTGAGGAGAATGCAGGGATGCTTTTGTGTGATTTGGAAAGTTTGAGTGAATGGGCAAATGCATGGCAGGTAAAATATAATGTGAATAAATGGAAGTTATCCAATTTGGCAACAAAAACACGAATACAGATTATTATCTGAACGGCAATAGATTGGGAAAGGGTGAAGGTACAATGAGATCTGGTGTCCTTGTACATCAGTCACTGAAAGTAAGCATACTTGTGCAGCATGACCTGAAGAAGGCAACTAGTATGTTGGCTTCCTTGGTTAAAGGATTTGAATGCAAGAGCAATGCTGTCACTGCAATTGTACAGAGCCTTGGTGAGACCACATCTTCAGTATTGTGTGCAGATTTGGACTCCTCATCTGAGGAAGGATGTTTTGGCTTTGTAGGGAGAGCAACGAATGTTACCAGATGGATTTCTGGGAGGGTAGCACTGAACTATGCAGAGAGACTACTTTGGTTAGGACAATATTCAGTCAAGTTTTGAACAATGAGGGAGGCGTCTCATAGGAATCTATAAAATTCTAACAGGGCTAGACAAGGTAGATACGGGAAGCGTATTCCCCATGACTGGCAAGTTCAGAACCTGGGTCACAGCTTGAGGATACAAGGTAGGCCATTGAGAACTGAGCTGAAGAGAAATCCTTTCACCCAGAGAGTGGTGAGACCAAACACTGGAAATTATATTTGGTTCCCAGAGCTAAGGGGGGGGTCAAAGAATATGGGAAGAAAATGGGAACAGGATATTGAGTTGACTGATCAGCCATGATCATATTGAATGGGTCAGCAAGCTCAAAGGGCCCAATGGCCTACTCCTATTTTCTTTGTTTCTAAATGAAAGCTGTTATTGCTGTTGCTTCAATCTGCTACAACTTGTGCTCTTCTGAACTTAAAAATAAAACTTCAGTTAGCATTTAAAATGGTTAGGATATATGAACCTGCTTTAAGATTAAACTAAGGACTTTTTATGTTGATTGAGTGACTAGGTAGTGAAATTGATCAAAGGAATTGTTCTTGTGTGTTGTTTACATTTACCACACTCCCATCTCACCTGTCCCCCACCCCATCTCACCCAATATGCACCCAAGAATTCAAACAAATCTGAACATTTCACTATTCTACCATAACCTACAAGTCTTTGGGTTTAAAGGAATGGTAATTATTGTGTTTTTATTGGGGATTGTAGTCCAGAATGATATAAATGACATGGCTTCAATTCCCACACCAGTTGAGGTTACCATGAAGGACTGCCCTTCTCAACTTCTCCCCTTGTCTGTGGTGTGGTGACCCTCAGGTGAAACCAGCACCAGTAGTCTCTGTCTAATGAGGGAGCTGACCTACAGTCTAGTAAGAATATGGAGGCTTTTCACCTTTTAACTTTGTTCCTTTTGGTTAAAGTAATTGATTTGAACTGTCTTCCTGATAGTCTGCGGAATGTGGCTCTCCTCAGCTCTCAATGAAGTTCCTGTGGTTCCCTCCTCTGACCCCTTCAGCAGTATAGACAACATCTGATCTCCATTAGTTCATATTTCCATGGAGGATTGTACCTTTTCTACTTAAATATCTGATCTACACCTGTCGACTCATTCACAGCTCCCGTACAATCTTTGCAAATTTGCGTGTAATGTAATGCGTGGTCTGCTGCGAGCATTAGGATTGTTCTTTATCTTGTCCTGCTTGGTAATCTTGGAGCCATAAACAGAGAACTAACTTTTCAGACAGGGTAAAAAGCTGAATATTCAGTTCCAGCCCATGAGCAGCTGTGATGGCACTAGATTATATCAGACTGGGGTGGTCCTACAATTCAATAGTGCTAACTGGAAATTGGATTCCTTCCATAAGAGTGGCTTAACCATTTTGCTTCCATATTTGACCTCCCTGCAGACTGATGAGCTTCTGAAATGTTCAAATCCAAAACTGGCAGTGAAGGCTGAAGCAATCATTCACAACCTGTTGTCCATTGTCCAACATGACTACATCAGGGATGTTGTGCGTTGCAAAAATCTCATGAAAAACCCAGATAACTGCTTCCGTGGTCATTGGATGTAACTTCTTAACTTCAATCCATTGGGTGAAATTGTTTGATGAGATAAGGCTTTCTACAGGAAGGTAATGTTTTCATAATGTCATTGAACTAGTAACCCAGAAATCCAGGCTAATATTCTTGGAAAATGGCAGATGATAAAATTTGAATTCAGTAAAAATCTGGAATTAAAGACTGACTTAATGACAACTATGTAACCATTGTTGATGGTCATAAAATATCATCAAGTTCACTAATAACACCTACAAAGGAGATTTGCTGTTCTTACCCAGTGTGCGCTAAGTGTGACTCTAGATCCATAAAAACATGTGGTCAACGTCTAATTGCTCCGAAGGAGAAAAATGTTAACATAGCCTCTGCCATTCACATCCAATAAATGATAGAATCTCTAGAGTGTGGAAGCAGGCCATTTGGCCCATTGAGGTCACACTGACCCTCCAAAGAGCTTCCCACCTGGACCCATCCCACTACCCTGTCCATGTAACCCTGCATTTTCCATGGTAAATCACCCAATCTGCACACGTCTAGACACTATGGGCAATTTAGCAGGGCCAATCCATGTAACCGGTACATATTTGGACTGTGGGAGTCACCTTATCTGGCAAAACTTACAACAGTATCTAATGTAAAACTTGTGAAATGTCCAGGTCTGCGTTGCAAAATGATTGATCTGGGTTTCTGAATTCATTTGGGAGACTTTTGGGTTATCTTCTACTAGCGACTGTTCAACCTCATTAATACTTGTGTGAATAGTTATTAGCCTTTCGTTTTTTTTTGTGGCTGTGTTCTGCTTTGGCAGATTTTTTTGAATGTGATATATTTCTTTAATTTAAAGGCACTTAGTTTCTAAAGCTTGGTGCTCTTTGCATCTATGCAGTTTCTTTGATCCACACAGTTGACAAAGACTTGTGTTGCTTCCTCTGATGAAGGGTCTAGGCCCGAAATGTCAGCTTTTGTGCTCCTGAGATGCTGCTTGGCCTGCTGTGTTCATCCAGCTCCACACTTTGTTATCTTGTATTGTTTTGTTTCTGTTCTATCCTTTGTATTTGCTCTCAGGCATGTCTTTTGTGGCTCTGTGGCAGGCATTTTTGTTTCCAGAGTCATCCTTTGCTAAGTTTCATCCTCTCATCTTAGTATTGTTCTGAGTAATTTCAGTCATCATCTGAAAGTCTTTCTCTATAGTTGAGTCTTCATTTGAAAGTAACAAATCTTATAAAGACTCATGTCTAAAATGATCTGGTCGCTTTTAAATTCTGAATCTCAGTTACCACAGTTCCATCTGTAGAGGTCATTAATGACATTAACTGCAGATTCACGTGAATGTGATATATCTTTCCTTTCAAGAATTTTGTTGGTTCTTGGACTTAAACAACAGGAGGTCTGTTGTTTTATTGCAATTATTTAAAGGTGGCACAGAGGCTCAATGGTTAGCTTTGCTGCCTCACAGCACCAGGGATCTGCGTTCAATTCCACCCTTGGGTGACTGCATGTGAGGAGTTTGCAGATTCTCCCAGTGACTGCATGACTTTCCACCCATAGTCAAAAGTTATGCAGGTTAGGTGGATTGGCCATGCTGAAATTGGCCATACTGACCAGAGATATTTAGCCATGGGAAATGTAGGATGATAGGGTAAGGGATGGGTCTGGGTGGGATGCTCTTCAGAGGAAGATGTGGAATCAATGGGCTAAATGACTTGTTTCCATGTTGTCGGGAATCTATGACGGTTACAGATTGCATGAATAAATTGCACATTACTACTGAGACCCCAGGGAATACATTAGCCTTGAGTCTGTCTCTCATCAGGTCCTTTAACACTCTGACTGAATCCTCCTGAATAATCTCAGTAGGTTGTGCTTACCAAATTCAATCAAATATTAAGTCTTTCAGACTCATATACAACAGCTCCCCTGAAAACTAATCCTGACAGATTAATCCATTTTAGTTGGTGTATTGTAACCGCTTTAAGGGCTCTATGGGCAGCACATTGCTCAAATGCCTTGATCTCAAAATACTCCATAGTGTAGTTCCCTCAAGCTACTGCTGTTGGACCTGAACTCTATGACTGTTGATCTCATTTGCAAATTTCAAAATATTTATATCTGGGCAGAAAATACTGAGCACAGAAATTACCAAAGCTAAACTCAGGAATCAATTAAGTTTTCTTCCATTTTGGTAGAGTTCAGTGAATAAACGGAGCCAGCACTAGTTTGTTGTATTTTCACAGTAGGTACAAATATGCTATTGTATGTCCCAAATAGTTTGCATGTTTTCTTTTGTTTCTCCTGCAATAATTGTCTTAAAGAGTGATTTATGCACATGTCTAACTGTGGACCATGGGAATAGCTGTGCAGTGATTTAACTGTCGGTATAAAGTAAACACTTCACAGATACTGTTCTGTTATCATTTTAGTTGATTAACTTAGGTGGCATTTGTACTTATTTAGGTGAAGAAATTGAATGTTAAGGATAGAAACTTTTCTTCCTCGAAGTGTTGGCACTCACGGGTTAGATCAATCGGATGTGCACTGAATAAATTTCCTCGATTGTAAACATTAATATCATCACTGGCAGTTGTGCCTTCTACTGCCTACACACAACTCTGAAAATCTTTCCCTACATCTCTCCAGTTCTCTACCTTTCTCTCTCCTCCTCTGAGATGTGCTTTAAATCTAAATCTTTGACCAATATTTTAGTTATCTGACCTAATATTTCCTTATGTGTTTTGATGTCAAACTTTTCTTTATAACGTTCCTGTAGCCCCCATTCCCATACTGTGTGTTTCATCACTCAAAAGGTGCTTTATAAATGCACCATAATTGTTGCTGTTAATGAGGCACCTCCAGCTTTATTGTACAAGTTCAGACAAAACGTCTAAGTTTCTCTCTAGCATTTTCACCATTACGGAGTGGAGAAGGTTTGAAAGAATTCCCCAGAAACAATACAAGTGTTGAGAGCTGAAAGCACAGAACGGCACCTCCTCACTTGCAGCAGGATGATATATTCATTACCAGCTGTAAGTAACCAGCCCTAAGGTAGATCGTCAATTGGTCTTTCTGTAGTGTGCTGTTGTAAAATGAAACAGGTTACAATTGTGCAGTATTATTTTGTGGAGCTTAATGTACGAGGGTCCAAAGGTATAGGTTGGCAAGAATGGGGCTTGAGACCTGGAGATGATGAATACTGGATAAATTAGCATGGTAGACATAAGGGAAAATTGTAGATGATGAGACCATGGCATTGACTTGGAAGGTATGGAAGACCTTTGGTACCACTTTGGTACAGAAGGTATGAGAACCATGGTGGTAGGTTTCGGAGAATGATGTGTTAACATGGAAGTTATGAGGGTTGTAATGGGTAGGTAGAGGGAGATGGGGTGGTGTGGATGGGAAGGAAAATGTGTTGGATGGTGAGGATTTGAGATCCATGAAGGCTCCCTCTTTTTCATCATTTTTTGAGTGTTGATTCTCTGGGGCTAGACTTTCACCTAGACCAGCCCCTCAGCCACAACCTGAAAATACACTGCAGGGTAACCCAAGTTTATTACTATTCTCAACTACTACTGGCCTCAGTTCACCCCAAAACAAGAATGAAAAGCTGGACTTGTGTAGAACATTTACTATGTGGGGTTTATGGAGTTAACAATTGCCCCAAGTATGAACTCATCGACCAAGGAATGTAAATTCGGGACATAATCTCAATATCCATCAGAGAGAAGGAGTTTTAATGTTGATCAGACAAACTAGAAAGAAACTATCCTCTGGATGAATGGAAATTATTCTCAAGTTTCTTTCCTGTTTTCTGTGTTGTGCTGTTCTTACCCTTGAGGATGTAATGTCTGTTTCTACGTAGTTTTCCAGGATGATTTTGTTTTCATTCTGACCAAACTAGCTTGCATGGAAAAAGCATTAAGTATTTCATCATGTATTTGCAACTTGTAACTTCAGACACATATGTATGGCTGCTTTTCTAAATTTCCTTTTGATTAATGAAGCATTTTATTGTATGTATTACTGGGACAATTTTACCAGCAATTGGGTAAATGTCACTTTCTGGGAGTTTCATGGGCGGTTTCACTCCATGAGTGGGACAACACATCCATCCTAGGACAAGCCAAACAGAGACACACCCGAGAATTCCTAGAAGCATGGCATTCCAACCAGGACTCCATCAACAAACACATTGATTTGGAGCCCATCTACCACCCTCTGAGAAAAAGAATGGGAAATGACATCACCGACACAGGAAGTGACATCAACACAGGAAATGACATCACCAACCCAAGGAAACCTAAACACATAAAGAGAAAGCAGGACATAGCACCAGTGCTTCACTGAAGGCTCACTGATGATGTTACCTAGAATGGTGACGAAACGTCTGAAAACGAACCTTCCAGCTCAGCGAGCAAACTTACATCCACTCTCCCTATGTTCATGTCTATGTCTCCCTGATATAGAGAAGGATCTTTCTGAATATTGTGTTGGCTCTCCCCTACTTTCACATGTAGATCTGTAACTAGATCTCTCCTACTTTAACACAAACTCCCTTACATAAATCTCTTTTAATTTCATATATAGATGACTTCTACTTTCATTCTCTTTTATGTGTAGTTGTGATTCACCCTTCCTTCACTTGTCGATCCTCTCAACATTCAGATGAAGATCTTTCCTATTTTCATGCAAAGATCATTTTTATTTATAGACATAGGTTTCTTTTTTCTTTATTCCATATATAAATGTCACCGATTTTCATATATACGTCTCCCCTGCATGCATATGCACATCTCTCTTCCTTTCCATCACCACCCTTTTAATATGCAGTTATTTGCTACTTTCACATGTAGGTCTCTCCAGCTTTCATATTTTCATCTCCCATATCTTTATGTTTAGAGCTTTCCTATTCTCATTTACTCCCCTACTTTGACGTGTTGATCCCCAATACTTATGCTTGTAGATCTCCTATTGGCGCTATTTTCTACAGCAGATTAACTTTTAAAAGTAGATTTCCTGTACTTTGTTTGCTTGCGCTGTTTATACATGAATTTCAGATTCGGCGTGTATGAACCTGCTTCCAGCATAATTGCATTTTCTGTAGTTCTACAGTAATCTGTGGGCTAAGACCTAATTAGGAGTCACGTGTCCAACAATGGCATCCCTGACACCTGGGAAAGTGAGTACAATGGAAGCAAATTTTGTTTCCAGACTTTTCAGTCCCATGTGCAGTCACTGGTCATTGTCCTGTTGCATTAGTCACTTCATTTCAGTGGAACTTTTAGTCTTCTTTTTTCAGCTCCACTCATTCAAACGGAAGGGTCTAGAGTCATAGTCATAGTGTAAATGGTGAAGTACTGATGATAACATTATCTTCATTTTTAATACTTCCAGGTACAGTGCAAAAGGGCCAAGAAGAACATTCAGTAACATTGGTCATTGTTAGCTCATTATCTTCGTCACATCCATTCAACTACTGATAAATGACAAACAGATAGAAGGATCATTGTTCAATTGAATAAATGCTCATCTTTGAGCAAAACAATTTTTAATCACCAGAGCTAAGAGAAATTATGGTGCAGGTTATACTATTCAGTCAATAATGAATGAGTATATAATAATGATAGTCTTAGCAGAAAATCCATCCAAAGACCTTGAGTTAATGGGTTTTTGTAAATTTTTGTCACCACTGTTTGACAAGTTGCCAAGCACCAGTTTCAATGCCCCATTTCCTACACACTCTAATGTTTTTGGCCATGCTGCTTGAAACTGCGAGGCATCAGTAGAGAGATAGGGAGAGGGCATAAGCCAAGTCATCACATAAACAAATTTCAAAAAAAAAGTTGATTAGGTCTTGCTGTAGTACTGTGTGTGATTCTGCTCACTAATAATAAGGATGTTATTTTCCATGAGAAGATACAGAGATGAACAACGATGTTGTTATGTGTCAGAAACTTTTTAAAAAACTTAAGATAGACTACATTTATTTTATCACAAGGGGAAAATTTTTGCAGTGATGTATATTAAATTTTTAATAATCTTCAAGAGTTTACAAAATGAGACTTAGAAAATTGATCCCTGTGGTGAAAATCTGAAGTATTAAAAAGGAGCAAGAAGTAGAATACAGGAAGTCAAAAATAAAAAGGAAAGCCAGACAGAACCTGTTTACATGCAAAGTAGCAAATCTATATCAGACACAAGGTAACAAACATTTTGAATAAGTTACCAGGATAAGTCATTGCAATGGATTTGAGAAGGAAATAACTGCATTTAGAAAGAGGATAAACCCAGGGCCTTAATGAGAAGGTTAGTAACTGCGGAACTAGCCTGTTTGGCTTTTTCCTATTTCTAAAACGTTTTACTTGCTCAGAATAGATTACATATGTGATTTAATTTCCTCTGGTAGTTCACTGACTGACATTCTTTTAAACAACTGCTAACTGTTTTTTAAAAGTAACTTAATGACTGTCCCTGAATTATGCGCACAATGAACTTTAACTGACAATGAACAAGTATTCTACCAAAGAAAAGTAAACTCCTCTTTGATTAGTTTGACAGTAGCAAAATAAAATGCACCACTATCCACATTGAAGCCTTTTTTTTTGTCATGCATATAAAAAATTACTTCACTTCTTTCTTTCAAGACTCAGCTTTTTAATTGTTTTTACAGTGATAGAAGTCCATTATAGTCCATTGAATCCCTACAGTGTGGAAACAGGCTCTTTGGCCCAACAAGTCCACACCTAACCTCAGATCATCCTGTACAAAATCAGTATACTTCTGTCTGCTTTTGCCCTCTAACATTAAACAGCTAATATCCTCATGGTTTGATAATGTTTGTTAGGCAAATGTTCTAAGTTAATTACTAGAAAGTTTCCAAGAAGAATGTATATTAATGTGTACAGTAGTGGAGCATATTTAAATAAATGGCCAAAATGAATTTGTGTTATTTTGTTATAGTGAATGGTCTTGTGGGATTTATTAGCTGTACCACACAAATGGATGCTTAACATTGTATCGATTTCTCGGAATCACTTGGTTGCTGAATAGTAAACCATTCACTGCATGCCACCAGCCGAGACTAACTGAAATAGTCCAATACCTAGCCTGTAAATCACAGGCATAAAAGATTGAGATATCATAACAACCCCTTTTGGAACCTTTAAAAGTACATGTTATAAATATGTAAAGTTACAGGTCATTCAGGAGCTTAATGTCAATGTCAATGTGATGACGTGTTTACACATTGTAATGCACTGAATGCATGTCATGCTTAGCATTTTTGTTCATCGAGAGAGAGAGTAGGACTGTCACTGGGTTTTGCAGTGTATTGTGATCCTTTCTGTTCCTCCATTAACGTCAATATAGTGAATGACTGACTGATTTCCCTGCAAAGTACACCATGTACAACGACTGTTACTTACTTTGAAAACAAAGCCTGAAAAATACCTACCAATTAGAAACTGGGTGCTGTGGAGGCGTTTTTTTGTGCAGGTATTTTAAGATACTTTGCTGTTACTAACAATTTTGTAAACACCGTTGCTGCCACTTATGACTCAATTTTGTCCTGCTGCCACAGAACTTGCATTTATCCAATTGCTAGCGTTGAGAGGATGGGAAAACAGTATTACAAATGTAGGAATGTATTAAAACACAAATATGTTTAGCAGAAAATGAAAACGGAAGAACTTACATTTGCAGTTTGTGTTTTTTTTATGTAAACAAACACAATACAAACAAGATCAACCAGAATTTCATGTATTACAAAATCAATGCTTTAGAATTATTTATTGAGAATTAGAATGATGTTGTCACCATTATGGAGGCTTGGATAACACAGGGGCAGGAAAGGTTGTTGGATGTTCAGGGATTTAATTGTTTCAGAAGAAGTAGGGAGGGATGTAATAGAGGTGAGGGAGTGGCATTGCTAATCAGGAATGGCATCACAGCTGCAGAAAGGGAGATTGTGGAGGAGGGTTTGTCTACTGAGTCAGTGTGGTTGGAAGTCAGAAACGGGAAAGGGTCAGTCACAATAAAAACACAGACACCGAGGAACAGATTGGGAGGCAGATTTTGGAAAGATGCAGAAGTAATATAGTTGTTGTCATGGGTGACTTCAACTTCCCTAATATAGACTGGGACCTAAGTGCAAATAGTTTGGATGGACCAGATTTTGTCAGCTGTGCCCAGGAAGGATTTCTGACTCAATATGTTGATAGGCCGACTAGAGGGGAGGCCATATTGGATTTGGTGCTTGGCAATGAACCAGGCCAGGTGTCAGATCTCTCAGTGGGAGAAGATTTCGGTGACAGTGATCACAACTCCCTGACATTTACTATAGTCATGGAGAGGATAGGAGCAGATGGTATGGTGAAGTATTTAACAGAGGGAGGGAGAATTACAATGCTATTAGGCAGGAACTGTGGGACATGTATAGGGAACAGATGTTCTCAGGAAAATGCATGACAGAAATGTGGAGGTTATTTAGGGAGCACTTGCTGCGAGTGCTGGTTAGGCCTTACTGAGGCAAGGAAAGGATGGTAAGGTGAAGGAAACTTGCATGACAAGACATGTGGAACATCTAGTCAAGAGGAAGAAGAAAGCTTACTTAAGGCTGAGGAAGCAAAGATTGGACAGGTGTATAGAGGGTTACGAGTTAGCCAGGAAGGAACTGAAGAATGGACTTAGGAGAGCTAAAAAGGGGCACGAGAAAGCCTTGGCAGGTAGGATCAAGGAAAACCCCAAAACATCCTATACTTATTTGAGGAACAAGAGGATGGCCAGAGTGAGGGTAGGCCTGATCATGGATAGTGGAGGCAACTTGTACCTGGAGTCAGAGGAGGTAGGGGATGTCCTTAATGAATACTTTGCTTCAGTATTCACCAGTGAAAGGGACCTAGGCATTTGTGAGGACAGCATGAAACAGCCTGATACATTCAAACAGGTTGATGTTAGGAAGGAGAATTTGCTAGAAATTTTGAAAAACATGAGGATAGATGAGTCCCCTGGGCTAGACAGGATATAGCCAAGGTTCTACGGGAAGCAAGGGAAGAGATTGCTGCACCTTTGGAGATGACCTTTGCATCCTCACTGTCCACTGGAGTAGTACCAGATGATTGGAGGGTGGCAAACATTATTCCCTTGTTCAAGAAAGGGAATAGGGATAATCCTGGGAATTACAGACCAGTCAGTCTTACTTCTGGGATGGGCAAATTATCAGAGACGATTTCAAGAAATAGTATTTATCATTATTGGAAAAGCACAGTTTGATTGGTAATAGTCAGCATAGCTTTGTAAGGGGCAGATCATGCCTTTCAAGCTTCTTGAATTCTTTGAAGATATGACAGGTAGAGCAGGGGGTGTATATGGATTTTAGCAAAGCATTTGATAAGGTTTCCCATAGTAGGCTCATTCAAAAAGTAGGGAGGCATGGGATTCAGGGAAACCTGGCTGCCTGGATACAGAAGTGGCTGTCCAGTAGAAAACAGAGGGTGGCAGTAGATGGAAAATATTCAGTCTGGAGCTCAGTGATCAATAGTTCTGTAGGGATCTGTTCAGGGAACTCTGCTCTTTGTGATCTTTATAAATGACTTGGATGAGGATTTGGAAGGCGGGGTTAGTAAGTTTGCCAATGACATAAAGGTTGGATAGTGTGCAGAGCTGTTGTATTTTGCAATAGGACATTGGTTGGACGCAGAGCTGAGCAAAGAAGAGGCAGATAAAATTCAACCTGGAAAAACGTCACATGATTAATTTTGGCAGGCTGAATTTGAATGCAGAATACAAGGATAATGGCAGGATTCTTGGCAGTGTGGAGGAACAGAGGGATCTTGCGGCCCATGCCCATAGATCCCTCAAAGTTGCTACCCAAGTTGATAGAGTTGTTCAGAAGATGTATGGTGTGTTGGCTTTCATTGGCAGGGGAATTGAGTTTAAGAGCCGTGAGGTTATGCTGCAACTCTCTAAAACCCTAGTTAGACCACACTTGGAATATTGTGTTCATTTCTGATCGCCTCATTACAGGAAAGATATGGAAGCTTCAGAGATGGTGGAGAAGAGATTTACCAGGATGGTGCCTGGACTGGAGGGCAGGTCTTATGGGGAAAGATTAAGGGAGCTAACACCTTTCTCATTGTAACAAAGAAGGATGAGAGGTGACTTGATAGAGGTGTACGAAATGATAAGAGGCATAGATAGAGTGGATAGCCAGAGACTTTTTCCCAGGGCGGAAATGACTATCACAAGGGGGCATAATTTTAAGGTGATTGGAGGAAGGTATAGGGGAGATGTCAGAGGTAGGTTCTTTATACAGAGAGTGTAGGCCATGTGGAATGCACTGCCAGTGGTGGTAGTAGAGTCAGATACATTAGTGACATTCAAGCGACTCTTGGATAGGCACATGGATGATTGTAAGATGAAGGGTATGCAGGGTAGTTTGATCTTAATGTAGGATAGTAGATCAACACAACATCATGGGCCAAAGGCCCCAAACTGTACTGCATTGTTTTATTTCTACTTTCTATGTTCTAACTTGGATACTCTTCAGTTAAGTAAAATCATTCATTAATACACTGGTCCATATTGCTCTAGCTAAGTTTGAAGCAGGAGTCAGAAGTGAAGGCCTGAATGGTTTCTGATGCAAGAGTAAGATTCTTTCAATATTCCAAGCTTATTTTTGCTGTGTTAAGCCTTCATAGTTAAACCAGAATACATCTGCACTTGGGGAGCATCAGGAAGTGAGGAACAAGGGCAGGAAGTTAATAAGGAGACAGATGTGTGGAACAGCATTAATTTTTTAAAAAAGCAGCAAGCAGCACAATGTGAGATCCGTAAACATTGGGAGAGCATTCAAGAAAGTAGCTGAGGAGAGATTAAAGTGCTATAATGTAGAGTCAAAATAAGGTGACAACAAGACAGATATGGGGTTCGCGGAAGGAGGTGGAGGAAGGACTAAGACCAGATGGGAAGATGTGCTGTAGAGAGATTTAAATACAGTGGAATTGGAAGAGGAATGGGTGACTGAGAAGATAGAAACAGGTGACCATCAAGAATCATGGGACCTCTAAGCAAAATGAAAGAATCCAAAAGAAAAAGCAGAATTGAATAAAGCTTACAAGGAAGCGTCCTGAAGTCAGCGGGTACCAACATTTTAGTTAGTAACAACATTTCTTAAGGGTGAGATTAGGCATCACAAACAGGTGTTGATGATCCTCTGAGATAACAAGGTGTGGAGCTGGATGAACATAGCAGGCCAAGCAGCATCTTAGGAACAGGAAAGCTGATGTTTCGGGCCTAGACCCTTCAGCTTTCCTGTTCTTATGATGCTGTTTGGCCTGCTGTATTCATCCAGCTCCACACCTTGTTATCTCTGATTCTCCAGCATCTGCAGTTCCTATTATCTATTGATGGTCCTCTGAGTTGTCCAAGGTGGAGTCAAGTTGAAATAAAAACAGAAACAACTGGAGCAATTCAGCAGATCTGGCAGCATCTGCAGAGAGAAAGCACTGTTGATATTTTGAGTCCGGTGACTCTTCTTTGGAACTGCTTTTCTCTTCCTTCCAGGCATTAAGGAAAATGTTTCTCATTAGAACATCAAATGAGCTGGAGAAGGAAATGGAACTCAGGGTGCAGGGCAGCTCTGAGATAGTGTGAGGTGGTGCTGATGGAGGGAGAGAGAGTGAGAGAGAGCTATCAGGGCCGTGTATATGGTGGTCCGTGGCACTGTGTGTGGATTACAGGAGATGGAAAGAACAGCTGTCTAAGGAGTATTGAACATCACAGAGATATTTGTGATCCTAAGTGGATTAAAAACAAATGAAGAAACTTTAGGTGTAATCCATGTGGGGTGAGCCTGAGCTGGAGCCAGTTGACTAAGATGTAGCCATAGAAATGAATTTTGTCAATATCTTGCCAAATGCTAGGAGTGACAATAAAGGTGATTATAGTGAAAAAGAAGGAAGGATGTGAATGAAATCTCTTCACAGAGAGGAGTAGAACTTTTCCAGGGTGAACATACCTGGAAGAGTAGAACCAGTGAGTTAAAACACAATCCTGAAGAAAGGCCACTGGATTCAAAATACCGAGTCTAGACTTCTTTGCATACATGCTGTCAGAATTGCTGAGATTTTCCAGAAATTTTTGGTTTTGTTTTAGATTTCCAGCATAATGAGGCGAAATGCTGGTTTAATTCATGTTTAACACCAAGCAACTTCTTAGTAAAGGAATGAGAAAAGACTGAATCATCTTCAGGCAAAATCAAATAATATTAAGGAGTATTTAGGGCCAAAAACTGTACATTTAACACCAAACTCTCAAACAGGCAGGTCTCATTAGCATTACATCCACTTAGCACCCTTTGGACAAAATAACCTCTTGTTATTGACCCAAAATCTCTGTTGTACACTAATGTTTATGGCATGTATAAGTTGTGTATTGATATTCTGACCCTTATTTTCTAACCTGAGTTCTTTTCACAAGAGCAAAAACGCAACTTGTGATGCAGCTGGGAAGTTTTTTTAAGCTGACTTTTCATTGCGTTAGGAGCATTCTTGCTTGCATGAATAATAAAGCTTGAACTGGCAGCATTAGGTGATGATTGCATCGAGTCACAGCTTCTCTTAATTTTCTGTCTTGTATTACTGAGTACAGCAACAAAGTTTAACAAATTCCATTGCCATGTGGTGGCACTGCATTTGTTCGCATGTTGGTGTTACACCACTACTTCAGATGTTCTCTTTGTGTCGCTGGACCCACCTAGGAGCAGGTTCTCCTTCACAGACTGTTCTTTGCCTAACAGATAGGAGCCTGGTAGAGGTCACGTGACTACCACAGGCTAAACAAAGATTTGTATGTAATTGCATTGCAGTTTGAACATCCCTGCCCCTTTCATTAAAAAAAAGCGAAAAACAAATTTTTGTGCACTTCTTGTAACAGTGAGCTTCCCAATCTCGGATGGCACTGTGGCTCAGTGGTTAGCACTGCTGCCTCACACCGCTAGGGACACGGGTTCAATGCCACCTGGTGTGACTGTCAGCGTGGAGTTTGCACATTCTTCCTTGCCTATATGGGTTTGGCTGGTTTTGTCCCACAGTCCAAAGATGTCGAGGTTTGGTGGATTGGCTTTGGATTTGGATTTTCCATTGGAAATGCAGGATTACAGGGATGATGGGTGTATCGGGTTTTATGCTCTTTGGAGGGTCAGTGTGGCCTTAATGGGCCAAAAGGGCCTGTTTCCACACTGAGGGGATTCCATACTTTCAGCATACACATGGCTGTACTCAAGTATTAGCAATGGTCATTTTCATCATACAGAGTGGAGCTGAAGGAACGCAGCAGGTCAGACAGCATCAGAGGAGCAAGACAGATGACGTCTGGGGTTGGGGCCCTTCTTCAGAAATCGTCTTTACATCATACTCTGCATATGAATTGAGTACATGGTCTTTAAATCATGCTGGGCTTTGAATAATACTCGTGCATGTGGCTATAGCTGTTCATTATGAATATGATCCCTCTCCAGAGAATGCCCTTTCTTGTTGCCCTGGTACCTGTTGTTGTGTTGCAGTGAGTATCTGGGCCTGATGGTTGATCTGTGGACTCTGCACACGGTAAGTGTGCATCTTCCTGAGCAGCTGCCTGCATCTCTAGTCATGTGCATGTGCATACAGTTGCGACATTATATTTGAGCATTCACTTCCCCTGCGAATGGTCGAGGTGACAACAGCTCCACATGCTACTTGGGTTACCACTTGGATTAAACTTGTGTTGCGAGCGTTGAAAGTTTATCTCCCGCCTGGCTCTCCAATACTCAACTATGACAATGCTTTGGCCCTCTTATCAAAATGAAATTTAGCTTTCTGCTGATCACCTTGATTTGCTCACCCACAATTTACCATTCTGGCTTTAGTGGTGTTTTTGCTATTAAAAGAACAGTTTGAGTGCAGTGTAACATTAGACTTGCTGCTAGACTATTATTGATGCCTTCAAGAGGGATGCTTCTGAACTCAACCATTCCCTTGTGGACATCTGCACGAGATAGATTTGATTTATCAATGATTCTTTGGCGATTTCCTCACAAGGTCAGGAATGTCACAACAGCTGAAGTGTGTTTAAAAATTGGATAATCTTAGCTGCTGTCATTGAAATCAACTGGATCACCTCAAAAGGAGTTAGAATTGTAGCATCGTGTACAGAGACAAGATAATCAGTTCCTGTGACTGTGAAGTGGTCTACTCCCAGCATCATCCAGGGTTTGTCTGGGATGGCATGGGTATTTAGTGGCTCTCTAGCTTGTTTCGTTTGGTCCTCATTACAAGCACTACACTGGCCAATGTGGTCCTTAATGTCACCAACTCATGTTTGGCCAGTTGAGTATTTGTCTTTCTCAGAATTGACGCAATTACTTGGTGGCCTGCACAGATACTTTTTAATTCTCCATTTCATGCAAAAATGGCTCTATTTTCTTTTGACAAAGTGCCATTTTGGGTTGGCACATTCATCTCAATTTCCCCAAAATGCCGTCGCAAACACAGGCGCTCTTGATGCTTTCGGGTCACCTTTTTTCTCTCCTTGAAGCACGTGGAATGTTGTATCAAGGGGATCCTTTGTCTGCTTTAACTCACTGGAAGCAAATATTATGCATGGTCCTAGTATCATTAGGGTTGTTATAAGTCCTGCCTTACTGGTGTGACACTGCAGGGTAGCTTTATCATTTACATCATAGTATTTCAGCTCTGGTATTGACAACTCCACTCTTTGCTGAAATAATGACTGTCTGGTCATCGGAAAACTCTGGCCTTTATGCTGATATTTTGTTTGAAGTCCTTACTTCCAACAGTCAAAGCATCCCTCACCTATTGACCTTACTGAACCAACCTATTGTACCAGCTGTACTGGCTTGCTGTGCTTCCTTTTAGCTGTACACTGGTGTGCAAAAGGATTCACCTCCTTGCAATGAGAACACAGCTATCCCCATGTTGGAGATTGCCTTCTTCTCCTTTGCAATGATGTCCTCCATAGTATTGACAACCTTCCCTTTGACCATAACCATCCCGTCCTTTTGACCTGGATAATCTACCAATGTTAGGCAAGACCTGCTTTTCCTTTTTGCCATGTGTGTGCTCTAGCTTCTGGTTTACAACCACACATCTGCATGTGTCAATTACTTTCCTGCCAGGAGTTCCTTCCCTCTCAGTGGACCTGATCTCAATGCAGGATTACTTGTATCTAATGGAATAGTGTCTTTTAATTAGATCATCTGTAAGTTGCATAAATTCACAGAATTCTGTGAGCTGAGT
Organism: Stegostoma tigrinum; assembly: GCF_030684315.1. Lineage (NCBI taxonomy): Eukaryota > Metazoa > Chordata > Chondrichthyes > Orectolobiformes > Stegostomatidae > Stegostoma > Stegostoma tigrinum. The sequence continues at coordinate 34,100,740 of NC_081360.1, read as the reverse complement.
CGATAAACTCACAAATTGATCAAGATCTTTTAAACAAATATGAATCATTAATTACAGTGACTTGTGGTTGAAAGTGTGCTGTCAAAACTTTTGCTTTTATTCTGTTCTTCAGGGTAGAATATGCCTCAAATCAATTTCTACCTAATTGTGTTCAGCATATAGCCACTCTTATCTACCCTGGCTTGTAAAACACCTGTTAATATGATTTATGATTGATTTTATGGTCATGTATACCAAAATACAGTGAAAAGCTTTATTTATAAGCAGTACAGGCACATCACAGCAGGCAAAGGATGTATAGATCAAAAAGACTTAGAGGCATACATTGCAGGTTACATTATTTGAGGCTAGACTCCATTCAGCAGTCTGATAACAGCTGTTGCTGAGCCTGCTCGTGCGTGTGTTCAGGCTTCTGTATCTTCTGCCTGACAGAAGAGGTTGTAGAAGGTCATTACCAGGCTACAATGGGTCTTTGATGTTGGCTACCTTTCTGTGGTGGAGAGCTGTGTAAATAGTCAACGGATGAAAGCTTGGCTTCCGTGATAGTCTGGGCTGTGCACAATACCATCTGTAGTTTCTTATGGTCCTGGGCAGCGCAGTTGCCGTACCAGGCCGTTATGCACCCAGACAGTATGCTTTTAGTGGTGCATCTGTAGATGTGGGCGAGGGACATTATGGACATGCCAAATTTCCTGAGCCGACATTACACGTGGTAAACCTGTCAGTTTTACATCAATTTACCTGTAATTTCAACCATAGGTGGAGGAGGAAAGGTTGCTTTCATTGTCTTGTCTCCAGTATTTCAGCTGTAGTCTGTTACTTACTAGCAGCTATCCCAGACCTAAATATTCACATGTCTCTCTGTCAGTGGTTGCTTTTGCTAAAAAAAAATGGCCTTTCGGTGCCCAATCTCAGCTTTACTTGTGACACTTCTTCTGTTCTTATTGGACAGCGGCCTTGTCTGTGCAGAATTTCCACTGAATTCTTGTAAAAATGACTACTTCCATTGCTGGGACGCTGCAGTCATGTGACCTCTACATGAGGAGGACACAAAGACTTTTTACGATTGTTCTTTATTTCTAACACTTATTGCCCAATTACGATTCATGTAAAGTGTTTGGCAACAACTGAAAACACCATGTTGGAACTGAAAACCATGAATTTTGTGGCCATAGTAGTGTGTTTACCAATTTTCACAAAAAAAAGAACTGTTGAATATTGTGGTCAGTGAATTTTTTAAAAAACCTAGTTTAGTTCACATGTGGCACATGAATTTACAGCGAAGCAAGTCCTCACCTTCGAAATTTCTCAATGCTTCTCTTGGAAGGAAAAAACAAGATATGCAGCATTATCCTTGTTAGTGGACGTTAGTGTAAGTTCATCAGCTTATCCTTTTCTTTGAATCTTATCATCAGTTCCTTCGAAAAGATGGAGACATGTGTGCCCACTTTCACTTTTATCTTTTGCTAATTTTCACAGATTTGAAATGTTGATTGTAACTGAAGCCAGTCATGCAAAAGGTCCATATAATCTAGTCAGCACATTAATTTAATGGTGGAGCATCATTAAAATAATTCAGGCCTGAAGGAAAGTTACATATTCTATTCATTGGTTGCATGCCTATTTTGCTGGGATAGTGGGCTTTTAAACTTCACATTCATTTCGGATACTGAGGATGTAAAAATAAATGTGCCAGTTCAGGACAAGGAGGTCAGACTCCTGCTGGTTGGATCCCTGTATCAGCACAAAAGAGGCTCCTATCTGGTGCACGGTAGCCTTAGGATTCAGAAGCAACTTTGCAATGATGTCAGGCAATGGCACATTACTGAGTGTAAATACCACAGTTTGCACAGAATTAGAACACACTAGAAGGAATGGATCCAGATTATCCTACAACATGGACAAAACCACAAAAAGAAAATATATCAGGTAAGAACACATCTAAGTCCTTGACTTTTCCTTTCTCTCCCAAACACCCTGTAAAGATCTCAAACCGAATGTGGCATCAAACCACATGATAATGAATCCCATCTTTATCCCCATCCATTGTTTAAAATATCATGGCAGTAATGAATATCAGGAAACCTACTTGAGATCATCTAGAGAAGCATTTTTTTAAAAAAATCATTCTTTCTCAACAAACAATTGGTACAGCTTTTAACCAGCCAGTAACCGGGGGCAAAAAAAAAGCCACAGAGCTAATTTGGCAGCTATGGAGGAAAAACGTATGAACAGAAACTCTGGCAGAAAAATGACTGGAACATGAAGTCTGAAAACAAAAGCCTTTTAAAGCAAGTGACAGAGGAATCCAACCTTTTGTACAAAGTAGTAAGAACCGTATAACCTCACTGGCAGCTTAGATGAGATATCTGAATCAAGTATCCAAGGGCAAAGACAATTATTGGACAGCCAAATCAGATTTGATCTCTTGAGGAAAACGACTACTCAAGGCTTCTAACAGGGAGTTAATAAAATTCTGAACTATTTCAAAAATTGATAAAAATTAAAACCAGCATATTAAAATAATATTTCATGTACAAACATAAAGAATATAGAAAGACAAAAAGAGAAAATTACTATCTCATGTATCAATGCTATCAGTCAAGTTACTGAAATCTTTGCTCTTGTTTGTTTGAATGATATTCCACATTATTTATCAACTAAGAAGTCTTATTGTTTTTACTCATGTAGATACAAAAATCAAATAAAGAAGTGTGTGAATATGAACATGTAACGTCAAACTCAACAAGGAAATACCTTACATAGAGAAAATATTGATTCCAAAAATGATATGGCGTATATCTTTGATACTTAAAAAGAAAAAAACACTTTTGAATCTTATTGAGTGAAGCTACTTTGAGACCTTTCTAACCACAGATCTTCGAGACATCCTTCAGGCATTTTGGAAAAGGAATATCTTCAATTCTCATCTGCAAAGATGTTGTATTGGCAAAAGACAACTGAACTTTTACATTGAAAGTAACATTTAAAATAGCAGAAAATTAATAGCTTTCAGTTTTAAGACTTCAATAGGGACTTAAAAAAAACAAGTTTAATTAACATTGGGCGCAACAGGCAACAAGATGAGCATAGCACAAAGGGATCAAAAGGATAAGATTCATGCAAATTCAGAAGATCAGCAAAAACTCAAGTGCCTATCTACAATCAAACAATGTAACACTATTCAATTATACCATTCTTCCCCACAGAAACATTCAAGTTTCGAGATCCATTTGACAGGTCAGCAAATCGGCAGATATTGAAAAACACAACTCCTAAGATTTTTAACAATTTCAGGGCATTGGAAGTCAACTCAGGCATTGAACAGAACAGACCAATCCACTTCTCTGCTACATGGGAACCACATTGAAACATGTCTTACAAAGACATGTGAGGCAAGTTACATTTGAGGACCTCCAAGCACTTCAAGAACAATTAAGACACTGGAGAATTCTGTCTTCAGTAGTAGGTATCAACTTCAAAGTGAGCATGTAGATGGTTTAATTAACCAGTGTGTACTATACAAGCCCATGTCTAATTGAATTATTGTTAGAAATGTATGAAAAGCACAAGGTGGTTATTGAATGTTTTCAATCAAAAGAAAAACTAACTCTAGAATATGCCATTCAAACAACAGTCAAGAAATTGTTCAAGTATAACACTGCAAAAATTCCTTTTATCGCAAAATATTCAGCAGAATATGTTGACTACTTGAAGCTCAATAAACAGCCTAGCCAGTAGAGACTGAATTTCAATCTGAACAATATACAGCATGTGACAACTTCAACAGAAAATTCTGAACAATTTAATGTCCCAATATATTACGTGAAGAAAAAAAGCATGCAGCCTTTCTGTGAAAGTGCACTCATTGTAGCAAAAGAGGTCACTTCTCAATGATAATCGACAGTCTGAAGGACATATCAAGCAACAAATTAAGCCACTTTCAACTGAATCTCTGCAGTCATAACTAGCAACAAAACATTCAAAAACGTCTAAACATTGCAAGGAAACAATCTTCATAAGAAGAAAAACAGCATTTGGATGGACTACTTCATTTCATCATGGGGGAATTAACCAAAGCATCAAATGCTAGTAATCGAATAGCAGCACGATAGCCACCTTGTCATTTCATACATTTCCGCAGTTACATCATCACAAGTTTCCACAGCCAGATTGATTGGATTTCTGATTTAATAGAAATCAGCAGAGGGAAAAAAAACAGAAAAACGTTAATTTTACCCGAAATGTTTGAATGCTTTCTTAAAGACCTTCCTTTTCTATCTACCATCACAGATAAATCAAAAGACTTCAGGAGAGACAGGATAGATGAAGGCAAAATATACAGCAAATAGGAGTCGAACAAATGGATCTCAAAACTTGAATGAGTCTGGCGTAATAAAGGATTAATCTAGATGATTAATTTACAGTGAACAGTTACATACATTCTCTTTTTATAATAAAGAGAGAAAGTCTTGGGTAGGGTATTGTGGAAGGGCTTAAGGACCCTGGAACAATGTTGAGATAATATCTTGGAGTTAAACACTGCTGAGTGAAAATAACATCATTGTCTGCGTGGAGTTAGAGCCCATTAGAAGGAACAGGCTGGAACTCTACTCCAGAAAAATCTTCAACATGAAGATGATGACTTAAAAATGATAGATTAGTGCTGACTTCCTGTAAACACAAGTTGGATCCTGGCACAACAATGATTACCATGTACAGCAGTAGTCAGTATTCATGTATAACAAATAATGCAATTTTGAAGTCTAAAGAATGAAGATTTTGCCTTTTCCTTGGCTAGCCTGTAAAGAACCCAAATGTGCTATCAAATCACACTTTGGAAGATAACACAGTGTGGAGCTGGAGGAACACAGCAGGCCAGGCAGCATCAGAGGAGAAGGAAAGCTGACGTTTTGGGTCGGGACCTTTCTTCAGAAATGGGGTGTTCCAAACCAAAACGTCAGTTTTCCTGCTCCTCTGATGTTGCCTGGCCTGCTGTGTTCCTCCAGATCCGCACTGTGTTATCCTTGTCTCCAGCATCAGCAGTTCTTACCATCTCACACTTTGAAAGATGGCCTTTTGAAGTTCTGGGCCCATTTAAATCTGGCAGATGGGAATGTGGCCTCTTGCACATTTTTAAAACCCTTAAGATCAGTTCAGTAGTACAAATTATTTTGGTATGTGTTTGTCATTTGACAAGCCCTAGGCTGGCATGGTTTTAGCTTATTTTTGTAAACCCCAGGAGGGCATGGCTGCTTCCCTATGCTGACAAACAATTCAACAACTTGCTTTTTTTTTGCATCTCTTTGGTTCAATCACCAATGGACTGAGCAGCAGGCACTGGAAATAAATATGTATCACCATTAGTTACGATGTTCCGTTGCTTGGGAAAGGCTTTAATAGAATAACAATGATTAGTTGGCTGCCTGTTAATCAGAATATAGACAGTGGAGACCACAGCTAGGAAATAAATTTAGGATATATCAGATCTCATTAATCATTGAGGATAAATTACACTCTGCAGAAATTCTGAATCTTAGTAAATATATTGTCATAATTACATGTAATTTGCAAATATGGGTTTAATGATATCCAATTAATAAGAGACAAGGAATTGCTTAACAACACATTTGAAAATATATGGGTAACATCTTCATCATTACACAAGACGTAATTATACAAATATCAAAGGCTATATTTCACAGCAGTATTTAGAACAAGTAAATAAATAGTATTGACATTGGAACTACACATACTATTTCTTCTACCCTGCCAGGAAAAAGATAATGCATTTAACAGCACCTAGGCATATTTCAAATTCCCATTGGCAATCTCCATTTCCGGAACTAGTTAAACAAAGCCCTAAAGCTCATACATCATTTTGTGGCCCACAAACTAACGATGGATGTTGGTTATTCTAATAAATGCTAATGTAAGCAGTACATAACTTAATTTCAATTTTCATGCAATATGAATTCATGTAATATAAACCATGGCCTGTTACAAGATTAGTTTAAAGAAGCTGTTATAAGCCAAATTAACAAAATGAAAAGAACTAACCTTTAGAGTATCTAATTATAACTTAATGTTGATGTTGGTATGGTGGTTGTAATGTTACTAGCAAGTAATTCAGAAGGTGAAATAATAATCCAGAGAATGTATATTTTTATAAATCATCAAAGGAGGTTGAAAATTAAAGACCCCAGAACTAAAAGAGACAAATAGTAAAAGAGCATGAAGTTGCTGGAATATTTCAATAACTCAACAGGTTAATTAATATCATTTTGCAAAGGATACCTGAAATTCTAGCATGGACTTGATCTTTAACTCGTCATTGTCTACAGGAATAGTGCCAGATGACTGGAGGATAGCAAATGTGGTTCCCCTGATCAAGAAGGGGAGTAGAGACAACCCTGGTAATTTTAGACCAGTGAGCCTTACTTTAGTTGTTGGTAAAGTGTTGGAAAAGGTTATAAGGGATAGAATTTATAATCATCTAGAAAAGAATAAATTGATTAGGGATAGTCAGCATGGTTTTGTGAAGGGAAGGTCATGCCTCACAAACCTATTGAGTTCTTTGAGAAGGTGACCAAACAGGTAGATGAGAGGAAACCGGTCGATGTGGTGTATATGGATTTCAGCAAGGTGTTCGATAAGGCTCCCCACAATAGGCTATTGTACAAAATGCGGAGGAATGGAATTGTGGGAGATATAGCAATTTGGATCGGAAATTGGCTTGCTGAAAGAAGACAGAGGGTGGTAGTTGATGGGAGATGTTCATCCTGGAGAGCAGTTACTAGTGGTGTACCGCAAGGGTCGGTGTTGGGTTCACTGCTGTTTGTCATTTTTATAAATGACCTGGATGAGGGCGTAGAAGGATGGGTTAGTAAATTTGCAGATGCCACTAAGGTCGGTGGAGTTGTGGATAGTGACGAAGGATCCTGTAGGTTGCAGAGAGACATAGATAATCTGCAGAGCTGGGCTGAGAGGTGGCAAATAGAGTTTAATGCAGACAAGTGTGAGGTGATGCACTTTGGTAAGAGTAACCGGAAGGCAAAGTACAGAGCTAAAGGTAAGATTCTTAGTAGTATAGTTGAGCAGAGAGATCTCGGTGTCCATGTACACAGATCCTTGAAAGTTGCCACCCAGGTTGACAGGGCTGTTAAGAAGGCATACAGTGTTTTAGCTTTTATTAATAGAGGGATTGAGTTCCGGAACCAAGAGGTTATGGTGAAGCTGTACAAAACTCTGGTGCGGCTGCACTTGGAGTATTGTGTACAGTTCTGGTCACCGCATTATAAGAAGGATGTGGAAGCTTTGGAAAGGGTGCAGAGGAGATTTACTAGGATGTTGAATGGTATGGAGGGAAGGTCTTACGAGGAAAGGCTGAGGGACTTGAGGCTGTTTTCATTAGAGAGAAGAAGGTTGAGAGGTGACTTAATGGAAACATATAAAATAATCAGAGGGTTAGATGGGGTGGATAGGGAGAGCCTTTTTCCTAGGATAGTGACGGTGAGCACAAGGGGGCATAGCTTTAAATTGAGGGGTGAAAGATATAGGACAGATGTCAGAGGTAGTTTCTTTACTCAGAGAGTAGTAAGGGAATGGAATGCTTTGCCTGCAACAGTAGTAGATTCGCCAACTTTAGGTACATTTAAGTTGTCATTGGACAAGCATATGGACATATATGGAATAGTGTAGGTTAGATGGGCTTGAGATCGGTATGACAGGTCGGCACAACATCGAGGGCCGAAGGGCCTGTACTGTGCTGTAATGTTCTATGTTATCTATGTTATATATGGATGAATCTCCAGTTATATCAAAAGCACAGGCATGACTAGTGGATTTTATGAACAATGTCATCCACAATATTTATCAAAAACTTCTCAAAGTTATAAGCTACAGAGACCCTAATGGTGTTGAAATAACTGCAGAGGTGCCAATACCCGATCACCAAGTCACCCTCTGTTTACTTGTGCGCAGTACACTGACTCTGGCCAGCCAGCTCAGAGTCAGTCGCTTGAACAGAGGAGATTCTAAATCCCCTGTTTATATTGGTCACCTAGGGTTTTCCTGGTTGGGATTGTTAATCTGGACCAGTCAAGGATCTTGTAGCCAGACATCAACCTGTTTCCGATGACTTGAGCTATATGATGCAAAGTTGTACAAAATGACAGTTCTATAGTAAATTCACCGATCAGTGAAAAATTGAACAGCAACAAGTGACAATGATGCTAATTACAAATCTGGTTCCCCACACCCTGCCAAACTAATTTAAACCATCCTGTATAGATTGAGCAAACCTCCCTCCCAGGATATTAGTGCCCTTCCACTTCAGGTGCAACCCGTCCTCACTGTGCAGGTCCCACCTTCCCCAGAATATGCTCCAATTATCCACATGATGGAAGCCCTCCCTCCTACACCAGCCCTGTAGCCACATGTTTAGCTGCACTCTCTCCCTATTTCTTACCTCATTATCGTGTGGCACTGGTAGTAACCCAGAGATAACTACCCTGTCTGCCCTATCCAGAGATAACTACCCTATTTGTCCTTTTTCAAATTGGGGATATTGTTTAAATTCCCATATTGGTGTCACTGGCTGGGCCAGTATTTATTGTCCATTCCTGGTTGCCTTAAAGGAGATGGTGAGCTTTCTTCTTGAACCACTGCAGTCTATTTAGTGTGGTCCACAATGAAATCAGAGTGTCAATTCCAGGATTTTAATCCAGTCACATTGAAGGACCAAGCCAGGGTGGCAAGTGGCTTGGAGGGAAGTGGTGTTGTTGCAATTTGTGATGTTCACATGTTTCTGCTGTCCTTATTCTTCGAGATGGAAGTGGTTGTGGGCTTGAAAATGCTATCAAAGGAGTCTTGGTGAATTACTGCAGTGCATCTTGCAGATGCTACACATTGCTGCTACTGAGCATTGGTGGTGGAGAAAGTGAATGTGATGCTAATCAAGCAGCCTGCTTCGTCTTGGATGGTGTCAATCTTCTTGAGTATTGTTGGAGCTGCACCCATCCAAGCATGTGGGGGGCATTCCATCATACTCCTGACATGTGCCTCATCGATGTTATAGAGACTTTGAGGAGCCAGAAGGTGAGTTGCTCATTGCAAGGTTCTTAACCTCTGACTTCGCTTTTGTGGCCACAATGCTTATAACTAGTGCAGTTCATTTAGTGAACGTTTGATGGGTGAGCATGCAAAGTATGTAATGATGACTGCCCCCAATTTAAAAAAGGACAAATAAGGTAGTTATCGCTGGATAGGGCAGACAGGGTAGTTATCTCTGGATTACTACCGGTGTCACATGATAATGAGGTAAGAAATAGGGAAAGAGTGTAGCTAAACACGTGGCTACAGGGCTGGTGTAGGAGAGAGGGCTTCCATTATGTGGATAACTGGAACACATTCTGGGGAAGGTGGGACCTGCACAGTAAGGACGGGTTGCACCTGAAGTGGAAGGGCACTAATATCCTGGGAGGGAGGTTTGCTCAATCTATACGGGATGGTTTAAATTAGTTTGGCAGGGTGTGGGGAACCAGATTTGTAATTCAGAGGATGAGGTATTCAGCCTTCCAACAGACATAACACGGAGTGGGTTGTTAATAAAAAAATGCAGTTGATGAAGCGTAATTGTGGACACAGGGATGGTTTGACATGTGTATACTTCAATGCTAGAAGTATCAGAAATGAGGCGGATGAACTTAGAGCGTGCATCAGTACTTGGAACTACAATGTTGTGACCAATATAAAATCTTGGGTAACTCAAGGACAGGAATAGTTGTTGGAAGTTCCAGGATTTAGATGGTTTAAAAGAAATAGGGAGCATGGAAAAAGAGGCGGGGGAGTGGCATTGCTCATCAGGGCTAGTGTAGCAGCTATTGAAAGGCAGTTCCAGAATGATATGTCTACAGAGTCAGTTTGGGTTGAGGTCAGAAACAGGAAAGGAGCAGTCACTTTGATGGGGGCTTTTTACAGACCCCCTAATAGCTGCAGAGAAGTGGACCAGAGGATTTGGAGGCAGATACTAGAAAGGTGCAGAAGTCAAAGGGTTGTAGTCATGAGGTGACTTTAACTTTCCAAATATTGATTAGAAACATTTTAGTTGTAACAGTTTGGATGGAGTGGACTTTATCTAGTGCATTCGGGAAGGAATCCTGACATGGTATATAGATAGGCCAACAGTATTTAGATATTTCTGTTCACCTCATTACAGGAATGATGTGGAAGCATTGGAAAAAGTGCAGAGGAGATTTACCAGGATGTTGCCTGGAATGAAGGAAAGGTCTTGCAAGGAAAGGTTGAGACAGCCAGGGCTTTTCTCTTTAGAACGATGACGGATGAGAGGTGACTTGATAGAGGTGTACAAAATGATCAGAAGTACAGATAGAGTGGACAGCCAGAGAATTTTTCCTCGGGTCGAGGTAGCTATTACGAGGTGGCATAGTTTTAAAGTGAGTGGAGGTAAATACCGAGGAGACGTCAGAGGTAAGTTCTTTACTCAGAGTGTGGTCAGGACATGGAATACATTGACTGAGAAGGTAGTGGAGTTGGCCTCATTAGGGGCATTTAAGCAGCTATTAGATAAGCATATAGATGATAGTATAAGGTAGGGGTGGATGTTAGATAGACCTTAGGTTTAGAGTAACAGTTCGGCACAACATCATGGTCCGTAAAGCCTGTATTGTGCTGTACTGTTCTGTGTTCTGTGTTCTATGTTCTAAACATTAAAGCAGTTTCTCTCACTGCTGATACTTTCAGACCTGGAAAATGTTTCTACTGTTTTGATTTTTATTAAGGATTTAAGTGTGGGAGCTGAACAACTATTGAAGGTATATGGCATAATGGATGCCAAGGTAAGTGTGGGAGCTGAACAACTATTGAAGGTATATGGCATAATGGATGCCAAGGTAAATATATCATCGTTACTTGCTTTCAGCATAGCCTACCCTTTCTCTCTGACTCTTACTTCTTCTTCTCACTTATTCAGCTTCTCTTCTGTCCTGGCTTAATCAAAAATCATCCCAGCTCCCTACCCCTTTCATATCTCTTTCTCTCTGGGCTCTATGTCCACCTATTTTCTCATGCTTCTTCCACCTTCACCTTCAGCATAAATACCATTTCATCCTCGCTGCTATTCATTCCGATGAAGAGTCACCAGACTCAAAACATGTTTTCTCTCCACAGATATTGCCAGACCTTCTCCGGCAAATTCTGTTTTTGTTTCATATTTCCAGCAATTTGTAGTTCTTTGCATTATTTTAACATATATGCTATGTGTGTCAGCATGGCTAGGCCAAGCACAGAATTTTAGCAGTTTTCTCAATTAAAGGTCCCTGTGGACTAAAGGAGCACTTGTGATAGAGTCGATGAAACACAAATTTAAATTGAAAATCAAGGAAAATTGGGCAATTGTGAGGAATTTATAACAGTGATCTCTCATACTTCTCATGTCAATAGCAAATCACTTAAATTAAAATAAACTTTGGTATAGCAACAACACCTTCCCCTCTGAATCACAATAGTTTGTGTTTAACCCCTATATTGCAGACCTGAGCACAAGATCCAGGTTGACACTTCAGTGTAGTCCTGAGGAATGATCTTTTAGACATGACAACCAGGAGTTGGGCCTACACTGGGGATAAGGTTAATGATAGGGTTAGTTTTAGGGTTGTAGTTGGGTTAGATTTTGGGTCAGGCTGAGGGTTGGGATTAGGGTTAATGCTACTGCTCCTGTTATCCTCAACCTGTTGCTCAGCCTGGTCACTTGCTTGTCCGCATTCCAGACACAGAGAAGCAGCTGGTCTTGAACTTACAGCTCTGGAAAATCCTCTCCCTGGGCTGTAGAAAGCCAACGGCCAGACAGTGGCACAACAGGAGTGGCAAAGGAGCTGCAGCCGAGCTCACAGTTCAGGAGGGAAAGCGCCTTTTAGTCAGCCTGAGCCTCCACTTCCTACTTGCCCCCAGGCTCCCTGGCCCTCACAGCTACAGCCACTGTACCCTGCTCATCCTGGATACTTCCCTAGTGCTCCGATGTGGTCTTCTCTACAATCAGGAAGAACAAGCATAGGCTAGGTGACCATTTTGCCGAGCGTCTTTGCCTGGCACATAACGGCCAATCTAACTATCCGGTCGCCATCCATTTCGACTCCCCGCCCCACTCCTCCTCCAACACATCTATTCTCAGCTCCTCCACTGTTGCAGTGACTCAGAATGCAAATTTGAAGACCCTATCTTCTGCTTGGACACAATACAGCCCAGAGGACTCAATCTTGGAAATGCAGAACTCAATAGCTGTCCCACCCGTCCCCCGGGCCCCTTTCCAGTCCCACCTTCTCCATTCCATTCCAACTTCTGACCCTCCCTTCCAGCCACCTATCGGATTCATCCCTCCAGTCGACCAACCAGGTTGTACTTACCACTAATGTCCACCTATCACCACCATTCCGCTACCACGCCTCTCCCACTTCCTTTATCTGTGGCTCCCTCTACCCCACATTCATCAAGAAGAAGAGTAACACCCGAAACATTGATTGCTCCTTTCCCCCAGATGCTGCCTGGCTTGCTGTGCTCTTCCAGCCTCCTGTTTAAATCTGTGACTACTGGTTCTTGAACCTTCTGCAAAAAGGCAGTGTCTTCTTATTTACTCTGATTTTCTCATGATTTTGAAGATTTCCATCAAACCTCTATCAACCTACCCTCCTTTAAGGAAGGCAACCCTAGCTTCTCTAATCCATCCTAATTACTCAAGTCCCTCATGTCTCAAATCATTTGCCTAAAATTGTCTTTGTACTGTCGCTTAGGGATTCACATCCTTCCTAAAGTGCAGAGGCCAGAATTGGACATATTTTCCAGTTACGGGTGAACTATCCAACATAACCTCCTTGTTTTGTATTCTGTACTTCAATTTATCAAGTCAAGGATTCTGTATGGCTTCTAAACATTTTAGGACTTTTAGACATGTATACCCAGATTTCTCTATTCATGTATCATACGTTTACAACATGGAATTACTTCTTACTATACTGTCGTAGACAGATGCATCCGCATTAGATAAGTTGGAGAGGCTAAGTTGTCTCTAGTCAGTTCCCTCATTACCACCACAGGCCCAGTCTTGCAACTATGTTCTTCAGGGGTCAGCCAGCTCAGACAGGAGCTGTGCTGTTGAGCTATTCTTGGTGTTTGATAGAGCACCGACTGCAATTTCTCTCCCGGTTCCAGGTCAAATCTAATCAGATTGTCACACTTCTTCATAGATTAAACGTTGATCCTTTGATAAATTAATTACATAATTTTATGAAAGATCAATGAAGCATCGAAGTGAAAAAGGTTAAAACCTCCTGCGGTTACGTTTCTGATCTGGAAAACTCTAACCTTGAGCTGAATTTTAGTTGCTGATGATGGAGTAAATACTTATTCAGTTGTTACTCGTGATTGTAAATTACTTTATAAACAATTTATTTTTGTTTCAGCTAGAATTCAGTCAACGATCCACAATCTTTCAGAATGTTAGCATGAAAAATCAGACCTTCATTGCTATTTGTGGCAAAATATATATTTACATTATAAAATGCAGTGAATTTTGTTATCATACTTTGCAGTTGTCTTTCTTAATCCTTTGTGGCCAGTTTGAGTTTTTCCAAGGTGACATTCTGCCAGGCTAATCCCCATCTCCTCAGAGAATACAACGAAGTAAGTCTGCATACGCTTGTATCCATCACTCTTATCTGTTCCAATGAACCACATGAGAGTAAAATGACACTTCTACACAATAACCGTAAAAGAAAAGTGACTATGCATGATGGTGATATACATTTCCCCTGTGGTTGGGTTACCTTGTTTTGTCACATCACCTTGGCTGTCTAACTGTACTCTGCATCTGTCAATGCTGTCCTATGACAGGTAAAAGAAAATCGTAGGCTGCTGACAATGTTCCAGAGGTTCCACAGTCAGCCAAATATATTTTTTGCAATCTTTCTGCAGGCGCACTAAGATTTTATGCATGAAATCAAAAAATAAACCAAAACCTTATTTTAAAAGTGGCAGACTTGCCTTTATCTTGGCAATGTGTGTGCAACTTATCGGCGCTCAAGCCGTAACATCTATCACCTCATTTTGAAAAACTGCAGCTGAGCGTTGAGAACGCAGTGACAGAGAAGTGTAAGAGATTGGCAGGTCACTTGTTCATGTGCAGCCACCCACCAATCATTCCTCATTAATTTCTTAAGTAGTTATCTGTTCCCTACTTTAAATTGCTGACTGATGTATGGGTATCACCAGGAAAATTGGTATTGACATCCATGCTGATGTTCCTGGAAACAAATCTTCAATACAACAGCAGCCTTTCCCGTTAAGATGAAGCAATGAATTGTTAGCAGGTGGAATGGATTTTTAGCTGCAGTAGATTGAATCCAAGATAATGAGAGATGATGTGGTAGCATTAATCCAAATCCCCCTTTAACTCTTTGCACAATGAATAAGATTGCATATTGAGCCTAATTCTTTCAAAGCAGTCAATAAAATGCTACAAAATGGTATTTTCCACCATGCTGTTACTGCTGAATGAACACTCTGTACCGCTGTTCATCATGCTATAAAACCTCTCTGTACCACTGCACACTATAACATAGACTTGCTGCCTCTATACTTTGTCAGGGTAATAATCCACACAGCTAGCTTGGTCAAGTGCTGTAAAGGAAAAGAATTTGGTTATCCAAGGGGAAGATGCTTCTGTCTTAAACAAAGTATGGTTTACTGAAAGATAGCAACTTGGTATAAGCTGCATTGATGTGACTATAAGACTGTAAGACATAGGAACAAGAGTGGACCATTCGGTCTGTCAATGAGATCTTGGCTGATCTGCTAATCTTCAACTCCACTTTACTGCCTTTTGCCCATATCCCACCAAATCCCTTACAGATTAAGACCCTGTCTATCTCAGTCTTTGATGTATTTAATAACCTAACTTCAACAGCCTGCTGCGACTAAAGAGTTCCATAGATTGACAACCCTTGAGAAGAAATTCCTCCTCATCACTGTCTTACATTTGCAATCCTTTACGCGGATTATGCCCTCTGGCACTGGACTCTACCACAAAGGGAAACAAGCTTTCCCCATATCTATCCAGTCAAGTCCTTTAAGAATTTTGTCTATTTCAATAAGGTTGCCTCTCATTCTTCTATATTCCAATGAGAGCAGGTCCAGCCTTCTCAACATCTCTTCCTAAGTCAGTTCCTCCATACCTGGCATCAGCCATGTGGTAGATATTGTTCCAAAGACTGAGAAGATACAGACAGCAAGTCTTCATTCTTAGCGATCCTGAGCTGTTCTCCCACCAATCCTGTATGACATCATCGTAGTGGGTGGTTCTTAATGCACTCTTCAGCATTAACACTTTCAAACCCTTACATTTGTAGACACAGTCACCAGCGTGCTTTCTATCATTTTCAGTATTAATTAGATTAATGAAACTTAATTAAAAAAACAAACATTTAGGGAACAATGCAAAATCAGGTGTAGAATGTAACATTGATATATACATATTGAAATGGTTCACTAATATAGATGCTCAGAGGTCAATTTTCATATATTTCCTGTAACACAGTGCCAGTACAATGTAATGACCCTAGACTGTTTCATCTAATGAAATGACAAACAATATGAGATAGACTATCCCTCATTGAGGACACGAATAAAAATTCTCGGTTAAGGCAAATGCAATTATTTGAGAAGTGATGAGCCAAGTATTACAGCTGGACTAATACAGCGAAAGTAGAAAGGGAGCCCTTAGCCAACTTGGAGTTAAGAAATATTCAGTGGTTCATTCAACCCTGGCATTCATCTTAATACACATCACCTCCTGTCACATTAGAGCTAGATAGTAACTGTGTGGTCCCGAAGGGTATGTCCTTGGTTTACTTCCCCGTGCCTCATGACCATCTTATTTTACTACAATTGCTGTTAGGAACTTCTGATGAAGGGTCTAGGCCTGAAACATCAGCTTTTGTGCTCCAAAGATGCTGCTTGGCCTGCTGTGTTCATCCAGCCCCACACTTTGTTATCTCGGATTCTCCAGCATCTGCAGTTCCCATTATGTCTGCTGTTAGGAACCTCCCATTTTCAATTCCAATTGGCGAGCATTTTCATTTTCTTTCTCCCTCTTTCCTTATGGCCCTTTTATCTTCTTTCAGCCATCTACTTTCATAGTTATCATGCTTTATCATAGAGCCCGCCCAACATTGTTGCAGTTTCTGGTTGTTATTCACTACTGCTTTGGAATATCTTGACTGCCCATGTTTTCTTCAACAGATTCCTCCATCCTTTGCTAGGATCACATTTCACAAGCTTAAATCTTTGATGCCTACTTTTCCTATGAAGTGAATAGTGTAAATTGGTAATGGATGGAAGAGAACTCTCATCAATAAAGTGTTTAAATTAATGTATCAATCATTGTTAAACATGAAAAACCAATTGGGGTTCAAAGTGTCATCCTACTATCTTCCTGCTAAGAAATTAGATTGAGCTGCAAGTTCAATCTTCTTGACATTTTTATTTGAATATTTTTCCCTTAGGAGGATTTGAAGATTGATTTAATATTAAAGTGTAATTGTCGTATTATAAGTGTTTTTATGACTATATATTCTACCACATAATATTCATTACTACAATATAATCCAGAATTGAATCTTATAATAACTACTCCATTATTAAATTGAAAAGCTTGCTGTTTCATCCTTCATTCCACAAACAGATAACAATATCCTTAAATTCTTAAGATAGGAATCTCCATGCTGGGATTGCCTCGCTCAGACATGTTATATCTGCTGTAATCTACCTGTTGATACATTAAACCCCAAGATCACTTTGCTGGATTGAAGACTCTTGGGTGTAGGGTTTGGACTTTTCATTGTAGGACCCAGCCGATAGACAGAAATGCTTATCAAGTTTCTTTGATGATCCATAATCTCTCTGTGGATTTTTAAGCAAACAATAAGTTCAACTGAACACATTTACCTTGCAGGGAAGTAATGATAGTAGAGCCATTAACAATCAAACAAACACTTGAAATACTTGGAATGTTATTTCCACTGCAACTGACAATGATAGGCAATTTATGACTCCAAGTTTTGACAGGTTTTTGACGGATATGATGCAGGCAAGTAATCAAAGTTTTGTACAAGCCCTAAGCTAAAGATGAGACGTAGTAACATAACAGGGCACTACTAATGATTTTACAATTTGTGCCAATGGAAAGGAAGCTTTGAAAGCTATAGTTGGTGGCAGTCCTAATGGCAGCACAAAACTAATGGCTCTATGACAATTAGATGCCAGTGCCCATGCTGATAGATTGCATATCACTGGTGTTTTGTGGGTTGTGCCCTGCTTTGCAGTTTGGCCATGGGTAACATGGAGATTGTTTGGAGCAAGCAAAGAGTTGAACCTGCCAGGTACTCACTCTGATTTCTATGCCGAGTTTTCCTGTTGCCTAGTTATTAGCGCATTCGAAATGATTGCAACCTGTGGTGAGTTGGGCTGTTAACAAGTCATTTAAAAAGTGATAGAGAGCACCAATTGAAAGCTTGCTGCTCCTTAGTGAGAATCTCACCACACCACTTGAGCAAAGCGGTAAAATTGCAATGAGATGACCTTGACCATGACCATCTTACCTGACTCTGCCACATATCGCACCACAGCCCACATCGATCAGGTGCTCATAAGATTTCACCCTTCGCTTTCTTAGGATGGATTATGTGGGTTTACATTTAGGAAGCCACTTCCACCTTAGCGAGTATCCAGTGAGCATAATACAAGATATTACCCCACTCAGGAGTACTGGGGAGCAAAAAGACCTTGTTTACAAATTGATAGATCCCTCAAGGTGTCAGTGCAAGGTAGACAGTGCATTGAAGAAGGCATACAGATTGCTTACCTTCATTAGCTAGGGCATTGCATGCAAGAGCAAGGAAGTCTTGTTACAATTTTAAAAAATTGTGATCAGAGATAATGG
The DNA here is from genome assembly GCF_030684315.1 of Stegostoma tigrinum. NCBI lineage: Eukaryota > Metazoa > Chordata > Chondrichthyes > Orectolobiformes > Stegostomatidae > Stegostoma > Stegostoma tigrinum. Next base: position 34,082,730 of record NC_081360.1, on the reverse strand, counting down.
GAACTGCAGATGCTGGAGAACCTGAGGTAACAAAGTGTGGAGCTGGATGAACACAGCAGGCCAAGCAGCATCTTAGGAGAACAAAAGCTGATGTTTCAGTCCTAGACCCTTCATCAGAAAAAAAATATAAACCATTGGTTAGGTCAGAGATGGAATACTGGGTGCAGCTCTGGCCTCCAGACTATCGGAAGGATGCAATTGCACTGGAAAGGGTGCCCGGGAGACTCACCAGGATATTGCCTGGGATGGAACGTCTCAGTTATGAGGAGAGGCTGGGCAGGCTGGGTTTGTCTTCTCTGGAGCAGAAGAGACTGAGGGGGATCTGATACACAATTAATGAGAAGCAGAGCCAGAGTAGATTGCGAGAATTGTTTCCCCAGTGCAAATATGCCCAAAATCACAGGAAGTATGTTTAAAGGTTAGGAGTAAATGGTTTACAGGAGATCTGAGAAAATGTTTTTCACCCAGAGCGTGGTAGAAATACATAATGTGCTGCCTGAGAGGGTGGTGGAGGCAGATACTCTTATAACATTTAAACTTAATGAGCACTTAAAATGACAGGGCACAGTAGGTTATGGACCAAATGTAGGTAAATGGGATTTTGTTGGCTGGCATAGACATTGTGGGTTCAAGGGCCTATTCTTATGCTGTATGACTCTATGTTTCTATCTCTATTTCCAAAATTCACATCACCCAGTCCCCTCAGGCCATTCAGTAAGGTGCCCTAAAACAGTTATATTTACCTGTCCCTGGGATTTGTGCTGCTTATTTCATGTTTGCAATCCTGGGAGTGTTCACTGCTGAATTCTGGTGCAGCTAGAACTGTGGCAGTTGCCAAAGACAGCGCTTGCTCCCGCTGAGGCGTGGAAATGCCACTGTACCAATATGGGGCAGCAATTTTTTCACATATTGGCACATTGACTGCTTTTGTCACAGGTTGGAGATGGGGCACGGTGGTGCAAATAAGACCCCACTCTTTCGTCAAGTACAGCTCGTGAGATCAAGTACATATCTCAAGCACAAACTGATGTCTTTGCCAGAAGAAATTGCTTTCCAAAGCCCCCAAAATGTGATCAATAAAGTCAGAAGTTCACAGTGCCTCATTTTATTCCTGAAATTGGGAGTCTGTTGGAATTTTGATTTGAGAGCAATTTAAATGTTAAATTGAATTCTTTTCGTTCTAGATTGTTTTGAATAGCTTCAGAAAGCTTTTGATTCATAAATATGGTGGAACTGATTACCTGTGAGTATTAAGCATGGAGAAGCAGGCTGTGAAAAGCATGACCAAAGCAGGATATAGCCTCAGGATAAGTTGCCTTTTATATCACTACCCATTTAATGTAGGTTTGAACTTTTTCGTTTATAGCCAATAGAAAATTATATTCAAAGGCCATAGAATTATAAGTTCCCAGGTCAAGTTAACTTGGTCAAGATCCCATCAGTCCAGTAGTCACAGCTATAAAAAGCGAACAAACTTGGTGAAACAGAGCTGGAAAATTAATAAACTGCAGTTATGGTTTAATTGCTTACATTGTTCATTCTTGTGTGGGCATGTATGAATGTGCATCTACTTATATGGTGGGATGGCTACATAGGATGTGCAGTGAGCATGTCCATGTGCAGTTTGGGGCTTGTATGGGCCTGTGCACTGTTTGTGTGGGACATGTTTGTGGGGTGTACATGTGAGTACAAAAGACACATGCATGCAGTGCCTGTGTGGAGTTACACATGTTCAAGGTGCATGTGTTTGGTGAGTGTGTAGGGTGCATGAGTATGTTGGAAATATGCAGCATGTGTGTTGGGAGGGGTGGGGCGTGCATGCAGGATGCATTTGTAGACAGGTAGGTGCCTACCTACATTTGCAGGATGCACGTGTGGATGTGTAGACTGTACCTATGTGCATGCCTATGTAGGGTGTTTATCTGAGTTTTGTAATGGCCATTGCTGTGGGTCTCATACTGTGAGGTGTGCAAGGGGTACATGAAAGCATTGAGCATTTGCTGAGCATTTGTGTTTGTAATGAAAATGGTCTGCCAGAGCATCTTATTTCCTTTAAGAAAGCTGGATGAAGTGCTAAATTGCATTAGAATAGAATACACTGGAATTGAATGTGAAAAAAAATTATTAATAGGATAAATTATTAGTAGGTTCTAGACAACCTAGAGATACATTAATTTCAATATATTAACTTGTGACACAAACACATAGTTCTGGACCAAAATAGTACCCATGAACATATTTCTATTTTAAGTATTTTATTATTCAGTTAAGCAGCTAAAACTTAACAGTTACTTTTATCCTGAATTTAAATTTAGAATAAATTTAATCTGTCTATTCATAACAATTTGAAAATCCAAGCATATTCAGTGTAGTTGGTGCATATTAACTATATCACATGTTAAGTATAATTACACATAATTAGAACACTACCAAATTGTAGCCATGTGCGGAATGAGTAAAATGGTAATTTATAGAGGTTCATTGGTCACTTGAAAAATGCACTCATTACTTTCTAATCAAATAATCCTTATCCGTTTATTTAACCCTCAAGCTGTTTAGTCGCTCCTCATTTTTGCTTCTTTTTGGTCATGGGCTGTATCAGTGTAATCAACCTCAAAAGAAAACTCTGTACCATTATCTTATCAACTGGAGACAAACCTGATATTTCATAATCTATGAAAGGAAACTTTTCCTGAGGTACTGGAGGAAGCTGTTGTGAAATTGTAATCAAGAATGTAGTTTCGGTCTTTCTACCTTCAAAAGACATCTGCACTTCAATAATTATCCATCAATGTAAAACTAATATCTCATTGCTGTACATATTTCAGCTTTGCTCAGTAGCATTATATCACATATGATATCAGCGTGGCCCGGGAGACTTTTTTGATACAGTGGATGATTTTGGAAAGCTACCATAGAAACATCTAGAAGTTGGCAATTGGCACTGGCCAAAAGAAAGGCATAAAAGTTGCTTCCGCAGGTTGTAGGAGCTGAAGAACATGTTTGTCTTTCAACTAAGTTACTTGTCAAAAGCAAATTGACCACAACACAAGAAGCTCTCTGCTACAGGTATTTACTGGACCAAAACAATTTCAAGTCATGGCCATTGCTGTAGGTCTCATACTAAATTTACTGGCTTCACTCCAGTGCATCAACGTTAACACTGAACTCTGCACTCCTATAGGACATGTTACAAATTGCAAAGCAGAAAATGCTGGAAAAGCTCAGTAGGTCAAACAGAGTCTGCAAAGGAAGAAACAGATTAATATTTCAGGTCGATGATCTTTAGCTGAGAGATGTCATGGTTTTAAGACACGCAAAGAGATAAGAAAAATGGAGAGAGCACAAAAGGGAAGTTTGTGATCAGGCAGAAAGCAAATTAAAATGGCAGATTAACAATGTCGGTGTAAGACAAAAAGGGGACAGTAATTGGTTAATTAAAGAGGCAAAAAAATGAGTCAAGTGCAAGCATAATGGGAGCAATTGTTACAATTTTAAATTGTTGATTTAATGTGGAGTCTAAAAGGACGTAAAGGTGAAATGCTGTTCCTTAAGGTTTCATTGCACTTCAGTTAAACACTGCAGAACATTTTTGGTAATTTGATGACATTTTCACAACAAGAGCAGAGAGGTCAGAGTGAGGGTGGGCAGAGAATTTAAAACAACAGGCAAACAGAAGCTCAGAGTGCTACTTACAGACTGAATGCAAAGCAAACACGTAATCTGTCTTGGTCTCTCCAATGCAGAGAAAACTTGCATTATAAGTTGCACAGAGTATACAACATTGAAAGATGTTCCTTGTTGACAAATCATGTTCAGGGTGAGCAGTGAACAACACTAATGCATAGTCAATGTAGATGGGTGAGAAGCAAGATGAGGATACTGAGTAAAACCAGAAAAAAGTAATGGCCCATATATCCTACATATAACTGGAATACTTGAATGTTCCTACAGCAACAGCTTTAATTTGGAAGACGTGACAGGAGCCAAAGGAGAAGTGTTTAATGTGGGAACAAGTTCAGGCAGATGGAGAACAGTTGGTTTTTAATTCAAGGAAAAAGTGAAGGAGCCACAAGCAATGAGGGGTAGGAAGCTTAAATGTCCAAAGTGACATGGAGATGTTTAGGGCCAGGTAACAGGGAACTGATAAATTTTAAAAAAAGAATATCAGTGGAGATGCTAATGTAGATTGGAAGAGACTCGGCAAGGTTAGAAAAAAATGTTAACAAAAAATCAAGTCCCCTGGCTCAAGAATGGGTTGCCAAGGCAATCCTGCTTGTAGATCCTATGATGCTGTAGATGGGTGTCTGAGGATTTGAAGGACAAGGAAGGTGGAAGCTATTGGGGGGGGCAGTGTGGGTCTGGGGGTTGGGGGGGGAAGATCTTCAGAGGAAATGAAACTGATCGCCAACATCAAGTCGTCTCTCAATTTCAGGATAATATCTATTCAGCTTTACAAGTTTCCACAGAGGTCTTCATATGACTGAAGAGACAATTCTTGAACTACTTGACTTTTAGCATATGAAGCAACATCTCTCAAAAGATAGTGGGGTGAAGAGAATAGAATTTTCATCTTTTCATTTCCTTCTGTAATTCCACTCTGCCTCGATATTAAGAGACGGTGATTCTTAGAGTGATACAGCTTGATGGAAAAGTTGTTGCCATTTTGAACAATCATTAACACTTTCAATCATGAGCTATTCAACAAAGACAGCTTTGGCAGGGTGTTTGATCCTGTCTTGGAATGCTGCCCATTAGTTGAGAGAAGAGGACCTGAGCTACCTTTCAGTCTTCTGAAAGCAATTTCTAACCTGAGGTAATGGGAACTGCAGGTGCTGGAGAATCCGAGATAACGAGGTGTAGAGCTGGATGAACACAGCAGCCCAGCAGCATCGTAGGGGCAGGAAGGCTGACATTTCGGGCCGAGACCCTTCATCAGAAAACATTACAATTTCTAATCTATTGTTGTTGATTTTACAGAGGTTTTGCCTCAGTGGTTATGAAGTTAGCTTCAAGAAAGACACTTGCATGAAGCAGCAAAGTTACTGTTGCTGGAATTTCTCTCAAAGACACACAATTCAGTTTTCACTGCATATTGACAGCAACGACAACATAGCTCTGTGGAATTAAAGAGATATTTGCTGTCAAACATTTATTGTCATAGATTATAGAAGAGTAAACTGGCACTGCTGATCTGGTGTTGGATCTTCTCATCATGAATGATTTTTTTGAGATAGGTAACTCTGAATGTATGGGAAGTGTTCAGCATATTCCAAAGTATCTCCTTCAACATGTATGGAAGATGGGATATTTAGCTGTCTAGGTGTGGATTGACATATTAGCTTTGCTTTGGCAGCATGCAAGGATGGGTTAAGGTTCTTGTATGTAGAACTGTATACAGATATTGAGAGAAGCTGGTGAAGCTGTTGCCCTCCATCCGCAAACCATAAATAATCCATGTCTATAGTTCCCATAAACTGCTTTGCAGAACACCTACGCTTGGTTCACACTAAACAACTGCACCTACCAGTCGTGAACTATTTCAACTCCCCCACCCATTCCCCAGACGATATGTCCAACCTGGGTCTCCTGCAGTGCCACAATGTTGTCACCCGAAGGTTGCAGGAACAGCAACTCATATTCCGCTTGGGAACCCTGCAGCCCAATGGTATCAATGTGGATTTCACAAGCTTCAAAATCTCTTCTCCCCCTACCGCATCCAAAACCAACCCAGCTTGTCCCTGCCTCCCTAACCTGTCCTTCCTCCGATCTATCCCTTCCTCCCACCTCAAGCCCCACCCCTACCTCCTACATACTAATCTCATCCCGCCCCCTTGACCTGTCTGTCCTTCCTGGACTGACCTATCTCATCCCTACCTTCCTACCTACACTCACCTTTACTGGCTCCATCCTCACCTCTTTGATCGGTTTATCTCCTCTCCACCTATCTTCTCCTCCATCCATCTTCGATCCGCCTCCCCCTCTCTCCCTATTTATTTCAGACCGTCTTCCCCTCCCACATTTCTGAAAAAAGGTTCTAGGCCTGAAACGTCAGCTTTCCTGCTCCTATGATGCTGCTTGGCCTGCTGTGTTCGTCCAGCCTTGTTATCTCATGTCTCTAGTTAATGGTTTATATATGTAGGCGACTGAAGCCCAAGATTTTCCTCTAGGTAGTAAACAATGCTGACACCAGCGGGCAGCTTTGCGGTAAAGAAGTCTGTGTTAAATGAGGACAATGATGGTCTGGGAAATGTGGTTGATGGTAAGCACACATGAACATACAAGCAAGAAACAAGAGAGGGGCACTTTGCCCTTCAAGCCAATGTTGTCTTTCAATAAGATCACGACTGATCTGATTTTAACTTAAATTCAAGGTTACTGTATTTAGTCAATAATCTCTCATCCCCATGATAATCAAGATACAAACATAAGAGATGGCGTAATGGTCCACTGGAAAGTAAGAATCAACCTGTTGGAATTCAGCCTTCACTAGATAGAGGTACATTGTGCAAACAACAATGGCAGTATTTCTTCCAACTCAGATGCCTTGCTGAGGGGGTGCAAGGGAGAAAACCCAGAGAAGGTTTTAAATGGACTGAGAATGGTCTTGCTTGTCCTGATTCACAAAAATCAAAACTGTCAAATACCTGGACTCTCTTTGAGGGCATTCGTAACCTGTTTAAGGTAAATAGTGTCCATTTGTATCACACTTTGGATAGTTAAAAGTCACTGAATCCAATCCAGCAGACTTACAGCATAATTCAGGTGGAGCAAGTGGAGGCCTGATGGCAATTTTACAGCCAAAATTCATGTGGTCACGAGTTGATTTTATCTTCGATAGGTTTTTCAGAGTTGCATAAGCTTTAATAAAAATAAATAATCTGAATTGTTTGCAATACTTCCCATTGAAATTAAAGTGTAATTCATACATTTCTTATAATTCAATGAAACTACCGAGACTATCATTGTGGTGATGCATTTGTGTTATTATTGTTTCATGGGAACTATCTATATGCATATACTTCTCAGCTTGAGATTTTACAGCATGAACAACGGAAAATGGACATTAGCACAAATGAACATTTTTCATGCTGTACTTTTGTCAGAAAGCCATCTGCATTCAGAATAAAAGAAGCCGTTAGCCCTTATCACCAAGAGATATGATTGGATTAAAGGTTAAAACCAAATTAAATGAAAGCTATAAACAGGTCACATGACTAAGTGTTCAATTGGTTCTTTAGAAATCTGGCTAAAGTTGGGGATAAGGCCAACCAATCTAGTCCATCCATTCCAAATAACCTCATTAATTTAACAAAATATGAGGTTATTCAAACTTGACAGTAAATCTACAGACATTCAAGAGAAACACTTGTCAACCGCACACACCCCTCCCCAATGCTAAAGCAGTGGTACCATCATTTCAGCTGTGACTTTGTATTCACTGTGACCTGGAAGCTGTGATTCTTTAATAAAAATGTCAATATCATTGACTCTCTGCACTTTTCAGTGCAAAAACATTGATTTTGTACTGATAACGTTGCCATCAATCCTTTCAAGGAGGAAATAAACGACAGGCTGTATGCATTCTCACTTTTGCCTCTGTGAGATGGCTAAGCTCCTTACAGCAGAGGGCAAAAGCAGTTCCATTGTTTGTGCAATCATGGTTTGTGCAAGTAAATACTGGCATTATTTTCCTCTTGATCTCTTCAACAGATTAGCTGCTCTGCTTGGATACAAAGCATTTACTTAGTTTTTCTACAGCAAAACTGACAATAGATGGGTATTATTTCCTCTACACATTACAATTATCAACTTATAAAATTGCTTCTAACAAGGTTTTATCATTCTTCCGCACTTTGTAGACAGATGAAGACTTTAAACAAGATAGATAATCAACTAAATGGAGTTTGGAATTAAATCATTCTGTAAGCAATTCAGAACAATTAAGGCTTAGCAAGCCTTCCATAAATATTCTTCTTCCTTATTTCACTGAAAGATTAAGCTACACTCAAACGTTAAATTGATAATTTCCATTTGGAGTCAGCTTTTGTAAATATTTCACCATACTTACAGGTACCCATAAGATTTGGAATTATACTGCCAGAATTGTCAGATTTACTTTCACACTTCAACATAAATCAGGGATTCACCACACTGAGATCACAATTTAATAGAACCCAGCCCAGCAGTCAAGATAGTCCCATCCGATTCCAGGTATCAGTAAAACGGCCCTGTGTTTAGTTGGGTGGGAGGCATAGAATATGAAAATCCCATCCATTGACTGTGGGATATCAATAGGATCATCAACAAGCCACTTGGGAGCAATGATATGTCTCCCCACTGGGATTGACTGGGGGTTTAGGGATTTAAGGGGATTCATGTGGGTCTCAAATGGCTCCCAAGGGCTGCTCACCTGGACGGCAGTCCCTGTGGGTGAGCTGCATTGACAGGAAATCAATGTCTGATTGAGAGCCATTCATTGGGAAGGAGAGGGGACATTGTGCTTCAAAACGTCACACTCCTGACCTTGCATTTGAGCTCATCCTCTCATTGCCAGTGATCCTGATCCCTGTGATGCCCATTCTACCCGACCTGGCTGTCTTCAGGTATCCAGTGATGAACACTGGTGAAGACCTTGTAGCCACTTAACCTGGTCGTGGGGCTAGTAATGGAGTGCTGCCAGCCACAGATTGGCAGGCAAGATTTCTGACCAACTGAGGACTTGATTGATTAGGAAGCCAGATGTTGTCCTGGTAATTGACTTAATTTGCCCTTAAATTGCATTGGATCTTCCATTGCAAGGTAAGGTTACTAGTTGTTCTTGTAAAAATGTGCAGGAATCCCATTTCCTTAACAAAATTCCCTGCTGAATATACCTACTGGATAGCTTGCTAATATATATGCACATTACCTGTTAACATATAATTGGTACAATAGTGTAGAGACATGTCACTTGATTAGTTTTCCAGTGATTAGGACCAACAGTGCAGAGAAATTGCAATTTTGAGAATGATAGAAAGCAATCTGGAAATAAAAATTTGGAATCAGGAAATGTAATGATGAAGATTCCAAATTGATAGAAAAATCCTTTTGTTCATCAAGGAAACCAGTTGTATTTAACACATCTGAGTTATATGTGGTTTCATTCGAAAACCAAGCTGGCTGACTTTTGACAGCCCTCTGAAATAGCCTAACAAGACAGTCAGCTGGAATAGGCAATAATTGTAGCCTTCTTAAAATGTATGTATAAAGAATGTGGCATTGAGAATGCAGGCCCTAGATTTGTTCTACATTCTCTTGTCCCAGTGGACAGAATACAACAATATATTCTCATACACAGTTAGCACTAGATGCTTAACAATCTTGACACCAATGAATATATTTTTGACTGAGTTCTGAAGGAGAAATTAAGGTAGGTAAGCAAACAGTTTTCAAGAAAAAAAGCACAACTTCTGCTGCTGAAGTAATTAAAACCAATGGGACAAAGAGACCGTTGTTAGAGCAAAAAGGACCAGCTATGGTAGACTATGTAGGGGAGGTGTGTTTTTTTCAGTTACTTCATGGATGTAGGCATTGCTAATTGGACCATCATTCACTGCCAATCCTTAATAGCCTTTGAAAAGATGGAGAGCTGCTATCTTGGAACATTGCAGTCAATATACTTTCGGGACATCAAAATGCTAATATATAGGAAGGTCCAATATTTTCACTCAATTCCACTGAAGAAGTAGTGATGTATTTCCAAGTCAGAATGATGGGTGGTGTGGAGGGGAACTTGAAGTTTGTGGTGTTTCAATGTATCTGCTGCCCTTGCCCTTCTAGATAGTAGTGGTTGTGGCTTTGGAAGGTGCTGTTGAAGAAATGTTGGTGATTGCAGTGGTGCATATTGCTAGTGGCAGTGAAGAGAGAGAATTAAGCAGGCTACTTTGATCACCCTTGGTGTCAAGCTTTATGTGTGTCATTAGAACAGCAGTCATCCAGGCTAGTTAGAGTATTCCATTCACACTGCTGACTTGTCCCTTTTATAGACAGTGGACAGTCTTTGGGGAGCCAAGACATGAGTTACTTGGCTCAGAATTCCCAGCCTCTGACCTGTACTAGTAATCATACTTGCATGGCTGGACCAGTTCAATTTCTTGTCAACATTAACCCCAAGATGTTGACAGTGGAGTATTCTGCAATGGTTGGATTTTATCTTGTTGGAGATGGTCAATATATAGCACTTGTGTGTCACCAATGTTCCTTGCTACTTCTCAGCCAAAACCTGGATGTTGCCTAGGTCTTGAATGGACACGGACTGCTTCAGTATCTGAGGAGTTGTGAATGGCGCTGAATATCATGCAATCATCTGCGAACATCCCCACTTCTGATCTTTGTGATGGAAGGAAGTAATGAAGCAGCTGAAGATGCATGGGCCAAGGACCCTACCCTGAGGAATTTCTACAGAAATGTTCTGGAGCTGAGATGATGATGACTCCAATTGGTGGAGCATTGTTCTCCTGATTGCCATTGACTCCAGCTTTGCTACAGCTCCTCTATTTCTATACTCCATTAAATGCTGTTTTGATACTTCTTCTGTTCTTATGTCCAGCTCTTTTCTTTATGTCGAGATCAAATCAAGTGCTGAATGGCCCTGATGAAGCCCAAAGGCATTGTCAGTGAATTGTTGTTGCACAACAGCCACTTGATTGCGCCATTGAAGAGTCTCTCTATCACTTTGGTAATGATCAAGAGTGCAGTGATGCAGTTTGAGTTGCCTGAGTTGAGCTCGTCCTTTATTCCTCCTGTTTGAGGACAGGACAGTTTCCACACTGATGTGTAGCTATAATGGAACAGCTTGGCTGGTTTTGGAGCACATATTTTCTGTACTCCTGAATGTTTCATGCCTATATAGCCTTTCCAGAGTTCAGTGCCTTCAGCCGTTTCTTGATATTACATGGAGTGAATCATATTGGCTGAAGATTGGCATCTGTGATGCCTGGGAGCTCTGTAAGAGGGGGAGATGTTAGCGCTTCAGCACTTCTTGCTGAAGGATTGGTTACCAATGCTCTTTTGTATTGATGTGCATGGCTTCCTCATCATTGTCCCTTTATCATCATGATTGTCATCATTTATACAGCCACGTCCTCCTTAGCTGTTTAATTGTCCACCTTCATTTGTTCCTGGGTGTGGCAGTGTTGCTGAATTTAGAACTGATCTGCTGGTTGTGGGATCACTTAGCTCTGAGTATAGATTTCTTCTGCTTCTGTTTCAGGCAAGGAGCCCTGTGTTGTAACTTTTCCAGGTTGGCATCTCATTTTTACTTCTGTCATGCGCTGTCCTGTCATACTCTCTTGCACTCTTATTTTCTTGAACAAGGATTGATTTCTTGGCTTGGTGGTCATTTTAGAGAGGTGGGTCATCAGGCCATGATGTTAGATTGTGTTTGAATACACTTCCAGTGATAATAGCCCACAGGGCCTCTTGACTGCCCAGTTTTAAGTCGCTAAATCTGTTTTAAAAAATCACCATCCGCTATAGTAATAGTCTCTATCATGTTGAGTGACATTATCTCTTTGTGGATTCTTGTTTCTGCAAGGATTGTAGGACAGACAGTCCCATCTTACTAAATGGACTAGTTTACAAGGGAGGAACACAAAGCTTCCTTCAGCTTTCTTCTTTTAATGTGTCCCAACCTGCTGAAATGGAGCAACAATAGTTTTTCAATGCTCTCAGGAATTTATGCTTGGTATATGCAATGTAAGAGCCCTCTTCCTTGCAGACAGGTTTACCAGGAATCCACCTTACATCCTACATGTATAATAACCCCCAATGCAAGATACTGGAGTTGTTTGACTTTATCGTAAATCAAAATATGGTCGGTAGAAGTTCCCCTCCCCTCCCCCAACAGCCCTGAACTTTCTGATATCGTCATAACTCCATACATTTTCTTTAGGATAAGACAAGGAGAATGGGGAGACCTGCTGGATGAATACATTCCAGAAAACATGAGTTTGCTGATTCAAACAGAATAGGGAAATATATATAAAAGTCTGAAAATGTGTCCCTTTCTCATTAGAGATTTCACCAGTTTTCAAATGCCTAAAAGTCAAATCTAAAAGATTGGGCTTTTATATGAAAAACATCTGACAGGTTTTGTTTTTATCCACTAACTGGATACTTTTGTTGCTGGCCGAGCCAGCATTTTAACCTATTCCCAATCGCCCTTGAGAAGGTGGCAGTGAACTCTTTTCTCAAAAAGGTGCAGTCCATTTGATGTTATTAGGGAGAGTGTCCTGCCTTTGACCAAGGGACGTAATATGTGTAAGGTAAAGTTGCCATAGTCCTAACAGAGCATAGGGCTGCTCTCTCGTTAGAGATAACTGTGTGGTAGTTTAACCTGAAGGTTACTGCACCTCAGGCAAGGAAGAGGTTGAGAAGGGGAGTCCTTTATCATAACCTTAGCTGGTGTAGGAACTGAACATACTGATGGCCTTACTCAACATTGTTAAGCAGCCAACTGAGCTCACTGACCCCCTGATGTATATATGTACTTACAAACATTAACAGATGTGAACATACATAGAAAGAGATTTGTGTGAATATATAAGTAGACATGTATGTAAACTCATGTATACATACATAACCACGCACACTCTCAAAGTGTGCCATGATGCATCTCTTATCACAAAGCGGTGAATAATTTGACTTTTATTCCACTAACTCTTTCTGACATCTTTTGCTAAACATTACTATTTTTAACCTATTTTCACTAATATATTTTCAAACGTAAAGTTGTAAAATATTCTTGAAATATTCCTCAGATATTTTTCGGCTGCAAAAAAATCAACTCTCAAGATTCTAATGCCTCGGTAACAGATGGTGTTCACAAGAACATTTAACACATAGACTTTGTTCACAGATCCCTATACATCAGAAAAATAATTTTCTGACAACTGTAGAGCACTACATATATCATCATCTTCATAGAAATGGCACATAGCTAATAGTTATAATGCACTTCCTAAGTGAGATAAAAGATGTACATTAATCAGTCTGAGAAACTAGAATTTCAAGCAATTCAGGAAGAAGGGAATGTCAGTTGCAGAATTTTTTTTTCAAATACTATTACCTGCTTCAGATGCATCTCATGATTTTATAAAGTACCTACCACAGCTTGATACCTTAACGTTTTCTGGGCTATATTAATCCAGCAAATCTCCTCAGTTAGAAATAGTTAGTAATAGATGTGTACCTCGGATTAATCCTGTTTTATAGGCTATACCATTACAAATTCTGTAATAATGAAGATTCATACTTATTCAGTTTCAAGTGAGACAAGAGCAGCTCTAATTCAGTCTGTTATGAGAGACCGAGGCAGTAGTAGTATGCTGCATGTAGCATGTCAGCCACGCTCTCAAACCTGTCTACCACTCTATGCAAGGTGCTTACAAAGCCAATTCCTATTTAAAGATTCAAAGTGGCCCCAATGAACTACATAAGAATCCAAAGAGCTGTGAAAGTACAAATGGGCAAAGTATACATAGTCTACTCAATTTTTCTGGGAATTGAGTGATCTAAGTAATGGTCTAGAAAGGGATGGGTGTGCAATGTTCCAAAAACAGTCTAGAATTGATTTTGTGTATGTTTGTATAAGTACTCTTGGTTACAAAAAGAGTTATAAAACACACATGCTGTGCAGCATTTTTTGGTCTTGTACACACACCCCTCCCCTACACCTTAGGACCTTTCTGCCAGTGGGAGCCTCTTTATTGCTGCACTGGAGCCAGTAAACTACAGCAAGATGCTAATTCGACGTACGTTACTCAGACACAGAATAGGAATGAGGACTAAAATTGCAGTGGAAACCCTGCGTACACATCTTTCAAAATCTCTATTAATCAGAATTGAAACTTGAAGAATGGAACATCTTTGGCCTGTACCTGAAAGCTCAGGGCATTCTTGTCTCTTACTTCTCGTCTTAGTGTCCTAGCCTTTAATGTTGCTACCTGAAAATTTACCCATGACCTTGGGCCCTCTCATTCTGAAATAAAGAAGTATATAACCACTAGAATGAGAAAATAAACTAACCCATTAAATAGATTTCCAAGTCGTTTGTTTTCACGAGACAAGGCTATCTACAATTACCAAGCACCAGGTAATGAAGGATCTCCACAAAACTAACTACAGCTCTCTTTAGCATGTTCTACTATATCCCCATTTACATATGACATTGATTTGCCCCTATACCTTAACTACTAGACCTGTCAATTGTATATATGCTGGTTCCAGAAGAAAAATGGTTGAGTAGGTTACCCAAGAATTTTCACCTACATTAATTTTACATTCATCTGTCAGGTTAACACATTTTCCATTTCATAGAATTCTGTGAATTAGCCATTTTCAAGTCAGGTTTATACTGAGTGGAAGAAAGTTTCAATTTTCATTCATTGGCTTGATAAATTTGGGTGCCCACAGCCTAATCTTTGATTGGATCACCAACCAACATTTAGTTGACAGCTCCAGGAAATGATCTTTATTTGGCTTAGATCTTTTCTTTTCAGACACATTTCCCTTTAAGTTCAACTCAATTTTTTTTTGGTTTCGTATTTTTTTGATACTTTTAGCCCTGTATTGCGATAGTTTTATGATGCGAGTCATAAAGTCATTGAGTTATACAGCATGAAAACAGTTGCTTCAGTTCAACTAGTCCATGCTGACCATGTTCTCAAACTAAACAGTTCCATTTACGTGTGTCTGGCCACTATCCCTCAAATCTCTCCTATTTATGAACTTATCCAAATATCTTTCAAATGTTTTAAGTGTATCCACATCCACCATTTCCTCTGGAAGTTCATTCCACACACAAACTGCTCTATGTAAAATGGTTGCTCCTCATGTCCTTTTGTAAATCTTTCTCCTCTCACCTTTAAATATATGCTCCCTAGTTGTAAACACCACCCACCTCAGGGAAAATAATTTGCTATTTACCTTATCTATGCCTTCATGATTTTGTAAACCTTGATAAGAATCAAATAATTTCAATAGTCCAAAGAAAAGGCATGGAGTTTGGAATAGAAGAAGATGAATATCGTGCTTTCAAACTTCATTTAAAAATTAGGAGGCCATAAAGGACACTCAGCAACATTTCAGAAATGGTGCTCAAACCATAAGGAGTAATAGAAGTTCTCAAATGAGGCAATGTGGTGACTTGATAAATATGTGGTCGATGTATTTAAATCTTCTTATTAAAAAATTGTGAAAGAAATAAAAATATATAGAATGAATGATGTATCAGCTAAGTGAAATGAAAATTACCTTGGCATTAGAAATTAGAAGTTAATGATAGATGTCAGAAGGCTGAAGTCAGAGGGTTGATGGGGTATTGTCTACTAGGATTTATTGTGGGCCATTTGATATTAATATTGTTTTAATTTATATGGAGATGATAACGTGGCAGAAACATATTACTGATCCCAAGCTGTAAGTTCAGGCGGCACATCTCATGGAGATTAATAACAGTCAAAGGTTAAATTAAGCAAATGAACTAAAAGTAGCAATTTCCATTTGTTGCAGGTAATGGCGACCAGATATAGAATATTGATATGAAATGTGAAATATGGAAACAATGCACTAAGGTCTAATTATGAACAGATATTAGAAGTACCTAATCAGTAAGGGGCTGCTAACAAGACGCTAACCAATTTCTGAGGTTCCTCCCCAAGTTGACTATATGCCACAATAATTTTACTTCAGCCTTGTTCAAATCATTTGTGCAATTATACTTGAAATGTTGTGCACAATTTGTCACCTGTCCTTTTCAAAGGAGCAGCATTGAACTTATTTTTATATAATAAAAGGTATCTTGAAGGAAAGTTCTGATTTAAACATGGAATAATGTATATCTAGGCAATTTATTTGCTTTAATTATGATTGCCCTTATAACAGATGCAGAAAGAATTTGGAATCTTTTTTTTAAAAAGTTGCAGATTATAAATGTCTTAATGTGAGGAATGGATTCCCACCAAGGCTAAGCCAATTAGCACTCCTGAAGTAACGGGGTGAACACCTAATTAAGAACAGAATTGCAAGCCATAAGGATACATACATGAATGAACATTATAGATGATCAAATACTACAAGCAACCATAAAGCTGCAGGCATGTGGGAGCATGTGAGAACATCAGTTAAAACTTAATAAAATAAATATCAGTTTGAAATACTGGAGTTTTAGCTTTGGAGAATGTGGGAAAAAATTCATAGTGTCCTTGACAGCTTTATATCCGATAATTCACATCCCCATATTTGGAAGCTGCCTGGCACTCCAAATAACACATGTCTTACAGAAGGAGATTTGATGAGTCAAATGATCAAGTTTTTAAAATGTTCTTGTTGAGATAATGCAGTGCACCAAATGAACCTCAACTGACATTTCAAAATCCTCTCTCTCCTGCAGATGTTTCTTAGCCTAATCTATCCTGCAAGTGATCAATTTAGAGAACTATCATCATATGGAACAGAAACTCTCACCTCACTGAATTCTTCTTTTCATTGTGTTTTTTTTTGCTTCAATTGATCATTAGTTGCAGAAAATCAGATTGTTTCAAAACCTTTACACGCTCAGATCAGCCTATAATTATGATTGAGGTATCAAGTTCCATTTCTGTTGACTTCAATTATAATACCTTTCTACAGATGCACCAGTTTCTAATGCTTTAAGTTACTATTACTTACTTTCATGCCTAGCTCAAGAATTTGCTACCTGCTCTTTTGGACTCTACCAAGCATTGCCACCAACGTTATTAATCTAGTAAAGAGAGTTTTTTAAAAGCATTGTTACGATATCTTACGCGATTTGAACTTACACTGAGCTGGCCAAATGTATTCAGATACACTGCTCCTCGCTCTGAACTTTCCCAATCCAAACACTGGGGTCATTCTACATGCTGGAAAGGGAAACTCAAATAATCTTGTAAATTTTATTCAAATGGAATATGTTCTAAAACCAAGAATTAAAGGACAGTAGTCACAAAAACTTTATCTCATTACTGTCTTATCTTTCTGTGAGCCCATTTAAAACAGGCACACTTACTTTCTGGTTCTTCAGTTTGGATCTTCAGCTTTTCTTTAAGGTTGGAGGTAATAGTGCTATCCTCACTGTCATGCATTTATTTATTTCCAATCCTTTATGCTCTATTGATAATAGATGGGGCTGCTACAGTAGCTGTGTAATCTGTTAAAGTTTTATTTTATCTATTGTTTGGTCAATATGACTATCATAACTCATATAAACTAGGATGCCTAGTATTCTTTAATTGGTGTTGTAGTACTGGATTGATGACAGGTTTTAATTTTAATTGTTGTGTTCAATTTATGAGAATCAGCATTCAGGTCTTAAAGTATTTATGTTGTCATCACTGAAATTTAAAATACTCATTAGGTTAAGATGAATCCGATAGACAAAGTGGGTGGCCATTGGTACCCGCGTGAGCCCAAGCTATGCCTGCCTCTTTGTAAGTTATGTGGAACAGTCCCTCTTCCGTGCCTACACTGGCCCTAAACCCCACCTCTGCCTCTATTACTTTGATGACAGTATCGGCACCATCTCGTGCTCCCAAGAGGAGCTTGAACAGTTCATCCACTTCACCAAGACCTTCCACCCCAACCTCAAGTTCACCTGGACCGTCCCCAACACATCCCTCTCCTTCCTGGACCTCTCAGCCTCCACCTCAGGCAACCACCTAGCAACTGATATCCATTTCAAGCCCACTGACTCCCACAGCTACCTGGCATACACCTCCTCTCACCCACCTTCCCACAAAAATTCCATCTCCTATTCCCAATTCCTTCGCCTCCGCCACATCTGCTCCCAGGATGAGGCATTCCACTCCCATAAATCCCAGATGTCCTCGTTCTTCAAGGACCGCAACTTTCCCCCCGCAGTGGTCGAGAACGCCCTCGCCCATGTCTCCCACATTTCCCACAACTCATCCCTCACACCCTGCCCCTGCAATAACCGCCCAAAGAGAACTCCCCTCGTCCTCACATACCACCCCACCAACCTCCGGATACAATGCATCATCCTCCGACACTTCCGCCATCTACAATCCGACCCCACCACCAAAGACATTTTTCCATCCCCACCCTTGTCTGCCTTCCGGAAAGACCACTCTCTCCAGGACTCTCTTGTCTGCTCCACACTCCCATCCAAGCCCACCACACCCGGCATCTTCCCCTGCAACCGCAGGAAGTGCTACACTTGCCCCCACACTCCTCCCTCACCCCTATCCCAGGCCCCAAGATGACTTTCCACATCAAGCAGATGTTTACCTGCACATCTGCCAATTTGGCATATTGCATCCCCTGTATCCATTGTGGCTTCCTCTACATTATAGGGAAAGCAAGCAGAGGCTTGGGGACCACTTTGCAGGACACCTCCGCTCGGTTCGCAATAAACAACTCCACCTCCCAGTCGCGAACCATTTTAACTCCCCCTCCCATTCCTTAGACGACATGAGCATCCTGGGCCTCCTGCAGTGCCACAATGATGCCACCCGCAGGTTGCAGGAACAGCAACTCATTGCGCTTGGAAGCCCTGTATCAATGTGGATTTCACAAGCTTCAAAATCTCCCCTCCCCCTACTGCATCCCAAAACCAACCCAGCTCATCCCTGCCTCTCTCACCTGTACTTCCTCTCACCTATCCTCTCCTCCCACCTCAAGCCACGCCTCCCTTCCTTACCTGCTAACCTCATCCTGCCCCCTTGACCTGTCCATCCTCCCCGGACTGACCTATCCCCTCCCTACCTCCCCACCTACACTCACCTCTAGAGGCTCCGTCCCCGCCCCTTTAACTTGTCTGTCTCCTCTCCACCTAACTTCTCCTCTACCCATCTTCGATCTGCCTCCCCCCCTATTTATTTCAGAATCCTCTCCCCATCCCCCTTTTCTGACGAAGGGTCTAGGCCTGAAACGTCAGCTTTTGTGCTCCTAAGATGCTGCTTGGCGTGTTGTGTTCATCCAGCTCCACACTTTGTTATCTCGTAGTCTAGACATATGTGCAAGCTTTCTGGGGAGTTGAGATGTAGCCATCAGGATTAAAACCGTCCTTAAGTAACTCTTGGCCAATTACATCGCCAGGGAGTATGTGCATTTTGCACTGCATAGTATCTTTAAAGCATTGGGTCCAGGCTACACAATGAATGATTGTCCACAACTTTCTTCTGCAATAAACCCCACTCTCAATATCCACTAAATCATTCTATTGTTATAGGTTTCGATGGGGTGAGGGGCTGGTGTGTGTGTGTGTGTGTGTGTGTGTGTGTGTGTGTGTGTGTGTGTGTGTGTGTGTGTGTGTGTGTGTGTGTGTGTGCGTGTGCGTGTGCGTGTGCGTGTGCGTGTGCGTGTGCGTGTGCGTGTGCGTGTGTGTGTGTGTGTGTAAAACATTGCAATTTGGCAGTCAGA
The DNA here is from genome assembly GCF_030684315.1 of Stegostoma tigrinum. NCBI lineage: Eukaryota > Metazoa > Chordata > Chondrichthyes > Orectolobiformes > Stegostomatidae > Stegostoma > Stegostoma tigrinum. The sequence goes on along the minus strand of NC_081360.1, from coordinate 34,063,287 downwards.
TTGTCAAGATATTGAAAATAAATGGTGCGAATGGATTACAAGAACTGAAGTGGCTACAGAAACTTGTGACAAAAGTCTATTAAGGCTGCTGTATCTTGTAATTAAATAATTTCTATATATAGATTCAGTCTGAAGACAGTCACCTGTGAAAAATTGTTATTCCTCATTCCATCTGCTTTGAAAATAATTAATGTTTCACAGCAGCGATCAATAACAATACTGCACAGTTTGTATATTTATACCAGTGACCTCTTTCCAATTATTGAGGCATAACCCTGCAGTGTATGTTGGCAATATTGATCTACACAGTTTAAAAAAAAATTAAGCATTTTCAAAAAGAGAAATGAATTTCTTACAGGTATAGTTCCTTAACTTATTTTTGCAGTTTTTAATAATTTTGTCGAGAAAGGCTTTGGTCTATGCATTTGTTGGATCAGTCTAAAATGTTCTGCAAGGGTTAATTGACATCTGTTCCTGTAAACTTAACAAAACTAATCTATTTTACTAATTAAACTCATTATAATCTCTCTGCTGCTTCTGATGTTTTCCTGTCTTACTTTATTGTGCTATTTATTCCTTAGTCTCCTGCTCTGATTCAAAGTTTGATACTGAACAAAGCAGACATTTTTCATTTTTTTTGAAAATAGTCCATTAGTTTTCCTTTATCTTCACAAAGGAGCTGGAATATGTGGAATTTTTTTGGACATTTTACTATACTTAAGGTAGTGCAATATATAAAAAAGTTCCAGCAAAATCTCTTTAGCATTATGAATCAGTCAAAAATGATATGAGATCATGTTTCTGTATGTTCAGAACCTTTCCTAAGAAAATTGTAATTTGCACCTGATAAATTCCTACTCTTGTAAACTGAAATTAAATCTTCTCTAAACAATAATAATCAAAGAAGAGGAAAGTGCAGCTATGTCTTTTGAAAGTTATGGTAGTTTCTAATGTCTTGTTAATATTCCCTATTTTGTACATTTATCTCGACAACATCTGACTTGGGCTGCTAAGTGGTAAGTAACATTCACAACACAGAAGTGCCAAGCAATGATCATTGCCAACAAAAGGTAATCTAACCATCATTCCCTTGACATTCAATGGCATATTTATCATTGACTTTACCAAAGGATGAACTGGACTAGCCACATGAATACTGTCAGATGTTCAGAATTCTGCAGTGCGTAAGTCACCTACTGCCTCCTCAAAACCTTTGAACCATCTTCAGGGCACAAGCTAAGTGTGCAATGGAATACTTTCCATTTGCCTGAATGAGTGCAGCTCCAATAAAACTAAAGAAGTTCAATAACATCCAGAGTAAAGCAGCCCACTTGACTGGCACCCTATCTAAAACTGTCAACATTCACACACAAAGTGGCACTAGTGTGTACCATCTATAAGATCTGGTGAATTAGTTAAAAAATCATAGCAGAATCTTCATGAAAAATTATATACATAATGAGATTGAGAATCAATATCAGAGTTGGGGAAACAAAATAAAGCAGATGAATAGGCTATAATATATCTAATGGTACTCAGCTTGATTTTCAATTCCATTGTTGATGGATAGCCAATTTGTCACTGCCTATTTTGAATGTGCTAAAGCTAACATTCATCTCAATATTCCTACCGTCATACCCAACACAGAAAAGTCTCACTTTCAACATTCAGACAAAGCTTTTTTAAAAACCGGACACAAACAAACTATTCAAGTGGCCGCTGTACAGCAAGTATGCTTTAGCAGTTGTTTCAGACAGTTCCGTGTCTCACATTAACACCCAACAAAATATGAAAACTTATTGCCATCCATTGAGTTCACAGCTCTTTGCTTAAGAATGAACTAACACAAAAGGGCAATACAATTCCAAACTGCTTGCCTTCATGCTTTGTACAGGATGAAACACATTCTATGGCAGATGAAAGAGAATGGACTGTAGAAACTTACCTGTTTTGAGATCGTTTGCCTTATTTAAACCAGACCAGATGAATTGGAAAGGTGTCAAACTACAACATATGCTATTGAATCAAAATGAACATGAGGCCCCTATTTAAAGGAGACAAAACTTTTGAAAAGGTCAAATAGCAAGACAGCCATATTTTCTCCATTGAAGGAACAACAAATTTGATGACAACCATGGGTATTTAACCCATCAAGTCCACATCAACATTCCAAAGAGCATCCCAACAAGACCAACCCTGTCCCCATAACCCTCCATTTCATGTGGTTAATTCACCTAACCTACATATGCCTGGTCACTATGGGTAATTTAGCAGAGCCAATCCACTTCATCTGCACACCTTTGGACTGTAGGAGGAAATCCATGCAGATCCAGGGAAAATGTGCAAACTCTACCCAGACGGTCACTGTAAGCATGGATTATGAACCTAGGTCGCTGGTATTATGAATCAGCAGTGCTTACCACTGAGCCACCATGCCAGTTTCAGTCAGCAGCTGGTAAGAGGTGTTGGGCAAGAGTTTGGACTAGGAGAAGAGAAAAAGCCAGTCATACTTTAAAAATACAGAGACCTTAGAGCAGGAGGCTCAGTAAGGAGCAACTGATGATTCTAGGACAGAAGGATGCCTAAGGAAAAATAAAATAACTTTATAAAAGATGGAGCAAAGATCAGCAAGTCAAAAGCAAGGGACTGTAAAGAAAACTCTCACCACTTACAACAATTGCCGCCATCGACATTAAATTCAACAAATAGCTGTGGGAGACAGTGAAAGGATATTTTGATCATTGCTATAGGAAGTAGAAAGCTCCTAAGAAATTATTAAGCTGAAAACAAAGAAATATCACAAAATCAAGCAAAAGAGCCTAGTAGAAGAACAGTAAGGAAAGAAATTATAATTTATTAAGAGGTTCAGGCCTGAGTAATTAAACTGTAATTTAAATCAGAAGATTTAAAAAGTCTACAGTCAGACTTCTTTATTTGATAATATATGTGTAATAAGTTTGCTGTTTTAAACTGAGAAAGGCAGTAAAATGTCCTTTATCAGTGGACTAGGAGGCTCAGGTTCAAGCCCCACATTGGCTCAAGACGATTTGAAAACTCTTCAAGAAACAAATAGCCATCATGTTAATCCTTAAAATTAATGTTAACACCCTGGAAAAGGTGGGGAATCTCAACAAGCCATTCAGAAATACTTATTATAAAAAAAGCAGATTTAAATATGTTCAAATCAATCAGGACAGATATTTCATACACGCACGCGTGCGCACACACACACACACACACACACACACGCACGCGCACACACACACACACACACACACACACACACACACACAGCAGATGGGACTTTTCTATGTTCTATGATCTATGAACCTCATCTGCTTATACCCAAAGGTATGGACACTACCACTGCACAATTAGAGCATTCAGAATCAATCCAAGGGCCAACTGAAGTTCACAAATGAAGTCCACAAGTCTTAAGCAACCATTTATGGACCTCAATTGGCCTGTGGACCAGAAGATCCTCTGCAAGCCTTTCTATTTGCAGTTATTCAGAGGATGGTTTGACAGTAATGGGTTTTCCTCCCAGACCTTACCACCACCTCCAAAATCACATGGGATGGGGAATATTAAATTCTGCTCCACTTGGGAGTTCAATCTTTTCATATAAAAGGGCTTTTTTAAAAAAAAATCTCTGGTTGATAAACAGATGATGTTATTCTCACATCATTATACTTCGTATCTCCATTTTCCTTTTAAGGGATCTTTACTACTTTTCAATATTTTGACATGAAATATGAAATTGCAGGTTACTGAAATAAGTTCCACAATTTCATGCTAAACTGCTTTGAATGGGAGCAAGCTGAATTGTTGCCATCCCTGGGAATACTCATTGTCATGCTCTTATCAAAGAAAATGGGAATGTGAAATGCTGCCTTAGACTTGAACACATTGTTGCATATCTATATATAGCAGAGCTGAAATACAGAACTGTTCACAGTTTGAGGTGCAGAAACTTCAAAATATTTTACCCTTCATTTCTTTATATCTTTCAGTCTGTGTTCTATACCCCTGAATTACAAAAGAACACAGATTTTAAGCAAAATACATTAAAAACAAGGAAACTAGAAGCCAACGTTTTACCAGTGTGAAAGATTACGGACAATTCAGCACCATGTGATTGACAGCTGCCCCAGTGCCATTGGGGGGGCTCAGTCTCGTGCTTTAACCTTCCATAACTATCTATAGCTTTTGAACCGCACTCTGACCCATTCTGCTGCCAATGGCTGCAATCTGAAACTTAAATTGCTGAGATCATTGAGCCCCATGGTTTGAAAGGCTCTGCACACTATACATAACAGCAGCTTAAGGATAGAAAAGATTGAAGTGGGGCATTGTAATTTGCAGTAAATCAGCTTTGCGGATTTTAAAGAAGCCAGGTTTCCGTTACTCAAAGGGTTAATGTAAGATTGTATCCTCATTTGCTGCTTTAGAAACAATTGCTTACTTGCCGGACAACTTGAGGGTTTAAATGGTTTATCTATGGTCACTAATGTATTTTGATTTCATTGCAAAAGAGCTGCAATACAAGCAGAATCTGATCTATCACTTCTTGCTTATGATTCCTCTCAGCATCCTATGCCTGTTCATGGCTGGGGTGTGGGTGGGGTGTAGTTTTAAACAAAGGGATTGTGCCTGTGTTTCACTGCAGCATTTCACTTGATCTCTGTCAAATGATTGATGAAGGATAGGCTTTTGTGACAATTGTAAGCAAGCATATTTCAAGCCAATTATGAATAGTTCTTCCATTATTTAAAGTGAAGTAAAATACTCTGTACAAGATTGAGCAGCATGAAAATGCACTGATCATAAAGCAGTTTAGCACAATTAGGATAATAAATGGTCATTAACAGTTATTTGTGTGCCTTTCATCATTCTCACAATCACTAAACAAATGTCCTCTGCAGTCCGTTAACAATCAACCTTCATCAGTAATTTCATTTGCAGGAGGGATCCATCTTTTTGCAACATACTGGAACTCACTCTGATATTCAGGAAAACATTAGGCTTCCTGCAAGCTTGCCTGGCATAAACATATTGATTGGACATATTGTCAGCCAGTCACAAATCACAAAACCCATTGATTAGGCAGTAATCTGACAATTAAGTTTGACACAGGCTCACAGAGCTTGCTGGCTCAGTCAAACCCTTTGTAGGATTGTCAAACATTGACCCTTCCATTTTTTACCATCAAAGAGAGATAAATGAACTGTTATGATTTTTTTCTCTCTCTCTTATTGTGTAATGTTGTTTTAAAGTGGAATCATTCAAACCTTACGGAGCTGAAACTTCAAACACATCTGCCTTTTCCAGTGTGGGGAAGTGTGTTAAAGTAGGTTTCCAGTGGTGAGGGGGTTGGGAAGCAATAAGCTCAGATTTAACGTAATTGGCAAAGGAGCCTGATGCCAGATGAAGATAACTCATTTTAAACTGGAAGCTGTTATGATCTGGAATGCACACCCTGGAAGGCATAGATACAAAGCAATTATTAGCTTTCAAAAGAAAATTGGAAAAATACCTGAAAGGGGAGAAAAAAGAGATTTTCAGGGCCACGGGCTGAAGGTGAATGGACAGCTCTTTCAAAAAGCTGACACAAGCATAATGGACCAAATGGCCTTATTCAGTACAGTGTTCTATGATATATATCACATACTGACACCTCTTGGAACCAAGCGACCACATATTGTGCAAAATTAATTAGAAATTCCAAGGTAGTCTTTCTTTTATTCTTCTGCAAAAATGGTCATGCAAATTTGACCAATTTAAATGTCACCACTTATCGGCAACAATAGCTTTTAAAATAAAATGTCTTTCCTTACTCTTAATTTGGTGAGATAAAAAAAAGACCACAATATTCCCATGTAAGCTTTTTGAAACTTTAAGCATGCAACAGCTGAAGAGTGCGGGCCTTGTGGCACTGTTGTGACACTAATAAACCAAAAATCCAGGTAACGTTTCGGGAAGCTGGGTTTCAATCCCCCCATGATAGATGGTGATGTGTGAATTCAAAAAAGATCTGGAATCACAAGTCTGATGATGACCATTCCTGATTGCCATGAATCGCCCATCTGGTTTGCTAATGTCCTTCATGGGAGGAAAGTGCTGGCCTGCATATGACTCCAGACCCACAGCAATGTGCTTTCCTGAACTGCTGCAGTCAGTTGGGTAGATAAGCCCACATGCTGTTAGAGAGAGAATTCCAGGATTTTGACCCAACAACAGTGAAGGAACAATTACAACGTTGTTAGAAAAGCACAGCAGGTCTGGGAGCATCTGTGAAGGATAAAGTAGTGTTCACCTTTCAGGCCCAATGACCATTCCTCATTTCTGAGGAAAGGTCACCAGACCCGAAACATTAACTGTTTTTTCCTTCACAGATGCTACCAGGCCTGCTAAGTTTTTCCAGCAACTTTATTTTTGTTCCTAATTTACAGCATCTGCAGTTCTTTCGGTTTTTATTTAGTGAAGGAACAAAGATATTTTTTCCAGGTCAGGATGATGAGTGGCTTGAAGGGGAACTGGTGGCGTTCCCATGTATCTGTTGTCCCTGTCCTTCTACATGGAAACGGTCATGGGTTTGAAAAGTGGTGTCTAAGGAACTTTGGTGAATTTCTGCAGTGCACCTTGTAGATAGTACTCACTGCCACTATTGAAGGTAGAGGAAGTTAATATTAGAGGATGTAGTGCAAATCAAGTGGATGCTTTGACCTGGATGGCGTAAAACTTCTTGAATGGTATTGGAGCTGCACTCAAATAAGAAAATGAGGAGTATTCCTTTGCATTCCTGACCTACCTTGAATGGGCAGTAAGGAGTCAGGAGGTGAGTTACTCTCTGTAGGACACTTAGTCTCTGATTTGCTGTTGTAGCGGCAATGTTTATACAGCCAGCTCAGTTTATGGTTAATGTTAACTCCCAGGATGTTGATAGTGGGGATTCAGTGATTGTGATGTCATTGAACGTCATGAACTGATGATTAAGTTTTCCATTGCTGGAAATGGGTATTGCCCGTCACTTGTGTTATACAAATATAATTTGCCTCTTGTTGGTCCAAGCCTGGACGTTGTCCAGGTTCAGCTTCATTTGGACATGGACTTCTTCAGTCTCTATATTTATGAATATTTTATGCTAAAATATTTGCACACTGTAATATTTTATGAAAAAACTCAGCCTTCTTGCATCCATTGTTTGGGTCTCATCACCAGCCTGCCTTGCAGGTTTATCTATTAGGCAGCCCCAGCCTGACTGTCTGTGTATTACCACATTTCTCGTGGTGCTGAATACCAACCATACTGTTAATGTGAGGTAAAATATTACAATATTAAACACAGAAATGCTGCTTAATTCGTCAGTTGTTCTCTTAAGGACAGCAAGCAGGGAGAGACAACTGATTTCAAAGAGGGGCAATTAGGAGTCAACAGGTGGTGGTGTGTGGTAGGAGTACTATTTTGAAACTGGAACACCCACGGCAACAAAACTTGATGGGGACAGACCAATTTCTTTAATCTCTACCTTATCCTATTTCCCTTCCCTCATTCCTGGCCCACATCCACCCCCACCAGCAAACTCAGACATTCTCTATATGGTTTAGTGTCCTCATGCAAGAACCAGCCCACTCCTGAACATTCTTCAGTGAGCGATGACGTTCGGAGTGTATCTGTGAAATGATGGTAATATAAGGTGTGGATAGTAGCCATGGTGTGAAGGTGCCAGCATTGGACTGGGATGGGCAAAGTCAGAAGTCACATGACACAAGATTATAGTCTAAGATAACAAAGTGTGAAGCTGGGTGATCACAGCAGGCCGAGCAGCACCTCGGGAGATGCTGCTTGGCCTGCTGTGCTCATCCAGCTTCACACTTTGTATTCTTGGATTCTCCAGCATCTGCAGTTCCCATCATCTCTGATCACAAGATTATAGTCTAACAGGTTTATTTGCCGCCATAAGCTTTCGGAGCCTCGCTCCTTTGTCACTTCCTTAGTTTTATACTCTGTGCCTCCATTTATGAAGGTTAGGTTGCTATTCACCATTTTAACTCCCTATTCAATGTTCCAAAAAGCCAGAAGAACTCCAGCTACTAGAAATCAGAAATAAAATCAGAAATTGCTGGAAAATCTCAATATGTCTGGCAGCATCTGTAGAGAGAAAGCAGAGTTCATGTTTCCGGACCAGAGACCCTTCATCAGGTGACTGGACCCAAAAGATTAACTTTGCTTTCTCTCCACAGAAGCTGTCATAGCTGTTGAGATTTTCCAGCAGTTTATGATTCTTTTTCCTTACTCAGTGTGCCCTGCCACCTTCAACACTCTGTACATACATATTCCCAGCATTTTACTCTTTATTTTATATTGTTGACATTTTTCCAACCAAAATGTTGTAGTCTTGCATCAAATTTCATGTTTCTGCCCATTCCATTTGCCTGTCCATGAGTGCCATTTTTAGAATTATACTTTCCTTGTGTAATTTTGCAACAATATTTTGTGTTATTTCTAAATGTTAGTCTTGCTTAGTATTTGATGTTATACTAGCTGCTCTTTATGAATTAAACATTTTGTGTCTTGCAGAAACTATATCATTTTGTCTCAGCTAAATACACTATCTTAATATAAAAGAAATTACAATCCATACTGAAGTTCAGCCTTGTACTAAATAAATATCCACAATGTACAACACAGGAGTATGTTCATTTCAAAGTTTTTCTTAACTGAAGATGGGCACTTCATGGTAGAGGTCGCATGAATATGGTGGATGAGAAGGGACATTTATGCATGATCGTATTTAAATCCAAATATCTTCAGTGGAGAATTGAGGCCAAAACTTCTCAAAATAGAAATTCAAACATTCTCGCTTGCATTCAAACTCTGGGCTCAGGAACATGTACTATCTGCATTCGTTGTATAATATTACAACAGGCTGCATGATGTATTACTGGAATTATGCTGATTGGACATTTTCAACACCAGGTTCCACCCAGTCACCAAGTAACAACCACGGCGAATCAGATAGGTTTTCCTAACAGTTGAGTCTATTTCAGAAATTTCTAAAAATTCCAGTTTTTTTTATTTAATTCGTATCCTGCCATCTGCCATGGCAGATTCAAACCTGGGTCCCCAGAACATTACCTGGGTCTCTGGGTTAACAATCCAGAGATAATACCGCTAGGCAATAACCTCCCCCTAACAGTCTTTCAGCTGCTATCTGCTGAATGGTGACTTGTTCCAGGAAGGTTACATTTCAGATAGTGCTAGAATCAGACAAAAGGAATACAATAGGGGCCAAGCAAATAGTTAATGAGGCTAGTTTCATAAGATACCTCAGGGAAGCTCACTTTCCCTAGAGGCTAAAAAAAAACCTCCAAAATACTTCAAGCAAACGGCAGCTGAAAGAATGTAAGATTCAGGCCTTAATATCAGATTTTGAAGGAAATTTGTATCTTAAAATCTGTTTTCTCCAAGAAGTATAATCCTGTGTTCCGTTTCATTTGTCGCTGACATTAAACTTTGATGGCAGTATTATTTATCTCACCACTTCAGCATGATTATTTAAAAGTTGATTTAAATTCTGTCATCTTTATGTGATGCGTGGCTCCATTTACTTCAAATATTCAATGATTATGCAGTACATAAATGATGTTAGCTTTCAAGCTTGTAATGGCAACATAATGTACAGCAACCAAACTCCCACAGTTCACAGCACATAGCCAGCATACTGACACTCCATTGCCGATAAAATCTATTCTCTTACCCTCGGCATTGTCTAACTATAGGCCACACACTCAAACGGTGTGTAGCTTGCTACAAATCAGTGATGCTTTAATTCCGTTATATTCAAGTTCCTTTAAACTTCGAAGCTGTAATGGTGGAGCATTTTATTTATTGGTCTGGAAGTTGGTTGAACTATTTATTCTTGTGCTGTTGTATAATATTTTTCCAGTCAAGCTCTAACCTCTGTGTTAAGGCAATATTGTACCTCAGTACTGCTTGCTGGGAATTGTTTTGACCTTTTTCTAGTCAAAATGGAAACTTATAGACCGCCAGAGCTTTTCTTTCTTCTGTAACCCAGATGGGGAGTCATCTGTCGTCTTTTATGGGCAACTAAGTACATTCCTGACTTTCATAGCCAAAAAGCAAATGCATGTAAATTTGCACAATATTTAAAATCAACATCTGTGGTTACAGTCTTAATAAATATTCCCATAAAAAGTGTGATTTAAATCATGAATGTTTCAACCTGATCAGAATCTTTAAATCCTTCTCATTATCTTCTTCCATTGGATTCTGTGTTTAAAATCATAGAATCCCTACAGTGTGGAAACAGGCCATTTGGCCCAACAAGTCCTTCTGAAGAGCATCCCACCCAGAACATCCCCCTGTAATTCCCATGGCTAATCCACTTAATTGCCACACCCCTGGACACTATGGGGCAATTTAGCATGGCCAATCCACCTAATCCACACATCTTTCGGCTGCAGGAAGAAACCAGAACACCTGGCGGGAAACCCACGCAGATGTAAGGTGAATGTGCAAACTCCACACAGTCACCCGAGGGTGGAATCAAACCTGGGTCCTTGGCACTGTGAGGCAGCAGTGCTAACCACTGAGCCACCGTGCAGCCCCTTTAAATTGCCTTTGTGTTTCCTTGAGCGCACTTTTTCAATACTGCGACCTTGGTATAAATGAATGGTCTAGTCTTTGCTCTATTTGTTGTAGATGTGACTTGTGGAGCTGTTTGCACTGGCAGTGATGCTCATTTTGAACACTAAGTATTCTTTTTCACTTCCCACTTTCCCAGCTGTTTATTACTTATCCAGAAATTTTGAAGCTTATCCCCTTGCTCACTGGGATTTCTTCCTTTGCTCACAGATCTCCAAAGTGTTCCCACAGGTTGTTCCTCTGTAAGCATTCTGTACATTCCCATTTTTTACTTTATTCCTGGCTCACACTTTTGTCCTACACCTCATTTTGAAAGGAAGGTTTTCTCTGGTGTGCTGTCTTTGCCCTACCGAAGCTACCACCAGTGTTGTTGATTGCTGTTCTGCCCAACTGCTGACTCTTATTTCAAAGCATTTACTGTAGCAAAATCACTTTTCTTATGATTTTTCTTCTTTTCTGCTAGGTTGATGGACTATTTTTCACCATTGTTACATTGAGGTATTAAGGAATAGGCCTCACCACTGCTCACCACATCATATGTTGCAGTTTAAATCTCTCGTGGCTTACGTTGGGGCAGAATACTGCCACCAATCCTGCTTTCTACACCTCTTAAAATAACTAACTTCAACACTTTTACCAGCCAATGGTGGTGCGCTGTAACAGAAGCAACTGTGATCCCTGTATGGATCTCATCACATTACCGGAGACCGCCGATCGCATGTTGGAGAGCACTAAAGGCAAAGTAAGGTGTGGGCATTTCTGAAGTAATGTACTGTTACAGCACCACAACAGAACTTATTACTTTGGAGCCGGAGAGTCACCACCTGGAGGTGGTCCCATCATGTCCTATTGTGTTGAGCAGGACAAGAGATAAATAGTACTAACTATGGGTCATTCAGTAGGATAGGCCCAGGAAATAAATCAATTAACTGTACAGTACGACTGACAAGTCAAACTTCAGTGACCAGGAACAAAGAAGGATAAAAAGAAAAAAATAAAACCAAGACCTGTGGATGCTGGCGATCTGAAACCAGCAAAAACAGAAATTGCTTGAGAAACTCAACAGGTCAGGCAGCATCTGTGAAGAGAGAAAAAAACAAAGTTAGTCTTTTGTTTCTAGTGACCCTTCTTCAGAACTGGGATAGATGACTGTTCAAGGACAAGAGAACACACATAATGGGGCGGGGAATATAATTCTCCAGAAGACAGTACAAAGTTGAGACTTTGCAATAAGTAGCACTGTACAAGAACCAATCAATTTGAGGACAGACTGACAACATCACACACATGCGCATGAGAATAGTTTATGTAACTACAGTATTTTATTTAACAAGTTGCTTTTGGTGCAATAAAGAATTCTGTTTGTTGAATCAGAAAATTGTCTTTCATAATCACTGGCAAGCATGTGGGACATACTTTCAACAGATGGATCAACAGAGGAAACAGTTAATAGGACCTTCTAAAACAGAAACCTATCAAATCAAAACATTATTACTCAGGGTGATGATGCACCCAGCTCCAGAGGTGTCAACTTGTTTCCAAAGCTTTCAAATAAACTAATAACGTATCTAATTCATGGAGGATAAACTATTATTGAGGCTTATTGCTCAGAAATATTTGTCTTGTAAGGCAAAAAGTAGTTTACAGTATAAGAGTAATAAGAGTAATAAAAAATAATAAACTCTTATACTGTAAACTACTTCTTGCTTTACAAGACAAATTACATTGAAAAGTTTGGCAAAATCATGCCCTATTGTGTAGAACAGGACACGAGATAAGTAGTACTAACCATGAATCATTCAGTAGGATTGGCCCAGGAAATAAATCAATTAACTGTAAAATATGTTTCAGAGATAGTAGGAGCTGCAGATGCTGGAGAATCTGAGATAACAAGGTGTAGAGCTGGATGAACACAGCAGGCCAAGCAGCATCAGAGGAGCAGGAAGGCTATGATTGACCCTTTTTCGGAAGAAAAGTCTAGGCCCGAAACGTCAGCCTTCCTGCTCCTCTGATGCTGCTTGGCTCGCTGTGTCCATCCAGCTCTAAACCTTGTTAACTGTACAATATGACTGACACATTTTTCATCAACAGAACTTATATCAGAATGCTTCTTCTCCATTCAAATCTTGTGTGACATCATCAGATTAGGTGGAGCTTACTGCAGCTTCACCATTAACTCTTTCGTCAGTTTATCACAGATTCCTCTGATCTTAGGTAAAAGGCAAAAGAACTAAGGGTGCCATGATGGACAACCTTTTTTATGCACCAACTGCTTAGGATCTGCAATGCACTGCTTAAGAGTACATTCAAGGCAGAATCAATTTTGATTTCAAAAGAATACTTGGTAAGAACCTGAAAAGCTAATAATTTGCAGGGTTACTGGGAATGGATGGCACATTAGGACTAGCTGAGTTGCTCTTACATACAGTTTGAGTTGAAATAATAGGTCAAATGGACTCCTTCTATGCTGTACCCACTCTATGATTATGTGATAGTCTACCAAATTGTGCAAAATTATTCACCAAGTACTGGTTGTCAAAATATTTGCAAATCAATGATAAATCTCTAATATTACTTTGATATCATACATGTGCATTAAAACACAAATTAAAACCCCTCCAGCATTAAGAACTATGTTCTCAAAGCTGTATCACTTTAAATGTTATTTTCATCCGGATAGGCTTTACAGAAATCAAAATATCAAAGGATTTCAGAGCCAGTGTAATTGTAAAAATACAATGTTGACGTACCATCCATTATATATGAAGACTGATTAAACTTGATTATAAAATATACAAGAGACTTTTGCCCGTGGTGCTAGGAGATGTGCCATTACGGTAACCAATTAGGCAGTTTAAAGCTGATGCCATAATAATGCTGACTCCTCATTCTGCCAATGGCAATGGGATAACATACAGCTTTTAAATTGGACTGACATTATTATTGACTTGGCCAACGTCTGCATAATACAGGCATTTACCACAGGCATTAATGGTCTCACGTGACAGGGACATTTGATTGATGTTACCTAGGCTCAACTCAGTTCTTATTTAAGGGATTGTCTGAAGAATTTCTATTGTAACAGTTATGGTTTTTATCTCAATATTTTGTTTTGGTGGCATCACATACAAACAACGCTTTGTCATGTCTGCTTATGCTGGAAACTGTGAATGTTTATCAATTTCAGGGAAAGAAAATTAGGAAAAACAATGTTAGAATTGTTTCCAAATGTGTTTGATGTACAAAAACCATCGTCTTAAAATTTATGTTAATACAATAAAAGAGTCATTTGAAAATAATTAGTCTCAACATTCATAGCCTATCTCATGCAGCAGACACAAAACTGTCATGATTAAATAATAATCCACCATTCTCCTAATTTGATTGATCAAGGGCAAAGCAGAAAACTCTGGTGCTTCATTGATTCTTTATACTCCTGTATATTAAATGTGCAATGTCAGGCAAACCTGATATGCCTGGGTTTTCACATTGAGTCCAGTGAACTAATCTCAGTTCAGAGGAATATGCACAATAGAAGAGATTTTAAAATTCCTTTGATATACAACAAGAGCAGCTTGAATTGTTCAAGAACTGTTTTATAAGCTGTATCAGAATAAAAATTATCTACAAGCTTCAGCCACCTCCCTCAGCCCTCCTCAACGAGGCAACCCCCTCCCCAACCAAGCCCTGCCAATCTCCCCCAAACCACATCCTGCTCCCTCCCTGGAGAAAACAGAAAAACACATCAAGGCTTTGATGCTGTTCTTCATGAACATAGCAATTACCAGCTAAATTGAGTTTCAGCTTCTTACCCATCAGCATGATAGCAGACAAAAAGCAATTAGTTCCTCTGGCTCTTTAGCTGAGCTGTTAGCGAAGTTCCATCAAGTCCACAGGAAGCCGCAGATAAAGAAATTTGTTTGATTAATGATCAAAGGTCAGCTTGACTGAAGCATCAGCCAAGGCTCAAATTTCATAATCTAACATGACAATGAGATTTATCTGCTGCATTGCATGAGTACAGTTCAGGTGACTTCAAATGCATTAACATAGCCGATCACTGATCATCCTGTTTTCTCAGTGCATTAGGCAGATTTGAATATGATTGTGTCTCCAACAGGTTTATTGATCATTCCTTCTTTTTCTTACTATGTTGCTAGCATTTAAATAAAGACCATATTCAAAAATATGGTAGCAGTTTGACTGTTACTGCTACCCTTTGCATTCAGATTACTGATAAGTATTAGAAATGGATTCAGTAAAACGTGTGAAGTGGGACCCTGCACTGCATAATGGATAACAATTCATACCTGGTACAGCTGAGAGGGAACAAAGTAAATGATTGGTCTGTTATAAATAAGCCAGCGGAAGATCCAGTCACCCATTCTGAAGCAATTGGTAAGACAGATCAAAGAACTGTCAAGCTGTGGATAAGTGTAAAGGAGAACATTTTAGCAAGACTGCTCCAGTTACATAGTGAATAGAAAAAATGATTGTAAAATTCTGGCAGAAAGTCACTCTGTGTACTGGAATCAAAATGGATTCTTTACAAAGAAGAAGACAATTTATACAAACTTAACAGAAGACCGGCGGGTATTGGTACGATTTTATTTGCCAGGGAAGAGTTATAGTGGTTGTCAGAAATAAAAGATTATAGAACAGTATAACTGGATGCCCTCAAACCATTAGAGTCGAAAACCCAGTTCTCCATATTAATTGAAACGGAAGAAAATATTATCCTCAACAAGAAAGGGTTGAAAAAATATACAAGATTTACCAGTATTTGCTAATGCTATTAATTAGCAGATAAACAGAGGGAAGGACAGTCACCAAGTAAATAGCACAAGTTCTAAGTACACCATTGGTAACCACATCAAAAATGAGTTACAACTTCTTCTGAAGAGTCACTAAACTCAAAATGTCAACTGTTTCTCTCTCTTCAGATGCTGCAAAACCTACTGAGTTTCTCTGGTATCAGTGATAATGGGAACTGCAGATGCTGGAGAATCCAAGATAACAAAGTGTGGGGATGGATGAACACAGCAGGCCAAGCAGCATCTCAGGAGCACAAAAGCTGACGTTTTGGGCCTGGCCCAAAACGTCAGCTTTTGTGCTCCTGAGATGCTGCTTGGCCTGCTGTGTTCATCCATCCCCACACTTTGTTATCCTGAGTTTCTCTGGTACTTTGTTTTCATTTCAGATCTCCAGCATCCATAGTATTTTGTTTTTAATCACCTAAATGACACTCACCAGCTTCTGAAGGCTGAGGTATTCCAGTTCACACTGAATTTTCAAGTCAGCAGCTATCACTTGTCACACCCAGATTTGTCAACATCCTTTTCCCTTGTACCTCACAGTGGAGAGCTGATCCTGATCCCAGCCAATGCAATTTGTTTTTTTACAGCAAGAACCAATGACAGCAATTAGATGTGTCAGCCAATTACTGTATCATGCCTCTATTCCTGCCTCAGTAAAGTCAGCAATATGTAGAAAGTGAATCTGAGATCTGCCTAGTCTGCGTAACTCATTTGATAAAAATCACAATTCCTGTCCCTTTGCTTAGCGGCAGGAAATGGAGCTTCTGTTCAACCTAAACCATATTACAGAGGTTACAATAAACACATTTCATGTCTGGTTACAGTACAACAGATTGCTCTGCAAGTGCCTGTGTGACAAGTGTTATACTGCAAGCACCAATCTCAGAGCTACAGGTTGTGATGCAATGTCGTGTATATTTAATATAAATCTTATTTTAGAGTTGGGTTTTGAACTGGTGGCAAGTAGGTTGTGAGAAAATGTGGGAGTTGAATGATTATTTTTTCATTTCTGGAGTGGCATTTGTTTTAAACATTAGAATGAGAGAGAGAGAGAGACAGGCTGCAAGACCGCAAGTTCCAGTAATGATAATGGAAATTTGTTGGTACTGAGTGTTTTACCATTGGATGGAATAAACATAGATAAGAAATAGTTTGCTTTCATTTTAAAGACTCAAGTTTCTTTTGCTTAGAGGGAAAGCCCACAGCTTAGAAGGCATTTGTTTTCAGTTTGCAGAAGCCCCACAAGTCAAATTTAAGGAAGTTTCTCCTGGTGAAAGGATTTAGCTTAGAACTGTTAAAAAAAATTGGTGACTTGAGTGCAACAGTTTTAGTTTAGAATTCCAGACCAGAAATGCTTGGTTGGGGGCCTGAATGGGATATTCAAAGCTGAGAAAGTCTAAGCTGAGCTATGCAAACAATTTAGAAAAAGCCTACTGAATGCTTAAAATCAGGAATGGAAAAAAAACAGACAACTTGAACCTACAGATATGCTCGGGTGGCATGGTGGCTCAGTAGTTAGCACTGCTGCCTCACGGCATCAGGAACCCCGATTCAATTCTGGCCTCGGGCTACTGTCTGTGTGGAATTTGCACATTTTACCCATGTCTGCATGGGTTTCCTTCAGGTGCTCCAGTTTTGTCCCACAATTTAAAGATGTGCAGTTTAGGTGGATTGGCCATGCTAAATTGCCCATAGTGTTCAGTGGGATGTGCAGATAATGTGGGTTATAGGGATATAGGTCTGGGCAGGATGCTCCTAGGGTCAGTGAGGACTTGTTGGGCTAAAGGGCCTGATTCCACACTGTAGGAATTCTATGAATTTCATCACACTCTTCGGACTACTAATCCAACCATTTCCAACTTTTGTTTTCCTCCCAATCCATGCTTGTTTTTGAAATTTTCCCCAATTTTAATTGTTTATACAATGTTTTTAATATATATTGTTCTTGACTTATATTTATTTTGTGTACTCATTGTTAATTCCTGTTTTGAAAGTATTCAGTTGGCTTTTCCCAGGTGACTGTCAGTAATATTTCCCAGTTAATTATTTTTGGGGTATTTTTCTCCTCATGCTTTTCAAATTTGTCCTTAGAATTCAGAGAGGATGGAAGGCAGAAGGACATAGGTCTGGTAATTGGCAGTAAATGAGCTGAGGAAACAATAACCTTCTCTAGACTTAAATAAAAATAACTTTTTTTGGACAAAATGGGAGTGGAAGATTATTGCCTTCATTGCTGGCAGTTAGGACAAGTTACTGTGCATGATAAAGAAATCTCTTGGCGCTCTGTAAGATTTATACTGACTTCATTAAGACTGGCTTAAATGCTGCTTCAGCAGAGAGTAACGCTAAAGTGCAAATCGAGATTTCCCCATGCTGTTACTTGATAACGTGGAGTTTGGTAAATATCGATTCTGTTACAGGAAAATCCCGATGTGCAAAGACCATAGCATCGCTTTTGAACACATTAGAGAAATTGGAAGTGTCCCACACCAGAGTAAAAATGGTTTCAGAGATAGTAGGAACTGCAGATGCTGGAGAATTGAGATAACAAGATGTAGAACTGGATGAACACAGCAGGCCAAGCAGCATCAGAAGAGTTGGAAGGCTGATGTTTCAGGCCTAGACCCTTCTGAAGCCCGAAAGCCCATCAGCGCCTGAAACATCAGCCTTCCTGCTCCTCTGATGCTGCTGGGCCTGCTGCGTTCATCCAGCTCCACACCTTGTTATCTCAGCTTAATTAAGAAAGTGGTTTTAAGGAGTACCTTAGTGGTTAGTACAAATAGCGTCCATCGAGAGAATCCCGCAGCAGGACATCAGATCCAAACTTGACCGTCCACTAACGCTGGATGAGGTTCAATCCTCCATCTCTAAGCTGAAACTCCACAAAGCCCCCGGTATTGACGGAATCCCTACAGAAGTATACAAATTAGGAGGAGCTTCGCTCCTGAACGAACTCACCAACCTATTTACACTCTGTTGGGAACAGGGTGAGGTGCCAGCTGATCTACGTGACTCTGTGATAGTCTCCCTGTATAAGAACAAGGGTGAGAAATCAGACTGTTCGAACTACAGAGGTGCCACTCTGCTGTCTACGGCTGGGAAGATTCTGTCCAGAATCCTCTTGGACAGACTGATTCCTACCATGGCGGAGGACAACCTGACAGAATGTCAATGTGGTTTTAGAGCGAACAGAGCCACATCCGACATGATCTTCGCACTACGCCAACTTCAGGAGAAATGCTGTGAGCTGAACATTGGACTGTATGTGGCATTCATTGACCTCACCAAAGCCTTCGATACTGTCAGCCGCGATGGTCTATGGAAAATCCTGGGGAAGCTTGGATGCCCTCCTAAGTTCTTAGCCATCCTACAGCAACTTCATGAAGGTCAGAGAGGCAAGGTGAAATACAACGGTGGCCTATCACACCCGTTCCCCATCAGCAATGGCATGAAGCAGGGCTTTGCCTTGGCACCAACACTCCCTGCCATCTTCTTCAACATGATGCTGCAGGAAGTGAAGGAGGGCATCAAGAACAGCATCTACATTCGCTTCCGCCCGGATGGCAATATCTTCAATCTGCGCCGCTTCCTCGCTCGCACAAAGACAACACGGGAGCCCATCATGGAGCTGCTGTATGTGGACGACTGCGCCCTACTCACACGCACAGAAGATGCACTACAGACTGCAGTGATGCGCTTCTCCACAGCTGCATAGGGCTTTCGGGCTAACGATCAGTCTGAAGAAGACGGAGATCCTGTACCAGAAGCCACCATGCAGCACATACAACCCACCTCGAATCTCGATCGACGGCCACACCCTCAACACGGTCGAACGCTTCACGTACCTGGGAAGCATAATCTCCAACGATGCTACAGTCACAGGAGACATCGACAATCGCCTTGCGAAAGCAAGTAGCGCCTTCGGGCGACTGCGGAAGCGTGTATGGGGAAACCACTCGATAAGCATGTCAATGAAAATCCAAGTTTACAAGGCCGCGGTCGTCACCACACTGCTCTATGGCTCCGAGGCCTGGGTTCTGTATCGGAAACAGATGCGGCTGCTGGAACGATTCCACCAACGTTGCCTGTGCTCTATATTGGGCATCACCTGGAAGGACCATGTTTCTTACAACGAAGTGCTGGAAAAGGCCCGGCTCCCCAGCATCGAAGCGACCCTTCTCCTGAAGCAAATTCGATGGTCGGGTCACGTATCGTGGATGGACAATGCCAGAATACCCAAGACAGTGTTTTTCGGGGAACTCTGCGACGGCAAAAGAAACTGCGGTGCCCTGCGCAAGCATTACAAGGGCCAACTGAAGCAACAACTGTCTCAAGTCGGCATCGCCTCAACGGAATGGCAATAGCTGGCCTCTGACAGGGACGCATGGTGGAAGAAAACTACGACGGCGACGGATTAGTTTGAATGTTTGAGGAGAGCAGCTGCAGAGGACAGACAGAAATGCAGGAAGGAGCCCTCATCTCAAGCCCCGCTGTCCAGAGCATTCCCCTGCCCGCACTTCCCCAGGATCTGCAGGTCCAGAATAGGACTCTACAGCCACCAATGGTTGTGCCAAAGAAATCGCTGACGAATCTTTTCCAAACTGATCTTCGCAAGCAAAGAATCTGCCTGAGTGGTTAGTGAGCAGCTTTGGATGGAAACACCACAGTTTGGAACGTAGACAACTGAATACATGTAATTTTCCACAGTGATGAACGTTGCTAACCATGTTAAAGCCCATGGAATGAAGAGACAGTGACAGTATGGTACAAAATTGGCTGAATGACAAGAAACAAAAGGGCTGGATTTTTCATTACCCCTCTCGTCAGTTTGAAGGTTGGGGGAGGCCTTATAAAATGCAACGGGTGAGCGTCCTACCACCTCTTTGCACACCTTCAATCTATCTGAAGAGCGATGGTCTACTTGCCTAACCATTCGGATCCTTAAGATAGTTAATTAACTGCCTCATCCTATTCAGGCTGGTGTCAGAAGTGGGGTAACCAATCCAGCTTTGAGAGGGCCCTCCATAACTTTTTTCCTGGGCCTCTTGATGCCAGTTGCCATTATCCTTGCCAAGACCACCAACTTACCTGCACTGTTCAGCATTAGGGACTGACTGAAGTGACTAGAATTCTTACTGGGTCTGCTGGGACTATAGAGCTGCTAGTTAGTTTGACTCGGTAGCTCTCCAATGTTTCCACCCATTAAAAAGGCACAAAGTCTTTCAGCATTAGTTAGATTGACATCCAATATACTGTCAGCAATTTTGATCCCCTTATCTAAGGAAAGGGATACTGGCACTGGAGGCAGTCCAAAGAAGGTTCACTTATGTTGATTTCGAGTATGGACGGTCTGTCTTAGGAGTAAAAGTTGAGTAGGTTGCGTGTGTACTCATTGGAGTTTAGGAGAATGAGAAGAGACTTGATTGAAATATACAACTTTTTAGGGGGCTTGACATAAATGCTTCCCTTCTCAAAGCTCATATTTCCCCACAGGGAACTTAACTATTTTTTTTCTCCCTGTCTGTTAATAAGTCCTCTGTCCATACTGGCATATTACACTGTACTCCATGACCCCTTATCTTGCCTACTTAATATTTTGTATAGCACCTTACTGAGTATATTTTGGAAATCCAGTTACCACTTATATCGGTTTCACTTTCTAGTTACCTGCTAGTTACATCCTCAAAAACAACAAGGCATTTGTCAAACACAATTGCCTTTTCGTAAAACCATGTTGACTTTGTCTGACCACAGTACGATTTTCTAAGTGAATTGCTAAGACTTCCTTAAAAATATATTCTAACTTTTGCGATGACTGATGTCAGGGTAAATGTCCTGCAATTACAGTTTTTTTTTCCCCTCGCTTCCTCTTTTCTCTCATGACAGTGTTATATTTGCTAACTTCCAACTTGCTAATACTGGTCCAGAATCTAGGGAATCTTGGAAAATTATAATTAGTGCATCCACCACCTGCACAGCTAGCCCTTTTCCAACCCTATGGTAGACCATCAGTTATTAAGGATTTGTCGGAATTTACTTACATGACTTCCTGCAGTATATATTCTCTGCTGCTAATTTCATTTTACCACTTGTTTACCTTTAATTTGAAGTATGTAAATTGTATCTTCTACAATAAAGGTAGAAACAACATATTTACTCAATGCTTCCCATAATAATTTTTTCAACCTGCTTTGCTCTCATGTTCTATTTCTTTCCACTTTTTAAACAGCATCTTAGTGTCTGGTTGCCAGTTTCCGAAACACTCCCCAATCTCAGATTCTTTGCAACCTTAAGTACCTTCTTTAAATTTAACTCTATCTTGAGCTTCCAGAATAAGCCAAGAATGGATCTTTCTTGCTTGGCTTTGATTTTTATGGAACACATTTTTACTGACCATTTAATTATTATTTTAAATATTTCACACTGTTCATTTATGAATTTTTTTTTGTTTATTCAACAACTGTCAGTTCTCCCCTCGCAGCTACAGGAATATAGGAATTAGGAGCAGGAGTGGGCCACTCAACCCTCAAAGTGCACTGGCTGATCATGCCTGATCTTATCCTGGCCTGAATGCTACTTTCTTGCCTGCTGCCCACAGCCCTTTATCACGAACAGTGCTTTTCATCAGAAACATATCTATTTCTTTCTTGAATCTATTGATTGATTCTGCCTCCACGGCACTCTGGGGCAGTGAGTTTCCACACTCCCCTCTAGTCCCACCACGCCCGGCACTTTCCCCTGCAACCGCAGGAAATGCTACACCTGCCCCTACACCTCCTCCCTCACTCCCATCACAGGCTCCAAGAAGACTTTCCACATCAAGCAGAGGTTCACCTGCACATCTACCAATGTGGTATATTGTGTCCACTGTACCTGCTGTGGCCTCCTCTACATCGTGGAAACCAAACGAAGGCTTGTGGACCACTTCGCAGAACACCTCCGCTCGGTTTGCAACAAACAGCTGCACTGTTTAGTCGCGAACCATTTCAACTCCCCCTCTCATTCCTCAGACAACATGTCCATCCTGGGCCTCCTGCAGTGCCACAACTATGCCACTCAAAGGTTGCAGGAGCAGCAACTCATATTCCGCTTGGGAACCCTGCAGCCCAATGGTATCAACATGGATTTCACAAGCTTCAAAATCTCCCCTTCCCCCACCGCAACCCAAAGCCAGCTCAGCTCATCCCAGCCTCCCTAACCTGTTCTTGCTCTCATCTATCCCCTCCTCCCACCTCAAGCCGCATCCCCATTTCCTACCTACTAACCTCATTCCGACCCCTTGTCCTTTCCGGCCTCCCTGGACTGACCTATCTCCTCCCTACCTCCCCATCTACACTCACCTTTACTGGCTCCATCCCCACCCCTTTAACTTGTCTGTCTCCTCTCCACTTATCTTCTCCACTATCCAGCTTCGATCCGCCATCCCCTCTCTCTCTATTTATTTCAGGGCCCTCTTCCCCTCCCCCATTTCTGATGAAGGGTCTCAACCCGAAACATCAACTTTCCTGCTCCTAAGATGCTGCTTGGCCTGTTGTGTTCATCCAGCTTCACACTTTGTTATTTTGGATTCTCCAGCATCTGCAGTTCCTATTATCTCTGATACAACTCAAACTCAAGACTCCTAGCCCAGAGGTGGGGATACTACCACTGCACTATAAGGGAACTCCTGGCTTTTTTTGGAGAAGAATTGCTGGAATGAATTCAAATGTGTTTAGTGAGCTTATGACAATGATGGTGTTTTTTAGTCGCGAAATTTGTAATAGACGCTGGCTTCTGGCCACCACAGATACTAGAGAGGTTGGTATAAAATCTTGCAAGAGTGAAGAGTAGTGGTTGGGGTAGGCATAGGCTGGCATGATTCTGCACTGAGTTGACATGACGAGTATGAGTAACATAGTGTTATTCAGAGAGACATTGGTTTAATGGATGGTCTGATGAGGACATGAGATTTGGTGAGGGCCATGCCATGGTGTAAATTGGCGTGGGTTGAGGTTAGGGGTGCGTGGCAGGTGATGGCCAGTGAGAGATGAGGACTTTTGATTGTTTTTGTTTCGCTGCATTTTTGCGCAATGGGGACAAAGCCCCAGTGTACCAGGGAGGTGGGAATTTTAAACAACACCCCGCAGCCCCTGCGGAAGAAAATGTAACAAGAAACCAGAGCTGATACCTAGCAGATTCAGCTTGCTCTAAACAACCTTCCAAGTGCCTATGATCAAAGTGCACAGACCAGGCGTGATGAATAGACATCAGACACATATAATCTCCTTAAGTGGCAGGTTCCTTCCCAGCTAGCACCTGCGAGTTGTCCCCACACACCTGACCCACCCATAACCCTACCCCATATGTAATTTAGCTGCTTAGGGCATTTCCTCCTGAGTAAGGTTTGCAGAGCTGTGGAATTTCCGAGTGCCCGTGTGACTAGCAAGTAAAAATATAGCGTTACAATGAGATTGTCTGACTCTCAGAATAACAATATAATTTGGCATTTTTCAATATGACTCAGATTTTCTAAAAGCTACTGTGCTGAATACAAATTATTGATAGTTTTGAAGTAGGTTGCAATCATATTCATTAAAGTCATGTAGGCCCAGATTTTGTCTAAATTCACAAGAATATAGCCAAGGGCAGAGCACATGCTTTATGCCTCATTTGTATTTATGTGCAAGCCAATGTTTCATTATTTCAACTGATGTATGGTGTCTATTATTCATGAAATATATAACAAACAATTAGACTGGACGTACCTTCCAATTGGTTACACAACTACATTGGTTTATTGTGCCCAGCAGAGAGTGTGGAGGTAATTACTTTGACCTTGGTTTTAGCATTCCCTAATCCATGAAAACTGGAGGCAAAGATCAAGCTCCTGCCCTGATGTGCACAACAGCATAAATCTTGAAGGAAACCAGGTCTCACCTACCCATATATTTGTTCTGAATCTGATAAGGAAAATTTACAATGACAAGAAGAAAAATAAAATGTTTATTTTTCTTGAAGGCTAACATACATTTGTGAAACTAAAAACTAATGACATTTGTAAGTAAGAACTTCGATCAAATGGCACTGTGTAAGAAGGACATTTGGAAAGTGTGCTTACTGACAGATTACAAAATGCAGTGTAAAAAGTGCCCCATCGTATAAATGAAACTTTGCGATATAGACACCTTGCAGTTAAGATTATGCAGGTACTAAATGCAAGGTGTTTAATCAAGCATTTGTCTTGCAGACTTGAACTATGAAAAGGTAAGTTCTCTTTGTATGGAACAATGTAGAGCGAATCCAAGCAACTTATTTTCATTTGCTGAAGCCTCTGACCCACGAATAATATACCGTACGGGCATTGGAAAGTGCATTTTCTGTTAAGTACATACGGCAACAGTGGAAAACACAGCCATTCCCTGAAGACTGCATACACAAATTGCTTTCACCTATTTGAAGCAAAGTAGTTTCCACACTATTTTGAATTGTTTCTTGATTTTCACATTTGATTCTTTAGTTTTGCATTTTTCTCAGAAAAATACATAGAACCACAATATATTTAATGCATTTTTACATAGCCCATTTTAAGATTCGTGAAACTGTTCATCTAACTTTTAAATCTTGCTTATTATACAGAGAACATATAGCACTTCTGTAACCACTGCCCTGAAAGATAATATTCCAAACAAATTTTAAGGTTGGTGAATTATTATGGCTTATCTTTATTACATGATCTAAAAACAGCTATATAAGGAGATAATCTGCATACATGTTTGTGCTCCATTTGTAACATCTCAGAATCTGTGTGGGTACAAGGTTAAGGGATGAGAGAAGCCCCAGAATAAAGAAAGATTTTTTTCTCAAGCTTGCAGCATAAACATTTACTTCTTCATGTCTATTCCCCTTTCACTGTGTTTTGGTTTGTTAGTTTATAGACTGTGGGTAATATTTTCATAGCAGTCTGAGCTATGAAGAAATGTGTGGAGAATCAGCTGAGCAGTACAACAAGCCCAGTGTTTGACCTTTAAATCATCTTGCTCCAACTTTCATTCTTTTCACAAATGGTGCGGTGAGATTCTTGGCAACAGCGAGAAGCCGATTGGTGAGGATTTACACTGATTAAACACTTAGTTAATGTGCAATTCACCTTAGTATGATTCGGCCTCACCTCTTACCAAACTTGCCAAAGAAGTTCAATGTCAAGAAAATGTTTCGAGAAACCAAAGCAGATACCTGGCAGATTCAGCTTGCTCTAAACAACCTTCCAAGTGCCTATGATCAAACTGCACAGACCAGGCGTGATGAATAGGCACCAGACACACATAATCTCTTTGACAGACATTGGCATCTGCCAGCCCACCATTGCAATTCTGCTATGTATGGCAGTACACTCTAGAATTACAGGCTTGCATTGTATGTGGTCTCAGCAGCGATCATTGAAGGCTGCGGTGGGGCCATTGAAACAGGCATCAAGCTTACAAGATGGACCTCGCTACATTTCAGGCCCACCTGCATGTTCATGACATCCCTCCCCTACCTTTCCTTACCTTGCTTATTAGTGCAGTCACACAGCCAGGTAGCCTGTCATGCTGGCTAGCAGTCCACAGTCTTCGGGGCAGACATGGTGCTGTACAGCAGTGTGCTACATCAATCCTACACCCACTCATTGTGCTGGCAACATCCATGGCAAACACATTGCACATGCACCAAGCAGGCAGCCATGTGTCAAAGCCTAAGGGGGGCCATCCTCACTGAAACCCATGGAGGCAACTGTAGGTCAAGGGACTTGGTTCTCTAAATCAAGGGCAGCCTCCCATACTGGTACAGGGAATCACCATGGTCAGGCTTCCAGTCAGGTTAGTGTTGGTCCGGGGCCCATGGCTCGACAGTCCAAGGAATGGGTTATGCTAAATTAATTGGCTCTGTTATGTCAGGTCTGGAGATAAGGCCAATTCAATCACGGAGATATATTGGAGCAGTAAAGGGTCTGGACAAGAGTTTTGCTCAAGGCAGTCTGATCATGTGGTTCTGTCCACAGAAACTAAGTGGAAAAGGGGGAAGGTGTTAATAGAATGGGACTGAGCTTCATCAGGTTAGTCTTTGGGGCTGGGGCCTGTAGGTTATGGGCAAGGTCGCAGTGCAATCGTGAAGTGGGCAGCAGGAGGACTTGCAGAGATTAATCCAGTAAAGCATAGCTGAGAAAGGTGTAATGCTGGATGGGCTGCTGAGGTGGACCACAGTTAGGAGCACCTAGTGGGGTGGAGGGTGGAAAGAGTGGTAGGAGACAGTCAGTGAATAACCTCACTGTGCATGGTCACCTGATCTGGCAGGGTTAGCTGGGTACAGTGGACAGGTGGAGGCTCATGTACACTGGTTGAGGTGGATCTTGGGGAAGTCAGAAGGCTGTAGGATGAATGGGATGGATCATTATGAAGGGAATGGAAATGTTCAAGTATCACCGACATGGACAGCCGGAGGCTACAAGCCACTGACTGAGGAATGTTCACTGTCACATTTCATCCTGCTAGAAATCAAAAGTGCATAATTGTAAAGAAAGTGGCCATGTGCACACTCAGAGTGGGTGGGATAAGTGACTCAACCTGTGAGAGAGATGGGACTGCAATAAACAGCAATCATAGGGCTTTAAAAGTTACGCACATTGGTCACGGGAACAGGAAATATAGAACACCCAGGTGTTCTACACCCTGACCAGGCCACAGCATTGACCCTATCTGTGTATTACACCATCCCGGCACAGCCATTGCTGGACAACTCTGACAGCTGCACCTTTGCGCTCAGTGGAAGCCAAACATGAAGGATGGTGAATGAGGAGCACCAAAGGTATAACCATGACCCAATGCCATATATACACATTGTTATCCCGTTTCCTGATTGTATAGTAGGCTCTCAGCACAGACTTCCGTCTATGGACTCTGATCTCTTTCCAGGAATTGCTGCTGGATGGCTTGGAAATGTGCCTAGAGCCTTCACAGAGACACTCACAAACACATGAGACTTACCATTGGGAACATTCATGCAGAAACAGGCAGTAACATACAAACTTTTTACACCTGTGCCAGCAAAGTACTCTCAGTAGGTTTTTCCTTTCTCTCCTGCCACCCCCATCCAAGTACATAGAGTCATACAGCATGGAAACAGACCCTTCTGCCCCAACTCATTCATGCCGACCAGTTATCCCAAACTAATCTAGTCCCACTTGCCAGCATTTGGCCCGTATCCCTTTAAACCCTTCCTTTTCATATATCCATCTAGATGTCTTCTCAATACATTTCATGATTCTGAAGCTGAGGTCGGAGGAGTCCATTAGCCCTGGAGGTTTGGTGATGACCCTGGAATGCTT
Organism: Stegostoma tigrinum; assembly: GCF_030684315.1. Taxonomy (NCBI): domain Eukaryota; kingdom Metazoa; phylum Chordata; class Chondrichthyes; order Orectolobiformes; family Stegostomatidae; genus Stegostoma; species Stegostoma tigrinum. The sequence goes on along the minus strand of NC_081360.1, from coordinate 34,035,462 downwards.
GTATCTAGAAGGACCAGGTATGTCAATCTTTTCAGAACTGTTATGACTCCTCTGGAACAGGTGGGGCTTGAACCCTGGCTAGGAAATATGACACTATCGCTGTACTAATTGAGCCCCAATCTTGACCGCTGGTGGAATAGGAGATTGCCTATTAATGAAGTAAGATTAAGCAATAAGGAGGGTGATCATGAGCATTAACTTCCACTAACAGGCCCCATGTGGTTTTTTGCTGAAAATCTTGCTTTGATGTGCAGGACCTGGAGGGAATAATTGACTTTTTAGTCATGACTTTGAGATTGTCGCGCCTTACCCCATGTCGTCCAAGGCCTTGGAAGATTCCTCCCATATTTATAACATTGTATTTGTGGATAAAGGTTAACTCTCCTCCTTTTTGTTCTGTACCATACAATGAAGTTTGTTGATTACACCTGTCACTTTCTTTCTTTCTGTAATGAATGGTGCTGCAACAATGAAATCATCTCCGCTTTAAAACAAAGATAACGTCGGGTGTCAATTTTTTTTATACTATCAGCTTGACCAAGTGTGGGGGTGAGTGGGGTGCTGCCAAAATAATCAAGCGTGCTGTCAATAATTTATGTTCATATCAGGTCGGGAGTTCATTGTCTATACCTGAGAATAGCAGTAAATTACGGGTTTGTTGAAGGAGAGCTGTCCACATGATAAAATCAATTGCCTCTTTGTTGCTGGTAGGCCACAAACTTTGTCCAGTACAGGAGTAGGCAAATTGCCAAGTCCTTGAATTTGTCTCAGGGCAGTCTTAAATCTTCTAATCTGGTCTGTTTAAAAAAATTAGATTATGGTGACCGATGTGCAAAAGCAATGAGAAATCAAATGTGAAAAAAATAGGGTCCTGTAATGGTTGAAAAATCGTCATCAGCTGTTCCCTCATTTTAGGGGCATTGTCTGCTAATGGTCATGGATTACTGCATTGGGTCTTGATGTGACTAAACATGTTAATTCTTGACCTGTAGGTCTTTGGTCACATGGCAGAATATCCCAAAAGGTGGTGGGAGCTAGAGTGAAAAAGTTGCTTCTATTTTTTTCCTACTCTGTTGCTGCTCTACCTCACCGTTAAGACTTTGTGACCAAAGCATATGAAGTTAGAACTTTTCATCTAGGTGATCATCAATACCCACACCAAAACACAGTCAATCGTTGTCGAGGTAGACAGTCATAACCTAGTAGACTGTAAATAGAAAGGGGACCTTGAAATAGCCTTGCTTGGCATCTTTGAAGGTGACTGTTTTTGATCTCTCATTCAACAGTTACTCATCATAATTGTCATGAAATAGTTGCAGGGTGGTGATGTCTTTTCTTGGAAATCTAGATCTCTGGATCACGATTCAAAGACCTTCTTTCATTTCTGAATCAAATGACTGAATAATGGGACAGAGTTATGGAGTCATACACCATGGAAAAAGGCTCTGCACCCAACCAGTCCATGCCAACCATGTTTTCAAACTAAACTAGACCCATCTGTCTGCATTTGTCCCATATCCCTCCAAACCTTTCCTATTAATGAACTTATCCAAATGTCTTTTAAATATTGTAACTGTAGCTGCGTCCACCACTTCCTCTGGCAGTTCATTCTACAGACGAACCCTCTTGTGTTCTTTATAAATCTTTCTCCTTTCACCTTAAAAATACACTCCCTAGTTTTGAACTACCCCACCCTAGGAAAAAGGCCCGTGTCATTCACTTTATCCATGCCCTTCATGATGTTATAAACTGCAATAAGGTCACCCCTAAACCTTCTACATGATGAAAATTTCTTGGGATTGTGCTGGACAAATGAGCAGCCTTAATTGCCTGAAAGAACGACTCCAGATTGAACATTAAGAAAGCAGAATGCTCATAGATTAGTGTTGACAACTAAGGACAGATGCTGAGGATAAAGGACAAGAGGTGGGGAGAGAGTCTGAGTGATTGAACGATGCGCTGACCATCATGACCTATTCAGTTTTATTGAAGCCATCAGGTCTACCTACAGAACAAGGTCAAATAGACAAAATTCTCTTCACTCACAGGTTGGAGAATCTATTCTGAAGGATGACAATGCCATCTGTCAAATCTGGAAAGAACTTCTCCAAAGACTGCTAAATCCTCAAATATAGTGCTAGCTGCTGCTGTCAAGTACCAGTTTCCCTATGGCAGAATTCATGAAACATTATCATTAGAAAAGCTACAACAAACAATCAAATAATGAAAAGCCACAAAGCCCTAATGCCAATTCAGTTGATGTCTTCAAAGCTGGTTGGGAGTTGCTCATTTCAGGATTCCATGCATTTATTATGTGTATTCAGGAGGAAATAGAATCGCACGTCTTGCGCCCAGCTTCTGAAATGTGACAATTATTGCTATTTTCAAGGAAGGAGGTAAATCATGCTGTGGATATTACCAAGTCTTACATTAAGCATAAGCACAGAATAGTGGAACACAGGAACAGGCCTTTTGGCCCAGAGTTTCTGCACTGACCGAGATGCCATTTTAAACTTAATCCCATCTGCCTGCACATGGTCCTAATCTCTCAATCCCTGTTTGTTCACGCATCTGACCAAAAGCAGCTTAAACTTTGCTATTCTATCTGCTTCTAGTGGCTCCCCTGGCAGCATGTCCCAGACACCTACCTACCTCTGTGTCAAAAACTTTCCTGGAAGATCTACTTTAAACTACTCCCCTTTCACCTTAAGCCTAGTATTTGACATTTCTACTGTAGGGAGAAAAAGACTCGAACCATCCACACTATCCATGCCGCTCATAATTTTATATACTTCTGTCAGGTCATCCCTCAGCCTCCAACTCTCTATTAAAAACAATCTAAGTTTGTCAATCTCACCTTATAACTAATACACCCCAATCCAGGCAAAGTCATGGCAAACTGTTATTGCACCCTTTCCAATGCCTTTACATCCTTCTTATGGTATGGTGACTAAAACTGCACACAGTTCACTTGACGATATCAGAGAAGACTCCAGCACACATTCTTTTGAGTTGACTGTTTTCTGTTTTTAAGGTTATCTTACTAAAGATACAATGGGGCTTACCGACTTTGCAGAGGAATGCCTGACATGGTCTTTGTTGCCAGACAAATCAAAATATTAAACAGGGTGTGGGAATTGGTGAAAAGCATCTTCCTGTTGACAAAGCAATGAGGTTTGCTTAAACCTGTTATCACTAATCCTTTTAATAAAATATGAGGCTGGATGAACACAGCAGGCCCAGCAGCATCCCAGGAGCACAAAAGCTGACGTTTCGGGTCTAGACCCTTCATCAGATGAAGGGTCTAGGCCCGAAACGTCAGCTTTTGTGCTCCTGGGATGCTGCTGGGCCAGCTGTGTTCATCCAGCCTCACATTCTATTATCTTGGATTCTCCAGCATCTGCAGTTCCCATTATCACATCACCAATCCTTTTATCAAGTATCTCAACTGCGAAAATATAAATGAAACCATTAATCTAAAGGAGATGAACGGATATGCAATTCAATGCCAATACAGCTCGAAACGTTCACAGAAGTGTTCCCAGGTTCCCATCAAACTGGGAATACAATCATGCAAAAATATTCAGCATATCAATTTAAGAACAAATTTGCAGAGCATTCACCTTGTTCAGGCATTAAAGCCAAAACTTTATAATAGGTGACCACAAATCATAATATTCCAAAACTAATTATTGTTGAAAACAAACTTTCTTTGCTGAATTTCTAACCTTCAGATAGTCTGATGAGGTTAGTGGTGTAACAAGTAAGGGATCCCAGTAGCTGTAAATCTACACAATTCACCAAAAGCAAAATTAGCTCTAACGATCTGCAAGAATATTTACAGCTTAACTCTGCACAAGGTACCTGAATCGTGGCCTTAAAGAGACAAGTTAGGATGCAGCCAAACATTATCATCATGTTTCAAACCTCAATATAACCATGAACAATGAAAATGGGCATGACATAATGTTAATCATTAATAATAAGCAGAAAAAATACAATTTAAAGCTTTAATTCGAACATCTTGTATTTATCATCAAAAACTCAGGATTAAATTACAGCCTTGAAATCACTCCATCCAATCCATTGTTCCATACATAATTGTCAGGAACACTTGAAGAACAAATTACAGTACACCTTACACTTTAGTAGATTTAGGGTTCAGTGAACATAAAAAAAAATTAATAATGATGTTATAATTTTTAGCTAATGATAATTAAAATATATTATTCATTATTTCCATTTGACAAGACCTAGCATGAGGTAGCCTATCCAATTTTGGAATTTTATAACTGGATAACTCCTCCATTCACTTAATGCGTATTAATGCTTAAGAGAAGGATTTGTCTCAAAATGATCATTTTAGTTACGTAAATGTCAGAAAGTTCTAAAAATATATTGTCAACTTTCAAGTTTCAAGTTCATTAGCTAGCTATCCTGAAAATAATTTTTAGTTTACAATATATTTTTGATATAAAATTGAATGTGGAAGGCAAAGGGCTAATTCCAAGAATATAACATTTTTTTCATTGATAACAAAAGATCTTGAGCTGCTAAAACAACTAGGGATTTGTTGGGGCTTTCAAAAGGCTAATATGTTGTCCAATCAAGCTGCTAAACCACATTTAAGTAAGACACTGGAAGGTTAGCATGTCCGAGCACCTACTCGAGGTTTTTGTGTGTACAGTAATGGATTGGTGTCACTCATTGAAAATGACAGCTGACCTATCTTGCTGAACAATGTAGCTGCCATGGCAGTCATATGAAGACGGATGGGTAGTCATATTGATTGGCACCTTGGTTTGTGAATTCTTGCCAAAAAGGATGTGATTAACTTGGGAAGAAATTATGTTTTTTGGCTTTCTCTGTGCGTAAAATATGAGCAAGCAGAATGTTTGAGTTTAAGGCTGTAGTAGAGGCAGAGAAATTTCTCTCTCTGGGCGGCCAATCTGTTCAGCAACTATTAATCAGTGAAATGAAGGTAGATCCATATGAAGGATAAATTGTGTCACTTTTGGTAATGTGAGGAACATTAAAATGTAAACAAATCTCACTATGATGCCTCATTCATTGCAAATACATAGATTCTTTAATTTATCATCGATATTGTCATCAAGAAAGTGTTTGTCATTGCTGTTTGACAGGCAGAAACAAATGCACGTGGATCTGCATTGTACTGCAAGACGTTTTTACTCTTCCGATGCCTGAATCTTGTTATAACTAGAGATTAAGTAATGCATTGTGGAGTGAGAGGCCGAGCTGGCGTTTGATTGCTGAATCTGAACTTGAGAGAATATTGACTGCAGTGCTAATATTTATCAGATGCAACCACAAAAAATTTCAATACCCTACAGTAAATTATAAACATTTCTACTGAAGAGCCGAGGCTAAAATTAAAAGCTTGTAAACACAAGTAGGCCTGGGTTTCTCAAACAGTGAAACAACGACTTGTTCCTCTGACCTCAAAGAAAGCTACAGTGGGATATTGAGCATTGGCTGTTACTAATAAAATATTACCTCTGTCATTAATGTAATTGATGATAACATTATTCAATGAGAAATCCCTGCCACAAGCTGCAGTGATGTCAACCAACTTTTCCAGAAGCCAATTAAATTGAAGAATTCTCCTAGACAGCTGACAAAGAAAGGAGAGTATTAAGATAAAACATTTTTCAAAATGTTACTGATGGTGAAATTAAAATGAAAACATACAGAAATGGGTTTAGGCAGTAGGTAAAATATTACGAACAAACTTAAAATTGTATTTTAATTATTATTTAAAAAATTAAACAATCTATTAAACATCATAACAAGATTTCACAAATATAACATTATTTTTCTCATGCCCAGGAGGAAGTTGAGCTGCAATTACTTAGGTCACTGATGAAAAAAAGGTTTAATCTTTCAATTTTTGATCCAAATGTGATCAAAATATGCCTCCCCACCCATTAGCATGAATGGAAAAACCAGCTGATTGTGTGCCTATCACTTCAGTGGTCACCTGGTGGGCTTTCCGAGGGATCACTTCCCAGGTTGGAGATGGCCCACCCTCCCTGGCACTGGGTTCTGTGGCTGGAAGCTACTACCACCTGCTGCCTCAGAGGCTACAGCTGTTAGGATATAGCTGTGACTCAGCAACGTGGCACAGGATAGGGGACAGGAACTGCGAGAGAAGAGATATCGGCAGGTGAGAAGCAAGGGCAGATAGAGCAGGCCAGTTTTCACCAGCTACTCCCCCATTCCCCCCATTTAGATCCTGATCATCCCAGAATGAGGCCCCTCTCCTCCCCATCACTAACCTGGCAGACAGACCATTCTGTTTGACCAGTCAGGAATGGTAGCAATGTCCTCAGCAGCAGGAAATGGAGTTAACCATGACAGTGGCATGAAGGACCCATAAGGCTGGGCTCATAATGTCAGTGGGAGGTGGGAAGGGGGAAGAGTTCTCCTGACCTTAACCTGATTGCTTTTCTCACTCGCCACCAACCCCACCATCTGTAGGGAGGTGAGGATTCTGTCCTCAGTTACACTTCATCTCACAAGACAAAACATTTTATCTGAATTCTCAAATTATTGGATGGCCTTACAGCTCCTACTGACAAGATGCCCATCTGTAGAGGCCTGACAGGTAGTCGGGCAATACAATTGAATATAAGATAGGGGTGCCATACCCATCTATACTGATATCTCACAAGCAGCAGGAATGGCATTAGGCTGTTTGCCTGCCCTTGGGCCAATTGGGGATCAGCAAGTGCTGAAAGCACTGTTATATTTTAAAGTACAACACCATCTCATGATCATTTCTATTCTCATTATATCTCACACGATTTTTCATCATTTCAGATGGTCTGTATCCCCACCACTCATCCCAGTGGCACAACTTGGCTTAGCGAGCTGGTACAAATTAATTAATTGGCAGTTTTCAGAAGTAAGAATACCTCCCTGATCTGAGGTAGTATTCCAGTTTGAGACAATAAATGGTCAAACCGTCATTATATCTTTGGAGAACAACACAGCCAAGCAGAGGCTGGCTTGACCTTGGCTTAACAGGACAGGGCCACTGTTAGAGAATCATAGAGATGTACAACAAGGAAACAGACCCTTTGGTCTAACGTGTCCATGCCAACCAGATATCCTAAATTAATCTAGTCTAATTTGCCAGCATTTAGCCCATATCCCTGTAAACCCTTTCTATTCATATAGCCATCCAGATGCCTTTTAAATGTTACAAATATACCACCCTCCTCTTGCAGCTCATTCAATACATGCGCCACCCCCTGCGTGAAAGAGTTGCCCCTCAGGTCTCATTTATATTTTTCTCCTCTCACCTTAAACCTCTAGTTTTGGACTCCCATACCCTAGGAAAAAGACCTTGGCTATTCACCCTTTTCCATACCCCTGATGATTTTTATAAATCTCGACAAGGTTACCCTACAGGCTCCAATGCTTCGAGAAAAATATTCCCAGCCTATTCAGCTTCTCCCTATAGCTCAAGCCCTTCAACATTGGCCACATCCTTGTAAATCTTATCTGCATTCTTTCAAGTTTTATGACATCTTTCCTGTACCAGGGAGAACAGAACTGAATGCAGTATTCCAAAACTGGCCCAACATGACATCGCAACTCCTACACTAAATGCACTGACCAATAAAGGCAAGTGTACCAAGTATCTTCTTCACTACCCTGTCTAACTGTGACTCCACCTTCAAGGAACTATGAACCTGCACCTCAAGGTCTCTTTGCTCAGCAAACTCCCCAGAACACTACCATTAATTATATAAGTGCTGCCCTGATTTGCCTTTCCAAAATGCAGCACCTCACATTTATCTAAATGCCTCCTGTACAATTCCAGCCATTACCTCAATTTCTCTCTGCTGCCAGGCCTGTTAACTATTTACAACAGTTCTTATTTGAGTTTCATATTTCCAACATTCCTAACTGTTTGCTGTTTGTAAGATGTTCCATGACGATACAAGAGTGGAATAGAAAATGTTCTTACCAGATGAATTGATTGCGGTGATTGCAAACCTTGGGTGGTGGAAGGTGGAAGGTAGAAGGTTGAGATACCTATAGCACAGCCGGTGACGGGTTTACCCATGAATGGCAGAAAAGATCTCATTGTTAAATGTACTTGCACTAAATCATAATGTTGTGATCAGATTCAGATTGAGAGAAATAATGCTGACCAAAGCTTACTGTCAGAAATTTCTTAAGCTACTAGTCAAAACCCAGGACTAGTGCTGGCTTTCAAGTAAGCTTTAAAACAATAAAATTATGTTAGGAATAACATAATTAAGAAAGCTATTTAATTAAACAGTTTCAAATAAATAATAAATCAGGTTTTTTTGGAAACCTGGATCAGAATTATGAAAGTATTTAATGACCAAACTAGTTTTTGTTGATCATCTCTTGAATATTTGACATTTTGGGCTCAATCTTACAAAATTTTTTTTGCTAAGTGCCATTTTTGTAGAGTTTCTCAGAGAGTTTCTCTCTACAAGACCCAGTGAGCTTTCTCATGCTACCATCCCAAACTTGCCTTATTAACTACCAACTTACCCATCCTGTCTGGTGCTACCATTTACCATAGCCAGAGGAAAACACCACAGCCAGGCTATCACAAAATTGACCGGAGTCCCCTGGGGCCGGTGCCGTTACTAAAATGCATTGCACACCCAGACAAGTGCTAGCATTCCAAAGCTGTCCTGTACAGGCTGCTTACATCACTAGAGCGAAAGACGGATAACCAGGGAAAATTGCTGATACTATTTGCTGACAGGGGCGTAGATGTTCTTGTGGATGGGATGATGCAGAGGAGGTCTGTCCTCCTCTCACTACAGATCACTATTTGATCATCTAGAGAAGTGGCCAACACTGTTACAAGATGGCCAATGACCTTCTCCACTCTGCCAGAGTAAGTGCCGCCATCTTTCCTCTTGTCTACTTCACACTCACTCTATCTCTGCTACTATGCACACCTCCTACTAAAGTTCATACTGCTCTGCCCTGGCTTTCACATGCAACGTCTTTGCTGACTCGCTCTCCTCCACTCAGGGTGAACCTTGCCCTAACTCTAAGGGCACTTTCCTCACAAGGAGAGAGGGCGCTGCCAGTAAGAGGATAAACCACACTCGCGTCCCTCAGTGATAATGGGAACTGCAGATGCTGGAGAATCCCAGATAATAAAATGTGAGGCTGGATGAACGCAGCAGGCCCAACAGCATCTCAGGAGCACAAAAGCTGACGTTTCGGGCCTAGACCCTTCATCAGAGAGGGGGATGGGGGGAGGGTTCTGGAATAAATAGGGAGAGAGGGGGAGGCGGACCGAAGATGGAGAGTAAAGAAGATAGGTGGAGAGAGTGTAGGTGGGGAGGTAGGGAGGGGATAGGTCAGTCCAGGGAAGACGGACAGGTCAAGGAGGTAGGATGAGGTTAGTAGGTAGCTGGGGGTGCGGCTTGGGGTGGGAGGAAGGGATGGGTGAGAGGAAGAACAGGTTAGGGAGGCAGGGACAGGTTGGACTGGTTTTGGGATGCAGTGGGGGGGGGGGGGAAGAGCTGGGCTGGTTGTGTCCCTGGTCCCTCAGAAGCCTCCTCTTAGATGACACCAGATGTAGTGGAAACTTCCTCACCCAGTCTGCCTGCCACCCTCAGCTGGGTGGGCTTCCAGACGAAGAGAGAGCATCTGCCCCTGGGCATGAAACACTCAACATACCTGGCTTCTGTAGACATGTACCAACCAAAAACGCTCAGGCCAACAGGTACCATTGTGGGGCAGGCTCCTTCCATTACAGCCTCAAATACCGGGACGAATGTAATTGAAACGAGAGAAAAATGAAAAAAAGAATACTTCTGAGGGCACATTGGTGATGTGGGTGACATCTGTTTGTAGATAAGTTATCACTTCTATCATACATGTTAATGTTTCACTATCATTTGTCTGTGGGAGATTCTGCACAACAGCCCAAGTTTGAAGCCACCCATCTTCACCCCTGCACTGTGGCCCATGGAGCAAGTTGTGAAGGGTATGGCTGCCACTCCAATTGCAGCTAACCGATGAGTTGCTGGCAGCCATGCCTTTGTCAACCAGGCTCTGTTTCCCCAGTGATAACGGGAACTGCAGATGCTGGAGAATCCAAGATAACAAAGTGTGAAGCTGGATGAACACAACAGGTCAAGCAGCATCTCAGGAGCACAAAAGCTGACGTTTCGGGCCTAGATCCTTCTCTGATGAAGGGTCCAGGCCTGAAACATCAGCTTTTGTGCTCGTGAGATGCTGCTTGGCCTGCTCTGTTCATCCAGCTTCACACTTCGTTATCTCTGTTTCCCCAGGTGTACGATTAAAAAGAAGCCATTGCAACAAGATCATTAATGGCTGATGTTTTTGGAAAACAGGATGTTTGAAGAATTGGAAGCCGTCAATTGAATCATTGTGTAAAAAAGAAGACACATCAGACGTTCAAATGAACTTTACCCTCTCCACAATCTAATGTCTTCTTCCTTTTCAAATGAGAGACAAGCATTGAACATGGAAAGCTATTAGAGTTTATTCAGCATAATAACAGATTGTTAATGTGATTCCAATATTAATAAGGTAAGTGGGCAGTTAGTATTGTTACCTTTGTTTCTTCTATTTTTTTTCTGTCGATAGATATTACAAGATGAGCAACAATTTACTTCTTTGCTTCGACTCCACTTCCACCTCAAAGTGAACTTACTCACATGAGGCAAAAAAATTGAAAAATAGTCATTTCTAAACAAGGCACAATTCAGCAGTAACTGAACATCTCATCATAAAAACAGTTGATTCCCAGTTTCAGCTATTACATGATTATCCAGTGATTTAATAGAGTCTAAAATTGAGTATTCAACCAGCTCTTGGCTATTTGAACAATCACAGACCAATTGTTACCATCCAGTGATAGAACAGATTCTAACCTTTGACATTGCCTTTCCTGATTTTTAAAAAATCTTGCTAATGGTTCAGCTGGTGAAGCATACCATTAAAAGGCTGTTGTTTTTGTTCACAATGATATGTTATTGTAAATAGCTAGAAGAAGCCATGAGTGCAAATCAGTCCCCAAACTCCAAAAAAGGCAAATTAGATGAGATTCCCCACAGTGTGGAAACAGGCCCTTCAGCCCAACAAGTCCACACCGCCACTTGAAGCATCCCACCCAGACCCATCCCTCTAAAACCCACACACCCCTGAACACTACGGGCAATTTAGCATGGCCGGTCCACCTAGTCTGCACATCTTTGGACTGTGGGAGGAAACTGGAGCACCTGAAGGAAACCCACGCAGACACAGGGAGAATGTGCAAACTCCATGCAGACAGTCACCCGAGGCTGGAATCGAACCCGGGTCCCTGGCGCTGTGAGGCTGACGTGCTAACCACTGAGCCTTGTTGCCTTTAGATCCGATTTGAATCCAAAGAATAAAGATCATAGCCACCAAAGGAAAGATCAATGCTGGCCACAATGGTAAAACACGATGATAAAACAGAGTTAGCATCAGTACTACGATCCACAAGTTTACAGCTGGAGAAATACCTTGAGCCAAAAAGGAAAGCTGTCAGAGAGCTAGCACTGTGTCATCAACAGAATGTAGACTCTCAAAAATAATCAGAAACAGTTTTGGCATGGACCCAGATGGAGCAGCTGTCCCAGAGACAGAAAGACAGCTCATGATGCTTCATTTCAATAAAGTAGCATTTAGCAACTCTAATTGCGGCATTAGAGAAGTTATGAACAGATATAAACTTGGATCAGACTATTTCAGACTACTCAAGATGGTAGGTTGATTCATAAGATGTTTTATAGGTGACAGTCAAACAGCAGATCTGATCAAACATTAAGGCACTAATGTTCTGCACAGTATATGACTGCTGCTTGGAATATTTTTATGTCAAGTGCAGAAATATAATAAGGCAACTTCATTATCGAATTAATGCATTGTTTATTTATTGATGTTTCGTTTACAGGATTATTTTAAGTTGACCTATGCTATGGATTTAATCAAGGAGAATGCACATTTAAATACGTACTTTCACTAGGCTGATAAATTTGACATGTGGAACTCAACCTTTCCATTTCAATGCATGGCATTTAGTTGGCTATTCTGACAGTGGTTCTAGACTTCTGGACGATCTCTGCTAGCACGTGATAACTGGCAATAACTGCTTAAATCAGTCGCTTTTCATTGCTTACCTGCCATAGAAAAAAACTTTGCCAAAAAGTCACACATGTTATCAGAAATTTACAACCTGCATTTTGCAGTCTCCACTAATACTGAAGTAAGTGCTTGTGTCATGGTTCCATGGCAGAATGTTAGGTAATGTTGGCTGCATTGCAGAATGCAGAATATTTCCTAGTTCTATCTAAGGGAGTCCACATTTATTTGTTTGGTTCGTAGCCATTTAGAGTGCAGCAAATTCAAAGTCCTGAATTTTCATTTAAAATAAATATTCTAAGAAGTACATAGAACATAGAACGTTCCAGCACAGTACAGGCCCTTCAGCCCTCGATGTTGTACCGACCTGTCATACCGATCTCAAGCCCATCTAACCTACACTAATCCATGTACGTCCATATGCTTATCCAATGACGACTTAAATGTACCTAAAGTTGGCGAATCTACTACCGTTGCAGGCAAAGCGTTCCATTCCCTTACTACTCTCTGAGTAAAGAAACTACCTCTGATATCTGTCCTATATCTTTCACCCCTCAATTTAAAGCTATGCCCCTTCGTGCTCGCCATCACCATCCGAGAAAAAAGGCTATCCCGATCCACCCTATCTAACCCTCTGATTATTTTATACGTTTCAATTAAGTCACCTCTCAACCTTCTTCTCTCTAATGAAAACAGCCTCAAGTGCCTCAGCCTTTCCACGTAAGACCTTCCCTCCATACCAGGCAACAACCTAGTAAATCTCCTCTGCACCCTTTCCAAAGCTTCCACATCCTTCTTATAATGCGGTGACCAGAACTGTACACAATACCCCAAGTGCAGTCGCACCAGAGTTTTGTACAACTTCACGATAACCTCTTGGATCCGGAACTCGATCCCTCTATTAATAAAAGCTAAAACACTGTCTGCCTTCTTAACAGCCCTGTCAACCTGGGTGGCAACTTTCAAGGATCTGTGTAAACGGACACCGAGATCTCTCTGCTCATCTACACTACTAAGAATCATACCATTAGCCCAGTAATTTGCCTTCTGGTTACTCTTACCAAAGTGCATCACCTCACACTTGTCTACATTAAACTCCATTTGCCACCTCTCAGCCCAGCTCTGCAGCTTATCTATGTCTCTCTGCAACCTACAGCATCCTTCGTCACTATCCACAACTCCAAGCTTAGTGTCGTCTGCAAATTTACTAACCCATCCTTCTACGCCCTCATCTAGGTCATTTATAAAAATGACAAACAGCAGTGGACCCAACACCGACCCTTGCGGTACACCACTAGTAACTGGTCTCCAGGATGAACATCTCCCATCAACTACCACCCTCTGTCTTCTTTCAGCAAGCCAATTTCTGATCCAAACTGCTATATCTCCCACAATTCCATTCCTCCGCATTTTGTACAATAGCCTATTGTGGGGAACCTTACCAACGCCTTGCTGAAATCCATATACACCACATCAACCGGTTTACTCTCATCTACCTATTTGGTCACCTTCTCAAAGAAGTCAATAAGTTTTGTGAGGCACGACCTTCCCTTCACAAAACCGTGCTGACTATCCCTAATCAATTTATTCTTTTCTAGATGTTTATAAATCCTATCCCTTATAACCTTTTCCAACACTTTACCAACAACTGAGGTAAGGCTCACTGGTCTATTATTACCAGGGTTGTCTCTACTCCGCTTCTTGAACAGCGGAACCACATTTGCTATCCTCCAGTCGTGTGGCACTATTCCTGTAGACAATGACGAGCTAAAGATCAATGCCAAAGGCTCGGCAATCTCCTCCCTGGCTTCCCAGAGGATCCTAGGATAATTCCCATCCGGCCCAGGGGACTTATCTATCTTCACCCTCTGTAGGATTTTTAATGCCTCTTCCCTGTGAACCTCAATCACACCTAGTCTAGTAGCCTGTATCTCAGTATTCTCCTCAACAACATTGTTGTTTTTTTGAGTGAATACTGTTGAAAAATATTCATTTAGCGCTTCCCCATCGCATCTGACTCCACACACAACTTACCATTACTTTCCTTGATTGGCCCTAACCTTACTTTCGTCATTCTTTTATTCCTTAAATACCTATAGAAAGCCTTAGGGTTTACCCTGATCATTTCCGCCAACAACTTCTCATGTCTCCTCCTGGCTCTTCTGAGCTCTTTCTTTAGGTCTTTCCTGGCTACCTCGTAGCCCTCAAGTGCCCTAACTGAGCCTTCCCATCTCATCCTAACATAAGCCTTCTTCTTCCTCTTGACCAGCGATTCCACCTCCTTCGTAAGCCACGGCTCCTGCGCTCTACAGCTTCCTCCCTGCCTGACAGGTACATACTTATCTAGGACACACAGGAGCTTTTCCTTGAATAAGCTCCACATTTCTAATGTGCCCATCCCCTGCAGTTTCCTTCCCTATCCTATGCTCCCTAAATCTTGTCTAATCTCATCATAATTGCCTTTCCCCCAACTATAACTCTTGCCCAGTGGTATACACCTATCCCTTTCCATCACTAAAGTAAACATAACAGAATTGTGATCGCTATCACAAGTGCTCACCTACTTCCAAATCTAACACCTGGCCAGGCTCATTACCCAGTACCAAATCTAATGTGGCTTCGCCCCTTATTGGCCTGTCTACGTACTGTGTCAGGAAGCCCTCCTGCACACACGGGACAAAAACTGACCCATCTATAGTACTCGAACTATAGTGTTCCCAGTCAATATCTGGAAAGTTGAAGTCCCCCATGACAACTACCCTGTCTCTCACACTCCTATCGAGAATCATCTTTTCAATCCTTTCCTCTACATCTCTGGAACTATTCAGAGGCCTATAGAAAACTCCCAACAGGGTGACCTCTCCTTTCCTGTTTCTAACCTTAGCCCATACTACCTCAGTTGACGAGTCCCCAAATATCCTTTCTGCAACTGTAATACTGTCCTTGACCAACAGTGCCACACCTCCCTCCCTTTTACCATCTTCTCTGTTCTTACTGAAACATCTAAATTCCGGAACCTGCAACAACCATTCCTGTCCTGCTCTGTCCATATCTCCAAAATGGCCACAACATCGAAGTCCCAGGTACTAACCCATGCTGCAAGATCACCCACCTTATTCCGGACGCTCCTGGCATTGAAGTAGACACACTTCAAACCAAAATCTTGCTTGCCGGTGCCATCTTGTGTCCTTGAAACTTTATTTCAGACCACCCTACTCTCAACCTTTTCTATAGTCGAAGTACAATTTTGATTCTCGTCCCCCTGCTGAATTAGTTTAAACCCACCCGAATAGACTTAACATAAAATAAAATATAATTTATGGAGAATTATTTCACCGAGAGAATCATTTTGTAATTTTGCTGTTCGCCAGATACAATCTGCATTTACTGATTTGAGCATTTCATCCTGGCATGAAATTTAGAAATGATCTCCTAAAGATTACCATTAAATTTACATTGTGATCATGCTCATGAAATTCTTTAGTACCTAAATCCAAAACAGTCTATGAATAAGTTTAAAGATGATATTTCATGCACGCCTTAGAAAATTTTAACAGCTTCAAAAAACACGATGCACTCTTGGGCTCGCTCATAACAGTATGCATGCTTCTAACTTACATGAACCTTGAAATGATTGAGTAAGAATTCTCAGCAGCAATGTCCATTACTAAGCTGTTGAGAAGAGGATGACAAAGTCACATTATAAACAGAAATTAGGAAACTTTTTTTAAGATTGTTTGCAACGAAGATCGTGCTTGCAATTGAAATAAGTTATTTGATCTGTTTGATTTGATGTTTACTGACATATGTCCTGAGGTACAGTGAAAAGTGCTGTCTTAAGTGTTGACAGGCGGTTTGTACTATACAAATGTAACAGGATAACAAAACAGAGTGCAGGATGCAGTGTTACAGCTGCCGAGAAGTTGCAGAGAGAGATTAACATAAACATTATTAGTTTGATTCTATAAATAATTCTGGCAAGGGGATTTGAGAATTTAATCTTGAGGTTTGATTCTATATTCCTGATTCTGCCATTTCAATTCTACCAAACCTGGGACTATAATACACACAAAAAAGTATGCTGTCACAGCAAGCCTAACCTCCTGAGCGATCTGAAATACATGCACTTATTTGTAATTTTATCTATCAACTAAGTCAAACTTGACCATTGTTCTCACGTGAAATTTGATAATTTAATATTTCCATTCTGTTAAGAATTTTATAACCAAATGTCTTTCTAAGAAGTCAGTGTTTGTTTGACATGGACTTTACCCTTAATCCACTTGCTGTGATTTGGTATCACTAACTAGAATGAGGTTTGAAACAGTCCATTAATTCTTGTCAGAAAGCTTTATTGTATCCCTTTCAGCTCTTCTACAGTTTAATTGACTGATTCACAGCATACTGAGAAATCTTGAGAAGCTACTGTCAGATAAGGAATTCATATACATTATATATGGTGGTGTGAACACAACTAGAAATCATGAATGTATATCTTGCATTGTACACAACATTCTTATTAATGGAATAGAATTTTAGATGTTTCAGAATAAGAAATGCATTAAAAAGGATGGACTCATTCCTATAAGTATCCATTTTACTGTCAGTTGAAGTCATGTGGGCTATGGTCCTCTAATTCTTCCTGCTGCAGCACAGATCTCTGAAGTCTGGCTCTGGGAGGAGTGACAATTACTTTCCTCTTGACTCATGGTGGAAGTGAATACGTAAGTATCTGAGTCAAAACAGGATCTAGGCTTGGCTACAGAAGTATCATTATTCATGTCAAGTCCTTTTGTGGTACTGTTCATTGAGCATTGGACAAGCTGGAATCCTGCTGTTCAATAAGCATGAGGGCAACTCTGATTGCATTCTTTTTCTCCTTGTTGTCCATTCATGGTCGAAAGTGGATATCAGCAGAATGATATGGCAAAATCATGACAGCACAATGTTGAAATTTTGGGAGCAAATTGGATAGAGCCTAAAGTGAGCACAGAGATTGAGTGTATGGATATCCCTCACCGGTTGATTACAATGCTGACTACACACCAATGTTGCGCTAGCTTTTCATCTCCATGATTTCACCATCTGACTTATATCAGCGGCATGTTTTAGTGACTGTTGCCACCAATCAGGTGTGGTTGGCATCACTTCGAGGCACTAGGCAGCTGACATTCTTCACTCTTCTTTGCAGGTCTAATGACATACTACGGAAGCAACAGGACCTAACCAGAGTGGGGTAAATATGCCTGCTTGCCTTCTTGAAATAGCTGGTGTTGCTTATTACTGAATAGTTATTTCCAAGGCCATGACCAATGGCAAAGCTTGAACCATTGGTGATTACAGAATTTACATTAAAGATTATTTAAAAAAATAGAAAAAGTTGAAGGCATTGGCCTCCTCGAAAATTCAATAAGATCATAACCTCTTCTCAAGAATCAGTCACGTGATGGTACTACGAACTGTGTTCAATATTAGTACATCACTTCTTAAACAAGGAAACCAAAACTGTACACAATACTCAAAGTATGCCCTAACCAATGTCCTGCATAGCTGTAACGAGGCTTCCTTACTTTTATACTCTATCCCCCTTATAATAAATGTCAACAATTGCATTTTCCTTCCCAATCGCTTGCATGATTTCATCAATAAGCTTGGTTTGAAGTGTTGGATTTGTGTTGGATATCAGTTTTGCATTGAGATTGTGAAGCTCAATGACAGAGGAAAATGAAGCTGCTGCACTGTTAGCGATTGAGGATTTGGGATTATGGTTAATGGTAACACACTTAGAGGAGGTCCTCATAGTGGGGTCAAGCGGGAAGGAGTTCTTAAATTCTTGTTTTCCTTCCACCTCTTCTTTCATTCCTTCCTCCTTTTGTGCTCCTCAGTTGCTCTCCAAATATCTGGTGGACATCTCATGTGAAAGATATTATGCAATGTGCAGTAGGTCACTATGAATCTTAAAACTCTGCATCTCTGGGCAGTGGAAATACTAGTCTAGCACAGTTATATTTTGCTTTATGAACGCACTTTATTAAGTGTCTTATACCAGTATGCAGATATGCAGGCTATTTTTAAAATCTACTCTTTCATGCAATCATGGACATTATTGCCTAGGCCATTGCTGATTGTCTATCCCCAGTTGCAATGGAGAAGGTGAGGTTGAATCACCTCTTTGCAGTCCATAGGGGAAGGGTAAACTTGCACTGCTACCAGGAAGGGAGTTTCAAAATGTTGACCAAGCTACAGTGAAGGACAATATATTTCCAAGTCAGGTTTGTGCTTGGTTTGTAGGGGAACCTGCAGGTAGTGATATTCCCAAGAGCCTGCTGCCCTTGTCCTTCTAAGTGCAGTCAGTTCAAAAGGTGCACTATTAGAAGCCTGAGTGAGTCACTGTGGTGCATCATGCAGTTGGCTCACGTTGATGCTACCGTAGATTGGTTGTGGAGGGGTTGAATTATGAAGGTCATGGATGAGGAGCCAGTTAATTTGATTGCTTAGTCCCGTTTGAGACTGAGCTTCTTGAGTGTTGTTGAAGCTGCATCACCGAGGTGTATTCCATCCTACTCTTGATGTGTGCCTTGTCGATACTTGACAGGCACAGGGCTTTCAGGAGGTGAGTTCCTCACCATGGGATTCCCTGTCTACACCTGCTGTTGTACTCAGGAATATTATAAGGGTCTGAGCAACATGGGCTTGGTGAGTGAAATGGCAGAACCAAACCTTGTTAGGCTTCTCAACCATCTTGATCTCAGAAGAATCCTGTTCCATCTTTTATATTTTCGCTGTGTGGCAAGGTAAGTTTCAACTGGACAGTAGAAGTGAATTGCCAATTAAAGGGGATGTGCAGCAAGTTAAGTGCCTTATTACTGGCCCAATTCACCTCATTAATATTCAACTTTCCATGTTACCAAGCACGCCAAACAGCTAGATAGTGAGAAATTTCATATGGAAGTCAGGGTTCCCCGTACCGTCAGTCAGATGCACAGTCTATGCACAATCCAAAGCTTGAGATAGAAGATTGGAACAAGAGGAGGCCATTTCACCCTTCAAGCCTGCTCTGCCATTTTTCACCATCATGGCTGATCATCCAACTCAACAGCCTAATCCTGCTTTCTCCCTTTTGATCCCAATCACTCCAAGTGCTATATCGAGTTGCCTCTTGATTACATTCAATGTTTTGGCATCAGCTACTTCCTGTGGTAATGAATTCTGCAGGCTCAACTCTCTTTGGGTAAAGAAATGTCCCCTCTCTCTGTCCAATATCATCTATCCTGAATCCTCAGACTGTGACACCTGGTCCTGAACACACCTACCATCGGGAACATCATCCCTGTATCTACTGTCCAGTCCTGTCAGAATTTTATATGTCTCTATGAGATCATCCCTCATTCATCTGAACTGTAGTTAAAAAAATCTCAACCTAGTCAATCTCTCCTCATACATTAGACCCGCCACCCCTGGAATCAGCCTGGTAAACCTTGTCTACGCTCCCTTGAGAGCAAGAGCACCTTTCCTCAGAAAAGAAGATCAAAACTGCGCACAATATTCTAGGTGTGCTCTCAGCAAGGCCCTGTACAACTTGCAACAACACATTCCTGCTGCTGAACTCAAAACATCTTGCAGTAAAGACCAACATACCATTTGCCTTCTTTACTGCCTGCTGCACCTACATGCTTACCTTCAGCGACTGGTGCACAAGAACACCCAGGTCCCGCTGCTCACTCCCTCTCCCAATTTACAGCCATTCAGGTAGGAATCTGCCTTCTGGTTGTTGCTTCTAAAGTGAATAACCTCCCATTTACCCAAATTGTACTGCATCTGCCATTGATTTGCCCACTCACCCAACTGTCACGACCACGGTCAGCTGTCAGCATGAGGTGCTCGGTTTCAGGGGATCACTTTGATTGCAGGTGGGGAATAGGCAAAGTTCAGTCCTCGTAAGGACAACACCAGTAGTCAAGGAATCGAGCATTAACAGTTACGACCTGCAAAGACAGCAGTCAGAGATCTGGTAAGTCAGATCTAGGGGATGCATGAAGTCAGACAATAGTCTGGGACAAAGACAGTCCTGGGGTCTGTCTGTTACTCTCTAAAGAGGGTGAAAGGGGGGCCTAGAATGGAAGCAGAGAACCACTCCGAATAGGGGTGGGGGTGACAAGGCTGTGGGGGAAAACAGATACATTAATGGACGTCGGAACAAGGATGGTGATGGGATAAACTCAAGGTGTGTGCAGTACATGTAGTTAACAGCAGGACGACTTGGTAGGATGCAAGAGGGGGAGGGCAGAGCATTTGCCTCCGTAAGCGGCAGCAGACAGGAACATCATTAAGTCGGTATTGCTAAAGTGTAATAACAGAGGGCAGGAAAGACTCTTGTGTGCTGGGTCACCATGTGATGAGGGGAATGGGTAGCAATGGCTATCAGAATATTGCAAGGTAAAAAGGGACCTGAGGCTCTGACCGGGGTGGGGGAGGGAAGGGAGGTGCCTGATGACCAAGCAGAGTCCGGTGATGACAGTGTTCATTGCAAGATGCATTTCTGACACCACCTACAGTTCTGTAACAGCAGAACATAACTGGAAAATGGCTGGGGCTAACATCCAGGTTGAGGGAGGTCAGCAGCACCTTGAATCAGTTAAAGCATGGGATCTATGTCTGCTGGACTTTATGACATTGAAGGGGCAAATACACAAAGCATCCATTTGCAAACTCCAGCTACATTCAATTTGCAAAATGACGTTTCGGGCCTGGACCCTTCATCAGAGAGGGGGATGGGGAGAGGGAGCTGGAATAAATAGGGAGAGCGGGGGAGGCGGACTGAAGATGGAGAGTAAAGAAGATAGGTGGAGAGAGTATAGGTGGGGAGGTAGGGAGGGGATAGGTCAGTCCAGGGAAGACGGACAGGTCAAGGAGGTGGGATGAGGTTAGTAGGTAGCTGGGGGTGCGGCTTGGTGTGGGAGGAAGGGATGATGAGAGGAAGAACCGGTTAGGGAGGCAGAGACAGGTTGGACTGGTTTTGGGATGCAGTGGGTGGGGGGGAAGAGCTGGGCTGGTTGTGTGGTGCAGTGGGGGGAGGGGACGAACTAGGCTGGTTTAGGGATGCAGTAGGGGAAGGGGAGATTTTGAAACTGGTGAAGTCCACATTGATACCATATGGCTGCAGGGTTCCCAGGCGGAATATGAGTTGCTGTTCCTGCAACCTTCGGGTGGCATCATTGTGGCAGTGCAGGAGGCCCATGATGGACATGTCATCTAGAGAATGGGAGGGGGAGTGGAAATGGTTTGCGACTGGGAGGTGCAGTTGTTTGTTGCGAACTGAGCGGAGGTGTTCTGCAAAGCGGTCTCCAAGCCTCCGCTTGGTTTCCCCAATGTAGAGGAAGCCACACCGGGTACAGTGGATGCAGTATACCACATTGGCAGATGTGCAGGTGAACCTCTGCTTAATGTAGAATGTCATCTTGGGGCCTGCGATAGGGGTGAGGGAGGAGGTGTGGGGGCAAGTGTAGCATTTCCTGCGGTTGCAGGGGAAGGTGCCGGGTGTGGTGGGGTTGGAGGGCAGTGTGGAGCGAACAAGGGAGTCACGGAGAGAGTGGTCTCTCCGGAAAGCAGACAGGGGAGGGGATGGAAAAATGTCTTGGGTGGTGGGGTCGGATTGTAAATGGCGGAAGTGTCGGAGGATGATGCGTTGTATCCGGAGGTTGGTAGGGTGGTGTGTGAGAACGAGGGAGATCCTCTTAGGGCGGTTGTGGCGGGAGCGGGGTGTGAGGAATGTGTTGCGGGAAATACGGGAGACGCGGTCAAGGGCGTTCTCGATCACTGTGGGGGGAAAGTTGCGGTCCTTAAAGAACTTGGACATCTGGGATGTGCGGGAGTGGAATGTCTTATCCACCCACACCACCCACGCCCTCCACCTCCTCCAGGACTTCCAATTCCCTGGCCCCAAACACCTCATATTCACCATGGGCGTCCAGTCCCTGTACACCTGCATTCCGCATGGAGATGGCCTCAAGGCCCTCCGCTTCTTCCTGTCCGCAGGCCCGACCAGTCCCACTCCACCGACACTCTCATCCGCCTAGCTGAACTCGTCCTCACACTCAACAACTTCCTTTTGACTCCTCCCACTTCCTACAGACTAAGGGGGTGGCCATGGGCACCCGCATGGGCCCCAGCTATGCCTGCCTCTTTGTAGGTTACGTGGAACAGTCCCTCTTCCGCACCTACACAGGCCCCAAACCCCACCTCTTCCTCCGGTACATTGATGACTGTATCGGCGCCGCCTCTTGCTCCCCAGAGGAGCTCGAACAGTTCATCCACTTCACCAACACCTTCCACCCCAACCTTCAGTTCACCTGGGCCATCTACAGCACATCCCTCACCTTCCTGGACCTCTCAGTCTCCATCTCAGGCAACCAGCTTGTAACTGATGTCCATTTCAAGCCCACTGACTCCCACAGCAACCTAGAATACACCTCCTCCCACCCACCCTCCTGCAAAAATTCCATCCCCTATTACCAATTCCTCTGCCTCCGCCGCATCTGCTCCCACGATAAGACACTCCACTCCCGCACATCCCAGTTGTCCAAGTTCTTTAAGGACCGCAACTTTCCCCCCACAGTGATCGAGAACGCCCTTGACCGCGTCTCCCGTATTTCCCGCAACACATTCCTCACACCCCGCTCCCGCCACAACCGCCCTAAGAGGATCTCCCTCGTTCTCACACACCACCCTACCAACCTCCGGATACAACGCATCATCCTCCGACACTTCCGCCATTTACAATCCGACCCCACCACCCAAGACATTTTTCCATCCCCTCCCCTGTCTGCTTTCCGGAGAGACCACTCTCTCCGTGACTCCCTTGTTCGCTCCACACTGCCCTCCAACCCCACCACACCCGGCACCTTCCCCTGCAACCGCAGGAAATGCTACACTTGCCCCCACACCTCCTCCCTCACCCCTATCGCAGGCCCCAAGATGACATTCTACATTAAGCAGAGGTTCACCTGCACATCTGCCAATGTGGTATACTGCATCCACTGTACCCGGTGTGGCTTCCTCTACATTGGGGAAACCAAGCGGAGGCTTGGGGACCGCTTTGCAGAACACCTCCGCTCAGTTCGCAACAAACAACTGCACCTCCCAGTCGCAAACCATTTCCACTCCCCCTCCCATTCTCTAGATGACATGTCCATCATGGGCCTCCTGCACTGCCACAATGATGCCACCCGAAGGTTGCAGGAACAGCAACTCATATTCCGCCTGGGAACCCCGCAGCCATATGGTATCAATGTGGACTTCACCAGTTTCAAAATCTCCCCTTCCCCTACTGCATCCCTAAACCAGCCTAGTTCGTCCCCTCCCCCCACTGCACCACACAACCAGCCCAGCTCTTCCCCCCCACCCACTGCATCCCAAAACCAGTCCAACCTGTCTCTGCCTCCCTAACCGGTTCTTCCTCTCACCCATCCCTTCCTCCCACACCAAGCCGCACCCCAGCTACCTACTAACCTCATCCCACCTCCTTGACCTGTCCGTCTTCCCTGGACTGACCTATCCCCACCTACACTCTCTCCACCTATCTTCTTTACTCTCCATCTTCGGTCCGCCTCCCCCTCTCTCCCTATTTATTCCAGTTCCCTCCCCCCATCCCCCTCTCTGATGAAGGGTCTAGGCCCGAAACGTCAGCTTTTGTGCTCCTGAGATGCTGCTTGGCCTGCTGTGTCCATCCAGCCTCACATTTTATTATCTTGGAATTCTCCAGCATCTGCAGTTCCCATTATCTCTGATTCAATTTGCAAACATTTCTTTTGCTCATCCATAATGCATTCAGAGTGAATGTGTCAAATGCTGTTTAAAGGGGGATTGAACCATGACATTGGTGCTGAGTAAATGAACATTGTCACCTCAGCAATGTAGATTTTAGCTGCAACGACTTAAAAGGAGGAAAGTGCTGGATAAAAGTGCCCCATCACTACTCGAACTTCCGAGGGTGTTGTGGGACAAGGTGGGTAACGCTGCAGCTTATGTTAGATAAATATGATGATAGACTCTGGCAGCAGCAACAGGAAGAGGAATGGTTGTGGTGGGTTACCGAGTCGATGTATGTGCGGTAGCCAGGGCTATGATGGAGCCGATGGTTGTTCTGCTGAAGGTACAGTTCTGCAGCTTGGAGCAGTCAGGTGGGGGGGTGGGGGGGTGCTGTTCATTGGGTACAGTCTGTACATAAAAACCAAAAGAACAGTGGATGCTGTAAATCAGGAACAAAAACAGAAGTTGCTGGAAAAACTCAGCAGATCTGGCAGCATCTGTGAAGAAAAAAATCAGAGTTAACATTTGGGGTCAGGTGACTCTTCCTGAGAACTGTGGGAAGGGTCACTGGACCCGAAACGTTAACTCTGATCTTTTCTTCACAGATGCTGCCAGATCTGCTGAGTTTTTCCAGCAACTTCTGCTTTTGTTTACAGTTTGCCCCATCATTCTGACATACAGTGCTCTGCTCAACTGGAGCAGGCAACAAGATGATATGATAGATGTCGAGGAGTTGAGGGAATGGGAGTGGTTATCACAGGAGAGGGATGAGGATATTAAGCTGGAGGAAGCCCTCCTTGTGCATGACAGAATTCAACTGTATTGGGCATTACAAAGCAGACAGCACCTGATTATTGTCTGGTTCCAGTAAATACGAGCTGGCGGCGGAAAACTATCATGGATTATCAAGGTCAATATGCCAGCATTTTGTTTACATTGTGGAGCAAACTGCAGCCTCTGTTCATTTCCTTTGTGTTCCCTTTTCCTGGCTGTCAATCAAAAGTCATGTCTGGGCTTGTCCTAAGTCTTGCCTGTTTATGATAAAGGTCTGGGTGTCCAGTGTCATTGGAGAAAGAGAAGTGAGGACTTATCTATATCCTTTTTATACAATCCATCTAGAGGACAGGTACTCTATTTGATGTGGTGGTTAACTAGTGGTTAGGGTAAATGAGTGAAATTGTAAGTGTGAGAAAATGTAAGCCATGCCTGTTATATGCTGTGGATAGTATGGCTTTCTGACTGCTGGTCTTTTATACTGCTGGTGAGGGGCAATGCCAGTTTGCCATCACATGCCTGGACGTACAGCATCCTCTTAAAGATAGCACAGGTGCAAGAGATGCCAGTCTTTCAGTGGATGTCTGCTGAGTGGCATGTTGTTCTGGGAATGATGCATAGTAAGATGGGGATGGGGCATTGCCGGTAAGTAACACGGGCATGTTTGGTAAGATAGAGTATCAAATCCTCTTTATCCTAAAGCATGAATTCCTCAAAAAACTCAACGCAACTTACACGTAGCCAATAAAATGTGTGGTTCAGCCTAGTATTTATACGAGTAGTCCAGTTAATTTTCGATCATTTTCACCCCCTACACCTCAGGATGTGTATAGCAGGAGATTAAGTCATGGTGATGCCATTGAATATTTTGGAGAAATAGTTAGATTCTCTCTTATTGGAGATGATCAATGATTGAAATTTAGCTCAAGCCTGCAAAATACCTTGGTTTTGCTACTAATAGAAATGTGCTATTTCAGTATCTGAGGAATCACAAATTGCATGGTGTGAGTTCTGTCCTCAACTTAAATTTGACATCGGCTGGTAGGCTTTTTGGGCAAGATTCCCTTCTTGGATTTAAAAGTGCTGTGGATGAAGCACAGGGGTTTCTGCTATAACATGTGTTCTGGCAAAACAAATTGGCTGTAATGAGACTAACCAAATGGGGAACACTGTTTCTAAAACGCGAACTTGTGTTGACCATAATGCGATTCCATCAATTCCAACTTCTCTCCCTCGATGCATGGATCAGGATGTAATAGCAGCCTTTAAAGCTTATTATTTCAGGAGCACATTTAAGAGACACTGAGGGGGATAAGGCCAGTGCTCTTCAATGTTGGAAGAGTTTTAACATCAAAAATGCAATTAACATTATCATGGAGGCGTAAGTTGGTGTCAGTAAAGACTGCTTGTATGCAGTTTGGCCGAAGCTTCTCCCAGAATTTTTTCACAATTTTGAAACCATTGCTCCCAAGCATCGAAGAACATTGTGTTGATCTTGTAAAGCAAGTTAGACTTGAAGAAGTGGAGCATAAGGATGTTGAAGAGCTGCTTGAGTCCCTCTGTGAAGATCTCTCTACACAGATCTACAACAGCTTGGCACTGAGGAGGAAGAGGAAGCGGGAGATGAAGAAGCTGAAGTCCAGGATGCAGCACCATGAGAGCTTTCTACTTCTGTTGTTTCTTCAATCCTGGGGGATATTGAGAAGCAGTTACATCTCTTAAAGGACTATGACGACAATGCAGAATGCAGCAGCATAGCAGCTCATGGAATAGGATCTTATTTGGCATCCTATGAACAGCTTCTTCATGAAAGAAGAGAAAGGGCAAAGCAGCAAAAGCTGGACGCCTTTTTTAAGCCAACCCCCAAGAAAGAGTCAGAAGACAATGAACCACAGCCATCCATTTCTGGATTAACTATTTTTTTGTCCTAACCCTGTAACCACAACTGCACCTGAATGTGATGATGAATAAGATGATGACCTTCTGCCCGTGCACGAATGACAGACAACCTCAAAACCTCCTCCCGCATCAAATCCTCTTGTCAACTTTTCAAGATAAGATGTTAAATTTACTTTCATTTCATCATTAAATATGAATTTCATGGATTTTGAGTGATTTTTTTTGGTGGTCTGCCCCTAACCTTGCTTTTACAACAGGCCGGATTATTTCTACAGCACGATTTTAGACCATAAGACCATAAGACCATAAGTCACAGGAGTGGAAGTAAGACCATTTGGCCCATCAAGTCCACTCCGCCATTTAAATCATGGCTGATGGGCATTTCAATTCCACTTCCCTGCACTCTCCCTGTAGCCCTTGATTCCTTCTGAGATCAAGAATCTGTCGATCTCTGCCTTGAAGGCATCCAATGTCCCAGCCGCCACTGCACTCCGTGGCAATGAATTTCACAAGCCCACCACTCTCTGGCTGAAGAAATGTCGTCTCATTTCGGTTTTAAATTTACTCCCTCTAACTTTAAGACTGTGCCCACAGGTCCTAGTCTCCCCACCTAACAGAAACAACTTCCAAGCGTCCACCCCTTCTAAACCATACATTATCTTGTAAGTTTCTATTAGATCTCCCCTCAACCTTCTAAACTCTAATGAGTACAATCCCAGGATTCTTAGCCGTTCATCATACGTTAAACCCACCATTCCAGGGATCATCCGTGTGAATCTCCGCTGGACACGCTCCAGGGCTAGTATGTCCTTCCTGAGGTGTAGGGCCCAAAATTGGACACAGTATTCTAAATGGGGCCTAACTAGAGCTTTATAAAGCCTCAGAAGCACATAGCTGCTTTTATATTCCAACCCTCTTGAGATAAACGACAACATTACATTCGCTTTCATAATTATGGACTCTACCTGCAAGTTAAGACAATCCTGGACCAACACTCCCAGATCCCTTTGTACTTCTGCTTTGCGAATTTTCTCACCATTTAGAAAATAGTCCAAGCCTGTATTCTTTTTTCCAAAGTGCAAAACCTCACATTTGCTCACATTGAATTTCATCAGCCATTTCCTGGACCACTCTCCTAAACTGTCTAAATCTTTCTGCAGCTTCCCCATCTCCTCAGTACTACCTGCCTGTCCACCTATCTTTGTATCATCGGCAAAGTTCGCCAGAATGCCCCCAGTCCCTTCATTCAGATCAGTAATATATAAGGTGAACATCTGCGGCCCCAACACTGAACCGTGCGGGGCACCACTTGTTACCGGTTGCCATTCCAAAAAAGAGCCTTTTATCCCAACTCTCTGCCTTCTGTCAGACGGCCAATCCTCAATCCAAGCCAGTAGCTCACCTATAACACCATGGGCCCTCACCTTGCTCAGCAGCCTCCCGTGAGGCACTCTATCAAAGGCCTTTTGGAAGTCTAGATAGGTAACATCTACTGGGTTTCCCTGGTCTAACACACTTGTTACCTCTTCAAAGAATTCTAACAGGCCTGTCAGGCTCGACCTCCCCTTACTAAATCCATGCTGGCTTGTTCTAATCTGACCCTGCACTTCCAGGAATTTAGAAATCTCATCCTTGACAATGGATTCCAGAATTTTACCAATTACCAAGTTTAGGCTAATCGGCCTATAACTTTCTTTCTTTTGCCTTGATCCTTTCTTAAACAAGGGAATTACAACAGCAATTTTCCAATCATCTGGGACTTTCCCTGACTCCAGTGACTTTTGAAAAATCACGACCAAAGCCTCCGCCATTTCCTCAGCCACCTTCCTTAGAGCTCTAGGATGTAGCCCATCGGGGCCTGGAGATTTATCAATTTTTAGGCCTTTTAGCGTTTCTAGTACTTTCTGTTTTCTAATGCCTACCATACTCAACTTTGCCTCCTGGCTCTCCCTAATTGTTGGCATACTACTCATGTCTTCCACTATGAAGACTGACGCAAAGTACTTATTAAGTTCTTCAGCTATTTCCTTATCTCCCATCACTAGCCTTCCAGCATCAATTTGGAGCAGCCCAATATCTACTTTTGCCTCTCGTTTGTTTCTTATGTATTGAAAGAAGCTTTTATGATCATTTTTAATATTACTAGCTAGCCTACCTTCGTATTTGATCCTCTCCTTCCTTATTACTCTTTTTGTTACCCTCTGTTTGTCTTTGTAGCCTTCCCAATCTTCTGATTCCCCAGTGCTCTTGGCCACTTTATAGGCTGTCTCTTTTTCTTTGATATATTTCCTGACTTCCTTTGTCAGCCATGGCTGCCTAATCCCACCCCGGATAATCTTTCTTTTCTTTGGAATGAACCTCTATACTGTGTCCTCAATTACACCCAGAAACTCTTGCCATTGTTACTCTACTGTCTTCCCCGCTAGGCTCTGTTTCCAGTCGATTTTTGTCAATTCCTCTCTAATGCCCCTGTAGTTACCTTTATTTAACTGTAACACTATTACATCCGATTTTGCTTTCTCTCTTTCAATCTTCAGACTGAACTCTACCATATTATGATCGCTGCCTCCTAACTGTTCCCTTACTTTAAGGTCTTTTATAAAGTCTGGCTCATTACACAGCACTAAGTCCAGAATAGCCTGATTCCTTGTGGGCTCCATCACAAGCTGTTCCAAAAAGCCATCCTGCAAACATTCCATGAATTCCCTTTCTTTGGATCCACCGGCAACATTATTCACCCAATCCACCTGCATATTGAAGTCTCCCATGATCACTGTGACCTTGCCTTTCTGACATGCCCTATTTATTTCTCGGTGCATCTTGTGCCCCTGGTCCTGATCACTGTTAGGAGGTCTGTACATAACTCCCATTATAGTTTTTTTGCCTTTGTGGTTCCTCAATTCCACCCACACAGACTCCACATCTTCTGACCCTATGTCATTTAGTGCCGTAGATTTAATTCCATTCTTAACTAACAAGGCAACCCCACCCCCTCTGCCCACCTCCCTGTCTTTTCGATATGTCATGAATTCTTGGATTTTTAACTGCTAGCCCTGAGCTCCCTGCAAACATGTCTGTGTGATGCCTACCACATCATAATCATTCAAGAGGATTTGTGCTGTTAATTCATCTACTTTGTTGCAAATACTATGAGCATTTAGATAAAGTGTCTTAATGCTGACTTTCTTCTCATTATTAGAGAGGTTGGAAATCTCAAGATGTCTTAAGCTATCCTTCCTTTTTGCTGTATTCCTAGTCTGCCTTGAGCTTAAATCCACCTGTACACATGCTATCTTGTTGCTTATCTTTCCATTTAACTCCATACTCCCTTGTCTCTTTCACTTTCCCTTCCCCCTGACTCTATAATGGGATGCTGCACAGGAGTGTAACTATCGCATTACAACAGAAGCTCCTGTAATCGCGTCTGTTGCCAGGGTTGCTGGCATTTACCTGCACTTTCATTGCCTGTGAACACAGACCAGCTAAACAGTTAAGGAGTAGAATTCCTTTTGGATACAATAAAGAATTGGATTAACATGTGGTATTCACAGCAATGTACGTGTAATCAATGGTATCACACACCATAGGGAAGCTTGCAATGCTAGTGAAACCAGACGTTTCTCTGCCCTCTCTTTTCTGGAAAAGAGAATTAAATATAATTAGCTTTTATTTGAATGGAGATCTCAAGGACCTTCCACATACAAGCAGTGGAAAGCAACCTGCAACAGGCTAGAAATAGCTCCAGCTCATTTCAAAACAGAGTCAGTCATATGAAGGTTAATTGATACACTAAACTTCATGGACTTTGGCTGCAGGAGATAGCTCATTTTGACAAGGACATTTTAATGAAGGATGGATGCCTCAGAACATATGGCTCCACTCTCAGAAGTGGGGTCCAGAAGAGCTTTTGTATGTGTTTGATTCTAAAGTCCTCATGATAGCTCAGGCAAACAATGCTAACATGGGAAGAGGAGCTGTTGTTCCAGTTTATGAAATTCAAAACATCAAACTTGTACCCATTTGGCAAGCAGCACATTGCTCATACCAACCACAGGCTGGTGGAACTATTGTGTCAACCATCACTCGCAAGTTTACATCCACAACTACAATGTCCAATTGTGAAGGTCAATGGTATAACAATATAGTGCAAACCAGGCGCACAGATGACTATTCCTGATGCTGCTCCTGGGAGTGATAATCACCAACAGTCTGTCCTTGTCCACCCATGTGGACATAATGGTCAAGAAAGACACCTCTGCTTCCTCAGGCAGCTAAGAAAATTCAGCATATCTACAAAGACTCTTACCAATTTTTATTGATGCAGCATACAATGCATTCTATCAGTGTGATATGGCAAGTGCTCTTCCCAAGGCCACAAAAAAAATTACAGAGAGTCGTGAACATAGTCAATCACACAAACCAACCTTTTTACATTGACTCTGTCAATACATCCCGCTGTCTCAGGAAGGCAACCAAAATAATCAAAGACCCCTCCCATTCTGGTTCTTCTGTCTTCCTCTCTCTTCCATCAGGCAGAAGATATAAAAGTTTGAATACATGCACCAACAGATTCTAGAACAGCTTCTTCCCCACTGTTATCAGACTTTTGAGCAGACCTCTAAAGTATTAATTCTGATCTATGTCTGCACCTTCTCCGCAGCTGTATTCTATACTCCTTTCTGTTACCTGATGCACTTCAAATAGTACGATCTCTCTGCAGACCATGCAAAATAACACTTTTCGCTGTATCTCAGTACGTGTGAAAATAATAAATCAGATCAAATTAATGCTCTTAGCTGACTTCCAGTTCCCACTTAGAATAAAGATGTTCCTCCGGATCTCAAAGTGGAAAAGATTAAATCTAACTTTGGCATTAGTTTCCACATCAGTCTCATTCATTTTGGCCATAGCTACGCAGAACTGACTCAATAAGTTTTTGTCCCACTGCAACTCTCTTGTACCTCCCCACCTATACTCTCCTCTCCACCTATCTTCTTTTCTCTCCATCTTCAGTCCGCCTCCTCCTCTCTCCCTATTTATTCCAGAAGCCTCTCCCCATCCCCCTCTCTGATGAAGGGTCTAGGCCCGAAATGTCAGCTTTTGTGCTCCTGAGATGCTGCTGGGCCTGCTGTGTTCATCCAGCTTCACACTTTGTTATCTTGGATTCTCCAGCATCTGCAGTTCCCATTATCACTGACTCAATAAGTTACATCTGATGGCATCCAGTTGCAATACCTCAAGTACATCGTCAGCCTGAATACATTTAGCACCTCCTGAGGAAGAACATATTTCCTGATCATTCAGTGAGGAAAATCTAACTCTCTATGAATGTAATTTTCAATATGATTATTCCACAGCTCTACATCACAATGTGCTTATCCATATATACACAAGGCATTTGGGCATAGAAACAAATCCAAGAAAGAGTGGCAAGTGAACTATCAAAAAAAGACATTGATCACATCATCTGAAACATGTCAACTCCATCAACCTCACCAATCGAGGGAACAGCTCATTCCCCATGAACCTCTTTCTGAGTTGGGGTTCAAGATTGTAACTGATATTTTCCATCAGTCCAAGGCCACAATACATTCTAGAGACCATCAACTTCACCAAGTTCCTTCCAGTGAAATAAGTTAAAGGTGCTATTGCAGCAACAGTTGTTGATACATTAAGAGCAGCACAGTGCTGCTTCCTCGCAGCCCCAGGGACCCAGGTTCAATTCCACCCTTGGGAGACTGTCTGTGTGGAGTTTACATATTCTCCTCGCATCTGCTTGGGTTTCCTCCCACAGTCCAAAGATTTGCAGGGTAGGTGGATTGGCCATGCTAAATTGCTCATAGTGTTCAGAGATGGCTTGGGAGTTGCCGGGCTAGGGGGCTGGGTTTGGTTACTGTGTTCTTCAGAGGGGTGTTGTGGTCTTGTTGGGCTGAATGGCCTGTTTCCACACTGTAGGAATTCTGTGATTAACTGCCATATTAAGTATGTTTGCTGTTCCTCAGCAAATTGTATCAGTCTATAGTTTGAAGTACCTTGCTGAGTCTTTCCAAGCCATGTACAAGAAGTTGGGTATTCAACACAACACCTCCTCTGTTCACTACCAGCAATCTGATGGTTTTCAGAGAGCGTATTAAATCTATCACCTAATCATCAGGACAACGGCTTCCCTCACCAGCACCTCCCATGTTTGGAAAAAAAGACCTACATCAGTTTTCCTGACAAACTTTCACAAATGCTATCAAAAAGAAGGGAAAACACAGTGCAAAAACAATATGAGACCCTAATGCTGAAACTATCATACCAGATAACAACCAGGCATCAATGACACATGATACACTTTCATTCACATTAAGAGATACCAGACCACAGAGTGAGGTTGTGATAATTGGTTGAAGACTAAATTCAGTATTGTGTGTGTCTACCATCACATTATCATACTGTATAAAGACAATACACAGATGTGGATCCTTGTATACATTTATCAGAGACAGCAAGGGGGTCTTGTTTCCTTGAATGGATCTCAGAAAGGCATCATAGCTTTAAGACAGCTAGACGACATCACAAAATACGACACTGTCACATAAAAGGATTTTTTTTTACCTTACAGTTAGCAACCAATATGTTACCAGCTCGTTTACATTCAATTAACCATCCAGTCAATTATGTAATAGTGACACAAGTGAACAATTAACCAAGACCATATACTTAAATCTGAGATACCATGTTAGTGTGCATAGTTAGTTGTTAATAAGCTTCAAGATATCTGCCTTAAGGAGAGGTATTCATTGACATCAGCAATCAATTACAATGAGAACTGCATCGCAAATGTTGCGTACTACCTACGTGACAAGTTAAGCATATGTGTTAGTCACACATTGTGCTCCCCACACCTGTTTTCATTTGGTCCCCCAGGCAGTTTGTTCTCTCCGTGACACAACTGTTAACCTAAAATTCTGTGCAGTGAACCAAATGCTGGGAGGTCTGCAAGAGTAATCATAGTATATTATTGAATTAGATTTCTTGCCAGAGTTTGAAATGTACTTGGCGTATTTCCAGCCACCTACTCCGACAAATGAATTGGCATTATATTTTAAAAAGGGTGAGTACATCAGGGTTTATGGTATTTTTGCATCACTGCATGGTTTAGTTGATTGCAGGCACTAAAAATTAGAAAATTTGGGAAAAATACGATGCTTGAAGTCAATGGGCACTGGCTGGAAGCTTGTGAAGGCAATGGGAAATCCCTCAGCTGTGCCTTCTAGGCAAGCACCTCCACAGCTCATTCAATTCGGATACTTGACAATCCAACAGTGGGCCACACCCCAGAATCAAGGCCTAGCTGCTTGAGAGTTACTGGTCAGAGAAGACCAATACTAGTGAATAGCACTGCCCCCTCTTATAGCACCTACCTTGAGGCCTCAGCTCTCTGCTGTATCATAGGCCAGATATAAGTGATAGTGGGAAGTTTACAGAGGAGGTTCATGGGGAAGCAGGATTAGTAGCAAAGGCAGAAACACCTTTGAAGTCTTTGAACGAGGAACACTCCTGCTGACTGGGAGCTCACGGGACATTTTCCTGACATGGTGAGCCCCCTGCCCATTGCTGAGCTTTATACCCCTGGCGGTGAGATGATGAGGCCTCATTGTGTGCATTACTTCAGGTCCTCAATTGCTGGGAGAGCAGGAAATGCATCCACATGTCTTCCCAGCATGGATTGCATTAGAATGGGGACAGGATGTGGCTGAACACCCACTCCCTACCTCCCCACCTGATTATGCCCCTGGCCCAGACCAACCCTTAAACACACTATGGGGAAAGGTCCAGGATTGTCCATTGATTTTCCTCCAACTTTCTGTGCCTAAATCAAGAAGGCATCTATCCAGGAATAACTATTATTCATCTGATTATAGGCCATCAAGGATGGCTTCACTGCAACCCTTAATAATGAAATATACTCATCATTTATGGCATGAATTAAATTATGAGATATTAAATGATAAACCAAGCCAGTAATAGGTGCTTCCAATGAAGTTTGAACATTAAGCTGCTGAATGATTTACTTGCAGTTCAAGAAAAGCTCCAAATGTAGGGATCATATCCATCTGTTCCATCACTTCTGAGACATTGTCAAAGAGTTATAGACTTACACAGCATGGAAACTGAATCTTCATTCTTTGTATGCCTAACTCCGAGACCCTAAAACAATTGCTCTACTTGGGGTCCAGTTGGGGCGGGAGATTTCCATGAGGAGAGCATGAAAAACTTTGCAAGTGCCCTCAAAACATTTCTGCAAAGAACACATCATTCTGCCAACTCATGGGAGAACCTTGCCTGCAGCCAACCAGAATGGAGAATGTTTGTTCAGAGGGCACTGAGCACAGAAAAACTTTATCAGAAACATGCAGAGACAAAGTGAAACTTCCAAACAAATCAGCCACCTGATCCTTTCTGGGCAACAGATCCCACCTGTGGCAGAGTCTGCATATCATCCATTCTCATTACTTCAAGGATGAGCTGAGCCAGAGTAGAATGACGTCACTCTCAGACTGTTTAAGAACATGAAAAGATTTTCTTTCCAGTTCTCTCTTCCTGTGTGCTACAATAAAAAAGGAGAGAAACAAAATTGATAAAGAAAAGTCAGAAATTGTTACACGAAGGAAAATGCTGAAAAAAAACCGTATAAAATACCACATTGATCTGTTCTCTTCTTAACATCCCCTTGGCAGCAATACTCTCCATCACACCTTCTCAAGTTTCCCCTTCTCGCGTAAGTTTTATGCTTGATTTGCCTTAAGAGAAACTGAGTTCATTTCAATCGGACAAAACTTTCATCTTTGAAACAACAGTTATTTGTTTATAATCCTGTTGCTGTACAGGTGCAATAAAGGCCTTGTAGTTTAAGTAAACAAAGGCTTGTAAATCAATGTTCAAGATTAACAGAGGGCTATAGTTTTGAAACAAAATTCTATTAAAGCTTCATTAAAACGGAGAAATGAAGACTAATCTCCATTGTGATTGCTGCTGACAGCAAGGTTAGCGTGTATTTGCATCGTGTTCACTGACATCATTACACATTGAGGCCTCTCCTGGATTCATGTCTAATTTGTAGATCTGGAAATAACCATAATCTTCCTTTCAATTTTCTGCATTCTTATAACATGCTTTTTACTTCATTTTGACTTCAAATGTTTAGTTTTATTTTAAATCAACTGCGCTCAAAGTAAATAACTTGCTAAAACAGCTAATGTAATGATGATAAATTGCCATTCCAATCAGTGAGTTTTTATATCTTTCATATTAATTCCTTGCATGATTCTGTGAGCATAGTATCACTGTGTACGTTATTAAACGTGCCAGGCCAAGCTTTTTCAATGTTGCTGCGCATTCGTGTAAAATTTGCTTGTGCATACATTAATCTAGGACAATTACGTTTGAAGTGAAGACACTTGCTTGTTTGCAATACTTCAGCTCGATATTCTAAACACCAGGCATGAACAGAAATTAACCAGACTGGCCTTGTAGGTCTGCTATTCAAGATTAGAGCTGATGGCAGCAGATTCTTCAGCTTTGCTGGAGTGTTGGTCAGCCTAAGTTTCATTGGGAGCACTGCACCGCAGTAAGGTGGGAGAAGTTCCTTTGGGAGCAAGCATTCATCATCCTCAATACTATTCCGACCCTTTGTCCAATTTTTTCCCAGATTTGAATGCAAAGGATTGAATGTTACATGCTAGGTCCATCTTGGACTGTTAACTGATCCTGACAGAACTATCAAATCTGGTGTACTTTCAAAGCTGGACATTCACAAATGGCCCATTAGCACCTGTCACTATGGGAATGAATACATTTGCTCATTTTTATCTGGTTCCATTCTGTTGAAATCTGTTTCAATGTCTGAATGTCTGTTTCAAGGATGAAAGTGAAAACATCATTAAATTGCTGCAGAAATAAAATACATTTTACACACGTTCATTAGTGGGTAAAGACAGTGATTTCATACATTAATATCATAGGCTGTTCAATTATTGATTTAATTTTGGCACCATTCTTTCTGTCAAGCAATATTTTAATCTCATTAATAGATCTTGTGTAGTGTTAGTCACAGGTCATCCAAGACCTGCGGTGTGGATTTTGATTTTTAAGTTTATAGCCTAAACACTGCCGCAATTCTTCAATCATTCCAATATAGTCATTTTGAGTAAGTGATCTAGCATATTATTGACTTAAGTTAAAAAATGCCGTTCTCAGATATAATATTGATCACTAAATTAATTTGTGTTCAAAGCATGTATAAGGTGCAAGTATTCCATCTTCAAAACCTTTTATTCCCACTTATTTGAATTTTAAAATGTATTTTTAAATAGTTATTTTCCAATGTAGAACTTTAGCTGCCAGCTGAAGATAAAATGTTGCCTGAAGATTTTCCTTGTGTATTACACTTTTCTTCCTCAGCAAAAAAATTCTCAGTGATTCACTTAGTTGGCTACAAGACATTTTTTCACCTCTGCAGACATGTTCTTGCTGAGGTTGTGCTGCTGTTGCATTGCCCAGGGATGTAATTTTCCAGACTGTTGAATCTCCAATAACCAGCTCTTGAATAGCCGGCCACTTCTCAGTCTGGATCTAGAAGGCAGGCAGATTCTGGCCATACTGGCCAAGACTAAGTGACTGAATAGCTATCCCCGCTCAATGCATTGTAAAAAGAAACCTCACCTCAATGCAAAATAAATCTCAAATCCAAAACACTATTTGCATAGAACACACTGTTTCCGGCCTGAGACAATTTCTCAATTTCCTGTCCACTTGCCACTTTATAGCTGCATATTGTCATTTCTCAGAAACAGAGAAAACCTCCTGCAGCCATCTCTTTCTGACATGTTAGATTTGATTAAGACAATGGAAACTTGATGACTTTGTTTTCTTCTAGTTATTTTTTTCTTGCCATTTCAATTTTCCTGCTGACTTTCCCCATTCAATCGTAATAACATTACAGCCAACACGTTCAAGAGCCATTATAATTTTCCTACAATTGACTACAATCAATGAAGACTTATTTTAACTTAAAAAAGGGCAAAAAAAGTGCAAGTCATCACAGTGCCACAAAAACTAAAGCTACAGGAAAGACAATTACATTAACACCAATTAACTTCTTTGACCTTATTCATGCTGTTTGGGAAAATATGTTATCAGGGCACTGACCGCATTTAGGATAAATAAGAATTTCTTCAGGAGCTAGCATTTTAATGGCATGAACCTTATTTCTTTTTTTGCCAAGCATGAGTTGTGTGTGCTTTTTGAGGGATTCTCACCACAAGGCCTGGCGTGGTTTCTAGTAGTGTTTTACTAAACTCACTTTATTAAGTATGTACCCAATGCATAGAGTGTTGCTCATATCTGAGTCTATCCACATATTGTCATGTGCCATTCCTGGAACAACTCACCTGATTCCCACTGATAAAGCTGTATCCCTGCCACCCATGCCATATTCCAATAGCCATGGTGCACCAGGTCAAGCACTGGCACCCTGAAGCGGCCCTATTCAGTCAAGGATGGAATCTGAACATGTCAGAGAAGGGCAAGATGGTGCTGCCATTCTCCAAAAGAGTCATGGAGGTCTTGGTTGGGGGAATGATGCAAAAGAGGGAATTCTTCTTCCTGAAGGATTGCACCCACCTCCTACCAAAGCTCATACTCTATACCACTCTCACTGTTACATGTGATACCTTTCCTCACTCGCTGTCATCCCCCAACCCCTGCCCACCCACACTGGGCACCTGCTCAGCCCCAGGCAGGAGAGGACCCCTTGGTGTAAGCAATCAGGGACATTGTCAGAATGTCCGGGGAGGAACAGGAGAGGCAGACAGGGATCTGGGAGGCTATGGTCTCAGTGCCCAGAGACAGCAGCAGTGCAATGAGTCATGTGGCCATCTGTCTGGCTCCATGGCAGCTGCCAGTGAGTGCCAGGCCCAGCAGCCTCAGTCTCCGCTGGCGAAGGGCAGACACCCGCAATCCATCACCCAGCCATTGGTGCTCAGGGCCACAAGTATAGCAACAGGGGATGGCACACATTCCAGGTGCCCCTCTCCTCACAAGGAAACTGGGCAGTACAAGGACACTCCCAGCCAGAAGACAAACCACACATAGGCCGCTCAGATGTATTCTGTCCAAACATTCCAGAGAGGCTGGATCTGCCACATCCACTCTGTGCCCTCTCAATCCTGCTGGAAGCTGAAACCATGATGTTTTCACTTGCCTCTGGCAAGACGACCATTGGCATGTCAGAACGGTTCATACAACAACACTCATGGGGTTTCCCACCCAAACCTCCAGGGCCTATGGGCACCACTGCTGAACAAGGTCCCGCCATCCTGGCTGTGGAACTGGGATATTACTGATATTTGAGAGGAGGAACAAAACCTCTTTCAGGCATTTTGGTGACACAGGTGGTCTTGCACTGTATACAAAAGTCCCACATTTCCACAAATGGCATTGTTTTGTCTTTACATACAGAGTGTCCAGGTCTCATTGCCTTGACACCACACCCCAGACACAATCTATCAAAAATCTAACAAAATCAGCCTTGAATAATTTGAATGGCCCAGCCTACTGAGAGAGAAAGAAAAAATCATTTGCGCCTTAAAAGTGAGGCCTTGTGTTCTTAAAATTTATCCCCTAGTACCTCTCAGTCCTGCAAGTGGAAGTGTCCTTTCAGAATCTATATTGCCATGTCCCCTTAGAATCTTAAGTTTCAATGAGAACAGCTCTCATTTCTTTAAACTCCGATAAGTGAATGCCCAACCTATTGAACCCTTCCTCATGAGGAGTGCTTTCATGCCAGGAATAATTCTACTGAATCTTCTGAATTGATTCCAACACAATTATATCCCTTTTCATATTTCTGCATTGGATTCTCGGGAATGAATGAAAGTTTCATTAGTCAACTGCATATAAATTTTAAAAAGTGCTTCAAGGGTATTGAGAGCATTGTGGATATTTGGCAATTTTCTCATGTCCAATTGCTTTGCAATGGTATGATTGTCAAAAAATCAGATGAAGGTTATTACAAGCTCCAAGCCAATGGAAAAACCAGGTTAACTACAGAAAACATTTAGAGCAACTCAATTTTCTAAGCAGGCAATATTGTTTTACATTCTTTTTGTAACCAACCTTCCCCCTGTCTGCTCACCCAGAATCTCCACCTCATATGCTCTATTCCTGAGTGTGTGACTTATGATACCATGCCATATTACAAGGTAACATACAGCAACTAACAATGTCTGAGTAATCCAGTAGGAAGCTTAAAAGCTTGCTGCTTCTTCAAATAACATCAAAGTGCTTCTCAGTCCATGTGCAGTTGCTGTTAATCAGTAACATACATGCATTTTACAACATGACAACAAAAAAAACCTGAGTGCAATCTGGAAGTTTTCATATGTTATTTATTAGTTGTAAAATTGTATTGCTTATTAGAAACAGAAACAGTTGGTGAATTAATTAAATATTCCACAATCCAACAAAAAGTTCAATTGCTTTTGATGATGTTTAAGAAAACACTTTCATTTTTTCATATTGAATAGCAAAATGCTGCCATCATATTTAAATGTTACTTATTTATCTTGTATAGCAAAGTCGCTGACAAAGACAAAATTATATTACATATATGTTCGCAAGTCTATTGTACATAAGCTATCTGCAGTTTCACTGCTCTACGTAGCAATTTTTTTTCAATTTTCCAATCCTTAGCTTTTAAATCCTCACTTTAGTTTGTAGCGTATATTTTCAGTATTTTGTTATTCCTTTGTCCTTTAAAATCATTACTGATGCAATATTACATTCACCCTTGTAGATGAACAATTTTTAAATTTTTGTTAAAAAAAAGTAAAAGAACAGTATATCACAGGAACAGGGACCTTGGCCCATGAACACTGCACTGACACATGATGCCTTTCTAAACTAAAAACCACATTTTTCTAGGCGAGATAACAAGGTGTAGAGCTGGATGAACACAGCAGGCCAAGCAGCATCAGAGGAGCAGGAAAGCTGACTTTTTGGGTCTAGACCCTTCTTCAGAAATATAGTCTGTTTCCCTCTATTGTCTGCCTGTTCATGTATCTGTTAAGATGCCTGTTAAAGAAACCAATTGGGGCTACTTTCACCACCTTCACTCGCTATGCATTCCAGGCACCTACCATGCTCTGTGTAAAGACTTGCCTCTCATATCTCCTTTAACTGTACCTCCTATTATCTTAAACTTGCGCCTCCCAGTAATTGACATTTCTACCCTGGGAAAAAAGGTTCTGACTATCCATTTTATCCATGCGTCTCAGAATTTTGTAAACTTCTATCAGGTCACCCCTCTTCCTTCGATGTTCAAGTGAAAAGAAACAGAATTTTTCCAGTCTCTTCTCACAGCTAGTACATACCAAACCAGGCAAGATCTGTAAACCTTTTCTGTATGCTCTCCAAAACCTCTACATCCTTCTGATGTCACGGCGTGCAGGACTCTGCACAATATTCCAAATGTGGGCCAACTAAAATTCAAAACAGCTACAACACAACTTGCCAATTTTTATACTGATGAAGGCAAGCATGCTGGTTGCCTTCTCAACCACCTTATCCATTTCTGTTGCCAGTTTCAGGGAATTGTGGACATGTACACTTAGATTCCTCTGTATGTTGATATTACCAAGGTATGCATTAATGTAGTGTCTTGTGTTACTTCAAGACTTCCCAAAAGGCTTGGCAAGCAATGAACTACTATTACAATGCAGGAAATTGAACAGCTAATTTGTACATAGCAAGCTCCCACAAGCAACAATGTGACAACAGCCAGATGATCTGTTTTTATTGGTGTTGATTGAGGGGTAAGCATTGGTTGGGAGACGGGAGTGATTCTTTTCATTTTTTGAAAAACGACACAAAAGCTTTAATATCCAACTGTGAGAGCAATTGGACGCCTGTTTTCAACACATGATCTGACAGATGCACCTCAGACGGTGGAAGCCCTCTCACAGTACAGGGCTTTTCTGTCTAAGTTTTGAAAACTCCAGCTTCTGACCCAAAGATAAGAGTGCTGCCACAGGGTCATCTGCCATTAGTTTCCATATTCAGCTTCTGAAGGCATAAATTGCCACACAGTTACACTTCCCTCGTATGAAAATAGCCCTTTAGGGATAGGTTTGGAAAGCGAGATTTGGAGTTCCCAAAGTAATCAGAAGTGGGAGAAAGAGAGTGAATGACAAGATTTGAGTGTGCAGTTACGGCTAGTACTTCAGTCTAGACCAAGGTAATAGTGAAGTTGTAACATATTTTGGACACAATTGACCTTGCTGCTGGTCAGGCTGGAAGGCAGAGGAGAAACTTAATTGTGGCAAACAAGCTTTCCTCTCCTCCACATGTTCATTCTTCATGGGACTGCTTCAAAACAGATGGAAAGCTGGGCCAATGAGAGAGCTGTAGCAGTTATAATGAAGGTCAGGGACATTCCATAGGTGTAATGCAGCATCAGGACATTTTGTTTTGAGTGGGATGGATAACTGTGAAAGTATCGATTAGAAAATAGAAAATGGAACAGCAGGTTTCCCAAGGTGTGTGGAAGCACAAGGGTGGTTTTGGCCATAAATCTTTCTTTAGGTTGTAATATTGGCACCATTGCTTTAAACATAATGAATTTTCTCCACCCATTTCAGTACAATGCAAAGTTTCATTGTTTGATAAAGGCCAGTGTGGCAAATTCAGACAAAAGAATATTGACTTAACAAGTAGAACTATTTCTATAAAGCAGGGGCAAAATATTAACAGGAGACCCTGCAGCACGATGTTTAGCAAACAGTGTGCTGTGACATTCAGAAAACTGGTCACCGGCACAACTTTGCTACTTCAACAAAATACCTCCAAGGTTGCCCAGTATTGAAAAGTATCTTATCTAATTGTGGCCACCTCTGCAGCTTTGCCATTCTGAGCACTGACCCTCTCTGCCACCTATCACTTCATATTGAAATATTTAATATTCGCTCAGGACACAAAATGTTTCAGATTACTATTTGTCTATCGGAACATTCACTTAAAAGCAGCTTCTCTGCAGTATTTTGAATGACCATTGCAGAAAGACTCCATGGTTCCAATCTGTCTATCTTCAAAAGGAGCACAAGGCATATTGGAAGCCACTCTCGGGGGTTCTATAAATTGGAGAATACATGAATAGCCATCACAGCCAGGAGCCAGAAGCTAACCTCCAGTCACTGAAATTAAATGAGATTGAAACTATCACTGTAAAGAATTGCAGACAAACATGGTTTTATTTAGCTATGCGGTGTTGACAGAACAAAGTATAGTTTGATTTCCTCTTAATACCAGTGAAGTGTTGAGATCTAAAATCAATCTGCTGTAATGCTAGATAACTGAGCTTCAATGTGTTGCTATGAGAAGGACAGGCACATTGGATGAAGGAGTGAGATTTTGAGTCGCTGAAGTGTATGTTTTGGATGTTGGTTTGCTGTGCCATTGAGAATAAGTCAATAGCTCCTCCTAAACAGCTGCTGCCTGAAAAGGCAAAGGCATTTTATGCTTGAATTAGGCACTTGGGGCAGAATCATGTAGGGTTCTGAGCGATGTGGGCTCTGGTAAGATTTGTATCAGAATTGGGCTAGAGATTTACCAGGATGTTGCTAGGTGTGGAAGGTTTGAGCGACAAGGAAAAACTGAATAGGCTGGAAGTTTTTACCTCTGGAATGGAGGAAATTGAGAGGTGACCTTATAGAAGTTTATAAAATCCCGAGGGGTATAGATCCATTAACCACAGGGTGGGGGATTTCAAGACTTTTTAAGGTGAGGGGAGAGAGATCTAAAAAAGATATGAGCGGCATTTTTTTTTTACACAGGGTGGTTCACGTGTGGAATGATTTCCTGGGGAAGTGGTGGATGTGGGCACAATTATAACTTTTAAAAGGCACTTGGAAAAGCACATGAATAGGAAATGTTTGGTGGGATATGGGCCAGAGGCAGGCAGGTAGCATTCATTTAGTGTAGGATTATGCTCAGCATGGACTGGTTGGACCGAAGGGTCTGTTTCCATGCTGTATGACTCTATGTCTGATGAGTTCTATCTCAACATTGGGAATGTCTTGCTGTACTGTTTGTGCTTTAGCAGAGTGACAAGATGAGTTTCTCACTAGACAGCAGACTTGCCAGTTGGGAGTTGTTGGGGAGGGTGGTGGTTAATTATGCACCTTATTGATATAATGTGAGATTATAATACTCCTTACTAACACTGCATCCTATCTTATTAATATTCACCTTCATC
The DNA here is from genome assembly GCF_030684315.1 of Stegostoma tigrinum. Classification (NCBI taxonomy): domain Eukaryota; kingdom Metazoa; phylum Chordata; class Chondrichthyes; order Orectolobiformes; family Stegostomatidae; genus Stegostoma; species Stegostoma tigrinum. The sequence goes on along the minus strand of NC_081360.1, from coordinate 33,991,514 downwards.
TCACAAACAAGCCAGATAAGCTTGACATCTATAAAACTTGACGTGGAAGTCAAAGCGGGCTGGTGACTTCAACTCACCACTGGCTGTGACCAGCTTCCGTGTTGCTTAGCTCACAACAGTATGATCCACTGGCACTAGATGCACGACACCTCTCATCCATGAATTACCATCTGGTAATCCTATGACCATCATGGAACCACTCCGATCTACCTGTGGCCTGCTTAGAATGTACTGCCCTGCATTGCAGGGTGGAGAGGTAACTAGCATTGAAAGGCTGCAGCAAGAACACTTTGTACACAGCAACAGTTGCCAAGTGCATGATTGAACTGTGCTGCATCATGGTGCTGCATGTTTGCTATTTCACTACAATGTACCGTACCGATCAGTGCAGACACACAACCAGATGGCATGTTGGCTGGTCAGCAGTCCTAAATCGAGGGAGGGAGGGAGCATGTCTCTTGCTGTGCGACAGCCTGCTGCATTAATCCCACATCTACACCACATTCCAGCAGCTAACCCAGCAAATGCTCTGCACCTGAAGCAAGCAAGGCACCCGTGTCTCAAAGTCTCTGGGGAATAGCCCATAAGAGGGCACCAGTCAGTCAGTGGGTCATGGCAAACAAAGTCAAAAGCAGCTTCCGATACATGTGCAGGGGATTAGCCACATCAGGCGTTCAGTTCGAGTGATCTCAGTCGTAGGGGTCTAGAAATTAAACATTTCGGGTTAGAACTAGGGGGCTTAGCCTTAAATTAAGGGGGAATCAGATTTAGGACTGGATTGAAAAGGAACTTATTTGCTTAATTGGTTGCGAATCTGTGTAATTCCCTGCCCAGTGAAGGCTACATTGTTGAATACTTTTAAGGCAAAGATAGGTAGATTTTGAACAGTAAAGGAACTAAGGGTCATGATGAGCAGGCAAAAGTGGATCTGGGTCCATGAAGAGATCAGCCGTGATGTTATTGAATGACACAGCCAGCTCAGTGGGCCAGATGGCCCACTGCTGTTCCTGTTTGTTATGTTCTTATGTCTATGCTTCAGCAGCCCAGGGAGTGGGTTTTTGTCAGTCCTGTGGCTTCGTACAGCTAGCCTGGGCTCAGGGCTAACACAGTCAGGGAGATGCACAGCCATGAGTCGGGGGCACTTGAGTAGGTGGGCCATGGTCATCCCTTCAGTTGTATCCAGAGAAACTAAGGTATGTAGTGTAAGAATAACAAGGGGGTCTGCTGCCATCTGGAGACTTGATCACCTCTTATGCCAGGCTGGAGGTACAGGCTCAGGTTGATGAGTCGGGTTCTGGCCAAGGGAAGAGCAAAGCCAGTGGGAATCACAGGAAGAGCTACAAGGAAGGGGAATTGGATGTTTGCCGCCTCACCCAAACCTACATTGACAGAGGGAGAGGCTGGAGGCCATTTGCTGCAAAATGTTCACTATCACTTTCAACCTTGCTAGAATTTGAAAGTGCGCAATAGGAAAGAAAATGGCCATGACCGGAGCGGGTGGGAGTACGTATCTCAACCTGTGAAAGAGAGGCCTATAGCACCCACGGATGTGAAGCTTTTTAGAGGGGAACCGCAACAAATACAGACCTATGCTCTGTGCAAGACTCAGACTTCGTGACAATCCCAATGGATTCACTCCTTACTTTTCATGCACATTCCTGTTCCAGACACGGCCAACCACCTCATTCAAACCAACTCATTTGAACACAGAGATTAGGAAAAGAATAGGGACGTTGTAGGATGCGGGCAATTGTATCAGCAGGAGCAACACAACCGTGTGGCTTTGTACCAAATCATTCATGATTTTATTGAATGGTGGAACAGGTTTGAAGGCCAGCATAGCCTGATCTTACATTGCTGTAAAGGCACAAGCATGGTCAACCGGCATAAAACCACAGGTGGTTCCCATTGATTGAATTCTAAACAATGTTTGCAGCACTTTCACATTTTTGTTCCAGTTCTGGATCTGCTTGCAATAGTTTCCTGCCAAAAAACAATAAAGTAGATCGCACAGACAAACCTATTCATTTATGATGCCAATCTTACCTTCAATCCAATGAAAACAAAAATACAAAGGGCTGTTTGGCATCGAGAAGGTTAAGAAACAAGTTAATGTGTAACCTTTCTTCAGAAGGGTATATGTGTTAAAAACGTTTTATTTTTGCATTGAGTTTCACTTGTGCCACATTTGCGGGAATGAAAAGTTGATGAATATCTTTGACTTTTAAAAAGAGAATTACAACATGGCACATGGGCAATTAACCTTGGTTCATGGTGGTCGCTGAGGGTCCAGTGATCTTCTACTATTCCTTCAAGCTTTAAGTCATGTTTGTTGAACAATAGATCATGTGATCAAAACAAATAACCAAATAACCAAAACAGGTAACAAATCTGAAACTAACATAGATCATGCTGGAGAAACACAGCAGGTCTGACAGCATCTGCAGAGAGAGAAGCAGGGTTAACGCTTCAAACCTGGCATGACTCTTCTTCAGATACTTGTTGGTCTTCAAATCTTATTATTCTAAGTTGAATTCTACGCTGAAACCAGTCAGTCTGAAAACCAATAGGACCAGAGATGCAATTTTTCATTCAAAAATAACAGAACTCTACATAACAAGTGGTCGGTTCAGGCAGCATGAGGGAGTCTAATTTTCTTCCATCTGAAAAGATTTTGTTCTACAGAAACTCAGCTATAAACGAACCAAGAAATGTGGAGACTTATCTAGTGTGTGCTTTTGTCCGTAAGAGGGTGAATATGTTCATTACGTTTACGTTATGGGATGCTGTGTGTGTAAATGTTTGACTTTTCTAAAACATACCTGAAAGCCTGCTTCAAGTTTATTACTGAAAATCACAGAGTTTAAAAGTGTTTTAAAAACACTCCCTCTAAAACACTTCTTGTTTCAGACAACTGGACAGAGCCAAAGAAAAAAAACTGGGGAAAAATTAACAGATCGCTCTCTCTCCCATCCATACAACTGGAATAGCAACAGTTGAGGGTTGATGAGAACAAGGAGAAAATATTGAAAGTATACAGTGGGTCAATCAGAGGCTTAAAGAAAAAGAAATCTTATTTAGTATTTCAGAGGCAACCCTGAGTTCTGATTCAAGGTTACATCCAAAATATTTCCCCAGATTCTCATTCATCCGAAGTACTCTCCTGATGTCTCCTTTTTTGAGAATCACAGTTAATAAAACTACAGTTGGTAAGAACATTGATAACAACAAATCATTCATACAATTGCCAATTCAACCTTCACACACTATAATAAAATAGCCTGCATATTCCTACCAGGGGTAACTACTTATCAGGTTGCCAACTTATCCAGTATGAGGTAAATGTTAATCTTGTGTAACACTGAATGAACATTAAGCACTGAGGTTATTAAACTGTTGAGAACATGTGGATTTTTCTGCTGCTGTTATTTTAATGCTAGTGGTAACCTATTTGAATTCAAATAAATGGATTACCACCAGCGTTAAAATAACATGGAAATGCTCAGAGGAGTGCCCACATGTATATTATTAAATTTGATGTATTTGTCACACTATGTACATTTTATGAGCTGAAAACCTGGAAGCCAGAATTATGCCCTGCTTTAATTATGATTTTGTTGTTGAATTGTTCGAGCAATCCAAAGGTTGCAGATCCAATTGGTCAAGTATAAATCCGAAGATTTTAAACTTTCACTGTCAGCAGAAAAGAGAGCTATCGCTGTTGGATCACCCATTATGTACTCACCATACTGAGCAGAGTATTCCATAGTGGTGGATCCACAGTATTGGTGTTGAGAGTAAAAATCTATCTCCAGAATTTAAACATTCATTTTATTCAATACATTGAAAAAGTTTTTTTTTTGACCTGATGCTGCTGCTGTAGCCATTTGATCCCGTTCTATTTTCCTGTCTTCTCCTGACTTTTCTTTCCACAGTTGTCATTTTTAAGCTCTTACATTAGACTCTATTTCAAATGTTGCCTTTTGGTCAGTAGCAATTAGGGGAAAAACAGTGCATGTGTTACTCACATGGTGTAAATTGACCCAGATTTTCCACTGTGTGGATTTTGGGAGCGTGTCAGGACCACACAGATATTGTGATGCAGCTGATGCCATAAGAATTGCCCAGAAAGTTGGCATTTCCTTGGCTGGCATCTGAAACTCTTTGAAAATGTCCCCAACTCCTAAGTAGAGTCAGGGATGTCAGGTAGTTCTGACTGACTTAAGCTTAATAGTTATCCAAGAAAAATCAATGGATCAAAACCTCTTGTTAACTATTAAACAGAACTCATGATGCACCAACTGACCCACATAGTGACACACTGATCCCTGACATTCTGGATTTAACCTTATCCAGCCCAATGCTATTCTCTTGTTCCAACCCTTCAGGCCCAACAACTCTACCATCCTGCAACACTCCCAGCCGTGATTCCCAACACAACCTCGCTTTCACGGACACAACACCCACCCTCAAACAGACCAATCTCGACAGCCTCCTACTCTCTCTCCAGCTCAGATCCAGAAGTTGATTAATTTATGACTAGTCCTAGTAGGCACAACGTCCCCTCAAATCAACTGCAGTTATAAACACCCCCAGAACCACATGACAATCCTGGCTCCCTTTCACACCTACTCATTCTCTAACTCCAGTGGTATTCCTCTCCATAATGACTCCTAATCCCAGGAACCCTGCTATTCTACTCTCTCAACTTCCTTGGTGCCCCATAACTTCGAAATTTTCTCACCTCTCCCAGAAGCACCTCCGGTTTGTGTCTACCGCTAATCTTCAGAGCACCAAAATTGGGAAAGAGTAACAGGGCTGGATGAACTGAACCAGGGTGCTGGAGTGGTGCCATGTGGGTGTGCGTTCTGATGGGTTAACTATATCCTTACTCTAGGAATAACCAGTGAGCACATGCTTTGTTATAGCGATGTCAGATAACATGAACATGAAATCTAAGTAAGCACAGCTCCAGAGATGCCCTCTCTTACCATTGCAAGTGTCCATGCATGCTAACCCCACTTCTCTGCACTTTTCCTTCTAAACATTATTTTATCTATGTATTCCTCCAAATGCCTTTTCAATGTTGTTAACGTACCTGCCCCAACTAGTTCCACTGGCAGCTCATTCCATATGCAATATACTGTATTCCAGTGCTATAATAGTTGCTGCCTGACATCCCAAAGCCAACTTTTTTATTCCTGCTCTTTATTTTTGTCACTTAATAGTTACCCAAGAAATAGTTAACCAATTTTGGGTCAACATTATTAAGAACCATGATTGGTTGAGAAACTCGCCCACACTGGCCAATCAGCTTCTAACCAGCTGTTTGTTCAGATTGTTGGACAAGTTTTTTGGGCAGCGAAGAAGATGGCATGAGTTGTCACCTCACATACTTAACCCAAAAAAAGGAAATTTCTACACCAGCTCTACAGAATTCTACAATTCTGTCCGACAGAATAAATGTTCTCTCTTGCTATCTGTAACCAGTACGTTGTGTGAGAAACAGACTTACTTCTTACTTTCACAGTGAGCATCCCAATTAAATAATACAACAGCAGGCCTTCATTAGTTTAAAATAAGAAGCCGACACATTCTCTCACACTGAGAATCCATAATTAAGAAAGTGAATGTAATGTTGTCGTTTATCTCAAGAGGGTTGGAATATAAAAGCAGCTATGTGCTTCTGAAACTTTATAAAGCTCTAGTTAGGCCCCATTTAGAATACTGTGTCCAATTTTGGGCCCCACACCTCAAGAAGTACATACTAGCCCTGTAGCGTGTCCAGCGGAGATTCACACGGATGATTCCTGGAATGGTAGGTTTAACGTATGATGAGAGGCTAAGGATCCTGGGATTGTACTCATTAGAGTTTAGAAGGTTGAGGGGAGATCTAATAGAAACTTACAAGATAATGTATGGTTTAGAAGGGGTGGACGCTAGGAAGTTGTTTCCGGTAGGCAGGGAGACTAGGACCCGTGGGCACAGCCTTAGAATTAGAGGGGTAAATTTAAAAGTGAAATAAAACGACATTTCTTCAGCCAGAGAGTGGTGGGCTTGTGGAATTTATTGCCACGGAGTGTGGTAGAGGCCAGGACATTGGATGCCTTCAAGGCAGAGATCGACAAATTCTTGATCTCAGAAGGAATCAAGGGCTACGGGGAGAGTGCAGGGAAGTGGTGTTGAAATGCCCATCAGCCATGATTTAAACGGCGGAGTGGACTTGATGGGCCAAATGGCCTTACTTCCACTCCTGTGTCTTATGGTCTTAACCCCTATGACTGGGAATAGCAGAGCTTGATCTCCTGCACACAATACTGGTGTGACACAACAAAAAACAAAATGTTCACAACAGGTTTAAGGATTTTTTTAGTTGAATATCAAAGAACTTTGAAACTGAAAGATATTGCTAAGTGCTTCAACTGCTAGACGATTTGCAGCTAGTTCTGGGGTCTAGTTTGCAGACCTGTTGATAGACTGAGGGATCTACTGACTTCTGGTAATAAGGGGCAGTCAATGGATCCAGCTCTGATCACATTACTGCTAGGATAACACTTGAGGCAAAATGGTCAATTTGGGGGAGGGAGTGTTGGTGTGGTATACTGTGATATAATTTACAGTAGTTCATGGTCACTATGAGCAGAATCTTCCAACACGCTGAATGATATGGGCCATGGTGAGAAATTTGGAACAAATGTGAGAGAGATCAAGGCCTTTCTCATAACCTTAAGCATTAAGTCACATTTTCCAACTAAGTTTGGATATCACGACAAGATTCTCAGCAGTGAGCAGCGTGAGGCCTATTAGCAGGGATTATTGTTCATTTTGGCTAAATCTCATGATTAATATGCACCCTCCTATTCTACCAATATCCAACAGAAATTATGTACAGTGAATTCACAGCATAAAGCTTAGAGTGGGTACCTGGAGACTCTAGCTCACTGCTTGTTCTTTTGGCCTTTCATCTTGGACAGTTGGCACCAAAACCTCAAGGCCTACACCATGCTGACATCTATCTGATGCCTGCCAGCCTCTCCACAACATCATAGCACACCTCCAACCCATTTACAGCACACCTCTGCATTGCCATGCACCAGAAACTGTCATTGGGTTATTGCTGCAAGGAAACTGCACACCTAGGCACACGTACCCAGCTCACCAGGCTGTTCTTCAGGCCCACTTACTCACTCTATTACTGCTCACTCCTTCGCTTCAACCTGGTTGCTCATGGTGTCAACGTATTGCCTTTTAGTGCTTTGTTCCCTCAGTCATACTTTTAAATCACATAGTGCTTCTGTCTTGCTGTGCCATTTAAGACTTAGACCAGACACAAAGTCAGGCAGAGATAACAAAGTGTGGAGCTGGATGAACACAGCAGGCCAAGCAGCATCTCAGGAGCACAAAAGCTGATGTTTCGGGCCTGGACCCTTCATCAGAGAGCCTCTCTCAAGGTCAGCAGCCTCAATAAATGACAATGTGGTAACGCTAAGAAGAGGGGAAGTAGGGGAATCACCTGCAGAGGAGCACGTGAGATAGACTAATGAGCATTAGGAAGTAGAGTTTCAAGAATAACCTTCCAATAATATTACAATAAGATTAGGGCCTGGGATATCTTTTGAATACTACATGTTGTAGCATTTAGTCTTAATACCTACAAAACAGTGTTTAAAGAAGCCAAAGTTTGAAGATGAAGAACTATCAAGCCTTGTCTTCCACAGCCTGGTTTGAGCCAAAATTCATGGATGGGGCGACAAGAAGGATGAATGTAAAAAAGACAGGCCGACCTGGCTCTGAAGGTTTTGAAAATTTGATACCAAATCTTTAATTGCTGATGGGAATCTGACTGAGAGTCTCAGGCTAAATAAAGCTCCCCCATCCAAACTCGCAAAAAAACAGAGTACAGACTTGGGCCCCTTGTGTCCAGTGCAAATTTGATGAATTGTTGTCTAAGCCCACTTTATTCATGACCCTTTTCAGAAATGTAGCTGTTCAGAAAACCTGCATCTTTGTAAGTGAAGGCAGAGACAAAAAATGCTGCACAATTTGTTTGCTAATTTGCATAGCGGATCTGGGTAAGTGGAATATTCATCATTTATTCTTGTTAAGTGACTGTCTGACTGAAAGGTGTGAAAGGAACAATAGTATGCATGTGTCATGGCTGACAGTTCCCATTATGCGATTTGTTTTTCCTAAATTCAACTGAAATAAAATTGTCTGCGCCTAACAGTTTATTGAATTTATTTGAAAAAACACATACGAACATAGACCATTTAAGTTTTTGAAAAAAATTCAAAGAAAAATACCATTAATATTTTAACTAATGCTCCACAATGGTTCAAATGTTAAGATTATAAAATGTATTTCTAACTTTGTTTGATATAACTCTTCAAATTATTTCAGTCTGTTAGTTGTGGATTTCAGGAGGTTTTTGAACGCCACGGTTTGAAGGCTAAATCTCAAATTGGCTGAGAGTTAAAGGTGCAAAAGATTAGCAGCTCTTTTTTCACCCTGTTTGACTACTGCCTACAAGGCTATTTGAGTGAAAGTAACAAGAGACAGAATGGAGAATCCACTGGGAATATGATTTAGTCTCTTCAATTATCTCATTGGGAAGCTTTATTTGTTTTCAGAAGAAGGTGCTTAGCTGGTGCTAGAAATGTTTCTACTTTTGATAGTAAGCTGTAGTGAGAAATCTCCCAAAAAGCCAACAACAAGAGGATATACTTGTAAGAAAGTGTCTGCTGATAATTGCTAATTAGTCAGTAAAGCAGAAATGCGGCATTCTATATGTAGTTTTGAGGCAAGATTAGAGCAGAATTATGTCTCTCTCTTTTTCTTCAATATGCCCAGAATTTTCTCTTCAAACGTAGGGTCAAACTCCAAAATCTGATGATCAGATCTGTAAACATTAATGAGGAGAATCTAATGTTTTGTGCCAACATGCATATATATAGTGAGATGTTGCAGATCATGAGAAAAATTCACCAATAATTTCACTCTGCCATATATGTAATTGTGCCAAAGAAGATTAGATTTTCAACAGACTAACCAAACACTCAATAAACTAAATGTGAACTCAAATGTAACTGACGTGCATCCAATCCCTAGACCTGTTCACAGAGAAACCAAGGGTCAGATTTTCCACAGTGTGACAATCCCACGCAGAGCACTCTGCCCCTTCTGTATGGGAAGAGAGAACTCTGCATTCATGATGGGAGATTCCAATCAGGACTTCTTCAGAAACGTAGAGTTGTACTTCCACTCTGACAGATTTTGAAAAGGCAATTCTAGTTTTTTTAGGTGGTCAGTAGTACTGATGCATACAATCTGGCAATCTGGACCTGGACTCAGTTTCAACAGGAAGGAAAATTAAAACCTGGAGGTAGTGTGGCATGCAAATGCAAAAAAAAAAGAGGTAAGGAAGTGCTGGAGGTAAGGAAGTGGTTAGCACTCCCTGTTGGACCCCTGGATATGTGAGGGGTGAGGCAGCACATTTAGCATTGCTGCTGTTTTTTGTATTTCCAAGTGATGGAATGACCAAGCTTTGGAGGATGTGACCATAATCTCCTGCTTCAACTATTTTGAATGCCTAAATTTAGGCACATAAGAGCTACCTAAACATAGTAGCAGGAGCAACAGCAAAGGAACTAATGAAGCAGCCCAGTTACCTCATCTGGTACCGCAATAACATTGAAGGAAAACAGAATCGAAATAAGCACATGGTGAATCACACATATACACAAGTTGCCAGGCCAGGAGTGAAAGTCCAAGATAACAAAGTGTGGAGCTGGATGAACACAGCAGGCCAAGCAGCATCTTAGGAGCACAAAAGCTGACATTTCGGGCCTAGACCCTTCATCAGAAAAGGGGGATGGGGAGAGGATTCTGAAATAAATAGGGGTGGGGGGGGGGGTTGGTAGACTGAAGATGGATAGAGGAGAAGATAGGTGGAGCGGAGAGTATGGGTGGGGAGGTAGGGAGGGGACAGGTCAGTCCAGAGAGGACGGACAGGTAAAGGCGCCAGGATGAGGTTAGTACGTAGGAAATGGGTAAAAGTCCATTTATTTATTCATTAGCTCATGGAAAGTGAAGCGACACACAACTGCCACAGCAAAGGGCTCAAGTGGGAAGCACAAACAGTAGCATACAGAAAAGTGCTAATCATGTTGCACTCAGATACTGGACGCCACGGTTGACTTGCTAGATAGTTACCTGTCATAATGAAGGAGTATTTCAATTTACAAGACAAGGTGGTTTGGAGCTGCCTGCTCTGCAGTCTGTGTATCTCAGTCACTCTGAAGAACCAGAAGGACTGTCATTGCATTCAATCTTTGCAGGGATACCTCACCTATTGCTCTGGGTGCACCCTGATGATGACAACTTTATCTCACCAATCCAGAAAGCCATCTAAACGCTCCAGGAGCACTCCAGAGTGCTTGTATTAGAGGCAGTTCCTTTCTGCTTAATGCGTTTTCAAGCGCAAGTCATGTTTCACAACTTTGCACCTAGCACTGCGTAAGCACATTACTTGTTGATGCATAATTCACCACAGCAGTAAGCTGGCCCCTATTAGAAGTATGTAATGACAACATTTTACCCGATTCCTACCAAGTTCATAAAAATGTAAGACCATCATGTTAAAGATAACTTTATTAACGTCATTTTTCCTGAACTATATTACTTTGAATGGTTGAAAATTTTCAATGAAATGAATTGATGAATAGAATAATTTGAACGTTTGTTGCCAGAAGCAATGCATTAAAGTCTGGAGAAGAGGCTCAATGGAGAAAGACAAAAATAAAACACCTTGAAGAAATCAATTGAAACTGGTGTTGGGGTCGTCACACTCTGGAAACTTCATAAAATTAAGAAATTGAGGCCTATAGGAAGGCATACCCTTCAGCTAATCATAAAAATGGTTCTGCCCTAAATTCAGTCAGAATATGCTCTGAACAAACTCTAATATGCCGTGAGATTTGTCACCTGTCATGAAACCCTATAAAAGATTCACAGTCAATTTTTTACCTGTTCAAATATATCCTATCCACTGTAAAATACAAAAAAGGGACCATTCCTTAGTTAATGTTGCATAAAAATAAGAGATTAGTAATTAGCACCATTTAACTCTCAGTCATGTTTCCAAACTTCCAAAACTTTAGGAACCAACACAATGTGTCCTTGCTTTTCGCGGGCCACATGTAACAATAAGAGCTAGCAATTGTTATAGTCTGCATTAAGTTCAATGTGCTTGTGTGTCAGCTATAACAATATATAAAGTACTTCAATAAATTTCGACTAGGGAGCAGAATACTTGGGAATAATTACATATGACTTAAAGCTGGTGACCCCATCATTTTTAACTTAAAAAATTGGGCTTCACATGAAGATGTTTGAAAATAATCATGTTAAAATTCAATTTAATTTTCAATTATTACATGTTAAAATATCCTCATTCAACCAAATCCATTTAATCTTCCAATCATCAAGGTCAAATCTGTAAGGTCATGAATTTAAAACTGGAAGGCAATTCTTTACTGTTATGGCTGGCAGAGCTAATGTGAAATGCATTTGGGTTATTCTCAAATATCTTACTAGAAGAATAAATATTTCATAGTTATAACCCAGAATAGCTGCAAACTCAATGCAAACATTTACAAGTAGTATCTATAATTTGAATTCTGCCTTCTCGAGCAAGTAATATTGTAAAAAGGATGGTGCAACACATAGCTAGGGGTAGTTATTCAATTTTCTATGTGAAGTCATAGAGATCACAATCCGCTCAAAAAAGTGTTCTCGCCTTTCATTAGATATTTTTGATGGCACTTTGGGAAGGTTCTGCACTACTGGCTTTGAATTCTGCTACATGGTCTAATTTATCAATTGTCTTGAGCTTTCAATTTACAGGCAAGGTCTGTGAGATGGCCCTAAACAAGACTGTATTCATTGACTCGCTTCCAGTGTTCCAGTAATGCTCAGAGAAAGCTTTCAAATGTAGAAAACAACATCCTCCTTGCCCCATTTATCATTACAATCAAGTGAAGGTTACGCTAAACAATGAGGGAATCTATTGGTGGGACAGTAGTAGAGAAGACATATTAGAAGGGTTATATGACTGGCAGCAGGTGGATCACCCGATCCAGAGAACATAACTTGGATTGCTTGAAGAAATAAGAGGTAGAAATGGGTCACAACATTTAAATTCTCATTGGATACAGTGGTAGTGGTGGGACATGGATGGGATGATAGCATAGATAATGTCATTTAACAAAGACAGCAAAAGTCAGAGTGAGGTAAACCAGAACAGATATGTCAGGTAAACTTTAAAGTTTAATGATAGGGAAGCTGTTGAACAGTATTGGCAGGGACAAAAATTGTGAAAAGGCACGAGTTAATCAAGGAGGCCTAGCATGAAGTAAATAAGGGCCAACCATGTCTGACTAGTTTAATTGAATCCTTTGATGAGGTAATGTAGAAGGGTGATCAGTCCTGACATATACGTATGGGGTTCTGGAGAGTTCCCTACCTGAATGGAATCCAAGCCAAACAATCAGATGACTGCCCAGTGGGGAAACCAGTCAAGGGCAAATGATGTACACTGCAGAAACTCTAGTAAGTACTTAAGGAAGTCTGATGCCCAGCCCCCACTTATAAAATACAATCCTATTATTATCACCTCAGCTCCTCTCACTGCAGCATCGAAGGAAAGTTAACACAAATATTCATTTCTCTCCAGGCAGCAAGGGTAAAGGAAAGCCCCCCAGGCAGTTACATTATTTTATCCACTTGTGATCTTCCTTCACTTCCACTTCTGTGTTTTGTACACAGTACACACTGAAGAACAACCTTAAAGTTAGGATGGGATGATTGAAGAACTCAATGGAAGAAAACAATGAGCTTTTCAACCATAGCTAAACAGTGCCTTATGATTCTAGCCCTCTAGCTCCAAAATCATGTATCACGCAAAGGGCTACTAGCTGCAATTAAGCTGTTTGTGGAAAAAGGCTTTATTAATAAGTGGAGAGAAGATTTCCAAAATATCACTTATTATTGCAAAATAAGCCCAAATTAAACACATTGCTTAGGAAGTTTAGTAGCACATACCATTTTTAAACTCCTTAACCAAAGCAAACTTTCTACTGCAAAATTGCCAAATGAAAAGAAGTGATTCTTTATTTTTACTGCAATGTGTTATTACAATCCCCAAGGAGGACCAACAAAGCAAAAATTGATTTAAGGAATAATTCAAATGAGAGGAACAATGGATGAGATTTAATTTTTTTTCCACAGATTTTATCCTAACAACGACCCCAAAATCAGCAATAAGCTGAATGTGAATGAACAGGTAAATTAGAATCAATGTTATGAATTACATGTCAAATGCAGATACAGAGATGCATCTTCTGAAGTTACTTGACAGTTTACTCAGCATCTATAGCAATCTTGGTCCCTCAAAGAAATCTGTCTCCTCTCTTTTCAGGATTCAGCGTGATCTCCACCTGACAGCAACACACAACTAGATTTCGGCAGACACTGCTTTCAACAAAATAGCTCATGTCTGCAGAATGTCTCCATTTCTGCTTATGATGGTCCTGATGGCATTGATATTATCTTCAATACCGCATAACTGCTGTTGCTGTTCACTTGTCTTTTCCTAATTCTCAGATTTTCAGTCGTAAAATTGTCTGCGAGGAAAATAAGAACAAAGGTTATATAGAAATGTAACTTCCACTTTGGTTACCTAAACATAAATAATGCTTTTTTGTGTGGTGTGTTTAATGCTTGAGTGTGTTGTTGCGTAGTGAGACAAAACATGACCAGTACAGGATTGGAACAATCCTTCCCATCACCAGTTGAGGTTACCATGAAGGATTCTCCTTCTGAACCATTCCTCTCACCTGAGTAAGGTGGCCTTCAGGTTAAGTCACTGCCAGTCACCTCTCTCTTATAAGAGACCAGCCCCATGGTCTGGTAAGACTATGGCAACACAATCATTTCCACAACTTACATAACGTTCTTTTTGTGGTTGGTTGGCTCACCAAGCTGGTTCGTTGTTCCACAACATCCACAACCCAAGCCACAAATCTACTCGAAAATGTTCTTTTTCTAGGCTGATCCAAATAGGATCAGAAGAATCAAAACTTATATAACCACGGTGACTTTCAACAACAAAGTGTCAAACTTGACCTTGCCTTGACTCCTAAGACAACAACTTTAATAGAACAATTTCTGTCATTTCCACCAATACATGATCCTGAAGCACTGATCCTCCTTTGCCTCCATGTTTTGAGGGAGTCATTCCCTTTTATATGCCCTCGCGACTTGCACTGACCTAATTTTCAACACCATCTCAACTTTTACTAACACATTTTGTTCCACAACTCTAACACATACTTAAAAATAAAATCATACATGAAAGCTTATTCAGATAAAATTTGGAGAAATGGCCCTTTGTTACGCATTTTGCTTTTCCAGGAATGCAAGCACAGCTTGTTTTCCGTCAACTTTTGTCTTGGCATTTGGATGAGTGCAACTATACCAGTACAGTCATGGGTGGATGTTTGATTTCTCTACAACTCATGCAGCATGTGAAAGCTCAACTGTACAAAGCAGAACATAAATTCAGTTTGAATCCTAATTATTCTGAGCATTCAAGAATGCTGCACTCATCTTTAGGATCTTGGGCTTCGATCTGCATGAGAGTCTGTTCTCCATTATCTCCGTTTTGGGATGAGGTGTGATTAGCTCAACCAATACTCTTTGTTATTAGGCATAGTTTTGTTCATGCTCTGAGCTTTGGAGAATTTGAGTTTGAATTTCCAACCACAGCAACCTACCTACTGAAGGAGTCATTGTAATTAAGTTATCCGTTCACACCACAAGACCTGAAGCACTCTGGTGTTGTAGCAAGGCAATTTCCATCTATTTTCTCCATTATACCACATTGCCATGTGAGCAGTGAAAGTAATCTTTTCAAAAGGTTGAAGACTATGTGCAAACTGTGTCATTCCTTTAACAAACTCCCTTGTTCAACCTGCAGATAATTCTCCTCTGATACTTTCACTCTTCTATTTGACTCCAGCTTAGCTCAATGCATGTTTGTGAACTGCAGCTCATTTTCTTCTTTCTCAGCACTGAACATGGATTTCTGTAAATCCAAACTTTGGCTATTGTATCCACCAATCAGCTCTGGGCAGATTAATAAAAAGCATGCTACAATTCAATGTTTAAAGACATACGACCAAGATCTAACTGGCAAGGTACATAGTGAGAAACCTAATTCAGCAACTGTCCAGAGATCCTATGTGGATAATTTCAAACCTCAAGGGAGAGCCTGGAATATTATAACTGACAGGTGTAAAGGAAGATTCAAAGAGAAGGACTTCAAAAGAGAAATGTGCCGAAAACTGGATTGTAATTTCCAGAATTCTCTCAGACTGTGAATATAATGGGAGAAAAGACAGCTGTCTAGGAGGGAGACCTGTTTGAATTTTACCCTTTCAAAGATATGTAAGATTTTAGCTCAGGACAGCGTATGCTAGTGGGTAAAAGTGTGAAGGTCACAGCCGAGAAAACCCCGAGTCAACCCTGCTCTGCATGTGATAATATTAAATTTCTCCCTGTTTTTGCTAAAAGACAGAAAGCAAGCAAAGTCACACTTAGAAGGAATAAAGGCCTTCAGTTGACCTGAAAAGCTAAGCATTTTAACATCAATTGCTCACCTAATGTCTGTGCTTTGGGAACAAGACAACAGAGCGTTGGATGTGGAGTGCATTGGAACAGTCAAGTCTAGAGGTAACCATAGATGCATGACAGCTCATCATCTGCTGAAAGCTGGCAGTTGAAGTTGGGTGATGTCCTGGGACACAGGGTTGGGTGGTCTTGGCGATGGCATACAGTTAAAGACCATGAGACATGTGGCAACAAGAGCAGCAAGGCCCATCAAGATATTGAGAGCAACTCATGCCATCTTTTATACATCCTCAAGTGGCATGAATAGATTCTCACTTGGCAGCTGTGAGATGCCAGTCGATATGGATTAGTACTTGTTAAACACTTTGCTAAAGGCAATACTCATTGATATACACCCTCCCATGTTGCCAAACAAACTAAATTTGAGAAAAGCCCAACATGGAAGCCAGGGCGAACACCTGCTGGATCAAATTCACTCCAAATGACATCCAGTTTTGGAAACTAAGTCCCAACATCTTAGGCTACATTCCGTGGGCATCATCCACATGGGCATTGGCATCCAACATGTGGCAGAATTCAAGGCACACCTCGTGGCACATGTTTGATTCACTTAGGGAAAGATTGGCATTTCAGTGATATCAACAATCATTGCAATGCAGCTGCAAGAACACTAGACACTCAGGGTCAGGCTCCCAGCTCATAGGCTGGGCCAGGCTGCATCACTGAACTCTGATTGCTCTCAATGCATACTCTTTTTGAGCCAACTTGAATACTCTCAGCACACCTGCCTTGTATTTCCTGAGCTTGGCTTTTTGCACTTTGACCTCTTATCCAGGGAAACCAGGCTTAAAGTCCAGCTGAGATAATAAAGTGTGAAGCTGGATGAACACAGCAGGCCCAGCAGCATCTCAGGAGCACAAAAGCTGATGTTTCGTGCCAGACCCTTCATCAGAGAGGGGGATGGGTAAGGGTTCAGGAATAAATAGGGAGAGAGGGGGAGGCGGACCAAAGATGGAGAGAAAAGAAGATAGGTGGAGAGGAGGGTATGCGTGAGGAGGTAGGAAAGGGATAGATCAGTCCAGGGAAGACGGACAGGTCCAGGAGGTGGGATGAGGCTAGTAGGTAGGAAATGGAGGTGCGGCTTGGGGTGGGAGGAAGGGATGGGTGAGAGGAAGAACAGATTAGGGAGGCAGAGACAGGCTGGGCTGGTTTTGGGATGCAGTGGGGGGAGGGAAGAGCTGGGCTGGTTTTGGGATGCGTTGGGGGAGGGGAGATTTTGAAGCTGGTGAAGTCCACATTGATACCATTGGGCTGCAGGGTTCCCAAACGGAATATGAGTTTCTGTTCCTGCAACCTTCGGGTGGCATCATTGTGGCACTGCAGGAGGCCCATGATGGACATGTCATCTAAAGAATGGGATGGGGAGTTGAAATGGTTCGCGACTGGGAGGTGCAGTTGTGTATTGCGAACCGAGTGGAGGTGTTCTGCAAAGTGGTCCCCAAGCCTCCGCTTGGTTTCCCCAATGTAGAAGAAGCCACAATGGGTACAATGGATACAGTATACCACGTTGGCAGATGTGCAGGTGAACTTCTGCTTAATATGGAAAGTCATCTTGGGGCCTGGGATGGGCGTGAGGGAGGAGGTGTGGGGGCATGTGTAGCACTTTCTGCGGTTGCAGGGGAAGGTGCCGGGTGTGGTGGCGTTGGAGGGCAGTTTGAAGCGAATAAGGGAGTCACGGAAAGAGTGGTCTCTCTGGAAAGCAGACAAGGGTGGGGATGGAAAAATGTCTTGGGTGGTGGGGTCGGATTGTAGATGGCGGAAGTGTCGGAGGATGATGCGTTGTATCCGGAGGTTGGTGAGGTGGTGTGTGAGAACGAGGGGGATCCTCTTTAGGCGGTTGTGGCGGGGGCAGGGTGTGAGGGATGTGTTGCGGGAAATGTGGGAGACACGGTCAAGGGCATTCTCGACCACTGTGGGGGGAAAGTTGCGGTCCTTGAAGAACTTGGACATCTGGGATGTGCGAGAGTGGAATGCCTCTTCCTGGGAGCAGATGCGGCGGAGGCGGAGGAATTGGGAATAGGGGATGGAATTTTTGCAGGAGGGTGGGTGGGAGGAGGTGTATTCTAGGTAGCTGTGGGAGTCGGTGGGCTTGAAATGGACATCAGTTACAAGCTGGTTGCCTGAGATGGAGACTGAGGGATCCAGGAAGGTGAGGGATGTGCTGGAGATGGCCCAGGTGAACTGAAGGTTGGGGTGGAAGGAGTTGGTGAAGTGGATGAACTGTTCGAGCTCCTCTGGGGAGCAATTGGCAGCGCCGATACAGTCATCAATGTAACGGAGGAAGAGGTGGGGTTTGGGGCCTGTGTAGGTACGGAAGAGGGACTGTTCCACGTAACCTACAAAGAGGCAGGCATAGCTGGGGCCCATGTGGGTGCCCATGGCTACCCACTTTGTCTGTAGGAAGTGGGAGGAATTGAAAGAGAAGTTGTTGAGGGTGAGGACAAGTTCGGCTAGGCGGATGAGGGTGTCAGTGGAGGCGGACTGGTCAGGCCTGCAGGACAGGAAGAAGTGGAGGGCCTTGTGGCCATCTGCATGCGGAATGCAGGTGTATAGGGACTGGACGTCCATGGTGAATATGAGGTGTTTGGGGCCAGGGAATTGGAAGTCCTGGAGGAGGTGGAGGGCGTGGGTGGTGTCACGGACGTACGTGGGGAGTTCCTGGACCAAAGGGGAGAAAGTGGAGTCCAGATAGGTGGAGATGAGTTCGGTGGGGCAGGAACAGGCCGAGACAATGGGCCGACCATGGCAGGCGGGTTTGTGGATTTTGGGAAGGAGATAGAAACGGGCCGTGCGGGGTTGGGGAATAATAAAATTGGAGGCTGTGGGAGGGAAGTCCCCTGAGGTGATGAGGTCACGAATGGTGTTGGAGATGATGGTTTGGTGCTCGGGGGTGGGGTCATGATCAAAGGGACGGCAGGAGGTGGTGTCGGAGAGTTGGCGTTTGGCCTCGGCGATGTAGAGGTCAGTGCGCCATACTACCACTGCACCACCCTTGTTGGCGGGTTTGATGGTGAGGTTGGGGTTGGAGCGGAGGGAGCGGAGGGCTTCCCGTTCTGCAGGGGAGGGGTTGGAGTGGGTGAGAGGGTTGGAGAGGTTGAGGCGGTTAATGTCTCGACGGCAGTTGGAGATGAAGAGGTCAAGGGAGGGTAGGAGTTTGGGCTGGTGTCCAGGAGGAGGACTTGTGCTGGAAGCGGGTGAAGGCGTCAGTGGAGGGAGGGTTAGGTTCCCGGTACAGCTGCCTTGCTTGCCAATTAGCACACACACAAAGCCAGGAAGGTTGTCATTTTGTCAACAATCTCGACAACAATGTAGTCAAGGGGAATAGCCTTCACTTAAAGAGTCACGGCACAGCAAGTCAAGAGCAACCTCTGATCAGTACAGGCCCAGCTCAGGGTGGCCAGAATCAGGATCCTTCCAAGAAAATAGGTGAGGAGCTCAATAAAGTGAGGCACGCTGCCTATCGTGTGCCCTTTGGGCATTGGCTTGTCCCGGAATGAGAAATGTAGCTTTTAAGCAAAATGAAAGGCACAGCATTTATTTTTGGTGCAGGTGGGGAGTGTCCCAAGTGAGTGAGTAGACAGTGCAGAGAGCATGCAGGGTTAGGGGTGCTGGGGGTTGGAGTGGGTGAGGGAGAGTGAGGAACATGATATAGCCTAGAGTGACAGAATGGTCAAGCAGGAGCCTCGGTGGAAGGCGTGTACAGTAGCAGAGATAGAGCTTGAGTGGAGGCTAGCAGAGAGAAGATTATGCCATCTACACTGGCAGAATGGAGGAAGGCAGGACCCTCCCCGTGACTTTACCTACAAAGTGCTGATTCCTCACTTTCTGCTATGCCATATCAAGAACTGTGCAGGGCCACTCCAGACTGATGCACAGAGGAGTTTTAAAGATAATGTAGATAGAAAGGATGCCAAAGTGCCAGATGATATCCACAAAGTTGCGAGCTATTCTGGGAACAGTATGCAGTTAGATGGGGAAAAAAGTCAGATGGGAAAGACACCATAAGGGCTTAGTGATTAATCAATGAAGGGAGTTTGCTAAGATATAGTGAGAAAATTCAGTAGGGTTCCCAGCAAGAAACATTCCAAAAATCTCAATATAGCACAAAAAAAAACTAGGGTTTGCCTTCAGTCTCATCATTGTAATTATTGGTTTGATGTTAAGTATTTGAAACCTCAGATTTAATACCTGTTGTTACTTTAGTTACAGCTTATCAACCTGAAAATGACTCATTTATCCCTACTATCTGCCACCTGAGCATGAAGCAATCCTC
Source organism: Stegostoma tigrinum (assembly GCF_030684315.1). Taxonomy (NCBI): domain Eukaryota; kingdom Metazoa; phylum Chordata; class Chondrichthyes; order Orectolobiformes; family Stegostomatidae; genus Stegostoma; species Stegostoma tigrinum. The sequence goes on along the minus strand of NC_081360.1, from coordinate 33,971,491 downwards.
TATGCACTCAAATATATTATGTTCAACACCATCTTATGCTGTACAAGAGCCTTTGATATGGCATCTTGCCAAAGCCCTTAGATAACCTAAGTACACCATACCCAGAGGTTTTCTCTATCCATGTTGCTCACGTCTTCCTCAAAAGAACTCCACTAAATTTGTCAAACGTGTTTTCCCATTCATAAAACCACACTCACTCTGATTATAGCAGGTCTTTCTCAATGACCTGCTTTAACCTCCTTCATAATAGATTCCAGCATTTTCCCCCAAGATAGGTGTAAAGCTGGATGGCCTGCAGTTCCTGTTTTCTGTCTCCCTCTTTCCTTGGATTTAAAAGAGAGAGTCAGAGATACTATTTTCCAATCAGGTGGGAACTTTACAGATTCAAAGATATTTTGGAAAATCACGACCAATGCATCAGCCAACTGAGCAGAATTTTATGACCCGAGAATGTAAGCTATTGACAAATCCTGCGGACATAGCCTTTAGATTTTTTTATAAATATAGCCAGAAATGCTATTACACACAACTGAGTGCCCTTCCCACCACCAAAATCATTCATGTAGCCAATTAGCAATTACTGTAATAATTTTCCCAGTAACTTTTTCCTGGTGAGTGTAATTGCTTTCAGTCTCTCCCTCTTAATTTGTTATTACTTTTAAATTTTCATTACTTATGAAGGATGGTATGTCTTTCTCTGAAACTTTCTTTCAAACTCGGAAGTATCTTATCTGATTGCTGTGTAGCATCTTCTTAAAAATGCCTGCCTGTACACTGGCAGGAAACAGAAATTTGCATTGTACCAAATTCATAAAGTGTTGTCAAGTGACCATGGGTCCAAAATGGGACATTGAAAATTGACCCACAGCTGGAGAAATTGGGCCTGGCAGAAAATTGGCCGAATTAATTAAACAGCAGCTAAAGGGAATAGTTGAAACCAGGGTCAAAGATGTCACAAAGGTTCAGAGGACCCAGTCCCAACCAGCCCGAGAGTTGTACATAGAACACAGAACAGAATAGCACAGTAGAGACCCTTAAGCCCATGATGTTGTCCCGATCTATTAGCCTAAGATCAAACTACCCTGCATATGTTACATTTCACTGTCCCCCATGTGCCTATCTAAGAGTTGCTTAAAAGACTCTAAAGTATCTGACTCCACTACCACCACTGGCAGAGCATTCCACACACCCACCATTCTCTGTGTGAAGAACCTACCTCTGACATCTCCCTATACCTTCCTCCAATCACCTTAAAATTATGCCCCCTCGTAATAGACATTTCTGCCCTACAAAAAAAATCTCTGACTGCCCACTCTTTCTATGCATCTCGTCATCTTGTAAGCCTCTATCAAGTCACCTCTCATCCTTCTTCCCTCCAATGAAAAAAAGCCCTAGCTCCCTCAAACTTTCCTCACAAGGCTAGCCCTCTAGTCCAGGCAACATCCTGGTAAATCTCCTCTGCACCCTCTTTAAATCTTCCACATCTTTCCTATAATGAGGTGACCAGAACTGAACACAATATTCCAAGTGTGGTCTAACCAGAGTTTTATAGAGCTGCAACATAACTTCACAGCTCTTCAACTCAATTCCCCTGCCAATGAAAGCCAACACATACAAAACTATACAAAACCCTGGTTTGGCAACATCTGGAGTATTGTGTCCAGTTCTGGTCGCCTCATTACAGGAAAGATGTGGAAGCATTGGAAAAGGTGCAGAGGAGATTTACCAGGATGTTGCCTGGAATGGAGGGAAGGTCTTACAAGGAAAGGTTGAGAGAGCTAGGACTTGTCTCTTTAGAACGGCAAAGGATGAGAGGTGGCTTCATAGACGTGTACAGACTGATCTGGGGTATAGATAGAGTGGACAGCCAGAGACTTTTTCCTAGGATGGAGGTAACTATTACAAGGAGGCATAGTTTTAAAGTAAGTGGAGATGTCAGGGGTAGGTTATTTACTCAGAGTGGTAGGGGCATGGAATGCATTGCCAGAGAGGGTAGTGGAGTCAACCTCATCAGGGGCATTTAAGCAGCTATTAGATAGGCATATGGATGATAGTATAAGGTTGGGGTAGAGGTTAGATAGACCTTAGGTTTAGGGTAAAAGTTTGGCACAACATCATGTGCCGAAGGGACTGTACGGTTCTATGTTCTATATTCTACATCATACGCCTTACAACCCTATTAATTTGGGTAGGAACTTTGAGGGATCTGTAGATGTGGACCCCAAGATCCCTCTGTTCGTCCACACTGCCAAGAATCCTGCCATTAACCCTGTATTCTGCATTCAAATTCAACCATTCAAAATGAACCACTTCATACTTTTCTGGGTTGAATTACATCTGCCCTTTTTTGGCCAGCTCTGCATCCTGTCAATGTCTCGTTGCAACCTACAACAGCCCTCCACACTATCCACAACTCCACCAGCCTTGTGTATTGGAGAAGCATCAGCCAGGCTTTCTAGCACCTTGACATCTAGCCAATGGCTGAGTATATATACTTTACACCTCCCTGACATAGCAACAGTGAAGGTCATTTTTGTGACCTCGTTGGATGGTTTGATCTCTGCTCAGACCCTCATTGGTCAAAGGCTACAGGACATTCTGGAAAGGCCTAGGGCAAGGGGAATAAAAACACACACGGATGCCACCTTGTCAGTGAAGAATTACAGCAAGTCTTGTGGCAGAAGATTATGTGATGACCCTGGAGAAGATTTGTCCTGACTGTGAGACTCACCTTTATGGAAGACTACATGTCAAGCAAATATTGTGGGAATTGGGAAATGCTCACATGGCGTTTTTAATAAGGGATATTAATTAATAAAATAGAGTAGAATTGCAAACCAAATTGTGTCCCTTTGTCTGTATCCTAATGCACTTATTGGTGAGAAAGTGTTTTCAATGCATAAAATGCTGGAAGTGACCTAAGCACAGACAACAGAATGGACCACCAGAGTACAATAAAAACAAGGTTCCTGTGGTGTTCACTGCTATTAATGCTGTCACACGCAGTTGGACCTGCAACAGAAAAATTGGTGAGCCGGAGTAAGTTGACTTTTCCCTTTTGCTGGTTTTTTCACCACATACTCACTGGCCAGATTGGCAGCCGTGCCTCTGGGGACTCAACCAGTCGTGGTGTTACCGAAAGCCTTGCGATCGACGTTGAAACCCCAAACCCAGAGCACGTTATGTGCTACTATTATACTCAATACACTCAACGCCTCTTCCAAGTTGTGTTCAAAATGGAGGAGTGCTGATTATGTTGAGGGAATGTAAGTGGTGGTAATCAGGAAGAATTCCCTTGCCCGTGTTTGGCCTGAAGCAATGAGACATTTTACAGGGCCCACAATTAATGTTGTGAATTCTCTCCTGTCTGTATACCTCTGCATTACCGCCTCTGGCAGGTTATCTCATGGCTGTTACTCTCCCTTCTGTATTCTAGTTTGCATTCTCATTTCCCCAGGATCTGCCCAGTGTCCCCAGTTAACACATCCTTTAGGTTCCATTCACCACCTTTCCTTTCCATCCAACCCATCATAGTGTACTTCTGCTGTTTAGCCTAATTTAGGTTAATACCCAAAGTAGCTTGCTCTCCCTTTTGAACCATTGTTTATTCCAGATAACCAGGCCAGGCAGTGTGGCTGCCTCACTCCCGAAGGCCATTGTGCTCATTTAGCCTTCAGCTCTGACGCAGCAAGTGCTCAAGAGCTGGCAGACTGTATTTGAATGAGCCCTCCCATGAACTCATCAACATGTAGAGGTTTCAGCTCTAATACTAAGCTTTTGAAACTTTTATTCCTGAGTAAACCAAGATGGTGAACAAATTAGCACTCGCCAGACCCTGGAAGAAACTGCCTGGCCCACTTTATATAAAAACAATGTGGCAAATGCATTGGAGGACTGAAATAAACACAAATTGCTGAAGAAACTCACAGATCTGACAGTATCAGTGGTGAGAAACACAGAGTTAATGACATTTCCAGCCCAGTGTGCCTTTTTCAGAACTGCCTCATATTTATTGTCATATTAGCGTTTTACCCATTTTTGGCAAACATAATCGTAGTAGACTGGTGTGTAAATGAGAAGTTATGAAATGCTAATGAATGCAGAAGAGCTTCCCACCAATTACAATCTGGAAACACATCCTACTTGAAGAGTTCAGAAAATGTAACAGAAAAATCCACTCACACACACTGGAAGGGTCATCAGACCCAAAATATTAACTTTGATTTTTTTTTCACAGATGCTGCCAGACCTGCTGAGCTTGTCTGGTAACTTCTGTTGTGGTTCCTGATTTACAGTATCTGCAGTTCTTTCGGTTTTTATTAAGTTTAATCCACTGCTGGGAAACAGAAATTTTGCGTCCTGCCCAATTAACTTGCACTACCCACCATTCCGAAAGTCCCATGTGAGCCCAATAAAATTCCAGGCACGGCCAAGAGGATGGGCTGGGATTTATGGGCAGAAGTAAAATGTGAAGAACTCCTATCTGAGTGTGGCTCAGTTCTCGATTTGTTTATGAAGATGTGCCCAACAGTGCTCAGAGGAGAGAAAATTGAAATGCGCTGCTTGATTCAGCTTGAACAACTTAGTCTTCTCTGAATGTATTTTGCTATTCAGTCCAATGACTTCCAATTTTCTCAGAAAATAAATCTAGTATTTTTGTTTGGTAAGTTGGTGGGGTGGGGAGAGGGCAGTGCTGGCAGTCGTCACTATTACTCAAATCTGCAAGAACATATTATAATAGTCTTATCATGAAGTTTAATTAATTATTCAAAAATTTACTCGTTTAAAAATATTTTTACAATTACTTCAGATATTTGATAAAAAATAAAATGTGCTTGTCAGTTGGCTATAGTTCAGTTCTGTGGGGAATGAATCTTCCAGTACATCACTCACGCCACCATTCTTGGTATTAATCAAGTCATCAATTTTTGTGTTTAAGCATCACCAGGCCAATCCTCATTCATTCCCAGTCTAGTATTTACTGGTGAGCCTTGATTTTCTAGCCCTGTTGCAAAATGTGGACCTATTTAGTTTCAATCCAACTCGTGATCGAATGTAAAAACCAAAAGAACTTCGGATGCAGAAGATGAAGGGTCACCAGACCCAAAACATTAACTCTGTTTTCTCCTCTATAGATGCTGCCAGACCTGCTGAGCTTTTCCAGCAATTTTGCTTTTGTTTTGATTGAATGTGTAGGAAATGGACTTCTCATCTAGAGTCCCTGTGGAAGCCTTGGTTCATTCTCATCTCACCTATTCCAAGCCTAGTCCTGCATTAAGTCTAGTGCTGCTTCAAGTCAATGAATCAATAAGGATCAGAAGTCAACCCAGAGATGTCCACAGAGACATCAATCTATATTTTAAAGGATCTGCAATGCCAGAGCAAAACACAAGCAATGGTACAAGGTCAAGATTGTATATTCTAGTTGCATACTGAAAAATAAAAAGATAAATCCTTTGTTTTGCTAACAAACTTTCTTACACTTTACGGAAAGATATTATGAGTGAGTTTACTTTCTTAAAACAGGTGTATTTTAATTCTTGTCACAGTATTAGATACTCACCTGGACAAATAAGAAATGTGCACTGCAGAAGTCATTTAATAAGATTGTTTGGGCACTGCATCCGATTATATTTCTTTCAAATTGCTATCATCAGTAGATGGTGGTGCAAGATTGCTGGGTCTAAACACAACAAAAAAGCAGAGATAATGGGAACTGCAGATGCTGGAGAATTCCAAGATAAAATGTGAGGCTGGATGAACACAGCAGGCCAAGCAGCATCTCAGGAGCACAAAAGCTGATGTTTCGGGCCTAGACCCTTCATCAGAGAGGGGGATGGGGAGAGGGAACTGGAATAAATAGGGAGAGAGGGGGAGGCAGGCCGAAGATGGAGAGTAAAGAAGATAGGTGGAGAGGAGAGTATAGGTGGGGAGGTAGGGAGGGGATAGGTCAGTCCAGGGAAGATGGACAGGTCAAGGAGGTGGGATGAGGTTAGTAGGTAGATGGGGGTGCGGCTTGGGGTGGGAGGAAGGGATGGGTGAGAGGAATAACCGGATAGGGAGGCAGAGACAGGTTGGACTGGTTTTGGGATGCAGTGGGTGGGGGGGAAGAGCTGGGCTGGTTGTGTGGTACAGTGGGGGGAGGGGGCGAACTGGGCTGGTTTAGGGATGCAGTAGGGGAAGGGGAGATTTTGAAACTGGTGAAGTCCACATTGATACCATTAGGCTGCAGGGTTCCCAGGCGGAATATGAGTTGCTGTTCCTGCAACCTTCGAGTGGCATCATTGTGGCACTGCAGGAAGCCCATGATGGACATGTCATCTAGAGAATGGGAGGGGGAGTGGAAATGGTTTGCGACTGGGAGGTGCAGTTGTTTGTTGCGAACTGAGCGGAGGTGTTCTGCAAAGCGGTCCCCAAGCCTCCGCTTGGTTTCCCCAATGTAGAGGAAGCCACACCGGGTACAGTGGATGCAGTATACCACATTGGCAGATGTGCAGGTGAACCTCTGCTTAATGTGGAATGTCATCTTGGGGCCTGGGATAGGGGTGAGGGAGGAGGTGTGGGGGCCAGTGTAGCATTTCCTGCGGTTGCAGGGGAAGGTGCCGGGTGTGGTGGGGTTGGAGGGCAGTGTGGAGTGAACAAGGGAGTCACGGAGAGAGTGGTCTCTCCGGAAAGTAGACAGGGGTGGGGATGGAAAAATGTCTTGGGTGGTGGAGTCGTATTGTAAATGGCGAAAGTGTCAGAGGATGAGGCGTTGTATCCGGAGGTTGGTAGGGTGGTGTGTGAGAACGAGGGGGATCCTCTTAGGGCGGTTGTGGCAGGGGCGGGGTGTGAGTGATGTGTAGCGGGAAATACGGGAGACGCGGTCAAGGGCGTTCTCGATCACTGTGGGGGGAAAGTTGCGGTTCTTGAAGAACTTGGACATCTGGGATGTGCGGGAGTGGAATGTCTTATCGTGGGAGCAGATGCAGCGGAGGCGGAGGAATTGGGAATAGGGGATGGAATTTTTGCAGGAGGGTGGGTGGAAGAAGGTGTATTCTAGGTAGCTGTGGGAGTCGGTGGGCTTGAAATGGACATCAGTTACAAGCTGGTTGCCTGAGATGGAGACTGAGAGGTCCAGGAAGGTGAGGGATGTGTTGGAGATGGCCCAGGTGAACTGAAGGTTGGGGTGGAAGGTGTTGGTGAAGTGGATGAACTGTTCGAGCTCCTCTGGGGAGCAAGAGGTGGTGTCGATACAGTCATCAATGTACCGGAGGAAGAGGTGGGGTTTGGGGCCTGTGTAGGTGCGGAAGAGGGACTGTTCCACGTAACCTACAAAGAGGCAGGCATAGCTGGGGCCCATGCAGGTGCCCAAGGCCACCCCCTTAGCCTGTAGGAAGTGGGAGGAGTCAAAAGAGAAGTTGTTGAGGGTGAGGACGAGTTCAGCTAGGCGGATGGGAGTGTCGGTGGAGGGGGACTGGTCGGGCCTGCGGGACAGGAAGAAGCGGAGGGCCTTGTGGCCATCTGCATGCGGAATGCAGGTGTATAGGGACTGGACGTCCATGGTGAATATGAGGTGTTTGGGGCCAGGGAATTGGAAGTCCTGGAGGAGGTGGAGGGCGTGGGTGGTGTCACGGACGTAGGTGGAGAGTTCCTGGACCAAAGGGGAGAAAGTGGAGTCCAGATAGGTGCAGATGAGTTCGGTGGGGCAGGAACAGGCTGAGACGATGGGTCGACCAGGGCAGGCAGGTTTGTGGATTTTGGGAAGGAGATAGAAACGGGCCATGCGGGGTTGGGGAACAATGAGGTTGGAGGCTGTGGGTGGGAGGTCTCCTGAGGTGATGAGGTCGTGAATGGTGTTGGAGATGATGGTCTGGTGCTCGGGTGTGGGGTCATGATCGAGGGGGCGGTAGGAGGTGGTGTCGGAGAGTTGGCATCTGGCCAACAACAAAAAAGCAATTTGATTTAGCAGTTTCATAATGATTGTTTCTTGCTAATTGATAGCTTTCCTACCTAATGAATCAAAGTGGGTCCACATTTAGTCAATGATATACTTCAGCCAATCAGAAACATTAACATAATTGATTATTTTAGTTAATTACTATGTTTTGCCCTACTCAAATTATGACAGATGATTTAAAGGTGTATAACTCCCCCAATGACCCCTGAGCCCCACGTAATTCAAATACAATGAGGAATCAGCTAATTTTCTTTGTCTGACTTTCTCTTGAACTAAAAGAAAAAGCACAACAAGGCTTCAAAAGGATTTTAAGTTTGAGACAATTACAAAACCACATTGACCTATCACTTTAACTTATTTTCAAAAATAGCACAGAAGAATCCATTTGGCTATAAAAGATAATCTCCACTGCAGGAAACCAGAAGGAACACTGGTAAAGAATGCGCATGGTTATCACTTGATGGCAAAAGGGGCTTAAAATTATAAAGATTCCACCTCCAGAAAGATTTGACACATCCTGGCATTATATTGAAGCGGCAAAGAAATAGACACCCAACTCCATATACAAGTACTTGTAATCAACTTACCAGAAAGATGCTATAGGATATTCAGGAGTCTGCTTGGAGCTGCAGACATTATGCCTTCACAAACTGCTTTTAATTCTCCAGAGACAGAACCCCTATACAAGCAAATTTATCCCGATGTAGCCAAAGATTGTAATGATTAGTTCAGACTCGGCTGCTTTCCAGAGAATCTAGATCCAGACAGATTGTGCAGGCACCACTGTCTGTTACCATATTGCCTGAATTGGTTTTACTGTTACCTTTTGAGTGTCATGTTATCAAGGATGTAGCTCAAGATAAATGTTGGTTATTTACCTGTGCATCTTCTGATAGAACTACGTGATTCAGCTTTAGGACAAGCTTACAAAATGTGAATGCAAACCTCCCAGCAAGCATCCAGTGCTCAGAGATGCAAGCAGGGTGAGAGACAGACTCCCTACTGCTCTTCAGTTCATCAATATAGAGCGTGTGGATGGAGAAATTGTCTCTTTCACTAATGCAGAACTCTTAAAGAAAAGTGCACCCGCTGATTCACCCGAGGGGAGAAAAGGTATATCATGGATTCCTCCAACATCAATAGCAATTAGATAATTTTCTCTGATAGGCAGTCAAATACTTCATGGAAGCTTTAATTCTGCTTTCAACGTAAAATTTCAGAAGTACTGTTTGTTAAGAACTGAGGCATTGAATTCGAAAATCCAAGAACTCCTGCCACTTTTGTAGCAACTCTGAAGGAGCTCTTTTTGAGATATTATGGCTATCCAGCTGAGCTGATATGCTTGATAAAGAATCAGAGCGTTGTTTGAGAGTCCTATAGTCATCTGCATAATTGAAGCATTTTACAAGGCTTCAAACCTTTTACAAGGTTGCAAATGATTAAAAACAAGACTATATTTTCTATCCTCCCCATGATGCAAACCCATTCAGTCATGAAGTAAACGATTGTCTGAAAGATATAAAAGGCAATTCAACAGATCACAGCACATTTGTCGTGACAATGCTCATGGCTGAACAAATCATCTCCCTCTGCTAAACAAAGAACTCCTATGTCAAAATGCAATTAGCAATGAATTTAAATAAGGAACACACATTTAAGTGTATGGAATCAGTTAATTCTGGAGGAATTAGACTCTTTCAACTAACTTTATAGTCATATGACATTCCATAGGAGGTGAACAATTAATTTAGTCCCTCTAGTAATATAAGAGGTAACTGCTACGAACAGTGTAGCTATTTAGAAGAGACATTCTACAGTGTCACCCTGTAAAATAATATTTTGATTTAAATTTGACAAATCTCCTAAGATATGTTGATTTTTGTTGTCATGCCCCTTAAGGGTTGTTTACACAAATTTTGTTTACTTTGCTCATTTAAAACAGGATGAGGATACAAGCACTTTAAGTCATTGGTTGTAACAAGGAATACATAAGGTTAGGCCGCCTAGTGAGGCACATCACGTGAATAAGAACATTGGACTTCATGGGAGAGTTGTGAGTTATAACAAATATTATTCAATAACAATGGAAAAAGTTTTTTTATGACTGAAGGCAAGATGGAGCCTAAAGCTTCCACTCATTTTTGGTGTAAAACTAGGCAAAGAGGTACAAAGATTGGATGTCAGATGCCTGCATATCTTTTATTTCAACCAATTAATTGAAGAGCTGTTGTGGCACAGTGTCCCTATCTTTGGGCCAGGAGACCTGGCTTCAAATCCAGAGGTATATAATAATATCTTTCAGCAGATTGATAGGAGAATATCAACTTTGCATGTATCAAATAGTTTGTACCCACATGGCAGAGATTCGCTCAGCAGGACAAACACATGATGGACAAGTGATTGTTCTACCATGTACATTGAAACAAATCCACACGGCTTAGACCATAGCAAATATAAAGGAATTTGATCTGGACTGTTACATATTATCTAGAAATTGTAACATGGAAACAGCTACTCAAATCAATTAGCTGTAGTCAGCATTTATCATCCACATCAACAAATAGTTTGAATCACTACTTTGCACTCTCATTGAAGGGAAAATGCTTGTTCATTAGGGAGAGATGATTGGTGGTGAGCTTAACCCAAGGGTCACCATACCTCAGGTGAGGGGTGAAGTTGAGAAGGTGGGAACTTCATGGTGACCTCAACTGGTACAGGAGCCAAACTTGCATTGCTGGCATCATTGCATCACAGGCCAGCCATCCTGCCATTTAAGGAGGCTCCCAACCTTCAAACATAGAAATATGCTTCATAACAAATAGGTGCAGGAGTTAGGCCATGTGACCACTCAAACCTGTTCTACCGACATTGACCATGGCTGGTGTTCAGCCTTAAATTCACTTCTCCACCTGCTCTGCCTGTCATTGAATCTTTGAGAAATAAACATCAGTTTATTTCAGCCTTAAGAAATCCAAACATGGGACATTCATAACCATCTGGGATAGATAATTCCAAAGATTCACAACCCTCTGAGCAAATAAACTTATCTTCACCTCAGCCCTAAATAATCAACTTCTTATCCTGTGCAGTGCCCTACCTCAGTAGGTTTTAAGTTTCTCAACTCAATGAAAGAACATATCAGAGTCAATGGACAAGCCTCTACAGAATCTTATACATTTCAATATCACTTCTCATTCTTCTAAACTTCATGGAAGTTTACTCAACTTTTTATCATAGGGAAATCCAGGCAGCCTAGGAACCAATGTAATGAATTTTCACTGTGCTGCCAGTCGACATGTATTTTCTATTCCCTTGGGTCTCACAAAAGCCCTCTCCAAATGTCATAAGCCTTCCTTGTTCTTATACTCCAATTTCCTTGCAATGGAGGCCAAAATGTCATTTGCCTTTCTAACTGCCTATTTTATCCACATGTTAATTTTCCAAGTTCATTGGGTGAGCACTGTTAAAATTTTCAAAACTTCAATTTGAAAAAGTGCCATACTTCTCGAATAAATCTGCTTTTCTCTTCTTTGTACCAAATTAAATAACCTCACACTTCCCCATATTATATTCCCCTTGCTACTTTGTTGTCCACTTATTCAAACTGTTCATGTTTGTTTGTAGTATTGGCATTCTCCTCACAACTTTCATTCCCACCCAACTTTTCATCATCAGGAAACATGGATGCAATACCCTCAATTTCTTTGTCTAATGCATGGAATCTGCCAGGACCATTCAGCTCCTGATTTCATTACAGTCTTGCTCTAAGCATGGAGGACAAAGTGCTGAATTTTAGAGGTGAAGTGACATAAATTCATTTGCATGAGTATGGCATTGTGGAGTGTTGGCCAAATTGAAGGGAATTAGGCAGGGCTCCCCATTGGCTGGAGTCAAAGCACACAGGAAGATGATCATAACGTTTAGATGCCAGGCACCCATATGAAGTGGAATTTACGGTTAAACTGTGAGAGAGTTATCCAATCCAGGGGAGCATCAGTAATATATGCTGCTTGCTGTAAGCAAGAGTGCTACAAATTGTCCAAGGCTAAACAGTATTTATCCATTGTAAAAGCTAAAGTTCTGTTAAAAGACCTGTTCAAAAATTCATGCTGTTTTTTTTTCACACATAATAGAGTCATTGGTCAGTGATTTAAAAAAAAAACTTTTCAGGCTGTACAATGCTTAGTATGAGGCAAAAGTCTTAGAATCGGAAACTCAAAAACATACAGCCATAGTGCCCAGTAGCATGAAGCTAAAAAGGATGCTATGACTAATTAGGTAAAAAAAAGCTAATTAACTTAGTTAAATGGTCCAAAGTGCTTTGAAAGCGACAGGAACAGGTAAAAAGCTGACAGTGAATAACAATGTCAAAACTTGAAATTCAACAATACTAACTTCACAAGAAACATATTCCAATTAAATAATATGCTTTAACAGATAACCTCTGTTCTTTAATTCACAAAGCAACAACCTGTAAGAAGTAAGCAATTTGTGGGACTCTGGTTGTTCAACGACCTTGTGATTTTTAAATGTGAGAGATTAGGGAAGAAAACTTTGTTGTATTTACTGCGAATGATTCAGAAGATGTCTGCAGCATTCATCAGTGACAACATTTTAAAACAGATCTACAATGCCAAGAATCAAAAAAAGCATATGAAATAGGAACAGAAGTAAACAATTCAGCCCCTCAAGCCTGCACAACCATCCTATAAGATCATGGCTAATATGTTTGTCTTTGAAATTCTACATTCCCACCTATTGTCAATAACCTTTAATTCCCCTGCCTAACAAGAATTTATCACCAAAAGAACTGCGGATGCTGTAAATCAGGAACAAAAATAAAGTTGCTGGAAAAGATCAGCAGGTCTGGCAGCATCTGTGGAGAAGAAAACAGAGTTAAGTTTTCGGGTCCGGTGACCCTTCCTCTGAGGAATGTTAACTCTGTTTTCTCCCTCACAGATGCTGCCAGACCCGCTAAGCCTTTCCAGCAACTTTATTTTTGCTCAAGAATTTATCACCACTATCTTAAAAAAAAACGATTCACTGCCCCACTCCAGAGCCTGCTAAGTCAGAGGTCCAAAATTGCACAACTCTCGGAGAAAAATAAATTTGCTTCATCTCTGTCCTGAAACAGCATATCTTAATTATAAAACGATGCTCCCTATTTCTGGACTGACCCACAACTGACGTATCATTTTCATTTCCACCTTGTGAAGAGCATTTAGGTTGTCATACATTTCAATCTATTCACTCCTCATTCTCCAAAACATGCCCAGTTTAGTCAACTTATCCTCATCAGACAACCCACTCACTCCAGGAATTAATCTAGTGAATCTCCTCTGCACTGCCTCCAAAATATTCTCTTTAAATGAGGAACATAGCATTCTAAACGTGATCTCAACAAAGTCCTTTATAACATCCTTGTATATATGACCCATTCCTCACATTATAAAGGATGAGGTCTCATTTGTCTCCCTGATTATGTACAGTTCCTGCACATTAACATTTTATACAATATTTGGGCAGCCTAGTGGCTCAGTGGTTAGCACTGCAGACTCACAGCGCTAGGGACCCGGGTTTGATTCCAGTCTTGGGTAACCGCCTGTATGGAGTTTGCACATTCTCCCCGTGTCTGCATGGGTTTCCTCTGGGTGCTCCGGTTTCCTCCCACAGTCCAAAGATATGCAGGCTAGGTGGAGCGGCCATGCTAAATTGCCCGTAGTGTTCAAGAGTGTGTCGGGTATAGGGGGATGGGTGTGGATGGGTGCTCCAAGGGGCGGTGTGGACTTGTTGGGCTGAAGGGCCTGTTACCACACTGTAGGGAATCTAATCTAATCTAATCCCTCTGCATGTTGGAATTCCACAATTATTCTCTGTTTAAGTAATTAGCTGCATCTTTTCTTTCTGCCAAAGTAAACAACTTCACATTCACACATTATATAACATCTGCCAGATATTTTCCCATTTATTCAACCTCTCTATACCTGTCTGAAACTTCTGTATGCCTCCTGCACAATGTACTTTTCATTTGTGAGCTCAGCTACCATGCTTTCACTCCCTATCTGTGTCATTGATGAAAAATGTAAAATGTTGAAAGTCAAGCATCGACCTCTGCAGGACTCCACTGGTCACATCTTGCTAATCAAACAAGGGCTCATTTATGCAGAGCCTCAGTGTTTTTTGCCAAACAACCAATCAACCTCCTATCAATGTTACCCCTCCATTAGAGGTTTTATTTCCTGCAATACCCTCTAAAGTGGCACCTTATTAAATGCATCCTGAAAATCCAACTACAGTAGATCCACTATATCCAGATTGCATGCTTCTCTTTCAAAGAGTCCCAAGACTTCGTTAAATGTGTTCTCCTTTTGCCGAAACCATGCTGACTCCTACTGATAACCCTGAGTTTAGTGCATAAATTGTATTGACTTTAACAACCAATTCTAACATCTTCCCACAACAGGCATCAAGCTAACTGGTCTATAGTTTCCTGTTTTCTGCTCCCTCCATTCTTGAAAAAAGGCATTATGTTTGTCAATTTCCAGTCTAATGGTATCTAAGGAATTCTGGAAAATTTTCACCAATGCACCCACTGCCTCATTAGTAACATCTATTAAGACCCTAGCAAAGTCTAATGTCATTTCTTGAGCAAAGAATTAGATACCTCATTGGACAATTGTTGGGTACATTTTGATGGTGTAGTATGTAAATGTTAAACAAAAATATCCTGCCTACCTTGTAAACAAAGGTATAAAAATCCTTGTGGAGCAAAGTTTAACACTTTAACTAAGCAGCTTGCTCAGTTCTTGAAGGGTACAATCAGTGGGAGGTTAATTGCCGACTGGGTGACTGTGTAACTCCTTGTAATGTATGTATGCCTAATGAGTGTATTATTATCTGGTGTATTGCAAATGTGCTCATCATATTGTCAATTAGTATTTCTGCTAAACGTAGTTTAAGCAGTTGTTTTCTTTCAGCATTGTCTCAGTATTTTTCATAATTTTCGTCTCCACCCTGTTCAGTAATCTGGCAGCAGGACAGGGGAATATGTCTACCAGCACTAGCACAACGCTGCAGGAGGTCCTTAAGTTAGCGTTCTTGGTTTAACAATTGTCAGCATCTTTTTGGATGATCTTCAATATAAGTTCAGGCTTGGAATGCTCAGACAGGTTGTACTGTGCTCAGTTCTTTCCACAACAAGCGACAGCACCTAGGCAAGATTTCTTTTGGGCAGATAGATGAAAAGTAATATTCTTTTCACTCAAGTGTCAGGCAATGAACATCTCCAACAAGACAGAATGTAACCAACTCACTTTGTCCTTCAATGGCATTACAATCACTGTAGATAGGCATATATTGCAATTTTCCACACAGTGCTGGATGGATGCCAATATTGGAACTCTATTGGAACAACTTGACAAAGTGTGTGGCTAGTTCTGGAGCACAAGTCTTCAGTATTACAGTTGGAATTTCTTCAGAGTCAAAAGCCTTTCACTGTATCTAGTGCCTTCACTGGTTTCTTGATGATACAGAGAGTGAATTGAATTGGCTGAAGACTGGTCAGTATGATGCTGGGGAGCTCAAGAAGAGGCTGAAATGAACACCCTTGCTTGAGAGCAATTCGGAGCATGCAAAAATGCTGGCCTTGCTAGAAATGTTTGCATCAAAAAAACAATAAAAATAAAGCATTGAAAACTGAAGCCCCAACATTGACCTTTTTGAACTCCAATTGTTACAGCCTGCCAACATGAAAATATCCTCTTATCGTGGTCTCTGTTTTCTGTCCATTGATCAACTTTCCATCTATGCTCATACATTACCACTCAACTCCAAGAATCCTTAAGATTCATACTAACTTTTTCTGTGTCACCTTACTGAATATCTTTTGGAAATCTAAATACATTTTATCAACGATATAACAAGGTGTAGAGCTGGTTGAACACAGCAGGTCAAGCAGCATCTTATGAGCAGCAAAGTTGACATTTCAGGCCTAGACCGTGCATTTTATCAACATTTAGATTTCCATAGCCTGAGCCTCTTTGTCAGAATAAGCCATTTTGTTGAGAGAATTGTTTAACTCGTACTTTTACTCATACTCACATTCCACTGAGAAGTCTGTAAGTAGAATAATGGAAATATATTGTGTTCAGCCATTGCGGTTCTTTCCCTGATGCATGAAACTAACACATTGCCTATCTGGTTTCAACTTGATTGACATTACACATTCGATCATTTCAAACAGTAGGGAAATAAATTTGTCACTAATTGCTTACCAGAGTCAATGAAATTAATTTCTTAGAAAGGCTTGCCCTCAGAGTTTCAGTGATCGAAGGATTTTGTTCAAAACAGCCTGGCTGCACTCCCATTATATGCTCCCACAATTTTTACATCTTAATTAAGGAATATTGCATAATAGATCAATCGTTGCTTGTATAAATCTAGTGGCATGCATTATTCAATTGATCATCATTTGGGGCAGAATCTTTATAATTTACTTGCAGAACACTTTTAAGTGAAAACCTAAAGCATTCAAGGATAGATTTTCTAAATCAGTGAGTGGCTATGTAAAATTGACATGGCACACATTTACCATCATATTTCTTTTGTGTATTCAAACAGCTTTTGCCTTTGGGCCTTCCTCAATGCGATAAGGAAGCAATCATTCTTCGCATCATGGCTGTGTTCAACTCACAAACTTTGCTCCTCTGAGAAACCTCTGTTCATATCATTAGATGCCAAACATCTCACCTGGTACTAGGCAGTGCTGAGAACAGCAGATTTGAATACTGAAATGAGTTTGAATAAAGCCCTACTGGAATGTTAGTGACAAAACAAAGATAGCTTAATGAGGATGTACTCTAGTGGTGTTGAACATAAGGCATCCAAATGGAGCACATCTGCTAGCTTGTATTAAGTTTTCTTGACCTATTATTTTTACTATACTATTTGAGATCTTTTATGTTTAAGCTTACTCTTGGTGAGATTTACAATACTCTAATCAGCAGTAAAACACTTCAGGGAAGGATTCAAAACAAAGACAAGAAGTCCCAATTGACAAGTATAAATAAGAATGCAGTAAAACTCATTGCTGACTGGCAAATATGTTTTCTCTGGCTATATGCCTATCTTACATCATTGTGAAGTGTCCTCAATGCATCAACTCATGCCTGATTCTTAGAAACTGGACATGACTCCTTGAAACAGGGATGTTTTTAAAAGACTACATTTGTTTGTGACTGAAAACAAAAATAGTCTTCATTTAATCATTCACAGGGCAAAGGCATCACTAGCAAGACCAACATTTATTATCTATCTCTAAGTTGTCCTTGAGTAGGTGGCAGTGAACAGCTACAGTCAGTGTGTGGTGACCGTACTCACATATTGCTGGGAGATAGGAAGTTCCAGCACTGCTCCAAAAATGATAAACAAACACTGATATATGTCTAAATAGGATGGTTTTAACTTGGAGGAAAATGTGAAGTTTGTGATATTCTAATGTCTACAGTGCTGTCCTTGTTCTTCTGCATTGTATAGGCATGCATAAATGCTGCATTAATCATTCTGGTAAAATTAGTAATTCCCTCGACTGCCATACGTATTTATGCATATTACAGGTACACACGATAAAAAGCATCAACTTGAAGATAAGCCCATAGATGAACAGGTAATACTTGATTCTTTATGTTTTTTTTATTTTAAAAGCCTTTAACAATGGTTTTGCTCAATATGAGGTACTGCTCTTGGCAGGGTACAATGCATTATAAAAGTAGTTGTTTTTCTTAAATATTATGTATTTTTATTTCTCTCTCCTGTCACCTATCACATTACCTGATTGAGCTAACTCCAAGTTTATTGTCATCCAGGTCTTCTTTAACATTTTTACATAGCATCGCAAAGAACAGTTTATAGATGATTAATGACCATTTTCTGTGATGACAAGCAGACATGAATCTTAACTGGTAGTAGTTGCTGTCTCTGGATTACATTTTCTTGAATTCTGTAAAATGACTGACATGGCTTTCAGGTTCTGGTTATAAATATGCAAAAATGTAGACCTGCCTTTTCTAATTTGTGGAATTTTCCATTCAGTTTTAATTCTGTATAGAATTCCTGGCCTGACCTGAGACTGAATCTTTTAAAGAGCCACAGCAATGTATCATTGTCACGAATGCTTAAATTCTGTAATCTCACAGATCTGTCTTGATGTACTAGGAACTAATGTTATTGTGTGAAATACAACGTGACAGGAAAGTTCCATCAAATTTGCCCACACTATAGTGCAGCTCATACCAGTTGCGTTGAAGCTTGGTAAATGTTGTTGTTCTTTAAAGATGATGGTGATCTGATCCAAACATAAGTGAATGCAGGAGACTTGTTTTTATTCACTTATGCCTTGAACCAAAGAAGTGATCAGCTTATTCTTCAAGCCAGTTTGCTTTCACTGTCCCCAAAGTCTTCTTTGATCTCGTTATAGCTGAACAAATCAATTTTTATTTCTTACACTGAGAATTGAGGTACATGTTACTGTGAGGAGTAGAGGGAAATCTGTACCCACAAGTTGCTCAAGCACGTAATAATAATATTCACTTTTATTCTTTAAGAATCACGACATTGACATTGAACTTGCTATTTTTTTTCTGCCATGCTCTTCTTTTCACATTGAGTTACTCTTTGACTGATTCTCTCTGCCAATGAATGGCCTGCTGTAATCTTAGAAACTAGACTGATCCAGCAGGACATTGGGAACAGTAGAATCAGCACAGACAAGGACCAGGCATTTACACTATAACATGTGTAAAGCATAACAGTGTATTCAGCACAAAGTCTTCACTGAAGACTAAATGTCTGCCTATAGTATGTACGTGTGCTTTATGGTAAAGGTCAGATGACTACAGCAGAGTAGAGGAGACATTTGTACATGATTATATTTCAATCCAAACATCAACAGTGCACATTCCTCAAATCCTTTGACCAAATAGTGTCTTCAGGACATCTGTGTCTGTTGGACGCTGTAGGATTTATTGAATTCTGATGATAATAATGTCATTATACATCATATAGTATCTTAAATTAATGGATGTGATGTTAGTTTTGTTTAATCGGTCAGTTCAATGTTGCTTTCCTGAAAGTGGTCACTTATTGGGAATTAGATATCTTGTTACACTGGGAATCTGATTTCATTGTATTGATTCCGAAGAAATATTCAGCCAGCAGCAACAAGCCCATAAATAACAGGCAAACTGCTATTGACTCACACTATGCAAAAGCTCAGCCCTTCTTGTGAAAGTCACTCAAATATCCACCATAGCACATGACAGTAAAAACTTCCATCCACAACTCTAGCGAAAGAAGACAAAGCTAGGTTACATTTCCGTTTGCTTTACCAATTGCTGAATATTTGGAGAGAGTTTGTTCCTGCTAACAGACATTGGTATCTGTAACCACTGTGGCATGATTTCTAAATTGCACCCCCCACCACCACCACCCCACTAAGGCTAAAAGTAATGCATTAATTTGTGAAGATATAAATGTCAGCTTGTTCTAATAAACTTTTAACTCTGCATGTAGCACTGTAAAATAATTGCAGAAGATAGAAAACAAGTGCATAAAATATTTGCATGACAGAAAGCAAATGAGGCAGCACACAGCCAAGTATTAAGCCTCATGCATTTCATTCCATTTATTGTTACATACATACTATAGCAACTACACGCTGTTGGCATATATAGAGCAGTAAAATACATAGCCAATGTGTATTCCTGATTGCTAATGACATGAAAACTATCACCCAATAAGTTCCATTTCAGCTTAAATAGAAAAGGTAATGGAGATGTCACGCTTCTTTGGTTTTGGCACAACCTTCTTGGTAGCTAAACTTGCACAGTTCTAGTCTTTTTGTTATAGTTCACTGCAATAATTGTTTTGTTGCTGGAGCTTTTGCAGATCTTCGACTGATGATGCAATCTCTAATTGAGGTAAGATTTGAGCACGATCATACAGCGCAGAAGGTTTTATCAGATAAGTAAACCTTGCTTTCTTTTTCCATATAACCAGTACAAATTATTCAGTAGAGAAATAGAGATAACACGGTGTGAAGCTGGAAGGGTCCCGATCCAAAACGTCAAGCTTTCCTGCTCCTCTGATGCTGCTTGGCCCGCTGTGTTCATCCAACTTCACACCGTGTTGTCTCAGATTCTCCAGCCCCAGCAGTTCCTACTAGCTCAGTAGAGAAATAGTTGGTTTAAGTTTATAGATGTATCTTTCATGGTTTGAGAAACCAAAATGCATTTAAGATCGGGAAAGTTCATTTTGGGCAGAATAGAGTTAATATTGCAAAGTGGCATGAAAACCTCTTTATGTCCATCAACCTGGTGAACACTGAGACTTAGAATATTTGATAGTACTGAGTCTGTACAATCAGCATAAAGGAATAAGTGAATTTTCAAATGATTATGTGATCAAATGTGCCAAGTTAAATCCTGAATATGTGTATTAAAAAAGATTGTTATGGATATTGTGCAATGGAACTAGTATCTTCAATGTTAACTGAGAACATAATTATTTTAAGCAAACAGCAATTTGATTCAATAAATCACTTTTATTACATTAAATATATTTGTACTGGAAGCTTCTGTTCTTTGAATGTGTCATTCAAAAAGAAAGGCTATTGCTGCTGAATGTACTTTAACTTGCAACAAGTTCCATTTTTCTTTGCTCATTTATTTGAGGCTAGCTGATCTGTTAGAAATACTTTTTCAGGTATTTCCAACGAAGCATGGGAGCTCATGTAATGGCTGCTAAAGCAGTTATTTAATTTCCCCAAACATGAGCAAGGACAAAAGGAAGGTGACACTAAATACCACCAAGGCCGCTATGTTTTGTAGGTTGGCAACAAATAATTAACTCATGTCCTTCAGACTTCATTATCAATGCAATGATAAAGAAAGTAAAACAATTGTTCCTGCAAAGAATGAAGAATATTTTGGAGTGAAGATGGGAGATGAGGCAATGGTTATTCTAATGTTGTGAGTAGTTTTCCTGCACTTGTTGTCCAAGAGGATTCAGATACATCATAGACACAGTGTACCTTGCCAGCCTTAAAACTAGAGCATCAATAAGTGCTCAGAGTCAGAAGGCAGTATTTGTAGAGGGCAGTCTTCATTAGGGAGCTGTCTCCTTCAGATGGAAGATGGACCGGAAAAAATTTGAGAGAAGGCATAGAGGTGAGTAACTGTTGTTTCTTACAGACAAAATAAATTATTTGAAAATTCCTTTGGTCAACTTAGGTAACTTTGGTTACGAGCCTGAAAAATCTAACTGAACCATGGCTCACGATGTGATTTTACCAAAGAGTAAGGTGAAGATGCATTTGCCAAGCCCAAGGCCTGAACACAGGCATCAAATTGTGTGCAGAGATAATGGGAGCTGCAGATGCTGGAGAATCCAAGATAATAAAGTGTGAAGCTGGATGAACAGGCCAAGCAGCATCTCAGGAGCACAAGAGCACAAAAGCTGATGTTTCGGGCCTAGACCCTTCTAGGTGTGCAGTGTGCATTGCTCTGAACCACACACTTGCCATCTAACCACATCAGGTAACTACTCCATTCCCATCCCCAACAAACTACAATCGAAGTAATTTGATATTGTGTAGCTCCGAACATCCCACCTTTGGAAACATTCCTCATTCATTTTTAATTGATTTTGACTTCCAAAGAAAGCAGAAGAAGTATTAATGTTCCAGTGTTGAGTCACCATCAGCGTGAACTTTGAGATCCTGTTCCCACATCGAGTTAGCTTCAGCCAGTGAGTGTGATTCCTGTAGGAAAAGCCAATTTGTGGCTAAAAGCAGATTTCAGTGAGGCTTTTGCCACTGATGTACAAATATCTCACACATCATTTCTCCCTGAGATTGATTAGTAGAATTCCTCTCTGAAACGGCTGTGTGGATATAGCCTCAAGCTGATGGAGAGACTTAGCCCCCACTCTTGTTACCCTTCCCTCTTCCAGCAGCTCATCTGGCCCAGTCTGTCCTCTCTTCATTCTCACTATTCTGAGATGATTACATAAAAGGGCTTGCATGTCTGGGATCATCTGGTTGGGGTAGAAGCCTTGAAATCAGTATAAATCCTTCAGCCTCTTCCACATCACATGCTGCAGATTTTACAACTGGTTGGAAGAGCTCTTCCTATTGCTGAACACGCATTCAGTTGTGTGTAGCTAAGTGAAGCGGATGGTTGGACCACTGAGCTCCAAGGTACAGCTCAAACATTAAATCAGCTTTGTGCACTGAATGATGCCATGATTTGCCTACTCTGTATACTTTCAGTGATGCACACAGAGACAATATTGGAGGCTGGAAGACAATCTAAGCACTCAAAACACGGATGCTAATGAGTTTAATTTCTCACCCGTACGTTTATTGAATTTCACCAATGTATCCGTGCAACAAGGTGATTTCCTACTGCATTAAAACCATTGACTAACACAGAGGATAACTATAACTTTACTGTCATTATGTTTCATTACAGCAAATCAGCAATATCTTACTAATAATTGCATCAATCAACAAACTATAAAACTGTCAGTTACAGGCAATGTTTTTGCTGCTTTGTCACTTCTTTGCATTAAATGTTATTTAGTATTATTGCAAGTTGTCGGTATAATTTGCATTTACAGTGAATATAAGTGCAGAAACGTATCTACAAATGTTTTAATAAAACATATAAAGGGATAAACCAGCTGCACAATTTGTAGGCCAATATGAAACTCACTACCTGTAAAGATCATCAAGGCAGAAACCCTCATAACATTGAAGAAGTATTTAGATGTGCATTTGCAATATCAAGGTACACAAGGGAATGGGCCAAGTGCTGGAAAATGGAACCAGAATAATTGGGCGGAGATAGTAGGAACTGCAGATGCTGCAGAATCTGAGATAACAAGGTGTGGAGCTGGAGGAACACAGCAGGCCAGGCAGCATCAGAGGAGCAGGAAGGCTGACGTTTTGGGTCTGGACCCTTCTTCTAAAATTTCAGTGTTTGGTTCTGACTGGCACAGATTTGAAGGGCCTTTTTATGTGTTGTAGATTTCTATGGCTCTATGACTGAACAACTTTAAGAAAAATCAGGTATTGGAAATATACAACAGGTTTGTCAAATCTTGAAAGTTGTAGTGAATGTTTTCGATTGAAATATTCCACAAACATTCTCTTAAAAGAAAGAGTGATTCCATTGGTAGCACCATTCTCTTTGAATTAAAATATTTTTGTCTCAATGCTACACTGGAGTGCACAAAGCTGACTCTCCACGCAGCAGGGCAGGAGGTCTGTGCAGTGATAGAATTGCCTTCTCTTTGATACAATGATAAACCAAGATTTGTCTGCCTATCCAACCATATCTGAAGCACTTCCACAGCACTATTCATAATCGAGGGACGGGTTTACTTGGTTAACAATGCTTGTCAAAGTAACATCAGAGAAAAACAGGTTTACCTGTTTTCTTGGGTCTTGCTGCATTTCCCTATTTAACAACATCTGGCTTCTAGTGATGAAAGGGGTCAGAGGCTATGAAATGCTGCTTAATGAAAGCAGATGAGGTGGCAGTTTGATTTCAGCCCCCACTGCCCTTTTGAAGGTTACTCATGTGAGACCTAAAGATTTTCATTGGCACTCTATAGAGGAAAGTTTAAACATTACTGTCAATTATTCTTCTGGGTCAACAATAGTTTTGTTACACACCAAGTGATTTGGGCTGGGCATGCTCATCTGATCCACAAAGTCATTTGTTTAAGGCCATTAAAATAATTACCTACTTAATTGTAGGCTTTCCACTCCACTCACTTTTAATGTTTTCATTCACATGGAGACTGATCACCTTTACCAAATGAGTATTATTTTCACATGATATTTCCTGCAGCTCAAATGTTGTCTTGAAGATGCACCATCATCTTATACATACGCAACTTCTTTATTTTAGATGCTGTTTGTGTTTTTTAGAGCATCTCCTGCTTTCTGATCCAAAGAAATGTTCCTAGCATTACGACTGTCTCCATAATAGATTGTGCAAACTTGTATTAGTTCTACCGTTGCTGAGGGTTATCAGTCTGTCAGCCATTCTATCTTTTTTTACTCCACACTTTTTTTAGCAACAATGTTGCACATAATTTACAGACAACTGTGTTATTTTGCTGAAAGGTGGATTAGAATTTGAGTGTTGGCATTGTATATCTTCATTGCAGTTAAAGAAGAACACAGAGTGGATCAAGATCTGAGATTTGGAAAATTCAGTTCAGACCCATATATTTGTGGAATCAGTGCCACATTGTTGATAATTCAACTCTTTTATGTTGTAAAAAGAAGTAATTGTTTCATATAGCATTGTTAAACTGGACATATGGCTGGAAAAATGTACAGTGCAGGGGCAAGAGCACAGGAGAGTCACAAGATGGATAGTTATTCAAAAAGCTAGTGCAAGCTAGTGGATCCAATGGCCTCTCTCAGTGGTGTATAGTTCAATTAAATTAAACCTCTCTTATTTTCTGCTGTGTTAGAATGTGGCTGCTCTCTGATCTTTGCCAGGAGGAATAGAAAAGTACATATTACTTGAATGGAGCAAGACTGCAGAATTCCAGCGTGCAAGAGGATCTAGGTGTCCCAGTACAGGAATCACAAAAGTTTAATTTTCATTCCGGGGTTGGGAGCATTGAGATGGAACATTTCCAAGCTCTGTAAACATGACCCAAGAAAATGTTCCCCAGAAAATCAGGTTTTCATTCTGGGGTTCTGAGGAAGGGTCACCGAACACGAAACATTAACTCTGTTTTTTTTTCTTCACAGATGCTGCCAGACCTGCTGGGCTTTTACAGCAACTTCTGTTTCACTTTCTAATTTACAGCATCCCCAGTTCTTTCGGTTTTCATTCTGGGGTATTTGGTTCCTTAGGATTGAAAACAGAGGTTGATGGCTACAGCTGGAGATCAGCACAAGACTTCCCTCATTACACAGGCATTTTATTGCAGTTTAATTAAAAAGAGTAACGTGATCAAAAACGTCCCTCAGCTGTCACCCCTCATAATCCCTGCCATTGACACACACTCCAATCCCATCTCGTGTCAATCCTGTGCCAGCTCATACTCTCATGTCATTCTATGCTGCTTCTTTACTCATTCTTATGGACTCTTTTATGGTCAATGCCACCGATATTCCTCTATCCATCTCTCTGGCCTCTCATACTATTTATACTATTCTGTGCTCCTCTGCACTATGGCTCCTTGCATCTTGTGTCACCCTGCACGCCTCTACCAAAACCAACAACCCTCATACCCCCATTTCACTCAATGCGTTTCTTTCCACTTTCATGATCTATCATGTCCCTTAAGATAACCTACAAGCCCTCCTCCAATTGTCCATCTGACTCTGTTAGTCCCAGTAACAACTTAGTATCAATTCATGCCAACCTATAACTCAAGACTTTTTACCATTCCCTCCCCAACCAATCAACCATGGGCAATCCTGAGATGCTGTGTTCTTATTAAATAAAGCTATGTGTTTATTAGTGACATCACTATTTTAAAAAAAGTTATCGAATAAAAAAATTCAAAATGTCAAAATTCCTTTAACTGATCTCTGTGAAAACAAACATTTCTATTTGACAGGTAGCTGGGGTTGTTCATCAAAATACTCACCTGACAAACTGACATTTTTTTTAAAAAAGTCCTGGCATTTTTAGAAGCTCTTTGACAGTTTCTTTACAACATTGACAGCTTTGGCAGTTCTTTGAAAGCTTCAAAGATTCTTAAATGTCTCAATGAGTTTATGCCCTTTTTATGTGTACAATATGCCTAAGATGAATAATCCCATTGGGTGCCTTGCCCCTCTGAAAGGATATCTTAACTCCACTAAAAGGCAGCTTACCTTCTCAAATGGTATCCCCGGAGCACATCTGAACAGGTATTTTATCTCCGCAGAAACAAGAGTGGTGGCAGCGGATGGTTCAAATAGTCAGCTGCCTCCAGAAAGCACCGGTGTACAAATTGTAATCTGAGTCCATTGCCACTTGAGTTTGCATGTGGCTTTGATGGCTTCTGAGTGCTTCACGACTTTTGCCATGTCAGGGAGTTTCCCAACTAGATGAATATCTGGTCAAAAACCTTGGTGTGCAGGGAGAACAATTAATTAGGAGCTGTACAGACCATTAATGAGACTGTTTCTAGAGTACTGTGTACAATTTTGAACTTCTTACTTAAGGAAAGATTTACTTGTGTTGGTGGAAGTTAAGAGAAGATTTCTTCGTTTGATTCCCGAGATGAAGGTTTCATTACAGAGAAAAACTTGAACACGTTGGGCTTGAATCCTTTGTAAGATGGGGTCTTATTTCAACATATGATTCTGGGTGGGGGGGGGGGGGCTTCACGGGTTAGATGCTGAGAGAATGAGAAGGAGTTTTTTCTCTGTTGATCTTTAATCAGTGGATTTATCTCCTCAAGAAAGGAATGTTGTTGAAATCTACTGCCTGGGCTGTTGCACTGACCTTGTCATGGTGAAACAGTTTGGCGTAATCTGGTATAAATGGCACGGTAACAGATTTGGTACATTTCGTGAGTGGATGATTGAGAGATCCCACACAGGTCCTTGGTGGCTCATTGTAAGGATCTAGTTGCAGAAGAGATACTGGGACAGTATGGCCACAGAGTCCTTCATGTTGTGAGTCCCTCTTCAGCAGCTGGCACAGTTCTGTCATAATGTCCCAGGATATATTCAGACTGTGCTCCACTTAACTGGAGGAAATGGTGTCGAAGATGATAGACTCGGTCCCTCCTGGAATTACTGTACATCCAGAGGGTAACCTCAGCCAGAACCTCCTCATGTAGAGGTCATTCGGCATCTGAACGTTAGAACATTAGAACATTACAGCACAGTACAAGCCCTTCAGCCCTCGATGTTGTGCCGACCTGTCATACCGATCTCAAGCCCATCTAACCTGCACTATTCCATGTACGTTCATATGCTTGTCCAATGATGACTTAAATGTACTTAAAGTTGGCGAATCTACTACCGTTGCAGACAAAGGGTTCCATTCACTTACTACTCTCTGAGTAAAGAAACTACCTCTGACATCTGTCCTATATCTTTCACCCCTCAATTTAAAGCTATGCCCCCTCGTGCTCGCCATCACCATCCCAGGAAAAAGGCTCTCCCTATCCACCCTATCTAACCCTCTGATTATTTTATATGTCACAACCTTCTTCTCTCCAACGAAAACAGCCTCAAGTCCCTCAGCCTTTCCTTGTAAGACCTTCCCTCCATACCAGGCAACATCCTAGTAAATCTCCTCTGCACTCTTTCCAAAGCTTCCACATTCTTCTTATAATGTGGTGACCAGAACTGTACGCAATACTCCAAGTGCGGCTGCACCAGAGTTTTGTACAGCTGCAGCATAACCTCTTGGTTCTGGAACTCGATCCCTCTATTAATTAATCTGCTGGAGGTTGATGTTGGTCCTGAGCTGTCATATACTATTGACCTCTATATTTCAGCAGTGCTAAATCCTGCTGGATTCAGCAGTCACACTTGCAACAAACCTGTATAGGATAACAAAGTGTGAAGCTGGATGAACACAGCAGGCCAAGCAGCATCTCTGGAGCACAAAAGCTGACGTTTCAGGCCTAGACCCTTCATCAGAGAAGGGGGTTGGGGAGAGGGTTCTGGAATAAATAGGGAGAGAGGGGGAGGCAGACCGAAGATGGAGAGAAAAGAAGATAGGTAGAGAGGAGAGTATAGGTGGGGAGGTAGGGAGGGGATAGGTCAGTCCAGGGAAGGCGGACAGGTCAAGGAGGCTGGATGAGGTAGTAGACAGGAAATGGAGGTGCGGCTTGAGGTGGGAGGAAGGGATGGGTGAGAGGAAGAACAGGTTAGGGAAGCGGAGACGGTGGGGGGAGGGGAAGAACTGGGCTGGTTGTGTGATGCAGTGGGGGAAGGGGAGATTTTGAAGCTTGTGAAGTCCACATTGAAACCATTGGGCTGCAGGGTTCCCAAGCGGAATATGAGTTGTTGTTCCTGCAACCTTCGGGTGGCATCATTGTGGCACTGCAGGAGGCCCAGGATGGACATGTTTTCTGAGGAATGGGAGGGGTAGTTAAAATGGTTCGCGACTGGGAGGTGCAGTTGTTTACTGTGAACTGAGCAGAGGTGTTCTGCAAAGTGGTCCCAAGCCTCTGCTTGGTTTCCCCAATTCTCCTGCAGTGCCACAATGATGCCATCCGAAGGTTGAAGGAACAGCAACGCATATTCCGCTTGGAAACCCTGCAGCACAATGGTATCAATGTGGACTTCACAAGCTTCAAAATCTCCCCTTCCCCCACTGCATCCCAAAACCAGCCCAGTTCTTCCCCTCTCCCCACTGCATCACACAACCAGCCCAGCACGTTCCCTCCCCCCACTGCATCCCAAAACCAGCCCAGCCTGTCTCCACTTCCCTAACCTGTTCTTCTTCTCACCCATCCTTTCCTCCCACCTCAAGCCGCACTTCCATTTCCTGTCTACTACCTCATCCCGCTTCCTTGACCTGTCCGTCTTCCCTGGACTGACCTATCCCCTCCCTACTTCCCCACCTATACCCTCCTCTCCACCTATCTTCTTTTCAATCCATCTTCGGTCCACCTCCCCCTCTCTCCCTATTTATTCCAGAACCCTCTCCCCATTCCCCTCTCTGATGAACAGTCTAGGCCCGAAACGTCAGCTTTTGTGCTCCTGAGATGCTGCTTGGCCTGCTGTGTTCATCCAGCTTCACACTTTGTTATCTTGGAATCTCTAGCATCTGCAGTTCCCATTATCACTCAAATCTGTAACGGAAACAGGAGGAACAGAACCACTCCTTCATGACATGCAATCAGTATTTGCATCACTCAAAAATAACGATTTAACACAGTGCTTCATACAGTGGGCCAACCCTATCTCTAGTTAACCTCTTGCTCCTTATGTATGAATAAAAGGCTTTGGGATTTTCCTTAACCCTGTTTGCTAAAGATATTTCATGACCCATTTTAGCCCTTTTAATTCCTCATTTTAGATTGGTCCTACTTTCCCGATATTCCTCCAAAGCTTCGTCTGTTTTCAGTTGCCTAGGCTTTATGTATACTTCCTTTGTCCTCGTTGCTACTCTCACAATTTTGCCTGTCATCCATGGTTCCCTAATCTTGCCCTTTCTATCCCTAATTTTCACAGGGCTATGTCTGTCCTACACTGCCCAAATATATCATTCACTCACCTTCCCAGAGCTCAATTCAACAGCTCCTACTCAGCTCTGCTGCTGAAATGAAGAACTTCCTTCCCGGCAACCCCGTAGTCCTCATTCGCACTGCTCCCGCTGCAGCTGCTGCTGCAAAAAATGACGTTGGACCTTATTCCAATGAGGGTAGCATCAGTTATATAATGAAGAGATGGTAGGAAATTGGTAATTGCTACGTGATTTGAGACGTTATGCTCCCACAACTATAACACCCAATTGTTGAATAGAAGAGAGTGTTGCAGAATACTGACAGTTCAAGATGAGTAGAGTCAGTTCTGTTCCAATTGGAGTCCGCCTGAATTTCTATTAACTTTGTGCTTTGTGGCCTACAGGTGCCATTTTTAAGGTCGCCTGCGACAACTTCAGTTTCAAAGAGATGTCTGTCTTTGGTCTGCAATGGCCAATGTCACGGTTAGAATTGCTTGTGACCAGGGTTTGTTGCTCACAGATTTGAATGGTACATAATTTCATGCGTGCAATGGTATAGTTACCAATGACTGGAGCCTGTATTTTGCAGGTCCACAATTGATGCAACTGCCCCTTGAAGTGCCTTCTCCCCCTCAGAAATGCAGTCCCCAAATAGCTATTGAAAGACAAATCTGACTCCGCCCTCCAGTCATGGTCACAGCCATTTTCCATCAATAGTTTAAGGGAATATACACGACAGCAGAAATTGAGGCTGATAATCGAGAGACCCATCCACTCCCTTGAATCTCCATGTCCCTTTCCACTTTGCACTCCCTGGCCTGTCCACCACTGCTAATTAGATTAGATTCCCTACAGTATGGAAACAGGCCCTTCAGCCCAACAAGTCCACACTACCCCTTGGAGCATCCCACCCAGACCCATCCTCCTATAACCCACACATCCCTGAACACTACGGACAATTTAGCATGGCCAATCCACCTAACCTGCACATCTTTAGACTGTGGGAGGAAATCGGAGCACCCCGAGGAAACCCACGCAGACACGGGGAGAATGTGCAAACTCCACACAGACAGTTACCCAAGGCTGGAATCGAAACAGGGTCCCTGGTGCTGTGAGGCTGCAGTGCTAACCACTGAGCCACTGTGCCACCATGATCCCCCACATGTTCCCACCCACCACATGGAAATACAACTGTAACATTCATGTTCATCCTCTAAGAGTCGTCCCTGCAATTTAATCTTATTCACCATTGTCATGCACACTTCACCATTGAAACCATGGTAGCAGTGACCACTGGTAGTCCCCACCAGAAGCATCCAAGTCCTCCTATGAACTACTGCATACCCGCATTATATGTCAAATTTTCATCCTTTATCATCCTTGTCTCCTCTGCTCCCCAGGTTGCTGTCTCTATTCTTCAACATTGAACTGTTCCACTCCCCTACTACAGCAGTTTCCCAGGTAACGGCTTAAAATTCATTTCACTGACACCCAGACATAACTGTGACCACAGTGGGGGCTTAGTTGGACAACCCTGACCCAATGGCTGTCCAGATCACTGACTGCTCTCTGTGCAGCTCCCTGAGCAGAGATGGACTGTGAATTCCTTGACTGCTCGAACTGGACTTGCAAGTCTGACTGTGGCCCATTCTCCCTGATACCCTCACCCTGAGCACGTCAAGTGGACAACTGGCCATGCCCAAGTCCCCAGATTGTGTTTGCATGCTGTCCTTGACTGAGTGTAACAGGAACCCTTGCTCCATAATGCACACTCCCCCCAAGGACTTAGACTTTGAGATATTTGGCTGATGCAGAGGTGGTGTGCTTGGCATATCCCCTGCAAGCATATGCTGTTATTGTGAAATTGATATAACACAGTACCACACAGCAATACTTTCAACCTTCCCCACACCACCAGCCCCAATTTGACTGCTTATTGCTTACAAGCTGCCTGGTTTCATGTTTTCACTAGATGGCAAGGCAGTACACATATTCTGAGGCTTTAAGGAGTGGCTGGGGAGATGAAATGCCAAAAGGCAAGGTAAGGTAGGGATGCGATGAGCATCAAAGTAGGTAGAGAGTGGGTGAGTGTTAACAGAGAGACCCAGTAGCCATCAGTCACAACCTGGTCCAATCCATAAGCTCGGTGTTTGTCCCTTTCCACGAAGCATCCTTGCAGCAGCCCTAAAATGAAAGGTGACAATGCGCTCCATATTGCTGCAATGTAGTGCAGACTCTTACCATTATTGGATGGGCAACAAGGTTCATGGGTGTGTGATGTGTGCCATCACTGCCCATGGAGTGTGCCCTGAGATGCTGGTGCCAGGTGTCCAAGGTGGAGCTGGAAGGAGCAAGTGGTGAATTGGCACTGCCAGGTAGGTGCTCAGATTTTGATGTTGGGAATTCTCAATGCCTAGTTTTTGTCTCAGCTGGTGTCAGAATGGGGACCATCATACTAAGTGGTGGGGAGAGATTCGGTAATAATTAGGTTGGTAATGAGTGATAATGCATACTCACCGCTCACTGGTGAAAAATCTCACCTCGCCGTTCAACACTTCATTAAATTAAACAGGACTTTTGATTCTCAATGTCAAAAATCTCCCCATTGGGATTTCTCATCTGATTTTTCCAGCTTTGCCACTATGGCTCATATTGTTTGGAGCTGGGAAGATTTCACTCAGTGTTTCCATCACACTCCCAATCAAGTTCAGAAGGAAGCAGCTCCAAGAAATTCCCAGCCTTCATGCACCAGTTCATCAGACAAATTGAAGAATTTTCCAACGTTCAACAGATTGGGCATGATTCAAAATGAAAGAAGTGAGAGAAACAAATTCTTACAATCTAAGCAATCACAGAATTGTGGACATGATGAGAACAAAAGAACATAAGAACCGGAGCAGGATTAGACAAGTCAGTTTTCGAGACAACCTTACCATTTGATATGATGACATCTGAACTCATTTTGGTTCCATTTTCCTGCCACTTTCCTGTTGTTCATAACCCTTCTTTACTCGTTAAAAATTTGTCCATCTCCTCCTTAAATTTACTCAATTTCACAGCAGCCACCACACCCTAAGGCTGTGAATTCTACTGATTCAAGACCCTGTGTGAAAGAAATAATTTTTCCTCATCTCTGTTGTAAATCTGCTACCCTTTATCCTAAAACTGTGCACTCTTGTTCTAGATTGCCCCATAAGAGGAAACATTAAGTCTGAGGAAAGGTCACCGAACCCAAAACGTTAACTCTGTTTCTTCCTTCACAGATGCTGCCAGACCTGCTGAGCTTCTCAGGCAACTTTGTTTTTGCATCCTTTCTATATCTATTTGCCAATACCCTTTAGAATCTTATATACCTCAATTAGGTATCCTCTCATTTTACTAAACACCAATGAATATAGCTGTAAACTGCTCAATATACCCTCATCTCTAGCACCAATCTAGTGAACCTCCTCTGAGTTATCTCCCATACAACTACATCTCTCCCCAAGTGCGGGAACCAAATTTGCATGCAATACTCTGGTTATGATCTCACAAATGCTTTGTACAGCTACAGCAATCTTTCCTTACTTATACATTCTATTCCTTTAGCAATAAAAGCCAAAATTTTACCTTCCTCCTTATTCCCTTATAAGGTACATAGATAATATTTACTTTGGTAATTGGTAAATCAACAGCACAAATTTCTGTTAAAAATGTGTGAAACATTCCAAAGCATTATCAAATGCAATTTTATAATGAACCACATATAGTAATACAATGACAAAAGATTGGTCAAAGAGATGGGTTCTGAATAGTATCTTAAAGGAGGATAAAAAGGTAAAGAGACAGAGGTTTAAGGAGAGAATTTGAAAGTTGGGTATGAAAGGAATGTTAAAGATACTGTTGGTGATTCCTTTCGAAGCCCACTTTTCCTCACTTAAAGTCAGGGTTACATTCCTGAAAATCATGACTTTAAGTGAAATAACTTTAAATGAAGCACAGTTTCTCATAGGAATCAATGCTAAAACTGGAGTTGAGCTCCTGGGAATGATTTCTGTTTACATAAACCAGTGCAAAAGTTGAAATATTGTACCATACGTGAGGAGCACTGAAATAACTTGCAAAACAAATTGCAAAATATAACTGACATTTTGCATAAATTCAAAGCCAACAATATTCACTCTTCTCTCTTCAACAGTCCTGAGGCAGTGATGTTTTGCTTCCTCTCCTGCTGACAGATTTGAGATGGCTGGTAGGTCCATTGCACAATTTGCAGACACTATTACATTTGGAAAGGTGTTGCTGGGAAGGGTGGTGCCTGTCTGTGTAGGTACCTTCCCAAATGAACTTTCCCCTGTTGCTCTGATTTGACAGTGAGGCCGAGGTGTTAGGCCTTAAATGCTGTTATTGTTCCCTGATCCAGGGCCTGTTTCTATGAAGTCATGTTGGCTAACAAACAAAGCAACCTAGATAACAAAGTGTGGAGCAGGATGAACACAGCAGGCCCAGCAGCATCTCAGGAGCACAAAAGCTGACGTTTCGGGCCTAGACCCTTCATTTTACATCTTCAGACACTTCACCAAGGCTGATGGAGTGGCCTGGGCAAATATCCAATAGGAACAATATGTTGAAGTCAATGGCTTCTTTGGCACGATAGGCCCTCCAGGAAGCAGAGCCATGCAGAGAGAATCAGACTGAGAGAAGCGTACTGTATTCCAGGCTTTCTAATTTCAGCACCAATATATACACTGATACTCTTGGATTGAGCGACCCATCATTGTTCAGCGTATCCCAGACTGCTGCACTATTACGCACTTAAACTTAAAATCAGCATTCGCACCAAGAACTTTGTCTGGATAAGCTTTAGCAATTTAAATCCCGGCACTATCTTTCCCTCTTCTGAAATTTATATGCACTGGGGTATAAGTCTCCAAAAAAAGTTGTGTTTCATAAATAATAAACTCTCATTTGCTGATTAGACTGCTTCTTTGATGATTTTCTTCAAATGGCTCAGGAACTCATTATCTGCTCCTGTATCAGTAAAAACTGCATCCCCAGACATTCTAACATACACTTATTAAACCAGTCAAATTGTTCACCAATAACAATGAAATTTTCTGGTTATGAATTCTCATTCTGCTCATTCTGTAAGGTCTCTACTGGCTTCTTCTTGGATGACCATCAAACGGGCGCTGGTTTTGATCTTCAATCCAAAATGCCAAGTGTTTTTCCACCTTCTCCATGATGATACTTCCAGACCAACTCACTCTAAATGTGCAGCACTTACTGCATTTTGCTTGATTTTGTCAGCATTATCTAGAATTGTTCTCACTACAAGGTCTTGTGAGCCCAAGGACTCTAATAATATCAAATGCTCATTCTCCTGTTAGAAACATACAACATAGAAAAGTACAGCAAAGTACAGGCGCTTCGGCCCACGATGTTGTGCCATGGAATAACCCTAATCCAAAAATAAAATAACCTAACCTACATTCCCCTCAATTCACTGCTGTCCATGAGCATGCCCAGCAGTCACTTATATGTCACTAATGACTCCGCTTCCACGACTACCACTGGTAAACTATTCCATGCGCTCACAACTCTCTGGGTGAAGAGCCTCCCTCTGAAATCTCCTCTATGCCTTCCTCCTAACATTTTAAAACTATGACCCCTCATGGCAGTGAATCCTGCCCTGGGGAAAAGTCTCTGGCTATCGACTCTATTCATGCCTCTCATTCCCTTGTACAACTCGATCAGGTCACCTCTTTTCCTCCTTGTCTCCACAGAGAAAAGCCCGAGCTCAGTCAACCTCTCCCTGTAAGACAAGCCCTCCAGTCCAGGCAGCATCCTGGTAACCTCCTTTGCACCCTCTCCAAAGCCTCCACATCTTTCCTATAATAGGGTGGCCAGAACTGTACACAATATTTCAAGTGTGGTCTCACCAGAGTTTTGTAGAGCTGCAGCATAACCTCGCGGCTCTTAAACTCGATCCCCCTGTTAATGAAAGCCAAAACACCCTATGCTTCCTTAACAACCTTATCCACTTGGGTGGCAATTTTGAGGGAGCTATGCACTTGAACACCAAGATCCCGCTGTTCCTCCACACTGCTGAGAATCCTGCCTTTAATCCTATATTCAGCATTTAAGTCAACCTTCCAAAATGCATCACTTCGCATTTATCCAGGTTGAACTCGATCTGCCATTTCTCAGCCCACCTCTGCATACTGTCAATGTCTCGCTGAAGCCTGCAATAGCCCTCGATACTATCAACGGCACCTTCGACCTTTGTGTCATCAGCAAACACGCTAACCCACCCCTCAACCTCCTCATCCAAGTCATTTATAAAAACTGCAAAGCGCAGAGGCCCAAGAACAGAGCCCTGCGGGACACCACTCAGCACTGACCTCCAGGCAGAATACTTACCATCTACAACCACTCTCTGCCTCCTGTCAGCCAACCAATTCTGAATCCAGACAGCCAAATCACCCTGTATCCCATACCTTCTGACTTTATGAATGACCCTGCCGTGGGGAACCTTATCAAATGCCGTGCTGAAGTCCATGTACACCACATCCACTGCTCAACCCTCGTCAACCTGTCTCGTGACCGCTTCAAACAACTCAGTAAGATTTGTGAGGCATGACCTGCCCCTCACAAAGCCATGCTGACTCCCTTTAATCACACTATGTTTTTCCAAATAGTCATAAATCCTATCCCTCAGAATTCTTTCTAAAACCTTGCTGACCACAGACATAGAACATAGAACATTACAGCACAGTACAGGCCCTTCGGCCCTCGATGTTGCGCTGACCTGTCATACCGATCTCAAGCCCATCTAACCTACACTATTCCATGTACGTCCATATGCTTGTCCAATGATGACCTAAAGTTGGCGAGTCTACTACCGTTGCAGGCAAAGCGTTCCATTCCCTTACTACTCTCTGAGTAAAGAAACTACCTCTGACATCTGTCCTATATCTTTCACCCCTCAATTTAAAGCTATGCTCCCTCGTGCTCGCCGTCACCATCCTAGGAAAAAGGCTTTCCCTATCCACCCTATCTAACCCTCTGAGTGTTTTATATGTTTCAATTAAGTCACCTCTCAACCTTCTTCCCTCTAATGAAAACAGCCTCAAGTCCCTCAGCCTTTCCTCGTAAGACCTTCCCTCCATACCAGGCAACATCCTAGTAAATCTCTTCTGCACCCTTTCCAAAGCTTCCACATCCTTCTTATAATGCGGTGACCAGAACTGTACACAATACTCCAAGTGCGGTCGCACCAGAGTTTTGTACAGCTTCACCATAACCTCTTGGTTCCAGAACTTGATCCCTCTATTAATAAAAGGTAAACCAATGTATGCTTTCTTAACAGCCCTGTCAACCTGGGTGCCATTTTCAAGGATCTGTGTACATGGACACCGAGATCTCTCTGCTCATCTACACTACTAAGAATCATACCATTAGCCCTGTACTTTGCCTTCTGGTTACTCTTACCAAAGTGCATCACCTCACACTTGTCTGCATTAAACTCCATTTGCCACCTCTCAGCCCAGCTCTGCAGCTTATCTATGTCTCTCTGCAACCTACAGCATCCTTCATCACTATCCACAACTCCACCGACCTTAGTGTCGTCTGCAAATTTACTAACCCATCCTTCTACGCCCTCATCCAGGTCATTTATAAAAATGACAAACAACAGTGGACCCAACACCGACCCTTGCGGTACACCACTAGTAACTGGTCTCCAGGATGAACATTTCCCATCAACTACCACCCTCTGTCTTCTTTCAGCAAGCCAATTTCTGATCCAAACTGCTATATCTCCCACAATTCCATTCCTCCGCATTTTGCACAATAGCCTACTGTGGGGAGCCTTATCGAACACCTTGCTGAAATCCATATTCACCACATCAACCGGTTTACTCTCATCTACCTGTTTGGTCACCTTCTCAAAGAACTCAATAAGGTTTGTGAGGCACGACCTTCCCTTCACAAAACCGTGCTGACTATCCCTAATCAATTTATTCTTTTCTAGATGTTTATAAATCCTATACCTTATAACCTTTTCCAACACTTTACCAACAACTGAGGTAAGGCTCACTGGTCTATAATTACCAGGGTTGTCTCTACTCTCCTTCTTGAACAGGGGAACCACATTTGCTATCCTCCAGTCACCTGGCACTATTCCTGTAGATAATGACGAGTTAAAGATCAATGCCAAAGGCTTGGCAATGTCCTCCCTGGCTTCCCAGAGGATCCGAGGATAAATCCCATCCAGCCCAGGGGACTTATCTATCTTCACCTTCTGAAGGATTTCTAACACCTCTTCCTTCTGAACCTCAATCCCAGCTAGTCTAATAGCCTGTATCTCAGTATTCTCCTCGACAACATTGTTGTTTTCTAGAGTGAATACTGTTGAAAAATATTCATTTAGCGCTTCCCCTATCTCATCTGACTCCACACACAACTTACCACTACTTTCCTTGATTGGGCCTAGTCTTACTTCCGTCATTCTTTTATTCCTTAAATATCTATAGAAAGCCTTAGGGTTTACCCTGATCCTATCCGCCAACAACTTCTCATGTCTCCTCCTGGCTCTTCTGAGCTCTCTCTTTAGGTCTTTCCTGGCTACCTCGTAGCCCTCAAGTGCCCTAACTGAGCCTTCCCATCTCATCCTAACATAAGCCGCCTTCTTCCTCTTGATCAGAGATTCCACCTCCTTCGTAAACCACGGCTCCCGCACTCTACATCTTCCTCCCTGCCTGATAGGTACATACTTATCTAGGACTCACAGGAGCTTTTCCTTGAATAAGCTCCACATTTCTAATGTGCCCATCCACTGCAGTTTCCTTCCCTATCCTATGCTCCCTAAATCTTGCCTAATCTCATCATAATTGCCTTTCCCCCAGCTGTAACTCTTGCCCAGTGGTATACACCTATCCCTTTCCATCACTAAAGTAAAATAACAGAATTGTGATCACTATCACCAAAGTGCTCACCTACTTCCAAATCTAACACCTGGCCAGGCTCATTACCCAGTACCAAATCTAATGTGGCTTCGCCCCTTTTTGGCATGTCTACATACTGTGTCAGGAAGCCCTCCTGCACAGACTGGACAAAAACTGACCCATCTATAGTATTCGAACTATAGTGTTCCCAGTCAATATCTGAAAAGTTGAAGACCCCCATGACAACTACCCTGTCTCTCTCACTCCTATCGAGAATCATGTTTTCAATCCTTTCCTCTACATCTCTGGGACTATTCAGAGGCCTATAGAAAACTCCCAGCAGGGTGACCTCTCCTTTCCTGCTTCTAAACTCAGCCCATACTACCTCAGTTGACGAGTCCCCAAACATCCTTTCTGCAACTGTAATACTGTCCTTGACCAACAATGCCACACCTCCGCCCCTTTTACAATCTTCTCTGTTCTTACTGAAACAAATAAATCCGGAAACCTGCAACAACCATTCCTGTCCCTGCTCTATCCATGTCTCCGAAATGGCCACAACATCGAAGTCCCAGGTACTAACCCATGCTGCAAGTTCACCCACCTTATTCCGGACGCTCCTGACATTGAAATAGACATACTTCAAGCCAACTTCTTGCTTGCTGGTTCCATCTTGCTTCCCTGAAACTTTATTTCAGATCACGCTAATCTCAACCTTTTCTATAGTCGAACTACAATTTTGGTGCCCATCCCCTTGCTGAATTAGTTTAAACCCACCCGAATAGCCTTAGCAAATATCCCCCCCAGGATATCGGTATCCCTCTGGTTCAGGTGAAGACCATCTTGCTTGTAGAGGTCCCACCTACCCCAGAAAGAGCCCCAATTATCCAAGAATCCAAAACCCTCCCTCCTGCACCATCCCTGTAGCCATGTGTTCAACTCCTCTCTCTCCCTATTCCTTGCTTCACTAGCACGTGGCACGGGCAACAAACCAGAGACAACAACTCTGTTCGTCCGAGCTCTCAACTTCCATCCTAGCTCCCTGAATTTCTGCCTTAAATCCCCATCTCTCTTCCAACCTATGTCGTTGGTGCCAATGTGGACCATGACTTGAGGCTGCTCCCCCTCCCCCTTAAGGATCATAAGGACATAAGACTGACTGGTCTGTAATTTCCACGGATTTCCCTATTCGCTTTCTTGAATAGAGGAACAACATTTGCCTCCCTCCAATCTTCCGATACGACTCCCGTGGAAAGTGAGGAAGCAAAGATCTTCGCCAGTGGCTTAGCAACCTCCTTTCTCACTTCCCGGAGCAACCTAGGATAGCTTTGAAAGCATCTAATGTCATTGCTGGAAGGTTATGGATTGGTAGTCCTCATTACTAGGATTTGAACACAAAAATCAAAGCCAACATGTAACTGCGCAGTATTAAAGGAGTTTTGTAATTTTGAAAGTACATTTAAGTGTGATGTTAAATATCGAGGGTTGGTTGAATTCCCAGGTTGGTGTGAAAGATCGCACAGCATTGTTTCAACAAAAAACAAAGCATTCTTCCCAATATTTGTCCCTCAGTCAGTGTTATCACAGAAACATTTGACTGATCAGCATCACGTTGCTGTTAGGAGAAACTTGCCTTGTGCAAATCACAGTCATCTTTCTGCCATTACAATAAAAACTATTTGATTGGCTGTAAAGCACTTTGGAAGGCCCTGTGATTGTAAAACATTCCATTTTTCTTTTGACTTCACTCTTGAGTATTTTCATCTTCTTTCTCGCTGAATAACAATGGAACTCAATGTGGGTTCCAAATGTCAGTCTATTGATGCATTCCTGAAATAGTGGGGTCATTGACAACAGTCTTATTTGTTTTTTTATATTCTTATTTATTTATTTAGTTTTTATTCTTTCTTATTTATTTTCTGTAAGTGATCTAACAATTCATTTCACTGAAAAAATAGGTGTTCCCTTACTAGCCACATATCTTTAAATTTCAGTCACGGCCCTGCACAGGTCGCTTACATGTACCATACACTTAAAAAAAAATGTCCATTGCCAAATGTACAATGAACCTGGATCCTGCAGTGAATACATTAATGAGAATGAATCATTGGTGGTCCAAGGTGGTTGATCTGCCAAAAGGTTGTTACCTTTTATGCACATCATGCTATATTCCTAGCACTTTAGTGCCAGAGCTGAACAATAAACCCTCAAAACTCTCTTTCAGGCCATTGTCACACCAACAGCTACTTGGTAATTTAGAGCAATTACAACATCTTGTTTAAAAATTCAGCTTATGTTAATACTGTTTGGCTGCTTGTCAAAAATAAACAAGCTATGGGCTCAGTGATTTGACTGGATTATTCGAGTAATATAAACCATGACCCTTGCTCCAGCTCTCTATCTCTCACAGTGCCTTCAGGCAGGATGTTCCAGCCTTTGCCATAACTGGTGAATTTCATCGTGTTAGAGGTAAACCAACCAAATCCTTGCTGCTGAGATAAACATCATAATGCAGTTCTGCCCTTACAGAGGTGACTCCTGTATGTCAGTGGCAGATAATGAGGAGCCATTCTGCATATATTTGCATCTCAGTAATACTATAACTCATTAAAGTTAACTATTACTTTTCCAACTAACTTCTACCCAATCCAGAAACTCAATGCCTCAGGAACCCAACAGCAAAAATGCAGACAAATACCTGGCGAGTAATAGCCATCTGGGGTACTTGCTTCTTTGATCTTATAGTGACACCACTTAAATAACCCTTCCACCCACTTGTGTTGTCACTTCTCTAAGTATAACCAGCTCATCAAAGTGAACCAAGTCAGCCTGCCTCATTAGACCATCTCTAAAGCCAAGCTGTAAGCAGTAAACAGGGGGAGCAGGGCACAGCATATGGCTCAAGGCCATTCTTTAATGCATTCGGCAAACAATGGGCCACTCACGGCTCAACCACACAGTAATGGTGAAAGCAAAATGCAAGGAGTGACAGTATCAATCCAAGGGGCTGTACTCCAGCCAGTCCAGTGTGGGTCTGTCCCAGTCAGTCCTGGAGGAGGGCTCCAATGTGTCTATAGGTTATGGCTGTGCTGCCAGTCCAGGGTCTGGTGAAGGGTTTGCCCAAGGTGTTGTCCAGGCTGAGGACAGCTAAGACTTGAGCAGCTGGTGAAACAGCGAGAATGTTCTTAGGAATGCTGGGGCAGCCGGGTGCTGTAGATGTGGAATTGGATGCGGTGTGAAAGGCCTCATAGATAAGAGGATGACAGGGCTATGGGCTGATGTACCAGAGAAGCATGTTCCAAGCTCTTGGCCCCCTGCTTCGGGGCTCTCAGTGATATGCACATGTTTGATTTACAGCTCTGTTTATATGGAATTGTAGGCTGGGATCCTTTTGTGTGCTCCATTCAAAATACCTCATTGGCTGAGAAGCATTTCATTTTGCAACATTATTTTCAATAAAAGCCAAGTTATTTTCTATCCACATGTGACGCAGGAAGCCTAGCTGAGAGACAACTAGGCTTTACATTAATTGCACTAACCTGTAGCTGTACCATAACAGGTATTACTGCAAAAAAAGACTCACGGAGGTTTGCAATATTCTGAGCCATCTCTCCATTAAAGAACGGACTGAATAGGAAGCATTCAATCTACAGAAGGCTCCCATGAACTTTACTATTCTCCTGGATATCAATACTTCCAATCTAGCTGCTGTCTTTCTCTCCCTGCTATGCTGCAGAATGGTAAGTTCTTACATTATACCTTTGCAAGTCTGTGCTTTATCTGTGAATGAGCTTCTAATATTATTATTTGCACAAATTCTAATGATTCCCCACCTTTCAGGTACACTTTGTCTCATATACTGATAATGCATATCATGATTTGTGGAGACTTCAGATATGAAGAACATCTTGTGCTCCTGCTTCTCTGTAAATGCTGTGAGCTATCACGGTGAATTTGATGAACAGTGTGCAGGGTTGCTGTGTGTGCTGAGTCTCAGGTCTAATATCCTGCGATTGAACTGATGAGAAAAATGTGTTCCTCTGAACACAACCTCTAGATCTTTGACTGCATAGCCGAAGTGCTAAGTCCATAGTTCACTACGTTGTGAAAGGGAGTACAAGATCACACACAGTGTTGATAAAGTGAGACATTCAATTTCTCCTTGCAATTGGGGAAGATGTTGTACTACTTTCACTTCAGATAACCATGTGGGCACCCAATGGGAATACAAAACTACATCAAAGGTTTGAACAATGAAAGTGTTCAAACGTTTACATGTATAAAATTTCCATTCATTAATGAAACTCTAGCGATGCCAAGGTGATCTCAGAAGAATTTAATCTTTCTTCGCTTACCAATAGGTTCAGGTTCAAAGTATATTGTTTTCTGTGGTCCTCTGAGTATGGCTGTTTCAGCAATGGGCTAACCAGACTGTGTCCCTGTGTCTGATCTAGTAGCTA
The DNA here is from genome assembly GCF_030684315.1 of Stegostoma tigrinum. Classification (NCBI taxonomy): domain Eukaryota; kingdom Metazoa; phylum Chordata; class Chondrichthyes; order Orectolobiformes; family Stegostomatidae; genus Stegostoma; species Stegostoma tigrinum. The sequence goes on along the minus strand of NC_081360.1, from coordinate 33,928,953 downwards.
GGGTACCCACTGAGGTGGTTGTCCGTGACGGGCTGTAAGACGCTGGTGAACTCATGGGTGGTTTGTTTCCTGAGGTTTTACAGGCTCTATCCTCTGAGGTGCTGGGGCTGGACAGGCTCTCTGACCCCTTGTGGTTTGCTGACTGTTGACCACTCATACCTTTGGAAAAAAAAGAGACACAACTAGTTGATAAAGAGACGCAAAGCCTTATGTCAAGGAATTTGCAAATACTTGAAATGCTCCTGTCTGGCCGTGGATAAAGAGGTGCCCAAGTGAGCTTTAAGTGTGGTGCCAGAATCTTTGATTGCAGGAGGTGCCAGCAGGGAGGGTCAAAAGATTCCTTTTGGCACCCGCAGGTGGTTTGTTTAAGTTGCCATGAAACTCTCTTATGCCTGAAATGAGCTGAATAGTAAATGCTCGCTCCAGCAAAGTCACCATGGGCCATGGTCAATGTGGCACCATTTTTAACCTCCGGTATCACACTCCAAAATGTTAAAGTCACGTTACATGCCTAGAACAAATCAGATTTGAAATAAAAATGTGAACACAAACAGTCTGAAAACCGAAAACATCCAGTGCTCTATTCAGTCTGACCCACTCAAATGTCATGTCTTGTGCGCCACAGTAAATGCACATCCCACATCAGCCAAATAAAAGCTAAAATATTGTGGATGGTGCAAGTCCAACCGACACAGGCAACTCTTTCTGTTTTTATTCCACCTCAGCCAAAGGTTGGCTCTCTCCTGAGAGAGGCAGGAAACAGGGTTTTTCAAAAAAGAACAACTCTTTTTATAGAAAATAAAACAGGACAACTCTTTCGCTGACACCCTTTGGCAATTAAAACTAGACCAGAGATTATTCTGGCCCTGATTAAGTTTATAGGAAACAGCTGGTTGCGAACATGTAATAGTGCATTTATTTAATATCTGTAATTGCTGTTCATTACCATGAAGTATTTTTGTAATAAGCAATTGCATCCTCTACTGCCAAAATAAAAACCTAGCAATCTGTCATAATGTAGTTATGCACTGTGTTCTAATATATGTGTTCGGTTCAGTAGCTTCAGCTACAAAAAGTTAAGAATTGAGGTTGGCCTTTTTTGTTTATGGATGCTTGAAAGTGCATTGCAAGTTCGTTGCAGCAAAGATTTATATTTAGATTCTCTTGATGGTTGCCATTTGTAATGTGTCAACTCTTTCTTGTGACACTATGTCAGTTCCATTATCAGAGGTCAACTCTGATAACAGCACTGATAATGAAACTGATATCTTCATGTTCTGGATGTCTATATTGAGCAGAGGGTCATCTTGCTGTTAAGAGATTCACTCAAAATTCATTACTAACAACAGGGGCTATCAATTTAAGATCCAATAATAAATTAAGGGACATGCTGGCTCCAAAACGTTCACATGCCTATTCCTAACAACAAAAGCAATTCGTCACAAGCTAAAATTATTCTCCTTTGTATAAAGTAGTTTCACAAATCAATCAGTTTGGAAGTATTTCCTCATCAGTTAATTATGGATGTTTCAGTGGATAGAAGTGTTAATGTCAATCTACTCTGTAAGTGTGAAGCATGGACTGTTAAGGAAATATATGTCAAAAGTTGATGTGGTGTTAGGACAGCTACTGCCATGTCCACATTGGTAAACAAATAAGCAAGTAAGAGATATGGATGACAGTGTGTCTCAAAGAAATTGAGAACAAATTGCTATATCATGTTGTGATTCTATAGATAATCTGCAAAATTGATCATCCAGAAAGCAGGAGTTCAAATCCCACCTAGGGCGCTATTGTGAAATTGAATTGAATTGTGAAGAAATGAATTGGGGCACCTCGTGTCTTTGAATAGAAGCTAGAGGTTCTAGAAGTTATAATAAACTTCCAGAGCAGAAGTTGTAATAAAGAGTTAAGGTTGGTACAGTTTGTGATTTCCGACATGTTAGTCCTCATAACATTTGTTCCGGAGAGTCAGTTTGCTGCTGAGTCGGATATCTTGAAGTCTATTTACAACATCAACTATTATGATACTGGCTACAGTATCACAGACTTACACACGTAAGTTAGTCTCACTAAGCTCTGAATGACCTGGATCATGGCAGATGTGTGGCAAGATTAAGCGAAATATTTGGCAATGCCCATTTCAATGGTCAGAGCATCTCCCCTTCGTTTTGTACCCTTTACTCAAGTGATGTGGTGAGATTCTCACTCGGTAGCAGCCAGCTCCCAATTGACACTCATCACTGCTCGTTAAATATTTTGTTAACTATACAACATACTACCTGTTGCATTTTTACAAAGTTTCCCATGCAAATTAGTCATCAGGAAACATCAAAATGGAAACCAGAGTGAGTCTTTGGCATATTCAACTTGTATCCTTCTCTGAAAATCCTCGATATTGCACATGGCCAAACAGCAGAGCAGGCTATGTTCTACTAGCATCAGCTGTACATACACAGCCACCAAGGACATTGGCAATTGACCTTCAAGAAGGCCTTGCCAGCATCTTGGCATCCTCAAATGCATTGGCACTGTACCCTGCAAAGTCAGACTTCTCTAGCAGGGCACAATAGCACTATATGTCTAACCTGGGTACATGTACCACTTAGGGCCAAGTAACCCAGCCTGTGGCATAGAGTGCAGGCTGTCTACTGGAGCTTTTCCCTCTGCATGCATTCACCTGTGTCAACAAGGACTGCCTGCTGTGTGTACACCTTCCCTTGCCCTACCACATCTTGCATTCAAAATTGGCGCAGGCACAAATCCAAATAGTGTGCCAAGTCAGTCTCACACTTCTACAGTAGTACAAGTGTCAAACACACTGAATCTGCAACACGTCTAAAAGACCCTGGGGTGTAATCCACGGTGAAGCCCATGAGACATCCAACAGGCTGGGCAGAGCAGCACGGTTACTTGTGGGGAGAATCCCATGCCAGTACCAGGCTCCGGCCACAGTCAGCATCTGGTTAGAATGGATTTGCACAGGGGTCCTGTGCCTTTGTGTTCCACAGAGTGGGTCACAGTCAATCTTTAGTCTCAGCAGGTGCCATTCTGGAGATGGAGAAGAGGAGGAGAGATGGCATTGTTGCAGAAATGTTTTGCCACCAGTCTGGGTTCTGGGCTGGTGAGGGCTAGCACTAGCAGGTCAGGACAGTTGAGGGCTGGGTAACAGTCATCCCAACACTTTGATTTGCAGGAATTAAAGGGGGATTCAGGTTGGAGAAAGAAGGAGACAAGTAGTCAGGTTTTAGGAGCTTACATGATGACCTTGTGAAATGTGAAATCGGTGGGGTAGACGAAATGGGCAGCTAGAAAGGAGAGCCTGATGTTGACCAGGGAACACCCGTGGCAATGCTAGACTGACGTTGAAAGCCATTGGCAGAGGAGCACTCACTGTCATCCCAGTCAGGAAGCAGATGGATAGTGCACAATGGCGAAGAAAATGGCAGTGATGGCACTCATGCTGAGTGTGATCAGTAAGCTGACTCATGAGGAAGGAGGCTGCCACTGTATCTGGTTACTGGGTCTTCCCAAAGATGTAACATTGTCCATCAGCACATGCTATCTCAGTAACACAGACATGTAGGATCCTTATTCACTGGTTATCCTGCAGCATTATTCGTTTCTCTAGTGTTTCCCTTCCCTTTCACTGACACAGCTGAGGAACTCCTCCAAATGTACACTTGGGCCCAAACAGCCAGCCAATCAGGAGAAATGTTTTCTTTACTTGTGGGATGTGGGTGTTGCTGGCTGGTCAGCATTTATTGGCCATCCCTAGCCACCCTTGAGAATGTTGTGGTGAGCTTCCTTCTTGAATGATAGCAGTTCAGTTCCTATTGGTTGACCCATAATGCATTAGGGAGGGGAATTCCAGGATTTCGATCCAGCAACAGTGAAGGAATGGCAATGTATTTCCAAGCCAGGATGATGAATGGCTTAGTGGGAACTTGAAGGTATTTCAATTATATCTGTTGGCCTTGTCCTTCTAGATGGAAGTAGTCATGAGTTTGGAAGGTTCTATCTGAAGATGTCTGGTGAATTTCTGCAGTGCATCTTGTAGATAGTACACACTGCTGCTACTAAGCATCGGAGATGGAGAGAGTGGATTCTTGTGGATGTGGTGTCAATCAAGTGGGCTTTGTCCCAGATGATATCAAACTTCTTGAGTGTTGTTGAAGCTGCACCCATCCAGGCAAGTGGGGAGTACTCTATCACCCTCCTGACTTACGCCTTGTACATGATGGACCGGCTTTGGGGAGCCAGGGGCTGAGCTACTCGCTACAGTATTCCTACTCTCTGAGCAGCTCTTGTAGCCACTTTATTCATGTGGCAAGCCCAGTTGACTTTCTGGTCAATGGTAACCCGAACGATGTTGATGGTGGGGATTTCAGTAATGGTAACACACATTGAATGTCAAGGAGTGTTGGTTAGATTGCCTCTCACTGGAGATGGTCATTGCCTGGCATTTGTGTGGCACAAACATTAGAAGAATGTTGAAATAGGGAAATGAAGGTGGTGGGAGTGAGCCAATGCCATGAATGTGCATTGTTACCCCTGCTCCCACAAGATGTATTGCTGATTGCTATACACCCCCTACATTGCACCTCATTAATGACCAAGGAGTGATTCCACAGTTTGGAAAGATACGTTTAGGCCCAATGCAGAGAACATGGAAAACAAAGACTCATGAAATTTTTAAAAAAGTTACATTACAAACTATTTCTGTAACATTGTCAGCTGTTAGCCCCATGTGCCTTCTGTATGACATTCCCCTCCTCTCCATCCCACTGCATGCACTGAGAAACCTGTTCTACAAATGAGCTGGAGAGAAGAATCTGCTTCAAGGCGTGGCATTTTGGCTATGGAGGTCTGATTTGTGACAGGACAGCACAGACATGCTGAGGGTCTTCTCTCCAGACACATGTTGACCTTTCTTGGCTGGAATTTCAATGGTTGGAAAGGGGCAGACGGATGGAGGGAGGTGCGGGGCCCAGTCTCCTCTGCAGTCTCCTGAAGGACTGTGTATCACTCTTCATCTGGCTGGGTGCTTCCTAACATTGCCCTGCCTCCTTGTGAGGAGGGGGCACCCCTGAACCAAGTTCAAGGCTCCTCATCCGACTCTCGCCCTGCTTTCAGACCTGAGGGCCATTGCACAGGACGATAAGATGCAGCAACTCTCCAGCAGTTCCTCAATGTGCTGGTCCTGGTTCTTTTTGACAATGGTTGCCCCTTCCATGGAGGCAGCCAACTGGTCACAAGACTGGATGCATTGCTGCAGTGTCTGAATGATGACAGAGCTAGCTATGAGTTTCAGTGCCTCCTGCCCACCTGCCTGCTGCTACTCCTGGCTGTGTATCTGCATAAAGTCCCTCTTTGCTGAGACCACAGCTGCCCAAAGCTCACCAGGAGCATGGCATCCAGCAGTCCTCTGGCCATGGCAGGGGTGCCCAGGAGGCAGCTTGACTGAGAGTACCTCTCCCTGGCATAGAGAGGTTGCAAATATATCCCCTACAAGAGTACGGCTGATTCTTGGGTGGATGGGTGCACTCTGAGATGCAAGAGGCCAAAGATGTTATGGCTACTGCTTAGGCATTGCACGGAGCACGTGAATAATTTGAGCATTGCGATGAATTTCAGGGGGAACTTGCTCTCGAGCTGGGGCATAGATGTTTCTGCGTCCCTGCAGGAGCAGGTCCAATCTTCCCCTGTGAGGGCAAGTATCCTTTCCTTGGACTGGGTATGGAAATGGATATCTGGCTGATACCCACCAGTCTGATGTCACTCTGTCCTAGTTTTGGCGCTCTCCTCCTGTAATGACACAAGGGGGTGAATACAGATTCAAATGGCTGTTGATGCTGGTGCATGTGAGTGAAAGGCATTGAGGTTCTTCGAGGGAGTGAGGCGGCAGCGTGGAGGGCATGCAGGGATAGTGATGCAGGAGGACGAGAATGAAGACAGCAAAAGAGGTAGATGTTGCAGGAATAGAGGGGGTGTCAGAATGAAAATATAGATTGGCTTCATTTGGACTACACCATCCACAGGAACCTCCAGGTCCCTCTCAGAGAACCTTGGTGTAAATCTCCCCTTCTCTGAAATCTCTCCTGAGACGACCAGACAGGGTAGCTTCCAAATACCACTGCTCCTGCGGATGCAGTGCAGGCTTTGGAACCTGGTGCGAATGATGATATTAGAAAAAATTATTCATGATAGAATTAATAGTCACACAGGAAAGTGCAGATTGTTTTACAAAAGCCAGCATAGATTTGTAAAGGGAAAATTGTATCTAACTAACTTGCTGGAGTTTTTCGAAGAGGCAACAATGTAGATTAATGACAGGAAGATTGTTGATGTGACATACACGGGCTTTCAGAGGATATTTGATTCAATGCAACAATGGTGACTGAAATTATAGGTATTAAATAAAAGGGACTGTAGCAACATGGGCTCAAAATTGGTGCAGGGTTTAAAATAGAGTCGAGCAGTTAATTGATATTTTTCAGGCTGGGCAAAGGTTTGTAGTTCCCCAGAGTTCAGTTTTGGGACCCTTTGTTTTCCTTATAAAAATGATATAGTTCTTAGTGTGAAGGAGACAAATTCAAAGCTTGTAGACTTGGGAAACTTGTAAACTGGGAAGAAGTGTGGAACATCAAAAGGACATTAACATGTCAGTGGAGTGGGGGGATAGATAGCAGATAAAGTTCCATGAAGAAAAGTTCTTTGGTACAATCGAAATTGAGAGACAACAGAAAATAAAGAATGGAATTCGAAAAGTATGTGGAAATAGAGGCTCCTGTATATATATAAGCATAGGTCATAAAGATGCCATGACAAGTAGAGAGAGCTGGTAATAAAGCAGAGCCAACAGCATCCTTGTGCTCCTGAGATGCTGCTTGGCCTGCTGTGTTCATCCAGCTCCATACTTTGTTATCTTGGATTCTCCAGCATCTGCAGTTCCCATTATGTCTGGTAATAAAGCATGCAACATTCTAGAGTTCACAAATAGGGACACAGAGTGTTAGAGCAGGGATATATGTTACAGTCTTATGTTATGCTGAACTTAAGTAAGACACTGGTTAGACCTCAGTTGGGGTGTTGTGTACAATTCTGGATGTTGTACTCTATGAAGGATGTGGAGTTGGATTCAGCACTGAAGAAGTTTATGAGAATGGTTCCAAGGGATGAGACACTTCAGTTATGAGGAGGGACTGGAGAAATTGGAGCTGTTTTCCTCAGGGAGGAGAAAGCTAAGAGCAGATGTTATAGAAATTTCCATAGTCCTGAAGGTTCTCAATAAAGTAGATCTGTCTTGGCTTGTTAAGTGGATCAAGAATCGGGGCAAGAATTTCAAAGTATTTTGCAAGAGAAGCAACTGCAAGGTCAGAAGAAGAATATTTCACCTTTTGAGTTGATGGGCCTAAGAGTGCTACCTGGATGTGTGCTGACAGCAGGGGCAATTGAGGCATTAAAGACAGAAGCAGATGCTAATTTAAATAGAAACAATGTGTGGGCTTTAAAGCAAAACAGAACAATGGCACAATGGTAAAATACTCAGCGAGACAAAGTAGACAATGATGGACTGAATGGCCTCTTTCAGCACCATATCAACTCTGTGATTGATTCAGTTGTTAATCAAAAATCTATCTACCTCTGCCTTCATCATTCTTTGAGGAAGAGAATTACATAGGCTCATGGCCCCACTAAGAGAGTGCATTTCTCTTGGGCTGCACCCAAGAAGATAGAAACACAGAGGTATACAACACATAAGGACATATAGCACATTGAGCGAGGAATTCAACTGACAGCAGTTGAATTCAACTTTTTCTTCACCTTAAAAACAAATAGTCAAGAATTCCAAATCAAAGTGGTACCTCAGTTATCATATTGATGTTGGGGCTAACTTATTGATGTTGCTGGCTTGTCTGATGCCATTTTCGACCAGACCTGCAAAAGGACAAGCTCCCTTTAGTTAGTAAATCAGATCTAGCACCCTGTGGCAAGTCAGTGACTACACCTGAAAACAACTAGTTGTAGCAGGAACATCATATCTATTACTACCAACCCATTGTTCACCACCATCTTAATATAAGTTGGTACAACCATAAATGCAAAACCCCTTGTTTCTAAACAATGCACCCCAGTTCAGATCTCTTCCACAAGGAGAAACATTCTTTCAGCATTCACCTTGTCAAGTCCCCTCAGGATCTCACATGTTTCAGAAAGATAACTTCACATCTCTCAATGGTGAGGCAGTATCTGGAAATTGATTTTTGCGTTAGTCAACAGTAAAGCAGTGCATCTCGAACAATGACAATCAGAGCAGTGCCATGAACCATAACCCACTGCTGGGTGGGATTTATTGTGATTTGTGCAGAAACTACAGCAGGCTCTATTCACCTTAAAGTAAATCACCTTGCAGTAAATTCTGGCCTCAAATCCTCTTATTGTCTTGATAATTGTGTGAAATAGATTGCAACATTTTTGTGAATTACTTGCACATTTTTGATTAATGTTTCCTGTCATTTAACATTGCAGAAGAATGGGAAGAATTCAAAAGGGAATGTTTTGTAAGTATGAATGCTTTGAACACTTGACATTTAGACAAGCAGAATAATAAAAGAAAATTGTCTTTCTAAAACTAAACCCACTGAAAGAAAGCTACAATTTGTTTGTGTTTTAGAATGGGAAAGACAGATGGCCTTTACAAGCATAGGCAACAGGTGTACAGACTTTCACTAGGGTATTTTGAACGGGTAACATTTCTTAAGTGTATTATGTACTTATGGAATGTAATAGCATTCAAATGCAATTGCTGGCAACTTATCTAATAATCTAAATACCGTGGAATCAAAGTAATTTTCAGGTTGAATTCCCACTTTCATTTCTTTTCCCGTGGATACCTCAAAGTTTCTTGGAAGTAACGTTTTGGTCAATAAGCTGCTACACCAGTGCTATGTGATTGCTTCATTTGAACCTTAGAGAGTCAATGAGGGAACAAAATGAACACAACTGGAATGAACTGCTTTGCTGAAATGTTGGCAGTGATCCATTTTACAGATTCAACTTCTAGTTGAATGCTACTGTTAAATTGAACAATAGACTCTCTTAACTGCAGTAAAATGAATAGCAGGTGAATTATAGATAGCAGACAGTCCAAAGCCAGTCCTGGAGCAATACCTGTGCAAGTTAAAGCCATTGTGCATGAAAGCCATTCACAGCGGCACAGTGGCTCAGTGGTTAACAATGCAGCCTCACAGTACCAGGGACCCAGGTTCAATTCCAGCCTCAGGTAACTGTCTGTGGAATTTGCACATTCTTCCCATGTCTGTGTGAGTTTCCTCCAGGTGCTCCGGTTTCCTTCCACAGTCCAAAGATGTGCAGGCTAGGTGAATCGGCCATACTAAATTGCCCATAGTGTTCGGGGGTGTGTGGGTTATAGGGGGATGGGTCTGGGTGGAATGTTTCAAGGAGCAATGTGGACTTGTTGGGCTGAAGGGCCTGTTTCCACACTGTAGATAATCTAATGTAACAGCTTAAGTGCATCCACTAGCTATCTGTCATTTTGTATCATTTATACAAACTGCTTTTTTTTAGTTTTTTCCCTGGAAAATATCTAATAGAGAGGAGGGCTCCTTGAAAGGTACCAATTGATGCCAATCAGTGAGTTTACATGTAATGAAAAAGACCACAGATTTGAATAACATTAAAAAAATTCCTTTCATGAACCCCAAACATATTGATGAAGTTCACAAGATGTAGTCCTGACAGTGATTAATAGTTAGTCCACTTACTGTACCATCTTATATTAAGATGGTGGTGAACAATGGGCTGGTAGTAATAGATATGATGTTCCTGCTACAACTAGTTGCTTTCAGGTATAGTCACTGACTTGCCACAGAGTGCTAGATCTGATTTACTAACCAAAGGGAGCTTGTCCTTTTGCAGGTCGGTTCGAATATGGCATCAGACAAGTCAGCAACATCAATAAGTTAGCCCCGACATCAATATGATAACTGAGGTACCACTTTGATTTGGAATTCTTGACTATTTGTTTTTAAGGTGAAGAACAAGTTGAATTCAACTGCTGTCAGTTGAATTCCTCTCTCAATGTGCTATATGTCCTGATGTGTTGTATACCTCTGTGTTTCTATCTTCTTGGGTGCAGACTATACAATGCTAATTTTTACAACCATCCCTCCAACACATTGAAATTTCTTTGATTTGAAAATACGATCATGATGGTTATGTTGCAAAACTCTTTCTCACCTCTTACTGGTGCCCTTAATGTAAGTAGTTACTGAGAGCAAGACTCTGTATCTGCATATTGACCTCTCTTAAATAGGACTACTTTCACTAACTAGCATTCACACTGGGATTCATATAGCTCCATATGCTGTAAAATCGGCCTTATTAACAATCGTGTAGGTAAGGCTCTGGTAATTTGCTTACCATCCAGGTTTAACGCAGACGTGAAATGTGGTAATCAAAGGGGATGCAGTAATCAAAGGTAGTTTCAATCTTCATATTGACTAGGTAGATCAAATGACCATCAATGCTGTAGAGGAAGCATTTCCAGAATGCACTTGAGTTGGTTTTCTGGAGCAAAATGTTAAATAACCAACTAGGCCAGAAATTATTGTTTCTGCTGTTATTATGCAATGATAAAGGGCTAAGAATAATCTTGTCAAAGATTCTTTAGAAAATAGTAACCACATTATGATATAATGAGTAAAGTTTGAAAAAGATATGATTCAATCTAAACTAAGTTCTAAAAAATCTAAACAAGGACAATTATGAAGGAATAAAGAGGTTGTGATGGATTGGAAAAATACATTAGATGCTTTGGCAGTAGACAGGGAATAGCTTGTATTTGAATAATTAATAATTGGTTTACTAAAGCCATTTATCCCTTTAGGGCACAAACTTCCATCACAAAAAGCAAGAGACCCATTGCCAACAAAGAATATTAAAAATAGTGTTCAATCAAAGAAAGATGCTTGTAAAGCCGGCAAAAGAAAATTGTATAATTGCAGAGGATTGGCAGAATTTTAGATTTCAGCAAACGAGGATCGAGGAATTAATAAAGGAAGAGAAAATATCATATGAATGTAAGCTAGCAAGAAATATAAAAATGGATTGTAAAGGATTTTATAAGTATATAAAAAGTAAAAGATCAGCAAAGATACGTGAGTACCCATTACAGGGGCAGGAGAATTTATAACAAGAAATAGAAACATGGCAGAGAAGCTAATAACTCTGAAATAACTGAGGTAAAGTGTCCAGTGAGAATGGGGGATGGAACAATGTTGTTATTAGTTAAAAAAAAGTAATATTGGAGAAATTAATAGGATGGTAAGTTGATAAATGTTTGGGACCTGATTATTTTCATGACAGAGTGGTGAAAGAGATGACTACAGACATGGCAGAAATTCTACAAAGGTTCCAGAAATTTGGGAGATTGCAAATATAATCCCACTTTTTAAGAAAGGAGGGAGAGAGATGACAGGGAACTGCATACCTATTAGCCTGAAATCAATGGTAGAGAAGTTATTATAGAAAACATGATTGCTGGAAATTTAGAAAATAATCGTTTGATTGGACAGATTTAATAGAGATTTATGAGGGCAAGCCATGTTTTACAAATTTTTTTTTAGATATATTATTAGCAGTGTTGATCAGGGAGAAATTGTGGATGCCGCATATCTGGATATTCACAAGACTTTGACAAAGTCCCACGTAGGAGGTTACTAAACAAAATTAAGGTGCATGGGATGGGGGAGTATCCCAGCATGGATTGAAGATTGGTTCACAGGGAGAAAACAGAGAGTAGGAACAAATAGGTCATTCTCGGGCTCACAAGTTTTTAGTCAAAGGTAGGATACTCTTGTGCTGGAGAATAGGGGTTGAGGCAGTTGGGCGGGGTGGAGTGAGCAGTGTGTCAATGAAATAGAATGAACCTTTTGTCCTTTGGGGTAAAAGTGAGTGAAATGGGTGCAGTTCTATACAATTTAGGAGAATGAGAAATGATCTAATTGAAATATGTGAAATGCTGAGATGCATAATTAGGTGGAAGCTGAGACAGAATTTGGCCTCATTGGGCAGTGTGGAACTAAGATTCACAGTTTCAAGAGAAAAGGTCAGCCCTTTAGACTGAGCCGGTGAGGTAAGTCTTCGTTCCGAGTTTTGTGAGCCTTCAGAATTGTTGATACAAGTGAGCTGGGATGCACAGTCATTGTGTTCTGTCGAGTGTGAAGTTGTTGGATCCTTGGGATCTGAGCAAAATAAGGGAGATGGGAAAAGGAGGGCAGGTGGAATTGAAGTAGAAAATCAGCTATGATTATATTTGAGCCATGCAGCCTTCACCTGCTCCTGTCTATGTTCTTATGTTTTATTAATGCTTGTCCATCACTCTTTCCTTTGACAAAATTGCTGAGCAGAAAATTGGAAGTGCAAGTGCTAATGGATTCAAGTTGTGAGTTCAGGCAACTAAGGTTGCAAGTGGGACATTTAAATAGGAAACATTGTTAATGTACTGTGAGCGTTGTGCACCCATCATTCATAAATAAAGCAGACATTACGTTGAAGAGACTGCTGTGAGAAAACTGCATTGTTTATTTGAGGGTGAATTTTTCACTCTCTGTGCATGTTGATGACTGTAATCAGAACTCCAGGAATGCAGCGCTTGTGAGAAAATAACCAGCAATGTATAGAAAACTTTCTATGATACCTGGTGACACGCTCAGAATACCATCAAATCTTACCACCCTGCCAGTCAGTGGATACCAGGTCCAGCTGAAATTCAGCTTCAACAGAACTGTGCAATCCAAACTGTAGGACCCTTGCACAAGTTACATTTCTTTTGGCCCAGTCAGTGGCAGACAATTTTAGGGGAGTCCTCCAATTAAAGAAAAACTCAGCCTCTCCCATTTAGTATCTTCAGTTTAGGGAAAGATATCTAACTGCATTACTTAGTGCATTAACAACAATCATAAACTTTCACCACAAGTGGTAACAGCACCATGAGCCGGCATTGTTGCATGCAGAATAGCACAAAAGATGTTGTCAAACTCTGAAAACAGATTGTCAGTAGTGGAAACATGCCTGTCAATGTCTTAGTTGTTGAAAGAAAAAAGAAAGAATGAATGGAGAAACATGCACCTTGTTAGTACCCACATTTGAAGGTAACTGATGAATGGTAGGATTTCAAACATGCAGTAGTTGTGGGCAGAAGAAAAGCACAATGTTTAAATGCTTTGTGCACATTGGCTGAAAAATTTCCAACATTATCACAGTAATTAAATTTTAGAAAGTAAACACATTAGATGTCAAACATTTCGGGACATCCTAAGGCACTACGTGATTACAGTCATTATTTTACCCACAAGTGTTATCAAATATATCACTCTTACCTTGAGATCTTGTTTGGCAAACATTAACTGCTCTTAGGTACAGAACAATGTTACCCCTGATGTACAAAATAACTGTTAGCTGCTGAACACTCCATTCACTTGTGCCCAAGTGAGATTCTGATGTGGAAACCAATGTTTGGCAAAGCCATGGCGATAAGATAACAGGATGGAAATTGCAGTAAAAGCTTAGCAAAGGTCTCAGCAACGCAGTCAGGAAGATTGGTCCTAATTCAAGTTTATTTTAACATCAGTTTGCTTTGTCGTTTCCTTAGATGCTCAGCTCCTTAAATGCCATCTTATTTCTTCTCTCTTTGGTGCTATAACGAGTGATTCAGACAAAGCACATTTTGTCTCCTACCACTGTAGAATTTAAGTGTGTGGTGGCATAGCAGTTATATTACGGGGCTCATAATTCAAGAAGACAGACAAATAAAATCCAGAGACGGTGGTTCAAATTTCACGATGGCTGCCGTGGAATTGAAACCATACTAATTAAATAAATCTGGAGTTAAAAAGCTAGTGTCAGTAATGGTGACAGCTGTAAATGGCAACAAGCTGGTAATACTGAAGATTTCAAGGAACATAGATATTGCTGCTTGCTGGGGGCCGTGAGCACTGCACAAATTTCATTGTGACATATGACACTGATGAATACTTCGAACAATGACAGAAATTCAGATCTGATAAAGGTTTCATCGGAACAGAAGTAACGTGCAGCTCCACAGCAGAGGTGTAAGTTGCACTTTGAGGTGGGGGTCTTTGGCAGTGACCCTATGTCTGAGTGCTGCTGAAGAGCAAGCAGGTTGCATGAGCTAAAACTAAAACGAAATCCCGGGTAGGGAGGAGACAGTTGAAACCTTGCTGGAATTCCAGCTGAAAGGACTTAAGTAACTAATAAAACTGCGGTGGGGGCCGGGTATCAGCCGATCGCTGTAGGGGAAGCAGGGGTTCAATGGTGGAGTTATAGGTAGCAGCTTGGGATATGGACGGGACAAGGATGGCTATGAGAAGAGGGGTGGCACTGGGAGGAGAACTGATAGTTAACGGGAAGACATGGAATGCTATGGGAGGTGGTTGTGAGAGAGTGGTGTCTGGGTGAGGGCACTGTTGAGTTCATCAACAGAAAAGGATTCCATTCCATCAATGCGCAGGTTATCTGTAAGCACTGGTAACACTTCTTACCAGGTTGGTACCAGCCACCCTGGGAGCTATCATGATTCCTACATTCTTGAGAACTCTCGGATGCCTGCTGCCGCACTTGATGTGTCAGATGCATGACAAGAATGGTTACTCGAGAGAAAGGGGTTTCCCCTGTGATCAAAACTGATTATTCCATCATGGAACTATTAGCAGTGTACATGCAATGCAGCACATTCTACAATTAGGGCCACGGTGGACCAAATGTTAGCACTCATGAAGATGTAGTTTGACAGTTCAGACAAGTCGGGAGAAGCTCCTTCAGCATTCCCCAGACAGAATGTGCCACATAATTCAAGCATGCTGTTCTGCACACAACTGGAGCAGACAATGAAGGGATGGGATGAATGCTGAGGAACAGGGAGAGTGAGAACAGTCCTTCAAGGAGGATAATGAGGATGTCAGGAATGGGGAACATCCTCCTGTGTATGACAGAACCAACGGTGTTACACGTTGCATACGCGACAGAACTTCATTGACACTTGGCTCCAGCAGATGAGAGCTAGGTTGAATACGCAGTGGGCAATGAATCACAGTAAAAGTGACTGAAAAATGGTTGTAAATGGGAAGTGGCTAAGAACTGGTGAAGTGCTTCATCAATGATTAAGGTGGGATTGTGCAGTTACACATGCAAGCCAGTGTCATCATGCTGCCTCTGTGTTGTGAGAAGGACTTGATTATGGCTTCTATAGCACAACATTGACGGTGAGGAGCAACTCTGGACTACCAACGCATAACCACGCATTTGAAATGGCACCACTACAAGGGTTGTGATAATATCTTAGCAAATATATGAATAGGATGGGAATAGATGGATACGATCCCCTGAAGGGTAGTGGGTTTTAGTTATGATGGGCAGCATGTTGGTGCAGGCTTGGCAGGCCAAAGGGTCTGTTCCTGTGCTACAATTGTCTTTGTTCTTTGTTCTTTGTTCTTTGGTCTATCTCAGGGCATGCAGACAGTGGTAAGGTCTTCCAGCTACAGCAAGTAGGAGAATTGGTTTAGTGTCAGGTAAGAGGGGTGTCTTTGAGGCAGGATAGATAGTTAATGAAGTGCATTCAGGATGATTGTAGATCTAAATCTATCGCAGAAAACTCACAGCCAGAAACCTTTTGTGAAACTTAACAGAAATGACACTTCGGTAAAAAGTGCTAAGCTTTTCTTGGGGAAGTCAGTATTCTAAATAGCAAACATTTTGGAAAGCAGGTATTTATGTCAATTGGCATCTCACAAATTTCAAATTACGCATACAAGTGTCACAATATTATCAGATAACAAGCTTTGGTTGACAAAAAACTGTTTACAAACAACAGAGATTCAACTACATGGTGCAGGCACATCATACTTATCATTAAAAATGTGCTACAAGCAATATAGGGGACATCAAATCTTAGAACATCTGTATGTACTTCACAATCAAGGACTCTCACTCCTAGGTAGGCAATTATGTATTTACTTCAATCTTATTTAAAAACATCAGGAGATTTGTTCTGGACATATTGTAAGTTGCAAAACAAATCTCTCTCCCAACTTTCATCACCTTTCCTAAGGCAGATTGTTATTTAATATTTTCTTGTTTTTAATTGGTGGAGGGTGAATTTCCCCACTCCCGCTGACTAAGCAAGGAGCACATCAAAACTGATAAAGTTAAAGTATGTTTCTTTTACATCTTCATATTGGATGTGAAATCTGACAACACAAGGGCACATACATTGGGATATAGAATCAGAATGGATAAAGAGATTAGATTCCCTAGTGTGTGGAAACAGGCCCTCTGGCCCAACAAGTCCACACTGCCCTTTGGAACACCCCACCCAGACCCATCCCCCTATAACCCACACTCACCCCCCTGAACACTGCAGGCAATTTAGCATGGCCAATCCACCTAGCTGGCACATCTTTGGGCTGTGGATGGAAACCCACACAGACACGGGGAGAATGTGCAAACTCTGCACAGACAGTTGCCTGAGGCTGGAATTGAACCTGGGTCCCTGGTGCTGTGAGGCTGCAGTGCTAACCACTGAGCCACCATGCCACCATGGTACCCAAGATTACTCCACTGGTTATGATTTAAATACAAAATGACTGAGAGGTACTGTCAAACCATTCACATGCAGAGGGTGGGGTGTGTATGGAATGAGCTGCCAGAGGAAGTGGTGGAGACTGGTACAGTTACAATATATAAAAGGCACCTGGATGGGTATATGAATAGGAGGTGTTTAGAAAGATATGGATTAAGTACTGGCAAATGGCACTGGATTAATTTATGATATCTGGATGAGACCAAATGATCTGTTTCTGTACTGTTCATCTCTGTGACTCTATGCACAACTTGTAACCATATCCTGTAAGGGTTTTTCTTGGAGATAATTGTTTTTGAAGCAGATTATAACACAAGAGCCAATATTCCAGACCCATCAGCAGTACCAGGATGTAAATTGTGTGGTTGGCGTTAACTTTGGAAAAGTTGCTGGATGTTTATTGTAATGCCCAGTCACAAGATCACCGCAATTATTTTGCTGGGATGCTCACCGTGTTTTAAAAACACATTTGCATGAACAATTTTTTAAACTCTGTTTTTGGCAAGTTTAAACAACAACCAATCAACTTGTTCACTTCTTCATAAAAACAAAGTGTGAAGCTGGATGAACACAGCAGGCCAAGCAGCTTCTCAGGAGCACAAAAGCTGACGTTTCGGGCCTAGACCTTTCATCAGAAAAGGGGAATGGGGAGAGGGCTCTGAAATAAATAGGGAGGGAGGGGGAGGCGGACTGAAGATGGATAGAGGAGAAGATATGTGGAGAGGAGAGTATGGGGGGGAGGTGGGGAGAGGATAGGCCAGTCCGGGGAAGCCGGACCCAGCTCGTCCCCTCCCTCCACTGCATCCCAAAACCAGCCCAGCTCGTCCCCACCTCCCTAACCTGTTCTTCCTCTCACCTATCCCCTCCTTTCACCTCAAACCACACTTCTATATCTTGCCTACTAACCTCATCCTGCCTCCTTGACCTGTCTGCCCTTCCCAGACTCACCTATCCCCTCCCTACCTCCCCACCTATACTCTCCTCTCCACCTATCTTCTCCTATATCCATCTTTGGTCCGCCTCCCCCACTCTCCCTATTTATTTCAGAACCCTCTCGGATGAAGGCCCGAAATGT
Organism: Stegostoma tigrinum; assembly: GCF_030684315.1. NCBI lineage: Eukaryota > Metazoa > Chordata > Chondrichthyes > Orectolobiformes > Stegostomatidae > Stegostoma > Stegostoma tigrinum. The sequence goes on along the minus strand of NC_081360.1, from coordinate 33,911,194 downwards.
CAGCTTTTGTGCCCCTGACATGCTGCTTGCCCTGCTGTGTTCATCCAGCTTCACACTTTGTTATCTCGGATTCTCCAGCATCTGCAGTTCCCTTTATCTCTGCCCACTTCTTCAGTTGTGTTCCCTAAAGATTCTTTCTTGCTTGATGTGATATTGTTATGATTATTGAGGATACTGCTCTGAAAAAACTGTAAACACTTGAACATGTCCGTTCCCAATCATTTCATCATCTAATCTGTGACCTAAAACTGTCATAACTAGTTGTTCATTATGCTGGTGTTGAAAGTTGATTCATCTCATTTGCAAACTTTTCAATTGTCTTGCATGGGGTACATTTACTATTATTGTTATGCATTTATTTAAATCATTATTTTTACTGTTGGGCTGACTTTTCTCAAGTCTTTTATTTTACAAATTCAGATGATCTCGTAATTTCACTATTCTCGAAAATGTGTTGTCTCTGGACTTAGAAGAATAGCAATTTTTCAGCAGAAGATAGTTGTCTCAGAGTAGGTTTTTTTGTGCATTATCCTGGATCTTTACACGCTGCTTCTCCTTTGTTAGTGAGTCTTCAATACACCGATTCCAAGGAAGTGTCACTGGACCCAAACGTTAACTCTGTTTTTTTCTTCACAGACGCTGCCAGACCTGCTGAGCTTTTCCAGCAACATTGCTCTTGATCCTGATTCACAGCGTCCGCAGTTCTTTTAGTTTTTCTTCCATAGACCTTTATGTTCATTTTGTGACAGTGGATGTTTGCTTTCAAATGGTCTGTAGATCTATGTAAAAGTAGGTGGTCTTATTATTTCCAAATTTTGATTAGTTTGGATTTTCATCCTAACCCTCAGTGATTGAACTATTGGTGAAATCAACCTGTTCACTTCCTCAATTAAAATTGAGAGAACTGCAGATGCTATAAATCAGGTACAAAAACAAAGTTGCTGGAAAAGCTCAGCAGGCCTGGTAGCATCTGTGAAGGAAAAAACAGTGTTAACATTTTGATGAAGTTTTGAGGAAGGGTCACCGGGCCCGAAACATTAACTCTGGTTTCTGTTCCCAGAAATCCACGAGCACATTGGTCTAAGGGATACCATTTTCATGTACTCACTATCTAGATCCTGTAGCAGTGGTTCAAGATCATCCCAGCTCCTAACACTCCTCATTTCTCAGGTAATACAGAGAAACGTAAGAGTGAGAGACCCATGTTAAAACGCTAACCAGGACATAAGAGGCAATTATTTGGGAAATAAAAGCAAAGCACATTTTGTAAACTCTCATTCTTCTTCAAGCATTTAGAGAAGAGCTGCATTTCTATATTTAAACTATCAGTAGGGGAATGCTAACTTTTTTTTTCCTAAATCTGTCTTCACCTTTTTGTTTCCCAACCACATTACCATCCGGGCAGGTTACACATGTGCAGCAGCAATTAATGATAATTGCACACTTTAGTGGAAAAAGCTCCCCTAAAGACATCATTTAACACAGTTCACGCTGCAGATCTTGGTTCTCAGAAGCTACCAGATGGAGCCTTTATTTATTATCATGTGCCCGGGAGACACCAAATAGCATCTTTCTCAATAGTTTAAAGCTGCAATTGTCTATTAACACAGCCCATCCACTGGAATTCAAATACGTTATTTGTCAAAAAATTGCATTTCTTGGGGGCCAAGCTGGAAGATGTTTAAATGTAATATTGTATTGAAATTGAGGCACAAAGCGTTGTATACTGGTTGCTGTTTCGGTAACTGTTCAGAATCAAATTGCCATGGTGTATAGATTATCAAATAAAGAATGCAATTGGTATCTTCAAGTCTGCAGTCTTAAGTAAAAAAATTCAACAGGGGCTCACATGATTCTCTGTGTACCTTTTGGTAAGTGGAGCATAATAGTTCCAATTTTCAAAAGAACAGATGCATATTTATAAGATAAACCAACTTTGAAATGATTGGCCAATGCAAATCAATGCAAGCCAAAAGAATTCAACAGAGAGTACAGCAAATACCTAATTTACATAAATGCTGAATATTAATAGGTACCTAACAAAAAGGTGGCTGAGTTTGGGTGAGTAATATGTAAAAACTCTTAGAGCAGCTGAGCAAATTACATTTAGCCTGTGGAATGTGGGACTGGTTCATAATAAATCAGCCAAAGAGACCCAACACAGAGTAATCTTTTGCCAAAATGAACTACTTATATATCCCTATAAGCAAAATTATTTAACAAACCTCAATATTTTAAACAATTTGCAATTGAAAACAGCATATTAAAAGGAAATTCACATTTAGAACCAAATGCTCACACGAAACATGCAATTTCTGTTCAAAGAAATGTCAAGTTTTTAAAGATGGAGTAGAATAAGGCCAAGTGTCCTTCTTATTGTTAAATACAGACACTTTACAACTTAATTTTCCTCTGTGGTCAATACCAATAATATATTTTATGATTGAAATAGGAGTCTAAGAAAGTTACACCAGGTCTTATAAAATGTATGATGATTAATAGATAGCTTGTACTGATTGAACTTGCAGACAAATGAAGTCATTGCAATGTTACAAATGCTTCAACATCTTCTACATGAACCGACATAAGTGGCTAGTTTACAATTGCCAATACAGGAAAGATATTGGGATTAATCAAACACAGCTAAACTCGAATATGTGAAAGTCAGATTTTGAATGCATTACTGCTAAAATGTATTGGAAGGCAATATCATGCAATTAAGCAAAAGGTGAGCATAATTACATCAACATATTTCAGAAGCCACCTAAAAGGGTCAAAAGCCACAGCATGGAAGCATATCTCTTCCTTCGTTATCACTGTTTCAAAATCATGCAACTCCCTACCTAACCTCAGCTCTACGGCAATGCATACAGCACATGGATTACAGCAGTTCAAGGAAGAGTTCGAGTCAAAGGCTCACCATTATTTTCACAGGGATTATTGTCATTGGGTACATCCCAAGAATGAAGTCACCAAAAGGTCCTTTTAAATGGTTAAAGCAAGTAGCTTTACACTTCAAAATATCCCCTTCCCCCACTGCATCCCAAAACCAGCCCAGTTCTTCCCCTCCCCCCACTACATCACACATATTCCGCTTGGGAACCCTGCAGCCCAATGGTATCAATGTGGACTTCACAAGCTTCAAAATCTCCCCTTCCCCCACTGCATCCCAAAACCAGCCCAGTTCTTCTCCTCCCCCCACTGCATCACACAACCAGCCCAGCTCATCCCCTCCCCCCACTGCATCCCAAAACCAGCCCAGCCTGTCTCCGCTTCCCAAACCTGCTCTCCCTCTCACCCAAACCTTCCTCCCACCTCAAGCCGCACCTCCATTTCCTACCTACTACCTCATCCTGCTTCCTTGACCTGTCCGTCTTCCCTGGACTGACCTATCCCCTCCCTACCTCTTCACTTATACTCTCCTCGCTACCTATCTTCTTTTCTCTCCATCTTCGGTCCGCCTCCTCGTCTCTCCCTATTTATTCCAGTTCCCTCTCCCCATCCCCCTCTCTGATGAAGGGTCTAGGCCCGAAACGTCAGCTTTTGTGCTCCTGAGATGCTGCTTGGCCTGCTGTGTTCATCCAGCTTCACACTTTGTTATCTTGGATTCTCCAGCATCTGCAGTTCCCATTATCACCGAAGCAAGTGGCTTTGCTGCTTCCTGAAGGAAATTGGAGGACTGTACTCACTGGTTGTGCTAGTGGGCTTGGAAGATGTTAGGTGCTCTTTGTCACTTAAGGGAGGTTGCTGGACCTTACAGTCCTTTGGGATTTCTGTTTATTGAACATCCTCTGTGCTATTTATACCCATAACTTAGCACATGGTCTGCACAGTAACATCTCTATCCTAACACTCTCCATCATATCGCCTTTTATATCACTATTGGCAAAGCTTACTATTGACATATTTGAGTATGAACTCATTACTCTGAATAAAATAGTAAATAAAAAGAAAAGTATGGTGAAGACCAAAATGTGATAGAAGGAATAAAAGGAGGTTGGGTGGAAAATAACCATTAGAACTGTCTGGGCAAGCTGTATATATTATGTAATTCAAAGGAATCTGACAGCAAAATTTCCAGGAAGTGTGGTGTTTTTCATTTGGTCTTTCTTACTATTTACGAGTAGCAGGTAGTCAGCAACCCTTTAAGATAATATGACACATTTTGCTGGATGTACACTGCTGGAATATCATCCCAAAGGTTTAACATCTGAGCTTTAGGTCAGTTTGTAAAGCTGCATGCACACAACATGCAAGGAGCAGCACTTCTATTACCACAGAGTCACTATTGTATTATTAGCCTAACTATAAAGACCAAAACTACAAAAGTACCAACAGGTTTCTCATAAGAAGCAATTTCTTTGAAGTATAAGTCCTCTCTCTACTCAGCCTCCAGTAGAGCTAAAATTTAGTTGAGTTTGTTTGTAATTGAGTAGTGTTCAAGTTTAATCTTCTTTAAATATTAACGTCTCAACTAACCTTAAACAGTCTCTCCTGAGAGGTTAAATTTTATCCCACTCTCTCAGAAGGTTTTAAAATCTCAGAACAGTTGACATTATTGCTCCAAATTTCTTACATTAAGATAATGGCTCCACTTCAATGTTTTCATTGATGGAAAAGCATGTTTCAAGTTTCTGAAGTGATAGAAGAGGCTATGGAATGAAAATACGAAATAAAATTCTTCCTCTGAGCATCTTGTCAGATAATTGAATTTTGGTCATTCTGTTCTGTAGATAATCTATCAGTCTTCCTGAATAGGGTGCCATCGACATGCAAGTTTTCTTTTCCCTTGAAATGCATCTGACTCTTGACTCTGTACTTCCAGACTCAGAAAGTGAAATGAAAGCTCATAGACACTCTACCCACTCTGCCAATTCATTCCTTTACAGTAATAGTCATTGTGCAGATTGACAAAATTGAGGGTTTCCAACTGAGGGTATAAATAATAGTTTGCATTTCCCAATATCAGTCAGGTGCTAAGAGACCAGTTTCGTAAATTTCTTGGTAAGAGTAACTTATAGATTAGTGGGATTCTCCTTTGGTGGTTCCCATGAAATTAGGAGGATCAAATCTCAACAGGCTGTACAGAAGAAAACAATGAGGCTGATCATCAGTGTCAGAATGATGAACTATGAGCAGCAAATTGATAAACCAGAGCTCTTCAACCATGAAAATAATCGTCTCAGGGGAGATTTTTCCTTCAAGTATACGCTACTTTAGAAGATAATGCAAGTAAGCCCAACAAAAATACTCCTATTTGACAGATAAAGTGGTCAAATGCTCAAGGCACTGAACGGCAAATTTAAGAGGGGCATCAGGAAGCATTCCTTTACAGTTGTTGTGTGGTTGAGGCTGGGAGATTTGATGCATTTCAAAAACAAAGACGATTTTTTTTAATCTTCGGTTCGGATACTAAAATGATGGATGAGGATCATCTATTTTTGGTATATACTAGTTGACTTTCTGTTTCATGTCAATTTTCTGTCTTTTCCAAAGTGATAATAACTCAGAAGGTCCTCTCTGAAAGAGCTATGCAGCATTTTTTTTAAAGATAAATTTGCACAGATGGGAAGAAAATTACATTAGCATTCTGGAAGACTGAGATCAAAATGGCCAGAGAAGTCTTCTGCATTTGTGACTTACAAATTTTAGGCTCTATATTATTGCATATTGTTCCCATATAAACAAATGCCAAATGTCCTGCTTTCCCACCAGCATTCAGTGAGTTGTAAATCAGGAGTGAGAATTTTCAGGTCGTGGTGCCTTCCGTGATTACATCCAGCAATTCACTCACATGTGATGCCCATGACTCCAGTCTCACCTTTTCCAGAAGTGCTTGTTGTCTCTAGTTCAGGAATGCACCTCAGTGCACATAGAATTAAGGTTCGGCCCTTCGAACTTGGTCCATTGTTCAATATAATCGTGGCTGATCATCCAACCCATTCCTGCTTTTTCCCATACCTTTTAGCCTCAAGAACTATATCTAATTCTTTCTTGAAAATGTTCAATGTTCCAACCTCATTCGCTTCCTGTGACAGAAAATTCCATCCAGGCTCATCACTCCGAGTGAAGAAATTTCTCCTCATCTCAGTCCTAAATGGATTACCCCATATCCTTAAGCTGTGACCTCTGGTTCTGGAGTCCCTGGTCTTCAGGGACATTGTTCCTGTGTTTACCCTGTATAGCCCTGTTGGAATTGAAATGCTACCTGCAGTTAAGAAAATAAATGCAATGTTAGCATTCATTTCAAGAGTTTTCATGGAATTCCTACAGTGTGGAAGCAGGCCATTCAGCCCAAAAAGTCCGCACTGACCCTGCAAAGAGCATCCCACCCAAACCTATCCCCTACCCTATCCCTGTTGATGTGCATTTCCTATAGCTGCACATCTCTTGACACTCAGGGCAATTTAGCACAGCCACTCCACTAACCTGCACATCTTTAGAGTGTGAGAGGAAACTAGAGCACCAGGAGGAAACCCACACAGACAAAGGGACAATGTTTGAACTCCACACGGACAATTGCCCAATGATAGAATTGAATGTGAGTCCCTGTTGGTGTGAGGCAGTAGTGTTAATCACTGAGCTACTATGCCACCCATAGTTCTGGAATACAAGCACAGGGTGTACTGCTGAGGCTGCATTCAGAATATTGTGAGCAGTATTTAGCCTTGTATTGGAGGAAAGAAGTGCTGGTCTTGGAGGGAGTCCGGGGGGGTCACATGAATGATCCAGGTATGAAGGTTTTCTTGTATGAGGAGTGGTTGAGGACTGTGGATCCATACTTAATGGAGTTTAGAAGGATGAAACAGGATCTGGAACAAAAACAAAGTTGCTGGAAAAGCTCAGATAACACGGTATGCAGCTGGATGAACACAGCAGGCCAAGCAGCATCAGAGGAACAGTAAAGCTTGATGTTTCGCATTGGGACCCTTCTACAGAATACACCCTTCCTTACCGGACCTGAAATGTTAACTACGTTTTCTCCTTCACAGATGCTGCCAGACCTGCTGAGCCTTTCCAGCAACTTTGTTTTTGTTCCTGATTTATAATATCTTCAGTTCTTTTGGTTTTTATGAAGCAGGATCTGGATAGAGTGGATGTGGAGAAGATGTTTCCACTAGTAGGAGAGAATAGGGCCCGATGTCACAGTGAAAGGACGACCCATGAAATGAGGAGGATATTTTTTCAGCCAGAGGATGAACCTGTTGAACTTTGCTGCAGAAGGCTGTTGAGGTCAAGTCATTGACTGTATTTAAGACAGACATAGATATATTTTTGATTAATAAGGGGATCAAAAGTTGCAAGGAGGAGACAGGAGAATGGGACTGAGAAACATATCAGCCATGATTGAATGGTAGAGTGTCTTGATGGGCTGAATGGCCTCATTCTGCTCCTCTGTCCTATGATCCTACGTGTCTGTGGCTTGCTGACCACACTATGGTTGTTTACCTCTTGAATCACCTCCATTCATACATGCTTTCTCACACTGGCTGTCCATCTGACACTTTCTGGAAACAGGAAGGATTTTTTTGGGCGGCCGTCACTTCTACCAGAATTTCCAGGGAAATAACTGTGAGGCTATTTTTATCCAAGTGTATGCCACACAGCTGCCTCTCCGCATTCTGGCCTCTGCCATCAACCAGGCTGTTGGCATCAACTTTCTTGATGGCTTGAGTGTTCTTTAAATCAAGTCCACCATGACTCCACACAAAATGCCCAACATGTTCGCTGCCCCTAATTGGGCAGCAAACGTGTCAGAGTGCCACATGCTGGTTTTGCTACAATGTACCACTCACAGGATAGCTGCTGAAATCCCTGGTGCCCATGCCATCTTGAACACACAGGCAAGCACTGGCAATTCAGTGTTGCCTCTCACCAGCAACATAATTGCATAGCAGCCACAAAATCTTTCTGTACATATCACAAATTTGGTATGGCTAAGATTGCCCCACCCACAAAATGCCATTCTCATTCGTCACTCAGCGTGTAACTACCAGGTCACATGGATTACAGACCTGTCAATGTCAGATCTACTCTGTTGCCGATGCCCAATGGAAACCCACAAATGACATCTCTCAGTAGGAGAACTTCACACATCGACCAACAGTTGGACAAATCTAAAGATCAGTTTTTATTGACAGCCAGCAAAAGTGAGCACAAACAGAGTGAGTAATTGCTCAACTCTCCTCAGAAATACAAGCCAAATGCTGGTATCATAACTAATGCCTATTCTATATTGCATGATGAGCTGCTGCATCCAGCTCTCAGCCAATGGAAACGGATATCAGGCAGGTCTTCTCTGCCTTGTAGCTATGTCATGGACAAGGCAAGCTCCCTCTTTTCTAGTGATATTATCCTCCTCCTCTTCAGAACACTACTCCTCTTCTCCCAGCTCCTCAGCATGCAGTACTTTATCTGGTTGCCTGTTTGAATTGCACTCACAGTGGGTAATTGAATAGGAAGCTGTATATTATGAGGTGAAATGTGAAGTTATTAAGGTCATCAGCAACCAATGACTCCCCCCCTAGCACCATTGCTTCCTACTGAGAACCTCACCTTAACACCCAGAACTTAATTAAACAAATTGCTCCTGATATTAAGATTGGTATCTATCCGCTTCTCATGTGATTCTGCCATGTTGTTCAAGCCCCTATAAGAATCTGTCTGTAGAGTGGGCTTGAGACATGGAAATGGAGTTTGGATACTGATCCTGCAATGAAAATTCCCACCCATTTTAGATAGGAAAACTAAAATATAGAACAAATACGGAGCAACAAAATTCCAGAGTTTATGTTATCAAATTTAATTTTCCCATCTACAAAGGTTAGTAATATAGTCAATCAAACACTACATTTTCACATTCATTTTTAAATATAAAATGGAAGAATGGAAAAGTGAAAATAACCTTAAGGTGTGAACTCATTCTTGCTCGAGAGGCTTATATATTTATCATGTTATCAGTTTTAATATTGATTTCCTTGGAACAATTGATATTCAAGTTAATATTGTCATTTTAACTCTGAACTGCTATTTTCCATTACAATTTACATTGTGAAAAAAGTAGTTTATATAGAAGGTTAATAGAAGAATGTTCTTAAAGAGCAAATCCAACTACTAGTCCGAAATATAGAATACTAGGGTTACCTTTGACTCAAATTTCTCCACTTAATTTGAGTGATCTACTAACCTGATCATGAAAAATAGTAACATCTTCTTCTTGAAAACCTACTATCAGCAATGAAGGTGTTTTGGATGGGTACTTGTAAATTTGTACACTTAAAAATATTGTGGAATATATAATGCCCATTTCTAAATTACAAGCAACATTTGAATACATTAAGGCATCCATTCAGGAGTTTGAAGAACATCTGAGACATTCCAATTAGAAATAGAGGACACAGAGGTGCCATGCCAACTATCATTTGACATCAAGGCAAAGCAGTGAACTAGCATGAATGGAAAGACTGAAGTCATCGGATTAATTTTATGTATAAACAAATAATCTAGCTGTTTTCAAAATCTATATGCATAAAAGTTTAGCTGGCTTTGCAAAATGTCTTTGTCTAATTAAGTAAATGAGGTATAAACAGAAAAGAACAATGATTTTCCAAATATGAATTTTTTTATATGCAGAATTGAGGAAGTTTTATTCACTTCTGCAACAATTTTATAGTGCTAACCAAAGGGCATAGTACAATGGAAAGTACTGAGATTATAGGATGGGGATGTTTTCTTCCATCTCCTATGAATGGATTATTGACTAAAATCTGCTATAAGATCAAGGATTCCCATAACTAGATTGACTGCAATTCCTTTAATGTACTTGCATTCTGCTTCCTGTAAAGATTCCACATTGTTCGTCAATTTTCAGTTTGTCAATTCATTTGCAGCAGTTCTAACTGTGCCACATTCCCTATGGTGTCTTCAGTATGTTTTCCTTTATTCTCAATCAAGGATTGCCCACATTGGCTAGGGACTTCTGACCCTTTCCCATACTTACACCCTAACCACTTGAAGAATGGTTGGCATCCCCTTTGTCTTTGCCTTCCACAAAGAAGCTTCCATGTCAATGGACTGTCCTTCAACATTTTTGCTACTTCCAGTGTGATGGCATCACCGAACACACCGGCCTGTTTCATCTCAACATTTGCAAGGAAGTGTTCCCTCTCTGTCACACTGTAGATGGAATTTATTACCGACACCCAAGGTGGGTTTGGTGGGGGGGGCATTGAATTGGACTCAAGCATGCAAAATGGATTCTGTCACCTTCCTATCTTTCCCCAGTTAGATCCGTTGTGGGAATGCCTATGAAAAGCATTCCCACTCCTTTGTCTATTGATACTCTTATATTTCAAATCAACCTGTTAAGGCATTTTATAACATATCTCTAGAACAGGTGGGACTTGAACTTTGGCCTTCTGGCTCTGAAGTAAAGAATACTGTGCATTAAACAGGTTTATAAAAGTCTAGAACTTTTCCTCAATAATATTTAATTCTTATCCCCATTTTTACATGTGTTTCATGGTTGAGTTCTGCTGCAGGTGGTGGTCCTATCAAAGTATGGGGATACTAGGCATCCCTTCCTACCTGGCAGCCATTTTGCCTTTCTGTTGAATATACTGGACTGGCAAAGTCAGAAAAAATAACATTTCCTCATTTTCCCTGTTGAAGCTGGTGAATGTCTTCTTGCAAGATGTTCTGCATGTAAGCTGGAGTGGGTTAGGGGTAGTAGCTATTATATCTCCTGTTATACACAGCATGTGGATGGGTTGTGGTGTACTGGTAAAATCTCTGGACTTATAAACCAGTTGTTCTGACTAATGCTCTGGACAACATTCGTTTAAATCACACTAATACAGCTAGTGAAATGTAAATTCAATTAACTATGCCTGGATTTGAGTAAAGAGAGCCCAAGTGGTTCACCTGTGACCTTCGCTGGTCTGCCCTCCAAATGATTCCAGATACACAGTAATGCATCTGCCACTTAAATGAGTTTATAAACTGAATGCCATATCAATAAGAGGAGGCCTTTTCATTTTGGTTCTCAGTTAAGAAAGAGTATTGATGCAGATCATCTCCACCGGACCAGAGATTCAAAAGTGCTCCTGTAAAAGCCATAATACACCAAACTCATTGCTATTCCCTCTCCTCATAAAACCACCAGGAACTCAATTCAAGCCCAAGGGGCAGTCAGGAAAAGAAGCACAATACTGAACTGCACATTAAGTACAAGCTACAGAAGTAAAAGCATTGCATTGAGTCACAATGGTTTCAGTCACAAATCCACCAGTCGTTAAACCTCTCTTTTGAAAGGACACGCTTACCCAAATTCAAAGTGAACAAATTAGGCAAAAACTCTGATTTCCCAGGATGGTTTAAATTGCTTTGACCCCAGTAATTGTATACATTAACAAATGTTTTACATTTTTGTGAAAATGGCATCATCTACAGACAAGGAAGGAATGGAACAGCAAAGAATTTGCAAAGCACTTGGTGAACTGGATAACATTCAGCAAGAGTGATCATTCTTCCCCTGTAGTTTGGCCACAATCCAACACGCACAGGCAACAAGGATTGTTTCAAGGGCTTGGTAGCAGACTTTGTTTACTGTTGAGTTTTCCCATTGCGTAGAACTTTCTTTCAGATGAACAATGTGAGGAAAATTAGGATCAGTGAGATAACAGCCTCCAAAGAAAAAAGAAACAACTTTGTTGAAATTTTGTTTTGGAATGACATTGTTCATCCTGTTTGGATTGGCTTACTTAAACTTTCCTGAAATGGAAAAGAATGCTTCATGTGGATCTAAAACATCAGCAGTATTTTGCCCCCGCATCAGCATGCTTCTCACAAACAGTGGATATGAACACTGGATGCAGGTAGAACAGTAACAAAGGCCACCAGCTGTGAAAGTAGTTGACAGGCATAGTATTGTTAGCAATGGAATTTCATTAACCATTATTGGCCTTTTGAAAGACTGAAATTAAAGTAGTAATGTTTTTAACAGTCTGTGAAATTCATGTGGCAAAATACCTATTTGCTAGTTTAAGAACGACTTTCAATGTTTACTGTTGATTGTGAAAAGCTCAGTAGGTCTGGTAGCATCAGTGAAGAAAAAAAATCAGAGTTAATATTTCAGGTCCGGTGACCCTTCCTTAGAACTCTGAGACGCTGACTCTGATTTATTTTTTGCAGATGCTGCCAGGCCTGCTGAGCATTTCCAGCAACTTCTGTTCTTGTTCCTGATTTACAGCATCCGCAGTTTTTTTCTGTTTTTATAAGGTAAAGGATACATTGGTAGAAGGCATTTGTTCACTAAGTATTCTGAACACAGATAAAGTCAGACTGTTGGCATGTCATTCTATATCCTTCTGACCACACTTTAATTTTATTTGAGAGGCATCCTTTGAAATCTATTTTTTTTGTAAAAGTGCTTGTCTAATTGGATTCTTTATTTAATTTGGTTATTAATTTTTTCATTGACATTCAAAATAGTACATATAATTTTCTGGCACTGGTTTTTGGTAAGGGAAAATGTAATCATTTGCATTGTTGCATTCTGTTAATAAATTTAATATTACGTATAATATTAATGTCTGTTATCTTACTTCATCATCTGGCTTTGAAAGGAATTAGCACCACATACGTAACAAGGACCTTACTGCTCAGACCCAATCCACATTTAAATAAAAAAAAGCCTCTGGGCTCAAATTATTAACTATGCTTTCCCTCCACACATGTTGCAAGACCAGCTGGTTTCTGTTTGTTTCATATATGTTTAAATGTTTTTAGTTCTGTTGGCATTTATAGTTCTTCAAGTTCACATCAAGATATCTGCAAATTTTTACTCAGCTTTATTAGATGTGTTTTGCCTTGAGGAGATTGAAATAATATGCATGCACATTTTGTATTTTTATGACTGTTTGTGCTCTTTTTCAATGACTTATAATATAGAACATAGTCATGAAGAAGACAGTTCATCTACAGTTAAGCCTTGTACCGTGTTTAATCTTTTATACCAACATTATATATTGCAGCTGTCATTATTATCACATGCTATTTCTGTTACTTTATCAGTGGTCTGATGTCCTTTTACTGAAATGTCACCATCAGGTAAACCTTTATATTGACATTCTGGATTTCTACAACCTGGTATCACAAGCAACGTCACACATTCATTAGTATCCGCTCCCTGCAGGACAAAACTTGTCAAGGCACATCCAAACCTTGATGAACTTTATCAAACCAGCTATTCTCAACCTCCACTCGTAATCAGATTTGCCATATCTGTAAATGCTAAATAGATTGGGTTTATCATCAAGTCCCCCGCTGCGCAGAAACAGGCTATTTGGCCCAACAAGTCCACACTGGCCCTCCAAAGAGCATCCCACCCAGACTCATTCACCTACTCATTGCATTTGCCCACATCTAAAACATCAAACTCAACACAATGGGCATTTTAGCATGGCTAATCCATGTGCACATCTTTGGACCATGGGAGAAAACCCACACAGACATGGGGAGAATATGCAAACTCCACACAATATAATCACCCAAGGGTGGTATTGAATCCACATCCCTGGTGCTATGAGGCAGCAGTGCTAACCACTGAGCCACTGAAAGGTGTGTACAGGGTTATGGAAACAATGTAGGGGTGGAATTAAAATGAAGACAACATGAGCCACCTGAATGATGGGAAGATGTGAGACCCTTAGTAGCCTGTTTCAATTCCCATGGGAGAAATTTTCTCATTTTCAGTTACTGTGTTTTTAAATGCAACCTGTGGTCCCAGTTCGTCATGTATCAAACTGACTTTATTCATGCAATCCTCTGCTATTCCTTCCAGTAATTATGCAGTCGAGCTCTTGAGAGCACTTTGCTTGGAGAATTGTACGGCAGTGTTTGCCTCTGCTCAGACCATCTGTTTTCCATGCCCTTGGCACCGTATTTAAAGCCCAACTACACAACGCCACACATTGCAAGCCAGAACTGGCTCTTCACACTGTTTTGTTTGAAGCTCACCTTTCCACACATGGTCCAAAGGAGAGGAAGACTCACCTTTACTTTACGGACAGGAACCCAGAGCTGTTGGTGGTTGGGGTGTTGGAGACAGGGACAGTTATAGAGTCATAGAATCGCACAGCGTGGGAACAAACACTTTAGTCCAACACATCCGCACTAACCAGTCATCCCAATCTGACGTAGCCCCATTTGCTAGCAATTTCCCCAAATTCCTCTAAACCCTCCCTATTCATATGACCACACAGTTGCCTTTTAAATGTTGTAATTGTACCAGCCTCCATCACTTCCTCTAGCAGCTTGCATCATACATGCAGCACCCTCTGTAAGAAAATGTTGCCCTAAAGGTGCTTTCTAAATCTATACCATCTCACCTTAAACCTATGTCCTCCAAATTTGGACTCACCTACCCTAGGTCAAATATGTTGACTATTCACCTTATCCATGCCCCTCATGATTTTATAAACCTCTATAAGGTCACCTCTCAATCTCTGATGCCCCATGGAAAAAAATCTCCAGCCTGTTCAACCTCTCCCTTTGGCTCAAACCCTCCAGTCCTGGTAACATCCTTAATAATATTTTCTGCACCCTCTCAACTTTAACAACATCTTTCCTTTAGAAGGACATCCTGAATTGTACGCAGTATTCCAAAAGCAGTTTCACCAATGTCCAGTACATCTGCAATATGATGCCCCAACTCCTATACTCAATGCACAGACCAATGAAAGCAAGTGGACCAAATGCCTTCTTCACCACCCTGTACACCTTCCATTCCACTTTCAAGCAACTGTGCACCTGCATCCCTAGGTCTCTTTGTTTGTTAACCCTCTCGAGAGCCTAACCATTCACCGTGTAAATCTACCACCACAGTTGGCCATGTCACTAGACCAAGCCAATCTGGACACAAATTGCAGCCTGGGTTAGTGCAATGGACCAGGTGGAGCACGATGCACAGCAGTGCACAGAGGGTGTCAGTGATCTTCTGCACCCTACGAGGGTAAACACTAACATCTTTTCTCTGCTACATCACACTCAAAGGGCCAGCACTCTCTCTAACTCTGCCCCTGTGCGTACTTTCTCTTACCAAGGTGCATGCAAACCATTGACGTCCATCAGTTTCAAAGCAGAATGTTAAAGGGCTGGAATGGTGC
The DNA here is from genome assembly GCF_030684315.1 of Stegostoma tigrinum. Classification (NCBI taxonomy): domain Eukaryota; kingdom Metazoa; phylum Chordata; class Chondrichthyes; order Orectolobiformes; family Stegostomatidae; genus Stegostoma; species Stegostoma tigrinum. Next base: position 33,896,027 of record NC_081360.1, on the reverse strand, counting down.
ATGGGTTGATCCAATAGCTGGAATGATGATGCTGTGATGATAAGGCTGATGTTTTCCTCAAGCTGTCTTGCATGGATGAAGAGTCAAAGAGGCTGGTGGTCACAAGACAAGCAGCTCAACAAGAAGGAGGATTTGGATGATGATGATGGGAACAAGCATTTGGCAAGCTCAGCTATCAGGGATTCCCTCTGATTCACATGTCAGAAGACACCCAGCCTAGTTTCTCAGCCAAGAAGAGGAGAATCAGCAGTGGCTTATAGATAAGGTGAGTTGAAACTTTAATGAGATTCAGATGTAAATAAGGTAGGCGCAATTTAATGGCAAGATTCTGAAGATGCCATTTAAGACCTGAAAGGTGAATCAGGAAAACTTTGCTCAATGTTGAGAATCAGATATTTAAATTTCCCACCCATCTCACCTAACCAGGGAGGGGGAATTTCGGTCCTACATTCTGAAACCGTAGTGCTTCTCCTCAACAATTTTATGAAAGTTGTTTTCAGATTTGTTTTTGTACTTCTGAGGTTGTTGTTGACAATTCTGTTTTCCACTTCTCTGAAGAGGAATAAACTGCCTACCTTTTGTGATAATTAATATAGACCTAATTAGGGTTCAAAATTGCAGCACATTAAATACTCAGTCAGAATTTAACAAAGCTAACAAACTTCCACACTTTAAAAAATAATTTAGCTGATGTATACTGGTCTACGTATAATGCAGAGTACTCAAATAAGTTGTGTGACAATCAAGAGCAGACATTTGACAGAAACATTTTCTGTATATCACTTTTAAGAGACCAAGGCTTGGATGACTGATGGATAATGTGTTCTCAAGAGATTTAGTTGTGTTTGGTTAAGCAGGATTACATCTATGAAATGCTATTTGCAATAAGCATAGAGGGAGATCAGGGATAGGATAAACAGAATGTCCACAACATCTGAAGTGCAAAGGAAATCAATTTAACAATCATGGTTTGAAGAGCACAAAAGGTAAATTGTCATAAATGCAGTAAATATGCCTTTAAGTCAATTTAAAAAATCCATGACTGTTGACAATTTACAATGTGTAGATAATTGACTGCTTCTACGATCAACATTCTGTATTCACTATTAGCATTTCCAAATATGGCTTGACAGACTAAATGAAAGCAGCTACCACTTAGATTTTACAAATTTCTTTCTCATAGGGATTGTCAATGAAAGTGAGAGTCTCAGTGGAAAAAGTAAATGCGCAAACCTGTTTTCAGGGGCCTTTGCTTCTGGCATGCCCCATGAAAAGCTCCTCGCGATAATTTGATGAGGCGCCATGACAAAAGTTATTTGCAGAAATTAAACGCTCATGCTGTCAGGGGCAACTTACTGGCTTGGAAAGAAAATTAGCTAGCTAAGGGAAAACACAGTGTCGGGATAAATAGTTCACTTTCAGGTTGGCTGAAAATAATGAACAATGTGCCTGAGGGATCAATGCTGGGCCCTCAACTTTTTTAAATAATTGTTATTAATGAACCAGATGAGGGGACTGAAGATACGGTTGCTGAATTTTTTGAAGACACCAAGTTAGGTAGCAAAGTAAGGACAAAAGAAGGCTATAACTGTATAATGGTAAGTTAAGTGAGTGAGTAAAGGCCAGGCAAATGGTGTATCATGAGGAAAACTGTGAAATTGTCTATTTTGGCAGAGTGAATAAAAAAAGCATATGTTGTTATGAAGGGAGATTATGCTTTGGTTATTTCAGTTACTTAAATGTGTTGGAAGCTGTTCAGAGAAAATTCACAAAACTAGTGTGTGGAAAGGGCAGGATGTCTTATGAGAAAAGATTGGACAATTTAGGCTTATATCCACTGGAATTTAGAAGATTAAAAGTTCCTTCTAGAGTTTTGCTGATGCTACAGAGTAAAGTGATAGGTCTGGTTTGGATTTGTACTGCTTTTAATGCACATTCCTGGGCAATTTTCCACACTGATGGTTAGATTGCCGCACATGCTGGGCCAGCAGGTTACAATTTATGGTTGAATACAGTTTTGCTGCTGATGGCCAGCAGAGTCTCATGAATGCCTAGTCTTGAATTGCTGGATCTGTTTGAAGTCTGTCCCATTTAGCACAGTGTAGTGCAACACAATGCAATGGAGGTTGTGCTTAATGTGAAGGTGTGACTTTGTTTCCACAAGGACAATCATCTCTCACACTGAGATAATAAAATGTGAGGCTGGATGAACACAGCAGGCCCAACAGCATCTCAGGAGCACAAAAGCTGACGTTTCGGGCCTAGACCCCAGCATCTGCAGTTCCCATTATCACTCATCTCTCACACTGAACCTGTTATGGACTGATCCATCAGAAATAATTATATTAGTGAGGAAAAAGTAAACTAGCTTGTTTCTCTCTAGTCAGTGCACATTTTATCCATTTCAGATTTTCCTGTTTATCTCAATGCAGTGGATAAAGCAATGGAAATACAAAGAAATATTAAAATGAGAAAAATATTTTGCCATCACATTTTATCAACTGTGTCAATCAAATGCCTTCTGAAAGAGATCATTCACTTTTTTGTCAATATTTGTAATAACTTGAATAAGACTTCTCACACAATATTTAAAAGGTACATTTTCCATAATAGTCTGATTAAATGCATCCAGTGAAACAATCTTTTATGTCCTCTATTATCTTTGATAATGCTTTCACTTCAAGGCCCCGGCCTTTCTCTGAATCCCTGGATTTGATGAGAGGCTTATATCTCACTGCAATTAGAGAAGATTTCCAACCACATTTGTAGATCCTGGGCATGTGCATTTTGAGGCTTTTATCCATTTGGCCTGGAAGGGATTTTTGATTTAATTTGTTTTATGTTGATGATATCAGTTCATGTTCAGCTAACAAAATATTAACTCCCAGAGGTGCAAAAACCAGTTCAATTGTTGGCGAGGTGAAAGGCCAGATTCAACAGCTACCACATGTACTCCCATTGGGTAGTGGCATTATTTTTGAAACAGTGAACAGAAAAATCCTCATTTGCAGCAATAGATCTTGATGAGTAATGATGGAAAACTATGATAGCAAGTTGACAACACATTCTACTTCTTTATTTCTATGTTAATAGACTCAGTTGCACCAATTTTATGACTCCACACAATGTCAAGTTATACCCATTATGACCAACAGAAGGGCGTAGCTGAGCAACATTGGTCTGCTACAGGATAAGCTATAGAATTGTGTTACTGTAAAGAAGGATGAACAATCACATCACTATGTTAAAACACAACAATCACAAAGCTACAAAAAAGAGATGGACAATCACGGCACTGCAATTAAAAAAAGATATAAATGGGACCACAAAAGCAGACAGGTAATCACTGGGCCGCAGACAGAAATCAAAAATCACATCGCTCCAGGAACAGACCATCACAGCTATACAAGAGAGCTGGAAAATCACACCCTTACACAAAAAAGATCGACTATCACAATACAATGTTGTCGAGGTGGAAAGTTAATCCCATGCAAGTAGCAAGGTGTCATGTGATTTATTCTGTTAAAATATTCAAACTATGGAGAATTCCTGGATCTTTGAGGCAAAGATTAGATCTGCACCATTGGCAGTGTCTTAGAAGACACAGCCTTCAGTGCCCTCATTAATGGTGTGAGCCTTTGACCTTTTACTTATAGGTTCTGTGTCTGATACTGCCTCTCTCACTAACACCTGAAGAAGGACTGAGGCTCTGAAAGCTTGTGTTTTCAAATAAACCTGTTGGACGATAACCTGGTGTCATGTAATTTCTTACATGTGCTGTGTAAGACAAAGTCATAGCTTCAGGATGCAAAACTAGATTATCCTTTTATCCTGACGTAGAGTCTCAAAGGAACCAATTTGGATTGATAGGCCTAAAGATTTAAGGTGTATGAACTGATTCATTACTTTCTGGCTGTTGTTAATGTTATGAGGTAGATTCACCCTCTTTTTCCAAATGACAAAGTGCTATTCCCTGTCTGTTATCACTGATTGGTGTTCTGTGTGCATCAGTGGCAGCACATAATTATTCCTCACTAACTCCTTTGTTTTGCAATCATATTGCGAATAAAAAATGCAAATTTCTCCTCATTTACTGCAATATTAAATATTGTGACTAAATAAATATTGCTGTATCAACAACAGCATAAACTTCCTTTTGAAGGGTATACATTTGTGTTGTATGTTTTATTAAATAATGATCTCTTCACGTATGGTAAGTACAAAGGGTTTGCAATCACGATTAGTAGATATTAAATATAAAGCTAAACAAATGGTACAACCAGACCCTGGATGTGTTTGCCAATTTGTTATGGCTCCAGATGAGATGCCTCAACTCTTGTTGGTTGTAACAAGGTTAATTTTAAAAGACCCCCTTGCCTTGAGGTTACTTTTTTGTCTGTCAAATGAATTTACCTTTTAAAAACAGTCAGTTTAGCCAACTTTCCTTGAATTAATAAGAAGAATGAATTTATTAATTACAGCATGCAAGGAAAAAAAATCCCAATGCAAAACATGTACACAGAGATTGGAAAGCAGAGGTGACTTCAAAAAAATAAAGGCAAAATAATTGGATCAGTCTTTGAATTGTTCACATAAAGCAGGCAGTTAAACATTGCGGCAATTGCAATAGAGGCTACCATTTAGTTGACTTTGGTCATTGGATGGTCAGCTTCATGATCCTTAGGTTAACAGATTGGTTGAGATTCTATAGTGCTGATTCCTTTCAACCATTTTTCAGTTGTAACCTTCACAACACAGTAACCCTCAAACCCAGGCTGTTACATGCATGATGTGGAGTGCCAGTGTTGGACTGGGCTGGGCAAGGTCAGAAATTGTACAGCACCAGGTTATAGTCCAACAGGTTTATTTGAAAACACAAGGTTTCAGAGCGTAGCCCCTTTGTGAGAAAGAGGCACACAGAACACAGAATTTGAAAGTAAAAGCTCAAAGAGTCACACAGCTGATGAGGATGTAGTAAACAAACCTAAGATGCTGTTAAATCTTTAATCAGTTAGAAGGGTTTAATTAATGAATATGTATATGACAATCCCCAAATTTCTTTCAAATCACTGGCTTGAGAGACCAAAAGGCTTTATTAGTGTAAAGAAGAGATGACATTTTGGGTCAGACAATGCACGTTAGGTGTGAGGCTTTGTTTAGAATCAGTGTGTGTTTTGATTTGGAGTCAGACTGATTTTATTTCTAAAATAGGAATTTATAAAACACCACATTGACTGACTGTTTATAAATTGTGTGCTTTTTGGAGAAAATAGAATGTATTTGCAAATAAAAATTCACCCCATTTATTTATGTGTGTGCGCGCGCGTGCGTGCGTGTGTGTGCGTGTGTGTGTGTGTGTGTGATGGAGAGAGAGATAAAGAGAGAGGCACTGTGTGTGTGTGTGTGTGTGTGTATGTGTGTGTGTTTGTGTGTGTGTGTTTGTGTGTGTGTGTCTGTGTGTGTGTGTGTGTTTGTGTGTGTGTGTGTGTGTGTGTCTGTGTGTGTGTGTTTGTGTGTGTGTCTGTGTGTGAGAGAGAGAGAGAGATAAAGAGAGAGGGGCTCTGTGTGTGTGTGTGTGTGTGTGTGTGTGTGTGTGTGTGTGTGTGATGGAGAGAGAGAGATAAAGAGAGAGGCATTGTGTGTGTGTGTGTGTGTGTGTGTGTGTGTGTGAGAGAGAGAGAGAGAGAGAGAGATAAAGAGAGAGGCACTGTGTGTGTGTGTGTGTGTGTGTGTGGTGTGTGTGTGTGTGTGTGTGTGTGTGTGGTGTGTTTGTTTGTGTGTGTGTGTGTTTGTGTGTGCGAGAGTGAGAGCGTGTGCATAGTGCAGTAGGGCCACCTGTAGTGTGACATGAACCCAAGATCCCAAGTGAGGATGTCCTTATGGCTTTTACCCAAAGATCCAAGGCCAAATGTCTTTGGCCACTGAAGTACTCCCCCACTGGGAGGGAACACCCCTGTCTGGTGATAGTTGCGCAGCATCCAATCATCTGTCGTCATAGTCTCTGCATGGTCTCACCAATATACCATGCCTTGGGGCATCCTTGCCTACAGTGTACGAGGTAGACAATATTGGCCGAGTCACATGAGTATCTGCCGTGCGCATGGTGTGTGGTGTTCCCAGTGTGAAGGTAGTACCCATGTTAACCATTCAATTCCCCCTAGCACACTCCAGTAGACTTGAAACTGGTTTTTTAATCTATGTCCTTGCATATTCTTCAAATGGAAAAACACAAAATGTGTCTGCAATTTGAGACGTAATCAGCAGGAGTTGACTTGCTGCTGAGCAGGGGGCTCATCAACTCCTTTTTTTAATATAAGTCACTCTCCTGTGTTGCGAGTTTATTTGACACTTTTACATGTCACATTCCACTGGTCCTGGTGAATTTTGACAGTCCCTAAATTTACACCTGCAGGTAGTTTGTCTCGTTCACAGTCCTCTTTTAACTAACACATTTTCAAAATTAGTAACTGAAAGCATCTGCCGCATTTTGGAATTCTAACATGTCATCTTAACAGAATAACAACACAATATAAAATATGAAATTTAGCTTTTTGCTATTTGTGATATTGTATTTGGTAATAATAAACCTGAAGACCCAATGAATTTCCTAGAGATTTTACCATAGCAATGTCGTAGCTGCAGTGTTGAGCTTGTTTATAATTCATGGTTGAGTGAATGGCAACATTATTCTGAGCACACACTAAGCAGCAGGAGGGTCTTCAATTAATTCTATTTAAAGGCATTATCAACAATTTACGCATGAAATTTCTTCTGTTGTTATGAATCCAGATGTGTTTGTTGTTGTCAGCAGTTGTGTCAACATGGAAAAATATTCAACAGGAACTGGGCTGGTAAGTGTGATGTGAACATTACCCTGATGTTAAGGTTTCCCTACAAAACCAGTTGCAATCAAACTGGGCTTTTGAGCAAGTACTTCCTATGGAATACAACATGACCACATAAATGAGAAGACATCAAAGGGATTCAGATATGTTAATTGATAAGGTAAGACATTGGCAGTGAGCAGGATAATGTGAACTTGTCCAGTTTGGCAGGAAGAATCAAAACACAGTTTGTGTATAAATGGAAAAGGATGCCAAAACTCGGAAGTACAGAAAACTTCGAGCTCCCAGTACGTGAATCATAGAACATAAGTGTGCAGGTGCAGCGAGTGATTCCAGAGGTAAGTGGAATGCTATTGTTTATGCCAGGGAATGAGACATTAAACAAAGAAAATTTTGATTTTCTGCATTTTTCCTGGGCATTGATGAGACTGCATCTGGAGGACGTGCAAACTTTAAGTCTCCTCACTTGAGAAACAATGTAATTCATTTGACCAACTCCTGGGATGGGGATAACCTTCCATTGCAATCTTGCAGCCCAGCCAACTAAGCTAAACAACACCCCCAACACGTAAAACACTGCAGGATACTGTCATTAAAACAGCACAAAGGTCAGAAGATCACATTCAGATGCAAATCATACAATAAATGGCAAAACTATGTGGAGCATTGACACAGAGAGGGTACTGAATGTACAGGTCGACAATCCCTAAAACTCGCAACAGAGGTGGATAAGGTGGTCAAGGAGGTATACAGCACACTTGCCTTCATCGGCCTGGACATCAAACATAAAAGCTGGCAAGTAATGTTCCACCTGTCTAAAACTTTAGTTAGGCCACATTTAGAATGTTTCATGCAGTTCTGATCACCACAATACCAGGAGGATGTGGATGTTGTAGAGAGGGTGTAGAGAAGATTTACAAGGATGTTGCCTGGTCCGAAGAGTTTTAGTTATTGGAGAGGTTGTAAAAACTCGGATTGTTTTCTCTAGAAAGGCGGAAGCCAAGGGACAACCTGATAGAAGCCGACAGAATTATGATAGGCATAGATAGGGTAGATAGTCAGAAATTTTTTCCCAGGGTGGAAAGGTCAACTACAAGAGGGCACAGATTTAAGGTGAGAGGGGAAAAGTTCAGGGAAAAAGTGCGAGGAAAGTTTACCACATAGAGGGTGTTGGTTGCCTTCAATGCACATGCAGTTGCAATAGTGAAAACAACATTTTTAGGCAAATCTTGATAAACACATGAATGTGAGGTGAACAGAGGATAGAAATTATGTCATTTAATATTGGGTCTAAATAATGTTGCCTAGTTCCTCCTTAAAACAATTTAGAAAACTCCAACCTGAATATTCTGAATGAGTTTGCCCAAGTATCTTTAAGCATCAAAGTGGTCAAATTACTGTAAACACAAGCCAGTACTTGTGCAAAACAGTCCCAATTGTCTGAAGAAACAAGTTACTTTGGGTTTAGTACAAAACAATGCTACCTCTAATCCTATTCAGCCCCACACGATTACAATACTTCCCGAGTCTCTTGTATGTTTGCACAGCCACTCTCACTCTCTCTCTCTCTCTCTCTCTCTCTCTGTGGGATTGTGAACCTGCTTTCTCTTGCCAGATGGTCAGCAGGCCTCTACCTTTGGCCATGCTAGTCTCCTCAGAAGGTCCAAGAGGGTTCACGAGAGTGGGGTCTGCAGGTGAACCCTGTTTTTATATCTTTTTGAATGATTTCTGGAACTTTCTATAGTTCTGGCCAATCAGGGAGACACTCTTAACAGTTTTAAACATCTTCAGTCATTTGGATGGGTTGTTACTATTTGTTTCCTTGTGCAACAGGACCCGGTGCCTTTCCGTCTGTGCCCTCCTTTGATTGGTGGATAATTTGTTGAGAGTATGCCTGTCCAGAGTAACAGTTGCCTTTTGCATTATGCTAATATCATTTTACATGGCTGCTGTGTTTGTACTGTCTGGTTGTGTGGGTACTGTGGTTTCAGAGTTTTACTTGGCCATTGTACCCATCATCCCTTGCTGTTCGACAAAGCTGGCCATCTATCTGTGTTTTAGCAGCCAAGAGGCTGCTACAATAAGGATTAGGAATCGCCACAGGCTTGGCGGGCCAGAAGGGCACATTCCTGTGCTGTACTGCATTGTATTCTATAAACACAAAGTTCCTTTCAATCTACTGCAGACGTCAGCATACATTCTCAATCTTTGAAAGTTTTAAAATTCCCTCCAGAAACAGGGATTGGCTTAAATGCTAACTGGAAAAGGAAACCACTGGCAGGGAGTTCTGTTGCATGATTTAAAATGAAATGAACAGCATGCCTTAGTCTCCCAAACATCTCATAACTCCCATATCATCCGCTTCACACCTTACGTGCAGCTAAAAACTATTAATAAGTAAACCATACATTTGTGGGGAGAAAATTTGAGGCTGATACTGATGTTGTGTACAGTATATTGTCGCTGGAAACTGAGGGTGATGTGGGGTAGATTGCAGTTTACCGACTGGGTACGTGCAAAAGTAAGGCTTTTGGGACAGATGCATGGAATCATCCTATTCTCCAGTTAGACTTATTTAAGATAAATTCTCTTTCGGTGGTTACACATTAATGTGCAGGTTGAGGTTCAGTGAGAGGTTAATTTCTCAGGAAATTGTTTCTTGACAAAAACCTACTTCCTTCTGTTTATTATTTTTGAAGCTGATAAGTGGATGGGTCACCAGCTCACTTTAAGGAGGCAGGTGTAACATGAACTGGAATAATGAAGTTGTGGACGCAATTTAATTTCTGCTTTTGAGATGTAACTGCCATCAACTGTGTTTCTGAACATTGAGAAACCTAGCAGCTTCCACATGGCGAGGACTTGATGGATTCTGGTAAATGTTAAGACATTTACCTCCCGCAGCAATAGGCTATTTATAACTTCAAGATGGCACATAAGCTGATTCACAATATCAACAGTTACTGGGTGAAAACATTGAGGTTTAAAGCAACTGCAAGATTGAGCTATACAATCAGCCTCACAGTAGCCATGCCTATGTGTGAATCGGTTCCCAGCTCCAAGAAAGCACGGACATGTAATGATTTAATCTCTCTGTCTTTCCTTGTGCATCAAATTTTCAGTAACTGTTAACTAACGAAGGGTCTGGTTTTGTCATTGCAACCTGGAATAAAACTGTCATCCTACAGCAGGAAAAATCAGAAGTCACACAACATCAGGTTATAGTCCAACAGGCTCATTTGAAATCACAAGCCTTTGGAGCATAGCCCCTTTATCAGGTGAAGTGGGAGTGCAGCACCAAGTAAAATGTGATGAATCATCAGTTTAGTGAGCAGACTGGATGAGCCTTTGATTGGGATACTGAATCACATGGCTGTGGAAGAGCGTATCATGTTGCCAGAGAGCAATGGTCACTCAAACAATATGGTGTTTGAGGGATATGTCCAGGTGATGGACAAATCTGAATGTAGAGTACATCCAATTTCAATAAAACATCATCAGTTTATTGAATGATGTTAGTCAGATGCTGGAGAATCGCAGATAACAAGGATTTTCTGAAATAAGATAACACAGTGTGGGGCTGGATGAACACAGCAGGCCAAGCAGCATCTTAGGAGCACAAAAGCTGATGGTTCGGACCTAGGCCCTTCATCAGAAAAGGGTCGAGGCCTGAAACGTCAGCTTTTGTGCTCCTAAGATGCTGCTTGGCCTGCTGTGTTCATCCATCCCCACACTTTGTTATCTTGGATTCTCCAGCATCTGCAGTTCCCATTATCAAGGATTTTCTGAAGAAGGGTCTAGGCCTGAAACGTCAGCTTTCCTGCACCTCTGATGCTGCTTGGCCTGCTGTGTTCATCCAGCTCTACACCTTGTTATCATCAGGCTCCTGTTCTCTTTGTCTAAATAGCAATTGTGATGATACCATTATCATAATCATCGAGGACATCTAGTTATAATTTGGCTTTTAGTCATTGATTAGGAAACCTGGCATTCGTGATGGTGAGGGCTGATAAATTCTGAATGTGATGTGCTTTCCCTTACTCTTGCGCCAGAAGGCTGTGTTTACCGGTGATAATGGGAACTGCAGATGCTGGAGAATTCAAGATAATAAAATGTGAGGCTGAATGAACACAGCAGGTCCAGCAGCATCTCAGGAGCACAAAAGCTGACGTTTCGGGCCTAGACCCTTCATCAGAGAGGGGGATGGGGTGAGGGTTCTGGAATAAATAGGGAGAGAGGGGGAGGCAGACCAAAGATGGAGAGAAAAGAAGATAGGTGGAGAGGAGAGTATAGGTGGGGAGCTAGGGAGGGGATATGTCAGTCCAGGGAAGACGGACAGGTCAAGGAGGTGGGATGAGGTTAGTAGGTAGGAGATGGAGGTGCAGCTTGGGGTGGGAGGAAGGGATGGGTGAGAAGAAGAACAGGTTAGGGAGGCACAGGCAGGTTGGACTGGTTTTGGGATGTAGTGGGTGGACGGGAAGAGCTGGGCTGGTTGTGTGGTGCAGTGAGGGGAGGGGACGAACTGGGCTGGTTTTGGGATGCGGTGGGGGAAGGGGAGATTTTGAAGCTGGTGAAGTCCACATTGATACCATTGGGCTGCAGGGTTCCCAAGTGGAATATGAGTTGCTGTTCCTGCAACCTTCGGGTGGCATCATTGTGGCACTGCAGGAGGCCCATGATGGACATGTCATCTAAAGAATGGGAGGGGGAGTGGAAGTGGTTTGCGACTGGGAGGTGCAGTTGTTTGTTGCGAGCCTGTGTTTACAAATAAACAATTCAAAAGGACTATGCCTACAACAAGAGATTATGATGTTATTTAATTTCTGAAGAAGGGTCTAGGCCCAAAATGTCAGCCTTCCAGCTCCTCTGATGCTGCTTGGCCTGCTGTATTCATCCAGCTCTACTCCTTGTTATCTCATTGTGATGTTAGTGTCCAGTTTCCGACATGAAGAGATTTTGTCATTGGGATTTCTTCCCCTCAATCCCCCTGGCCTCTCCCCTCATAACCAGATCCTAATTCACCTAACAAGAGTAATTGACTTGTTAATTGACTCCTCCCAAGCGCATATTTAAAGCTTACAGGTCTCCAGGCTTTGAAGAGCTGGCAGAATGCCCATTTTTGCCCAGCTGTGTTCTTGTTTGTTTGAATCCATTACTAGACAACATCCGTGCGATTTTTGGAAGGATGTTGGTTCAGGTTCAGCTCTTGAGAATTATTTCTGAAGGTATTCACTAATCTAATGTAACAATATACCCTCTCATTACTTGCTCATAATTATGGGGATGCTGGGATGATTGCAACCATACTATATATCTGCCTTGCTGATAATGGATAGTTCAACGTAAAATGCTTTTGCACTCATTCAAAGGCCTACCTCAGTTTTGTAGTTGGAAAATCTAGGCCACTAAGTTGTACAATTAATTACATTAAAAATTTAAAATTTAAATGTAATCAGAAACAGTGGAAGAGTTATGTACTTGATTAGCAAATAAGTGTTCCTGAAATGCATGAAGCTGAATTTTTAGTTATCTCCATCTTGAGATGTGAATGTAACTTTCAGTTCCAGCATTTATTACATGCTGATAATTGTCCTCAGCTGAAGGCCTTCTTAGGCCATCTTACAGGGCTTATAAGTGTCAACCACATTGCTGTGAATTTAGTATCGCATGTAGAGCAGAACAGGTAAGAATAGCAGATTTCCTTCTCTGAAGAGTTTTAGGTACAGTCTGGTATTTTCAGCATGATTGACACAGAACCTCAGAATAAATCCATTTGACAGTAATCAAGAAAAAATTGCTCAGTTACCTTGCCCATATTCTCCATATTTGTCAATATCTCCACTGCAACCTCTGGCCAAGCATAACACGAAGAGGCAATTGCCCCATGATGTCTGGGAATCTGGGATCACAGACAACATAGAGATTAACACAAAAAGGTGAGTGAATTGAAACTTTGAGATACTACATAAAGTTTTATTAATTGTTCTTAAACATTACTGATTTTGACTGATTAATTATGTGTAATGAGTTTTAAACTTCTTTTGAATATTTAAAGTTATTGTTATTTTAAGTGCTATTAGTTTTTTTTCTTGTTTATTTTAACTTTCTGCGTTATTCAATTATTTCCAGAGAGTGAGCGTGGGTGAGTAGGGAAAATAGATAAAGGGGCTCAGAAGAAGGTAAGTAGGTAAGGGGCAAGGTCTCAGGTGGGTAGGTCAGTTGGTATGGTGGTATGTTAGCAACGTGACAAGTCAATAGGATGGTGGATGAGTGAGATGGCAGGACATAGGAGGAATTAAGAGTCACCAAGTCAGGTCAAGTGGAAATCAGGTTGTGTTGTCAGTTGATGGGTATCGAGTTGTTTCATGTTGGACTGGGAGTGGGGGGGGGGGGTGAGGTTGAGCTTGGGGAATGGGCCTAGGGTGCTGTGAGGCATGTTAAGGATGGTGTTGGGTGGAGGATGGATGAGTTAGATGTTTGTGGGTGTCCAGGGAAGGTCAATGGAGAGCCACTGTGTAGGTGAGGGCAGGGAGAAGTCAGAATGTGGTGATGGGGGTGACTGGGCAGTCAGGGAGTAATTGACTGGATGTTGTGGGTCAGATCAGCAGTAGGAGAGGAGTTGCATTTAGGTGGCTGGTTGGAGGAGGCGGCGTTAGAGATGAGGTTGATGGAGGTTGTTGTCGGGTCCTTGTTGTGGGGGTGAGGAACAGGTGGACCTGGGGAGGTCGGTGTCAGTTTAATAGTTAGCCAGCAGTTAGGGCAGGTTTTTAATCCCTCCAACCTTCCCTAAAAATCAATAATGCTAAGTATAGCACAACCATCTCACATCTGATTCAAACACTGAGTTTGAACTTACTGCTCTAGACTGTAAGCCAGAGCCATGAGATTATTATTAATCTACAAATTTAACGAATATAAAGCTAGAGCCAACCCTCAAATATAAAATATCTTTTCAAGTGTTTACAGACAACTCAGAAGAATTTTTACCGTAACCTGCTACCTTACTGCCCACCATACGGGCAGAAATTTTTGCCATAATGTGTTTGGTTTAGTGACATTTCTCACATGATTACACAATTTGCAATTCATAGATGTGCTGACAGAAGGCCCATGATGCTGGGTGCCCAGCAGGTTGACCCTGCTGTTACCTTAAGAGGTCAAAGGTCCTGCCATCATATTTAAAGGGTACGCGGTCATGCCCTGCAAGCAAGGAGCATCTCTCGGGCTCTTGGAGTGCGTGCCTGCAGCCAAACATTGCAGTCCTTCCATCTGTCCCTGTGTTTATTGCACTCAAGCCTCCCTCACTAGGTCGTACTCTGGGTCCCATGCACCTTAGACTATCACTAACCGATCTCAATCTCAGCCAAGACAAACACTGCCCAATGAGGACGAAACAGCAGCTAGTGACTCAAAAGTTCAGTCAACAGAGGATTAAGCCTGCTGCGCACTCTTATTCATAACTGGATATCAGAAGACACATTGTGCTCACTTGAAAAGAATTTACTTTGGAAAGGCGAATTTCATTCATGCTGGACACATTTCTAAAGTGCAACCAATCGATGCAAATACACACTTTTTTTGTCTTTTGGAGATACTACTACCTCTGAGCCTGTTTCTTTGACCATGAGTCTAACCCACCCACTGCTGACCTCCCCTCCCGCCTCCAATAAACCTCATCATCCTGGACAACACCTCAAGGCCTCTCACCCTCCCTCAACCTCTTCATCTCCAACTGCTGTCACGACACCAATCGCCTCAACCTCTCCATCCCTCTCACTCACTGCAACCTCTCCCCCACGGGACGTGCAGCCTTCCACTCCCTTCACTCCGACCCTAACCTCACCATCAAACCTGTGGATAAGGGGTCTACAGTAGTGGTATGGCACATCACAGAGGTCAGGCACTAACTCTCTGACACCTCCTCCTACCGCCCCCTCAATTATGACCCCATCCCTGATCACCAAACCATCACCTCCCAGACCATTTATAACATTATCACCTGAGGAGACATCTCACCCATAGCCTCCAATCTAATGGCTCCCTGCTCCTGCACCTCTCAGCTCTATCCCCTTCCCAAAATCCTCAAACCTGACTGCCCTTGTCAACCCATTACCTCTGCCTGCTCCTTCCCCACTGAACTTCTCCGTGTACCCTGGCTCTCTTTTCACCCATGGTCTAGGAACTCCAGACCTATATCCGGGACACCATCCACACCCTCCATCTCCTCCAAGACTTCCAATTCCCTGGGCCCCACAACCACATTTTGTCCATCGTATCAATCCCTGTACACTTGTGTCCCGCAAGCAGACGGCCAAAAAGCCCTCCACTTCTTCCTCTCCCGCAGACCCAAACAGTCCCCCTCCACCAACCTCCTCATCCACTTACAAACTTGGCCTTACTCTTAACAATTTTTCTTCTTTTATCTCTCACCAGTTCCTACAAACCAAGGGGGTGGCTATGGGCACCTACATAGTGCTGAGCTATACCCGCCTCTTTGTAGGATATGTGGACCAATCCCTCTTCTGCTGCTACACTGGCCCCCATTCCCCACCTCTTCCTCCGCTACGTCAATGACTGTATCAGCGCTTCCATAATGAGTTTGAACAGGTCACCCCAACCTCAAATTCACCTGGAGCATCTCCAATACCTCCCCCCACCCACTTCCTGGAACCTTCCACGTCCATATCCGGTAACTGTCACAGCACCGACGTCTATTTCGAGCCCACTGACTCCCATTGCTACCTTGACTACACCTCCTCTCACCCACCTTCCTGCAAGAATTCAATCCATTACTCCCAATTCCTCTGCCTCCACCACATCTGCTCCCAAGATGGAACATTCCACTCCCAAATGTCACAGATGTCTTCCTAGTTCAAGGACCACAACATCCCCCCTCTGGTGATTCAAAGTGCACTGAACCACATCTCTTGCATTTCTTGCACTTCTGCCCTCAAAACCCCTCCCCGCAACAAAAATAAAGACAGGGTCCCCCTGGTTCCCACACACCATCCCACTAGCCTCCGCATCCAACGTATCATCCCTACCTTTATATCTGCCTTTCCCTGCAACCACAAGAGGTGCTACACCTGCCCCTACACTTCTCCCATCTCACCTCCATCCAAGGCCCAAGGCAAATTTTCTATATCTGACAGGAGTTCACCTGTACATCCTCCAACCTGGTCTTCTGTATCCATTGCTCTCAATGTGGTCACCTCTACATCGGTGAGACCAAACGTAGACTCGGGGACCGATTCACAGAGCATCTGCGTTCTGTACACGACAATACCTTCCGGTTGCCAACCCTTTTAATTCCCCCTTCCACTCCATTGGTGACGTGTCTGTCCTGGGCCGCCTCCAGTGCTGCAATGAAGCCACCCGAAAACTGGAGGAGCATCACTTCATATTCCGCCTCGGGAGCCAACAGCCCGATGACCTAATGGAGAATTCACCAGTTTTAAAATTTCCCCACCCCCGGCCTCATCCCATGTTCAACCCTCTGTGTCATCCCCACCTACTTGTCCTGACACAACCTTTCGTCTTCTTCCGGACCTATCTGCATCACCCCCCCCCGACCAATCCCCGCCACTCCCTACCTGCATCCGCATATCACCCTCCCACCTACCTTCCCCACCCTGACCCTCTTCCCTCTATTTATTTCCCAGCTCCCTTCCCCCTCCCCAGACCTGATGAAGGGTCTAGGCCTAAAACATTGACTGTCCTACTCCTCTGCTGTCTGACCTGCTGTGTTCCTCCAACTCCACACTGAATTGTCTTCCTTGTATTTACGGTCAGGAATCTCTAATCTACTTTGGAAGTTCTGAGAACTTAACTGGAATTCTGATTTTGGCCTCTTGTGAGACTAAGCTCTCCCATGGCCACCCTAGAGCTGCGCATCAACCCACTGACCAAAGTCTCCGAGCTGCCAAAACCAAGTGCAAGATGTAGAGAGTCTCCAAGGAGCAGACTTGTGTCCTGAGCCTCAGATTGAAGGGACCAGCTTGCTTTGTAAAAGATAATAAAATGTGAGGCTGGATGAACACAGCAGGCCAAGCAGCATCTCAGGAGCACAAAAGCTGACGTTTCGGGCCTAGACCCTTCTGATGAAGGGTCTAGGCCCGAAACGTCAGCTTTTGTGCTCCTGAGATGCTGCTTGGCCTGCTGTGTTCATCCAGCCTCACATTTTATTATCTTGGAATTCTCCAGCATCTGCAGTTCCCATTATCTCTGATACTGCTTTGTAAAAGGTTTCTTTTATTGTTTCGTAATTTAATATTTTATTTCAGCACCATCAATCACAGCAAATACTTCATTTTACTACAAGTCAGATTGAAAACCAGAGATTTCATTTCTCTTCCCACTGTGCTAGTATGACAAATAAAAAAAACTCTAAATAACAGGGCATTACTGTAATTTCTCTTTAACAGCAAGAATTGCTGCCTGAAGCGTAGGTCTGTTAGACCCTTAGCTTTAATAGTTCTCCAGTCAGAAATTCACCTTGGTTACCACCCATTACAGCAGTGATCAGATTTTAATCCACTGCAGGCTTACTCTGGGACATGATGTATACTTGAATGTGGAAAAGGGTAAATCTCTTTTATAATTTACAAGTGCGTATTTCTTAATATTGAGTTAATGTGTATTCATACCTTGTTAGAGACAGGAATCCAGATGCAGGGTTTTATTTTTTTTTAATCATTTTCTGAGGAGATAACTATGGTGTTTTTTGTGGTTCTATGTCCAACAGCATGTGCATTGAATTATCAATATGAAAGTGATAAGCGGGACAGAACTGTTATGCCTTGATAAGTAACACCAAACATTCTCTGCTGATGCGGGGGCTTTGACTTTAATAACTCCCAACTGATTTAGCTCATTTGGCTGAATGGCTGTCTTGCAATGCAGAGTGATACCAACAGTACAGGTTCTAATATCCACACCAACTGATGTTACCATGAAGGACCCTCCTTCTCAGCTGTGATCCTGCTGTTAAACCACCAACAGTCAGCTCTCTCTCTCATGAGAAAACAGTCCTAAGGTCTGGTAAGACTTTAGTGCAATCTCACTTTCCAGGCACCAACTGGCTGGATCAAGTCTGGGGTGTGATATGGGAATGGGGTTGGAGCAGTTATGTAAAAAATAAAAGCTGAGGTTGTTGAAGAGTTCTTCAGTTGAAGAGGTAGTGTATCTACCTCAGAGCTAGGAAAGCCTAGGTTCAAGTCTTGCTCCAGGGGTGTCTAACAATATCACTGAATGGTTTGATCAAAATAAAATAAAGGTAAGTCATTTTGTATCTCCAGCCTAGTGTCCATAACGCCGCCTTGACGCTGAGACTTTTAGTCACCACAGTTTCACTGCATGAAATGCATAATTCTGTGACTACTGTTGTGTTTATTCCGTACTTTGAGTGCCTGGTTAATGCAATCGCCCCTTGAAGGGCCTCATGTTGCTTAGAAATAAAGCCTATTCCCACAACAACAAAACAAACGCCCCGGC
The DNA here is from genome assembly GCF_030684315.1 of Stegostoma tigrinum. Lineage (NCBI taxonomy): Eukaryota > Metazoa > Chordata > Chondrichthyes > Orectolobiformes > Stegostomatidae > Stegostoma > Stegostoma tigrinum. The sequence continues at coordinate 33,877,689 of NC_081360.1, read as the reverse complement.
CCTGCGTAATCTGGATGTGATGGCAGCTATTTGTCAACTCCATTGCACAACTGTGATTTGGAAGAGGATGGAAACCTTAGACTGCATTGCAGGCTCAGCCTGATAATCTAGATGAGCTCCCAAACCTTAACGTTCCATTCTGCCTTGCCTTCCTTGTCAATCCTATCAGCTCAAGGCTCCCCCATTTCCATATAACACTCTCTCTCATACAAGCTCTCTCTCTCACTCTCGTACACATACACATATTCTCTCATTCACACACTCTCTCTCACACACACTCACATGCACACACTCTCTTTCTCACAGTCTTGCACTTACACTCTCTCTCTCACAGACTATCTCAAATACACACATTCTCACACACGCGCAGACACACACGCGCAGACACACACGCGCAGACACACACGCGCAGACACACACGCGCGCATTATATCAGAGATAATAGAAACTGCAGATGCTGGAGAATCCGAGATAACAAGATGTGGAGCTGGATGAACTCAGCAGGTCAAGCAGCATTTTAGGAATAGGAAAGCTGACATTTCGGACCTGGACACTTCTTCACCAAATGGGGGAGGGGAAGAGGGTTCTGAAATAAATAGAGAGAAAGAGGGAGGCGGATCAAAGATGGATAGAGGAGAAGATAAGTGGAGAGGAGACAGACAAGTCAGAGTCAGGGATGGAGCCAGTAAAGGTGAGTGTAGGTGGGGAGGTAGGGAGGAGATAGGTCAGTCCAGGGAGGACGGACAGGTCAAGGGGGCAGGATGACGTTAGTAGGTGTGAAATGTGGGTGCAGTTTGACGTGGGAGGAGGGAATAGGTGAGAGGAAGAACACATTAGGGAGGTGGGGAAGAGCTGGGCTGGTTTTTGGATGCAGTAGGTGGAGGGGAGATTTTGAAGCTTGTGAAATCCACATTGATACCATTAGGCTGCAGCATTCCCAAGCAGAATGAGTTGCTGTTCCTGCAACCATTGGGTGGCATTGTTGTGGCACTGCAGGAGACCCAGGATGGACATGTCGTCTGAGGAATGGGAGGGGGAGTTGAATTGGTTCCCGACTGGGAGGTGCAGTTGTTTATTGTGAACTGAACATAGGTGTTCTGCAAAGCGGTCCCCAAGCTTCCGCTTGGTTTCCCTGATGTAGAGGAGGCCACAACGGGTACAGCAGATGCAGTATACCACATTGGCAGATGTGCAGGAAATCTCAGGCAACCACCTAGAAACTGATATCCATTTCAAGTACACTGACTCCCACAGCAACCTAGAATATACCACCTCACACCCACCTTCCTGCAAAAATGCCATCCCCTATTCCCAATTCCTTCACTTCTGCTGCATCTGTTCCCAGGGTGAGGCATTCCACTACCATTCATCTCAGATGTCCTCATTTTTCAAGGACCGCAACTTCCCCTCCGCAGTGGTCGAGAATGCCCTCGACTGTGTCTCCTGCATTTCCCGCAACGCATCCCTCACATCCCGTTCCCGCAATAACTATCAAAACAGAATCCCCCCTCGGCCTCACGTACCACCCCATCAACCCTCAGATCCAATGCATCATCCTCCGACACTTCCGTCATCTGCAATCCGACCCCACCACCAAAGACATTTTTCCTTCCCTGCCCTTGTCTGCTTTTTGGAGGGACCACTCTCTCCGTGACTCCCTTGACCGCTCCACACTCCCCTCCAGCCCCACCACACCCGGCACCTTCCCCTGCAACCGCAAGAAATGCTACACTTGCCCCCACACCACTTCCCTGACACCCATCCCAGGCCCCAAGAAGACTCTCAACATCAAGCAGATGTTCACCTGCACATCTGCTAATGTGGTCTACTGCATCTGCTGTACCCGTTGTGACCTCCTCTACATCGGGGAAACCAAGGGGAGGCTTGGGGACCGCTTTGCGGAACACCTACGCTCAGTTCACAATAAACAACTGCACCTCCCAGCCGTGAACCATTTCATCTCCCCCTCCTATTCCTCAGACGACATGTCCATCCTGGGCCTCCTACAGTGCCACAACAATGCCACATGACGGTTGCAGGAACAGCAACTCATATTCCACTTGGGAACCCTGCAGGCTAATGGTATCGATGTGGATTTAACAAGCTTCAAAATCTCCGCTCCCGCATCCCAAAACCAGCCCAGCTTGACCCCCTCCTCCCTAACCTGTTCTTCCTCTTACCTATCCTCTCCTCCCACCTCAAGCCGCACCCCCATTTCCTACCTACTAACCTCATCTCACCCCCTTGACTGTCTGTCCTCCTGACTGTCTGTCTGTCTGTCTATCTCCTACATCTTGTAATTTCATTTGCATAAGCATGCACAGCTTAAGTACTGAAATCCTGATCTAATCATTAAAAAAGACTCCCTCATTATTTGCTGCTTAACACTTAACAAACAATTCTATGGCTACATTTCAGCAAGAGAAAGCAACAGACTGTGAATATTGAACCTGGTGAGCAGAGGAGTGGCTGAAAAAGCGTTTCTGGTACATGAGATCTTTAAAAAAAGTGCTATATTAAAACCAAAAAGGAAGAATATTAACCCTTCACTCCTGAAAAAGATCAAATATAGATGAAAGGGGCCGAGAGATGGAGTTACGAACCTGTTGTTTAAATGTGCTTGCCCCTTTAAAAGAAAAGTCCTTACAGGTTTTTAAGGCATTAATTTTGCTTTAAAGTGTGGTGCAAAATGAAGCCATGTGAAGCTGACAAAAGGAGGCATATGGTAGGATACATTTTATTGTAGGAAATTTCTGTACCAGATAAATAAAACGCTAAAACTCTTACTCTAACTGTATGACCACCAACACTGAGCTCATCTTATCACACTTAAATACCAATGAGGTACCAATGAATTTCTGAAGAAGGGCCCTGACCCAGACCATCAGTTTTCCTGCTCCTCTGATGCTGCCTGGCCTGCTGTGTTCATCCAGCTTCACACTGTGTTACCTAAATACCAATGAATCTGTGCGGTCATGTGTTTCTCAGTGTTGTCCTGCCTTATCCCTCCACAAGTAAGAACACATTCTCAAGGTGGCATTATCCACAGTGGCTGTACTCCAGAGACAGGACAGCAATTGCAGAGGCATTGCTTGGAACCTGCAGCTCTTTCTTTTCCTTTATTGTTCTCTCTCTTTTTCTCAAGACTGAAGTGAATGTAGAGTTGCTGTCTGCCTGTCAAGGCCTGAAAGCTCACATTTCAATATTTCTGCCAATTTTGTGGAAATTCCCTTAGGAATTCCTTTCAATCTCTCCTTGAAGGAAATTGAGAACAACAGATAATAGAAGACTGAAGAACCAGGTGGCATATATAAGCCTCCTTAGAGTATAGGGGCAAGGGAGATTATGTCTGTTTAGACAGTATTTGAGAAGGAAAGATGACATTTATATGAGTTGCTGGCCGAAGGTATGCTGCCAATTTCTAGCCAGAGCAGAGATTTTTCAGGGATTGTTAAAATGACAAGATCTCTTAGTGTTGATGTATTGCTTCACACTGGGCAGTCTTAGGCAACCTCAGACACATCAGTCAATTAGAAGTGAGCCGTTCCATTGAAGGAAGATCACGGATGCCATGTTCAGTTGGGCATCTCTACTTCTATAAAATGCAGATGCTGGAAGTCTGAAACAAACACAGACTCTGCTGGCGAAACTTACAGGCCTGCCAGCATCTATAGGGAGAGAAAAATAAGTAATGTTTTGAGTCTAATATGACTCTTCTTCAGAACTGAAAGAGTTTAGAAAATGCTTTTTTTGAGTAAATGTTTGACAGAAATTGAAGCTAACATTTCTATACTGGGCTTGCTGCAATATTCCAACAAAGCACAATGCAAGCTTATGGAGCTTATTTTCTGCTTAAGCACTTTCCACGCTCTAGGACTCAATATGAAATTCCTTAATTTCAGAAGTTAATTGCATGAAGTCTGTTCTCCTTTTATCTGACACTCACCTCCCACCATCCACCCACCCACGTTGCCACCCCCCACCCTCACCCACAGTCTTGCCTTGTTTGTATTTTTGCTGTGGTCTCAGTAGAGACGACTAATTCTGTCCTTTCATACCTGAATTCATTTACATCCATCCTATATCACATTTTTCTATTCCATCCACCAATAACAACACCTCTCTCTGCCTTCTGCACTGGGCCTCTATACCATCTATTCACTTTGCTGCTATTCCACCTCTGTCAAGAGTATTTACAAACACATTTTCCAACTGCTTTCAATTCTGAAGAGGACTTGAAATATTAACACTGTTTCTTTCTCCAGAGATGCTGCAGACTTGCTGAGTTTCTCCAGCAATTTTTGTATTTGGAGTTAATACATGATGCAAACCATTGTATTCTAGATATAAATGCATGCCACCTCATAAACTTCTATGAGGCTTTTATTCAATGCCAATTCTCTCTATCGCAAATCTTCAACTAAAACAAAATGGCTTGTTGGTGCTGGGAAATGATGGATATTCTTTGCTACGATACATGATGACCCTACTCTAGTTCCTAATACTAACTTAGGGAAAAATAACACACTTGTAGTAGCTCAAAAGATATACAGGAGGTATGTAAAGGATAGGCACGGTGGCTCAGTGGTTAGCACTGCAGCCTCACGGCAACAGGCACCTGTGTTTGATTCGACTCTCAGGTGACTGTCTGTGTGGAGTTTGCACATTCTCCCTGTGTCTGCGTGGGTGTGCTCCGCTTTCCTCTCACAGCCCAAAGATGTGCCAGCTAGGTGGATCGGACATGCTAGTTACCTCATAGTGTTCAGGGATGTGTATATTAGATGGGTTACAGGGGGATGGGTCTGGTTGGGATGTTCTGAGGGTCAGTGTGGATTTGTTGAGCTGAAGGGCCTGTTTGCACACTGTAGGGATTCTATTATTCATCTTTCCATCAGCAAATGCTAAAACAAATGAAATCCCAATCCCTCAATCTCCAGAGCCCATGAGATACTGGAAGCAGCACATAACAGCTCACGGTTAGCAGCTCCTACCTCGACATTATAACGTATTGCAAGAAAGTAATGTGCATTGGTTACCACCTCAAAACTGCTGACAATACTTCGCATACTGTAAGCAGTACCAATGTTATTTTGCATCACGTGGCTACACGTTATGTTTAATATTCTGCTTTTATGTGTAGTGAATTTCTTACACCCTGACTGTAGTAGCTGGGGGTTCTCCTCTGAAGACAATGTCATATATCTCAGCCACACTAGTATGTCCTTCTGGAGAGATCTCTCTTGGCCTTGCAAGGCCTGACCCCAGCATATATGTCCCTCTTGGGTTGTTACAGTCAAAGAATTATACGGCCGGGAAACAGATGTGTTGGTCCAACTTGTTTACACTGATGTGGCATCTGAATTCATTCCATTTGCCAGCATCTGGACCATATCCCTGTTGACTCTTCCTATTTGTATACATGTCCAAATGCCTTTTAAATGTCATAATTGTAACTGCCTCCATCACTTCCTCTGGCAGCTCATTTCTTATGCCCTCTGCATGAGAAATGTTACCCTTTCAATCCGTTTTAAATTATTCCCTTGTCTCCTTAAATGTAGGTCCTCTAATTTTGGACTCGCTCACTCTTTGACAACGACCTTGACTATTCACTCTACCCTTGCTCCTCCAACACTCCAGGACAAGAAGCACCAGTTTATCCAGCCTCACTCTGTAGTTCAAACCATCCAGTCCCTCCAGTCCTGTACTCATAAATCTTTTCTGCATCCCCTCAAGTTTAACAACATCTTTCCTGTCGAAGGGCAACCAGAATTAATGGTCTCAGCAATGTACTGTACAGCTGCAACATGACATCCCAACTCCTATACTCAATGTACTGACCAATAAAAGCAAGTATACCAAATGCTTTCTTCACCACCCTGTCTAACCGTGACTCCACTTTCAAGGAACTAAGAACCTGCACCCCATGGTCTCCTTGTTCGGTGACACTCCCCAGGGCCCTATCATTAACTGTATAAGCCCTGCCCTGGTTTTCCTTACGAAAATGTGACTCCTCATGTTTGTCTAAATTAAACTCCAACTGCCACGCCTTCTCCCATTGGCCCATCTGATCAAGGTCCTATTGATGCGTTAGAGCACTGGAAACAGTGACAGCTGCTACAACTATGTTTGATTCCTCTTTCATCAGATATTGCTGCCATTGGTTTTGCCTGGATTGTACTATCCTCTAGTACCATCTGCACGGCCTCATCAGCTTCTTTCTCACTGCGCTGTAGACAAACCCTGGCATTTTGAACATCTTGCTGTCAGCTTTCTTCCTACATTCAAAACTCCCACTGACTTTCCTGCATGTTCCCAAGGAGCTAAGTAGCTATCCCCCTGAGCAGAGTTACAGTATGTGCTGTCATCATCCCTTCCTCTATAGCTGTTTTTTGCTGCAAATTATGGGCTACCTTTTTCCTTTCCAAGGAGAAGACATAGTAAGAAACATGACTGGCACAGGATTGATGTTCACCCTGGTGACTTGCCGCCAATCCACAGTGACAATGTAATGAGATGCAAGATAACAGCAATCAGCTGTCCTTTGGGCTTCATGTGTTCACTCACAGGGCCTAGGACAAGGCACAGTGGCCTGTGGGATTGGACTATTTGAATGAGGCTAATGTTTTATGTATTTTTACCACCATCACATTCATGACAAGTAAGAGTATAGAGGGACTGAAGGACAACCTGTTTTGCATTAGCTTGGGCCTGAGTAACTATGTCTCCATCTAGCCATGCATGGGGGAGCAAGGATGCCACACACTGTCTGAGTCACCCCCCCACCCTGCCCTAAATTATCTGTTGCTCCTTATTCTGAATTCTCAGGAGAAGTTCATTCTTGCCTTCATCTTTACCAGTAGGGCATCCACAAGGATGCCTGCAGCTCTGAGCCCTCCTCTGCCATTGAAAGTCTCAAAGTTACACCCTCTTCAAACATTCTGGGGCATTCTTGCATTGTCTCTATGCTCATGATTTTATCCATTATATAGATCAATTGATAAACAAGGGCATCGTTGGTAAACAGGAGAGTGTGGTTGAATAGTGCAGTAAACCCAAAGGACTAATTGTCCCAGTCCTGCTCATAGGTTGTATGTTTCTATATGAATTATCATTTAGTCAGTGGCAGTGCTTTGTAGAGTGCAGCAGCTCAGCATTTTTCATATTTTCCATTGGCACTAAATCAGGCAGGGATAGAGTTATCACAACATACCTACTCTGTGTTCGTAATTAGGTCCATCTAAAAAAAAATTAAACGGGGTTAAGGCAGGAAGCTTCAGGCCCATTTGTCAACAGATAAGCAACAGTAGTGCAACGTACCCAGAGAAGGGAATGTGCTGATTTTCCATTTAAAAGCACAGATTTTTCCTTTAGAAGTACAATTGTACCACTGGAAATAAAATAAGCATCCCACAGGATCTTTGGCTTCAAAAAATGCCACTAACTATTCAGAAAACTTGAGTTTGATAAATATGAGTGAGATAAAGGTCAACAATCACCACCTGCCACCGCACGGATTCTACCCGGACCAAATTGCAAACATAAGTCCCACTAATGCAATCACCGCCAAGTTCTTCCACAGCATCCCCAGCTATTCCAACCGTTAGGTCTAGGTTGATCCTGATATGTCAGCTCAACGTATTACAAATGGAGGAAAGGAATAGTGCAAAGAAGAGAGAGAGAGAGAGAGAGACTCATCTGAATAAGAATGCTCGAGTTGCGTGAAGTTCACTTGTATAGATGTGGAAGAAAACTCTGGGTTGCTGTTCTGCCACCAGACATGCAATGCACCGGGACTCCCAGCCCTCCATAGTGAGTAATGCCAACGTTTCATCCGTGTAGTGGCAATGGTGCCATTAATATAACCGGAGTGGCTATCTGTGCTTGAATAATTGCTTCAGTGGCAGCTGCCCTGTCTGCCATGTTGCTTCATTTGTAAAGACTGAAGTACAGGATGGGCAAATAAAAACAAAAACTAACCATATTCTTAAAATGCTCCTAAGAAAATGATTGACCATTATTTAAAAAGTGATCAATGCTCTTACCCGTCTCTGATATAGTTTTAGAGCTGTTGCTAGGTCCGCACATCAGTTCCAAGCTCCAGAGAATCTGAGGAGAAATTTATGGAAGAATATTTGCGGCAGATTGGAAACTTGCCCACACAACCCACAAACACTATCTCTCAACAAAGAAGAAAGTTAACTAGTTTACTCATGTCTTCGCCAGCTATTGTTTGGCACAGATCCTACTTGAGGTGCAAACATAAAAGATTCAGATTCCTCTCACAATTCCATCATCCTGATGAGAAATCTGTTGGTTCTTGGTCCTTTGTCACTCACTGAATTTTAGGTAGTATCCACGCTAGTGAAAACAATGTGCTTCAAAATTTGGCAGTTCTTGGAAACCATACATTTTCCTGCAACCTAAATCATAATATTTAGATCCTATACTAATTTGTCATTGATAGCATAGAAAATTTGATGGTCTAATAAATTTCCAATTCCAATTTCCAAGAAAGTAAAATTGAATCAATTGTCAGACTGAGAAAGTCCATTGACTGGCACAGTTGGCTGCAGTCAGAGGAATTAACAGCCTCACTATTTGCTCATTTTTGACTTTAAACCAACAACAACAGCAACCAAGACTCCAGTTGTTCTTTGGGGGAACCAGTTGATTTAACAATAATACCATCACTCGCCTCAAAATTTTCTAAAATATTGAAACTAAAGCTTAAAAAAAACTGCTGCTTGAAATGCTCCATATGCTAGAGCTCACTATAACAGTAATTAAGTTGCTGTGAAAAATAAAGAATGCCACAAATGAATAAGCAAGGAAACAAGATCAGCAGAAAGTGATTATTAGTCGTCTTACCATTACTGTGAAATTTGCTTTCATTTCAGAACGGGTAAAACCAATTTGATGATCATTTCTTAAGATATATAAAATTCTCGTTGAAGGTCAATTGTGATAAAATTACACGTATAGTTTTGAACTCTTATTCCAGTAAATTCAATCATTCAAAGGTCAAGATTTAGAAATATCAATTCAGATGGTACCCACAAGTAAAAATTCAGAGAAGACACATGCCTAACACTACAGAATATTTAGCATCAGCGAACAAATTCACATTCTGCTCTCCTTTCATAGGAACATAGGAGCAGGAGTAAGAGTTTCAATTCATCAAGTCTGATCTACAATTCAAATAAGGCATAGAATGATCATCTACCTCAGCACCTTTTGTTTGCATCATCTCTATATTCCTTCATGATGTTAATATCCAGAATTCTATTGATTTCTCTTTTCAACCTGTTCAAAGGTTGAGTTTCCATAACCCTCTGGGGGTAAATAATTCCAAAGATGCACCATCTTGTGAGTGAAGAAATTCCTCCTCATTTCAGTCCTAAATGATCTATTGCCTCTTCTATGACTATGTACCCCTGGTTCTTAACTCTGCCTAAGACAAAGGCAGACCAGAACAAGTCCTGGAAAGAAAGACCAGTTTGAGTATTAGAGTATAACAAGCGGACTCACGGGATCTCCAGGTTCCTGTCATGACCATGTCTGGAGAGGGGGATACACCTTTGACACTTCAGGGTATGGACACCATATGTAGCCCCAATATTTTCTATACATGATATTGGGGATCCCATTGGACACAGTAATCTTGATGGGGAAGATTGATGGTCTTGCTTGTCAGAGCTTTATCTTGCCTGCTTTTGTCTTGAGCCGATGCTTTGCACTTGACCTATCCCTCAAGTCCCATGAGGCCCAGCTGCTCAAAGGTTATCCATTATGGTTTCGGGCCTGGCTGTTCAGGATTTGGGCTATCTGGCCACACTTTTACAATAATGACATAATGGGGCAGAGACAACATGGAATTATGAAAGAGAAATATGGCCCAGATATTTGATTAGCCAGAAATTGGCTGACGGACAGAGAACATTCTGGAAAGATAGATAAGGGAGGGATAAGAGGGGACATTTAGCAGCCATTCCCTTAGTGAAGGCTTGACCTTGCCCAGTAGAGAAGCTCTGACCATCTGGAGAGAGAGTAATAGAGAGAAGATGACCGCGTGTGAAACCAAACTTTGCCATGTTTATCACAGCTGACTACACAGCCACGTTTAATTGCACGGCTAGTACCTGTTCCTAGTCTGGCTGCCTGTTATAACTTAGATAAGGATTGTGACAAAGACTTGATGTTGTAATTGATAGAGTAATTCTTATTAGAATCAGGAGTTTTATAGCAAAAGAGCAGGATTTTAAATAAAATTCTGCCATATAACCCCTTTTGTGCCTTTATAGTATTTTGTGAATAATATTGTGTTGAACTGCTTTAGTTTGTTTCATAAGTACAGTATCTGAGTTAAATGAGTTACATAGCAACTCATCAAAGCGTTCAAAGCACAGACAGCAAAGGTGTCTAGTTATAAGCTCCTTTAGGGTAGAGTCAGCTTACATGGGCTGTATAATTATTGTAGACAACAGAATTCTATAACATAGAGCAAGTGCTTATTCTTAATTCAGTTACACTGGAGAAAACATATTTGGTCTTAGAGTGGTGGAAGAGAAAGTACTGAATTACTACCACAAATTCAGTCAGCGAATCAGACTACGTTTGAGGAAGAGGGATCCAGGAGGTAGTGCTGAAGGACCCTCAGCTCTTGAGGTTGTCTAACAGGTTCGAGATTCTTGCTCCTTGTCTAGAAGAGAGCGGGGGCTGTAGGGAGAATGAGCATCCTGGCCATAGCACCGTGATATGGGGAGTCCATTCAAAAGCATTGGGAAGAGAAAAAATTAGTTGTAATCTAGGATAGTATGGTCAGGGGAATGGACACTGCTCTCTGTGGCCAGGATTGAGAGTCCCAAAGACTGTGTGGCCTGCCTGGTGCCTGGGTTCAGAATATCTGATCTGGGCTGCAGCAAAACTTGAAGTGGGAGGGGAAGGATCCAGTTATCATGGTCCACATCGGAACCAACAAAATACGTAAAAAGAGGAAAAAGTTTCTGCTGAGGGAACATGAGCCACTAAGCATCTAAACGGCAAAAACAGAGCCAAAAAGGTAATAATCTCTGATTACCACATGAGCCATGAGTGAATTGGCGCAGAGTCAACAATGCTAAAGAAGTAAATGTGTGGCTGTGAGGTAGGTGTGGGATAAATGGGTTTGAATTCATGAGACGTTAGCACCAGGGCTGGGGAAGGAAGGAGCTGTTCCAATGAGATAGGCTCTACCATGCTGGGACTGGAATTCTGGCAAATTGCATAACTAGAACTATAGACAGGGCTTTGTGCGAAATAGTCAGGGTTGGGAGGGTGGTGTGCAGAAAGTCCGGTTGCATGGAAAATGACAGAAAACGGTAAGGTGTGGGAGGGCTCAACTAAGGTTATTAAAGCTTCCAGAACAAGTAATAGGATAGAGACAATGGAAAGGGTCAGATATCTAACTCAGGCACAACAGATAATGGGACAGCTATGAGAAGAAGTCAGTCATTGCAGGACTGAGAGTGTTATACTAAATGCACACCATATGCAAAACAAGGTAAATGAGCTTGTAACACAGTTTGAAATCGGCAGGTATGATGCTATGTCCATCACAAAGAGTTGGCTGCTAGGAACTAAATATCCACGGATAAATGTCTCATCAAAAGGACAGGCAGAGTAAGTGGGGTTGCCTTGTTCATGCAAAATGAAATTAAATCAAAGCAAGAAGTAATATAGAACGCGAAGGCGTAGAACCCATATGGGTAGAGGTGAGGCACTGCAAAGGAGAAAAGACCGTGAGGGGAGTTGTGTACAGGCTTTCGAGCAGTAGCCAGGATATGGGGGGAAATGTAAGTCAGGAGACAGAAAAGGAATGTAAAAACCTCACCATTACAATCATCATAGAGTCTTCAATATTCAAGTGGACTGGGAAAATCAGGTTAATGGGAACTGCAGATGCTGGAGAATCCAAGATAACAAAGTGTGGAGCTGGATGAACACAACAGGCCAAGCAGCATCTCAGGAGCACAAAAGCTGACGCTTCTGATGAAGGGTCTAGGCCCGAACCCGAGAGAGCTGATGAAGGGTCTAGGCCCGAAACATCAGCTTTTGTGCTCCTGAGATGCTGCTTGGCCTGCTGTGTTCATCCAGCTCCACACTTTTTGTTATCTGGGTAAATCAGGTTGTTTGCAGATCTCAAGAAAAGGAATTCATGGAATGTCTGTGAGAAGATTTTTTTGTAACAGCTTGTGGTCAATTCTGCTAAGAAACAGGCATCTTGGTGATTCATAATGAGACAGACTTGATTAGGAAGCATAAGGTGAAGGAACTCCTAGGGGACAGTGACCCCCAGTATGATAGACTTCACAGTGTAGTTTGAGAGGGAGAAGCTAGAATCAGATGTAACAGTATTACAACTGAGTGAAGGTAACTACAAAGACAAGAGGGAGGAGCTGGCCAGAGTTGAATGGAATGGGAGCCTAGCAGGGAAGACAGTGGGGCAGCAATAGCAGGAGTTTCTGGGGTGATTTGGTCAGCAAAGCAGAAAATCATCCCAGGACGAAGAAGCATACTGAGGGGAGAATGCAGCAACCGTGGCAAACAAAACAAAGCAGGAACAGTTATGAAAACAGAAGGAAAAGCCTACAATGTGGTGAAAATTAGTGGGAAGGCAAAGGATTGGGAAGCCATTAAAAACCAGCAGAAGATAACTAAGAAAAGCAATAAGAGAGGAAGGCAATGAAATAAGACAGTAAGCTAGCTAATAATGTAAACAAAGATTGCAAAAACTTTTTTACATGTCTAACAGGAATGTCAGATGCAAGAGTGAACTTTGGATGGCTGCAAAACGAGGCTGGAGAAGTAGTAATGGGGAACAAAAATGGCATTAAAAATAAGCATTTTGCATTGGTTTTTAGAGTGGAAAATGCCAGCAGCATACCAGAAATACCAAGGGCAGAGGTGAGCATAGTGGCCGTCACTAAGGAGACAGTGCTGGGGAAGCCTAAAGGCCTGAAGGTCAATAAATCACCTGGACCAGAGAGACAACACCCCAGAGTTCTGGAGGAGGAAGCTGAAGAGATTATGAAGGCATATATGATGATGTTTCAGGAATCACTGGAGTATGGAGCATCCCAAAGGACTGGAAACACACTTGTTTAAGAAAGAAGGAGGCAGAAGACTGGAAACTATAGGCTGGTTAGCCTGACCTCAGTCATTGGTAAGATTTTAGAGCCCAATATTAAGAATGACATTGTGGAGTACTTGAAAGTGCTTGGTAAAATAGGGTGGAGTCAACACTGCTCTGGAAAGGGGGAGTCATGCCTGACAAATCTGTTAGAATTCTTTGGGGAGGTAACAAGCAATTTAGCCATAAAAGATCAGTAGATGTAATCTATTTGCATTTCCAGAAAGCTTTTGACAAGGTGCCACATCGGATCTTGCTGAGTAAGATAAGAGACCAAGAGAATAAGAGAATAAGATAAGTGTTGGGTGCAAATTGCTGGCATGGATAGAGGATTGGCTGACTGGCAGAAGGCAAGTATGACCTAGTAGGGATAAAGAGTTCATTTCCAGGATGGCAGTCAGAGACTAGTCCAGTTCTGCAGGGGTCCATGTTGGGACCACAATTATTCACTTATACATGAATGATGTGAATGAGGGAGCCGAGGGCATTGTTGCTAAATTTGCAGATGACACAAAGATAGATGGAGGGACAGGTAGTGTCGAGGAAACAGGGAGAAGTCCTTGAACAGGCTTGGAAAGAAGTGGCAGATGGAATACAATCTGGGAATGTGTGAAGTTATGCATTTCGGGATGAGGAATAGAGACGTAGGCTATTTTCTAAATGAGGAAAGGCTTCAGAAATCTGAAGCACAAAGGGACTCGGAAATCCTGGTTCAGGACTTTCTTAAGGTTACGATGCAGGTTCAGTTGGCAGTTTGAGAGGAAAATGCAATATTTAGCATTTATTTGAAGAGGGCTAGAATACAAGAGCAGAGATATACTGCTGAGGCTGCACAGGGCTCTGGTCAGACCGCATTTGGAATATTGCGAGCAATTTAAGGCCCCTTATCTAAGGAAAGATATATTAGCTATTGAGGAGGTCCAGAGAAGGTTTACAGGAATGATTCTGGGGATGAAGAGCTTGACATTTGAGGAACAGCTGAGGCCTCTGGATCTATACTCTCCCACTTGTAAGAGAGACTTGGGCCCAAGGGCATTGCCTCAGATTGAAGGGTTGACACTTTAGAACTGAGATAAGGAGGAATTTCTTCAACCAGAGGGTGGTCAATCTGTGGAACTCATTGCTGATAAGATTATTGAGCATATTTAAGACAGAAAGAGACAGGTTCTTGATTGATAAGGGGATCAAGAGTTACAAGGAGAAGTTAGAAGAATTGGGTGGCGAAAGTAGTAGCCACGATCGAATGGTGGAGCAGACTCGATGGGCCTAATGGCCTAATTCTGCTCCAGTACCTTTTGCTCTTATTTACTGGAGTGGACACGATGGAATGAAGAACGTCTTGCCGTGCTGCAAAAACTCTGACTCTACAGAGCCCCTTGGTCAGAACTCCATACAGCTGTCTCTGCACATGCAGAAATTTGTTTGACCATCTTCAAAAGCCAGGGGAATGTGTAGCCTTGGAAAAGAGCTTAGTTTTCTGAGATCTATAACTTAGAGAGAAAGAAAGAACTCTTGGAAAATACAAAGCGCCTTACTGCCAATGAATGACGTTTGAAATGCAGTCATTAGGTTAATGTAGGAATCTCAGCAACTAATTTGCACACATCAAGACTCAGTAAACAGCACTGAAATAAATAAGCAGATAATTTGTTCTAGGGATGTCAGATAAGAAATCCCCCATTCTCCTCCAAATAGTAACAGGGAATCTTTCTGCCCAGCTGGGAGCGAACAGCTGGGGATCCAGTTTATTGTTGTATGCAAAAGATGGCACTTTTCTCAATACAGCATCATCTCGGTACTGCCTCGAAGTCTCAGCCCTTATTATTATCTGGACTGGGCTGGAATCCAAAACCGTCTGATTCAGAGCTGACAAAATTACCACTGAGACAAGGCTGTCACCTGTAAAAGCTTTCAGTTTAATCCTTTTAGTTAATGATTCTCCCATTGCCCTTAACTACCAAAGGATATAGGAAGTCGCCACCCCTGGGTGGACTCTCACAATGTGTACAATACTGATTATTGCTGGGTGGCCTGCAACTTACACAGCTCATCTTGGCTGATTGCAAGATGGAAATCAATTTGAAGTGACTAAGGATGCACAGCACAACACACAATAGCACTGATGTGGTTCCTAACTGTAGTAGGTAGGTCCTAACTTGCAGTCTCATTCATTTATGATGCCTTCCCAGTGATTAATGGACTACTTAGGACAAAACTTTGCCGCTGTTCTGAAAACTCCAGGGTTCCAGTGAAATCCTTTCCCTGTGTCTGCATGCCCTAAAATAACTGATATAGGCTTATGAATTTGATCATAGTATCTTGAGATGACTGGACACAATACAATTGCTTTCTCTCAGACTGTGACCTTTGACATGCTGTTGTACTGTTGCTATTAATATGAATTCTGTACAGATGTACGGCCAACTTGAACTGTTCAACTAATCGGAATTTTTGACTTGCTTTATTATAAGCACACGATGAAGCTTTGTGGTCCTGTATTAAACATAAAGCAGAATAAGAATGATGGTGGCAAATCAAGCATTTGATACTCATGCAACTTATTACCATTGAGGGATTCAACAAAGTATTTCTCACATTAAGTTTCGATTTCATATTCCTACCACGCAGCCAAACTGAAGGGTACATTTCAGAGTCAGTGTAGGAGTTGTAACAGAATATCAAACGTGTCTTCTTCCCTTTCGAAATGTGGAATTGTAATTATGCCTGATGAGTTATTTGACACCAGATGCAGTGTTACATAGCTGTGGGTTTGCTTCAAATATGGAAAAGAAAAGCAGATGTACTTCTGAATTATTTATCCATAAGATCTTGGCAAATATTTAGATCAGCTGGAAAGAAATGAGAAGAATGAGTGACTAATCAGAATCAGGGCCAATAAAAGACTGAAGACTCTGAGTAATGATGGGGAGGTTCTTTGACAGAGACCACAGACATTCACACAGATATTTTAGTTAATATTAAATTTTGTTTTCCAAAGTTTATGAGCTCTTTCCAAGCAAGGATTCTTACTCATAACAAATTTCATATCGATTCCAAATTCACCTTGCTGACTTTGAATCCTTCTCTCGAAAAGCCAGATGACCTTTAGTAGCAAAACAGCCAGAGGTGACACAAGGGAAAACATTTTTACACACAAGTGGTTCAGATTTTAAAGGCCCTACCCAATAGGATCATTGATGCAGATTCACAGCAGCTTTCAAAGAGAATTGGGTGAACACTTTAAGGAGAAACGGGCTATGGAGAAGGGCCTGCAGAATGGGACTAACTAGCTTGGCCCTGTTAGGCCAGATGGGCTCCTCCTGTGTCCGTCTATTCTGAGATCCTGTGATTCACTGAATGCGTTGGGCTAGTCAGTCCCAGGGAAACTTTGAGGACTTTGGATGTGGGCAGTTTGGTACTTTTGTCTGGCCACAAGTGTTGATCCTAAACCAGTCTGAAGTCTTCAAATAGTTTATTTGAAATTATTATTAAATATCTAAATTATTTAAATATTTAAATTATTTTACATGTTCTTACAGCACAACTGAACTAGCCATTGGTGGACAGGAGAAGGCAATTAGGAATTTAAAAGCCCAGTGGCTCTGAGGGCTGCATGTATTTATCTGACAGATATAGAGCCATGTGAAAACCTTTTCATATTTATACATTCAAGGCCAAATTAAACAGATTTTCAATCAGTAAAAGAGTGAAGGATTATTGGAAATGCAGGGGAGTCAGTTGGATGTAAAGGGTGATAGTGGGGTGTGACGAAGTGCATATGATCATGCAGGAAAATGGAGTTAAGAACAGAATCAGATTATTTAATAGAATGGGGAGCAGGTTTGAGGAGCTAACTGGCATACTCCTGTTCCTGATTATTTTTCATATGTTCTTAAGCAATAAAGCTGCAGATGAAATGGTGAATTCTGTCTTGGCCCACTTGTGGAAACAGAGAAGTGTATGGACAAGTTCACACCAGCTTCTGGGAAGGGAAATACATAAGGGAATGCTGCAGAATCCTGAATATTGGAGCACACTCTGAAGGGATTGCGTGGCAAATTGAATTTTTTGCTGGGCATTTTGCACTGCACCCAAAAGTCTCTGAAATTCTCTATTTAAGTTAACGACATTGTATGGTTCTCATAAAATGAAATAAAATAGTTATTGTAGAGAAGTGACAAGTACATACTTAGTTCAGCTGCTGAGTAGCTATCAAACTGACCTCATGCTTAACACACACAGCCCAGAACCAAACTTGCCTTAGAACACCTAAACATCTCCCAGATTCTGAGCTGACCAATCCACCTGTGCCCGAGACCCAATTCCCACTCCCAAATGGACCTAACCCCATTCTTTCCCTTTTGTGCCCCCCCATTCCGCCCACCAATGAGACCATCCAGACATGAAACCACTTCACTCCCACCCTTGAAATGGCATCCATTCTGTGTCCCCCTCTGATCTGACTGGACTGAAACTAACTCCCCTAGCCTGACACCATTTCCACCAACCCCACCTTCCCCTACACACTGGATTTCTCCCACCTGCCGAAGAACCTACCATGGACACTGCTGTACTTGCTTTACCACTTTGTACCATGACACCCTGTCCAGTTGGGACCTTACTCCTTGCCCATTTGGCACCTAACATACTCACCACCCTGTGGTCCAGAGCATTGCTGAAGGATGGTTGGAATTATGCATTATTTGTGACTTCTGCATTGAAGTGAAAGAGATACAAGTATTCTTTTGTAATTGCTCCTTTCTCGAGATGGTGTAAGAGAATTTGGTCCCGAGTTTGTCTCTAGTTTAAAAAATGATTCTTTATTGTAGCAGTTGCACACTTACAAATAATTGAATTGACTTGTCATTTAATTGCACTCCCCGGTTGCCATTATCATGATATTTACACAGCTCGCTTAATAGGCTGATTACAACATTGGGTAGCCTCATGTACACTACAAATCAACAGAAGTATTTTGATCAAAGGGAAAAGGGGAAGGATTTACTAATAGGCCACGCACTGTAGCACTGTCATTCATTGAAAACAAAGGGAATTTTGATACTTTGTATGACATTATCAAGAATCAGTAGGTGCCTGCAAAAGTATTGTTAGGTCAAGGTGGGAATTACATAATTGTAAATTTAAGACAATAGGTTAATGTAGAGAGGTCAGCAGCCCTCAAGTTGGGGTTGTGCCTGTGTGATATTTATCTCATAATGAAGCTGAGGCAGTATGATAAATGTTCCAAGCTGTTGCTGTGCAAAAGGGTTTATAAACAAGTGTATGCCATTAATCATGAAAACAGCATTGTCAAAAATATCAAGAGACCAGATACATCTTTATAATTACCTGAGATGTCCTTTGTCCTGGTTCTTTAATATGTGTTGCATCTCAAGTCAGTTACTTTAGTTTTAATGATTCACAAACTGGTCTGAAAAAACCAATAACGTATTCAATTACATCAAAATATTACCCCACTGTAATAGCCCCTCTATCGAACTGGTTTGGAATTTGAAACTGTCTAGCCAGCACAAAGTCACAACTAACTACAAGAATTAAACTGTATATGCTAGCGACAAAACAATTTGAGCAAGCTTAGTAAATTTAATTTGCAATTTTTAATGCACAAGTGTATTGTTTGCAGGATACTAGAAGGGAAATTATTGGAGAAGGTTCTTACGGAAAGGATTTATACATGTTTGGAAAAATATTGATTTTTTTTAATGGAAGGCACATGATGTGGTGAAATTTGTGTTTCTCAAACTTGTTTGAGTTTTTTGAGGAAATGACAAAGATGATTGATGGCAGGATAGTAGACATTGCTTATGTGGACTTTAGCAAGGCCCTTGACAAGGTACCTCATGGCAGGCTGATACAGAAAGTGAAATCACATGAAATCCGTGGTGACCTGCTAACCTGGACACAGAACTGACTTAGTCATCAAAGACAGAGAGTAATAGTGGAAGGGTGTTTTTCAGACTGGAGGTCTGTGACCTGTGGTGATCCATCATGATCAGTGCTGGGACTCTCATTGTTTGTACTATATTTAAAGATTAGGGGAGCAGCAGACAATGACAATGAATCCCAGAGCCCTTAGAAGCATTAACATACAGAGAAATCAAAGCGTATAGGTCCACAGTTCCCTGAAGGAGGCGACACATTTGGATATAGTAATCAAAAAGGCGTGTGGCATGCTTGCCTTCATCGGTCAGGACATAGACTAAAAAAATTGGCAAATGATTTTGAAGCTGTATAGAACTTCAGTGAGACCACACTTAGATATATTTCCTATAGTTCTGGTCGCCACAGTACTGGAAGGATGTGGAGGCTTTGGACAGGGTACAGAAATAGGTTAACCAGAATATTGCCTGGTTTGTAGGGTATTAGCTATGAGGAGAGATTGAATAAATTTTGTTTGCTTTGACTTCAATGTAAGAGGCTGAGGGGCAACCTGATAGAAATTTACAAAATTACGAGAGGAATGGATTGAATGTGTAGTGATTGGAACGAGGCTGATGTCATTGACTACGTGGTTGTTGATTGGGGTTGTTAACTTGGGCCAATCAGGGAGGCCCTGGCTGATCAATATAAACAGGAGATTAGTATCTCCTCAGCTCGGGTGGCTGACTCCAAGCTGGCTGGCTACAGCTTGTATACTGTGCATAGGTAAATAAAGGATAACTTAGTGACAGGATATTGGCTTCTGTGCAGTTACTTCAGTGACAATGTGAGAAAACAGCATACGTCTGAAGAGCATTCAGTTGCAACAGTCATCTGGAGTTGGTGTAAGGATTTCTGATGTCATGCCTTTACTGAGGAAGCTTGACTCAGATGATCCTGCTGTTGAAGGCTGGGCCCATGATGTGGAAAGAATGGATTATTTTCTCTGAGCAAATGACATTTGAGGCAGATGAAAAGCAATGGCTAATCATTCTGACTGTCACAGACCTGCAGTATTCTCGGTTATAAGAGGCACCATTTTCCCAGTCATCAGACAGTAAAACCTTTCAAGAGTAAGAGTTTATTAAGGAATATTATGACGCCAAACCTCCTCTAATTCTGAGATGCTACTGGTTTTATTTGGTTGTTGGAGAACTGGGGAATCTGTACTGGGATTGATGTTTGTATAAATGGTCACCCATTTCCCATGGAGGTTGATACCAATGCAGCTAAATCTGTGGATGCAGGAGTTGCTCTTAACAAGATTCACACAGGACTCTAATCCTTAAGTTTGCACAAGATCTCAGCCAGACTGAGAACATACACTGGGGGACAATTGCAGGTTAAGGGTTAAATTTTGGTTCTGGTCTCCTTTGAGAAACAATTGATACATTTACCACTGATGGTAGTAGAAGACTCTGGCTCAAATCTATTGGGTGGAATTGGTTGAGAAAGATTCACCTCAACTGGCTCAATATTTTTGATTTTCAAAATGGCTGCCTCAGTGAAGTTCTAATGAAATACCCAGGAGTATTTCAGGAAGGGCTTGTGACCATCAAAGAGACCAAAGCCACTTTACCTGTTGACCAGAAAGCAATTGAGATTTTGCAAGGCCTGTCCATTGACATTTGCCTTTTGAGCAAAAGTAGATGCAGCAACCAGGGGGCTGGGGAGTGGAGGGATCATCAGACCAGTGCAGTTTGCAGAACAGACAGCACCAGTCATACTGATCGCGAATGATGCTCAGATTCTCAACATACAGACTTTTGGAAGTATTGGTCATGGATAATCAGATGTCATTTACCAGCAGGGAATTCAAATACTTCCTAAAGTCAAATGGTATTTGGCACATTAGGGAGCTCCATACCATCCATTGTCCAATTGTCTAGCAGAAAGAGCAGTCCAAACATTGTAGGCTATTTTTTAAACCTGCCTTCAGTGTCAATTGGGACCAGACTGTCCTTGTTTCTGTTCAATTGCAGGACCACCCCACACAACAGGGACAGCTCCAGCAGAGTTGCTGATGAGGAGAAAACTCTGCATCAGGTTCAACCTGATCTTCCCAGATGCATGGGAGAGTAAATGACGGCAGGAATGCCAATGCCAGCCACATACCATGTCAAAGCGAGAGAGCCAATTTAATTCAGGGGAAAAAGTTTGGTGCTGGTGCCATGGAAATGGCTTTATGTGGGTACGAGGTGAGGTGGATGCAAGGTCAGGTCCCATTAATTACAAAGTTCAGGTAGGTGATACAGTCCTGAACAAACATATAGATCACCTGAAAGCTGTTACCTCCCAAACAGGGCAGGAGCAATCCATACCAGGCCCCTTAGAACTGCCCAAAGGCCTGGAAGAAACAGTGGGTTCTCCTCCTCTGTCTAGTGTCAAGCAAACCTCAGAAACCAAGATGGATGCAGCATCAATACTGCCAGAAGAAGAAGAGGAAACTCTCCTGGGCTGCTTTGGACGAATGAGGCAGGCTGCAGTTCGGTACGCACTGCCTGTGTCAGAGTTCAAATCCAAAGAACCAGATCTGGGGCAACAATGTCACTGGAAAAGCTACAAGCCAAAAACCAGGTCTACGTCCCTGGATTTAGAGGGGGAGGGATGTAGCGATTGGAACCAGGTTGACTACAGGGTCATTGATTGTGGTTGTTAGCCTGGACCAATCATCAAGGCTCTGGCTGACCAATATAACCAAGAGATTAGCATCTCCTCCTCAGTTCAGGGGACTGGCTTGGGTGGTCTCTGTGCAGGTATTTCAGGGCTGGATAGTCAAAGCCTTTTTCCTAGGGTAGAAATGTCACTTACTAGGGGACATTGATTTCTAAGGAGAGGATTAGATTTTAAGGAGATGTGAAAAGCGAGTTTATTTTTCATAGGGTGGGAAGTGCTTGGAGTGCATGGCCAGAGGAACTTGTAGAAGATACAATGACATGTTTAAGAGACATCCTGACAGATACATGAATAAACAGTCAATAGAAGAATACAGAACGTTGAGACAAAAGGTTTTTAGTTCACAAAGTCATCACATTTTGGCACAGTCGAGGTGGGCCGAAGGGCCTGTTCATGTGTTGTACCTTTTTTTTTGTTTTAATACTTTATTTTGCTGAATCACTCCGCTCTTTCAATGTGCTAGATTGCTAGTTTGTGGAATTGTAAAATAAATTGTGTATTTTTTTCTCTCTCTCAGTGTGCAGTCCAGTCCCGTGGGTGGGTCAAATTGCCTGATTTGAAAATTTGCATGCTCCACCTTTACCTGAAGGAGAGATATTTCCCACATGAACATATCAATCATTGAGAAGACTGAGGCCTAATGGCATGATATCTGGAGAAATGAATTTGTTGACTGGATACTTGCTTTTATTTTAGACACACCTGTCATTAAACACATTACATGAAACAAATTGTCAGCAGTGTTCAGCCAAAATTGTGTGGATTTTTTTGTACCCAAGATCTCATTGAGAAGCAGAAAAGCCAGGCAGGAGAAATAATGCTAGCATTGAAGACATATTTTGAAACTTGTATTAATCTTTCCTATAAGTTCAACATCAAAGCTCATGGAGACACAGTGGAGATTGATCAGTATGTCTTGGCTCTGAAATAGCTGGCTCATTCCTAAAATATTATACCATTTTGAAGTGTTTTTATCAGAGATTGGATCGCCTTACGAGTGAGAGATCCTAATAGGAAAACACATCTGATTTTCTCAAGGATGCTATCAACAGACACACAAGCTCCAAAGTTGTCACCCATTACATGAATGTAGTATTCAAAACACAGTTGAAGCTTTATATCTTGCTGAGGGACAGTCCAAGCTAAACAAACAACATATTTGAAAATAATGGAAGAAATATTTCCAGAAAGGCCAAGGTCTGAGTAGAGGATGCAAATATTGCAGAAGACAATGCCCAAAATAAGAGGCATCTTCAGTTGGAAAAGCAGTGTTTTAACTGTAAGGAGCTGTTAGATGGCAGCTTCAGAGATGTCAGCTGATCGTGATGAGTCACGCTACACCAGAAGACACATTGACGTCATTGGGTATGATGCTGAGAAATGGTTTGTGACGGCGACAATGCTAACAGCAGAAGAAGGTGAACAAGTGAATGTGAAAAGTCAGACAGTCGCTGATGTCACATGTAACACTCTGAGCTTTGCTGACATGTGAAGCTGGTTTTTGATGGTAAATTAGGGGTTTATAGGATGGAATAATCCTTATTCCAAACAAAAAATAAAGCTGAAAGCCTAATTAACTAACAGCAAAGATGCATAGTGCCAGATAGTAGACCTTAAGCAAAACTTACTCTTTTCAGCTTGAACAGCATAAACTTTGGATACCCTATGTGTTTCAAGAGATTTGCAATGTTTCACAGGTCACCAAGCTATTGACTACTGAATAGGTTTTTACTTTAATCATGTCTTGGTTGTCTTCCTGGTGAATTCATCTCCAAGTAGATGAGGGTGTGAAACCAATTCTGCCAAAGAGAGGTATAGCTGCTCTCCAGTCCAGCCTGAAGACAAAGGAGAGCTGTAAAAAGAGGAAGGCAGCACGTAGTAGCTCCTACAGTCTACATTAGCAGCATGATGGCAGTGACAACTGGAAATCTGAGAGTATGCATAGATCAAAAAGATCTTGGTAATGCTCTAAGATGACCTCACTTCATTAACAATTGAAAAATCTTTGCCAAGGAAAAAGCTAGATTCTGGAGTTACAGATGGCTGTGCATGCCATTTGAGCTTGATGAGTTTCTACTGAGAACACTAAATTGACAATAAGAAGACAGATGTTCTAGTCTATGACGTAGAACACAATGGAAAAAGCCATCACACACCACAGTCAGAATTTATTGTGACTGCTAGAGCTCCCCAGATGAACCTGAAGCTAAAGAAGAAAAAGACGCAGTTGAAGATTCCTGAAGTTGCATAAGCAACTCATTGTGCTGTCAGTGACTGGATTTTCTCTTGAGGCCGACAAGGTCAAACTGTGACAGAGATGCAGTAACCAACAAATGTGAAAGGCATTCAACAATTTGTGACAGTTGTGAACTATCTAACAAAGTTCATGTCTAATTCATCATAGTGAGAAACTCTGCACAAGCTCACTTTTAAGGATTCATGGTACTTGGCAAGGAATAAGAGGTGGTTTTTACTTGGAGTAAACAGCCAGTGTCAATAATACCAGTGCTGAGCTACTTCGCTGTGAATTAAGTCATGTCACCTTGTTGTGTTAGGTCAGCAAGGCAGGACTGAGTGACAAAAGTAGGCTGAAATGACAAAACATCAGACCATGTTACAAATTGGAACCTGTGCAGAGTAGTTGTCACCTCGAGTGTACGCAGTGAATCTGAGTGATCCACTGTTGAATAACAACTGCAGACCTATACGTACATCTGGTGAATTTGCTCTTTCATTGTAGTCAGCTGGTGAGGAAGATGTGATTGTTTCCAACTGTGTCGAGCACAGAATGACCAGCACTCCCAGAGATTCACCATTCCTTGACAAGGATAATGAATTAGCAACTGCAGTTGCAGCATTTTACGTGAGAATGACACTTCCAGGAAAAGAACATCACCTGGGAATGGCTAAATACCAGAGCAGTGACCAATGTCAATGCACATGTGCATCATTCCAAGAACTGCGTAATTCACAGATTGGGTAAACAAAGCATCTGCAGAGACTAATTAAATTGAGATAGGATTAACAAATAGTTCTTGTTCATGAGTGATCATTTTCTTAATTTAACATGTAGTTTGGTAACTTGCTACAGCAATTTTAATTTATTTTATGGGAATGTTGGCGAAATGTATTTGTACATTAGACACTATGATCTGCCACACTGGTGTGACCTATTGGTAAGTTGCTTTCACTTTAGAAGTAGTAGCCATTAATCACGTTACATGAAAAACAAGGTACAACTTTGCAAAGGCTTTGTTTTCACCTTTGCTTTGCTCCCAATCTAGATTGATTCTACTCTCAGTCTTTTTCTTGTATTTAATTTTCAGATTAAGTTGTGAATTCTCATTAATAGATCTTTCCTGTACTTGTCAACTGCTATTTTTTTTCCTTGGAGTGCCCTGTGGTTTTTAGCCTATTCCAGTATGTATAAAATGTACAAAACCAGCTAGTCGACGAACCAGGTGCACAAGAGGAATTTTCATGGTTTTGGACTCTGTCTGAGAGTGGGAATGTTTTGTGGAGGGATCACATGGTGTACCACATTAGAAAGCCTGTTGGGTCTTGCTTAACTATGCGTCTGATTTGCTGCCAGTGAACTTTCTGATGAAATTACATATCCTGATGCTAAACTCCTCATCTAGAGCAAAAGTTGGCATCTCTGGAAGTTGGCAGCACCAAAGCAGAGGGCCTGGCTACTACTAGTGCAACAGCTCCGTAACCCCTGAGTGGGGGAATCCGTGACGAGTAATAGATGCCACTTGTGGGATGGGATTGGGAGTTGTGCTAGTGCAGCGAGGAGCTGGCAGGGGGAGACGGGGAGTTTGACTCTGAGGCTGTCCCAGTCTTTACACTGAGTCCCTCGGTCTTGCTCAGATGATTACACATCAAGGGGGTAACATTCCCAGTGCCAAACCACCTAATCATCTGCCCTCCTTTTCATCTCCTTGCTGCCTCTAGGGAGGGTAAAATTCTACCCAGCATTTCTCACCCTTGCCATTTCTGTGCAACATTAGCAGTAAGCAAATAACTTAGTCTGTTGAATATGAACAACTGAAATCTCACACACTCAAATGTTTCAGTTCAGGCAACATTTAAGGGAGAAAGAAACAGTCAATGCTTTAGACAGATGCTCTTTGTTCTTCTGAAAGGCTGTATTAAGTTATGTTTCTTTCTCTGTGTGAGTGCAGACCCTCAGCAGGACAGTAAACTAACAGCATCTGTGATTGAAGCAGAGATAATGTCAACATTTAAGGAAAGCTTTTATCAGTGACTGAAGAAAATGGTGACAAATAAATGTGGGAATACTGGGGTGCATGGGATTGCTGCTTTTGTGAACACACAGACTATTTTGAGTTAGCCTTTTTTCCATGTTGTAATTTCTTTGTAATTCTTTGATAACCCAATCTTGCATCGTTTGGAAGTGAATGAGAATGCATGGACTGTGTTTAAGGCCAGATCTGTTTTATGCAACAAAAACCTACTTTGCTTAAATTTAAACAAAAATCTACATGTGCTGGAAATCTGAAATGAAAACAAAGAATGCTGGAGAAGCTCAGCAGGTCTGGCAACATCTTTGGGGAGAGAGTAAATGTTTTGAATCCTGTTGTGTAGAGGAGTCATAACAGACTCAATGTTAAATATACTATGCTTCTTCCCATAATCCAGTGTGTATATATGGCATTTGACAACACACACAAATCTTGTAACTATACAATTTACACTTATTCTTAAATAAAAGTCAGATGGGAGGACTTCCAATTCTTGGCCTACCACACTGCTTACACAGTAGTGTGGATTCATGCACATCAGAGCCACAAAGCTCATATGAGAATCATTGAGTATGCCACAATAACGCTTTATGCAGAATTTTTTTGGTTTCTGTACTGTATCTAACTGCAGCAGGGCATTAAAGTGTGAATTTGCCATGCAGAAAATGGTTTTTACAACTGAGAAGCTACCAACTCATTATTGAAATTTCCCTCTAGCTAATTTCTAACATCCAGTCTACTTTTTGTGTCTTTGCTAAGTTAACATCTGCAGGATTTTGATCAAACTATCACAGAAACAAGCACTTCACATTTTACCAGTCAATGTAATAATAATGCAAAAGTTCAATGCACATGTCCAGTGCTATTTAAGGTGATGTTTCTTGTTGTCATTAATTGGGAAAAATCCATTTGCCAGTATACTTTACTAGGCAGTTGGCATGGATTTGCCTTTCACAGTTCCTTAATTGGTGCCCTCAAGTGGCCCCAGCATTCAATTCCGTCAGCACCAGGCAATTAAGCGACACGGTAGGAGCTTGCAACGAAAAGGCAGCAATAACTATAGACCAAAAGACAATATGATCTGCTTCTAATAGCATAAACACAGACATAACATTGTAGAAATTAATATCAGTCCTAATATCTGGCCTCTAGGCACTCCAACATGGAACCCAATTCCATTATGCAGAATGTCAAAAGTACTGCTTTACTCATCTTTCTCAGTGCTTGGGTCTTGTGGGAATGAAATAATATTGTTAGTAATCTCTGTGAGGGAAAGTCAATGCATCGGCAGTGACACTGAGCCAAATCAAGCAGGATGCTAACACAGAAATTTAAAATGCCATGAGGAGGTGTTTAGAGGCTGCTTGTGAGTAGGTGCTGGATTTTACAGTCCACAGTCATTGTCTCAGTTATTTTAACAGGCTTCCACCTAGCAGGTTAAAATGAGATGTCACTTATTTCAATAAATCCAAAGTCACAGTCCAAGAAGTTGTTTTCCGTCATCGTGCTGGTGCAAACTGAGTAGAGGAAACAATTCCTGTGCCAGATTGAATAAGTGTGAAACACAGCGGGTAGTGCGACTCACTGGCATAAAACTGGCAAGCTACAAAAGTTTGCTATTTGTCCCCTAGCAAATTGGATTTGAAATGCGAGCTGCAACATTTAAACAGCCGCCTTCAGGCAGGGAGAGAGAAGATGGCCAGAGGACATTTGGACAGGCGGCAGAGTAATCAGTCTGAAAGGAAAACATGAGCGGGAGTGAAGAAGACAGAACCAGGAGGCAAGCAAACAGATGCTGAAAATCTGCTGCTGTTTGTTCAATGTTCATTTACAACTGATCTGTAGCCTCAGTTATATCCTACAATGGTTCCTTCAGTGACCATAGACCTGGCTGCATGGACAGCATGTTTTCCTGACTGAAGCCAGCTTAGTTGTTTTATAAAGGTTGATTCATAAAGGGGCTTCAAATTGCCTAGGGCATTTCTGATAGCCCCTCCCAAGCATAGGAGAAAAGGACTTAGGAACACAATAAGGACATTCAGCCCTTTTGAGTGTGCTCTGCTATTCAGTGAGACCAGTGATCTGCCTGTTGTCTCAACCCCAGCTTTTTGTTTTTCTCCCCCAAATACCCTTTGACTCACTTGTCTATTAAAACTTGATCTAACTCAACCTTGATTAAATTTAATGACCCAGCTGCCGAGATGCCGAGGGAAGATTCCAGACTATCAAGCCACTGAGAGTAAGCATAAATCTTGTCAATTCTGCCTTTTCAAGGGAGTCCCCTTATTCTTAAACCGAGTCCCCTAGTTCTCGTCTCCCTTCACAAGAGGAACCGTTCTCCCAGTATCCACTCCATTAAGTCTCTTCATGATCTTATGTTTCAATAAGATCGTATTCCTTCATGGCCAGCATGGTGGCTCAGTGGTTAGCACTGCTGTCTCACAGTGCTAGGGACCTGGCATTGATTCCAGCTTTGGGTGATTCTCTGTCTGTGTGGAGTTGTACTCCCTGTGTCTGCATGGATTTGTTCTGGTTTCTGCTCACCATCCAAAGATGTACAGGTTAGGTGGACTGGTAAAAGTAAATTGCCCTATAGTGTCCATGGATGTGTAGACTGGGTGGGTTAGCCATGGTAAATGTGGGGTTATGGGGAATAGGGTTGGGTGTACTGGATCTGGGTGGGAGGATCTTTAGAAGGTTAGTGCGGAGAAGGATTCTGGGAGGAACCGTCCCTGTCACTATGGCTGAGTGCAGTAAAGCTGGCGTCAGCAAAACGATGCAATGGCATCCAGCGGAAGGATTCTGTGCGGAATCATCTCAGTACCTGCTCAGCAGAAAATAAAAGGAAAGCAATCTATAGCTGAGCAGCCATTTTGAGAAGGGTTGTTTTGTGATGGAAGGGCTGCTGAAGGTTGAAGTGATGCTCAGAGGCTGCGAGGTAACTTGGATAGAGCGGCTGAGTGGGAAAATACTTGGTAAATGCAACATAATATGGACAAATATGAGGTTATCCTCTTGGGTTGCAAAACCAGGAAGGCAGATTATTATCTGAATGGTGGCAGTTTAGGAAAAGGTGAGGTGCAGTGAGATGTGAATGTCATGGTGGAACAGTCGCTGAAGGTTGACATACAGGTGCAGCAGGTAGTGAGGAAAGCTAATGGCATGCTGCCCTTCATAGTGAGAGGATTTGAGTGTCAGAGTGAGGATGTCTTGTTGCAATTCTACAGGGCTTTAGTGAGGCCACACCTTGAGTACGGTGTGTAGATTCAGCTTCCAAGTCTGAGGAGGGACATTCCTGTTGTTGAGAGAGTCCAGCGAAGGTTCAGCAGACTGATTCCCAGGATGGCAAGACTGACATGTGAAGAAAGACTGGGTTGACTGGGATTGTACTTGAATTTAGAATAATGAAAGGGAATCTCATAGAAACATGTAAAATCCTGATGGTGCCTGGACAGGCTTGATGCAGGAAGAATGTTTCCAATTGTTTGGTAAGTCCAGAACTAGGGGTCACATAAGGCGTGAGCTTTTCGGGACCGAAGCGAAGAATTTCACTCAGAGTTGTGAACCTGTGGAATTCTCCACCACAGGAAGCTAATGGGACCAGTTCATTAGAGATATTCAAGAGGGAGCTGGATGTGGGCCTTGCAGTGAAAGGGAGCAAGGGCTACGGCGAGACAGCGGGAAAGGGATACTGAGATTGCATGATCAGCCGTGATCATATCAAATGCGAGAGCAGGATCAAAGGGTTGAATGTCCTATTCCTGCACCCATTTTCTATCTTCTATGAATGGCCTCTTTCTGTACTGTAGGGGACCTTTGGTTCACTGTTGCTGGATTAAAGTTCTGGTACTTCCTACTAAGCAGCAATCTTTACTCCCTAGACTGCAACAATCCAAGAAAGCAGATGGCCACCACTTCTCGAGGGCCATTAGGGATGGGCTATTGATTGTGCCCTTGCCAGAAATGCCCAAGTCTCATGAGTGAATACACTTTTTCAAAGGAAAGAATGTGAAATTCCCTGTTGCTAAATGTAAGGTTGCCATAAATTCTCTTATGGGTCTTGTCTCCTTTTCACCTTTACTATTCTGGCGAATGGCGCATTTCCTATGTTTAAGGAATATGTCTGTTCTTTTCACCATATTGAACATTTCAGTCTCCGCTTTTCTCCGAGTCTATCAACCTTTCAGAACACTGACATTTTATTGCAAAAAAATCTTATTGTAATATATGCAAATTACACAACATTAAGATCATTGAAATGTATTTGTCAGAATATTGACATAAAAGGAACTTTCACTCTCAGTTATAGGACAAAAGTAAAATCTGGTAGACATCTGAATCTCGATGCAAACTGCTTTGAACTTTAGTTGTGAACGGTGCTGGTGGGATAATCAGATTGTAATCTTCATTTTTATTGAACAATTCAAATTTAACAGATGAAAACTAGGTTTTCCAGGGGTTAGAGAACTAGGCATTTAAGTTCAACTCAGGACTGTTAGATGTTTAAATATTTTAGCACATATTTACTGAATTCAGCAGATTCACCTGGTCAATCCTCCATGATCAGATGCATCCATTTCAACTACCACCACCATTCTTGCCCCCACAACTTTTACCCTCCACCTGGTCTTCACTGTCTCCAATTCCTTCTCCAGGCATCCGTTATTCATCCCCTGAACATTTGTTCTCCACCCCAAGCCCCTGGTCCCCACAGCCTTCCTCTCTGAGATCTCTGGTTTTGTTCTCCCCTTTCTTGTCCACCTCTCCGGGGCTCCACTGTCTAGGCATCATATTGCACCTTCCCCCTCTCCCCCCACCATCTCCCTCCATGCACATGCACACATACACACAGGGCCTCCAATGTGCCTCGTCCTGCCCAATGGAAAGCTAAGTCTGTTAATCAGGTTGACTTCCAGGTAAATGATATCACTCTAGAACTGGTACTATTGTGGAATTCCCATGCTTAAGCTGCTCCGAGCATTCTATTCTAAAATATTGTTTGGAAAGTTGCCTTCAAATGGAGAAGTAGTTTGATCAGAGTCGCTGGTGCTTGGTATTCCAATTGTTAAGAGCAATGCTAGATCACACCCTGGACACTCAATGCTGTGTAAAATGTTGACTGGAGAAGTGATAGTATCAGGTGCAGTATATGTTCATCCAACAGTATGCCTTGTCAGATTAACAAGTTTTGCTCACTGGCTCCATCTGCGCCTCCGACCCCCCATCACTACAAAACAAGGACATTAAGTCAAATCCACAAGAGCATGATGAGTAACACTGAAAATCACTAGGGATCAGGCAAGATGTTTTTTTTTCTCAGATTTCACATAACTATAGCACATGAAGGATTCTCTTTGATCCATCAGGTACATTCTATAGAATACATGGAAAAACAGGGGAAACTGTGGACGCATTTATTAAAGTCAAACTGGAAGAATACATGTTCAGCCTGTTTCACAACTTGTAAAGCAAAGCATATTTCTAACAGCCAAAGCACACAAAATGAAAAAGAAATTGAAAGCTGAAAATCCAAATAAACCCTATGAAATCGTTTAATGTGCAGCTGAGTCCATTGGCAGTTCATGTCGAGGTGGGGTCCTTCTGACAGAAATAAAAGGAAGCCATTTCAGCCATATTCCATCTTTCAGTTAAATCACGGTTAGGCTGATTTTTTAAAATTCCGTTTACATGTGTTGGTTCTGTAACCCCAAATGTCCTTTTTTTTAAAAGGACATCTATCATTATCAAGATTGGAAATTTTCAACTGATCTCTAGCCATAAGTTTTTTTTGAGGGACAATATTCTTGTGTTCCACTATGTTTTATGTGAAGCATGCTTCCTGACATGACTTTTTGCCCTGAATAATCAAACTCTCATTTTAAAATGAGAGTCTCAACCTCAAACATTAACCTTGACTTTTCTTCCCTCTATAAACAGATAGAGCTTTTGCAACCCTTTGGTATTTTCTATTTTTATGTTAAATAATTCACATTATTATTGTACTGCGGTTACATTAATATGTATTCTGCTACTCACAAGCAACCAGCCTCAAAAAATAATTTCAGTTTTATGAACTTTTAATATCTAATGAGTGGGTAATTACTGGCTTGTAACTCAATAAATTTGTTTTTCAGGAAACGATGTGGGTTCATATCTTCATCCAGAGACTTATAAATAATTCTATCATCTGTAAATATTTAAAATGTTTAAATCACAGTGAAAAAAGCATGACCTCTCCTAGATTAGAAATTCCAAATAAGAATGTATTTTGGGAAAAAAAAGTAAAACTTAAGCCTGTGCTGGAAATGCATTGCCGTAATGGCTCTCAAGGTCTTCTACCTTTTAAAAATCTTAAATTAGATAATGATTTCCATTCCCAGTAGGATTCCATTCAGCATCTCCCCAATTTGTTATATGCAGCTGTGGAACATAAAGGTGTTCTCCGTCTAAGCAAACTAAATACAAATGATTTCAAATCCAGATAGAGAAATATGTTTCACCCCAGACACAGAAATTATTTCTTCCCTATGTGGTTTTCTGCCCAAATACCAAACCTTGGCTGTTCTACATGCTGGTTCTCTATTGCATGCTTGCTGAGTTTCCTCAAAATCATTGGGAACACCTATTTTTCTCTGCGTGTGAAGACAAAGAAGAATAATAACCTCATCATGAAAGAGGCAATGAATTTTTTTTAAATATAATGATCAAGCTTCAAAATGTACTCAGCTTCCTATAAATTTACAGATGTTACCAGAAAAATGAAATTTACCTCACCACAAAGCCAAGTGTGTTCCTTGGTCCTGTTTCATGACTTTGTGAGCTTTTATGTTTCACCAATTTTTTTCATGTTTTGTATGTGTCAAATCCACTCAACTGTTACATTAGCAATGTTCAAAATATTGCTCAAATTAATGCTCCCAAAGTTATTAATTAATGCTTTTTAAAGTGTGAAAATCTGATCTCCGACCACACATGCCATCTCGTCATTAAAGCGATTTCTGGTACAGTTTAGCCAGCATTAGTTACACTGACCTAGATCATGCTTCCTGCACACTGCATAATAGTAACAAGGAAAAGTCTGTTTGTGTGTCGTGCTTGAAATCAATTTGGCAAGATTGATCAAAATAATCATAACAATGTGCTTTTTCTTTGTATCTGAATATTTGATTATTATGGATTAGTTGTGGAAGGCCAGGTGATTGGGAATTACAGACTGGACCCCTGGATTGAATCCTTGGGTAACTGAATCTCCAGTCAGCTAGAGCCACGTCACCATCAAAAAGGGCATCACTTCAGAGTTAGAATTAGAGGCAATTCAATGATCTGTCACTCATCTCAGGTTTAATTTGAAACTCAACTTCAGAACAAAATTAAACATGAAGTTAATAATCAGGAGGGGGAGTAGGCCAACTAGCTCCTCAAACCTTTGATACCATTTCAATAAGGCCATGGGTGATCTGAATGCTCCACAATCTCACCCATAATTTACCCACAGTACCCACCCCCGACACATCCCCACCCTTTGCTTGTGAATAACCTATCTACCTCTGCCTTCAAAATATTTTTTAAAAACCCTGCCACTACTGCCTTTGGAGGAAGAAAATCTAAACATTGTACAACTGTCTGTGAGAATCAATTTTCCCTCATACCTGGCTTAAATAAATGACCACTTATCTTTAAACAGTGACAACTAGTTCTAGATTCTCCCACAGGAGGAAGCGTCCTTTCTACACTTAGCTAGCCAAGGACCCCACAGTATCCTAAAAATTTCAAATAAGTCATCTCTTACTCTTCCAAACTCCAGCAGATACAAATCTAGCCTTTTCCCTCATAACACAACTCACTCATTCCAGTTGTATCAGAGATAATGGGAATTGCTGATGCTGGAGAATCCGAGATAACAAAGTGTGGAGCTGGATGAACACAGCAGGCCAAGCAGCATCTTAGGATCTCAAAAGCTGACGTTTCGGGCCTAGACCTTCATCAGAGGACCTAGGCCTGAAACATCAGCTTTCTTGCTCATAAGATGCTGCTTGGCCTGCTGTATTCATCCAGCTCCACACTTTGATATCACTCAATCCAGTTATTTATTTAATAAACCTTTTCCAGACTGCTTCTAATACAGTTACACCATTATTGATATAAGGAGATTAATACTATTGATGCTACTTCAGACTCTCCAATGTATTTAAATACCCTCCTGGTAAATGGTAATATTCCATTAGCTTTCCTCATTACTTGCTTACCTGCATACTAATCATGTGCAATCCATGTATGAGGTTACCTAGAATGCTCAACATTTCTGACTCTGCAAACTCTCTCCATTTAAAATATGTGCTTTATTTTATTCCCTCTGTCAAAATTGACAACTTTACATTTTCCCACACTATTCTCCAGGTTTCTGCCCACTTTCTTAATATTTTTTTTTGTAGCCTCCTTATGTCCTCTTCACAATTTACTTTGGCAAATACACGGCAACAAAATACAGTCAGCATTGAGGGGAAAAAAAATAATTTGAGGATTAGGGAGAAAGAGCTGGGGAACAAGACACATTGGACAGCTTTTTCAAAGCACTATGAAAAAAGTACTTTTTCATGTTGTGTGATTCTGTGGTTGAACTGATTAGTTAATGAATACCATGGGCCTAATATTTACCAGAGTACATCTTGTAAGGGGAGCAAGGAGGAACTGTAGTTAACTCCCAGTTTTGTCACTCTATTTATGTGTCTGGTTTTCAGGGAATTTTGGTCACTGCAAGCCAGCCCAATTGATAAACTTGAATCCCTCTCAGTCAGAAACACCTTAGAGGAGACTCCAGCCGGGAGCACACAAGGATCCTGCCACAGAGTTAGTGATGGCCTTTGTAAGGGCATTTGGGTTGAAGAGTGGGGAGATATTGGCTACTCTTTCTAGGTAAAGGAGATTGCAGTGGATTGGGGGAAGAGGCCAAAGACTAACCTTAGAGGGGTGTCTGAGTCTGAATCTGACAGGAAGGGATACAAAGATGATTGTTTGAGGTTGGGTGGTGCAGTTCCCAAAGAACTAGTTAAGCTTTGTGGCCTGATAAGAAGCATTCTTCCACAAAGCTGCTTTGGCTTCGCTTTAGCTTTTGGGGTGCCTTGGACCTGTAACCAGGACGGCCAGTGCTAAACCTGGAAGGCAGGTTCTACCTGAGGCAGACATCTCAGTCCCATAATTACGTGACCAACTCCACTCTGTTAAGACAGAAGCAGTCAAAATGGAGGAAAGTTGTGGAGTGGTTTTGACACTTCTAAAATGTTCACATCACATCTATCTAAACTCTATCCTTGTTGGAGGGGGTTAGGGTAAAATCGTGAGTACCTCAGCTTACTTTTGGGTTTTCACTGTTATATGTCAGACATTTTTTTTTAAGGCAGTGTATGAGTGTGCCATGCAGGAGACAGAAGTGGGCACGTCGGAAACATTCCCAGTGTGAGGTCCAGACAAGGCTTCAACATTGTTTAGAAGGTGGGTGAGATAGATAACAGGCAATCATGGGATTTTATGAGGCTCAAGGTGTTGCCAGTGGGGCACTCTCTCTCCTCCCTGGGCTATAAGATTACCATAACCAATGTACAATGCCAGTTTAGTAGGGCCTCAATCACACCTGCTGCACATTTTGCTGTATTTGATACTTACTAAGATTCCAATTACATATTTGTCCCATTGCTAAGATCATCTAATGTTAGCTTTGTGAAGTGTTTAGGCTTTGCCCCATCTCACCTCAGCTGTTGCTGAAATTCTCAACTATGTCTCTATTAGCTCTAAATTTTAACTATTTCATTGGATCCCTGCCTGGCCTCCCATCTTCTACTATCTGGAAACACATGCTTTCCCCATAATTCTAAAATTTTAACTCTTGGTTAGATTCCCTACAGTGCGGAAACAGGCCCTTCGGCCCAACAAGTCCACACCACACCTTGGAGCATCCCACCCAGATCCATCCCCCTATAACCCACACACACCCCTGAATACTAGGGGCAATTTAGCATAGCCAATCCACCTAGCCTACACATCTTT
This sequence comes from Stegostoma tigrinum, assembly GCF_030684315.1. Lineage (NCBI taxonomy): Eukaryota > Metazoa > Chordata > Chondrichthyes > Orectolobiformes > Stegostomatidae > Stegostoma > Stegostoma tigrinum. The sequence continues at coordinate 33,841,596 of NC_081360.1, read as the reverse complement.
GGACTGTGGGAGGAAGTCCACGCAGACATGGGGAGAGTGAGCAAACTCCGCACAGACAGTCGCCCGAGGCTGGAATCGAACCCAGGTCCCTGGCGCTGTGAGGTTGCAGTGCTATCCACTGAGCCACCATGCCATGTCACTTGACCCTCTCCATTGTATTCATCGATCTGCATCAGCTCCTGTTAAACTAACGCCTCAATTTTAAAATTCCCATGCATGCTTGCAAATCCTTACATGACATTGCCTCTCCTTATCTCATTAACCCACTTCGACGTAACGCAACCACACTCCGAGATATCATCATTCCTTCCATTCTGTTCTCTTGCACATTCTGAATTTTCTTTTCTGTCCTCTTGGCGTTGTACAGTCAAGAGCTGAGGCCCTAGGCTGTAGAATGTCTTTTCTAATGCTTGACTAAGTTGTTCCTTAAAACAAACCTCTTTTCCATGCCCCCCTCTATTTGTCTTTTGGAGTGAGTGGGTGATTTAAGTCTGTAGGCCGTTAGTGTTTTTTATGTGGCCATGTAAACATAGTGACTTAGATGGACTGAATTGTGTATTGCAGCTTACAGGGTCCGGGTGGCTGCACTGATGAAGGCTTCAGACTTCGAATATTTCACTATTTAAAGGGTCCAGAGTTAAAATTGTGTTCCAATCCAAATAGCATCATTGAGTTTTACCTTTTTATATATTATCAATTTTCTGCCTGTCTGCAAGAGGAGGCAATGATTCTGAGCAACACTCTATATGTAAAATGACAACCGGAACACAGTGGGAATCATTCAACCCCGGGACGATGAGCTAAAATGAGGCTTGTGGATTGCGATGTATGATTTAGACAGTCAAAATAGAATATCCTTATGTTGTGCACTAGAATGACACATAATCTGGGCATGGCTTGTTTCAGAATTTTTTTTATTTACTTCCACGAAAGCACTGTTGATTTCTAGATGCAGATCCTGAAACCAGTGGGATTTGTTCTTGCTGTAGCATTCTGTTCCAATGCGGTAAATATGAAAAGAAGCCTTCCACCAGCCAGTGACAGCTACTCACAAGGTTTTGTCTCTCCCAAATCAACTCTGGCTCCCTCTGTCCCCTGAAATGGTTGATTATTGATGCTTGGAACAAAGACAGTGTAAGGCTATTCTAGGCGACCGTGATTTAAAAATACTGAATCTCCGGCTCATTCTGAAGTGGCATTTTGTCATTCGCCTCCTTGGCTTTTCGATCCAATAATCCATTACAATTTTCCCATAGTGATTACAGGCCAATCACATATCCGGCTCTCCCCATCAACTGGCTCGAGGGCAATTTTTGAAAAAAAGTGCAAGCTGACAGTTGACTGCAAGTCTGCGTTGACATCAAGAAATATTAGAGCCTTTCTATTGTGTGGGCAATGAAAGCTGGCACTGAGAAGGACATGCATGTTTAAGTTATTTCAACCTCCCATAAATAAAGCTTTATTGGTGGCAGGTTCAGAAATACAGGCGATAACTTAAGCTGACTATGCTGAGGAGGAACAGTTGTAGTGCAAGCCAGTTAAGGTTGGATGTGACCACGTAAATCTGCAAATGGTGCCCTTTAATTCGCAAATCTGTTTATCATTATCTGAGTAGAGGTTCGCAGGTGACAGCTATGTTCTAGAGAATAGGCTTAAATCAGTGCTAATTTGATCTTCCCAGTTACGAGCTCAGTCTTCATTTTCTACTGACAGTTGCTTGAATTGTTGCAAGTGCACATAATAAACATTATACAAGTAATTTGCAGGCACAACTATGTCAACAAACATAATAGGCACAGCTATTAACGTAATCAAGCGATGATTGTGTTTTAGCACTCTTCACAAATCTTTTATGTAATTAATAGAATTACATGCCTTTATGATAATATTTTAAAACTTTGTATGCAATACATGCAATCGAGAATGAAAAGGCAGTCAGCTAAGATGGAAAGGGGGAAACGCCAGCTATTTTTATGTTCAGCTTTCTGATGTCAGAGGGCATTAAATAAGTTTTTAATATTGATGCTCAATCTGTAGTTTCCGTTCTATTTGGCATAACATGTTCACTACCTTTTTATCGGTTTCATTAGATTTCACCATGATTGGCTTTTTTTTAAGGCATCAAATCAAAGTGCACTAGAAACTCAAGTGAGTCAATGAGAATCATTCTGTCCAAAAACAGAACATGTCAGGCCCTTGCCTTGTTTTAGTTGGCTTCCTTCTGAAATTTGGGCAAGTTGTAACTTAGGAGTTGTAGTGGTGTGATTTACACATTTCAGCTCCAATAGCAAATGATAAAAGTTGACTTACAGTACATCCATATCCCTTGCATTGAAGTTGCATCCAACAGAGGAGGACAGCAAATCTCACCAGAGCATAAGTTGAAAGTTACAGACTCTCAGCATTAAACTAACAAGCCGATATACAGGCTTGTACAATATTATGTCTGGAAATCTGTGCTGCTTAAAGTTATTGAATTCTTTATACGGCTGAGTTGCTGAAGGAGCCTATCATTGACTGTGTGACATATGAAGCCCTAGTGAATGTGACAAGGTGGAAAAGCAGCAGCCAGAGCACAATCAATTTACTGCAGGGCTCTGAGAAATTGGAACGGTGTCATGTAGTAACTCACCCTGCTGTAATGTCCTCCTTTGGTTGATTGCACAAGAAGAAGATTAAACAATAGGAATTGTTAGTGGCCACAAAGTTAACAGAAGAAAGGGCACTTGCTCAGGTTCACTTACATTGGAAAAATACAAGTGCAAAACACAACACCGATCTGCATGGTATTTTGATCATTTCCAAGCTTTTCAGCTGATGAATTCCCCTGAGGTTCTAGCAGACAAGTTGAAAGACAGAGAGTAGGTCTGGGAGACACATTCATTATACATGTCACAGTGAGCATCTGAGCCTTTTAATGAAAAGGGCTTTTGCACAGAGGTGCAACTTCAGTCACACAGCATAATTAGCAATGATTTCCAAAGAGAGACAAAGTAGGCAGCTATAAGGGTGAAGACACAAAGGCAGATAGCAACTGGATGAATCAGTAGTGCTTCCAGCAAGCTCTGTGAGTAATCTTCATGATAATGAAACTTGATAAGACCCAGTAATGACCAGAAAAAGTCATCCAGAACATTTGGCTCCAGACCTTATTACAGCCTTGGTTTAAACATGGACAAAAGAGTTGAATTTCAGAGAGGACGTGTGACTGCCCTTGAGAATATGACATCTTTTGACAGGGTGCAGTGTCAAAGAAACTCAATCAAAAGGAGTCAAAAGGAACGAGGTAGAATGTTGTCATGCTCCACTGGCAAAACTAAAAGCTGACACAAAGCCTGTGGTTTGGCAAAGCATCCATCTCTAAGGAAATCCTGCTATAATAGCAACAACATCTTCTGTCGTCTCATCAATGACCTTACCCCCATCATAACATCCAGAGTGTGATGTTTGCTGATGATTGTAGAGGGTTCAGTAACATGGATGTTTTCTGATCTACGTCAGTTTGCAGCAAGACCTAGACCACCCACTGACTTGACATAATAAATTTCAGGTAAAATTCAGGCCACACAAGTGCCAGTGAATGGTTATTTCCTACATGGCAGAGTGTAGCCACGTCCTCCTGAAATTAAGTAGTGCTTTATTGGTGAATTCCCTCATCTTCAATGCTCCTAAATATATCACTATTAATTAGGAACTTACTTATGTTAACCAGCCACATACAGACTTACGTCAAAGTCTGGGTATTCTGTGATAATTGGCTCACCTCCTGCCTCCCCAGAACCTGTCCTGGACCAAGACTAGCCAGAATTGGAAAGGAATATTGCCTTGCTACAGTATGCTCCAACAATCCTCAAAAATCTCAACAGCATCCAAAACAAAACAATTTCCTTTCTTGAAAAGAAAACCCAGAAATTACTGACGGTAATTAATGCAGGTCCGGGAGCATCTGTGGTGAGAAAGCAGAGTCAATATTTCAGGTTTCATCACAACTAGTAGTAGCTAGTAAAATGTGGCATGTATGCTGAAGACAGGGGGTGAAGAAGGGGAGTGGTAAAAGAGTCAGAGAGGATAGGTGGAAATGAAGACAAGAGGCAAGGAAAGACGGAAAGGCAAACAAAGGGCAAGGTCATAGTAGGGGAAGGAGGAAGAAAAGCTGATGATAGTGACCATCAATAGTTGGAAACGGGTTGGCTGCACTGACGTGATGTCAGGGGAGGAGAATGGACATAGAAGAACGTATTCAGGCCCCAAAATGATTGAACTCGATATTGAGTGCTGAAGGCCGCAGTGTCCCTAGCAGGAAACAAGGTATTATTCTTGCAGTTTGCATTGGGCCTTACTGGAGCACTGCAGCAAGCATAAGACAGAAACATTGACCAGGGAACATGGCAATATGTTGAAATGGCAGGCAACTGGAAGCTCAGAGTCTTCTTTGTGAACTAGAACACAGCTGTTCCACAAAGCGGTCAGCCAGTTTGTGCTTCATTTCCCCAATGTAAGGGAGACCACATTGTGCACAGCAAATACAGGAAAGTGCAAGAAATGTGCTGCCTCACCGGGAAGGTGTGATTGGGCTCTTGGATACTGAGGAGGGAGGAAGTAAACAGGTAGCTGTTACACCTTTTGAGGTTGCAGGGGAAGTTGCCATGGGGTTTGTTGGGAGTGGAGAATGAGTGGACCAGGGTTTCCCAGAGGGAATGATCTTTATGGAATGCTGACAAGGGAAGGGTGCAGAGTTTGTGTCTGGTGGTGGCATCCCACTGAAGGTGACAGAAATAGTGGCTAATGATCCTCTGAATGTGGATGCTGGTGGGATGGTAGGTGGTGGGGAATCCTCATTTGAAGAAGAAGGTGGACATTTCAGAGGCACCTTAGTCAAAGTTGGCATCATCAGAGCAGATGAGATGGAGACTGAGGAATTAGGAGAATGGAATAGAGTATTTACAGGAAGCAAGGTGTGAGGATGTATAGCGCGGGTATCTGGGAGTTGTTGGGTTAATAGTGGATACTGGTGGCCAGCCTATTCCCCAGAAATAGAACCAGAAATGTTGAGGAAGGGAAAGAAAGAGTCAGAAATGGACCAGATGAAGGTGACAGTGGGGTGGAATTTGGAGAAAAATTGAGTACTTTTTTCCAATTCTAAATAAGAAAAAGAAAAGGCACCAAAGATTTAAAAATGTACCACAGAAAAATTTATGGGTGACGGCCAGAGTAGGACTGGATCAAGGAATCTTCCACAAACCCTACAAAGAGACAGGCATAACTGGGGCCCATGCGGGTACCCATTGTAACCACTGATCTGAAGAAAGTGGGAGGAGTTAAAGGAAAAGTTGTCAAAGCGAGGACAAGCTCAGCCAGATAGAAGACGAATGAGAATAGTGCAGGTCTTTGTTCCAGGAAGAAGCAGAGAGCCATAAGACAATCCGAGTTGAGGGGGCTGGGGTAGCTAGTCTACTGTATTCACTGATCACAATGTGATCTCCTCTGCACTGGGAGATGAAATACAGGCTACAACTTTGCGGAGCACCCACATTCTGTCTGTAAAAATGACGTTGAGCTTTCTGTTACCTGCCACTTCAACACAACACCATATTCCCTGGCCAAAATCTCTGTCTCAGGCTTGCTACAGTGCTTCAGTGAAGCTCAACATTAGCTGGAAGAACAGCATCTCATTTTCTGCTTGGGGACCCCACAACCTGCAGTTCAGATATCAAGTTCAATAATGTTAGAGCCTGAACACCTTCAACCACATCCTTTATGCAAACTCACACACCAGGCCTTGTCATCACGTGGGCTGCTTTCAGCACAGCTAACCCAGTTTCACCCACTTATGAAGGGTCTAGGCCCGAAACGTCAGCTTTTGTGCTCCTGAGATGCTGCTTGGCCTGCTGTGTTCATCCAGCTCCACATTTTATTATCTTGGATTCTCCAGCATCTGCAGTTCCCATTATCACCCACTTATGGTCCCCATTTGCAGCTTTTCTCCTTTCCTGGCTTACAATTGTCCATCCCTTTGTCTATCTGTTTTTGTCTCCCTCTGAGCCCCATCCTCACAATCCTCTCCCTCCTTAACCACTCACCCACCACCCCATCACTTGTCTTCAGCAACCTTTTCTTAGCTGTAATTAATTCTGAAGAAGGATCGCTAGGCTTGAAGCTTTGACTCTGCTTGGTCTCTGCAGCTGCTGCCAGACCTCCTGATTTTCTCCAGTAATTTCTGTTTTTGTTTTGGATTTCCAGTATCTGCTGTTCTTGGTATTGTTTATTTGCTGTTCACACCCCAATTATGTCGAACATTCACAATCTCCACCATCACAGCAGCAGCAGTGCAGTGTTGCACTGTTGTAACAGCATCTCTCAAACCTGCAACTTCTACCACAGTGAAAGCTAAAGGAAGCAGTTGGAATGGGAGCATCACCAGTACACCCAAACTCCCTCAAATTTGCATTATTCTGATTTGCAAATATATGGACCAAAATCTTGGGGCTCTCTATGCTGCAAGAGAACATCCCACACCTGACACAATGGTTCAAGAAGGTAGCTCACCACCAACATCTCAAGAACAATGAGGGATGACAATATTGTTTGCCTTATCAGCCAGTGATATCCTCATCTTCAGAGTGGATTAACAGGAAAGACATTGGGTTTTCCGTAGTATCTTCCAAAATGCATCTTTTGATCCAAAATGGATAATCATCATTGAATCTGCTAATTGTATAGCTGCTAACATCCTGCCTCTAAAAGAATGAGTTTCCAATGCCGCTTGACCAACCTACTTCAGCAAAGGGCCCACAACAAACAACATACCTGAGAAAATGTTCAGCTACAAAAATGGAAGTTGCTGGAAAAGCTCAGCAGGTCTGGCGGCAACTGTGAAGTAAAAAATCAGAGCTAATATTTCGGGTCAAATGTTCAGCTAGATTGTCAGTCACAGATGTTTGTGTCAGCATTGTATCAGATGACATCTTGTTCAATGAATTCAAATATGCGGAGCATGGCAGATGAATTCTTTGAAGTAGCTCAAAAGCACAACTTCAATTCAGTGCTGTGATCATAATATGCCGTTTGTGTCACGATAATGGGGGCAAGGTTGATTTTCTTTAACACTTGCTTTGCTACGAGCATATTTGGAGTTCACAGACACTTCCCCAAGTAATCTTGCAAATTGTTTTTGCTGACACACTAAAAGTATGACGTGAAAGGTCTTAGTTAAGCCATTCTTGGATTGGAAATGCATTACTTTCAAGACATTTATGAGTTTGCTGCAAGTGAATTTATCATTAAATTGTCACAAGAAATATGCAATTGCCACACTGAAAAATTAAAATTCTGTTAGGACTGCTATTCTAATGTATTAAAGAGAGAAAGCCTTGCATGTATAATTTCGCACTCGCAGAATGTTTCAAAGAGTTTTACATGTATTTTTCATGTACAGTTTCACTGTGATAATAAAGGAAATGTGGCAGCCATTTTGTGCATAGAAGATTTACGCAAACGGCAATGTGATCAGTGAGATAATTGATTGATAAATGTTGGCCAGGACTTGGGGGCAGAGTAACTTTGCCTTCTTTGAATAGAGCCCTCCTGTAAATAACTTACTTCCCCCAGAAAAGATAGTTGGGTCTTGATTTAATTACATCTGCAAGTTTCGCTTTTGCAACTCTGCAGGATTCAGTCAGTACTGTACAGTATAGAGATGTTAGTCTGGAATATACATGCACATCACTGCACTATTCCTTAAATCCATAGCTTTTTAATTTGGCATGTGGTTCTTGGTTTGTTTGTGATGGGAGCATTTGACATTTTTTTGCCAAAACTAAAGCTAGATATTAGCTCCCTTGAGTCTGCTATCAATGATATAACTGACTTGCTTCTCTCACAGTCAACGTTGAATATTCAGGATAGTGAATCACAAAAACATGACTCAATGAAAATAGTCTCAAATTGTTGAAAGAAAAGGCTTGGGTAAAATAAACCAGGACTATACCAAGAAACACATCAAAGTTATATTCACATCTTTACATTTAACCTTAGCTTGTCACATTTGGATAATTAATTATTCTGCCTTCAAGAAAGCTTGCAGGCTTCTTTATAAAGTGAATGCAAGTGCACAAACTTCACAGGACAAGTGGATAAATACAAACGAGAAGTGGTACTAAACCTGTGTTATAAATTCATAGAACAGGACCATTGATTCCTTATTGAGTGAAAGTAAGCCATTTGGCCCATACCAACCCTGCAAATAGCATTCCATCCAGACCCAACCTGCTACCCTACCCCATATCACATGTCTAACCCACACATCCTTGGACACTATGGGAAATTTAGCATGGTCAATCCACCTAGCCTGCACATCTTTGGACTGTGAGCGGAAACTGGAGCAGCAGGAGGAAACCCATGTAGACATGGGGAGAATGTGAAAACTCCACACAGACAGTTGTCTCAGGTTGGAATTGAGCCTGGGCCCCTGGTGCAGTGAGCCAGCAGCGCTAACCACCGAGCCACCATGCTGCCCCATGTTTTATCTCATGAATCGCCACAGGTTGAGTGGAGAATGGCATTGACCTTCTTCTTGCAATGCTGAGCATTCCTTCAGATGGCAGAGACTGCTTTAAACTGGGTGGCAAACTCCACCCAGGCAAGCATAATCTGGTGACTTAACCTCTACTGTTGCCCAGGGAGGAGGAAGTTCTGTATTGGCACCACGACAGGCGACAGTGGTCTAGTGGTATTATTGCTAGACTGTTAATTCAGAGACCCAGCCAATGTTCTGGGTAACAAAATGTGTAGCTGGATGAACACAGCAGGCCAAGCAGCATCTCAGGAGCACAAAAGCTGACATTTTGGGCCTAGACCCTTCATCAGAGAGGGGGATGGGGAAAGGGTTCTGAAATAAATAGGGAGAGAGGGGAAGGCGGACCGAAGATGGAGAGAGGAGAAGATAGGTGGAGAGGAGAGTATAGACGGGGAGGTGGGGAGGGGATAGGTCAGTCCAGGGAGGACGGACAGGTCAAGAAGGCGGGATGAGGTAGTAGGTGGGAAATGGAGGTGCAGCTTGAGGTGGGAGGAAGGGATAGGTGAAAGGAAGAACAGGTCAGGGAGGCGGGTCAAGCTGGGCTGGTTTTGGGATGCAGTGAGGGAAGGGGAGATTTTGAAGCTTGTGAAGTCCACATTGATACCATTGGGCTGCAGGGTTCCCAAGCGGAATATGAGTTGCTGTTCCTGCAACCTTTGGGTAGCATCATTGTGGCATTGTAGGAGGCCCATGATGGACATGTCGTCTAAGGAATGGGAGGGGGAAGTTAAAATGGTTTGCGACTGGGAGGTGCAGTTGTTTATTGTGAACCGAGTGGAGGTGTTCTGCAAAGCGGTCCCCAAGCCTCCGCTTAGTTTCCCCAATGTAGAGGAAGCCACACCGGGTACAGTAGATACAGTATACCACATTGGCAGGTATGCAGGTGAACATCTGCTTCATATGGAAAGTCATCTTGGGGCCTGGGGTGGGGGTAAGGGAGGAGGTGTGGGGGCAAGTGTAGCACTCCCTGCGTTTGCTGGGGAAGGTGCCGGGTGTGGTGGGGTTGGAGGGGAGTGTGGAGCGAACGAGGGCATCAGGGAGAGAGTGGTCTCTCCGGAAAGCAGACAAGGGTGGGGATGGAAAAATGTCTTGGGTAGTGGGGTTGGATTGTCGATGGCGGAAGTGTCGGAGGATGATGCGTTATACCTGGAGGTTGGTGGGGTGGTATGTGAGAATGAAGGGGATTCTCTTAGGGCGGTTGTGGCGGGGGCGGGGTGTGAGGGATGTGTTGCGGGAAATACGGGAGACACGGTCAAGGGCGTTCTCAACCACTGCGGAGGGGAGGTTGTGGTCCTTGAAGAGCGCAGCCATCTGGGATGTGCAGGAGTGGATTGCCTCATCCTGGGAGCAGATGCGGCAGAGGCAAAGGAACTGAGAATAGGGGATGGATCCATCCCAAAACCAGCCCAGTTTGTCCCCGCCTCCCTAACCTGTTCTTTCTCTCACCTATCCCCTCCTCCCACCTCAAGCCACACCTCCATTTCCCACCTACTAACGTCATCCCACCTCCTTCACCTGTCCATCCTCCCTGGACTGACCCTTCCCCTCCCCACCTCCCCACCTATAATCTCCTCTCCACCTATCTTCTTTTCTCTCCATCTTCGGTCCGCCTCCCCCTCTCTGCCTATTTATTTCAGAACCCTCTCCCCATCCCCCTCTCTGATGAAGGGTCTAGGCCCGAAGCGTCAGCTTTTGTGCTCCTGAGATGCTGCTTGGCCTGCTGTGTTCATCCAGCTCCACACTTTGTTATCTTGGATTCTCCAGCATCTGCAGTTCCCATTATCTCTGATCACAATGTTCTGGGTAACTGAGTTTGAATCCCAGCATGGCAGATGGTGGAATTTGAATTCAATAAATATCTGGAATTGAGAGACTAATGATGCCGATTGTGAGGAAAACTGATCTGGTTCACTGATGTGGAAGGATCACTAATTTAGCTCATTAATTTGGGAAGGAAACTGCCATTCTTACCTGGTTTGGGCTACATGTGACTCCAGACCCACAGCAATGTGGTTGACTCTTAGCTAACCTCTGGGCACTTAGGGATGGGCAATAAATGCTGGCTTAGCCAGCAATGCCCTCATCCCATGAATGAATGAAAAAAAAATTCAGAACTCTGTCTGCAAAATGGGACACCGGTTTTACCCTGTCTGCCACATTTAGCGCAATTATCAGTAACTGTGTAAAGTAGCTCCAAACTGACAGAATTTGCCCTGGTGTACAACAGGCTTTCAAAGATGGCACGGGCACAAGGAATGCTGGTGAATTTGGGGTATCTTGCACATGGCAAGATGGGGCAGGAATTAGATGAGCGAGATGCCATGGGGCAGGATATGTAATTAATAAGACAGGTCTGGTAAGATACAGTGAGAGAATTCATTAGGCTTTGTGACAAAAAAACCCTCCTACAAACATGATGTGAGACCAACTTCACCAAAGATAACAAGATTTAGCCCAAGACGTGAATCAAAAGAGAGATTTAAAAAAATTGAACAGATGCACAGATCAGAGTCTGAATCTTGTAAAGTTTTTAAAAAATGTGATGTCATGATCTTTATATTGGATGATACCAGTAATTGGTAGCAATTGATTTGAAGATATTTGGCTTTACAGGTCAGCTGAAGGACCTTTTGTCATGTTTTCTTTCGATTCTGATTTCTCTTAGCTTCCAGCAAAGAAAGAAAGAAAGGAACATCCTTTCTTTTTACTTGTAGCACAGGGCTGGTTAAGAGTATGCTCTTCTGTGATCCTCACAGTACACACCTTCTCCCCCAAATACACATAGGCCAGTGCTGAAATGGGCTTTTAAGTCCTGTTCTGGTTCAAGGAGAAAACACAAAAATATTTCCCATACTGCCTACTCTTTATTCTTATCCTGTTCTCCATTCTGATATAACTTGCGGGATATTACCATTCACTTTACTATGCATTTCTTCATCGAAGCTCTTCTTTTTGAAGATGACTTGACACTCAACATTTGTGACATTCTGAGATCTCCCTTGAGGCTGATGACAGTCCACACAGGCCTGGCCGAGAGTTACTGAATGATGCTACTCAGTCATTCTTCTCTTTCTTGAAATGTGGTAACCGTTGGCATTTGGCACCATTTTAGAGAAAGAAGTTGGTCATCCTCACTCAGATTGGCCTATAGTGATGTCATTCTAACACCAATGTGATTGACTATTTGCTGTGCCCTGAAGTGGTTGATCAAGTCACTTCACTTAGTTATTTTAAAAATTGCTTCTTAGAACCCCTACATTGTGGAAGCAGGTGACTTGGCAAATCAAGTCCATACCAACCCTCCAAAGAACAACCCACACAGACCATCCCTTACCCTATCCCTGTAACCTTACATTTCCCATAGCCAATCCACCTAACCTGTACATCTTTAGACTATGGGAGGAACCTGAAACAAACCTGGACAGACTCATGGAGAACAAACAAACTCCATGCAGTCATCTGAAACTGGAATTGAACCTAGGTCCCTGACACGATGAAGCAGCAGTGCTAACTACTGAGTCACTGTGCCACCCCATTTAGGGCCATGAGGAATTAGCAATAAATGTAAATCTTATCAAAATGTTCATACAGTATATTGTACACTAACCTTTTAAATCAATATATTAATATTTGATCAGATGCTCATTCAGCCATGTCCTTTCGCAATTCTATTATTTTGTCAATTGTTCCCCCACATTATAGAACATAGAACATAGAACATAAAACATTACAGCACAGTACAGGCCCTTCGGCCCACGATGTTGTGCCGACCTGTCATACCGATCTCAAGCCCATCTAACCTACACTATTCCATGTACGTCCATATGCTTGTCCAATGATGACTTAAATGTACCTAAAGTTGGCAAATCTACTACCATTGCAGATTTACTAGGATGTTGCCTGGTATGGAGGGAAGGTCTTACGAGGAAAGGCTGAGGGACTTGAGGCTGTTTTCATTAGTGAGAAGAAGGTTGAGAGGTGACTTAACTGAAACATATACCGTTGCAGGCAAAGCCTTCCATTCCCTTACTACTCTCTGAGTAAAGAAACTACCTCTGACATCTGTCCTATATCTTTCACCCCTCAATTTAAAGCTATGCCCCCTCGTGCTCACCGTCACCATCCTAGGAAAAAGGCTCTCCCTATCCACCCTATCTAACCCTCTGATTATTTTATATGTTTCAATTAATTCACCTCTCAACCTTCTTCTCATTAATGAAAACAGCCTCAAGTCCCTCAGCCTTTCCTCGTAAGACCTTCCCTCCATACCAGGCAACATCCTAGTAAATCTCTTCTGCACCCTTTCCAAAGCTTCCACATCCGACTTATAATGCGGTGACCAGAACTGTACACAATACTCCAAGTGCAGCCGCACCAGAGTTTTGTACAGCTTCACCATAACCTCTTGGTTCCGGAACTCGATCCCTCTATTAATAAAAGCTAAAACACTGTATGCCTTCTTAACAGCCCTGTCAACCTGGGTGGTAACTTTCAAGGATCTGTGTACATCGACACCGAGATCTCTCTGCTCATCTATACTGCTAAGAATCTTACCATTAGCCCTGTACTTTGCCTTCCGGTTACTCCTACCAAAGTGCATCACCTCACACTTGTCTGCATTAAACTCCATTTGCCACCTCTCAGCCCAGCTCTGCAGCTTATCTATGTCTCTCTGCAACCTACAGCATCTTTCGTCACTATCCACAACTCAACCGACCTTAGTGTCATCTGCAAATTTAATAACACATCCTTCTACGCCCTCATCCAGGTCATTTATAAAAATGACAAACAGCAGTGGACCCAACACCGACCCTTGCGATACACGACTCGTAACTGGTCTCCAGGATGAACATTTCCCATCAACTACCACCCTCTGTCTTCTTTCAGCAAGCCAATTTCCGATCCAAACTGCTATATCTCCCACAATTCCATTCCTCCGCATTTTGTACAATAGCCTATTGTGGGGAACCTTATCGAACGCCTTGCTGAAATCCATATTCACCACATCAACCAGTTTACTCTCATCTACCTGTTTGGTCACCTTCTCAAAGAACTCAATAAGGTTTGTGAGGCACGACCTTCCCTTCACAAAACCATGCTGACTATCCCTAATCAATTTATTCTTTTCTAGTTGATTATAAATCCTATCCCTTATAACCTTTTCCAACACTTTACCAACAACTGAGGTAAGGCTCACTGGTCTATAATTACCAGGGTTGTCTCTACTCCCCTTCTTGAACAGGGGAACCACATTTGCTATCCTCCAGTCATCTGGCACTATTGCTGTAAACAATGACGAGTTAAAGATCAATGCCAAAGGCTCGGCAATCTCCTCCCTGGCTTCCCAGAGGATCCAAGGATAAATCCCATCCGGCCCAGGGGACTTATCTATCTTCACCTTCTGAAGGATTTCTAATACCTCTTCCTTGTGAACTTCAATCCCACCTAGACTAGTAGCCTGTATCTCAGTATTCTCCTCGACAACATTGTCGTTTTCTAGAGTGAATACTGTTGAAAAATATTCATTTAGCGCTTCGCCTATCTCCTCTGACTCTACACACAACTTACCACTACTATCCTTGATTAGGCCTAATCATTCCTGGGTCACTTTCAACCTCTTTATCTTTAGACAAGTTGACACCATTCCTGACGATGCTAATTTTTCTTCTCCCGAAGTATAATATCCATTGTTTATCCATATTGAAATTTATCCTTCACTGTTCTGACTACATAATGACCATAAATTTAACCATATTTGCATTGGCTTTTTAAAAGCAACTCAAGTGTTAGAGACAGTAAGAGGCTTGTGCATTCAACACATGCATCTGTCTGTAGATCGAGTCAGGGAAGAAATTTTCAGCTGACAGTTTCTGGCAGGATGCAAACTGAGCATCAGCAAGAGGCTGGTATGACAACATTAGGTCATAACACCATAAAAAATAGGAACAAGAGTAGGCCATTCAGCCTCAAGCCTGTTCCACCATTCAATACCATTATGTCTGATCCAATATTCCTCATGATTATATTCCTGCCCTAGCCCTGCAACCCGTGATTCTCCTACCAAGCAAGAATCTATCTCAGCTTTCAATATATGCAAGGACTCCACCCCCGCAGCTCTCTGCAGCAAGGAGCTCCAAAGACTCACAACCCTCTAAAGTTCCATCTCATCATCTTAAATTGATGTCCTTTCCTCTGAAACTATGCCCTCTCATGAAGGGAAACATCCCCTCAGCATTTACTCTTACAAGTCCCTAAAGAATCTGATTTATTTCTGTGAGATCACTTTGTATTTTTTCAGCAAGTAGAGTCCCAACCTGTTCAGCCTTCGCTTGTGAATAGTCCATCCATACCAGGGATCATCTTAGTGAACCTTCTCTGCCTCCAATGAATTGATATCTTTCCTGAAATAAGGGAAGCCAAACTGCTCATAGTACTCCAGATGTGGTCTGGATCCTGCTTATTTAATCTGCACTTCCAACCCTCTGCGTGAACTTACCACAAAGGATTGATTAACTGGTCAGTTTCAGCAACAAATTCTGAGCATACTCCTCACAGGGATTGAGATTCTTCCTGCTTAGCTAACCCTGTGAATCAACAGAGGCCTGGAAAATGTTAGTCCTTATTCAGGAAGTAACAAGGTACTTATTAATGTTCTGTACCAGATCCCATGTACTCATTGCTAATAACTAAAAGTGACTCAGTCAATGTGTGTGGCCAGGATTTAGGTAAAACAATATGGTGCCAATGAGAGATATATGTCAACTTCATCTGGGGTAAACTTCACCTTGGGGAGTTGTACAAATTGTAGATTTCTCAGAAGCTTGGCTTCGAGACTTTTACAAACGGAAAACTATCACCAGGTTTATTGAATGCCCAACCCATCAGAAGAACAACTATACACTCAGCAGTATGTCTTTATTTTCATTTTGTTCATCCACAGTTGTTCTTATTGACTTGTTGTGTTGTAATAAGTATAATGAATAGAGAGAGGTCTAGGAAAGTTCCCTTTTTTTTTCTCACCTCTTTATTGACCACTTTACTGAGGAGTCCTATCATTTTAACAAACAGAGATGAACAGGCTTTCCAGCACATTTTAACTAAAAGGAAGAATAAATGTATATTTCTTACAATTGCCAGAACATAAATGCAACAAACAACCACCCCCGAACACCGACACGCAAACACAATAAAAGATGGTTCCTGGAAATGTGATTCTCTTAGGTTGCTAATACAGTAACATGAGACAGGTAATTTATTTACTGTCTTTAAGATGGTTATTGATGCGTCAAAGGTCGGAAGGATTCTGTTTTGGTTTCTGGAAGACAAATGGAGACTGGCAGTTTCTAGATTTTCATTTAAAATTGTGGCCAAGCTCCTATAGTGATGAGATCTGAAATGACAGAAAACACATTTGTCCCTCTTCACTGTTCCCAGTGAATATCTTTCTTGAGGCTGGGTTATTTTTTTCATCTTGGGAATTGCTCCCTCTGTGGTGCAGATCCCAGAATGCTTGGATTAATCAGTCGTCGGTTTCCACTTCAGCTAGTTTCCACTGCATGCATCATGGGGTTGGAACCATTGTTATTGACACAGAATGCAGTGGTGATTGATATCCTGTGGACATTCCAGTTATGACTACCCCCGCTCAATGGCTTTCTTTGAAGTCCTACGTTCATTGGCCCATCATGCCAAGCAACATTTGGGCTTCAAATTTCTCCAATTTAGGATGGTAAGGAGTAATCAGTTTATATTTGCGGTGACTTCCCTGATAGCTCCGGTACAATTTGTTTGCATGCAGCATGTTTGGAGCTGGAAAGGGTGTTTAATTAGGCAGGAAGGTGGTATGTGTGAACCTTGCTTCATTCTTGCCTCTGCCAATATTGTGAGGGTTAGGAAGAGACATGGGCACTCCACCAACAACTGAGGCACTTTTGATCCCAGCAAATTACCACTGAAGGACCTCGTCACACTGCTGCTACTATTAACCAAGCTGTAGGTGGGCTTATCACCTTGCGGTGTGCATGACAGTTAAATCTGTGTAGCCTGCTGTTGTTTCCTGGGGTCTGGGAGTTTCAGAGACACACGGTGCCCGGTAGAGGGACATGATATGATGTGACAGGGGCATGGCGATTAGCCACCGTCCTTGTCCTTGCTGCATGTTGCGTTATATTGCATTTGTCCAAACCCCACAGAGTAAACCCTCTCCCACCAGAACATACTCTGCAGCCTGAGTCACCTTAATCATGGCCATGTGGTGACCAGCCTTTGATTGGCTAACGGCTTTTCATAAGTGGGATTTGTGCCCCTTCTGTGCTCGATTCAACTAAAGGACTTTTTGCTGACTATTGAAGTGCCTGAGTGACATTTAAGACCAGTTGGCCTTCCCAGAGGTGGCAATCTGGATGTCTCACCAAAATAGCAATCATTACATTTACTATTTTGGTCTATAGCCTACATGGGCATTCACAAGTTTTAATATAGTTGATTGATATCTCTCGTTAATGTAAGGCTTTCATATCCTTTTACATTCCCTCCTTATCTCTTCATACTGACTTCCTTCTTATCCTGACCTGCCAGTCTGCAGCAACCAGCCAGTTTTATCTGGCTGCTCTCACGCTTAAATGAAACACTGTTCCCATAGCAACAGCAGCCAGTGTCAGTTTTGCTAGATTAACTTCACCAACTCAGAATTACAGGCACCTTCACCACCTGCAGTAATCCATCAGGGGCTTTCTTTATACCAGCTTTGCAGGGTAGCGTTTGCATGGGCCAAGAGATAACACTTGAAGCAATTTCATATTGCAAAATAAGTGTTACCAATTGTGTTGAGAAGTGAGTAATTGAGTCAGAACAGCCTAAGATTTTTTTATATCCACAGTATTTAGTCTATTATTTGAACTGAATAAGCCAACAATGCAACAGTAATTGTTGCAGACAAAGCATGCACTTGACTTGGAATGTTATCCTAAATGCCAGCTCAGCCAAAATGCTCATTCATTATAATCTTGGAATTACGATTGTTCCGAAAGGCAGTTGTCATACTTGGAAATAAATAGTGTCCTTAATAATGACCTACTTATGTGGAGTCATTGCAAAACTACAGAGTAAGTGCTGTTCTTTGATAAGCACACAAAGCTCTGAAAGGCTACATGAACATAATTTCCCTTTCATAACAGAGCAAAAGTGTGATCCAGAATTACAAACAAAATTGTGCATATTAGAGTTTATTCTGCAATGACTATCAAGACTGATAGCAGTTGAACTGGGTAAGGAGGGTTCATGATAGTTCATGATACAGCCTTTAGACATAATGGTCACCATCAGTGATGAACATGCCACCTTATAGAGACTCAGCAGCAAGGAAGCCGGAAGTGCATGTCCATAACTCTGTTCTCAATTACAAGTTAATAAGTTAACCATCCCACAATGTGCAATCATAATAATCTGATATCTTTCATTGCCCAATGGGAAATAGTGTTGTAACAGCAATTCAGAATTGACTGTCTGTCGATGTGGAAATGTGGGTTGAATTCCTACCACAGCAACTGATGGAAAACAAAATTTCATTTTTATACAGAGATAACTCAGTAATGATGAGCAGCGTACTTGTCAATCATTTGTCTTCAGAGCTGTACTGATTCACTCGTGTCCTTTAGTGAAGAAAATCAGCCATCCTTACCATACATGTGACACCAGATGTGCAACAATGTTTTTCAATAATGGAATGTTATCTTATTGTCGATCTCTTTTTGGGTCAGCAGTTACAACGCACTTGAACAGTTTTGCAATTATGGGAATAATTATTTCATTAAGTAAGTCAGTTTATTTCTGAGCTCTGGAGTTGGAAGAGAAATATCTGAAACAGCATAAGTAGGATGTGTCTTTACACCTAACATGTTAAAATCACACCCACCTTTAATCAACCAGCCAAGCTTACGTGTCAAGGCTATTCTACCCTCAAAATGTAAGAGGAGCCTTGTTTTGGAATGGATAATTTTTATCTGCTTTTTACATCCTAGAATGGATTTTTATTTGCATTAATTCATGATTTTCTATGAAAAAGAAAGCAAGGATTGAATTTTTTAAAAAAGTCACTTGTAGGAAGTGGGTGTCACTGGAAAGGCCAACATTTGTTGCTTATCCCTAATTACTCTTCGGAAGCTGGTGCTGACTGCCCTTTCTGAACAGTCATAGAATCCCTACAGTGTGGAAACAGGCCATTCAGCCCAACAAATCCACACCGCCCCTCCGAAGAGCATCCCACCCAGACCCATTCCCCTACCCCTGCATTTCCCATGTCTAGCCCACCTACCCTAAACATCCCTGAACACTATGGGCAATTTAGCTTAGCCAATCCACCTACCCTACACATCTTTGGACTGTGGCAGAAATCCAGAGCATCTGGAGGATACCCGTATAGACACGGGGACAATGTGCAAACTCCACACAGACTGTCACGCGAGGCTGGAATTGAACCCGAGTTGCCGTGAGGCAGCAGTGCTAAACACTGAGCCACCATGCCACCAATGCAGTGATGTTGTGCAATGAAAACAAAAACCCAGGGTTCTGTCAGTTAGGAACATCCAGGAAATTTACCAGTGACGATGGAAGAAAAGTGATGTTTTTCAAGGTCTGGACGGTGTGACTTAGAATCATTGAAACCTTACAGTCCACACCAATGCTCCGAAGAGCATCCCATCCAGATCCACACACCCCCACCCCCACTGTATTTCTCATGGCCAACCCACCTAGGCTGCACTTCCCCGGATAGTAAGGGATAATTTAGCACGGCCAGTCTACTGAACCTGCACATCTTTGGACTGTGGAAGGAAACCAGAGCGCCTGGAAGAAACTCACGCAGACATGAGGATAATGTGTAAACTCCACACAGACATTCGCATGAGGCTGAGAATTGAACCCAGGTCCGTCGCACTGTGAGGCAGCAGTGCTAATCACTGAACTACTTAGAAGGTATTATTGAAGAAACCTTGATGATTTTACTGCAGAAGGTTTTGTAGATGATGTGTGCTTCAACCACACAGCATTGATAATCGATGGTGGAAACATTTTAGGTGGTGGATGAAATTCTAATCATGCAGAATGCTTTGTCTTGGATTGCACTGAATTTCACGAAATTGTTGAAGCTGCTCATTCAAACAAGGCTAGAGTCTGGAGGAAGAAATTAGCGGCATTGGGAAATCAGGAGGTGAGTTGCTACCTACAAAACACCCAGTCATTGACCTGTTCTTGCAAAGACAATGTTTACGTAGCTGGTTCGACTAGTTTCTGGTCAAAGTACTATTGTATTGATAAATACAAACAGAACTGCTTATATATTAGAGCTAGGAACTAATGTCATGCATGAGTGAGGTGGCTGTGGTGTTGTTGATGGTTTTCTCTCTTGTTCTAGTCAAGAATAAGTCGAATCTATCACAATATCAAGACTTTGATATCAAGACAATGGCAGTAGATGTCAGAGATATTTGAAGATAAATCTAAATGCAAACATTTATAATTACATCTAGAGTTCTGTACACAGTTCTGATCGCAAGTTTATAATCAACCACTAAAGAAAGTGCCAAACAAAATTATAAGGATATTGAAAGGATATCATTATTCGGGAAAGCTGAACAGATTGTAATTATATTTCCAAAAAATTAGTGGCAACCCAATAGAAGACTTTAACATTATGGTTCATAACAATAACACACACAAATGAATCTAATTATAAAAATAGCAGGCAACATCTCATCATCAAGAGTGAATTAGTGTTGTATACCAGAAATCCACTTGGTGAAGGATAGAACCAGTGCCAATCTTTTTTTTAAGCTTTTACTTACAGAGTTACAATTTCCAAGCATACACCTCCTCATGCGACAATCACAACTTTAATTGATATCTGTTTGCAGTGGCACACGTGAATCCCCAGTTAATATCCACCACCTGCCTTCAAACACACATCATTAATATGCAATTTAGAGATTCCTGTCTCTCTCTTTAATGGCACCTTAATGTGTATATATGAGCCATGAAGTTTTTGGAACATGCTAAATTGAAAATCTAGATATTCCACATAAAACGTGACATTGCAAATGCCCCTTCTCCAACACCTTGAACAATTTTGTTATGCATGCATTTCTTTTCATCTGACAGCAGATGACTTGCTGTACTCGTATAATATTAGAGATTTAATTTCTCTTCTGCGTTTGTATCAAGTCAGCAAGGCCAATCCATCATCATTTCTTACGCATACTTCTCAAAGCATGTACACAAACGATGACCTGTGTAATATTTGATGGACATGCCATCTGCATTATGCATGCTTTACAGAATTTCCCTTGTAATATTTGACAAACAGAATCCCATATTCACTGTTTTTACAAGAATGCATACAATCAGCTGCAATATTCACAAATCAGGAAGAGTCACATACAATGTATTGCTCATAATGATCAGTTTCATGTCCATTGGCTCATGTAAGGTGGCAACTTAAACAAGCATTTCTCTTGGAAATAGTGGCAGGAGTTCTGTATCAGAGCTTAGCCCGTAATCTTAAAATGTCTGTGGAATCCAAAGTCTCCATGAAAATCTGCTCGTCGTGTCATGTGCCCCTCAAGACTGAAGAGGTCCTAATTCAGGCTTCAGAGTCCTTTGCAAAACAATAGGAAATAGAAGAAAGTTTTCAGTTCATTCTGAGGTACCAAGAAGGAGGCATCCAGCTTGTCACATTGATGGGTTTGTACTGAAAATGTACTTGCAAGTGGGATTTATTGGCTAAAGCAGGGCTGGCTATTACAGTTTTCAAAGAGCAACTGGCTAATGCCAACACCCCAATCCACTCCTCCTCCACTCTCAACACCTCCCCACAGCCACACAGTAGCAATACTGTGGCTTTAAGGGATGTATTTTGTCGTGTTTTTGTTTTATTTTTGAGAAGAAGTTTTAAGCCAAAGGTACTGAGCTGTATCCTCCAAGCTAATAAATTAGATAGCTTGTGAGGCCTTAGAACATAGAACATAGAACAATACAGCGCAGAACAGGCACTTTGGCCCTCGATGTTGCACCGACCTGTGAACTAATCTAAGCTCCTCCCCCTACATGATCCCATCATTATCCATATGCTTATCCAAGGACTGTTTAAATGCCCCTAATGTGGCTGAGTTAACTACATTGGCAGGCAGGGCATTCCACGCCCTTACCATTCTCTGAGTAAAGAACCTGCCTCTGACATCTGTCTTAAATCTATCGCCCCTCAATTTGTAGCTATGCCCCCTTGTACCGTCCACCCTATCTAATCCACTGATCATCTTATATGTCTCTATTAAATCCCTTCTTAGCCTCCTTCTCTCCAATGAGAACAGACCCAAGTCCCTCAGTCTTTCTTCATAGGGTCTGCTCTCCAGACCAGGCAACATCCTGGTAAATCTCCTCTGCACCTTTTCCAATGCTTCCACATCCTTCCTGTAATGGGGCGAAGGATTAAAAAAAAATGGAAGAATAGAACCAGCATGAATGGGTGGAGTCAGGCTCCCACAGAGCTAGGAACCTGACCCACGCATTCACTTTATTGAGGCATAGAATCATACAGCACGCAAACAGAGCCCTTAGAGGCCCAGCTCATTCGCCAGACATCCAATGTCACCTGTATTCATTTGTCAAAATGTGGCCTATATCCCCCTAAATCCTTCTTTTTCATGTATCCAAAAAGATGCCTTTTTAATGTTGTGAGTTTTACCTGCATCTAAAACTTCCTCAGAGAGTTTGTACCAGACATGCACCACCCTCTGCATTAAAAGTTATCTCTCAGGTCCTTTTTCAATCTTTCCCCTCTCACCTTAAACCAACAGCTTCTAATTTTGGAAGCCCCTACCCTGGGAAAAAGACTTTGGCTATTCACCCTATCTATGCCCTGCATGATTTTATAAACCTCTATGTGGACACCACCCCCCCCAGCCTCTGATGTCCCAAGGAGAAAAGCCCTGGCCTCATTCTATAGCTGAAACCTTTCTGTTCCAGCACTAGCCTTGCAAATTTTTTTTTTTCAAATTTAACAACACCCATTCTACAGAAGGGCAACCAGGATTGTAAGCAAAGTTCTACAAGTGGACTCTCCAATATCCTATACAGCCACAACATGACCTTTGAACTCTTGGCCACCATGTTCTGACCTACGAAGGCATGTGTGCCAAATGCTTTCTTCACCACCCTGTATACTTGTGACTCCACTTTCAAGCAACTATGCACCTGCACTCCTAGGCCTCTTTGCTTAGTGACACTCCCCAGGATCCAATCATTAACTGTGTATGTCCTGCCCTGGGGTGCCTTACCAAAATGCAATGCCTCATATTTATCTAAATTAAACTCCATCTGCCACTCACCCCATTGGTCCCTCTGATCAAGGTCACATTGTACTCTGAGTTAATCTTCCTCACTGTCCACAGCACCACCTATTTCAGATGGCATCAAAAAATTACTGACAATACCTCTTATATTCACATCCAAATCTTTTCTATAAATGATGAAAATCAGTGGACTCTGCACTGATCCTTGTGGCACAGGCCTCCAGTTTGGAAAACAACCCTCCACTACCAACCTCTGTCTGCTTCCTTCCAGCCAATTTTGTATCCAAATGACTAGCTTTCCCTGGATCCCATGTGACCTAAACTTACCAGTCTACCATACAGAACCTGTTCGAACACTTTACTTAAGTCCACGTAGACAAGCCTACCATTATTCCTTCATCAATCTTCTTTGCCACCTCTTCAAAAAATTCAATCAAGTTAGTGAGACATGATTTCCCAGAACAAAACCATGCCGACTATCCCTAATCAACACTTGCCTTTCCAAATGCATGTAAATCCAGTCCTTCAGAGTCCCTTCCAACAAGCCGCCTATCATTGATGTCAGGCTCAGTGGCTTACAGTTCCATGGCCTTTCCTTACAGTCTTACATAAAATAATGGCACCACATTAACCAGCTGCAGTTTTTCGGCACCTCACCTGTGGCTATCGATGATACTAATATCTCAGCAAGGGACCCAAACTTACAGCAGTTGTTGAGGTCTTGAAGCTGGATGTGGAAGCTGTTATTCTTCTCTATGTTACAACTAAAATCTGTAGTTCTCTCTGCTGCTAGGTTTGCATATGAGACAATCTATTTTGTTGAATTTGCCTTTACCAAGGCTGTGTTTATGGGATATTAAAATTTGGAGCAGTTGCTATTTAATAGTTAAATATTCTGTTATTCTGGTGTTATTAAGTATTCTAGGAGAGTTAAGCTATTCCAATTCTTTTGTTTATATTTCAACTGTGAGGTAAGAATGAAGAGTGTTTTGCTTAAAGCCGAGTAGTGAAACCAATCAGATTCCATCTGGAACACAGCACTCTACGTTTGCGTTTAAAGAAGATAAATGTTAAGATCTAGGCTATCTCCTTATAATATTTGAAGAGGATTTGGTCTGGTTTATAACCGCATGGCACCTTCCCATGTTATCACAGAAGATATAACACCTGCCAGTTTATTTCCTGCCTCCTCACAGTCCAAGGCCCCGGACTCATCTACACTTCACTCAATCTAGTCTACTGTATTCGCTGCTCACAATGTGGTCTCCTCTGCAACAGGGAGACACAACACAGACTGGAAAATCAGGTTGAAGAACACTTATTTTCTGTCTGTAATAATTACCATGAGCTTCCTGTTGCCTGTCACTAGGACTCAGTATCAAGTTCAGTAATTTTAGGTCCTGAACACCTCCTCCCATGACCTTAACCCAACCCCTACAGACCAGGTCATGTTGTCACATGGGCTGCTACTGCAACCAACCCTCAGTCAGCTACTAATGGTCCCTATTAGCAGCTATTCATTTTCCCAGGCTGTCCTTTATCCATTCCTTTTCCTGTCCAACTGTTGTTCTCTCTCTCTGGGCTCCGTTTCCGCCGATCATTTTCTCCCCCTGCCCCACCACGCCACTTCTTTCGTATATATACCAATGTTTCCTAGCTACAATCAGTTCTGAAAAAGGGTCACTTGATCCGAAATATTTATTCTACTTTTTCTCCACAGGTGAAGCCAGGCCTACAGAGCTTTCCCCAGCAATTTTCTGTTTGTTTCTGCCCTCCAGTATCTGCAGTTTCTTTGGATTTTTTGGGTAATGCAGATGTTTGTGTAAATCTCCCACAGCATGAAAAGTAATATACCCTTAAGGCAACATATTCATGGGAGTATAAGTCAATCAAGGCCAAAGGCGCCCTTCTGCTCTATAATTGTTTCTGAAATTGCCCAAAGAAGCAACAGATACAGAAAGAAACTACAGAAACTAAACAAATTTGCCTATGGCTTTAATGATGCTTCTGGAGTATGAGATGCTTTGGTGAGTTCAAGTTTGCTAAAAATAAGTTGTGTTCAACTACGGATAGACCCTGCAATTTTGTTTTGTTATCATAAAGGAAAACCTTCAGGCATCTTTGTGATACATGTCGATAGCTGCCAATACTGCAGAATTTGAGATAAGTTATTAGTAAGAGTAGAGTGGAATATAAAATTGGGGTGGAAGGCGTGGTTTCAGGCTTGTTGGGATTGCAAATACATTAACTCGGTATGATTTATATCTTTTAAATTTTTTTCAAAGGATATGAGTTGGTGGCAAGGCCAACACCTGTTGCCCATCCTTAACTGCCCTGGAGAAGGTGCGATAAGCTGTCACTTGAGCTGTTGCATTCCATGTGTTGTGGGCCAACACCAATAATGCTGTCCAGTAGGGAATTCCAGGGCCTGATACCAGTAAGGGAACTGGAATTAAGTTCCATGTCAGAATCATGTGAGCCTTGGAGGGAAATCAGGGAGGTTGTGTTCCTGTGCACTAACTGCCTTTCCCATTCTGGGTCTGAGAGGTCATTTGTTTGGAAAGTACTGCCAAAGGTGCCTTCATGAGTTATAATAATGCATCTTATAAATTACACAAATTGATGCCACAGTGTTGGGGGAAATGAATGTTTAAATCTGTAGATAGGGTCCCGATCAAGTGGGCTGCTTTGTCCTAGTTGATGTTGAGCTTCTTGCATGTGGCTGGAAATGTGCAGAATAGTGGACAGTATTCCATCTTTATCCTCTCTTGAGGTGGATAGCCTTTTGAGAAGTTAGGAGGTGAGTGGCCACAGAATTCCCAACCTCTAACCTTTTTGTGGCATCACGGTTTTAATGCGGTTGATTCAGTTGAGTTTTCCGTTAATGGTAACACACAGGATGTTGGTATTGGGGATTTAGTGACGGTAATGCAGTTTGATGTCAAAAGGAGGTGCCTAAATTCTCTGATATAACAAAGTGTAGAGCTGGATGAACACAGCAGGCCAAGCAGCATCAGCGGAGCAGGAAAGCTGACATTTCAGGCTAAGACCCTTCTTCAGAAATAGGGGAGGGGAAGAGGGTTCTGAATTAGATAGGGAGAGAGGGGGAGGTGGATAGAAGATGGATAGAGGAGAAGATGGGTGGAGAGGAGACAGACAGGTCGAGGAGATGGGGATGGGCCTGTAGAGGTGAGTGTAGGTGGAGAGTTAGGGAGGGGATAGGTCAGTCCCCAAGATAGATCAGACTCACCTATCCCCTCCTTAATGCCCCACCCACACTCTCCTTTACTGGCTCCATCCCCGCCTCCTCGACCTGTCTGTTTCCTCTCCACCCATCTTCTCCTCTATCCATCTTCTATCCACCTCCCCCTCTCTCCCTATTTATTTCAGAATGCCCTTCCCCTCCCCCATTTCTGATGAAGGTTCTAGGCCTAAAACATCAGCTTTCCTATTCCTATGATGCTGCTTGGTCTGCTGTGTTCATCCAGCTCTACGCCTTGATATCTCAGATTCTCCAGCATCTGCAGTTCCTACTGTCTAAATTCTCTGTTGTTGGAGGTATTCATTGTCTACAATCTACAAGGTACTAAAGTAACTTGCCACTTACTGGTATGTATGTTGCCCTGGTTTTAATGCATATAGATGAAGACTACTTAAGTACCTGAGGACTGTTAAATGGAACTGAAAACTTTGCAATCATTAGTGACACTATGATGGAATGTCATTGATGAAGCAGCTGATCAAGTTTGGGCCTAGGACATTGCTCTGAGGAACTCTTGTGTGATGCCTTGGGACCCTAGGACTGGGGTGATGGTTTCCAAGAATCGTAACCGCATAGATGTAAGGAATGAATAGACGTTTGTTCGATTTTGTAAGTGATTAACCATTTGCGGTGATGTAAAAATAATGAATAGATTATATTAATGTGAGATTTTTCATTATCAAGTGTGTATGAGTGAGAAAAATATTTATTGCCTCGGGTCCTGAGGTATGTCCATGGTGGATACCAGCAAAGAAGGTGGCATGGAGGTACAGAAGTAACATCACATGTGGATAGGGGGCATGGGTTGGCATTGTGTTGGCATGAAAGGTATGAGGATGTCATGCAGGATGGTTGGGGGCATGAGGAGACATATAGTTGACATAATGGCTGTGAGTGGCTATGGGAGTTTTATGGATGGCATGATTAGGCATGGAGTTGAAGTAGAGTTGATGAGGAAATATGAAGGATAAATGGAAAGTGAGAGGTAAAGGATAAAATGCCAACAATTTTGATAACCACTAGGATGAAGTTCCAGAAAATAGAAGCATTCTTTAACCCAATCCACCTTAACCTGTGACCAGCTACAATCCGTCTTTAAGGTTGACGGGCCCTAAGCTATCCCAGTTATCCTGCCAGCAACACACCTCTTCCCTACATCCCATGGAGCAAAAACTAAAGTATGCTTTGCTGAGATATGCTTGGCAAGTTGGGAAATTTTCCGACTGGAGTTCCCTTCCTCAGTTTCCAAGACCTATCCCTATTTGTTTGTACCATATCTCTGACGTCATTCACCTTGAACTTGTGTGAAAATTAGCTCAACTGAAGGAGGGCACAGAGGATCATGAAAACAAAAATAAAATTGCATTGAGTAAAGAAAGTATTGAGCTGAATTGTGCCAGAAATCAGCCACTAATTTTGATGAATAACATAGACGGTTTCTCACCAGGGGGCCTACTCATGCTATTATCCCTCATTTACCACATCCCACATCCCAAAAGTACCTTGCTTATCCTATTCTTCCTCTCATGTAGGTAAAGGTTCTCACCACTGCTGGGATTCCGAGGATTTCTCTTGCTTATGCTAAGTTTGAACCCTAGCTGTGTACCCAGCCAAGCATTTACAGTTCAGATTCGCCCTTCATTTTGCACAGAGTGAGACAGCAGCCACAAGCCAATGTTTCTCGGGGAACGGAGATGGCACAACCAACACTTTATTGCACATACAACTGCATATTCCTACATCTCTCACTGTTTATGCACTAAGCAACACAGTTTACCTCTTCTTAGCCATCTTACACCTGATCTAAAATTGTGCTTCTTTTTTCTCCCATGCTGCAGTATCCAGCATCTTATTATTGCTCAAAATGAGACCATCACATGCAGGAAAACTTCAAACTCTTCAAATCAATCATTTTTATTCACCGTAGAGAAAAAATGCCAAAAAATAAACAAACAGAAGTTGCATTTGCCCAATTCAAGTGCAGTCACTGCCATTTTCCATTCAGAATTCACAATTAGGAATCAAGTGAACATGGGAGGCAAACACAAGTCACACTTGGCGCTGTGAGTCGCAGCCCAGGAATCAAGAGGCATTTCATTGAGGCATATGCATTGTGCTCGACGTACAAACTGTTGGCACATGTTGTAGGCATGAAATTGATGGAGCACACTGTGGAACAGGGTCACATCCATCCACATGACTAAGAACTGCTGACAACTATGCCAGCATGCATGGCTTTGTGTCTGTGCTGACCGGTGTGGCAAGACAGAAATACTGTGGGTCTTTAACGTGCAGCTGAGGAGGCAAAGGGCCAACAGGCAAGGCAGGAAAGGGATTCTGTGAGCAGAAGAGTAGGGCCAAACTGAAAGAATGCAAAGGCAGCAAGCAAGGATCTCCACGATTCTACCTCTTCTAATGTATGAATTAGGTGCCTGTCCCTATGAGAAAAATGACCTGGCGGCAGGATTGAAAAATAAGGTGCCAGTGCAATCCTAACTGCAGCTTTAATATTGAGAACCATACTCTTAGTACATTAGAGGTGTGGCATGATTATGCAATGGGGCTGGTATCTGTCAGATGCCAATGTCGGTGAATGTGGGGGTGTGTGATCGCTGCCCATGGAACATGCCTGAGATCTTGATGCTTCTATCCAAGGTGCTGATCTGGAAATGCTGGTGGCAAGCTGGAATCACGAGGGAACTGCTTAGACTTTCATGCCAAGAAATGTCACCATCTCGTTTTTATCAGGTAAGTGGGAAACTGCTTAATAATAATGTGCAAGATTAAGTAACAATGAGATGCTGATACATGTTACTGCTTGCAAATCAGCCTCTCACTGCTTGCTGGTGAGTATCTCCTCTTGCTGTTCAACACTTGGTTGGAAATTGGAACTTTTTGCTCGCAGCGCAGAGAAATATCACTGGACTATCATGTGATTCTTCCCCATTTTCTCCGCATGGCTCATGTTGTTTAAAGGCAAGGCAGTTTCCACCAATTTTTTATTCAATATTGATTTGCACATTTCAAAACGTAATTACCTAATGGGAACAGTAAGCTGCATAGTAAAGAATTAAACAACAGTCATATATATTGTGAAGCATAAACCAGTATTCATAGAATAAAAACAAGACATTCAGCTCCTCTAACGTTTATGGTCAAAATAAATAGTCTCTCACTCCTCCCCATCTAAGCCTCTAATGTATCCTCTCCTCCGTTTCTGTGCCTGGCCTACTTACTTTTCCTGTGAAAGCATCAATGCTATTCATATCAGATCTTGCTGTGTTCAAACAGTTTAGATTCTAACCCCTCTCTGAGCAAAACAGAGTTCCTACTTTTAATGAACATGGCAAAAACAGTGTATGATGTGAAATTCATTGATAAAGAATAGGTTGGATTTAATTTGTGGAAAGTTTTCAGAAATTTAATTAATAAAGGAAAGCATTCCTCTAATGCTTTCCTATTGAACTTTCATCGTCTCAATCAGTTCCCAAGGAAATGACGACTCTGTTGAAGGTTAGCTCCTGGATGGACCTTTCCTTTGGTCCCTCTATATCCTGCATATTCCTCTCATTTCTTTTTTGTTGTGATCCTGTTCTGCCTTCTTAACAGGAGCACACATAAAATGCCAGTGCCAAACCCTTTGAAAAAAAAAATTAGCTGGAAAAGGAAATATTTCATTTGAAACTACTGAAATTCAGTTTACAGAGTCAGTTCTTAACAGCGCTGCAGGAACAGCTCAGATTTTCACAGTCAAAAGTTTTTGAAGTCAAGCAGAGTTCACAGGCTTTCAATTATTTCTTTTTCATGCTAAAAATCCTACAGCAAATTCATATTTATTTAATATAAGGTTGAGCAAGTTAATTGCAACTTGAGCTAATTGAAAGGGTTTTGCATTTTCCCATCAATATTCAATTGTTTGAATGCTCACAATAATTTAACCATCCTCCCATGTTATTTTCCCAATAATTTAAATGTTTCAGAACCTCAGCATACGAATCCCATTCTAATCCTTTTCCACCAGACATACAGTATTTTTGTGTCAACAAGATTGAAGAATTCCTTGCCTCTGATCATCAAATTGTTATTGCAGAACTGATGATTAATTCATTTCTTACCTTGTTTCGCATTCCAGTTTTATGTAATTGTATTTTCCAATTTCGTTTCTCCGCTGACTATATCTTACCTCATTGATTCTGGACTGCACAAATTGGACAAGTGTAGTACAGTCTATCTTGCCCGTCAAATTTTATTTTCCTGAACCATATGTTTCATAGTTTCCAGCATAATTTTACTGGAATTGAATCGAGATTAGTAGAGGTCTTAAAACCATCCTTCATATCAGAGATTCGCTCAAACATTTGTTGTCTTAAGACTTAATTGAGCATGCTTAAATCATCTCACAAATTGTAGTAGTCTGAAAGAACTCACATGTCCCTTCATGAAAAGAATAACATTCAGCTTCAGATTAATTTTTACATTTGGAAGTGTTTCTGGCCTGTATCTGGCTTGTAACAGGAGACTGTGTCAGTGAGAATTTCATCTCTGGTACTGCTAGAACTGACATTACAGAGACCCGCAATCATTAGGCTAAGGACATTGCAATAGGAGTTACGTCTGGCATGCCTTCTTTAGAAAGGCAGCTCTGTGGGTTTTCTCAGCGTGTGTCACATGTCTGTGAAGGAGGACTACCCTGATATTGCACAGCGCACTGAGTGGATTTGTGACAAATACAATAACTGCATGCCTACATAAAAAAACCTTCACTAATATTAGTGTGAAACCTGTAGTTGAGCTTTTTTTAAAAAAAAATTCAATGACTAAAAGGCTGCAACTTCTGAGATAGCTGAATGTTAATATAACTGTCAAGGCACTGAATCAAGCCATTGTAATGGACTGTATAGAAGACTATATGAGACAATCACGTTAGAGGAATCTAAATAGACCATCTACTGACCCCTTCACTAAAGACACACACATCCGATGTATTCAACTGGGTGACAACAGATCGTTTGGCATCTTTAACTTAGACAAAGGAATTTGGCTTAGAAAGGATCTCCCAACCATTTTCTAGTCATATATTAATTGCAGATCTGGAATAAATTGCAATGACAATGTTAGAAAGTTGATCAAGTGGTGTGAGTTGATCATGTAATGAACCACTGAAAACTCTTTCATTTAATAGGAAATTGTTTTCCGTGAAGCTGTAGAACAGTGATATGATAGAAGAAATTGGATCTCAAATTGCTGTCAGTCGTGGCCATCTTGACAGGATGTGATGCATTAGTCTCATGACTTGCAGCAGCAGTACTATATTTATCATGCCAGCAAATATTATCTCAATAAAGCCCTGTCTTCAAGTGTGGAACCCACATTATTCTTTTATCCATCCTTAATGCATGGATGGTACAGTAACACTGAAGAGAGAATATGTAACATATCCATCCATCCTATAAGGTCATACCCTGCCTGATTTCTGGTTGCTGGTGGAGTTTTAAGAAAGGACCACAGCTGTTGTCTTCAGAAGAAAAGTTATAAATCATATTTTTAACTCATTCTGACATCAAATCCAGTGAGAACATTGAACCCGTTGTAAAGCCTTCGTGGCCATTGACCTAAAAAATTCATATGCAACTGACTTAATTTTGCCTTTTAAAACAAGTTAATGTATTCTTCCACCCTGTAACTTATGTGTATGTGTTGTGTGTATGTATGTGTGCACAGGTACATGTGGATTTTATGCATATATTTATGTGAATTCATGTTTGCTTAAATGCATGTGTGAGGGAGAGTCAGAGCACATTTTATTGCTCTTAATTAGATCAGGTGTTAAGTACGATAAAAGGAAATGAATTTATTCATTTAACGTTTAAGAAAATGTATGCAGGAAACCTGACTGTGTGTATCTTTATAGTCACACCACTTAAAGAGTTCAACACTCACGGAATTATTATGCGTATTCTTTCCAAAATAACTGTTGTGGTGATCAAATGAGGAGTGGGAAAAGAGGGGAGCCATTATAAATTTTCTCAACTAGGAGTAACACAGGATGCCTAATTTAGCTGGCAACATATCTACACGTAATTCTGCTTTTGTTCTTCAGTCAGCTAAAATTGGGCAGAGCCAGCACAGCTCAATGGTCTCCCAAAACAGCAACCAGATTCCAATGTATTGAAAATGGATTGATCCACATGTTAAAAGGGCTTCCATCTGAAACAGATGGGTGCTCTGGCTATCTAATGGCAGATCCCTTTCAAGACAAAGGATCAAGATGGGGAATTAGGAAAAGAGATAAATCTTTTTGAGCACTGAACCAGGGAACCAAACCCATCATGTGCATCAAATGCTGAGGAAGCGATGGCCTCGTGATATTATCATTGGACTGTTAATTCAGAGACCCACATAGTGTTCTGGGGACACAGGTTCGAATCCTGCCACGGCAGATGGCGGAATTTGAATTCAAAAAATATCTTGAATTAACAATCTAATGATGACCGTGACTCCAATTCTTTAAAAAACAGAGTAACTATATACAATGCTCCAAATGTAAATATAAGGAAGTATTGGCTTGAGGGTTAAGGGAATAACAAGGAGTGTGTCACAGGTAAACATGAAAAACAAACCCGATATCAGCCTGCATTTCACAATTCTAGCTGAAGGGCATAATAATGCTGCATGACAAGGTATGGGAGAATAATTCAAATAAATTCTCACATAAATGTCAAACTGTCTGCATGGTCTAACTTACATAGATTCAATCTCACCAAACATATTTGTTGCCAACTGAAATTGTTCTTATGCAGACTCTTCTGTTCCGTTATTTGTGCCCAGAAATAGGTGTCTCCCAGTTAGTTTTCAAAAAACAATATTACTGTTCCGTTATTTGTGCCCAGAAATAGATGTCTCCCGGTTAGTTTTCAAAAAACAATATTACTGAAGATGTTTCAAGCATGGGCAAGCAATTAGAAGGGTGCATAATCAAGTCTTAATGTCTTAACAAAATCCCCATGGCATATATGGTATCAGCCTTTAGTTGTAATTAACCAGCATTGGCCAACAGGACTTTTCTACCAAGTCTTATCAAATGGTGGAGTATAGACATCACTATCTAAATCAGTAAGTTATATATATCATCATTGTATTGAGAGGTATGAGTGTTACAGAGACATTTAGTGTTGAGACTAAAGTATCTAAATATATCTATTTAACACTTACATTGGTGCTCAGGATTTTTGCCTTTCTTTTCATATATTAATATGGAAGATGTTTCAAATTGGCATTTCCCCAAAGTCTTGAACTGCAGCACAACACTTTTGATTCTACTGTTTGACTTGTTTTTGGCATCATTGTATGTGATGTCCTTGAAGTTAAAGAAATCAAATGACCATATTATAATCCCATGAAAAAAGGCATCTAAACTACACGTGGGAGATGACTACTTGTTTTGATAGACTGTATTCTCAAGCCTAAATCCTTTTCTGATGGATTATATCCTTTCCCATGGTAAAAGTTAGACGAAACCCCCCATGTCAGATGTACACTATTCATAACAAATGGAAATGAGGACAAAGTAAGTAGATTAGCTTGGCTTCTTGGAGTTTTATGCGATATAATCCCACTGAATGAATTAAAAACAGGAGAATGAAATTAACAATATGCATATCCTTATCATTCTCCTAGCGTATCCAGACCCAAATAGTATAGTAGACTTTTAACTGCCTTCAGAAATGGCCAAGTGAGCCATTCAATTCAAGGGCTCTCAGGGATAAGCAGTTAATACAGACTTTCCCATAAATGGAAGAACAAAGTGGCATCTTCATGAATGGTCCAAGGCCTCAGTTGATTTAATGTACATGTGAGAGAGCTGAGGTAAGATGACAATAATTGCTTACCTGAATGTTTGCACCAGGCACTGTAACATCATTGTGAAGTTTGCATTTCACTTCCTTTGAAGTATTACCGGGATCACTGAGTTTATAGAACCAGATGCTGTCGTTGCACTATTCCCTTGTCGGGATAAGATTGGGAGGTTGAATGGGTCATTAAATTCTTATCAGTTTGCCCTTGATGAAAATAACCTTACATTCACATAACTATCATGAATAAAAAGGAATGCATCTATATAATTTTCTTGCTGTGATTTCTTTCTTTGAGTCAATACTTCCAATTTAACTACTATAAGTTAACAATTACAGAAAGCTGGAATTCTTCTAAGTGAAAAATAAGTACATGTCAGATTGACAAGGATATGCATGTTGTTAGAATTTTGGGGAACTTATTCTATTTCATGGCATCTTCATTCAAGTCCATATTGAACTGAAAGTCATTTTCTTAATATCTACAGAAATATTTCCTTTCCTTTACTAAATGGCGCTTACTTTATCTTAACTGTGGTTTAGATATCAGATAAAGTATGCTTGTGTATATTTGGATTGGGTTGGAGTTGATTTGAGTTGGTTCCAAGTTGGATCTAATAGATTCACCTACTGACCCACGCTCCCTTAAACCTGACTGATGGCTCTTCAACTCCTCCTTCTGTTATCCAAAGGAAATGAAAGGGAGAAATGGAAGAGTACAGTGGAGAAATTCCTGGCAGTACTTATTCAGTTAAACTTAATATTCATGCCAACGTTTTCACTGGTGAACAATCTACCCTTCAGTATCTGGGCTTCTATCCAGAATTGTTTTTATCTCTCATAAAAATTTGTTCAGGTCATTAAATAGAGTTTACTTGCTCATTTGCAATTGTGCTCGCAGACATCATTTCGATAGCATGGCTGATAACTTTTTGCTGGTTAATTAAGAAAATGATCCTCATTATTCCTAGCTGGCAATGTTTTTTTCAGAACTTGCACGGACAACATTTATAAGCAATGTTCAGGAAACACACAAACCTCATGGATGGATGCTCACTGTTCCAAAGGGCAGCTTATGGACCTCATAAAAAATGTCTTCCAGCATGAGATAGCATGGAAAGAGCTAGTTCCCAATTGTAAACACAGTGTATAAATGGTTGTGAAAGTTTAAAGATGAGCCCACAGTCATTCCAGCCGGAAAGACTCCTGCATGGATGCAATTGCATCATTGGTTTGCGTTAATCACGCGTCCAGATGCCCTCAGGCTTGCGATTTGCAGTATTACTCAATCAGATTATATTTTATTTCCAAGCCACTTTGATGGCCTACTGTGTGGGCCCCTCCTCTGAATAGTCAATTGCATGGGGCCTGTATGATGCTGTAAAAATTGCACAGCCCATTAAAATCTCTGTTGTTTTTTGCAGATTTAACAAGCTGAGCTAGCTATATCCAGGTGCGTTGCCGTCACCACACGGAAGCCACCTCTAGGGCAAAGAAGGAAGAAGTGAGAACACATTGCGGGGGGCTAGAACATCATATTTCGCATTAATTTTTCTCTCCCCCCTGCATCCAAACCTGTCTGCAAGGACCTGGTGAAATTCACCCTGTTAAACAAGTGCACAGCCACGACCAGGAAACTGATTGGAATGATATACTACCACTAGACCCTGCAGTTTGCGATTCTTTGATTGTATAGAAGGTAAATGTCAATGAGCAATGATAATGCAGTAGTCATGGTGCTGATCCTGAGGTTACGAGTTTAAAGCTAAGTATAGCATAGCATTGCATTCACTAAACTAGACGTGTATAGACTCACAACAAGATAATTGTAAAGACACTGAGTTATCTCAAAAGCATGTCTGATTTACTAAGGTTCTTCAAATAAGGGATCTGGCATCCCGATGATCCAGATTACTGGTAACTCCAGTCTCACGCTAAATTTACTCCCCATGCCCTTTAGGGAAAAGAATTTGTTTTTGTCACTGACATGAAGCTACTCATGTTATGATCCGATGATTTCACTAGACAGTGAGCTGACTGTGTTAAACACGGCCCACAGAACACAGCATTAGAGGCTATGGAGCTGCCTGTTCAAGTGAAAGGATCTGCAGAGGAACAACCATTAGCTTTCTCTCAGCTGATAAAAGTGTTTTGTTTTACTCTTGGATGGAGTGGGTTTGTGGTGCATTGATGCTGTTTGGCTGCTGTTTCTAACAGTAATGAAAAGATCAAAACAAAGTTATGGGATGTGTGCAGCTGCAGGCCTCAACTTCCCTTCCCATTTCTGAAGCAAGTGCTAATTCCCTGGTGATAGTCCTTCCTGGCACTTATCAAGCATGTTTAAAATAGCTGAAGATAAAACTACGATAAAGTGCACTGCCTGACATATATACAGGCATTGAGGTAAGGTAAGGGAAATTAGGACATCTAACTGCTGGTTTCACTTGGAGTTAAATTCTCAATTTTAAGTTTAACTGTGAAACTACAGTGTGACTCATGGCCTCATTACTATGGGACTGAACAAAATCAGTTTATTCTCTCTCTTTTTTAGCTTTTGAAAGGCATTTCATTTTTGGAAGGAATCCTTAGGGTTGCATTAGGAAAAAATGAATAACTCGTTAGCGCATCCAATTTAAATGATATCCTCTTTTGCTCGCAATTTTTTCACAAAATTCATTGAATTGAGGAGGAGTGTCCCTCTTATTTGCAGTGTACAATGTGATTCATTACATAAATCCTAGCTTTCAATTTAAAGAGGATAATTGAAATAGAATGGAGATAAACGTATTTCAACAATGCAAGATTAATGCTGTATGGACAAACTCGTTCTATCTTTTGATCATTAAGAAGAGGCTTCAGTTTTAATTATTAATTTAGCTAGCTTCACTTCTTTTTAAATTATCAGAATGCAGAGTTGAGAAATGTCATGATTATGGTTGAGTGTGGACTTTAAAATAGAAAGTATTATATTAAACATCAGGGGATAGAACAAGCTTGAGCTGGCATATCATTGCCATGAGACAAGATGGAGATAAGCTGCATCAATTTGATAGTTCAGCAATACTTCACTAAGGAAGCTCTTCCGGAAGTGAAACCACCATATTACAACAATGACAAATTAAATGCACCGTCTATGCACTGTCAATGTCAATAGACACATAGTATAAATCCCTAAATGTTTGCCAACTTAAAAATTAAGACACTATCTCTTCTTACACACAGCTAAAATGTGATGGAATAAAACTGTTAACGAAAGTATAATGGGAGATTAAGTTGAATGCTCAAGGGATAATGCAATGTGTGACATGCCACTCAAATGCATTAGGTTTTTGCTGCTGCTTTAAAGACATGATGGATCTGATTTTCATTTCTTGAGAGGAGGTGCAGAGTCAGGGGAAGTCCCATTCAGAGCTTTTTTTTGATTCGGGGCAGTGCCTGTGTTGGAAGTTGGGCCACGCATCCAACAGAAGTGCTTAAGAGGCTAGCTGATTCCTGAGGTGGAATGGGTGGAAAGTCTGCCTGGGGATTCCTGCACTGCGTGTAAAGTCTAAAATGAAACATTAAAACAAAAAATATCCTTCCTGCCCTCACTCCCTCATCCCCTTCACTCCCTATGACCTATCTATGTTAACCTATGATCCTGCACACACCTCTGTGTTACCTCCCTCCCCACGCTAGCATTTCCAATGTCTTGCACCCTGATTTATCCACATGTCCTCACATGTACCTTATGTCACCCAATGCCCACTTACTTACTGTTTTGGTCCCACATGCCTCGTAGTATTTTACGCCTGTTGTCCATGACTCATCAGGCACCAAATGCTACAAGGCTCTTTACAGTTGCTTTGGCAATTCAGTGCCTACTCATATCTCCTACTAACTCTGCTTTGCTCTTCCCTCTCCAGACTAACTCACCTCTTCTCCAATGGGCACATTATTCAGGAGGCATCATGATGGAAAATAATATTATTCACCTATTGATTACTCCACTGGTTAAAAGAAAGCACACTTTCATTGATACTAAACAAATGTACAACACAGTGCACTTATAAGAACAAATCCTTAATGAGAACAAATATTTCATTTAAGTATTCGAAGATTTATGTAAAAAAAAGTGAGTGATTAAAACTTGATGTCAATCAAAATTTCCAGTCAATAAGCAAGTCGAACTGTTGTCTATTAGGTACCACATTTAGAAAATGTTTTTTTTTGAAAATCAGTCATACAACAACCCTTCCATGAAGGTGTCATACAACCAGGCACTCTCAAATATTTATCATGATTGTTTTTAACTGCATGCATTTCTTTTTCTTCAAACAATTTATTGCCAACTTTGAGTCCTAAAAAGTTCATAATTTTTCAATGCAAAAACACATGTTTTTTTAATCACAAAGTGCTTCGCCCCTACCAAACATATCTTGGGACAAAATCCAATGGGTTACTGTCACTTTCAAAGGGATAAGATGTAAAACATTACTTGAGCACTCATCTCTTACTTCTCATAAATCCCTCACACTCCCTATGACCCATCCATACCAACTCAATGAATGAAAAAATTCCACAAGTGCCCACACAGAGTACAAAATATACAGCTCTATAATAAGTTTCGAAGTTATTGACGACATATTGTCATTCATGCTTTTTTCTTTCTAATTCACAGGATGTGGACATCACTGGATAGGCTTGTGGTTATTGTCCATCCCTTGTTCTCCCTTCAGAAGGTGCCGATAAGCTGCCTTTTCGATGTGTTGCAGGTAAATCCACAATGCTGTTTGGGAACCAATAATCAGCATTTGGATCAAGTGTCATCGAAGGAATGGCATATAATTCCATACCAGGATGGTGTGAGGCTTACAAGTGATGAAAATTTGTTCTCAAACTGCCATTCAATGTCCTACCTAAACTTATAATTCTTTGGTTAAGTTGACACCACCACCTATTCCTACTACACCTCTTCCCCTTCCAATATCCAGAAGCGTGCTTCCTTTAGAGATTGAAAAATACAATGATTTACTATGAGAGATAATGGGAATTGCAGATGCTGGAGAATTTGAGATAACAAAGTGTGGAGCTGAATGAACACAGCAGGCCAAGCAGCACTGCTCCTAAGATGCTGCTTGGCCTGTTGTGTTCATCCAGCTTCACACTTTGTTATCAATGATTTACTATGGTTGTGTTGACTCTAGTTTACAAAGCATGCTGTAACAGGAAGTGGATTCTGCGATATGTTTTTCTATCAGTTTGATTCCATTATAGTGTAAGTCCAAGATGTATGCTTTGTTTTATCCAATGGAACTAGTTTTAAGTTCACTTTATTTTGTAACGGCAGTACCAATGTGGAATCATTTCGAATTTTGGAGTGCGATTTAATACAGTGAGCAGTCTGCTGTTGATGCCAAAGGGAAATAATGTTAGTGCCCTCTGGGTGGTATGCTCTGCAGAGGATCAGTGCAGACTCAATGGGCTGATTGGCCTCTATCTGCACTGTAGGGACTCTATGATTCTAGATTGCTTTGAGTCTGTCAGTGTTGCCTGAGTGTTGCTTCTGTGACCTGGAAGGAAACGGCTGTGTCACCATGTCAACCCTCTCACTCCGAGGTCTGTTAAATGGTGCAGTCGTAAATTCATTAGTCAGGCATGTAGCATAACACCACCTGCCTTCCCCTGAGACAACCTTGGTAACTAATAGATTCTTCAGACACTTAAAGCAACTGATGCAACTGGGTTTTGGCAGTGTAAGTCTGATTTCTAAGAATGTACTTAACACAAGATACGGCATGATGACTACCCAACTCCTTTCTAGCAATTAGTTGCAGGGTCAGTTAGTGCTTCTTCTACTTTATCATGGCTATGCTGCCACATCTTTTGCTTTGAATCTTCAAGGCAGTTAACATACATCCCAATGTTTACTCTTATCAGATTTCAAGCAGAAGTGACCATTAATAGCTGCCTTCATTAAGCCACAAGGGAGGGCGTGGTGGTGGATCTAAATGCCTCATACTGTTTGTAGCGAATATAAAGTATCTCCTGGGTAATGCACTCTGTAGTTGTCATGATCCTGTCAGCCACCTATGACAAGTTCTCAGGTATCAGAAACACTACTTTTAGGTAGCACCGTAGCCAAACCAGGGAACCTGACTGCAATGCGTGGGCTGACGTGATGAACACCAAGACTGTGTTGACACTGTTGATGATCATCCACTGTGACCACATTTGGTGTAAGACAGTCTAATTGCAGGCACAACTCTTTTTTTTTCTGGCCCCATCTCTCATCTACTAGATGAAGGCTCCAAATTAGTGCCAACAGCCAGAGTTGCAAGTCTCTCGCAATGGTCTCTTCAAAAGCCACTGGCTGCAGGACTCTGGCTGTGAGTATAGAAATGTAACTAAATGTAAGATGCAAATCAATTACACTGGAATACCTCATATTTGTAAAAACAAGGCTTTAGTTATTGCACATTGTACCTATTGTGACAGTGATGTGTCCAGGTATTGTGACAGAAACAGTTCCAATAATTTTACATTAGATTTACTGGTTGAACCTAATGATTGTGAAATGAGAATAATAGGTTGAATTTCTGATTTGCTTTGCACTGGCATCAATAACAAGGAAGATTGGACAAGGGCAACAATAGGCAGGCAAACATCAACTGCTTACTGTTCCACCCTAGTGCCCCTACTGAGGGTGAATGTTCCACACCGTGCGTTAGATCCTAACTTGATGTGAGATGAGGGATAATGAGTTCAGGGTATGGATTTTACAGAGTTAAGAAGTGAGGGGGTGCTGGTGAAATGTCCAGAGGCTGCATCAAGAGGGCTTCACGAAACCGTTCTGCTGTGGAAAGATTGCAGGTGGTTGGTGCATTTATACAATAACAGAATCCAGTACTGCTGGATGATCACTGTCCTGTGATGGTAACACTATCTCCACAGACGAAGGCTGATCCGCTGAGTATTTCTTGTATGTTTTATTTTTATTACATAATTATGGGTTGATTTGGCAGCCATTTTCCCGAGTTGCTGGAGCGTTCATTCGCGGAATTGAGAGATTACCCGTCTCATGGAGACAACACCCCATTGCCATCTGTAAGGACACAGAGCATTGGAGCTAGAGAGGAAGGACCCTCCTATTGCAATGGCCTGCCACGCCCACACAGACACCACAATGGCCTGCCACGCCCACACAGACACCACAGTGGGAAGACTACCTGGTCCCAGCACAAGAACAAATATTTTACTTACCCTGCTAGACTGCCATGACATGGAGATGCACTCTTATTCTCTGGCTGGCTTCATGAGATTCTCTGTCTCTCTCTTGCTGGTATTCCTGAAATGTTCTGCTAGATGATGGGACCAGCACTGGTTTCTTAATTAGCCACAACCGGGAAGTTTGCCATGGCAGTCTCATTGGCCAGTCATGCAGGCTTAGGATCTGTAAGTGAGGCCTAAGTTACATTGTACCAAAAAACCTTTCCAGAAGGTGTAAAACAGGCGTAAACTCACTCAGAGGACATCTCTCAGGCAAAACGATGTAGATTTCCATGTGTGTGAGTTTGCAGTTGAAATTAGCCTCACTCTGGCCTCTTTTGGTTTGATCTCGGAAGGGATTGAAGGTGAGCAGGGGTCCTCATAAGATTTAGGCAGTCATGCAAATTAAAAAGTCAATGTGCGACTTTTTGATTCCTCACCTCTGGATTTTCCAACCAGGAGGTCTGTTTCGTGGCCTGTGAGCAAACTTTGTGTGTTCTCAACATAAGCATACAGTAGTGA
Source organism: Stegostoma tigrinum (assembly GCF_030684315.1). Classification (NCBI taxonomy): domain Eukaryota; kingdom Metazoa; phylum Chordata; class Chondrichthyes; order Orectolobiformes; family Stegostomatidae; genus Stegostoma; species Stegostoma tigrinum. The sequence goes on along the minus strand of NC_081360.1, from coordinate 33,799,794 downwards.
CAGCTTCTCAGTGAAGCAGACCAACTAGTAATGAGCCGATCAATTACGTTGAAGGGCTCCATGAAGGATGCTCTCTCGCAACGCAGCAATCACAAGCCTACCCATGGAGCAGGAGGCCAGAATTTGCTCCAGAGGTGTGTAATAATGTCTCTGAACAGGGTGATTTGAAAAATTGAAGAGGTCCAGGCATGGCCAGGTAAGAGGCTACTCTTCAAAGCATGTTTTCTCCCAGAGAGAGTTCTTACTGCTCGACAGATAATTGCCTATTTCTTGGAAGCACTGCATATTAGTGCACTTCATTTATCTTCAGCTATATTTCCCGCTCTTAGCTTCCACCATAGCCTGAAAACAAATTACTCCATTCCACCTGCCACCTCTGCTGAAGGGTAGGGGCAGTGTTGGCATCATTGCCACCATCTCCCACAACATTAGTTACTACCATCAGTGACTATTGTCTCCACAGCCAAATGTTTTCTTAAACCACCACAACCTATCTGGTGTCTCTACACCCACTGTGCTATAAAGGATGGAGTATGAGGATTTTGACCCAGCAACACTGAAGGAACAGTAATATAGCTCCAAGTAGGGCTGGTGGGTGGCTTGTTGGGGAACTTGCAGGCAATGGTATTGATATATATTTGCTACCTTTGTCGTTCTAGGTGGTGGTGGTTGTGGGTATCGAATATACTGGTTGAGGAACCTTGTAAAGTTCTGCAGTGCAACCTCAGGTGGCCAGTGCTGGAGGGAGTGGATGCTTATGGTTACTGTGCCATTCATGTGGGCTGCTTTGTCCTGGATGGTGTCAAGCTTCTTGAGTATTGTTGCAGCTGCACTCAGCCAGGAAAGTGGGGAATATTCTATCACACTCTGACTTATGCCTTTACATGGTGGACAGGCTTTGGGGAGTTAGGAGGTGAATTATTCACTGCTGTGTTTCTAACCTCTGACCAGTTCTTGTAGCCATTGTATTTATATGACTAGTTCAGTTCAGTTTCTCATCAATGGTAACGCTATTGCTGATGGTGGGGATTTCAGTCATGCAATGCATTGAATATCGAGGGGCAATGGTTAGATTCTCTTTTGTTGCTGACGGTCAAGTGGCACTTGTCTCTTATTGACCCAAGTCTGGATATTGTCTAGCCCACAGTATAGTGTACAGACATGGACTGTTTCTGTATTTATGTTCGGTATTGCAATCTAAAGGGAACATTTCCACTTTAATTTTCTGATGGAGGGAAGATCGTTAAAGAAGTTCTAAGTGGTTAGTTATTGGACACTCCCCTGAGGAATTTCTGCAGGTCCCGGGCCACAAAATGCCACTGTCCCACCTGGGATTACATGGAGAAGATTCCATGCTATACAAACCTCGATTTCATATCGTTACATAGAGCCAAAATCCAACCTTGTATACCCCAATGCATCATGAAAGACCCCATGGCCTGGTTTGAAGAACAAGGCAGTTCTCCCTTGTGTCAAGGCTAAACTATGTTGCTCAACTGATGCATGCGTAAATGTGTCTCAATATCTCAATTCATCTCAATAACCTTTGCAGTGTTTTTCTGTGAGCAAACTGGTTGTGACATTTGCTGACATAGCATTACATCAGAAATAATTTGTTAGATGTAAAGTGCTGGGACATGTTCTTAGGATGTTAAAGGCACTACATAAAAGAAAGTTCGTTTTCACCCTTTCTATTTATCGTGACAGGCGGATGCATACCTAATTGCTTTGTGGTTTCTTGCTCTACATATGTCATTAAATTAAATTGTGTCCAGCTACTTTATGTTAAATTTACCATACTTGTTGTACTGTGACAGGTATCTTTGTAGAATAATAGTTTGAGGAATTTTACAAGGAACAAATTACATACTTTATATATGTGAAGACTGTACAATGTGGGTGTTGACTGATCCTATCTCACACTGACTAGGACAGCATGTACAGTACAAGTTCTGCCTGGCAAAGCTAAGAATGGAATGTACCTTACAAACCAATTAATTTAGCGACTCCAGAATTAATCAAATTTCCATTGTCCATTCACAATGAAACATACATAATACTTCAGAATACTGATAGATGACAATCAATGTAGAGTGAGGCTTGAAAGTACCCTTTAATTACACTTCACAGTGAGTGCTCTTTACGTCTCTGTGCTGCAGTATTTTGATGTGTATAACAAGTTATCTGTGCCTGTTAACATTTCAGGCACTGAAAAATATTGTAAGTACAAATCTCAGCTTAACAATTGCAGTAGGAACACAAAAATTGGAAATAGAACACAAAAAATAAAATACTAATGAAGCATCTTGTCATATTTCTTTGGAACATCAAAAGTAATTCATATGCAATGAATTACTGCAGACCTTTTTGTAAACAAGATGACCATGCAGACTTCAATCTGATAAACAATTAATTCTTCTGTTTTTCGTGTTGTAGATTGAGGAGGCAATGTTACAGAGAGCATTATCCTCTTTGCTTTTCTTCAAACAATGTCACAAGATCATTCAGATCCACCTGAACTAGCAGCTAGAATGTCTCAAAACTAGTTTTACAATGTGGTGCTCTCTCAACAATACAATGAGGTGTCAGCCTAAATTGTATAATTACACCCTGAAGTAAAGATTATAGAACATTGTAGCACAGAAGGAGGTCTTTTGTTCCATTATGCTTGAGTCAACTCCTTAAAAGATCTCTCCAATCTGCTGGCTCAGAGACAAAAATGTACCAATCAAGCCAAAAACTACAGTTCACTAATTACTGTAATCATATCCAGGCCATAATCTTTATGGCTAAATTATTCCAAATGGAATGTTCTTGACAATTTCAAACGGTGAATTCCTGTTCGCCACCCTGATCTTGTTTTTACACTTACTGCAGATTTTTCACAGATGAGGCAAAGGCAACAGCAAATGAAACTTTTCCTAAACATTTTAGTGTTCAGGAGAAAAATATTCATCAGTGGAAAAAGCAAAGTTATAATGTATTTTTGACAACAGCAGCACAATGGAGATCTCAGTGGCATCTGCAGTGGAAGCTGTGATAGTTTTATGACCATTTCTCAAGAATTGGTGGCATTGAAATGACCACTAAACAGACTTTTCAGTGTTTCACAATTTTCTTCCATCTGTTTTGTCCTCTTGTGATCTCTTTTTTCCAGATGTTCGCTGTTTAATGGACTTGTGTTTCCTGAGATCTCTAAGGTGTGTCAGCTCATGCCCTGTGTATTTAAATGATCTTGTTGCTAGGAGCAGTGCATGTTCATTGTGTCATATGGCCAGACATAACCTGTGCCTGATGCATTTCCACTTGTTTGTAGACTTCTACATCAAATTTAGGAGCTATTCAGTAAACTTGCATTTGTTTCATTGTTCCAAATACTCAAATTGTTAAATGAACAAGTGTGTTTCACATTTATTATTATATTCATTAGTTCTTTTCTTTCTCACTGTGTGCCAGTCAATATTTGCCCTTCAGCCAATATCTTGTGCTCCTGGGATGCTGCTTGGCCTGCTATGTTCATCCAGCCCCACATTTTATTATCTAATTCACACAATCTAGTTCATTGCTATTTGTGGGAATTTTCTGTGAGCAAATTGGCTGCTGCGTTTGCTTCATTACGAAAGTACTTCATTGGCTGTAAAGTACTTTCAGGTTGTGAAAGGCTTTGTATGAATATGGGTCTTATTTGTATATTAATCATTTTAGAAGTACACTACTTATGAAGCAAAATTTAAAAAGAGAATGAAATGCATAAAAAGGATTTGTCTAGGCCACTGGGTAAAAGCTGGTGCCAGCATTAATAAAGTATATCGTTATCTGCTCTGCGTTTCAAATCAATTTTAAGGAGATATAAAATGTTGCACCACAGAAAGATCATTCAGCCCATTACGCCTATGCCTGCTGCTGGAAAATACTTGCCAGTTAATTTGATTTTCCTGTTCTTTTTTGAAAGCCTTATACCTACTTCTTTAGAAAATATATATCCACCTTGTTTTAAAAGCATTTATGGCTCCTGCTTTACGGTTAGCATTTCTGTTAATAATCCTCTTGTTAAAAGCATTTCATTTAACTACTTGTCACAACCATTCGGTGATGACCATAAATTTGTGTTCAATTCACTGGCCAGTGGAATTAGTGAAGACTATCACTGGGAACTGAGCCTATGATTTTTGGATATGCAGTGATATGTTGGATTTCATCAATTTTCTACTCCACACCTACATGTCATGCTAAATACAAATACACTAGGGTTTTCATTTCATGCAAGGTTAACTCTGCTTAGCAGAACATGCTCTGCTGTCGCTTTGTTTATTAAAATACCAAACTCAATATTTTGCAAAGGTCTTTCATCTCAACTGAATTAATGAATTTCAAGAGTGTTTTACTGGTTACGTAGCTCATTAGTTGTTTGACAAGTGTTAAAGGACTATTATTGTAAGTGCATTGTGATTTGATATTTATTGTCATTAGCAAGATCTCTTTCAAAGGATTGCATGCAAGACAAAATTTGATTTGGTTCCAAAGCATTTTGGTGTGCAAAATCAAGAATAGACTGAATCAATTGCAGCTTCCAAGCTATGGGCAATGCCACATCTCAGGGCCAGAAGTACCTGATGATCTGCCATTAGACCAGCTATTCAACAGTTTAAGATGATGACAGATCTAGACCCCAGTCATATGACAATGATTGAAATGCCTACCCATCAGAGTTGCAACATGTGCCTGGGGTCGAGTAGTCTCCCTTCATGCAAAATGTATGCACACGGCAGTAAGGGGAGAAGGCCACCCAGATGTTGTCTTTGAAACTTTAGACAGCTACAGCCCACTGTCAGGAATAAACTGGCAAAAGTCATGGACTCCCTTAATGCAACATGTATAGTGTCTCAGCTCCTTGCAGATAGACCTTCTGATGGCACTTAGAATTTACAACTGATGATTGGACTGGAAGGGTTCCCAAGTGAGCAAGGATGTGTAGGCAGTTTGGTCATATTTGTTCTCTGCATTACAGGAAGATGTGTTCCCATTCAAGAAACTCTTGTAGAGGCTTATGAGGCTTACGAGGATGCTGCTTGAAATGAAAATCTTTATCCTTGAGAAGGATAAACCTGGATAAATGCGAAGTGCTGCATTTTGGAAGGGCGAACTTAAATGCTGAATATTGGATTAAAGGCAGGGTTCTCGGCAGTGTGGAGGAACAGCGGGATCTTGGTGTTCAAGTGCATAGCTCCCTCAAAGTTGCCACCCAAGTGGATAAGGTTGTTGAGAAAGCATACGGTGTTTTGGCATTCATTAACAGGGGGATCGAGTTTAAGAGCCGCGAGGTTATGCTGCAGCTGTACAAAACCCTGGTGAGGCCACACTTGGCATATTGTGTCCAGTTCTGGTCACCCTATTATAGGAAGGACGTGGAGGCTTTGGAGAGGGTGCAAGGGAGGTTTACCAGGATGCTGCCTGGACTGGAGGGCTTGCCTTATGAGGAGAGGTTGACTGAGCTCGGACTTTTTTCTCTGGAGAGAAGGAGGAAGAGAGGTGAACTGATCGAGGTGTACAAGGTAATGAGAGGCATGGATAGAGTCGATAGCCAGAGACTTTTCTCCAGGGCAGGATTGACTGCCAGGAGGGGTCATAGTTTTAAGGTGTTAGGAGGAAGGTATAGAGGAGACGTCAGAGGGAGGTTCTTCACCCAGAGAGTTGTGGTCGTCATGGAAGTAGTCATTCGTGACATTTAAGCGACTGCTGGACATGCACATAGACAGCAGTGAATTGGGGGGAATGTAGGTTAGGTTATTTTATTTTTGGATTAGGATTATTCCATGTCACAACATCATGGGCCGAAGGGCCTGTACTGTGCTGTACTTTTCTATGTTCTATGTTCTAAAACCTGGGTTTGTCTTCATTGGAACAGAGGCGAGTGAGAGGAAATTTAATGGAGAATATAAAACCATGATGGGCCAGATAGGATGGTCAAGAAGCATCTAGTTCTGAGAGCAGAGAGGCCAATAAGCAGGAAGCAGAAATTTAAATTGATGGAAGGATGAGATGAAACTTGTAGTGGGAGTTGAGCAGTTGTTTCTGTCTATAAAGGGGCTGGGTGATCTGGAACTCACAGTCTGATAGAATGGTAGAGGCTGAAAGACTCATCAGATTGAAAAAGAAACTTGGATATTACTTGTAGAGCTTGAGCTACGAGGCTACGGGCCAAGATTTGGAAGGTGGGATAATGTTAGATAGCTCTTCTTCAGCTGCCACAAACACAACAAGTATAATTGTCTCTTTCTGTGCCATAAATATTTCCATGTCTTTATTACTAAGCATATTACTGATCAGGTACTTTATTGTTCATGGGCATCAACATAAACTGAATTTCCTTGCACTAGTAGATGCAAGAAAATGTTGACTGGGGCAACATAGTTGGATGAGAGTCAAGGAATCAGGCTCTCACCAGTGAGATATACTTTTGAGACCAAATTCTCTAACTGCAAAAGGCAAGTCATCATTCCTGACAGCAAGTGTTGTGGGTGATTTTCTGTAGCACAAGGTCACACAAGAACATGAATATCTCATTACAGGAGAACTACCTATATGCAGATTGAGGTCACCCAAAATTATAGGATGGATCCAGGAATGAAGGATTTTAAGATACTAACCACACACAGGCATCTCATGACTGCAAACCTAACAACACAATGTCTAACATTAAATGGGATTTTGCAGTTGGACAACATTTACTGGATAATCTTGCATCTGTGACAAAATACACCGACAACTAATTTAGGATTGTCAGTGGGTCACAATGTGTCACACTTGTGTGTCCTAGAAACTACATATCTTAACACACAGGTCCTGTTCTTTGCAAACAGAAAGAACATGTATACACACTGCATCTATGCCAAGTCAACAAAATAGATAATACCAACTTAGTTCATTTTTTCAGGGCATCCCTGACCAATTAGAATCAATCAACCTTGTTTAAAATCTAAACAGAGATTGGCTATTAGCTGACAATAGACATTCATGACCTCACGCTCCATAACAGTGCTTGTGCCAATCAGAGTACAACTGCCAACCAACCTGCACTCTTTTCTCATGCAGTATATCTGTTGAAATTTTCCTTCAATTGGTATTCTTCAGTCAAGCTTTGACAAAATTTGTCTTTTCAGCATTGTCATAGAGATATAGAGTACAGAAACAGACCCTTCGGTCCAACCCATCCATTCTGACCAGGCATCCTAAATTAATCTAATTCCATTTGTCAGCATTTGGCCCATGTCTCTCTAAACCCTTCCTCCTCACATACCCATCCAGATGCCTTTTAAATGTTGTAATTGTACAGCCTCCACCACTTGACATGGCAGTTCATTCCATACACGCACCACCCTCTGTGTGAAGGAGTTACCACTTAAGTCTCTTTTAAAATGTTCTCCTCTCACCTTAAACCTATGCTGTCTAGTTTTGGACTCCCACACCCTGGGGAAAAGACCTTGTCTATTCACCCTATCCATTCCCCTCATGGCTTTGTAGAACACTATAAGGCCACCCCTCAGCCTGCGATGCTCCAGGGAAAATAGCCCCAGTCTATTCAGCCTCTCCCTACAGCTCAAACCTCCAACCCAGCAACATCCTTATCAATCTTTTCTCAACAATTTTTCAAGTTTCACAATATCCTTCCTATAGCAGGGAGACCAGAATTACATGCAGTCTTCCAATAGTGGCCTCACCAATGTCCTTTACAGCAGCAACATGACCTCCCAACTCTTATACTCAATGCACTGAACAATAAAGGTAAGTGTACTGAACACCTTCTTCACTATCCTATCTACCTGTGACTCCACTTTCAAGGAACTATGAATCTGCACTCCCAGGTCTCTTTCTTCAGGAACATCCCCAGGACCTTACCATTAAGTGTATAGGCTCTGTTCTGATATGCCTTTCCAAAATGCAGCACATCACATTTATCTAAATTAAACTCCATCAGCCACTCCTCAGCCAATTGACCCATCTGATCAAGATCCCGTTGTATTCTGTGATAACCTCCAATACACCTCCAATCTTGATATCATCCGCAAACTTAATAACCATACTTCCTACATTCACACCTAAATCATTTGTATTTAGCTAGTGTTGTTCCTCTGTCAAGAAGAGAAATAAGGATCATGCAGGAAACTACAGTCCAGTGAGTCTCACATAGCTGTTTGGGAAGCTATCCAAGAGAACTTTTAGGGATAAGATTAAGGCACATTTGGAGGAGCATGGTCTAATTAGGGACAGTCAGCATGGCCTTTTGCAGGGTAGGCTTCTTCTTACCAAGCTGATTGAATTTTTTGAGGAGGTAATGACGGTGAGGCTTTTGATAAAGTAGGATCATACAGAAGATTAAATGCATGGGATCCATGTGATTTGGCTAGGTGGATTCGGAATAGGCTCACTCATAAAAGACAGAGGGTAGTGGTGTTTCAGGTTGGAGGCCTGTGACTAGTGGTGTTCCGCAGGGATCTGCACTTACAGCTCTGCTGTCATGATAGATACAATCACTTCAATGAAAATGTTGATGGGTCATTTAGAAAGTTTGCAGATGATTCAAAGATCAGTGGAGCTGTGGATAACATAGAATGTTGTCAAAGGCTACAGTGGGGAACAGAGATACAGCGGGTTATGGATTAGTTGCAGATATGGGCAGAGAATTGGCAGATGGAGTTTAATCTGGGCCAGTGTGAGGTGCTGCACATTGGGAGATCAAATATTAAGGAAAAGTATACAGTTAATAGTAGGACCCTGAACAGCATGATGTACAGAAGGATCTGGAGGGTCAAGTCTATAGCTCCCTGAAGATGGCCACACAAGTAGATAGGATAGTAAAAAAAGACATATGGCATGCTTACTTTTATTGTTTGGGGAATTGAGTATGAGAGGGAGAACGTCATGTTACGGCTTTTTAAGACTTTGGTTATGCCACATTTAAGAGTATTGTATTCAGTTTTTGTCACCACGTTACAGGAAGTTTGAGGAGGCTTTGGACAGGGTGCAGAAGAAGTTTACCATGATGCTGCCTGGATTATGCGATATGAACTATATGGAGAGGCTAGAAAAACTTGGGTTGCTTTCTCTTGAGCAGCAGAGGCTGAGGGGGGACTTGATAGAAGTTTACATAAATATGAGATGCATAGATAAGATTGACGGTAAGAATCTTTTTCCGCACAGTTGAAAAGTCTAACACTAGGGGGCATGTATCTAAGGTGAGGGGGGAAGTTCAAAGGAGATGTGACAGGCAAATTTTTTTTATGCAGAGTGGTAGTCGTCTAGAACGCACTGCCAGGGGTGGTGGTGGAAGCAGATATGATAAAGGCATTTACAGGACTTTTAGATAAGCATGTGAACATGCAAGGAAAAATGGGATATGGACCAAGGGTAAGCAGAAGGGATCAGTTTTATTTGCCATCATTTTTGTATCACCATCATTCCTGTGCTGTACAGTTCTATGTTCTATAATCCATAAATAACCAAAAGCAGAGGATCCAGCACCACTCCTTGTGGTACACCACAGGCCTCCAGTCTGAGAAATAACCCTCCACTACCACACTCTGTCTTCAACCTTTGAGCTAGTTCTGTACCCAAATGGTTAGTTCTCCCTGTATTCCATGTGATCTAAGCGTGCTAATTAGTCTACCATGCTGAACCTTGTTGAATACCTTACTGGAGTCCATATAGATCATATCTATTGATCTACCCTCATCAATCCTCATTGTTAGTTCTTCAAAAAACTCAATCAAGTTAGTGAGACACGATTTCCCACGCACAAAGCCATGTTGACTAACTCTAATCAGTCGATACAAAAGTAAACCACATTCTTGATTTTTCAAAAGTATAACATCCATATTGTCCTGTAGTGATTGGAACCAGGTTGGCCTTGTTGACAATGAGGCCCTTGATTAGGGTTGTTAACCTGGTTAACCAACATAACCAGTAGATGGCGTTCGACAGGATCAATCACAAGTATCTGCTCAGCATCTTGCAGGCATTCAGGTTCGGGACACAGTTTGTCGCCTGGATCCAACTTTTGTATGCCGCTGCAGAGTGCCTGCTTATAGTTAACGGGTCCCTGATGATGCCCCTTCGCTTTGGGAGAGGAGTATGTTAGGGCTGCCCCTTGCCCGGCCAGCTGTATTCCCTGTACGTGGAGATTTTCCTGTCCTTCTTGCAGAAGAGGTTGTTGGGGCTGGTTCCACACAGGCCAGGCAAGAGCATGGCCCTTTTGGCTTACGGGAATGACGTGCTCCTCACTATCACCGACCTGGCTGACCTGGAGAGGACGCACGCGTGCCAGGTTGTATACTCAGCGGCATCTTCTGCCAAGATCAACTGGGCTAAATTTTGCAGACTTCTGGTGGATCCGTGGTGGGAGGTTCCTCTGCTGGAGGAGTTATGAGGGTTCAGCTGGAATACCACCCAGCTCCTCCATATGGGTGTCTACCTTCACCTGGTTGAGGAACCCTGGCCGGGGACGAATTGGCAGCAGCTGGAGGCCAAAATCTCAGCTCGCCCAGGCCACTGGACAGGCCAGCTCAGAATGCTATCAAAAAGGAGCCGAATGCTGGTCCTAAACCAGCTGGTGGCCTCCATGTCATGGTACCAGCTGGTCCTTTTGGTTCCTCCTCCTGGTTTTGTCGCTGACATCCAGAGAACTTTGGTTCAGGTCTTCTGGGACAAAAAGACGCACTGGCTCACGGCTCGGGTTCTGAATCTCCCAATTGAGAAGGGCAGTCAGTCGCTGGTGTGCGGCCTCACCCCAGATAGTGACTTTTCACCTTCAGGCCTTGCAGCAATGCCTTCGCACTGAGCCTCCTCCTGGCTGGTGCGTCCTGGAGATGTAGTGTTTCCCACCAGGGGTGTAACCTCAACTATGACATGCAGTTCCTGTTTGCGGGTCACCCTCAGGATGTTGCCTGTCTTTTACCAGGACCTGATCTCTGTCTGGGATGTGGTTGACTCTCTGTCAGGAGTAGCAGCCATTGTCAGAGCCGTTGCTCAGGAATCCGCACCCTACCATTGCAGGAGGGGAGGGCCATGGCTGCAGGGTTGCCCAGGTTCAGGGATGTGCAGGGTGGCAGGGGTCTAGACTAGATGTTGCTGCAGGAATTGACACACAGGGTGGTAGTAGATGTCCGGCTCACGGCCACTGCCATCAAACATCTTAAAATTTCAGTTCTCAGACCAGCTGGAGGATGCTCGGGTGTGCAGTGGAATCCTGTCTGGGCGTACCCTCTGCTCGGATGGAATTTTACATTGGCCCCAGGATCCTGTACTTCCTTGTGCCCCACATCCTGAGTCGCCTTTGAAATTTTTGTTCTATCTGTTTTAGAGGGCGCTGTACAGACTACTGCACACCATCCACTCCCTCTCCTTTATACACCACCCAGGCACACCGTGGTGTGCCCATTTGCCCTCAGTGGTGAGGATCCCCACTGAGGGATCACTAGGCAGGAGTGATCTGGTTCCCTCGGTGATCTGGGGCGGAGGGTGTTACATGCAGCAGTCCCATGTAACCACAGATTGCAGTGGTTCACGGACTCCCAGCCCAACTGTCTGTTCTGTGGCACTGCAGAGTCCGTGGACCATGTGTATATTGGGTGTGGGCCTTTGCACACCCTTTTCAGTTGCCTCACCCACCTCCTTTTGCATTTCTGGCTCCACTTCAGCTCCCACTCTTCCTGATCTTTGGGGGTACGGGTTGGAGGGGGGTTGGGCAGGTCAGAAGACTTCCTTGTGATTCTGCTCCTGGGCTCACCCAGGCTGGTCATTAACAGGTCCAGGCTGTTGGAGAGGGTCATTATGGCCGACTACCTCCCCCTTTCTGTGGCTACGTTCGATCCTGGGTGTCCTTCGAAAGGGAGCACACAGTGTCCACTATCACTCTCGATGCCTTTCAGGAGAGGTAGGCACAGCGGTGGGGGGTGAGCGAGGGTGGACTGTTTTATTTCTCCACGCAATTCTATTTTGATTTCATTGCTACCTTCCCCTTCATTTTTTTTCACATTGTGCACTCTGAGATTTGTTTGCTACTGGTTCACTGGCCACATAGGTGGTGGGAATGTCAAATAAAATTATCTTGCACATTGTAAAAAAAAGAGAAAAAAATATAACCAGGAGATTAGAATCTCCAGAGTTCAGGAGAAAGCCTCTGAGCTGGCCGCCCACGGCCAGTGTACTATGCACTTGTAAATAAAGGGTGACTTGGTGATGGGATACCGACCTTTGTGTAGTTATGTCAGGTACACTTTTAATTAACTAAATTTACCATATTATTTTCTATAATAAAATGCATTTATAATTACTATATCAGCTGTAGCTCTGTTTTGCTATTCAACTAGTACATGGGATGTGAATGCTAATGGTTTTCACGTTGAATGGTTCTCAGTTACAAAAGTACTGTATTTACGCAAAATGTGAACTATTTGTGCAGCCAGTGCTCCACATATACCAAAAATTGAATTGATATCTCTGGCGGGGCACACTGACACACTTTCTGTAAATTAGGCTGCTGTAGTTTAAAATAGTAATGAGGAATTGTCTCGATAGTTTGCTTATTACTGGGCATTGGAGCTGACAGATTTAACCTGCTACAGTCTTCCAAACCTGCTCTTCATGGATCAGCGTCACTGTCCTCTCCAAGCTGCTGCCTTGCAGCTACGTGAAACTCTACCCAGGCTCCGCACCGTTAGTCTGTTTAAATTACGCTGTGACCACACAAAAACAAATAGAAGGATCTACCCAAAAAAAATGCAAATAGCTATGCAAAAACTTTAAAGGGGACCAATCACAACCAGTCTGATTTCACACACGCGCGCATGCACACACACACACACACACACACACACACACACACACACACACACACACACACACACACACACACACACACACACACACGCACGCACACGCACAACAGGGCATGACAGTCAATTAAAACCATTCTACAAGGAATGCATCTCAATAGTTTTTGGTTCAAGCCAGTGCTCATCACTCTCATATCAAACCCAAAGGGGAGGAGTTCATGGACTTCTTTGTAATTAGGACTATGACCTTCCATTTATTGTCTTAGCTATATTATCCATTTCTTCTTATTCGTCAAATTAAATGTTCCCTGATCCTTTCCCCCACCCAGGCTCTTTTACCTCTTGTTTCTCTGTTAATGCCCTTCATTCCTTGGGAACCCACCTTGTCAATGAGACTCATATGCTTTCTGCTGAACTGCTGACCACTCAGCTTCTGTACCAGCATTCCCATGTGAGGTGACAGTGAAATTTGCACTTCCCCCTCTCCAACCCCCATCATCACCCAATCTGCTCAAAAAAACACACTCTTGACATCTCCACCTTGCCAGCTCACCTCAACTATCTTTTCCTCTCCATATGTCTCCATTTCCTAAATCCGTGCCTTTTCCTCCAGAATTCTGGATAATCCATTTCCTCCATCATTGTGTATACACTTCATTGTAAAAAGGAACTGAAACAATTTTATCACTTTGGTTAGTTTTCAGCACAAGCAACAGGCCAGAAGTGATATGAATTCAGGGGCTCTATTAATGTGAATGAATCATAGTCTTCCTGTATTACTTGGATTGCCGAATCTGCTGAGATATTGACAGTTTTGACTTCGAAGTCACTTTTATTATGAATTGCATTGAAGATTTTCAAACTCATTGTAGATTCCAATTTTTTGACATTCAGCATGCATTAATAAAAGAATGGCGCATTAAGTTGCATTAGCCTTAACAGTGGCAAACCATGAATAAAAGAAAAGTGCAGATCAAGCAAAAAAGATGCTGTACAAGGGGAACTAGGATGAGGGTGAAATCAGACATTGATTATGGCGCAAAATAAGTGATAATAAATTGGCATTTTATACAGTGCCTGAGCTTCTCCTGCTGTTTGCAGATGGACTGCTGATTCACTGCCCTCCATCTCCATTACCACTGAAGACCAGTTGCTCCACAAACATTTCAGTTCACCGTAGCACATATTCCCTGATTTTATACTGGTACTTGTCGACGTTGGCATTGACGAATATTTAACCAAGCCTATGCCTCTTAATCTGCCAACAGAAGAAAGAAAATAACTTCAGTATTCTTGGTGGTTGCGAACATTTTAACAGTTACCATTATTTGTAACTACAACACACCAGCGTAAGGAGGCCTTTTGGCCTCTTGAGTCTGCTCCACCATTCAGCAACATCGCGGCTGATTTGATAATCCTTAAATCCATTCTCCTGACTTTTCCCCACAATGCTTTATTCCTTAAATATACCAAATGACCCAGACTTGACAGCCCTCTGCAAGAATTCCAGAGCTTGACTTGCCTCTGAAAGAAAATGTCCCCCTCCCATCTTTGCCCTAATTGGGTGACTCTGAGATTACGCCCTCTGGTCCCAAAGAAAATGTCCCCCTCCCATCTTTGCCCTAATTGGGTGACTCTGAGATTACGCCCTCTGGTCCCACAACGGGTGAATACTTCTCCACAGCTACGCTGTTGAGACCCCTGAGAATGTTACCTACTTTAATATGGTCACTTCTCATTCGTCTAAATTTCATTGAGTACAGTCCTGCTCAACCTCGCTTCATATGTCAATCCCTCCGTAATCAGGATCAACCAAGTGGACCTTTCAGACTGAATGATGAACAATTTTTTTATACTCACTTACATCTGACCGTGAATAATACAGTAAAATACAGTGAAAATTTCTACAATCCGGCACCATTTTAAAATAGGTTAAATTCAAAAGGGTGAAAGAGAGCCCTGAGCCCTGAGCTAGCTTACCCATGACACATGTGCTGCCACCCCTCCTCCAGCAGCCCACCTCTCCCTGCGCCAGACTCACTAACGCAGGAATTGCCACACTCTAAGGGCCATTTCTTCACTGTTCCCTGGACCCGGCTCACTGCTGCCAGCCATGCCAGGCCCCACACTCGCCCCCACAACCAGGAGTCCCCTGCCCCGCCACCAGACCAGGCTGCCGCCGGCCTCTCATCAAAGAACCCCACTCCTGGAGTGAGATGTCTTTCCGAGACATCGCCTCGCTGGTGCAGCCGCCCCCAAATTGCCACAGGGGTTTTGCTGCTGCCGACGCCGCCAAACCCACATGCCAGAAAGGCGTCCCTGCTGCTGCTGCCATCACTGCCTCCAGTTGCTGTGAGGAGCTGCATCTGCCACAGCCTCTGATCCCTGGGAGGAGCTGTTGTTCGCTCACAGCGCGTTCTACCTGCAGCACCAATTTTTTTCAATTAACCTGCTGCAAAACATTCCAAAGGACAGAAAAAAAGGAAAGAAAACGAAAGATAAAAGACTAGAAGTAAACTGAAAAAAAATGAACAAGAAAGAAAATACGCAGGAGCAGATGAGCCCTGGGCAAAAGCAGACATGCAGCTTTGCTATTCCACCGCCATCTTGAATCTTTTAGTGGATACTTCTGCAATGCAAATAAATCATTGCTTAAATACGGGGACCAAAAGTCTTCACAGTATTCAAGTGTGGCCTGACCAGTGCCTTGTATAGTTTTAGCAAAATGTCCCTGTATTTGTACTTCATTTTCTTTGAAATAAAGACCAATATTCCATTTGCTGTTATTGACTCATAGAATTTACAGTATAGAAGAAGGCCATTTGGCTCATAGTATCTGTGCCAGCTCTCAAAAGAGCTACTGAGCTAGACTTATTCTCCAGCCCTAACTCCTGAATCTTCCCAATTCGTCACCTTCAAATATATATCCAGCTGGCTTTTTAAAATTCCAATGGAATCAACCTCCATCATTCTCCCAGGAAGTGTTTTCCAAATTCCAAAAAGTCTCTGAGTAAAGAAGTTTCTCCTCATTCCTGACCATCTTGCTGACCATCTTGAAGTTGTGGCCCCTAGTCACTGACATATCAGCTAGTGAAAATGGAATATCCTTTTTGACTCTGTCAAAATTGTTCATACTCATGAACACTTCAATAATGCCACACTTTAATCTTCTCCGCTCCAAGGATAATAAGCCCAATTTCTCTAATCTCTCCTTGTATCTAAAATCCCTCATTCCTGGTATCATTCTAGTAAATCTCCTTTGCACTCAATCCAACATCCTTCCTTAAATAAAGTGCCCAGAACTGAATACAATACTCCAAATGCGGTCTGACCGATGATTTGTAGAGATGCAGCATCACTTCCTTACTTCTGTACTCTATGCCTCTATTTATAAACCCAAGGATCCTATAAGCCTTCTTTACAACTGTTTCAACTTGCCTAGCCACCTTCAGAGGATCATGCATGTGAATCCTAAAGTACCTCTGCTCCTCTTGTCTCCCATTGAAACTGTATTGTCTCTCCGTGTTACTTCCACCAAAATGTTTTGCCTCATACTTCTCGGCATTGAAATTCATCTGCCAAGGGGCCTGCACATTTAGCCAACTTATCAATGTCCCTGTGAAGTCTCTCAGCATCATCCTTACAATTCACTATTCTCATGAGCTTAGTATCATCCACAAATTTAGAGATTTTGCTCTCAATATCCATCTCCAAATCATTTGTATAAATCACAAAAAGCAAAAGCTCCATTACCGATCCCTGGAAAACATTACTTTTGACTGGTCTCCATGTCTGAGAAATACCCATCTACCCAGTTTGGATGTTAACTTTTTGTGATTCATGAACTAGGACCTCCTAACCCTACTGTGCTGCAGCTTTATGCAGGCTTTCTCCATTTAAATAATATTCTACTTCTCTGTTCTTCCTGCCAACTGCATAACCTCAATTTCCAATGTTATTTTCCATCTGCCAAGTTTTTGCCCATTCACTAAACCTGTCTATACTCAACTACAGACTCTTTGCTTCATCTTCACCATTTGCCTTTCATCTATTTTTATACCATCTGAAAACTTGGCTGCAGTGCAGTCACTTTCCTAATTCAAATCATTAATGTACATTGTAAATAATTGTGGCCCCTACACCAATCCCTGTGGCACTCCAATATTTTCACATTACCATCTTGAAAGTCCATCCTTACCCTAACTGTATTCATTAAATTATAAGACACAGGAACAGAATTAGGCCATTTGGCCAATCGATTGTGCTCTTCCATTCAATCACGGCTGATATGTTTTTCAACGCCGTTCTCCTACCTACTCCCCTGAAGTCTTTGATCCCCTTACTAATCAAGAGCCTATCTTTTTTCATCTTAAATGCATTAAATTTTTGGCCTCCACAGGCCTCTGCAGCAATAGGTCCCACAGATTAACTGCCATCTGGTTGAAAAAATTCTTTCTTGTCTCATTTCTAAAGAGTCAAAACCTTCACCCTGAGGCTGTGTCCTTAGGTCCTAGTGTCTTCTATTAGTGGAAGCATCTTCTCCATGTCCACTCTATCCAGACCTTTCATTTTCAATCAGATCACCATCCTACCCCGTGCCGAGTATAGACCCAGAGTCTGCACTGCTCCTTATATGACAAACCCTTCATCCCCAGGATTATTCTTGTGAACCTTTTCCAGACACCCTCCAATGCCAGCATAACCTTCCTATTTACAGGACCAAAACTGTTCACAATATTCCAAATGCAGTCTGACCAGAGCCTTATAAGCCCGAGCAGTACTTCCTGTTCTTGAATTCTCATCCTTTCAAAATGGATGCAAACACAACATTTGCCTTCCTATCTGCACACTGTACCTGCATGTTAACCTTAAGAGAATCTTGAACTAAGACTCCCATGTCCCTTTGTGCTTCAGATTTCCAAACTCTTTCCCCATTTAGAAAATATGCTTCTATCCTTCCTGCCAATGTGCATAACCTCACATTTTACTACATTGTATTCCATCTGCCACTTCTTTGCCTACTTTACAAGCCTGTCCAAATTCCACTCAATACTACTTGTCCTTCCACCTATCTTTCTGTCATCTGCAAACTTAACAGCAATGCCCTCAGTTCCTTTGTCCAGGTCATAATGTATGACGTGAATAGTTGTGATCCCAACACAGACACCTGTGAAACTCCTGTGACTCAATGCTATCTTGTAAAGGACACCTTTATCCCCAAACTCTGTTTCCCGCAAGTCAGCCAATCCTCTATCCATGCCCCTACATTGCCTCTAATATCTTGGGTTCTTGTCTTATTTAGCAGCCTCCTGTGCAGCACCTTGTCAAAAGCCTTCTAGAAATATATTATATTTCTATCCATGCTAATATGCTACTCCAACCCAATTGGCTCATATTGCATGAAGTAGTGATATCTTATCAAACTCTTCTTGAAATCCAAATGTATGCATCTACCACCTCTCCTTTATCAATCCTGCTTGTTACCCCCTGAAACAAATATGGCAGATGTAATGCTTGTGACAGTAATCCTCCCATGGCATCTATTATGTTAAGATAGACACAACTTATATGCACAATATATATTATTTCATATGATTGGCAAAAGATTATTTTCCTGCTTAGATGGAAGTAGCCACAGAATTGGAGAATGTGTTGCTTTATAATGTTCATAGTTCCTTGAAGGCAGACAGGATAGTGAAAAAGATGTTTGGCATGCTTGCTTTTACTGATCAATGCACTGATTATAGGAGTTGGGATATCATGTTGCAGCTGTACGGGACATTGATTACACGATTTGGAATACTGCGTTCATTTCTGGTCCCCTTGCTATAGGAAAGATACTGTTAAACTTGAAAGTGTTCAATAAAGATTTACAAGGATGTTACTAGGTTTGGAGGGCACAAGTGATAGGGAGAGGCTGAATAGGCTGGGGTTATTTTCCTTGGAGTTGTGGAGACTGAGGGGCTTATAAAATAGAGCTTTATAAAATAAAGAGGGGATGGATAGGATGAATAGTTGAGGTTTTTTCCCCATGGTAGGGGAGCCCAAAGCTAGTGGGCATACATTAAAGGTGACAAGAAAGATTTCGAAGGGACATCGGGGGCAATGTTTTCATGCAGCGGGTGGTGTGGGTATGGAATGAGCTGCCCAGAGGAAGTGATGGCGGTGGGTACAATTACAATATTTAAAAGGCATCTGAATGGGTGTATGAATAGCAAGCGTTTAGAAGGATGTAGGCCAAATGCTGACAAATGGGACAAGATTAATTTAGGATGTCTGGCCAGCATGGACAAGTTGAACTGAAGGGTCTTTTTCTGTGCTATATAGCTTTATGACTCTCTGACTCTATGACAGGGGTAGTATACCTTTTGGTCCAGAAAGTATTATCCTGAAGTTCCTGTGCAGGATGAAATTCCTAAATTATTACAGTGAATGAACCAGAATGAAAAGTTCTTGTGCTGTGAAGGAATTTGGAATGTCTTGAAGATGTAAAAGGCACCATCTAAATGCAAATTGTTTTTCTGTTGAAGGCATTTGTTGCTCGATGTTTTTGAAATGAATGTTCAAGTTGACTTTGTACCCCACTGGCATTCATTATTAAATTTATATATAAATGTAGGTTTAATTATTTCATCCTCGAGTCCTATTGTTGTCCTGTCAGGGAAATCTGATGACTGGAATATGCTGTCAGTTTTGTCTCTCAGGGATGAAGCACCAGCAGCTTCAAATTATTTTTAACGTTTATCAGAAGCATGACAGCAGCAAGTACGGACATACTGCTCTAAGTAGGTTTTAGACTGACAGCTAATAGGAGAGTCAGTTTCACTGGGAAACTGCAGAAGTCAACTCCCTGGCTACTTTCCTGTTGTGTACAGGAATCTTGAGCTTTATCTTCCTCCCCGGTGTGCAAAATACCAGGGAGCTTCATTAGGTAGTGAAATCTCCTTTCAATTGGTGTATAATGAAGCAACGCATGACCTTCTTCTTTTCAGTTCTCATTTCCATAAATTAGCAAGCCCACTTCATTAAATGAACATTATGGGTTCACAGTTTGAAAGGGTTTCTTTAAGGTATCACGTGTATTTTTTTTTCACCGTTCCACTAAAACAGAGATAGTTTTAGATGGCACAAAACACAGATTTTCCATACGTGGCATTATATACATCAGTAGGGCCAGTCATAACTCTTTGCAAGGCTAAAAAACTTCTTCAAATGTCTTAGTGGGATGTTTAACCATAAGTTAGGGAGGAAATGGCCTAGTGGTATTAATGCTGGACTGTTAATCCAAAGACCTGGATAACATTCTGGGGACCCAGGTTCGAATCCTGCCACAGCAAATGGTGGAATTAAGAGTCTAATGATGACCTTGAATTCATAGTCAATTGTTGGAGAAAAACCCATCTGGTTCACTAATGCCCCCAAGGGAAGAAAACTGGTATGGCCTACATGTGACTCCCAACCCACAGCAATGTGATTGTCTCTGAACAGCCCTCTAGGCAATTAGTGATGAATAATAAATGCTGCCTAGCCAGCTACATGCTCAGTCCATTAATGAATCAAGGGTAAAAAAAAGATAAGTTCTTGGATGATTAAATGTTTAAAAATTCTGAGTGAGGTAGTTGGTTGACTCCATCCCATTGATTTTGGGTTTGACTGAGGCTGTTCAAATGGACAGCAACTCTCAGATGCAGGCTGCATTAAGTCAATGAGATAACAAACTGGATTTAACATGCTTTCTAGGTTTACTCGTAACTGGTCGGATTTCCCAAACCTGAGGAACATAGGCTGATGCATCGAGGAAATGATAACCCAAGGGAGGAAATAAACACCTCACAGCACTGTCTATGAGCCAAGAAGAGCCAGCCAGCAATACTCTTGGGAACAGACTGATCCACCCTCCCCTATCTTCCAGGTCAGGAATTCTCTTACTGCTGTCTCTCACTGACAACCGGTATCAAAGAAGTCCACCCACCCATGATCAGATTAATAATCAGAACCCAACTACTGCCAAGATTGGGAATCAAGCCTCCCTAGGCTTGTGGCCTCCTCTGATGTTTTCTCTGCCTGACAGGAAGCCAAGCCAGTCAACAGAGATGATGTCCAAGCAAAGATGCCATCAGAGCCAAATATTTCATCCTCAAGTGACTGTTTATGTGGAGTTTGCACATTCTCCCCATGTCTGCATGGGTTTCCTCCCGCAGTCCAATGATGTGCAGGCTAGGTGGATTGACTATGCTAAATTTCCCATCATGTCCAGAGGTGTGCAGATTAGATGGGTTATGGGGAATGGATCTGGGTGGGATTCTCTGAGGGTCAGCATGGACTTGTTGGGCCAAAAGGCCTGTTTCCACACAGCAGGCAGGCAGGCAGGCAGGCAAGCAGGCCGGCCTAGGTTTCCATACACTAACAAACCACTCTTTCCATCCTGCACCCAGCGTATCAGTGAGCACTCCTTCATTCAACTTAACAGTATAACATTTATCACAGCTTACCTAAGTAAGAAAGCTGGGTTTTGGTATTCCGACAATATGCTAACGGACAAGATAACTCCTTCACATATTTCCTTAAACCCTAAGTAACAATCTGGGAACAAACCTCTGGGTGAAAGATTCCTGAATCTGCTCACAAAGCTGTTTTGCATTAAAATATCATTGACCAATCCTCAATTAGACTATTCACAAATTGTTTAGTGTGCAAATTAACTGTTTTTTCACTAAATAATCAAGAAAAGAGTCAGATTACAACTCATGACTGTAATTTTCAAATTAATGTTAGCTCATTCCAGGGTGATACGGGAAGGAATAACATCACAACATGTTTGGTTAAAATCTGGAAATCCCTCTCCACTGAAGGCTGTGAAGGTTTAAAAAAAAATGAAGACTTAATAGAAACTTATTAGATAAAAGAATGACAGAACATCAGACCAAAGCAGGTAAATGAAATAGAGAAGCAGACCAGTAATGATCTTGTTGAATGGCAGAACAGACTTGGGGGGCTGTATGGTTGATTACTCTGCCTTAGGCATTTAACACCCTTTATTAGTTACAGTGTTCATATTGAAATTTATTTGTATACGAGCTTAATTAATTAAGAGCTATCCAGCTGATGAATAGGAAATTAATTCTCAGAGTTGTTTAACAAAAAGAAAAACAAATGATGATGGAAGCAATTTTTGAGTCTGACAGTACATTAGTAAGTCAGGATATTGAGAGTTGACTGCGGCAATGACTAGAATTGGAGGTTAGAAATTGGTGAGGTTTTAAATTAATGCCTTACATCTACAGGTCAACTATAGCAGGTCTATCAAATAGTCACGTCTGTGTTTGTGACAGTCAGACCTCGGATCACTGACCACTATGTGTTCTCATTCTTGGATGGTACCTCAGCATGTCTACTGATTTGATTGGAAGCACACTTGTGGAATCAGTATGAATATGCACAAGTATACTTCTGCTGTGTTCAAGACCTTGGCCATTGTGAGTTTTC
The DNA here is from genome assembly GCF_030684315.1 of Stegostoma tigrinum. NCBI lineage: Eukaryota > Metazoa > Chordata > Chondrichthyes > Orectolobiformes > Stegostomatidae > Stegostoma > Stegostoma tigrinum. Next base: position 33,777,478 of record NC_081360.1, on the reverse strand, counting down.
TCAAAGCTTATTATTTCATAGGCCAGCATTTGCTGAACATCGAAATGTTGAGGAAGTTTTGAAGTGAGAAATTAAGCCTTCTTAAACTGCTGCAGTCTATCTGATGTAGATACATAAACAGTGCTGTTATGGAGCGAGCTCCAGGTTGCTGACTCGGTCAAAGTGATATAATGGCAAATTCCAAGTCAGTGTGGTGTGTGGCTTTCAAGGGAACTTGCAGCTGCCTGCCCTGACCCCTGGAGGTCACAAGTTCAGAAGGTTCTGTCAAAGAAAGCTTGGTGAGTTGCTGAAGTGCATCATGTATATGGTACTCATTGCTGTCACTGTATGCAGGCGTAGGGGAAGTGAATGTTGAAGGTGGTGAAAGTGGTGGCAATCATGCAGTCTGCTTTATCTTGGATGAGCTTCTTGAGTGTCGTTGGGGTGTACGCACCCTAGTGAATGCAGAGTATAGCGTTACATTCCTGGCTTGTTCCTTGTAGATAGCGTACAGGCTTTGGCAAGTCAGCAGGTGAATTACCCAATATAAAGAATTCCCGACCTCTGAAATGCTCAGCTGCCACGGTAATTATGGTATTTATGGAGTATTTGGCAGTGGGGGATGCAGTGATGATAATGGCATTAAAATCAAAACGAATTTATTATTGTCTGATCGTTGTGTCATATAAATGAAGCTTGTGTTTGCTGTAGGTGCATGAACTTTTCCATCTAATTCACAAAAGGGCATTTTGTCAAGATAGAAATTTATTTTGTAGTATTAAATTTCCGCTTCTAATTGAATACACATCTGCAAAGTATCTTTTGATCTTTCCTTGTGATAGAAGTGCCATAATTGATTTTTGTTATTGTTGACCTCTCCAAAGTACCTCCTGTAATTTTTTACAGGGTGCAAGAGAACATTCTTTCACAATTGGATAAGGTTCACAAGTTGCATCCTTTTTATTTTGATAAATTTTACAGTAGCATCTACAACAGAAAAGTAAAGGAAGGAATATACTGAGACTCATTGCAACTATGTGTATCCATCGTGCCCCAACATGTCAGGAACAAACATGCCAAGGGCATTCAAGTATGGTTGAAGAATCAGTAAATTATATTTCAGATATGCACAGACCTTTGGAGCTTGCTGCAGAGCTACACTGTTGAATGGAGTAGCTGTTCATGTGAACCACTGTAGTATTCGCTGTTGATATCTATGGGAGTTCCACAATAAGTGGAAGGTCCCTGTCTTTGTTTTCTTTATGCATTTCACAAGATTTATCAGACTTTGATGAATACAGCCTTCAGCTCTGTTTGAAAATGCATCAATAGAAATAAAGATTGTTTTAACATCCAAACAGACCAAATGAGTGTCTGAAACTGCTTTCATATTGTTGTTCTTGTGCCGATTAGTTACTAGGGCATCAGTTAGTTCAGTTGGCTGGGAAGTCACTATGACGGCCCCACCTCTTTGACCTTACTTTGCATTATCTGCTGCTGGAATCAGGAGTATGCCTTCCTAGAATCCCTACGGAAACATTTGGAGTATAAATACTTAATCCTGAAACTTTCACATCAGTATTTTCAGTAGTGTCAATGCAAAGGCGCTGATATAACTTAGAACACTACTAAGCTGACAACAGCCTAAGATGTAGTACTTCTCTAAGAAGCTGCCCCAGATGAATGATATATTCCTAGACCAAAGAAAACCTGGCACATTTTAACTATTCTTTTCTTTTATTGTGCATGGTTTGGGCACTTTGACCAGTTTATATATTTTGGATATTTCCCAAAGGCTCGTGTCAGTGAGGTGGGCAAAGGGCACGGAATTTGTTTTGTGATTAAACTTGATTTTATTAACAAAATATTCCTTATTAAGGGCACTATGTGAGCACTTCCCAAATTCCCACCATAATTACTGCCTATCTAACTTTGAAAGATATTACTGTAACAATCCATGTTTTAGAGCTGGGCCGTTAGAATCCCCTTCCTCTCTGACATAGGGCTGTCTTTGTTCCATAAAGTTGGGTCTCACAGAGCAGGGTGGATCTTCTCTCTCTCTCTGTGTGGCTCTCTCTCTCTCTCCACACATGGTCAGAGCTCCACTGCCGGGCCATTTCGAGTCTTCACTGACTCCTCGGTGTATCTTTACTGAGGGCCCGGCTACAAGGTATGTATGTAATTTTTATACCTCATCACCCCTGACCTTCCAGAATGTTCTGTGGTATTTGGCCAATGGGGTCATGGCCCATGTTCAAATTATGCAATGGGTCACACTAACACCCTTCACAGTTGCCACTCCAGGAGGTGTAATGTGCAAATACTCAGGCAGATGCCAGAATGTCTGATCAACACTTCTCCAATTCACAGCCCTCAGGCTAATTATTACTGGCTCCCTTTGTACCTTTGTAACCTCTTTGATCTTGGTTTCCATTTTATGTAGCCAATAGATGCTGGCTGCTGTTTGATTTAGTTTGGCCAATTTTCGGTCAGGCCTGATTTCTCCAGCCGTGGGTCAATTTAGAATATCCAATTTTGGGTTCCTGGTCTCTTGACCATACTCCCTTTGTCTGAATATACACCTCGTATAATCGTGAATTGCCTCGCAATGATCTTTAACCAAATCCATAAACTGAAACCTTATAAAAGTCTTCTAATGGTTGCAAATTCGATTCATTGAATTTTGACAGCATTTATAACAGCACCCACCAACACATGACCTTTACCATGTGGAAGTAAAGGGAGGAAGAACAAAGACAGCACCAGTTCAAAGGTTTCCCCTTTGAGTCACATACGATATGGAATTAGATATATGTTGCTATTCCCATCGTCCTACACTGGTCAAATCCCCAGAACTCTCTGTCTAATACCACTGTGAGAGTACCTTCAAGGCACGGACTGTAGGGGTTTAAGCAAAGTTCACCACATCAACAGCACAGATAAATGAGAATCTAAAAATCAAGCCTCAGTTACTTCTGTGTGCCGTTAGAAATATTTGACACACTTGCAGATCAGAGATAATGGGAACTGCAGATGCTGGAGAATCCGAGATAACAAAGTGTGAAGCTGGATGAACACAGCAGGCCAAGTAGCATCTCAGGAGCACAAAAGCTGCCGTTTTGGGCTGAGACCCTTCATCAGAAAAGGGGGATGGGGAGAGGATTCTGAAATAAATAGGGAGAGAGGGGGAGGTGGACCGAAGATGGATAGAGATGATAGGTAGAGAGGAGAGGTAGGGAGGGGATAGGTCAGACTGGGGAGGATGGACAGGTCAAGGAGGCGGGATGAGGTTAGTAGGTAGGAAATGGAGGTGTCGCTTGAGGTGAGAGGAGGGGATAGGTGAGAGGAAGAACAGGTTAGGGAGATGGGGATGAGCTGGGCTGGTTTTGGGATGCATTGTGGGGAGGGGAGATTTTGAAGCTGGTGAAATTCACATCGATACCATTGGGCTGCAGGGTTCCCAAGCAGAATGTGAGTTGCTGTTCCTGCAGCCTATGGTGGCATCCTTATGGCACTGCTGGAGGCTAAGGATGGACATATCATCTAAGGAAAGGGAGGGGGAGTTGAAATGGTTTGCGACTGGGAGGTGCAGTTGTTTATTGCGAACTGAGCATGGGTGTTCTGCAAAGCGGTCCCCAAGCCTCCGCTTGGTTTCCCCGATGTAGAGGAGGCCACAATGGGTACAGCGGACGCAGTATACCACATTGGCGGATGTGCAAGTGAACATCTGCTTGATGTGGAAAGTCATCTTGGGACCTGGGATGGGGGTGAGGGAGGAGGTATGGGAGCAAGTGTAGGACTTCCTGCGGTTGCAGGGGAAAGTGCCGGGTTTGGTGGGGTTGGAGGGGAGTGTGGAGCGGACAAGGGAGTCACAGAGAAAGTGTCTCTCTGGAAGGCAGACAAGGGTGGGGATGGAAAAATGTCCTTGGTGGTGGAGTCAGATTGTTGATGGAGGAAGTGTCAGAGGATGATGCGTTGGATCCAGAGGTTGGTGGGGTGGTATGTGAGAATGAGAGGTTTCTCTTTTGGCGGTTATTGCGGGGGCGGGGTGTGAGGGATGTGTTGTGAGAAATGCGGGAGACACAGTCGAGGGTGTTCTCGACCACCATGGGCGGGCTGTTGCGGTCCTTGAAGAACGAGGACATCTGGGATGTACGGGAGTGGAATGCCTCATCCTGGGAGCAGATGCAGTGGAGGCGAAGGAATTGGGAATAGGGTGTGGAATTTTTGCAGGAAGGTGGCTGGGAGGAGGTGTATGCCAGGTAGCTGTGGGAGTCAGTGGGCTTGAAATGGACATCGGTTTCTAGGTGGTTGCCTGAGATGGCAACAGAGAGGTTCAGGAAGGTGAGGGATGTGTTGGAGATGGTTCAGGTGGATTTTCCCTATTTATTTCAGAACCCTCTCCCCATTCCCCTTTTCTGATGAAGGGTGTAGGCCCGAACATCAGCTTTTGTGCTCATAAGATGCTGCTTGACCTGCTGTGTTCATCCAGCCCCACACTTTGTTATCTTTGACACACTTGCTGTAGGTTTTCATTCTAGCACTTGGTCACAGCCTTCATTCAGTACACTCCGAGGGCCAAGGTTATTGTTGTCTGCTTCCTTCCTTATCATTTGTTTCTTTTTCCACCATTCCATTCCCTGAAATTGCTGCAGTTTACTTTTAAATGTCATTTTCAGCTTTCAAAATATTTCAGCTGTCCTGTCAGTCTGAAAATCTGCTGCTCCTGAGAATCCAAAGTGTTTGAGTAACACGTCTCACATCTTTTAGCTTTCTTAATGGAACTTGGTTTCATTTCTTTATTGAATTCCCTTTCATTTCCCATGCAGAAACCTAGTTTGTGCAGTTAAAAATAAATAAATAATAGAAAGGCTATTAAAGTACTTCAAACCCATTTTCCCTTTGCACAGAGAAGTGATTGACATTATTCGGCTTCTTGAAGCTGCATTTCACATTTTTCTTGAATAAGTGATGTCAAATTGCCTACTATAGCTTGAGCTCCTTTTCACCAGTTCAATAATGGATTTACCTCTGCTGTTTTATTGACTGCATCTGTGTTATGGATGTTGAGTGCTCTACACCAACATTCAAGCTCTTTCCATTTTTGCTCACAATTTCATTTGGGAGCAAGGTTAATTAATATATTCATTTTACCTTATATAAAACATCAATTGCAATGTTTCATGTTCTTTCTACATTTTTGGATTAATAGCCTTTTCAAACCATACTGCATGATCTCTGGTAGCCTTTAATTACTTAGCCATGTTATAATGTATGAAAGCTACTTTTGTTCTTTTATTTTTCAGAATAAATGTCCGGGAGAGATGCACATGCACAGCATGTGAAATTTTAAAACTAGAATGCACCTCTATACTGCAGCCAAATGGGAAAGTGGTGCTGGTGTGGTGGTGGGTTGGGCGTTCTCTACCAGGCTGAGACAGGCAAGCATATATCTACACAGTACCAAATGCACTGCTCTGTCTCAGCGATGGCAGGATTCTTGGGAGTGTGGAGGAACAAAGGGATCTTAGGGTCCGCATCCATGGATCCCTCAAAGTTGCAACCCAAGTCGATAGGGTTGTAAAGAAGGCGCATGGTGTGTTGGCTTTCATTGGTAGGGGAATTGAGTTTAAGAACCGTGAGGTTATGTTGCAGCTGTACAAGACTCTGGTTAGACCATACTTGGAATATTGTGTTCAGTTCTGGTCACCTCATTATGTGAAAGGTGTGGAAGCTTTAGAGAGGGTACCGATGAGCTTTACCAAGATGCTGCCTGGACTGGAGGGCAGATCTTGTGAGAAAAGGTTGAGGGAGCTAGGGTTTTTTTCATTGGAGTGAAGAAGAATGAGAGGCGACCTGATAGAGTTTTACAAGATGATGAGAGGCATAGAGAGAGTGGACAGTCAGAGTCTTTTTCCCAGGACGAAAATGACTATTATGATGGAGCATAATTTTAAGGTAATTGGAGGAAGGTATAGGGGAGATGTCAAGAAGCAGGTTCTTCACACAGTGTGGTGGGCCTGTGGAAAGCACTGCTGGCGGTGGTAGTGGAGTCAGATAGTTTAGACACTTTTAAGTAATTCTTGGATAAGCACATGGAAGGTAGTTAAATGTAGGGTATGTAGGGTAGATTGATCTTAGTAGGATAATAGGTTGGCACAGCATTGTGGGCCAAAGGGCCTGTACTATACTGTACTGTTCTATATCCTATATTCAATGTTCTTAATACATTGCATTGATTTACATTGTCTGGAAATGTGCACACGCACATGAACCTTGGAAAAATTAAGAGCATAAAGGATATGGAATAGTGGAAGAATTAGCAAAATGAGTTCCCAAATGGCTGCCAATAAGAGAGGCCAACATTTGCCATAGCTTAGATTGCATATCAGTTGTAAATCAGAAAACAGCACTTTTTAATCATAGCATTTATGCTTATTATCACCTTTTTCAGATGTGTATGGGAGGCAGAAGGATGATTTATACAGGAACAACATTGCAGTCAGGGACACATGAATGATCTTGAAATAGTATCAGTAAAACCAACAACAATTTGCATGTTTACAGCACCCATAATGTTGTAAAACATCCCAAACCATATCAGAAGAACATTATCAAACCAAATTTGAGATTGAGCCATAAAAGCGACATTCGCACAGATGTCCAAATCTCAACCAAAGAGCTAGGTTTTAAGAAAGTCTTAAATTAGGAAAATGAGGTATGGAGACATCAAGCAATTTACTGAGAAAATTCTTGAATTCAAACTCTGGGCTTAGGGAACATTCCCACCTGAAATGATGATGCCATCTCTTGAATAATCTCTGTTAGGGAACGTTAGGATACTTAACATGCTTCAATGTTTTAAATCTTTACAGCAGTTGGTTACTTACTTGGCAGTGTGCTTCTTAACAGAAAATAAATTCCATAGGTTACATTCTACAGTTTATATTCAGCCTCATTTCATTTCATTATCAATATTTCATTTCTTTGACTTTTTTCAGTATCGCAATATATGCTGCCTGTACATTAGGTCAGCAGATAAAATTTCCACTTTAATTTTTGCTGGGACTATTTTCATTTGTTTAACTCGCTGGCCTTGTGACATTCTCAATCCAACATCTCCATTACTTTGTGTTCCAGGTTTGGCTTAGTAATATTAAAAGGTTTTACTGAGAGCATAGTGAAGGGATTCACACCAAGGGTGAAAGGTGTTTGTTAAAGTACGATTAAAGGCTTTCTTTTGTAATAAAGGAAGAAAAATCGGGTGAGATCTGTTAGAGATGTTTATGATTCTTCAAGGCTTTGAGAATGTAACTCATGATATATTAGCACCTCTGATACAAACGTTAGCAACCAGAAGCATAGAAAAATTAGAGCACACAAAGAGGCCATTCAGCCCATTTTGTCTGTGCCATCTGAATAAATTAGCTGGCCATTTTATCATTCTTTCCAGCTTCTGGCTTGTAGACTTCTAGTTTATAGTACTTCATGTGCAGATTCAGGCCCCTTTTAAAGGAGTTGAAGATTTCCACTTCACCCACAAAGCTGGGTATTAAATTCCAGCCACCCACAATTATCTGGGTGAAAGGAGGAGTTTTAAAACAAAACTGTTCATAGTTCACAGAAAAGATATGTTCCAATGAGGTAGAAAAAATCTGGAATGGGGAAAAGCCAACTGTGGCTAAATAGGGAAGTTAAAGATTGTATCATGTTGAAAGAAAACAAAACATACAATGTGGCAAAAAATAATGGCAATTCGGGGGATTGGAAGCATTTTATAAACCAAGTAAAACCAACCACAAAATTAAAGAGGAAGGAGATAAACTTTGAGGGTAATCTGCAAATAATATCAAGATGAAATATGAGAGCTTCTTTAAATCTATGAAAACGAAGATAGGGGTCAAAGTTAACACTGGCCTTTTAGAGAAAAATGATGGGGAATAATAATGAGGAACTAGAAAATGGTAGAGGTATTCCGCCACATCAGTCCTCATGTTGGAAGACACTAATAACATCCCAAAATTACAAAATAATCAATGGGCAAAAGTAAGCAAGAAAATAAATTCAATAACTATCACTAAAGAAAAAGCTCTAGGAAACTCATGGGGTAAAGGCCAATAAGTCCCCTGGTCCTCATGGGATGCTTCCTGGGACATTAAAGGAAGTATCTACGGAGATGGCAGTGACATTGGTAGCAATCTTCTCAGATCCCTTAGATTCTGGAAGAGTCCAGAACTTTGGAAAACTGCCAGTGTAGCACCATCATTTAAAAAGGGAAGGAGAAAAAAAATCACCAGAGGTCATTTAGGTTAAAGGTTGTTATTGGGAAAATGTTAGAGCCTATTACAAAGGATCTAAAAGCAGAGCATTTAGAAATTTATAATAGGATCAAGCAGAGTCAGCATGGCTTCTCAAAGGGGACATCAGCCAGACAAATTTATTAGAATTCTTTGAAGATATAACAAGCAAGATAGATATATGGAAAATTGTGCATGTAATATATTTTCAGAGGCATTTGGTAAAGCACAAGACATTAGCTAAATTAATCAGGTATGAGCCAAAGGTGTTGGATGGAATATATTAGCATGGGGTAAGGATTGGTTAAATAATAGAAGTTTGAGAATTGGGATAAGGAGAACATTTTTAGTATGGCAGCCTCTAACTGGTGGAGTGTTACAGGGATCAGCCCTGGGGTCACAATTACATACAACATACATTAATGATTTGGATGAAGGAAGCGAATGCCCTATAGCCAAGTTTCTGGATGATATAAAAATAGGTGGGAAGGCAAGTGGTGGGGTGACATGAAGGGTGATAAAGTCAAGTTAAATCAATGGAAAAAAACTTGGCAGATGAAGTATAATGTGGGAAAATATGAGGAGTTGAATATTATTTAAATGGAAAAAAGACTGTAGAAAGCTATGGCACCAAGGGATTTGGGGATCCCAGAGCATGAATTACAAAAAGATACTATCCCAAGTTCTGTAGGTAATAGGGAAGACACATAGAATGTTGGCCTTTGTTTCAAAGGGAATGGATTACAAAGGTAGGAAGGTTTTGATAAAAATAAACAAAACACTAACAGCTGGAATACTGTGAACAGATTCAGATCCCTTCTCAAAGGACAAATATTCTGGCATTGTGGATAGCTCCAATAAGGTTTACTATGCTAATTCAGAGATGGAGGGGCTAGTTTATAAGGAGCCATTGAGTAGGTTGGGCATGTTCTCAGTAGACTTTAGAAGAATGTGAGATGACGTTATTGAAACATACAAGGTTTTAAAGGGTCTTGACAAGATAGATGCAGAAACGTTATTTCTTTTCCTGGGAGAGCCTCAGACCAGATAGAATAATCTCAGAACAAGGGGTCATATACTTAAAATAGAGATTGAGGAATAATTTCTTCTCTTAGTGTGTAATGAGTCTGTGGAATGCTTTATCAGCATGATCTCATTTAATGGCAGAGCAGACCTGATGGGCTGAATGGCCTAGTTATACTCTTTATGTCTTATGGTTTTATAGATATCCAGATTAACTGCTGAGTTCCTTTGAAGAAAATACTGATCACCAGGTCATGTAGGCAGGCACTTGTGGCTGTTATATTATGAGGTTCATTTCCTTTACAGATGAAGTCAGAGCTTTGAAATCGGGTAGGGAAGCTTTCTAAAAGAATTTTAAAACTCTTAAGGCCCTTGAAAGGCAAAAGTGGCACAGGCTTTCTTTGCAACTGTTGTGTTATTGGTGTTATTCTGCAGTTTTCTTCTGAAATTTGTGATAAAAGGATTTCAGTATTGGAGAACCAATTCAGTCAAATTATCAGCATTCATTGATGCACAATGGATGGTTGATGCTGCCCTTTTGACATCAGAGAACCATTTGAAGTCACAAGATCAATGGTCATTGATATCCAATAGGAGATAAATGTAGTCTTTCACACACAACTTGTGGATAAGTGGTCTTATCAGCTTTCCTTTGTTACATTACAAACCTGGAAACATAGGCTCTGTTGTTTGGAGTGACCTTCAAACAGTAGCAAGTGTGAATCCCACAGAGTAGTGGCATCTAAGTATGTCATTTAAAACGAGGATTATAGTTTAGTTTGGAACTTTCCGTGTATGTTCTAATTAACCTGTTCAGAGATGCTATTGCAGGCCTCTGGAGCTGGACTTTGAACCCAATCCTCCTGGTTCAGACGTAGGGATGCTACCACCGTATAACAAGAGACCCTTAATATAGAATGCTTCACAAATTTGTGCAGCATCTTTGTACAGCGACAATGCTAATATTTTCTGTATTGTCCCAATTTTAGTGTACGTACTGCTGAAGCAAACACTTTCTGAACATTTGGTGCTGATAATGCAAAGATCATCCATCCTTCCCAGCAGCCATTTTAATACTTCATACATGCTCATTTATAAAGAGTTACCCTATTAAAGGTTACATTATCCTCATATGTTTGCAGGACATGATGCACACCACTATGACATGCTGCTATCCTGGGGGAACAGGTTGAATTCCTTTTTTGACATGGTTTGCTCGTGCAAGAAAGTGCAAGTGAATGTGTGCACTCTTCTTCCACATTTGGATTCACACACTTTGTAGTCTCATACTACTTCAGTTTCCCTGTTGCACATAGGAAGGATGTTGTTAAACTCAAAAGAGTTCAGAAATTGCCAGGGTTGGACAGTTTGAGCTTTAGGGAGAGGCTGAATAGGCTGGGGCTATTTTCCCTGGAGCATCAGAAGCTGAGGGGTGACCTTATTGAGGTTTATAAAATCAAGACAGGCATGAATAGGATAAATAGACAAGGACTTTCCCCGGGGTGGTGGTGTCCAAAACTAGAGGGTGTAGGTTTAAGGTGAGAGGGGAAAGATTTAAAAGAGACCCAATGGGTAATTTTTCATGCAGAGGGCAGTGTGTGCGTGGAATGAGCTGCCAGAGGAAGTGGTGGAGGCTGGTGCAATTACAACATTTAAATGGATGACCATATGAATAGGAAGAGTTTAAAGGGATATGGGCCAAATGGTGGCAAATGGAACTAAATTAATTTAGGTTATCTGGTTGGCATGGACGAGTTGCAGCAAAGGGGCTGTTTCTGTGCTGTGCAGCTCAATGACTCTACAACTCCAAATCCCAGTTAACATTTATCTGGTTAATGTTTATTAATTTTGGCACACAGGATTTTAGGAATACTGACTTTATAAGATATGTGATTCTTGAGGTTGATAGTTCAAACCTCACGCTGGCTTCTATTAAGAGGGTAAGCTTTACCAGACTGGATTGTGTTTGGAAGCTTGTAGTATATAAATGTCTCTCACTGCTTTGCTGTGAACTCTGCAGAGTTGTTAACCCTTTCCTGGATTTCCACATCCCAGAATCTGGTAAGTTAGGAATTTGAAAAGTTGTCTGCTATCCTCCTCAGCTCATTTTAAATTCCCTTATTTAGTTTCTTATAAATCTATTGTCCTGTATGTTTCTTTTGTTCTGATTCTTTCAATCTCAGAAAGCTCTCTCCAGGGCTTTGGAAAATTCTCTGTCTTCTCTTCTATTTCTCTTCTATTCATTGGCTTTATTGCCTGCAATGTTCGGGCTGTTAGCATTCTGCAGCTGAACAGCCCTTTCTTTCTTGTTCTCTTCTGTTTCTTCAATTCCTGTATTTGACCTGCGGGCCTGTTTTTCACCAAGTCTTTCCCCATCAGTGGGTCTATTCCCACTATGTGTAAGCTTAGCATCACCCTGACTACCATAACCCTGATAAGCCATTTACTCTGCAGTCACATTTTTACAAGAAGTGTTGCTTTCCTAGCACGGTGATGTTTATCCTGTTTAGAGGTAGCAAGTCTGAAATCCTTGTTCCCTCTACATCCTTTTAATCTTTTTATTGTTGATAAGAGCTGTTGGATTCAAATTTGCTTAGATTTTGAGGCTTATCAATTTAATTTTAGCCATGAATGCTGAATCTCTGGGAAACCTTTGATCCTTTCTGTGAGTTTTATGCTGTATGGGAAACAAATTTTAAACACCTCTAGCAGTATTGTTTCCCTTAAGCCTTTGCAAATATAATCTATTCAGAGGACACAGACTCAAAGGTCAAGAAAAAGCTGTTTAATTCTTTCAAACTCAAGGGAGGACTGAGAGTATATTTTATAGGAATTGTACAATTTTTGGCAGTTTGTTTCCTGCTTGGATTCATTGGCATTGAGAATAGAAACCTTTATTTTCATTAAGAATGGCATAATTATCAGCAGGCCGCATAAAATAAACTTCTTGGGTTCTTCTGACTCATTGACCTGGTATTATGAGGGTCCAAGATGTAATTGTAATTGAGGTACCAGTGTCTCAAAGGCTGAAAAAAGATTTCCACATTCTCTCCTTCAAAACTGTGGACAAATTGAGAATACTTCAGTGAATCACTCTCTCTCCCTGGGTAATGGTATTGAAATTTCCAATGGACTAAGCTAAGTTTTCTCTAGCTGCTATGTTCTATTTCAACCCCCTACCTTTTAGTGCCTGTAACACCCCTCCAGCTTTTTGAACTGGGAACCATGTTCCCTCTATCTTCCCTTTCTCTCTCTTTACCTTGAGACTCTAATTCTAGCTCCTGCCCTCCCAGTGAACATTGACTCGGGCATCCGAGTCCGTTTCAGTTCCAGTTTTCTACTATCCCTTTCAAATCTGAAGGGAGATCCACTGTTCAGTCAGCATGTTTTGTGGCTTGGAACCAATGTTTTGTTTTGTGTGTAAAGTTCTACCAATTAGCTATGTTCTATGTTCTATGGCTGTTCAATTTTAAGGAGCATTAGTTTTTGCCAAATTTAGTCCACAGTGCTGCAAGCATTTTTGTGTGGAATCTAGTCACGTTACTTCCTCGCGTTATTATGCAAAACCTGCAGCTGTAGTCTGTTGTTTTAAAAAAAGGCTCAACTATTGAACTTTTCCCTTTTGGCTTCTAATTATCATCTCTTTCTGTTCCAATTGTTCCTTGATGCATCTTTCAATATCTGCTACAAACATGGGAGGAGAGATAAACTGATACCCCAAATTCTCATCCTATCTGTCCAAAATCAGCATGGTTTAATTTGAAAATGTAGATATTTCAAAATTGCTGTTATTGTGTGGTCAATTTAAGAACACCAGCAACTAATTTCATTGAGTTTAAACAAAGGATTAATCATTCACATACTGCCCCCAAGGTCTTACTGTTACGTCATAAAAGAAGGAAGTATATTTCTACAAGTATTGGGATAAACAAGAAGTTTCATAGCTCAATGTGTCTTTGATAGGTCACCAAAAAAGGAAGCTCTTTCCCACTTTTGTACTTTAGATGAGTTCAAAAAGCTGGGTTAGATATCCAGATTTACAGTACTGTTCTTTGTAGACAGAACTGCTCAGCTGACATGTAGTCAGACTCTCATGGTTATTGTATCAGAAGGTCCAATTTATTTACAGGTGAACTCAGAGCTGTGGAATTGGACTGAGAGGCTTTCAAAATTGCTTTCAGCCTCATGGTTTTTTAAAAGCCAAAAATAGCTCAGCCTTTCTCAGCAGCCGGTTCCTTGCCAGTGTTATTCTATAGTCTGCTGCTCCTCTTTTCTGAGTTTTCGGATAAATATATTTAGCATTGGAGAACCAGCTTCAAACACGTGATCAATGGTCAATGATGCAAAATAGAAGATCGATGGTAGTATTTCAGTACCAGTGAATCGGTTTCAGTCACATGGTCCATGGCTATTGATATTTAATAGAAGGTAAATTGTGATCTTTCAAATTTCATTATGGAATTTAGTCTGTTCAAATTTCCTTTATTACAGTTCTGGGCGCCCTATTATAGGAAAGATGTGGATGCTTTGGAGAGGGTTCAGAGGAGGTTTACCAGGATGCTGCCTGGACTGGAGGGCTTATCTTATGAAGAGAGGTTGACTGAGCTCGGTCTCTTTTCATTGGAGAAAAGGAGGAGGAGAGGGGACCTAATTGAGGTATACAAGATAATGAGAGGCATAGATAGAGTCGATAGCCAGAGACTATTTCCCAGGGCAGAAATGGCTAGCACGAGGGGTCATAGTTTTAAGCTGGTTGGTGGAAAGTATAGAGGGGATGTCAGAGGCAGGTTCTTTACGCAGAGAGTTGTGAGAGCATGGAATGCGTTGCCAGCAGCAGTTGTGGAAGCAAGGTCATTGGGGTCATTTAAGAGACTGCTGGACATGCATATGGTCACAGAAATTTGAGGGTGCATCCATGAGGATCAATGGTCGGCACAACATTGTGGGCTGAAGGGCCTGTTCTGTGCTGTACTGTTCTATGTTCTATGTTCTATGTTCTACATGCCTGGAGGCATAGACCTTATATTGCTATTACTCACAAGAACAGTTACAGGGGTGAGAGATTTTAACTCCAAGTTTAGATTGGAGAAGATGGACTTGTTTTTCTTGGAACAAAGGAAATTGAGGGGAGATTTGACAGAGGTGTAAAGATTATGATAGATATGCATCATGTACACAAAGAAAAGCTGTTGTTATGAGCGGATCAAACAAGGACCATGGTGGTGGGGGGCATCACTTTTAGGTTTCAGATAATGAGAAGAGAAACTGCTAGTCAGCTCAATGTGATTGCTTTTATTACTATTTTTAACATTGAATACAATAAAAGTTATCAGTGCAAACTGAAGCAAAACAATATTCCTATTCTTCTGGAAGTGTGGAGTTGCCACGAGGATTGCTACCAGTTCTAGGCAAATACTGAAATTACATCTAGAACTTGCTTGACATTAGAGATTCTTATTTCCCTCACCTTCTATTATTAGCTCTCCTCATAAACTTGATGCTGCAGTTTCCCTCACCCCTTTCCCACAAGAACTAATAGAATTCCACCATTGCCATTTGGTGGGCTGCTGGTGGCATGTTTTCCTATTTCCCTTTTCTGGCACCAACCAGTCAGATTATATGATCAGCAGGCAGGAATGTTTCAGAACTCCATTTTGCTGCCATTAATTTCAAAACACAGAAACCACCAGTTGACTCGGAGTTCAAATCTAGTTATTAATACACGTCTGAATAGACTTAAACTGAAGAGACATCGCAGCCTACATTTTGGGGAAGGGAATTTGTTCTTGCAGAAACTGGGCAGTACATCATTAGCACACGTCTGCCTGTTAGTGTGTTGTCACCACCTCTATTTCTGGAATCAGCCTTATTTATATTCTCTCAGTAAGCCCCTGACATCAATTGAGGCCTTGCAGTAGTTTAAAGAAATATTGCTGTTTCTGACAGCTAAAAAACCATCACCAGAATACAGTAAATTATAAAGTTACCTTCAGTAAGTTGCTGCAAGCTGCAAGTGCCACTGGTCTTCAAGTGATGCTCTAGAGAACTTATTAAAACCTGTTGAGAACATCTTCCTGATGTGTCACTGTGGAGAGCGCCTGGGTCAGAATACCAGGCAGTTATTAGGTACAATTTCTAAGGCACCATTCAGGGGAACCGGCAACACGACATTAAACATATTAATAATCATTCAAAGCAGAAAAAGTTGTTATTCTAATACCATAAACCATAAATGCATGTCACCTGTATGTTACCTCCTCCTCACATGGTCTTTTAATGACTTGGAGTGCTATCCATGATTGACTTTTACCCAGTAAAACACTGAACACAGTAACAAGCTTCTTTTGTAAGCGTTCCTTATCTTGCCTCTTTCCAGTTGCTGTAAATGCATGGTGCACGTATAGACATAGAGCATAGAACATTACAGCGCAGTACAGGCACTTCGGCCCTCGATGTTGCGCTGACCTGTGAAACCAATCTGAAATCCATCTAACCTACACTATTCCATTATCATCTATACGTTTATCCAATGACTATTTAAATGCCCTTAAAGTTGGCGAGTCTACTACTGTTGCAGGCAGGGCGTTCCACACCCTTACTACTCTCTGAGTGAAGAATCTACCTCTGACACCTGTCCTATATCTATCACCCTTCAAGTTAAAGCTATGTCCCCTCATGCTAGCCATCACCATCTGAGGAAAAAGGCTCTCACTGTCCACCCTATCTAATCCTCTTAGGTCACCATGACCTGCTTGCTGACAGCTGGTGAGATTCCTGTATGTCATCCTGACAGTTTCAGTGTTTAACCTCCCAGTCTGATCACAAGAGAAAGCATTTTGGAGGGTCACACCAGATGGGGACCACTCTCCTGTCGTATTCTTAGCTGTGACCGGCATCATTTTGCTATTCCTCCTCTTCAGTCTTCAAGTAGTGGCATTCTTAAAGGGAACCACTAACTGCATGGCAAAGAAATGAACAGCTGGCTGAAAGTGTGTGTTACTAGTCCTCGTCAGCCTGTCACCCTGAAAAGTAGTGCGAGTGAGGGGGAAAAACTGACAGTTGCAAAACTCGTGTTCTCTTTCTTTCTTCAAAGATAACAGATCAGGAACCTCGTGATACCTTAATTAACCTGGAAACAGATTTGGCAACCAATCAGCAGTTGCAGATTCTTGGGATGTTGGCAGGAATGTTCTGTGACTTCTCCTTAACATTTCTGTGACTTCTCCTTAATGTTTAGTTTGAAAATTCATAGAATCCTCACGTTATAGAACATCACAGGACAGGACCTGGAATCCAAACCTGGGTGACGCATCGCATCATGCATGTAGACCTGGAAGGTCCTCAATGGAACAGGAGGGAGGTCCTCTTCCCAGACCATGGCTAGGTAAAAGCAACAGAGAGTGACAGGAGGAGGCTACTCACACAGTGCCAAACAGGCCTGGATGGCAAGAACTGACACAGGCAAGAGGTAGCATGTGGCACTCAGAATGTGAATCCAACATAAGAGGGGGTTAAATAACCTTTGATAATCTAATAAGGGAATGCAACTTGCAGCTCACAGGAAAGACCTCTAGGTTATTTGCCCTCTAAGAAGACAGAATAAATGCTGCTCCTAAACCTGGAAGGTATGTTCCTGTGTCTGAAAGACCACAGGATGGCTCAAAACTACATTGCTGCTGAGGTTGCATTGACACAACTTCTAATAGATCACAACACCAGGGCCATAGGTTCGATTCCAGCCTCAGGTGACTGACTATGTGGAGTTTGTACATTCTCCCCGTGTCTGCGTGAATTTTCTCAAGGTGCTCTGGTTTCCTCCCACAGTTCAAATATGCACAGGTTGGGTGGATTGGCCATGCTGAATTGTCTGTAATGTCTAGGATGGGAAATGCAGGAATAGATCAGGGAGTGGACCCAAGTGGACTCAAAAGGCCAAATGGCCTGCTTCCACACTGTGTGGATTCTATGATAAGCGAAACTGGCACCAGCCAAGAGTCCAGTAATGCCTGATTTTTTTTTATCTTGTAGAAGAAAGAGACAACAAATGCCTACAAGATGACATAGGTTGGAGGACAGATTTCCTATCCACACATCTTCACTGTCATGGAGGGATGGACTATGGCTATTAGGGTCATGGATCATCAAGAAGTTGGGCATGGCAAAATAGACATGAACAGTGGAGCTAGTGATTAGGGAGGGAAATGTATTCATCAAGGGGCGCATTGCACTGCACTCTATCCAAAAGAATGCCAAACACTCAGCTGTATTGGATATCTTCAACATTAGAAAGGTTTAAGACATCCAAGGCAAGATCACATTTTGTGACCCCTGCCCCCTACCCTTGGTACAGATGTTGAGGCAATGAGACCAATACCTGAATTACAGCAGCAAACAGCAGACCTCTGAAGAAATACTGCCATAGCTTACAGTGGTATCCTTCGCTATTGCAGATAATGCCCTGATTGGGTTCTCATGCACAGGTACGAAGAATGGCATTGAGTGATGAGCACCGCACTTGTGTGCAAAAGGAGGCACCAGAGGGAGAAGTAATTGTGGGCAACTAACCTTATTGGGTGGAGAACACTAACGGCCCTGCTCAGCCAGGTACAGATACAAAGTTTCAGGAGTTATTGGGAGGGGGGGGGGGTGCTCTACCTAAACCAGCAGTAACAGATGTGCTCCACATCTTGGAGTTCCATAAGTCAATTTGGAGTCAGGGGGTGAGATTGGAGAAATCCATCCATCTCATATGCGACGTGGGGATTTTCATCTTTGAGTAACCTCCAGGAGCTCCTTCACTGGGACTGTAGCCATTTTCTAGAGGCCCCCTTGGTGTACATTCAGGTACTGTACATCAACATCCACAAGATGCATTCCACCCTCTGCAGGCTGGAAAAGTCAATGGCATTGATGGCACTGGGTGATCTGAAGGGGATGCTCCAGCTCATGCATCATCCAGTTATCTGGAGCAGAGCATGATGCAGTCGTAAAAAGGAGAAGCTATTTGCAAGATTCCACCAAAGTGTGCTGTTAGAAGGAGCTTGGTATTAAAGACAACATGAATCGGATATCCACTAGTGAGATTAATGAATGGTGCTGTGAGGATTGAGGCCAGGCAATGACAGCAGCCAGATCTCTGTGACCATCTGCTGGAGAGTTGAAGCATCCTGTGGCACTTGATCTCAATGATCTCATAGTAGTTCTTTCCTGCTATGTCCAATGATGAGGGATACCATCCACGATCTTCCTGTCATTTGCTGCTCTCCTCTGGCCTCCTGATATCCAGGCCATTGCCATTCCTGTAGATGGTGTTGCTCTTCATCATTGCAGAGCCCTAACACCGACAGTATTACTCCCACTAACAGTTGCAGCCTGCCTTATGCTTAGGTGGTTCCCTCAACTGGGTTTAAGAGCCTTGGTCTTACACACCACCCTTGTATAGTCAGGAAGGTGGCAATCCCTTCCAATCCTTGCATGAAAATCACTGAGTCTCCCTCCTTTCTGTGCCTTTCACCTTTTCATGGGACTCAGTCATTGTAAGGTGTGACCATGATTGCTTCCATGTTATATGTCTACTCCATTCAGCTCTGTGTGCCAGATTGTGCATACATATTGTGGGCCCCTCTGATAATCACAACATACCCCTGAAAGAAATTCTCAATAAGCTCTTTAATAATGGTGATTAATGCTGTTAATGGATCAAGTGGGATCTTGAGGCTACACCTTAGCTGCTCTGGTTGGGTTTGCCAGTGCTAGTGGCCCCCTGTATCAGGAAACAGCATCATGGCCAGCACTGGTATTTTCATTCCTGTCTACCTGCTTTTCTACACCTAGCTCCTGAAAATTCAATCAGAGATAGTAAGAACTGCAGATGCTAGAGTCAGAAGTAACACAGTGTAGAGCTGGAGGAATGCAACAGGCCAGGCAGCTTCAGGGGAGCAGGAAAGTTGATGTTTCGGATCAGGACCCTTCATCTGAAGAAGAGTTCCGACCAGAAACGTCAATACTTCTGTTCCTCTGATGCTGCCTGGCCTGCTGTGTTCCTTCAGCTCCACACTGTGTTATACCTGAAAATTCAGACCTTTTTGTTCCAAGTTAATCTGTCTTCAACTCTCCATTTCTAAATAAATGTGTTTTCATTTCTTATGGTTTTGAAGTTTGATTGGAGAGTAACCTCCTGCTTTTGTTAGAGTTGAAATAACTCACAGATGAATTGATTGTTTGATTGTTGTCACATGTACTGAGATACAGTGAAAAGTGGTGTTTTGCACACTATGCAGGCAGATTGTACCATTCAAAGTACATCAGGGTAGTAGAACAGAGTGCAGAATACAGTGTTACAGACACAGAGAATGTGCATAGAGAAAGATCAACATTGATGGTTGAGACGTCCGTTTAAAAGTCTGGTAACAGTGGGAAAGAAGCTGTTCTTGAATCTCTTTGTATATTTTTTCAAACTTTTGTGTCTTCTGTTTGATAGAAGGGAGTGGAGGAACGTATTACCGGGGTGGGAGGGGGAGTGGAGGAACGTATTACCGGGGTGGGAGGAGGAGTGGAGGAACGTGTTACCGGGGCGGGAGGGGGAGTGGAGGAACGTATTACCGGGGCGGGAGGGGGAGTGGAGGAACGTATTACCGGGGCGGGAGGGGGAGTGGAGGAACGTGTTACCGGGGCGGGAGGGGGAGTGGAGGAACGTGTTACCGGGGCGGGAGGGGGAGTGGAGGAACGTGTTACCGGGGCGGGAGGGGGAGTGGAGGAACGTGTTACCGGGGCGGGAGGGGGAGTGGAGGAACGTGTTACCGGGGCGGGAGGGGGAGTGGAGGAACGTGTTACCGGGGCGGGAGGGGGAGTGGAGGAACGTGTTACCGGGGCGGGAGGGGGAGTGGAGGAACGTATTACCGGGGCGGGAGGGGGAGTGGAGGAACGTGTTACCGGGGCGGGAGGGGGAGTGGAGGAACGTATTACCGGGGTGGGAGGGGGAGTGGAGAAACGTATTACCGGGGTGGGAGGGGTCTTTCATTTTGTTGGTTGTGTACCCAAGACAACAGGAAGTACAGACGGAGCCAATGGATGGAAGGCTGGTTTGTGTGATGGACAAAACTGTGTTCACAACTCTTGTGCTCCTAAGATGCTGCTTGGCCTGCTGTGTTCATCCAGCTCCACACTTTGTTACCTCACAACTCTTTGTAATTTCTTGCAGCATTGGGAAGAGAAGTTGCTATATCATGCTATGATGCATCCAGATAGGATGCTTCCTAAGATACATCTATAAAAATTGGTAAGAGTCCTTGTGGACATGCTGAATTTCCATGGCCACCTGAGGAAGTAAAAATGTTGCTGTGCTTTCTATTGTGTCAACATGGGTGGACCAGGACAGATTGTTGGTGATAATAAAATGTGAGGCTGGATGAACACAGCAGGCCAAGCAGCATCTCAGGAGCACAAAAGCTGACGTTTCGGGCCTAGACCCTTCATCAGAGAGGGGGATGGGGGGAGGGAACTGGAATAAATAGGGAGAGAGGGGGAGGCGGACCGAAGATGGAGAGTAAAGAAGATAGGTGGAGAGGGTGTAGGTGGGGAGGTAGGGAGGGGATAGGTCAGTCCAGGGAAGACGGACAGGTCAAGGAGGTGGGATGAGGTTAGTAGGTAGCTGGGGGTGCGGCTTGGGGTGGGAGGAAGGGATGGGTGAGAGGAAGAACCGGTTAGGGAGGCAGAGACAGGTTGGACTGGTTTTGGGATGCAGTGGGTGGGGGGGAAGAGCTGGGCTGGTTGTGTGGTGCAGTGGGGGGAGGGGATGAACTGGGCTGGTTTAGGGATGCAGTGGGGGAAGGGGAGATTTTGAAACTGGTGAAGTCCACATTGATACCATGATCATCACTCCCAGGTATTTGACTCGACCATCTCTACCTCAGCACCATTGATGCAGACAGGGGGCTGCCGTCCGCTCTGCTTCCTAAAGTCAATTGCCAGTTTCTTAATTTTGATAACATTGATGGAGTGTTTGTTGTCTTTATGCCATGCCACTAAGCATTGAATCTCTTTCCTGCATTCTTTCATGTCATTGCTTGAGATCCAATCTAGAATCGTGGTGTTGTTTGCAAACTTGAGAATGGAGTTGGGGCAGCTTTTGGCCACACAGTTCTGAGTATATAAGAAATACAGTAAGCGATTGAGTACTCAGTCTGTTGGGCACCAGTGTTGAGAGTTATGGTGGAGGAGGTGTTGTCACCTATTCTTACAGATTGCAGTCTATGGGTCAGAAAGTCAATGGTCCAGTTACGGAGGAGGGAGTCGAGTGATGCGTTTGTTTGGAAGTATGGCATTGAAGATGGAACTGCAGTCATTAAGTAAAATCCTGATGTAGGTATCTTTGTTATCCAGATATTCCAGGGATGAGTGTAGGGCCAAGGAGGTAGCATCTGATGTGGACCCGTTGTGCAGGTAGGTGATTTGCAAGGCAAGCTGGGAGGCTAGAGTTGACGTCAGCCATGACAAACCTCTTGAAGCACCTTATAATTATGGAGGTCAGAGCCACTGGGCATTAGTCCTTGAGGCATGCTGCATGATTTTTCTTTATCACCGGTTTGTTGGTGGCCTTCTTGAAGTAGGCAGAGACTTCAGATCATAGAAAGGAGAAGTTAAAATGTCTGCAAATGCTTCCACCAGCTGGTCCACAGGGGACCTGAGTGCATGGTCAGTGACTCTATCTGAGCCAGTTGCTTTCCATGTGTACACCCTCACTACGGCCAAAGTATTGTCTGCAGTGGTGACCATGGGCGTATGTGCACCAGAGGCTGTTGGGATAGGTGACATTGATTCACTGCCCATCTAAACAAACAAGTGCAGAATGCATTGAGCTCATTGGTAGGGAGGTACTATTGCCCATGATTCTGATTGACTTTGCTTTGTAGCCCATTGTGAAATGAAATTTGTAATGCAAATGTGACTCTCTACTTGTTTGGCTCCCGTTTGAAAAATGCAACTGAATGAATATTTTACCAAATATTTTGAATTCTAAGAGCCTGTCTGCTGATTTATGAGACAGTGAGTTGACAATCCTGGTATAATCAGTTTTTAATGGTGATTCCAATTATTTCTTGTGGGAACTTCTCATTTGGTGTGAAGCCAACTGTAAATGCCTGTTATGTAATTTAAAGCCATTATGTGTCTGTTCCCTCTGTAAGAAGAAACAAAATGAAATAAGACACTGCTCACCTCAATGGCAAATGTCAGTTGTTCCTCTCCATTAGAGGGTCACTGAATTCCGCACATCTTTCTACTCAAATATGCTCTAATTAGGAATATTGATGAGGTTGAAAATGTACCATTATATGCAAATGTTTAAATGTTGGTGATGCTTGCCTGTAACTCATATGTGCTCTGAGTTTAGGTATCCTACTGATACTCTGCACTTTATTTTTTTAATGGTGCACTCTATCATCCATCCCGATGGACATATTGTTGCACCAGCTTTTCAGTGCAACTTTCCAATATCTCCTCTTTATTTTGTTTTCCCTTCCTTGCCAAGTTGAGTAATTTAATCAATCAAGAAAGGTATTGGTGTTGCAATGCTTCAGGGTTTCCTGACGAGACCTTTGTAGCACTAGAAATAGATCTATTTGTCTTGTTGATAATGCCAGTGTAGACATTCCAGGGATAGAGGAAAAAAATTTATAGAACTAATAAGCTGCAATGTTTCCAAAGCATTCACTTTGTGGACTTGAGGAGTTAGGATCGTGGGAAGGGAAGAGGGGTTTGTTGTTGAAAAAAATTTTTAAGTATGTAAAAAGAGGAGCAGGAGTAGGCCGTTTGACCTTTGAGTCAGCTTTTTAAAAAAATCATTCATGGGACATGGGTTTGCACGCTGGCCAGCATTTATTACTCATTGCTAGTTGCCCTTGAGAAGGTGGTGGGGAGCTGCCTTCATGAACTGCTGCGATCCACCTGCTGTGGGTTAACCCACAATGCCATTTGGGAGGGAATTCCGAGATTTTGACCCAATGACTATGAAGCAACAGCAATATCTTTCCAAATCAGGAAAGTGAGTGGCTTGGAGGGGATCTTGCAGGTGGTTGTGTTACCATGTATTTTCTGCCCTTAATCTCCTAGATGGAAGTGGCCGTGTGTTTGGAAGGTGCTGTCTGAGGATCTTTGATGAATTTCTGCAGTGCTTCTTATAGGTAGTACACATTGCTGTTACTGAGAGTCGGTGGTGGAGGGAATGGATCTTGTGTATATGGTGCCAATCAAATAGGCTGCTTTGTCCTGGATGGTGTCAAGCTTCTTGAGTGTTGTTGGGGCTGCACTCATCCAGGCAAGTTGGGAGTATTCCATCACACTCCCTACTTGTGCCTTGTAGATGTGGACAGGCTTCGAGGAGTCAGGAGATGAACAATTTGCCACAGTATTCCTAGCCTCTGCCCTGCTCTTGTAACCACTGTGTATGTGTGGTGATTCGCGTTGAGTTTCTGGTCAATGGTAACCCCCAAGATGTTGATAGTGGGGAATTCACTGATGGTAACACCATTGAATGACAAGGAGCAGGGTTAGAATATTTCTTATTGGTGATGGCAATAGCCTGGCGTTTGTGAGGCACAAATGTCACTTTCTACTTGTCAGCCCAAACCTGGATATTGTCCAGATCTTGTTGCATGTGAACATCAACTGCTTCAGTATCTGAGGAGTCAGAAACGGTGCTGAACATTCTGATATCATTGACCTTATGTCGGAGAGAAAGTCATTAATGAGGCAACTAATGATGTTTGAGACGATGACACTATCCTTATGAACTCCCGCAGCGATGTCCTGGGGCTCCACATTTCATCTAACTCAGTGCTCATCTAACCCTCTTCCCATTTTTTTCCTCATATACTTTGATCCCTTTACCTTTAGAGCCATATCTTAACTCCTTGTTGAAAACATGCAATGTATTGACCTCAGCCACTTCCTGTAGCAGAGAATTCCACAGGCTCACCATTTTTTGGGTGAAGAAATTTATCCTCATCCCAGACCAAAATGAGCTATCCTATATTGTTAGGCTGTGATTGATTGATTGTCACTTGAACTGAAATACATGAAAAGCTTTGTTTATCAGCGATACAGGCAGATCACAGTAAGCAGAGGATATACAGATTAAAAAGACTTAGAGGCATCCAGGTCACATTATTTGAGGCTAGAGTTCATTTTTCAGTCTAAAAACGGCTGTTCCTGAACCTGCTCGTGCATGTGTTCAGGCTTCTGCCTGATGAAGGAGGTTGTAGGAGATCATTACGGGGTGGGGGGGGGGGGGGGGGTGGTGGTAGCGGGGGTGCAATGGGTCTTTGATGACATTGGCAGCCTGTCTGCAGCAGCAAGTCGTGCAAATGGAGTCCATGGATGGAAGGTTGGCTTCCATGATGGTCTGGGCTGTGCACATCACCTTCTGTAGTTTCTTAAGGTCCTGGGCAGAGCATTTGCCACTCTAGCCTGTTATGCACCCGGACAGTGTGTTTTCAGTGGTACAGCTGTAGAAGTTGGCGAGGGTCCTTATGGACATGCCAAATATCCTGAGCCATGTGTGGAAGAAGAGTGATTGTTGTGCCTACTTGACTGCTACATCTACTTGGGAAGTCCAGGGCAAGTCATCCATTATCAACACTCCACGGAACTTGATGCTCTTCACTTTCTCAACCTCAGCTCTGTTGATCCCTGGTTGTGGCCTCTCCGACCATTGGGAATATCCTCGCTAAGTTTTAGGTACCATCTTGATCTGACTGACTTGAAAGAATGTTGCTCAATAAAAAATTATTAACTGTGAGCCTAATCTTGCTGTAAAAGTAATGTAATATTACTACAATTACAAGAGGACCATAGGACTGCTGTCCCTTCAGAGAGAGATGATCAGTCATGGATTAAACTGAAGGCAACCACAGACAGGCCAGGTGAAAAGTTGAGAAGTTGGGACCTTTTACGGTAACCTCAGTCTGTGGGAGGAATGGAGCTCTCACTGATTGGTTAGCACTGTAGTGTCACAGCACCAGGGTTCGATTCCAGCCTCGGGCAACTGTCTGTGTGGAGTTTGCACATTCTCCCCGTGTCTGTGTGGGTTTTCTCCCACAGTCCAAAGATGTGCAGGCTAGGTGGATCGGCCATGCTAAATTGCCCGTCGTCTTCAGAGGTGTGAGGGTTATAGGGGGATGGGTCTGGGTGGAATGCTCCAAGGGGTGGTGTGGACTTGTTGGGTCGAAGGACCTGTTTCAACACTATAGGGAATCTAATCTAATCTAAACAAAAAAATGATGTTATCACTCAGCATGGCAAAGCAGCCATCCAGCCAACTGAGCTAACCAATCCTTAACACCAGGACTATTGTCAGGATCAGCCAACAACTTGGTTGATTAAGAGATATATCTTGAGCTGTGAATGTCTTGAATTTGATATTGAAATTATGTTGTTGCATGATTTGATTCACACAAACTTCACCCTTAATCTCCCTGTTATTTTGAAGAATTTGTTGAGTGGCTCATTAATTATCCATTATGCTTGCAGCTGCAGTGAATTAATACTGTAAGTACCTTTTTACTGGTATGATAATTGTTACGAATTCATTTAACCTCTCTGGCCCAGAATGGAAACAGATTAAACTGTTGAATCCCATTCTTTCACATGATGAATTGCAGTGTTGGAATTTTCAAAATGTCAAATTGCAATCGTTTCTAAATAAAATAATCATTATGTCACCTCTCTGTTCTTTCCCTCTCTTGAAATTCATTCTCGTTCACTCTCTTTATTTTTCTTTCTGTGCTGATGACTGTAACTCACCCTATTTCCTTCCTCTATTTCTTTCGCAAACTTCATGGAGATTCACCCTTGGTCCATTATTCACAAAGGTGAAAGATGCCAAATCGCCCTCAAAAATGTTATCAGTTTAGCACAAACCCTCAAATATGTTGCTTCCTCCCCTCCATTTCAGCCCCATGTATAATAGATGAAAGGAAACATTGTCATGGTTCTGTGTTCTTAAGCTCCAAGCGAGGACCACACTCACAAAAAGCACTAGACACAGAATGGATGGACAATGTTATAGTTTTAATTTCTGCTGTGGACTTCCCCCTGGGTGTACATGTTTTACTGATTGACATGTAAGATTCGAAACTCTTTTAAGGATTTCATTAAGAGAAATTCAATGTGTCCTTATTTGTCTAAACATGATCTGTATTGATGATTTTAACCTGAAAGAGTGGAATGTTTTAATAATTTAGGCACCCAGCATCAGCATCAAACCCACAAATATTTTAGGTGGAGTGGAAGGAGCTGCAAATTGTACACTGGCAATAAACTTCATGATCAAACTGAGAGGGGCTCCACTTCCCAAATGCATGTGAGATTTGCCTTTCTCTGCATGAGATTACTAATGTTAGTTTAAAGGAAAAGCAAAATTGGAACACAGAATGATACCCTCCAGGGATGGATCTTAAATTAACTAAAATCGAAAGAATTCTATCCTGTTTGACAAGATCCCAAGTGGAAGTGGAATCAGGTGAGGAGGGCCTTCTTGCATGGAGGCCAATTCAGAGCCTTATGTGAATAATTCATGACTACCTTTGTAGGCATCCTCCACACAGTATTTTACCAGTGACAGGGGACAATAAACCACTTGGGGAGTGTTTCTAGTAAAAATGAATGCCCTCTTGCAGGCTTGGAGCGGGGGTGGGGGGACGGTGCAGGATGGGGAGCTTTCTGAATCAGATGCACTGTGAACCTTGCAAGACCTCTCGGTGGCAAAGCCCATTTCTCACAAAACGCCGTCTGGCCTCAGAAATGATATTTCCCTCTGCACACTTCTCTCCATTTGAAAGACCTCTCTGGTTTTCCTGTTAAGGACTGCTGCAGTACCAACTTTAGGCATTGCCTGCAGTGACCCAGCTCAGACTGAAGAACCTCCAGCCATTCAATTGGTGGACAACTCTTGGGAGTGAGATCTCTGTCCTTAAAAGGACATGGGGCCATTGGCATGCACTTAGCTCACTCGCTGCTAGCTATTGCATCGGAGATTTACAAAATGTTTGCAGTGAAGTTGCCTTGGCATTTTAACGGATTGACTAGGTCCCTGCTGCAGCCTTTCAATTCAGCCAAAGGACATAGAGCTGAGAGAACACTGTGGCAGTTCACCTTGGGGGTTCAGTCCATGGAAAGGTAAAAAGAATTAATGTTGGAAGAATTCCATAAAGTGTCCATTATTAGCCATATGTATTCTGTTTTGGAAGCTAAGAAATAAGCAAGTTTTCAGGCACGGGGTTAAGAACACAGTTAAAATGAAAACAGTCATTTCATTCACAATACAAAATTTAAAAATAATTTGTGCAATGTAATATTTGAAGCTTTGAAAGCTTTGAAAGCTTAAAGCTTTGAGCTGGGAAAAGTAGGACAGGAAATTAGAATGATGGATCATATGAACCTGATATTCCATTGTTTTATATGTTTATATGTTATCAAAGCTGAAATTCTTCTCTAAGCGAGAGAGTGAATACTGAGGCATGCCAAAGTGCATAAGCAATGTTACTGCAACAAATCAGAATCCAGACAGAATTATAAACATTTTTACTTTTAGTTCCTTTTTTTAAAGAAAGGACTATTATGGAGAACGAAGATCTGTGGATTTGGATTCAGCGAAAGGCAAATTTCTGTGTAAAGCCTCAAACGGGAAGAGACTTAACAAGGTAAAAAGAGACAGTTCCCTCTCTCACTAGAAAGCCATCTCTTGCAGATATGTCTGTTTTACTATCAGGGGTTTAAACCAAAACAGCGGTTAAAGCTGACGGTTAGACAAATTTGAGATAACAAAGTGTGGAGCTGGATGAACACAGCAGGCCAAGCAGCATCTCAGGAGCACAAAAACTGATGTTTCAGGCTGTCTGATGAAGGGTCTAGGCCTGGAATGTCAGCTTTTGTGCTCCTAAGATGCTGCTTGGCCTGCTGTGTTCATCCAGCTCCACACTTTGTTATCTTGAATTCTCCAGCATCTGCAGTTCCCATTATCTCTAGTTAGACAAATTTGTCTGTGTTATTGCCCTAAGGTCCTTGTTGTGAGACCCACGGCTTTGAGAACAGCTACTTTAACATGAACATGTCTGTTCTCCCACACTAGCCATTGCCAACACTGTCATGGAGCAACAGTCACAAATCCAACTGCTGACAATCCATTCTCTCACAAAGTTGCACTTTAAAGACCAGGGCACACACTTCACTCATCACATATCCCATCTAAACACTCTCCGCCCCTAACACTGCCAGGTAATTTCAAATCCACAAGTGAGTCAATACATAATGTCCAATCACTCATGCCCAACACTGGCTTATCCGTCACACTTCGATTTAATCCCATTTTGTCTTTCCGTAGGCAAAGCACTTCAGGCGACTCCCCCTCGCTTCCAAAGTTCAGTGGTCCCACTGAAGAACCTCCTCCAAGATGTCAACCCACCACCAAATGCCTCCACCCCACCTTATGCTTTGTAAAATAGAAGCCACCAATCCCTGCTGCCAACCTTTGTGACACGTTTGCCAGGATTCCAGCCACGACTGCTGTCTTCAATGGCTGCAGAATATTAGTGCATGCGGCTGCACTGCCAATATGCCATGTTCAAACAGCAGAGATTAGCTGGCAGCTCACCCTGAGGTCTCCCTGTAAGTAACTGGTTGCTATGATGATTGTAGGCCTCAAATTTGAATAGCCTTGGATGTGTACCTGATTAAGCTGCAAGAAGATGCCACTTGTGAGTTCCTCAGGATGGGTGCACCAGTAGTGCCAGCACACACACTGCTATTACATTAGTAGCCCCATCCCAGCCACTTGGCAAGGTGTCATGGTGGATATAGACCACAGGCAGAAATTTTTCCTTTCCACACCTGTGCCAAGCAAATGACACATATTCCAGTATGTATTTATTTATTTACTCACATATTTATAGATTTCCTGCTGCAGAATTATAATTTTAATAACTTTTCTGTTTTATTGAATAACTAATGAACAAAGTTACTTTCCTTAATTGTTTATCTCTATTATTTTACTCGCAGCAGTTCCTGTGACATTTCTGAGAGAAGCCATGTATATTATATTCTTGCTTCATCACAATAAAAGCTTCAGGCAAGATTTTAATTGATAAGAAATAGAGGCTCATTCTGACCTTCCTCTTTTACTCCTTTCAAGATTAAAAAATACCAGCAATAAATGCCTTTCCTCCATGTTATGGTCAATGACTTTAGTCTAAAGTATTAATGATTAGTTCTCATTTGTATTACGTTCTGCCGGAAATCATTTAATATAAATCAGCCATTCAAACCTGGAGCTCGCAAAACAAATTGAGTTGGACAGTATCTGAGAAGTTCAAGCTGCATTCACTAACGGAAACAAAATTTAAAAGGTGCATGGATAAAACCGTTGTCACTAAGGAATAATTTATCTGCACTGAGACTTCTCTGTTGGTATGCAAATCACTTTTTTAATGAAAGGATTAGAATTAACACACTTGGCCTGCCTCGATATAAGTTCACAAAGATTTATAATTGCATTGGACATTTTACAGCAGTGAATGTAATAATAAATGATGCAATTTGAATTCCCCAACATTCAAGGGACACTTCAAAACTGAGTGATCAATGTATGCTCCTATTCATTTTATTTTGCAGCAATTTAAAGAGATTTCTGTTATTTATGTTGAACGGTTTTAAACGAATAGGATAAATATATTTTGAAATGTAATAATGCTAAGGAAAACTGAGGCAACATATAATTGTGATCAGAGATAATGGGAACCGCAGATGCTGGAGAATCTGAAATAACAAAGTGTGGAGCTGGATGAACACAGCAGGCCAAGTAGCATCAGAGGAGCACAATAGCTGACATTTCCAGCCTAGACCATTTTCCCAAAAGCTTTTCTGACAAAGGGTCTAG
Organism: Stegostoma tigrinum; assembly: GCF_030684315.1. NCBI lineage: Eukaryota > Metazoa > Chordata > Chondrichthyes > Orectolobiformes > Stegostomatidae > Stegostoma > Stegostoma tigrinum. The sequence continues at coordinate 33,747,250 of NC_081360.1, read as the reverse complement.
GCCCAAAACGGTAGCTTTTGTGCTCCTAAGATGCTGCTTGGCCTGCTGTGATCATCCAGCTCCACACTTTGTTATCTCTGCAACATATAATTGAGCAGTGTGTTAACTAGGCTACAAACTCACTCTGTTCTGTTTTGCTATCCCATCAAAGACCTGTTTCACCACCTTTGTTCCAGAGGCAGATCTTCCAAACAATAAAATGTCATTAACCCAGGCCTATCAGCACATTTAAAGCGGACGACTAACCTGAATGGATCTACACTGTAACTGTGTTGTAATTCTTAGCCCTTCCTTCACCGCCATTATACTGCATGGGGGCAGCGTTTTGTCTACGTCACTGTATGGTTGGGACTGCAAAAGGGGGAAAAAGAGAATTGACTGAACAGAAATGTGAATAATTTCAAAAATGTTAGTGTGCGTGGTAATTGTTAACCCAGATTGTCTGTGTGGTCCCTCTACTACCTCCTGTGATATACAAATATACAAGGAGAATCAGTGTCTCTGCAATGTGCTCTAAAATGAACAGAGCTCTTTCATTCAGGAATTTGTATGCATTTTTCATTTGTGATCTGGAAAATAGTAATTTGAACACATTGGCTATTTCTAGATCTATCATGTTATTAACGAAAAGGATTATCCTTTATGTAAGTGACCAAAGGTGAGAAATTAATCTGCAAAGGACCATTTTACAGCGGCACATGGAACATCTCTCCTGCTTGCTCATCATTTTAGATAGTTGGTGGACGATGGACTAAAACCTGTGAAGGACCATAATAGAGAAGTATACCATCACCCCAGATGTTCACAGAGAAGCCAGTTTGTATATGTTCAGTGACATCCAGCCACATGATGCTGACAGCCATCTCCTCCATTGTGTCCAGGGAATGCAGGCTTCCAAGTTCCTCACTGGTCCTACTCAGCTCCTTTCCACTGTGAGAAGGTGGAATGTCAGTGCTTATGTCACAATGTGTTTGGATGATGTTTCTGCCATTACTGAATAGTTGGAGGGATGTGTAGTATCTGGGGCTTAGGAGTCAGTGCCCAAGAGTATGTTGTTGATTGAGTAATGGAGGTGTGGTGTACTGAATAATGGCAAGATTGGTCGGAGATATATTGTGATGATTCACTGGCCTTGTCCCTGGAGCTTGAGGAGCCACTGAAGACACTTGATTCACAAATGAGGCATAAGAGGTCATTAACCTCCAGTAGCATCGCTGAGAGCACCCCCTGGCATCTGCCTTTTCTTTGCTTCATAGAGTGGTTTTAGGGCTTCTTCTACACTCCCCTGCCTCATGCCTGCCAAAAGAAACTCAATCTTGGTCTCTGTCCTCCTACCCACTTTTATCACTAATGCTAGCATATCACCTTAGTCGTCCTGGAACTGTCACTTTATCTAGGTGTTCATTTATCCATCATTTAAATGTGACCAATACTATTGAGTATGGTTCCGCTACAAGAAAGACAGCCTGTCTTTAAGAAGAGCAGACTGGCTGCACTTTGTATTATTTATACTGTGTTGGGCGAAGGCAGCCTGCAGCATTGAGGAGAAGATAACAGTGTAGGACCTGTTTGACCACATGACACAAAAATGTACCAGTTTCACATACTGCCCACTTTGAACAGAATCAGCACTGGCAGGGCACAGATCACTGAAAAAAAGACTAATCTCCTTTCCTTGTGCTCACCTTAATTTTCTAGAATTTTACGCACCTTAAAACTCATCCCTGCTAGAAAAGATTTTAGGCTGAAAATTGGCACCCAAAAATGCCTAGGTTGGATCATGTCAGCTGTCAAAATATCAAAAATTTGCTTTAGAATTTAAACCTGTTTTGATATTCCGCATTGTGGTTTTAATGGAGGTATGTGCAAGACAGATAATGGAAAGCAAGTGACTGTTTAAATATTACCATCAGACCTGTGCACCTTCGTTTTAACTGTTATTCTACATTTAAACATAAGCAGCCATGGCTTCCACTCTGGAAACTCAGCAAGTTAAAGGAGTTGAACAGGGCTGAATTCTTGAGGCTACTCTCTCAACAACACTTCACGTGGACTAAGAGGAATAGGTATATTTCCTACAAGACAAGGAAGCTACACACTGAATTCCACATTTAGATTTGTTTGCTTTCCTACATTAAACACTCTCACTGAGGCTGGGTCCACTCCCTAGACTACCGCCAGAACATTTGGCAACCAGGTCTTTTTCAAACTGCTAATGGTTCCCTTCCCTTCATAGCTGAACCATTATCTAACCTTAGCATCAGTGCCCCATGCAAAACCGCCCAATAAAAAATTCCCAGCGCGAATACAATAACCTGGACTGCATCAGATCCTCTCACCCACTTGATCAATCCACCCTTGGACTTACCATGCATTTAGGACCTATCACCATTGAACAGTCTTTCCCTGCAACCTGTGGCCTCTGAAGCACAATCAAATCATGGGTCATTCATCAGCTCACACCAATACCACTAGTCATGATTTTAACCATCACCGCGCACCTACCCACACCCATCCCCAACAACAACTCCCTCACTCTTTAACTTTGCTAAAACAAAATCAAAGTACTATGGGTGGTGGGGATCAGAAATAAAAACAGAAAGTGCTGTAGAAACTCAGCAGGTCTGACAGATCAATATAGGTGTCCCTGCTGATTGCAATATATATATAAATGATTTAAAGGAGAATGATTTAGAAGGTTCGCAGAAAATACAAAGGTTGGGGAACAGTGAATAATAAGGAGGATTGCCAGAGGTTACAGAAGGACCGTGGATGGACCACAACAGATTGTTGGTGATATTTACTCCCAGGAATTAGGAGTGCTCCTAGTATTAGCTTACAGAGGATCTAAATGTACAGGTCCACAGTTGCCTGAAAGTGGCAACGGAAGTGGATAAGGGAGTCACAAAGGCATAGAGTATAAAAATTGCAAGTCATTTTGCAGCTGTTTTGAACGTTAGCCAGGATACATTTGGAATACCGTGTACAGTTGTGATCACCAGACTACCAGCAGGATGTGGAGACCTTGGAAAAGGTACACAGTTTAACAAGATGTTGCCCTATTTGGAGGCTATTATCCAGGAGTGAAATTAGACAAACTTCATTTGTTTTCACTGGAACGTTCAAGAATGAGGGACGATCAGATAAAAAATTACAAAATTATCAGAGGCAATGACAGAATACATTGTCAGAGTCTTTTTCCCAGAATAGAAATGCCAACCACTAAGGAACATGGGTTTAAGGTACAAGGGGGTAAATGCTGCCTAGCCAGCGTCGCTCTCATCTTGTGAATGAATAAAAAAACTGTCCCCAACACACCCGTACACATTCTCTCGTGCATACACAGCCACACACAAACTCCTTCTCTCTCCCTCTCTCTCCACACACATGCACACCCTCTTTCCCACCCTTGCACACATACTCACCACACACATGTGAATATATGGGATGAATTTTTAGTTGCGGATACATTCTATTTTGTTCAAAAAGCACACGATGTATACATAGTCAATTTGGCATTTTATAAATTCCTACTTTAGAAATAAAACCATTCTGACTCCGAACCAAAGCACAAACAGATTCTAAACAAGGCCTCACACCAAACACTCATTGCCTGACCTAAGATGTCACCTCTTCTTTACGCTGATAAAACCTCAAGTTTTGACTTGAAAGGAATTCAGGGAGTTACGTGTACATATCAATCAATTAAAACCTTCTAGCCGGTTAAAGATTTGCCAGCATCTTAGGTTTGTTTAGTACATCCTCATCAATGGTGTGACCCTTTGACCTTTTACTTATAAATTCTGTTCCTGACACTACCTCTCTCACCAACACTTGAAGAAGGAGCAAGGCTCGAGAAGCCTGTGGTTTCAAATAAATATGTTGGACTTTAACCTGGTGTCATGTGATTTCTGACCTTGTCCACCCCAGCCCAACACCAGCACCTTCACACCTGAAGAGAAGGATAGAATATGGATTTCGAAGTTGGAGAGATGATTCTTTATGGTTCAGGCCAATGTGTCCTTTCATGTTTGGAATTACATTTATTGATGTCCTCAACCTCACTTCGTGTTATACACAACCTCAGAATATTGCAGCCCTTCTATCCTCATAAACATTCTGAGCAACTTGTTCCCTTCTCTGACACAATATTGGATCTTGAAAAGATGTCAGCATGATTTAGAATTTACCCAAATCAGCTTGTAAAAACGAATGCAAAATTTTATTAACTTATGACTTGTAATTGTAATCTCCAAAGTGAATTTTGAAGGGCTATGTATTGAACCGCATCTTTGCTTGTGAAATTCTCTAGAATTAATCAAAGGTGAATATTATTTCCCTTGAACCCATGTTACGTAAAGTAAATTTGACATTCTTCTCTTTAACATCCTTACATTATTCAATATTACATGTAGTTCACATTTCACACAGATCATAAAAATGCGGCAAACTTTCTTGATCAGAAACTGAAGGTATCGTTTTCTTCATCCAACTGCTTGAAGAAGACTTTCCAAAGACTTTCTTCTATTAAAGTTATGTTTCATAAGTTGCTGAACCGTGTAGCAAAGGTGTTAGATTTGAACATCAATTTGTTGACTTAGCTGCTGTAACACAGTGTGATGATATTGAATTGGTCTAAGAACCTCTGGGTTAGGGAGAAAGAATACTTTGCCAGGTTCTGATTATTATCCAATAACCCCTGCTGAAAGTGTCCTTGTATAGATGTAAAGTGCGGACAGGAATGAGCTCAGGTGTATTGCTCCTGTGGAGGAACAACCTGTCAACACTCACAGTTTGGGTTAACACTTCAATAATGTCTACTTGTACTAGTGTCTGTGAAATGGAACACAAAAGAAGGAGCCAATGTATCTGAGAGTCAGAGAGCGGGGGAAATTAACAGTGAGGAAAACCTTTCAAAACTTTTTGTTTTGAAGACACCCAAGGTATTTCTGTTTTGCTCAGCATTTATGTTATTTTTTAAGCTCAATTAATTTTGAAAGCTATATAGGAACTTACAACACAGAAGGCCCTGTTGTACAAAAGCTGCTCCTCTTAGAGCTGCCATTCATTCCGGCTCCTGTTCTCTATACTCATTACCCTGCAATTTTTTTTCAATTCTTTATGCATGTTACTATTGAATCTATTTCTGTCACCCTTTCAGACAGTCCAGATTAGAATTCACAGAGTGAAAAATGTCTCCTGATCTCCCGGAGCTTTTATTTCTCAGTGATCTTTAATCCGAACCGACGAATTGCCAGTGGAAATGGTTTCTGCCTACCTGCCATTCTATACAGCAGAACCCCTTGAGCAAATATCCCATTAGTCTTTTCCCATCCAAAGAAAGCTACCTCAATTTTCTTGATACTTCTCCATAACTGAATTAAATCCCTTGTAAATCCCTCTCTGATGAAGGGTCTAGGCCCGAAACGTCAGCTTTTGTGCTCCTGAGATGCTGCTTGGCCTGCTGTGTTCATCCAGCTCCACACTTTGTTATCTTAAATCCCTTGTATCCCTGGTACTATTATGGAAAATCTTCTCGACATTCTCTATGGGGTGGTAATTTGAAAAAACCATTGAGAAGCGCAGCAGGTCAGTCGAAATTTAGCTACAAGTAGGATACATTTTAAACGTTTTCCTTGATGTGATCAGGTCAAATTGGAGAAATTGTGCTACAGGGCCAACTCCAATGAAAGAATGAAGAAAACAAGAGTTGGATGTTCAAGCTTTGGGAGGAAGGGGGTGGTCTAGTGGTATTATTGATGGGCATTAATCCAGAGATTCAGGTAATGTTCTGAGGGCATGAGTTTCTACTTTGATTGTGGCAGATGGAAGAAATTGAATTGAATAAAATGTTTGGACTTAAGGGGACAGTGATGACTTTATTTTTGGTGAAAACCCATCTGATTCACTACTGCCTTTTTGGGAACAGAACTGCTGTTCTTCATGTGAATGCAGACCCAGGGTGAGTGGTAGACTCTTAACTGGCCTTTGGGCAATAAGTGGTGTAAGTTGAACTTAGTGCAGGAGACTTTCTGTATTCTTTCCTGTGAATGAATATTAATAAAAGGTACGCTAACAATTTTCCTAATTCATGCAAGCCTTCTCATTTATGCATTAAAAAAGAATCCTAGTAGGTAGAGTGGAACAGAATAAATGAGTTATGCTTTTATCTATCTCTCCAAAATTTTCTTTAAAATAATGCAAATTGAAAATGTTGCAGACTCGCTAACAAAGACTATTACCAATTCTTAACACTGTTACATGATTCCATCAGACTTTTAAATGGATGGTTTAATTTATCATGGCTCAGATCTCTGATCTCTGATTGGCAAAGGCCAGACATCTGAACTAAGGTGATAATTGCAATTCAGCAGAAATCCCAATGCACTGACCTCTCAGGGATTGCCCTGGAAGTCTGAACCTCCAATGGCCAATTCCCCTGCTCCCTGGAATCCTCTGTGAAAGTCTCCCATTCTAAGCCAGAGTCAGAAACATTGAGCAGCAGCACAGGATCTAACCAAATAGTTTCTCAGTAACTGATAGACAGAAAACTCCTCACCCATCTATAAAATTCTATTTTATTTCTTGGATACCTTCATAACTGACATGCCAATTACTCACATTGACCCTATGATCCCCCCCAATCCTTCAGCCACCCTTGACTATCCAAGTACCCCTCCTGACATCCCTAATTACCCACTTTGGGGCTTCATTAGTCTCTGACATCCTGATTATCCCATGACCACTAACCTCTAACCACACACTGACCTGACCAATTGCCCACTAACCACTTGACTACCGCACTCAGCAGAGCTGACTAACCCTCAACCTGACTCACTCTTCCAACCCACTCCAGCTAATTCCTTGACACATCCACCACCTTACTCACTGCCAACTCAACTGCCACACATCTGCCACCCCACATCTACACCCTACTATCCCCTTCATCTTCTTTCCTATCCATTCACTCATTGACTGACATTCACAGAGGACTTTTGAATTCACCTTACGGTATCGAGTGCTCATAACGGGGGAGAGATATCTTGTCTTCTCTTGTTGGTATGGCACGGCACTGGAGCTCATCATGGGAAGCTGCAAATGAGGTATGGAAAAGCATGAGCAGGAGCGCCGTCTGATGGCGATTGCCAACTTCCTAAAGATCCAAGCCCCTCTGTGCTAAATGATCGTGTGACAGTGCAGGAAAGATTGTCCCTGTCTGGGCTGCAGTAAGCTTCAGAGATAATATTGCATTTTCTTCATTGCTGTGGTGTGTGAAGCATGCTGAGCTTCAGTATGTTACATTGCATGACTGAATGGGTACAGTGCTGAGCATTAATTACATTGACGTTTCCTACCCCAGTAGCAGTTTGACAGTGAACTGACAGACATTAATAGAATAATCACTTTAAATTCCTTTTATAGACACACAGGTCTGTTAAAATTCACTCCACATCAGTTTCAAAACTCCTGTATTTCAAAAACTGGAGCAACTCCAACCAACATACCAAGATTTTCACTCAGGTATCAGTAACCATCAGCAGCCATTTATATCATGCATATCTCTTTCTCCGCTACAATTAATTGATTACTTTGATGAGAACAGCCAGCAATGCTGTTAAGAATCCTCCCCTATTCATTCTTGGCTGCAAGCATTTTCATTTCCTCCAGTGATAGATTGAGCGAATGTTATTAATCTACTAAAATATGAAGTAATGACAACAGTGTTTGTGGCAACAGTTGCTGAGCATAGGTGACTTTCAACACTCTCAATCTTCCTACACAACTCCTGCTGTCCCAGGCTTGACTCCTCCTTAGACAGCTTCCCTCAGTGACTCAATCAGTATCCACTATAGATCCTTCAAAGTACTGACACAGTCAGAGAGACACAGAGATGTAGAGCATGGAAACAGACCCTTCAGTCCAACTTGTCCATACCGACCAGATATCCCAAATTAATCCAGTCCCATTTGTCAGCATTTGGCCCATATCCCTCGAAACCCTTCCTATTCATATACCCATCCCAATGCACTTTAAATGTTGTAATTGTACATGCATCCACCACTTGTTCTGGCAGTTAATTCCATACATGTGCCACCTTCTGCATGAAAAGGTTGCCCTTAGGTCTCTCATAAATCTTTCCCCTCTCGCCTTAAACCTATACCCTCTAGTTTTGGGCTCTCCTACCCTGAGCAAAAGATCTTGACTATTTACCCTATCCATGCCCCTCATGACTTTATAAGCCTGAATAAGGCCACCCCACCACCACCCCCCCCACCCCACCCCCACCAGTGTCCAACACTACAAGGAAAATAGCCCCAGCCTATTTAGCCTCACCTGATAAGTCAAGCCATCTGAACTTGGCAACATCAATGTAAATCTTTCCTGAACCCTTTCTGAGCACTAACAACATATTTCCTATAGCAGGGAGACCAAAACAGAATGCAGTAATCCAAAAGTGGTCTAACCAATGTCCTGCACAGCCACTATATGATCTCCCCACTCCTACAGTCAATTCACTGACTGATACAGACAAGCATACCAGATGCCTTCTTCGCTACCCTGTCTACCTGCAAATGCAATGGAAATGTGAACCTGTGTCCCAAGGTATCAAATGTATAAATGCTGCCCTGATTTTCCTTTCTAAAATGCAGCACTTCACATTTCTCCAGAGTAAACTCCATCTGCAACTTCTCGGCCCATTGACACATCTGATCAAGGTCCCATTGCACTCTGAAATAACCTTCTTCACCGTCCACCACATCATCAGTTTTGGTGTCATCTGAAAACCTACTAACCATACTCCTATATTCGCATTGAAATCATTTATATAAATTATAAAACTCAATGGATCAAACACCAATGTCTACAAAAACTGTTTACTGTTTCAAGATTATTCCCAAATGTAAAGATAACTGCTGGTTTTCCTGACTATAAACTGTCTTCTTGAACTTCTCTACACTGCATCCTGACCTCCGAGAATAAGTGTGAGGAGCTCAAGGACATCATTTTCATGAAGGTTGAGACCAGCTATTGCACTGCTTGTCACCACACACTAAACTTTCTCTAAAATTACTGATGACCTAACCCTGCACTTGCAACTTGTTTCCTTCTTGTTTCCCTCTTCGAGCTTAGTGTGTCCATGAGGCCAACCTCCTGCTCCTTTGAGCTTTTTCTCATTAAGTCATTGACCAGCCAAGTTCCTTTCCAAGACCAGAGATAATGGGAACTGCAGATGCTGGAGAATCCAAGATAACAAAGCGTGGAGCTGGATGAACACAGCAGGCCAAGCAGCATCTTAGGAGCACAAAAGCTGACGCTTCAGGCCTAGACCCTTCATCAGAGAGGACGGGGGCTCCTAATGTGCTGCTTGGCCTGCTGTGTTCATCTAGCTCCACACTTTGTTATCTCCTTTCTAAGACCCCCTTTTTTTTAGCCAATACTGTTATCTGCTATCCCTCTCGCTTTCAAATTTAGGAACATCATCACTTTCTTCAAAACTAACAATTCTTGACCCCTCCATTCTTGCAAATCACCCTTCCATCTCCAGGCTCCATTCCTTGTCCAAAGTGGTTGAATGTGTTGCCACTTCCCAAATCTGTGTCCATCTTTTCCATAGCTCTGTATTTGAATTCTACCATCAGGTGTCTTTTATTGACACAGGAATGGAATGGCACTGACCAACATCACCAATGATATCCAATGTGACTATGGAAAAGCTAAGTTGTTTCCCTCATCCTGTCTGGAGCTGTTGACATAATTGACAAAACAATCCTTCTCCAATAAATCTCTTCCATTTTCCAGTGGATGGAACAGCACCCATTTGGTTCCAATCTTATCTTTTCCATCCAGCAAGATGATCACCTGCAATAGTTTGTCTTTCCACTTTGCTATCACTCTCTCCCAATTTGGCTGTTTCCTATTTCTCATTTAACTTGGCAGCATTGTCTGATAAGAAACATCTCGACCAAAACAAAAACATTGCCTGTTGCGATGTCTCTGATGCCTGCATCTCCATCTATGATTTATTGTGTTGCTTGTCCAGCATCCAGTCTGTTCCAGGTAATGGAGACAGTAAGGACTGCAGATACTGGAAGCTAGAGTTAAAAAATGTGGAGCTGGAAGAGCACAGCAGGTCAGACAGCGTTTGAGGAGCAACAAAGTCAGCATTTTGCGTTGGAACCCTAAATGGAGGTGAGTGGAGCCAGGGGGAGGGTAAGCAAGATGGAGATAGGTGGATGCAGGCAGTGGGTTTTTGTGGTTGGTCAGTGGGAAGGGTATAGTGGATAGATGAGTGGGAAGATGGACAAGTTGAAGCTGGAGAAATGTTATTGATGTAGATCGAGGCATATTGTAGTTGTCATGTGCGAAGGGTAGAATGGATAGGTGAGTACGAAGATGGACAGGTTGGAGCTGGGGAGAGATGTTAAAGCTGGTAAAGTCAAAAATTTAAAGCTCTAAAATCTCTCCCCACCCTCCACCTGTCCATCTTCTGACACACTTACCTGCACCACCCTTCCTACTAACCAACCACAATAACCCTATACCTGCATCCTCCTGTCTTCATCTCACCTACCCTCCCTCCCAGCATCACCATCCCCCACCATCTCTATTTATTTCTGGGCTTCCCTTCCCCTCCCCAAAACTGAAGAAGGGGTCCAGCCTGAAATATTGGCTTTGCTGCTCCTCAGATGCTGTCAGACCTTCTGTGTTTTTCCAGCTCCACATTGTTTGACTTTTCCAGATAATCTTCCCTCTAAGCCAACAACTTATCTCTGACTCCAGCATCAGCAGTTCTTACTAACTCTCACTGTAAAGTGCCTGTCTAGTTTGCTACAAATTGATTCTTTTCAATTACCACACATGCATAGTCATGCACAAGCAACTTAAAAGGTCAGCACTCCTAAAATAATTGACTGTACATTCCAAAAAAAAAATCTGAACTGTGCCTCCAACTACATTTTGGGAAGATCAAAATTATTTTCTTCACACTTTCTGGCAATTTCTGAGGCTGAAGCAGACTGTTCATGTCCTTGGTTTTATCATTGTCAAATTGCCTTCTTCCAAACGTTGCTGATTTTGTCCCACCTCAGCTCATTTGCTGCTAAACACTTGCCTTAGTTAACTGATCTTATCTGATATTGTGTCTTCCATTCTATATGCATTTAAGTGCAGTTAAAACCTTGCTGTCTGTGTTCTAACTGTATGAAATCCTTTCTTTCAAACCACCACCATTATTCTTGCTACTTACCTCAGTTATTTTTCCAACAGTGCCATGATTTTCAAGATTTCATCCTTGTTTTTGAATCTCTACATAGGCTTACCTCAGCGACCTTTTCTTCCAACCTCACAGTCTCCTTAGGCCACCAAAGCTCTGTAATTCTGATCTCTTGAACATCCCCGATTTTAATTTCTCCACCATTGGAAGCCATGTCTTTCTCTGATTAGGCCCGAAGCTCTGGAAATCGCCTCCCAAACTCCTTCACCTCTATTTCATTCATTTCCTATAAGACATGAATGAATACCTATCCCTTTTATCCAGTCCTTTTATCTCTGTCACATTTCCTTTTGTGGCTCAGGGTCAAATTTTATTTGATCTTTTATTTCAAGCAGTGCCTTGATGGTGCTGTTAATGGCACTACATAAATGCAAGTTCTTATCATTTTGTAGCTGGGAAAGTAACAACAGAAGAGCTAATAGCCTTTGTAGTCCACCCTGCTATTCAACAAGATCATGGTTGATATGCAACCAAACTCCACAGTCTTTGCCTCATAGTCCTTAATACCATTGATCACCAAAAAAAATTCATCTCATATTTTAAAATAAACAATTCATTCAGCATCATTATCATTTTTGGAAGAGAGTTGCCATTCTGCCATTCTTTGTGCACAGAATGTTTACCAGGTTCACTCCAGAAAATTCTGGTTTTCGTTCTCTTCTTCATTGATGTTATCTAACCTGATTCAAACCAGCCAGCAGAAATTGTTCCTTCCATTTATCCAGTTCCTGTTAATATATTGGAAACTTTGATCAAGTTCATCTGGACACATTGGTACGAGACCCATTCAGGTGGCTTTAGGCCAACATAACCAGAGGTTTGTTGAGCAGCAATCAATGAGTGTGAGAAAGAAATGTGGGCTCCACCTAATCCCTGAGCCAGCAGTAAATCTGATTGGACTCAGGGCCAATGGGTGTCAAATAAGCTGTGGCTGAGCCTACCTGGCTTTGCTGGTGGCCAAGGATTCTCTGTCAGACTGAATCGGGGGGGGAGGTTTTGCTTTTGGGGTGACTGATATGGGGTCACTCCTGTGGTAAAGTGAACTGAATCGCCTTTGGCTTCTGCAAAACAGCTTGCATTATTCTAGCCCAAGCTCTCATTCATATAAATCCATGCTGTACTCCCACTGAGGTCAATACGTCCTTCCAAACATGTGGTGCTCAGTCATCTATCCAAGGCTGTGTAAGGGTGAAGCATGAAGTTATTACATACCGTAACATGAGATCAATTTCTTTGGCTCATTTTGAGCCTGGACTCAAAATATCAGAGGCCACTATCAATTCCGATTTCTTTATTTCTGCTCACGCCAGCAACATTTCTTTTCATGTATTCACATGCTGAACATTCATTAGTTGAACAGCAGTCAATCTTTAAGTTTATGACTTAAATTCTTGCAAATGGCATATTTTCTTTGGTAGAGTTGAGGGGAACTATCGCCAGGGAAAGAGAAAGGACGAGACAACTGACCAACATTATCAGATCATTTCTAAGGACTTAAACTAAACAGTTAAAATCTGGGGCAGATCTATTTGAGGAAAAATAATTTATATTTGTTTCTCCTGCTGCGGGCTTTTATGCAGATTGCAAGCAAAGTAGACATTTGGATTTGTTATTGAAGAATTTATTCCCCACCTGTCTCACATTATAATTGTTCGAAGTCAGTTGAATCTATGTAAAACAGTGGTGCTTCCTACATCTTAAGACATTTCAGTCTATTTGGTTCCCAGCTGAAATCTGACTGAATAAATTAGTCTTAGGGATCAGCTTTGCCTGCAATCTCTACATTCTAAAATTGAATGGAGGTCACTCAGCTCAAATCAAATTACAGTGCACGGATACAAGGGAAAAAAAGAGGCAAAGTCTACACATCAAGATTTATTTTTTCACAGGCACTGCCAATAAAATTGGCATTATAATTGAATGATTAAATTGGCTGGAGGTTTTTTTCTTTTAGAAAAGGGAAAGCTGGAAGGCTGACCTGATAGAACTCTTTAAATTTATGAAAGGCTTTGAGAGAGGAAACATAGAGAAAGCATTTGCATTTGTCATGAATACCACATCTAGGGGCTATAAGCTCAAGAATGTTATCAAGAAATCAAATAAGATCTTCATGAGAAACTTCTTTAACCAAAGGAATAAAGTTGCTGCCACACAGAGGGTTTAAGATGACTAACATTAATGCATTTAAGGAGAATTTGGGTATGTATATAAACGAGAGTTTAAAAGGAAATTATGTTGGTCGTGCCAGTTTAAGAGAATTGGGAGAAGGCTCACCTGAGCCATTAACATCAGCATCGACCAACTGAGCCAAATTGCCTCTTTCAAGACTGTAAACATTGGTCACTTTATTTTAAAATTTCTTTGCCCATTTGTCCTGTGAGCAGAAACATATTCTGGAGGTCCAATGGCTTTTTGAAACTTCATCAACTGCTTGCACTCCATCTGGGTGCCTACATGTTGATGATTGTAATGCAGTTTAGGGCATCGTAAATGATTCAAATTCCATCCTGCTCACAATGTGAAACTCATACATTTTCTAGCACCAGTCGTGGTAGATTAGAGGCATCCCCAGATATACAAGACCTCTCACAGAAATACAATTTAACCCCACTGAAGTTATAATGAAACAAAAGACTGAACTTTATCCAATATTTGACCACATCATATGATATTGCAGTAGCATGTAGAATATGGAGTTATTGCACAGTAAAAACACACCTATTCTCCTTCCCTAATAGCTCACTGAATCAAACCCAGGCTAGCTAGTTTCTGAGCTATTCAATTTCATTTGAGAAATACACAATGTGACATTGAGATATAACCCCTCAGATGGTAATGAGGGGTCTGAACCCCTAAAACTGGCAGGGCTGGGGGTTTTGTGAAAATTAAAGTGCACAAAATTGGACCCAACCTGCATACTCCAGTTTTTAATGCAAGCAGGACTGGGGTAAAAGCCAACCCATTCTCAAGTCGAAGATTATCAGCACAGAATGATACTGCATGTTATATCTGTGTGCAACAATTTGTAGTTAATGCAGAATGATCAGGCCTCCTGAGGTTCAGGAAATCTGACAAAGAGAAAGAGGTTGGTGCCAACTGGATGTGCCACTGATCTTTCCAATCACACTCCCAGCTTCCCCATGCTGAACATCTTGACCCCCAGCCTCGTTTTGTAACTTCCTGCTCAGGCCTCTGAAAGTCTATCCTGTACGCACACCCAACACTCCCTCCACTGACCTCAGCTAATGATCCCACCCCAAAGCTTTTGAACTTCTTGCCCATTGTCTCTGATTTTGTATCTAAAGCCTCCAAACTTCACCTCCCACCGTCCTTCGCCAGGACTCCAACATTTCCTTTACCAAGTACAAATAACAATCTTCCCCAAACTTCAGTCCAACTCCTACCCTGAATTGAAAGCCTCACAACCCATGCCACACCAGGATGGTTCAATCTACTCTCCATCATGCCCCTACCCCAGTTTGACCTCCAATTGTTTGGATTTGCCACGTCATCACTTGTGCTCCCTGTTCAGCCAGTAACCAAGCCTGTCAATCAGGTTGACTTCCAGACAGGAAAAATGGCAACAACATCACATGTATACCATGGACTTCAAACTCTACAACTCAACTACTGGATTTTCAATACATTATTAGATTGCCCTGAATCCCAAGGCAGGTCATAAATTCAATATGAGCTCACCTCCATGCCCATCCACCAACCTCACCATGCTATCTACAGCAACAATAAACACCCAAAAAAACAAACAAACTATGTCACTAGTGCTGAGGTTTATTGCAGCATTCACAAGTGAAAAATGAGACTTAGTGCCACATTTACTTATTTAACTCATCAGTAATTCCAATATTCAATATTACATCTGGCATGGCAAATTTATTGCGTCTAGCTCATGCATTATTTTCTCGGAAGAAAAGACTGTCATGTATTTCACAAGTTAATTTTGCATATGATAAGCCACAAAAATGGTAGCGCAGTCTACTTCAAGCAAAAATATTGACAAGGACACCAGGGAGATGAAGCTTCAAAAGGGTGCAATGAGATATTTCACCTTCAGCTGAAAGGGCAGATTGAATCTCAGTTTAACTGAACTTAATATGAAAGCCAGTCCCCAGATTTTTTGTAATTGCAGTGTTTGAAACATGCACTACAAGGCTTGTTTCAGAGACTAAGTAATTATCATGAGTGCTTGTGTTGACATAGGTACAGGAAAGTGTTGATTTAGCTTAATTGACATCTCTTTGAGAATACACTAATATTTTTTTCCTGTGCCTGGCTTTTTTTTACATATCACAGTGTTGATTTGCACAATGTTAAAAGTTTCAAGTGCTTAAAGCTACTGTTATTGATACTCTAATGGATCCTTTCATTTAATAAGCCTTTAGGAACGCTATTTTTCTTTCCAAAGAATTACAAATTTTCTTTTCTAAAATCTTCAAGCACAACATTGTTGCTATAGGGTTTGGATGAAGACAGCAGGCCAAGCAGCATCTTAGGAGCAGGAAAGCTGACGTTTCGGGCCTTGACCCTTCTAATGCTGTGTTCATCCAGATAACACCTGTTATCTAGGATCCTCCAGTTTCTGCAGTTCCTATTATCTCTGCTATAGGATTTGTTGGTTCTGTACATAATGTATGGTGAATGGGCACTGAGGAGCTATGATCTGATGTTGACTTGACATGGGAGCATGGAGGTGGTAAGTGGGTGGGGATGATTGAGAATGAAGGGCGAGGATTGGAAGGCCTAAAAAGTAACTAAACAATTGGACAATATTCCAAGCAACTGGGACAGACTTTTTAACCATTCCAATTTGACACGAGACCAGCGTATGGCTGTCTCGAAACTGCTTCCAAAGTGGTTTGGCCGACAGTAAGTTGCCAACATCGCTGGAACAAAACAACTTAAAAAGGGACGTGTAAAGTAAAGTGGATAGATTTATTCAAACTATTTGTCTCAGGTGCAAAATTCTCTGACAGCGCACTGCCCCACCCATGCTTCACACGAGTCCCAAGCTGGATTTTTTTTTGTTTAAGTTTCTGGAGTGCACATGAACCTATATTTTCAAATTCAGGGATATCATACATGCTATCTCTGAGCTATGGCTGACATTTGTATGATTGGGAATGTAAGACAACTGACTAGACTGTTGAGTTCTTTAAATATCCTCAAATTGTTTTTTGTATGTTTATTTTCACAGGTACACCTCATTTGTGCAAACCAACACCACATTCAGTTTACTTCGAGTAATGTTTTCCTTTAAGTTTCATAGACAGCTCGTATGGTACAACAGTTTTGGAAGCAACACGACGAGTTCATGTTCGATATAAAATGCAAGGTATGCTCAAACTTGAAGAAAATCCATGTAAACTATTGGGTAATGGCATTATGCCATGTAATATAGCAACTGTGAAAGCATGAAAAGTATTCCCAGGGGAACCAACCCACATAAGTGGGATGCATGAAATGAGTTAAAAAGAATTAGCAACTGCTTTTCTCAGCCATCTTTCAACCCACAAGTGTCCTCTTGACTGCATGCAGGAGAAGAAAATTAATACCAGATGCCTATGATCATTATTTCCCTCCAGAGATCATTGATTTTCCTGCAAATCTCTCCTGGCCTGTGCCCTACTCCAATTGTCCCTACTCCCTATTTCCCCCAAATGTGAGGAATCTCTAGCATCTATCAGAGTCTGGCGAGATTAATTTACCGTATGTCTTGTGTCTATAACTGAAAAATGAAGGAAGAAGTCTACATGTTAGCTCAGGAGTATCTTGGGCAAAATATACTGCGAAACATTGTCTAGAATAGGAGCTGGTGGAAGCATTTTAGGTTTTAGGTTATATCTCATTTCAGTTCTTTTCATGTTTGGGATGTCAGCATTGCTGGTAAAGACAATATTTATACCCACCCCAAATTACACTCCGATGGTGGCTAAGATCTTGGAATCAACAAAACTTCGGGACTGGAGTCACATGTAGACCAGACCAGGTAAACACAGCAAATTTCACCTGTAAAGGAAGTTTACGAGCTCGATAAGTTTTTGCTTCAATCCAATAGTTTTGTCACAATTATTAATAAGACTAGTATTTTGCTCTGGATGTATCAGTTAAATTCATTAATGTATTATTTAAAATCTTACAGAATTTGAGCCTGTACTTCCAGTGTATTAATCCAAGTGATTGGATTACTTGCCGAGCATGTTCAGAAAAACTGACAATCAAAAGGTTTCTTCAATTCCAGTAAATCCAAAAGAGCCTTAAATGAAGGATAAGTCACAGCTGGCCTGGCAATATAAATATCTCCCTAAGCAAGAGTTACCAGCAAATCTGTCAATGAGGAAATCATGAGTAAGGAATTTGAAATGATCTAATATGTGTCAGTAACAGATATAATTTATAACAGCAGTGGCATACTGCTAACTAAAAAACAATCTCAGTAAACATTCCTGTAGTTCACATAGTCTACAAAAGGCAATAATGTGATACTTAGTACTTATTCGTTCTTGGGATGTGGACATTGCTGGTAAGGCTAGCTTTTATTACTTGACCTTGAAACACATAAAGAGATTAAATACCATCTTGCCTGCGCCAGTCAAAAGGAGGTATCCATTCTGAGCCCATGTTCCAACCAAGTGTGTTCCAAACTCCCACCAACCAGAGAATAGAACCATAAATTCCTTAATTTTCTGCCAATTGCTTTGAAGAATGTGGTGGTGAGCTGTCTTCCTGAACACTTGCAGTCCATGGTGGGTAGGTACAGCCTCAAAGCTGTTAGCAGGAGAGTTTAAAGAGTTTGACCCAGTGACAGAAAAGGAACCGCAATGTATTTCCAAATCAGGACGGTAGTTGGCTTGTCGGGGAAATTGCAGTTGATACATGTGTCTGTTTTGCTGCCTTTGGAGTTTGGTCTGTTCAGCCTGTGGGCCAGCTGGTTTGTAATGCAGAAAGAGATGCCATCAATGCAGGTAGTGGTTAATGTCACCATGAAAGCCCAATTTCATCATCCACATCCCCGATCTGAGGCATGAGAACCCTCAGGTTACATTCACCATCGGTCGTTTGAGAGCAGCCTATGGTCCTTTGGGACTATGGTGATTTTCATTGCTGCCCTTTCCCTTCTAGGTGGTAGATGTCATTAAATGCTTTCAAAAGTTCCTTGGCAATTTTCAGCAGCATATATTGCATACAGTTCATTCTATGTGTTAGTGGTGGAAGGAGCGAATATTTCAAAGAAGTGCACGCAAATCAAGCAAGCTGTTTTTTCTTTGATGCTGTTGAGTTTCCTGTGGGCTGATGTGGGAGATGTGCTCATCCGGAAAAGTGGAGAATATTCAATGATATAGACGATGGACAGGCATTTGGGAGGTAAAGAATGGTGTATTCCTGAATTTTCAGCCACTGTAAGGTATAGTGACTCACTGGTTAGCACTGCAGCCTCACGGCACCAGGGGCCCGGGTTCAATTCCACTCTCAGGTGACTGTCTGAGTGGAGTTTGCACATTCTCCCTGTGATTGCGTGTGTTTCCTCCGGGTGCTCCAGTTTCCTTTCACAGTCCAAAAATGTGCAGGATAGGTGGATTGGACAGATTAAATTTCCCGTAGTGTTCAGGGATGTGTAGATTAGGTAGCTTAAAGGAGGATGGGTCTGGGTGGGATGCTCTGAGGGTTGGTGTGGACTTGTTGGGCTGAAGGGCCTATTTCCACACTGTAGGGATACTGAGACTTGCAGTTTTCATGCAAAGGATTACAATAGCTATTGCCTGTCCAAAAAAAAATAAGAGGACAAAATACTGCATTACCTTCCATGGATTATACCAAAGCAAGTAGGTAAGGGGCAAGCTGAGCATTATATCAAATTTCATAATACAAATATCCGTCGCTGTCATGTGAAATTTTTCCTACAAACAATTTCTAAAGCAGGCTTAGATATAAGCTGCAACTTGTCCATAGTATAAATTTGAGTAACAAATTATTCAGATAATTGCAAATTAGCAATTACTTGATTAAAATAAAATGAGTTCAGTGACAGTCCAGATTAGTCAGGAAAGCTGCCTCATTTTGTCTTCGCAACATATTTTCCTCTACACAATGAAATGGCACATAGAAATGAACCATGAAATGCCTGCACAAAGCTCTATCTGCCACTTTTGTGATGGTTTGAAGATTTAAGATGAATCAAGGAAAAATTGACAACAAAATGAAAAAAAAGGAATGCATTAAGGATAGTCAAATGCAATTTGTGTTGAATTAAACAGTTGTGAATGGAATTGGGAGAAGTGTCAGATCTAATACTAGTAAGCTTAACCTCTGGAAAATGTCAATGCATCAATGCAGCTGCAAAGATATTGGAAAGATAAGTTAGGTAGACGGGCATTATGAATTTCATGTCATTTTCAAGTCGAAAGCAGAGCTTGAGGTGTTTCGTGTGCACTTAGAGTCAGGATTTAAAACTTAAGCATGGACTCAATTTGAAACCAACCAAGAGACTATTAAACTGCAATGAAAGAGCTTTCCACCTGATTGAGATGAAGCACAGTGGTTCAGACATTTTGGATGTTGACATCTCTTAGATTTCATTTCCACTTTTACTTATTTTTTATTTTTCATATTTATTAGATGCTATATGAATTGTTCACTACAAGTTCTATTTTAAGAATGCATTGTTCACAGTTTATTTGTTACTTTTGCAGCACCACCAGCTTCTTTGTTACCTAACACTCGCTGTGATTTAATTTTATTTATAGCTGGACAGATAAAGTTGCATTAGTTGGTTTACATTTATTCTTACAGCTACTTTGAGTTCACTGCTTTAAAAATAATCTCTGCAGCACAGGACTTAATTAAGTGAAGTATGCAATTGAAGGAAGCTATTTTATTTTCTATGGGCATGAGCTAGCCTGACCAATTTCAGCTCCTCCTTTCACATATAAGCTTACAGTCAAAAAACTATAAGAATGCTTTTGACATCAAGAAACCAAAGGAGATATTAGGACAGGTGGGCATTCCCCAATTTTGTGTTCCCCAGCTTCAGGGAGTCAGCCCATTCACATGGAATTTTCACCCTGAGGAGGTAAATCAGCCTTAAGTCAGGGCTGAAAGTCAGTGGTTGTGGAGGTGGGTGAGTGCAGAGACAGGCAGGTTAGAAGGTTCACCACTTGTCTTTGGAACAGCTGCCCGGTTCAATTCCTAACTGTCGGACCCCTTGTTCCTCACTCTTCCGCACCCTATTCATATCCCTCTGCTTCTTCTCATTTTCCTCCATACTTTCTATGCATTCGCCAAACCCATTACCTCTTTCATACCATGCTGCAATGCATCCTCAATATGTTTTTAAAAAATCTAAATCATTACCATTAGATTTATTTAAGTGTTAAATGGTCACTATTGCGGGTGTGTGTCATGATTAGCCATTCTCAGTGTTTTCTGGCCAATGGAATAGGGTTGTATGACATTGACCATTTAAAATTCATACACACATCTGCTATTTTATTAATAAATTACAAAAACTTTTTTTGGAAGTATCTTATAATGTCATAAACTGCATTTGTTTAAATAACACTATGGCAATGGATTAGTCGTATCATGCATACCTTATATTGATGTCAAAGATACTCTCGCCTCATTTCTCGCATTCTTCCCTTGTGTTTATTTTTCAGTGATGAGGTGTAGACACACATGCTCCTCATGGTGAGCATTTTCTTGGTAAGTGCCATTTGATGGTGCTGTTGATGGTCCATCTATCGTATTGACAATGATTAGGAGAGGGCTGATTGTTAGGTTATTAAAACAAAATCAGAAATTGCTAGAAAAATCTCAGCAGGTTAGGCAACATGTGTGGAGAGAAAGCAGAGGTAACGCCACAGGTCCAGTGACCCTTCTTCAGAATCAGTTCTCATAGAATTATAGAATCCCTACAGTGTGGAAACAGTAAATTCGGTCCAACAAGTCCATGGTAACTTTGGAAGACTATCCAGCCCAAACCCATCCCTCTACTCTTTCTCTGTAACTCTGCATTTCCCATGGCTAACACACTTAATCTATACATCTCTGAATGCCGTGGACAATTTAGCATGGCCAATTAACCTAACCTGCACATCTTTGGTGTATGTGAGGAAACCAGAGCACCCGGAGGAAACCCACGCAGACCTGGGGACAATTCTAATATTGTTTCTGATTTCCAGCAGCCACAGTTCTTTGGGGTTTTTTTTTAGTTAAGTAATGAAATTGGTTAGATTTGTCCTCTTGGTCCTATTTTGAGGACACTCATACCTCAAATTCAAGAATCCCAACCATCACCTCCACCCTTACTCTCCCTCAGTAAGCCATGGTTCTGTCAGTAGCTGTTGTGTCCCTGAGTCAGATGAAACTAAGCTTGCTTCCAACTAAGTTCAAAGATTGAAGACAATTCATTTGAATGCATCTTTAAATGGTTTATCAAGTGGCCCGAGTAGCTTCCGCACTTGTCATGCCACTTGGTGTCTGTCCTGCTATCTCCTGTGCAAATCACATTGGGTGTTTGATCCTATCTGCTTATCAGGATTTCTATTTAAATAACATAGCCACACAATACAGATACGTGTCTGGATCATATCCAGCTTCTTAAAAGAGGCTGTAGAAGCAAATTACTGCAACATCTGTCATGAAAACAAAAAATGCTGGAAATCACAGCAGGTCAGGCAGCATCCATGGAGACAGATAGTAGGAACTGTCGATGCTGGAGATTCTGAGATAACAAGGTATAGAGCTCGATGAACACAGCAGGCCAAGCAGGATCAGAGGAGCAAGAAGGCTGACGTTTCAGGCCTAGATCCTTAGACTTTATGAAGAAGAGTCTAGACTTGATCCATGGAGAGAGAGCAAGCTAACATTTCAAGTTGGGAGTCATCCAGACTCAAAACAGCAGCTTGCTCTCTCTCTCCATGGATGCTGCCTGACCCACTGTGATTTCCAGCATTCTTTTAATTTTCAGTTTTAAAAGAGGCTATTTGGTCAGAGACAGTATCCAAACACAATGAGACCTGAAAATACCGAATCACCATTTTAAAATTCATTCAGTTAATTTTCGGCCCAACATGGTGGTTATCTGTTTCCGTTTTGTAACACTAGTTAAGAAACGAAAAGTATGGAGACATGTCTCTTCGGAAGGCATCTCCAGTCAGAGAAGTTGTCCTCAGTTCACAATTATTAGGAATTTTGCCAGACTTGAGAGCAACCCAGCTGGGCAGCTGCTTAATGGCCAGATAAGCAAGGTTTTTAAAATGTATTTGAAGGTTACTCACTGTATCTTGAATCAATAGCTTATTAATTGCTGCCCTTTGGCAGTATATAAAGTTTAATTACCTTTGGGATGCTTATAAGGACATAACCTATTATTTTGTCAGTATACTTGAACATATGAAAGTAAGAATACAAACTAAGAAGGGAAAAAGATTGTCTATGGCTTTAAATGTTATTATATTTAAATTAGTCAGATTCAGAACTCAATCTGACACTTGGGGCTGAATTCTCCCACTTTTTATTTCCCCAATGGAATTCATTATGGCTCATTTGCCATCCCAGAAGGAAAATCCAGTAAACTTGCAAATGACACAAAGTGGTCTGACCTATTTTACATACGTCAAAGTAGTGGATCAGTACATACACTGCAAGTGTTACTGTTTTTCTCCTTTTGCTTCTCTCAGTCCTCCACATGTGTTATAAATGATTTAGGCATTTACACTCAATGGCTCTCAACCACCTCTTCCTGTCAAATTACCAACTCTTCCTGCGCGTTGCACTTCCTATGCACTGAATTTGGCAAAACTGACCAACTCACCTGTACATGCACTAACAGCTTTTCCATCCATTGTCACCATTCCCAGTTCCTCCCTTTGTCTCATTGCAGGAATAATTGACTTACCGAGCATCCTGACATCTCCACAGCACCCCGACTGATATCCGTGTAATCTCTGACGTGCAGGGCTAACCACAACAAAAACCCCAATGTGGAATTCCTCAAATAATCCCTGACTGACTGTGGGTCCCCCTAGACTCCATTTAAGACTGGTCTCATTTGACGTTCACACGTTTTGTTGAAGCACATGCTATAGATGTGGCATTAATGTACCAGAATGCAGTACATTACTGTGTTGACCCCCTTCACTGCTCAGTGTTTCACAATACGACAAGTTACCTGCCTCAACTCAGTGCTAAAAAGCAATGTAAGCCTCAGAGTGGGCAAATGAGCACAAAGTGAATGAAAGCTAAGAAATAAATCCAAGAGGCATTAGTGGGTTTCTGAGTGCATGCTTGTATGTCCCTACATGCACAGTAACCTGGAGGCATGCAACTTGTCAGTCTCCCTGAGCTCAAAGAGAAGCCCTGACATGGTGTGAGAGTTGGCATGAGCCTAGCCATGGTGATTTTTTTTTTACAGAATCCCTCCAGAGTGGAAACAGGCCATTTGGCCCAACAAGTCCACACCAACTCTCCGAAGAGCATCATACCCAGACATATCCCTGTACCCCATCCCCGTAACCGTGCATTTCCCATGCCTAATCCACCTAATTTACACATCCGTGGACAACTATGGGCAATTTAGCATGGCCAATCCATCTAGCCTGCACATCTTTGAACTGTGGGAGGAAACCAGAACACCCGGAGGAAAGCCACGCAGACACGGGGAGAATGTGCAAACTCCGCACAGACAGTCGCCCGTGGGTGGGATCGAACCCAGGTTCCCTGGTGCTGCAAGATAACAGGGCCAACCACTGTGCCACCCCAAAATATGATGAGGCTCGTGGTTTACTGACACTGATTGTGTGGCTGAATGGTGGAAGAGGATGATGTCTATGGTGCAGCAGGAATGTTGTGACAACAACAAAGTTAACAAAGCAAGTGGTGAACTGTAGCCAGTGAGACACATCTCTGGTTTTGGTGATGAAAACTGGCACCATCTAGTTTCTTGGAGGGAGAGAAATTTTGGGAGACAAATAGGAGAAAGGTGAGAGATAATGGGAACTGCAGATGCTGGAGATTCCAAGATAATAAAATGTGAGGCTGGATGAACACAGCAGGCCAAGCAGCATCTGAGGAGCACAAAAGCTGACGTTTCGGGCCTAGACCCTTCATCAGAGAGGGGGATGGGGGGAGGGAACTGGAATAAATAGGGAGAGAGGGGGAGGCGGACCGAAGATGGAGAGTAAAGAAGATAGGTGGAGAGAGTATAGGTGGGGAGGTAGGGAGGGGATAGGTCAGTCCAGGGAAGACGGACAGGTCAAGGAGGTGGGATAAGGTTAGTAGGTAGGAGATGGAGGTCCGGCTTGGGGTGGGAGGAAGGGATGGGTGAGAGGAAGAACAGGTTAGGGAAGCAGAGACAGGTTGGACTGGTTTTGGGATGCAGTGGGTGGGGGGGAAGAGCTAGGCTGGTTGTGTGGTGCAGTGGGGGGAGGGGACGAACTGGGCTGGTTGAGGGATACAGTAGGGGAAGGGGAGATTTTGAAACTGGTGAAGTCCACATTGATACCATATGGCTGCGGGGTTCCCAGGCGGAATATGAGTTGCTGTTCCTGCAACCTTCGGGTGGCATCATTGTGTCAGTGCAGGAGGCCCATGATGGACATGTCATCAAGAGAATGGGAGGGGGAGTGGAAATGGTTTGCGACTGGGAGGTGCAGTTGTTTGTTGCGAACTGAGCGGAGGTGTTCTGCAAAGCGGTCCCCAAGCCTCCGCTTGGTTTCCCCAATGTAGAGGAAGCCGCACCGGGTACAGTGGATGCAGTACAGACTAAGATGCCTACAGACTAAGGTGGTGGCCATGGGCACCCGCATGGGCCCCAGCTATGCCTGCCTCTTTGTAGGTTACGTGGAACAGTCCCTCTTCCGCACCTACACAGGCCCCAAACCCCACCTCTTCCTCCGGTACATTGATGACTGTATCGGCGCCGCCTCTTGCTCCCCAGAGGAGCTCGAACAGTTCATCCACTTCACCAACACCTTCCACCCCAACCTTCAGTTCACCTGGGCCATCTCCAGCACATCCCTCACCTTCCTGGACCTCTCAGTCTCCATCTCAGGCAACCAGCTTGTAACTGATGTCCATTTCAAGACCACCGACTCCCACAGCTACCTAGAATACACCTCCTCCCACCCACCCTCCTGCAAAAATTCCATTCCCTATTCCCAATTCCTCCGCCTCCGCCGCATCTGCTCCCACGATAAGACATTCCACTCCCGCACATCCCAGATGTCCAAGTTCTTTAAGGACCGCAACTTTCCCCCCACGGTGATTGAGAACGCCCTAGACCGCGTCTCCCGCATTTCCCGCGACACATCCCTCACACCCCGCCCCCGCCACAACCGCCCCAAGAGGATCCCCCTCGTTCTCACACACCACCCTACCAACCTCCGGATACAACGCATTATCCTCCGACACTTCCGCCATTTACAATCCGACCCCACCACCCAAGACATTTTTCCATCCCCTCCCCTGTCTGCTTTCCGGAGAGACCACTCTCTCCGTGACTCCCTTGTTCGCTCCACACTGCCCTCCAACCCCACCACACCCGGCACCTTCCCCTGCAACCGCAGGAAATGCTACACTTGTCCCCACACCTCCTCCCTCACCCCTATCCCAGGCCCCAAGATGACATTCCACATTAAGCAGAGGTTCACCTGCACATCTGCCAATGTGGTATACTGCATCCACTGTACCCGGTGCGGCTTTCTCTACATTGGGGAAACCAAGCGGAGGCTTGGGGACCGCTTTGCAGAACACCTCCGCTCAGTTCACAACAAACAACTGCACCTCCCAGTCGCAAACCATTTCCACTCCCCCTCCCATTCTCTTGATGACATGTCCATCATGGGCCTCCTGCACTGCCACAATGATGCCACCCGAAGGTTGCAGGAACAGCAACTCATATTCCGCCTGGGAACCCTGCAGCCATATGGTATCAATGTGGACTTCACCAGTTTCAAAATCTCCCCTTCCCCTACTGCATCCCTCAACCAGCCCAGTGCATCCCCTCCCCCCACTGCACCACACAACCAGCCCAGCTCTTCCCCTCCACCCACTGCATCCCAAAACCAGTCCAACCTGTCTCTGCCTCCCTAACCGGTTCTTCCTCTCACCCATCCCTTCCTCCCACCCCAAGCCGCACCCCCAGCTACCTACTAACCTCATCCCACCTCCTTGACCTGTCCGTCTTCCCTGGACTGACCTATCCCCTCCCTACCTCCCCACCTACACCCTCTCCACCTATCTTCTTTACTCTCCATCTTCGGTCCGCCTCCCCCTCTCTCCCTATTTATTCCAGTTCCCTCCCCCCATCCCCCTCTCTGATGAAGGGTCTAGGCCCGAAACGTCAGCTTTTGTGCTCCTGAGATGCTGCTTGGCCTGCTGTGTTCATCCAGCCTCACATTTTATTATCTAGGAGAAAGGTGAGTTGGCTTGACAATGAAGTGCAGATGGATGGAAAGGAGGTAATTGCCACTCACGCTCAGATTCTGAATTTGTCAGGTCAATCTCAAATAGAATGTGTTAATTTTTTTTTCATTTTCGCTGCATTATCCCACATTTCTCACCAGTGCCCAAACCGGTGAATGGAACAGTAAAGCCTGTCCTTAGGTAAAGTATAATGCTCTGACAGGTGTAGAAGACATTTAAAATGTAAAATGCCGAAGGAATGTGTCACTTTTGTACGCATTCAGAAATTAGTTACTATCTAGTGTTCTTAAACAAGTTATTAGTTCGGGTGGAGCTGGCAGCAGGCCAGGCAGCATGATTTCTGAAGAAGGGTCCCGACCCGAAACGTCAACTTTCCTCTGATGCTGCCTGGCCTGCTGTGTTCCTCCAGCTAGACACTGACTGCAGCATCTGCAGTTCTTACTATCTATTAGTTCAGGTGGGTCGTGTTCAATTTATATGTAACATTGAGCTCCCTGTATCTGCTAGTTTTGGGAATGATTAAACCTGTACAAGTCAGGAATTAATGTCACAGTCTTGGGCATATATGATAAATCTTCAAATATATTGAAATTTATCACATTTTAAAATGAAAGTGCTTGACAAGAGGTTGCTGGCTACGTGAATGGTGTCACTGATTAATTAATGACTAACCATCTCTTGCAAAATTTCATCACAATTTAATACAATGGGGAACCAGACCGTTGAGGGCTTATTTCTTTGAAGTGTCCAGAATTGGTGTATTAATTGCACATAAATAATCCAACATTGACCTATGTTAAGTTTACTGCTCTCCGGGAGAAATCCAGGCAGGAACCATTGACATTTTGTTATCTTGATAAAATGCTGAAAAGGAAATGAACTGTGAAAAATCTTCAATCAGGTGCCATTATAAAACAGTGTTTCAAGTGAAGAGATAAAATCCCTTAATTCTGAATGCAAATGACAGCTGATTAAACTGAAGACAAATCCTTTCTACCTTGAGGCTGAGAGATTTATAGTATTCATTAGTTAAATTAGCAAGAAAGAGCTAATTTACATTTATAATATACCTTATTGTGGCCCCGGGGCACATCAAAGTGCTTCATGGCCAATGAATTATTTTTGAATTGCAGGTGTTGGTTTTAATGTGGATGAATATGGTAGCCAGGTTGTGTACAATAATGTCACACGAATAGCACGTTAGGTGAAATTCCTGTTTATAGATTTGTTTTGTTTTATTGGACAAAGGTAGAATGTTGACAGACCCCCATGAGTACTTCTTGCTATTCTTTGAGCATACCTTTGGATTTTTTTGCATGCACTCCTTCACACACACCTCTCCAATTAACATCACACTAGAAAGAAAACAACTCTGACAACACAACATTGCCTCTGAAGTACCACGATAGATTGTATTGAAGTGGGAAATGCAAGTTGGAAAACATCATTTAACTATGCCCATTCCGTTCAGGAAGATCAAGGACAAGCGACAGAAACTTTGGATTTAATTCTCAACAGAATATTAGGATCATGCTATTAGTTATGATGTTTTAACAACCTACAGCTTTAGAATCCTACTTCTCGGCTGCCCATCAATCCAGGGAGAATAGACAGCATGATGCTCCAACACCATATCATGGGAAGGGTTTCTAATTAAACAGACCATGGGCATGAATTTTTTTTGAGATTGCAGCAGAGGAAACAGAAATGAAGAGATGGCCTCAGAAGGTTTCTCCCCAAGCGTTTCCAACTTACCTGAAAGCCGCGCTTCAGGATCTGGGAGCCTACAGTGAGATCAACTCTACTGATGATGGGGGAATGAGGACAACCTCTCCAAGCAAGCGGGCATGTTTGGAAATAGCCAAGGCAGTAAGTGGCAAGAATGCAGTTTATTCAATTTGGTAACATGCATCAAGGCATTCCAGCGCTTGGTGTGTGAGGGGGAAGGGGCAGCAAATGTGAGTGGCATAACTCTATCTAGCATCAAACCACACATTCTGACTCCAACATGTTCTCTTACGCAGCAGTCCTTGGGACAGCATACATTTCAGGTGCTCTCATTCCTCTTTCCTTCTTCCCGGCAGATCTCAGTATTGATGCCCTCTATCCTGCAGCTGGGAAAGCCCTTGGCAGCGGTATAAGTCCTCAGCAGAAGTGGATGGTGGAAGCCGCATAAGCTGGCGCAGGACTGGCAGCAGGAAGTGAAACTGAGGATGAGGTGAAGTGTTATTGAGATGACGTGTCTTCCAAGAAGCTGTGACAGCAATTCTCGAGGTGCTTGATGCCTTCCCAGATGCTCCTCCTCCAGTCTCTCGGGCCAGTGATTCCCAGGTGTCTGTGGGAATGCCGAACTTCGTCAGTAATGCCTTGAGGGTATCACTGAAGGGGTTCCCCTGTCCATCTGGAACTGGCCTGCTGTTTCAGAGCTGGGAGTTGAGCACTTCCTTGGCGAGTCGCCTGTCGATGATGTGCATGATGTACCCACCCCATCGCAGCCAGTCCTGGGTAGTCAGTGCCTCGGTGCTGGGAATGTCAGCCTGGCTGAAGACACTTGCGTCTTTGCATCTTTCGTCCCAGCACATTCGCAGGTTCATGAGCATGCAGCGTAGGTGGTACTGCTCCTGCACCTTGAGGTATCTACTGGAGACAGTCTATTTCTCAGAGCTGTATAAGAGGTGGGGCTGGGTGGGGGGAGCGACCACACCTCTGTAAACTATCAGCTTGGTGTCAGATCTGATGCTGTTGTCTTTGAATACCATTTTGCTCAGGGGCCCGAAGGCAGCACTGGTATACTGGAGGCAACACTGGATCTCTTCATCAATAGCTGCTTTGATCAACAGGAGTACACTCCCAATGTATGGGAAGTAGCCAACATTTTCTGAGGCCTCCCTGTGGACCTTGATGATCGGGTATTCGCTCCACCATGCTAGGTCAGCATGGAGGACCTTTGTCTTGTGGATGTTCAGGGTGAACCCCAGGGTCTCATATGCCTCTGTAAAGGTGTTAACAATGGTCTGGAGAACATCAAGCTCACAATGGCTATGGCTGGTGCTCTTCAGTAAACCTGATCAAGATCTTCCCAATCTATCAGTTTCACAGAAGAAGCTTCACACATTGTGCATGCCTTCAATTATGCTGGGAAATTGCTGACAGGTCAGGAATCTGTTCCCTTCTTGCGAAATATAGAAACAAGGGTTAAAAAGGTTCACAGAGATAATGGGAACTGCCGATGCTGGAAATTCCAAGATAATAAAATGTGAGGCTGGATGAACACAGCAGGCCAAGCAGCATCTCAGGAGCACAAAAGCTGACGTTTCGGGCCTAGACCCTTCATCAGAGAGGGGGATGGGGGGAGGGAACTGGAATAAATAGGGAGAGAGGGGGAGGCGGACCGAAGATGGAGAGTAAAGAAGATAGGTGGAGAGAGTGTAGGTGGGGAGGTAGGGAGGGGATAGGTCAGTCCAGGGAAGACGGACAGGTCAAGGAGGTGGGATGAGGTTAGTAGGTAGCGGGGGGTGCGGCTTGGGGTGGGAGGAAGGGATGGGTGAGAGGAAGAACCGGTTAGGGAGGCAGAGACAGGTTGGACTGGTTTTGGGATGCAGTGGGTGGGGGGGAAGAGCTGGGCTGGTTGTGTGGTGCAGTGGGGGGAGGGGACGAACTGGGCTGGTTGAGGGATGCAGTAGGGGAAGGGGAGATTTTGAAACTGGTGAAGTCCACATTGATACCATATGGCTGCAGGGTTCCCAGGCGGAATATGAGTTGCTGTTCCTGCAACCTTCGGGTGGCATCGTTGTGGCAGTGCAGGAGGCCCATAATGGACATGTCATCAAGAGAATGGGAGGGGGAGTGGAAATGGTTTGCGACTGGGAGGTGCGGTTGTTTTTTGCGAACTGAGCGGAGGTGTTCTGCAAAGTGGTCCCCAAGCCTCCGCTTGGTTTCCCCAATGTAGAGGAAGCCGCACCGGGTACAGTGGATGCAGTATACCACATTGGCAGATGTGCAGGTGAACCTCTGCTTGATGTGGAATGTCATCTTGGGGCCTGGGATGGGGGTGAGGGAGGAGGTGTGGGGACAAGTGTAGCATTTCCTGCGGTTGCAGGGGAAGGTGCTGGGTGTGGTGGGGTTGGAGGGCAGTGTGGAGCGAACAAGGGAGTCACGGAGAGAGTGGTCTCTCCGGAAAGCAGACAGGGGAGGGGATGGAAAAATGTCTTGGGTGGTGGGGTCGGATGGGCCTGCATGGGCCCCAGCTATGCCTGCCTCTTTGTAGGTTACGTGGAACAGTCCCTCTTCCGCACCTACACAGGCCCCAAACCCCACCTCTTCCTCCGGTACATTGATGACTGTATCGGCGCCGCCTCTTGCTCCCCAGAGGAGCTCGAACAGTTCATCCACTTCACCAACACCTTCCACCCCAACCTTCAGTTCACCTGGGCCATCTCCAGCACATCCCTCACCTTCCTGGACATCTCAGTCTCCATCTCAGGCAACCAGCTTGTAACTGATGTCCATTTCAAGCCCACCGACTCCCACAGCTACCTAGAATACACCTCCTCCCACCCACCCTCCTGCAAAAATTCCATCCCCTATTCCCAATTCCTCCGCCTCCGCCGCATCTGCTCCCACGACAAGACATTCCACTCCCGCACATCCCAGATGTCCAAGTTCTTTAAGGACCGCAACTTTCCCCCCACGGTGATCGAGAACGCCCTTGACCGCGTCTCCCGCATTTCCCGCGACACATCCCTCACACCCCGCCCCCGCCACAACCGCCCCAAGAGGATCCCCCTCGTTCTCACACACCACCCTACCAACCTCCGGATACAACGCATTATCCTCCGACACTTCCGCCATTTACAATCCGACCCCACCACCCAAGACATTTTTCCATCCCCTCCCCTGTCTGCTTTCCGGAGAGACCACTCTCTCCGTGACTCCCTTGTTCGCTCCACACTGCCCTCCAACCCCACCACACCCGGCACCTTCCCCTGCAACCGCAGGAAATGCTACACTTGTCCCCACACCTCCTCCCTCACCCCCATCCCAGGCCCCAAGATGACATTCCACATCAAGCAGAGGTTCACCTGCACATCTGCCAATGTGGTATACTGCATCCACTGTACCCGGTGCGGCTTCCTCTACATTGGGGAAACCAAGCGGAGGCTTGGGGACTGCTTTGCAGAACACCTCCGCTCAGTTCGCAAAAAACAACCGCACCTCCCAGTCGCAAACCATTTCCACTCCCCCTCCCATTCTCTTGATGACATGTCCATCATGGGCCTCCTGCACTGCCACAACGATGCCACCCGAAGGTTGCAGGAACAGCAACTCATATTCCGCCTGGGAACCCTGCAGCCATATGGTATCAATGTGGACTTCACCAGTTTCAAAATCTCCCCTTCCCCTATTGCATCCCTCAACCAGCCCAGTTCGTCCCCTCCCCCCACTGCACCACACAACCAGCCCAGCTCTTCCCCCCCACCCACTGCATCCCAAAACCAGTCCAACCTGTCTCTGCCTCCCTAACCGGTTCTTCCTCTCACCCATCCCTTCCTCCCACCCCAAGCCGCACCCCCCGCTACCTACTAACCTCATCCCACCTCCTTGACCTGTCCGTCTTCCCTGGACTGACCTATCCCCTCCCTACCTCCCCACCTACACTCTCTCCACCTATCTTCTTTACTCTCCATCTTCGGTCCGCCTCCCCCTCTCTCCCTATTTATTCCAGTTCCCTCCCCCCATCCCCCTCTCTGATGAAGGGTCTAGGCCCGAAACGTCAGCTTTTGTGCTCCTGAGATGCTGCTTGGCCTGCTGTGTTCATCCAGCCTCACATTTTATTATATTAAAAAGGTTCACAACTGGCTTTTAACCACCTTTAATTACTTAATAGCTTCACACAAAAATGTAACGGAGTTCCAGAGTGCCATTGCATCCTGGATCCAATGTAAATTTCAATGAAACTGACTTCCTATACTCCTAAACCTATTTTCCCTCACCTTCAAACTGTGTTTTAAGGTATCTGTTCTAAGATCGTTTTGGAATGAGCTTGAAAATCATTCATTTTGATAGCTGCTATAATTTTTGACATTAATCAGCTTCTGGAATATGAATGCCCTAAAGCTTTTGTCGTATTTCCATCTTTGACTACTAAATTATGAAACAATCAGTCAACTATGACCATGTGTTCCAAACATTGTAGTCTGGCCAGCACATAACATCCTATTGCAGTTCCAGGAAAATATGCCATCAACATGAACACACCAAATTCTGGAAATGGTAAAAAGAATAAATAGTGAATTCTATATATTTAATCAATGAGCTTTCCATTTTCAGTGTTCTTCTGTCTCCATGATCTTGAGTGTTAAATGTTATAGTTATTGGTGAAATGGAATATTGAATTCACACCAGTTCATACAAACTAGACTTAGACAATGCGAACTGTCCACAAACTACAAGTAGTCAATTGCACTGAAAAGCAAAGTTATCAGAATTTCTGAAGGGCAAATTAAGCTTTTAATTACGGAAGCCCATTTTACATTGTCCCAGATTTGCCGTAGAATAGTACATGTCTAAGCTATATAGTAATTAAGAAGCAGAACAGCAGTTAAAGTAAATTATAGTTAAAATGAGAATGGAATAAAAAAAAGATAAGGGTGCAATAACCCAGAAAGGACTGAAAGAATAGAATGTGTTATAAATGATTTATGCTTTAGGCTAGGTAGGTTAAAAAGGCTAAAGCTCTACTGTTCACCCATGCAAAAATGTCAAAGCATTGGACCAGATAAAGAATTCACCAGTAATAAGACTTTGAAAATAGATATGTCCAGGTAAGGTCATGCAGCATTTTAAGTAGGAAACATAAAGTAATGATCTAGTCAAATACAGGAACGTTAATGCCAGGGGCCTGACATCCATTCTAAATGTTAAAATGTGGATGTACTCATTTGCTGCAGAGAAAAAAAGTAATAAGTAAATCTGTGGGAAATTTGTGCTTTGCCATTCAAAAACCTGAACACTGAGGTATTTTTAGATGAGCCACTTTTCTTGAGATTAAAGGAAATTTCAAAAGAAAGCCAGTATGATCATTAGAATGACAATTTAACTGCATAATTAACAAGAAGGTACAATCTCAGCTTTAGTGGGAAAATCAATCCAATTTTGATCACACTACTGAAGGTGCCAAAGTGGATTGTGTGATGGCTGGTAGAAAAAGTGTTGTTTATGTGGCTTAATGGATCCAAAAGGGAAAAAGAAATGGTAATAAGGGGCGATGCAGCAGGGCTGAATCTCTGCCAGCCAGCTTTCCACTCGTCTCCATTCTATTCCTGTGAGTGTCTCACAGCCTAATATTTCTCAGCTCTGTTCCAGTTATCCCTGTTCTCTGTAATGATGTATTGTTTCCAGTTCTGCCATTTTCTATACTGGTCCCTCTGCTTTTGCTCTACTTCTTTTGTTTGTCTTTGCATTCTTCGCATATCTTTTATGCTCCTGCTGGAATCTTTAATTTTATTGAAGTATTTCTCTCATTTTATTGCATGAATAAATCTCAGGTCATCTACTTTCAATCCAAGAAAATTTGGAATGTTTGCTAAATGGCCAGATGCTGGGAGCAGGGCAGAAATCATTAAAAGCCAGTGGATAGCTGGAAAGAAAAAACTCATTGTAAAGGCCCATGGAATGTTAGCTTTTATCTCAAAGGGGGCTTAAATACAAAGAGTTGATGCAACAACCACAATAACCTAGATTTGTATGATGACTTTATCCCCGTGATATTCCCCACAGGGGATGCGATGGTATTATCACTGGGCTGTTAATCCAAAGACCCAGGCAATGTTCTGCTCCTAAAATGCTGCTTGGCCTGCTGTGTTCATCCAGCTCCACGCCTTGTTATCTTGGATTCTCCAGCATCTGCAGTTCCTACTATCTCTAATGTTCTGGGGACCTCGGTTCGAGTCCCACCGCGGAAGATGATGGAATTTGAATACAATAAATATCTGGAATTAAGAATCTATTCATGACCATGAATTCATTGCCAATTGTCAGGAAAATCCCATCTGATTCACCAATGCCCTTTTGGGAAGGAAACTGCCATCCTTATCTGGTCTGGCCTACATGTGACACTAGACCCACAGTAATGTGGTTGACTCTTAACTGCCCTCTGGGCAATTAGAGATGGTCAATAAACGCTGCCTAGCCAGTGATGCCCTCATCCCATGAATGAATGAAGAAAAAAAATAATGTCTCAAGGCACTTCACAGGAAAATTTTCAAATTAACATTAACAGAACTTTTAAAAAAGTATAAAGCTCTTGTTAGTCCTGCCTTAAAAATATTCATCTCCAAAAATTGTGCGGCAGAGGGTCCCAAGGTCTCTTAGCCCTCAGAAGACAATTCCTTACATCTCTATCCTGAAAGGTTGACCCTTAATTTTCAAAACTGTGCTCCCTAGCTCTGGGCAGACCCACAAGAGAAAAGATCCTTTCCACATCCACCTTGTTAAGATCATTCAGACTCTTTTAAACTTGAATTATAGCATTCCTCACACTTCTAAACTTTAGTGAAAAAAGTCAAGCCTGCCCAATCTTCCTTCAACACAGCCTGCTCATTCCATGTATCAATTTGGTACACCCTTTCATTGTATTTTTGCCTTTCCTTAAATGACGAAACTGAAACTGCACACAGTATTCTCGATGAGATTTCCCCAATACTCAGTATAACTGGAGCATTACATCTTGACTTTTATGTTCAGCTCCTTTTCATAATAAAAGATAGTATTACATCAGCCTTCTTAATAACTTGCTGTATCATCATGCTAACTTCTTCTGACTCACATACCAGAGCATTCAGATTCCCCTGCACCTCACAATTCAGCAGCTGATCAATGCTTAAAAAAACTCTGACTCTTTTATTCTTTCTGCAAAGCGCACAACAGCACATTTTCTCACATTATAGTCTATCTGCCAGATTTTTTCACTTACTCGGCTATGTCTTCTTACATCGCCTTCACAAGATACTTTCCTACTGACCTTTGTGACGTCTACAAATTTAGCCACCAAGCCTTTGATTTTCTCATCAGGATTATTGCTATAAACTCTAAAAAGGTTGAGGGCCCAGCACAGACCCTTGCAGAACCCTACTTGTCACATCCTGCTGATTTAAAAATACCTATTTACGAATACACCATTTTCTGCCAACCAATCTTCTATCCGTATGAGTCTGTTACCTCCTGTCGTGGAGGCAGTAATACAGTAATAGTGTCACTGGACCTCCAAGTTAATGTGCTGGGGTCATGGGTTCAAATCAGACCATGACGGATGGTGAAACATGAATTCAATGATATCTGAAAGGAGGAACTAGCCTAATGATGACCATAAAGCCATCTTTGATTGTTGTTTAAAAGCGAACCTGCTTCACTAATGGCCTTTTAGGGAGGGAGATTTATCAGCCTTACTGATCTGGCCTACATGTGACTCCAAGTCCACAGCAACGTGGTTTACACTTAACTGGCCTCTGAAATGAGGAATGGCGATGATTCTAGCCTCTCCAGCAATGCCCATGTCTGGTGAATGAATTTTTAAAAATAAATTTGGAGTATTGTGTTCAATCAGGATATGACACTTGAAAAAAAATACTTTCAGGGGTTGTAGTAAAGATCATTAGCATAAACTAGACATTCCCCATAGTATCAGGAAATGGTTATTGCACAGAAGGATGCCTTTCAACCCACCCAGCTCTCTGAACGAAGAACCACTTCCTCCTTTTCATCCATAGTGCCAATAACATTTCAAATACGAATCTAATTCCCTCTTGGATGCCTTAATTGAACCTACTTCCACTACTTTCTCAGGTCATGAATTCCAGATAATCAATCACTGAGTGTAGGAGCTTTTCTTCACAATACCATTGCTTATTTTGCTGGTTACCTTAAGCCTGTGTCTTTGGCTCTTGATCCCTTCTTCAATGGGAACAATTTATCCCTATCTACATTGTTCAGCCCCATCAAGATTTTGAATGCCTCTAACAAAAGCTCCCTCAACCTTTTCTTCAAGTAAAACAGCCCCAACTTCTCCAATCTACCTGCATAACTGACGTTCTTCATCATTGGAAACATTGTCATGATCCTTTCTTGCACCCTCTCAATACCCTTACATCTTTCCTAAAATATAGTGCCAAGAATTGGATTAGATACACCTTTTGAGTTTGAACCAGTGCTTTGTACACGTTTGATATAATTTTCTTACTTTTATACAGGGGGTTCTTCTATAATGCATGTTCCAGCAATGCGATTTGGCAGTAATGCGACAGACAAATAGGCGAATGCTTCTTCTAACCTGTGAACTTGTGTTGGTTTTGATGTGATTCCATCGGCGTATGGAACAGTATGCATCGAGCTGCTATGCTTTTCATAACATAAAGTTATGTTGCAAAGCCGCTAATGCGGATGAGGAGCATCGAATAGCATTTCCTCCCATAGCAAACAAAAATTAATTGACAAAGCAGGCTACAGCTTACCATCAAACTTTCAATTTGGATGTGACAGGTTTAGACTGGAAGCAAATGCCACCAAGAAAGCTACATTTCCATGAATAAAGTACACGTTCCAGGCTTTAAGGTGGCAAAGGATCATATGACTGTGCTGCTGCGTGCCAATGCCAGTGGAGACTTCAAGCTTAACCCTGTGGCGATGTACCAGTCTGCCAACCTGCAAGCCTCGAAAAGTTACTTTAATTCTCCTCTAAGCATCTACTTTAGGTCAAAAAAAAGGTTGGATGCCTGGGCATTTTTTTTTCTGATCTTATTGTTGATGGTTTGGAAAATGTTTTTAGTAAGTATTGCAGCAAAAAAGAATTTGGATTTCAAGATTATCACGATCCTGGATAATGCACCAAGACTTCCTCCCACCCTTAGTGAGCTTTCTGAAAACTTCGAAGTGTTATTTCTACCCCCAAACGTAACCTCTCTCCTTCAACCCATGGACCAGGGTGCAACAGCAGCTTTTAAAGCTTATTGTTTAAGGTGCAAATTTAAGAGGCTGATTGCAGCCACTGAGGGGGTGAGGAAAGTGCTCTTCAATGTCAGAAGAGGCTGAACATCAAGAATGCAATTGACATTATCATGGAGGTCTGAGGTGGTGTCAGTAAGGACTGCTTGCATGCAGTTTGGCATAAGCTGCTCCCAGATTTTTTTCACAATTTTAAAACTTCTGATCCATCAGAGGAGCTCCCAAGAATCAAAAAAATTGTTTTGGTCTTGTAAAGTAAATTGGATTTGAAGAATTGGACAGTAAGGATGTTGAAGAGCTGCTTGAGTCCCGCTGTGAAGATCTCTCCATAGCTGATCTGCAACGACTTGGCACTAAGGGGGAAGTGGAAGCTGGAGATGAAGAAGATGAAGTCCAGGGTGCAGCACCATGAGAGATTTTCACTTCTGTTTTGTCCTCTGTCTTGGGGGAAATTGAGAAGCAGTGGCAGTTCTTAAAGGACTATGACTACAATGCAGAATGCAGCAGCATAGCAGTTAGTGAAATAAGATTTTCTTTGGCACCTTATGAAATGCTTCTTCATGAACAAAGAAAAAGATCAAAGCAAAAACCTTTTTTAAGCCAACCTCCAAGAAGCAATGAACCACAACCATCCATTTCTGGATTAACTATATTTTCGCCCTAACCCTGCAACTACAACTGCACCTGAAATTGATGATGATGATGTCAACCCTCAGCCCCTGCATTAACAACAGAGCAACGTCAAAACCTCCTCCCCCATCAAGTCATCTTGACCTTTTTCAAGATAAGGTGTTAAATTTACTTTTATTTCATTATTAGATATGAATTAGACATTTATTCAAACTGTGCTATGCTTTGAGTTAGGCATTTGAGTGATTTCTGAATGATTTTGAGCAATTTTTTGGGTGCTCTGGTTCTAACCCTGCTTTTCCCATAGGCCCCCGTCATTTCCATAGCCTGATTTTCTGTGACACAATTTTGCGCAGGAATGCAACTGTTACGTTATAGCAGAACCACTATATTGACTTATTGGTAAAATTCTGAACCCTGCATCTTTTATTAGCTGCTTTCTCAACTTGTCTTGCCATTTTCAGTGATATATGCATATTTACACCCAAGTCCTTTTGTGCCTACACCTCCTTTTTATTTAACTCTTTATTTGTATTCCTTCCATATTCTTCCTACCAAAATGGATTGGTTCACTTTTCTCTGTATGCAATTCTATTTGCCACATGTCTTCCTATTCCAAAAAAACTGTCCATCCTCATGAAGTTCTACATCATCTTCATCAGTTCACAATGCATCAATTTTTGAAATTCACAAATTTTGAAATTGTGCCTTGTAAATCAAGGCCTAGCTATCACCGAAACCAGGGGCTCTAACACTGAGCCCAGGAAATTCCAATAGCTTTCTCCAGTCTAAAACAACAATCATTAGCTACTGCCGCCTGTTTCCTGTCACTTTAACAACATTACAAACTTTGTTCTATTCCAACTGCTTACAAGTCAGTTGTGCATCACTTATCAAATGCCTTTTAGAATTGCTCCCTTGAATACAGAAACTTTAAGAAATGCTCAAGATATGCCAAAAGGTATTGATAATGTAGATCAAGAGAAACATTTTTCCTCTCGAGCAACATGAGCTCTTCAAGCTTGAAGTCAAGAAGAGCTTATTCACAAAGAGTGTAGTATGAAATATTCTTCCCCAAAAAGCTGGTGAGGCCGGTTTAATTGAAAACTGAGGTGATCGATTTTTGTAAGGCAGTTATATTAAGAGATATTGATACAGAAGAAGCAAATAAAGTTCAGTCATGTTATAATTGGCTAATAGGTGCAAATAGCCAAAGACAGTTTCTCTTTCTATGCCTTCACATTCCTTTGACACAAATCAGAAGTCCACCAATGAGTTGAATGGACGATGAGCAGAACTGTGGCTCCTGCAGAAGAATTGCTCCTGACTGTACATATATCGATAGAATATCAACTCAGATATGACATACGGTGAAACTTAAGCACACCATCACATCACACAGGACTAACAGATTTTAGAGTCATTCATTATAAAGTTGTAATGGAACCCAATACCCACATCACAATTGTGAGAGAAAATGTCTAGATTACAGATGAATGTTATTCTCCAGTAATCCTTTAAAATTAGATTCCCAGAATAGAGAAATAACCTGGCATATTATCCACCTTTAGATTTTCCCAGCAAACCTGAGATAATGGGCTGGATTTTCTGAGCAGTAGTATTCAGTTAAATAGTTATGCAGGAGTTAGACTATGCCTTTAATTATTTACCTTTTCCTGAGTAACCATTCATTGGAACCCTGAAAATTCATTGATTTTGAATGAATGCTTCATCCTAATCCGAGATCAAAACCTACTTTAGGAAAAAGCAAAGGGAAATCTTCCTTAGGCTTCAATTCTTTCCAAGTTTTAACCCCACACCAATCATTTCTGGAATCGTGCACAAAATTCAGGCATTTTTGAAACTTCATTTCTGGGAAGTCAGTGGGTGATAATCTAATATTTGCCTCCTGTAAAATAGTCAGTTGAGTCCTTAAGATTTTATGTTTCAATCTGAGAACAGAATTGTTTGGTTGATGATTTACATAATCTGAAGTAATGATATTTGCCAGTATTTTTGCAGTCTCAGTAAATGATGGCTTTCCAATTTGTTTCTCACTGGGTGTTGTTTATCATGAGGCTAGGAGAAAATAGGGAGAGAAATTTCCAGTTCTATTGTAATAAATCCATTCTTTCCATGCTAGCCAATTAGTGGGAATATGAAGTGATGTGGAAACTAGCTGTCATCTTTCTGTCAAGTTAACAGACATAGAGTCATAAAGATTTTACAGCACAAGAGGAGATCTTTCAGCCTATTGTGTCCAGGCTGATTATCAAGCGTCCATCCATTTAAACTAGGGTTTAGCCCAGAACAGTGGGGGAGGAGGGTTGTCCTCAAGAACAGGGTGGTAAGTGCAGGGACGGAGATACAGTGATCAAAAACAGCAAATTCAAGAGCTAGGTCAGGCTGGAACAGGAAAGGGAGCAAGGAAAGCCTGTTGGATTAAGTTGCATCTATTTTGATGCAAGTGGGCTGACAGGTAAGGCCGATGAACTCAGGGTGTGGATAGGTATGCGGGGCTTAGATATTATAACCATTACAGAAACATGGCTAAAGGAGGGACAGGACTGGCAGCTTAATGAGCCAGGGTACAGGTGCTTTAGGCGGGACAGAAGTAGAGCAAAGTGGGGAGGAGGAGTTGTCAAATTAGATACCTAATTGGCTTGATGGTAGGAAGGAGAGAGAAATCGTGGAAGCATGCCTGTTGGATGGGAGGCCTGTGATTAATTGTCTGCCTCAGGAGTTGCTTGTTGGGCCCATTGCTATTTGTTATTGATACCAATGATTTGGATGAGAATGGAGAAGGCATGATTAGTAAGTTTGCGGGTGACATAAAATAAACAGTATCATGGACAGTGAGTAAGATTATCAGAAATTGCAGCAGGATCTTGATCAGCTGGAGAAGTGGGCTGAGAAATGGCAAATGGAGTTTAATATAGTCAAGTGCGAGGTTTTGCATTTCGGAATGTCAAATCAAGCTTCATGGTGAATGGTCGGGCCTTAAGAGGTGTAATGGAATAGAGGGACCTTGGAGTTCAGGTTCATGGTTCTCTGAAAGTGGAGTCACAGGTAGATAGGGCAGTGAAGAAGGCTTTTGCCACATTGGCCTTCAATCAGTGCATTGAGTATAGAAGTTGGGAAGTTGTGTTGCAGGATGATTGGGGGCCCACACTTGGAATATTGTGCTTAGTTTTGGACACTTTGCGACAGGAAGGATTTTGTTAAACTGGAAAGAGTGCAGAAGAGATTAAATAGGATGTTGCCAGGACCCAAGGGACTGAGTTATAGAGAGAGGTTGGACAAGCTAGCACTTTTTTCTTTACAGCGTAGGAGAGTGAGTGGGGATCTCATAGAAGTGTACAGGATCACGAGAGGCAATGGATAGGGTGAATGCACTCAGTCTTTTTCCCAGAGTTGGGGAACCTTGGACTATAGGGCATCAGTTTAAGGCAAGAGGGGAGAGAATACATGAGAATGTGAGGGGAAGATGAGAGACAATTGGTTTTACAGAGGGTGGTGTGCACATGGAATGAGCTGCCAGTGGTCATGGTTGAGGCAGGTATATTTACAACATTTAAAAGGCATTTGGACAAATACATGGATAGGCAAGGTTTAGAGGGCTAAGGCCTAGGTGCAGGGAAATGGGGTTAGCGTGGGTGGAAGTATTGGTCGGCATGGATGAGTTTGGGCTGAACGGCCTGTCTCTGTTCTGTAGGACTCTATGACTCTTTATTCTAATCCCTTTTTACAGCACTTGGCCCTTAGTTTAGTATGCTATGTCATTTTGAGGGTCTAAGTTGTTGTTAAATGTCTAAGATTTTGGAGTAGATTTGTAGCTGGGGTTGTGGGTGTTGAGGTTGTCAAAGTTGCTTGGCTGACTGAGCTGGTTTCTTGTTTTGCAGACATTTCATTACCGCGCTTGGTAACATCCTCAGTGCAGCCCCCGATGAAGTGTCGGTATGTTTTCCCACCTGGTTTTTAAATGCCCTGATGCATGAACGTGTTGTAAATGCCTTGAAGGTTCTACCATCCTCTTAGCCAGAGAGATGTTCACAATCTTCTGGGGCAAATCCTCTGTAAATCTTCTGCTCCTTGTTATTAAATTGCAACGTTGCTTATTGCTCCCTCTACTAAGGGGGAAAGTTTATTCCTACCTGTCCTGTCTATGCCCCGCAGATAATCGTGCATCTTAATCAGGTCCCTTCTTCTCTGCTCTGAGGAAAACATCAACAGCAGTCTCTCTTCATTTCAAAATTGTGCCAGCCCAGTCACCATCCAAATGAATTCCCTTTGCATTCTCCCAATTGCAATCACAACCCTCTTGTAGTATGGCAACCAGAACTGCACAGAGTCCTCCAGCTGTGACCTAACTAATGTTATACACAGCTTCATCACAACC
Source organism: Stegostoma tigrinum (assembly GCF_030684315.1). NCBI lineage: Eukaryota > Metazoa > Chordata > Chondrichthyes > Orectolobiformes > Stegostomatidae > Stegostoma > Stegostoma tigrinum. The sequence continues at coordinate 33,704,507 of NC_081360.1, read as the reverse complement.
TCTCATCCCTGACATGAAGCAAATGCCGAACAGATTGAAAATGCCAGTGTGGGGCGTGAGGGAAAGGAAGTCTCAATAATCTCTTCCAGGCTTCAAAGAAGTCCTGCTCTTTCTGACTCTTGAATTCTTTTTGAAATTTTCAGGAGGTTTCCTTAATTGGCTTCTTCTGGTTTCTGTTATTGCCTGTGGCCAGTTTTCTTTGGCATGTCTGCCACTGGGGGCCTTCCCAATTATTGACATTGCTGGAAAGAGCTCTCACTCACTTGGATGCTGGCTTCTGTTCCCCCTGCTTCTTTCTTAAAAAAAACCGAGTGAACAAAAAAAAAGTTGTACTACTTTAAAGAAATTGCAGTAAAGGCACATTGAAAGCTAGCCAAGAGTATTTGTTAAATGCTGTAGTGGAGTAATTTGACAAATCCACCAGAATCAGGTGATATATTTTACAAGGTACGTGGAAAAGCATGGTACCATCAATCAGAAACTCAACCAGGCCAGCCATATAAATCCTGTAGTTGCAAAAGCATGTCAGGGGCTGGGAACTTTGTCATTACCTGATATTACCCTCATCATTAATACATTACCTAATTGCCCAAAGCCTGTAGACTACGTATCTGGCACAAGTCAGAAGTACTACAATACTTTCCACTAGTCTTCCAGCTACAACAACACTGAAAGAACAACATAATTCACCTTGCATAAATAGGGAACAAAGATTTAAAGGGTTATTAGTATAAATATTTGAAAATAAAGAATGCCGAGGACAGGAAATGGAATCCAAGTAAAATGTATGCAGCTACCACCAGAACTACAAACATTTTGATCAACCTGTTTGGATATGTTATGACATAACTGCCAGGATAACTGGGACTTAAAGCCAGAGCTCCTGGTCTATAGAGGGCACTGCCTCTGTACCACAAGTGCACTCAGGCACTGTAGACTGAGATAGTAGGAACTGCAGATGCTGGAGAATCTGAGATAACAAGGCGTGGAGCTGGATGAACACAGCAGGCCAAGCAGATCAGAGGAGCAGGAAAGCTGACGTTTCAGGCCAAGAGCCTTCATCAGAAATGGAGGAGGGCAAGGGGGTTCTGAAATAAATAGGGAGAGAGAGGGAGGCGGATTAAAGATGGATAGAGGAGAAGACAGGTGGAGAGGAGACAGACAAGTTAAAGGGTGGGGATGGAGCTGGTAGAGGTGAGTGTAAATTGGGAGGTAGGGAGGGGGTAGGTCAGTCCAGGGAGGATGGACAGGTCAAGGGGGCGGGATGAGGTTAGTAGGTAGGAAATGGGAGTGCAGCTTGAGGTGGGGGGAGGGCATAGGTGAGAGGAAGAACAGGTTAGGGAGGCGGGGGCGAGCTGGGCTGGTTTTGGGATGCGGTAGGGGGAGAAAAGATTTTGAAGCTTGTGGAATCCACATTGATACCATTGGGCTACAGGGTTCCCAAGTGGAATATGAGTTGCTGTTCCTGCAACCTTCGGGTGGCATCATTGTGGCACTGCAGGAGGCCCAGGCTGGACATGTCGTCTAAGGAATGGGAGGGGGAGTTAAAATGGCTCGCGACTGGGAGGTGCAGTTGTTTATTGCAAACCGAGCGGAGGTGTTCTGCAAAGTGGTCCCCAAACCCCTGCTTGGTTTCCCCAATGTAGAGGAAGCCACAACAAGTACAGCGGATGCAGTGTACCACATTGGCAGATGTGCAGGTGAACATCTGCTTGATGTGGAAAGTCTTCTTGGGGCCTGGGATGTGGGTCAGGGAGGAGGTGTGGGGGCAGGTGTAGCACTTCCTGCGGTTGCAGGGGAAGGTGCCAGGTGTGGTGGGGTTGGAGGGTAGTGTGGAGCGGACAAGGGAGTCACGGAGAGAGTGGTCCCTCCGGAAGGCAGACAGCTTGATGTGCAAAGGCTTTGTGGGGCTTGGGATGGGGGCTTGATGTGGAATGTCTTAAATCTCCCCACCCTCCACCGCATCCCAAAACCAGCCCAATTTGTCCCCGCCTCCCTAACCAGTTCTTCCTCTCACCTATCCCTTCCTCCCACCTCAAGCTGCACCCCCATTTCCTACCTACTAACCTCATCCCCCACTCCCCTTCACCTGTCCCCCCTCCCTGGACTTCCCTATCTACTCCCTACCTCCCCACTACACTCATCTTTACTGGCTCCATCTCTGCCTCTTTGACCTGTCTGTCTCCTCTCCACCTATCTTCTCCTCTGTCCATCTTCTATCTGCCTCCCCCTCTCTCCCTATTTATTTCAGAACCCCCTTTCCCTCCCCCATTTCTGATGAAGGGTCTCAGCCCGAAACATCTGCTTTCCTGCTCCTCTGATGCTGCTTGGCCTGCTGTGTTCATCCAGCTCTACACCTTGTTATCTCGGAACTGTCGACTGGTTTCTTTCAATACAGTAAATCCTAATTTTATAAACTCTGTTTCATACCACCTGCTGCCATCCACTTCTCTGCAAAATTCATTAGTGACAGCAGCAGATAATGTTGCCAAACATGATGAGCAGTTTCACTGGTGCATAAATATGGAGATGGAGAACAGAGGAAATTTTAACCCCCAAGCAGAAACATCTCAACAACTGGGCCTGACTGAAGATTGCCAGTGAAGGCTTAGAGATACAGTAAACACCTCCTGGCTGAAATCCAGGCTAAAACCATGGCTCAGCTGTTGCGAACCCAGCAGGGATCAAAGGAAAACAGATGCATTGTACTTGTGCTCTGGAGCAATGGGACATTGAAAATTCTCATGTGATTAAATTTAAACACCTGCAATATTTAGATCTAGAAACAGACTGAATCCAATCATTTCATGACTGAGATTCCTGACACAAGTGCATACTGTATCTGAATTATTTTTCATTGCAAAATCAAAGTAATTCCAATTTTTTTTAAAAACAATCATCTCTCGATTCTGAGACCCTTTCTTTCACTTGTTGCCAAATCACTCGGTCTGAGATCATTGCTTCTTCACAACATGTAAGGAATTTTATCAGCAGATTTTGATATTATTACTGTAAACTGCCAATAAGTATTGCGAATGGATTAGCATCAAAGGGCGAAAGCAGAAATCAAGTCAAGGCTGAATCAGCAAACCTGTTTAAGGCGAGTCACTTTTCACTTTTCAGAAACTAAAAGTAAATCTGCTGTAGCCCTTAGCTTGTAATTAATCACAACCCACTCTTATTAATAAATCATAGAAGAGTAAGCGGACAGAAAGGCACCATTCGGCCTGTCACATTCATGTTTGCAAATGCACCTACATTCTTGCAAAATGCAAATAATTTGAGCACAGTCTCTCATTTGACTCACCAGCACAAATGCAGTAGAAGTGAGCTTTAATGTTGAGAGTCTGAAAAGTGTGACCATTCGAAGGCTAAATGAATCGAACCCATCATTTCAGCCTATTCTTGCCACAATGAATATATGTGTCCTTCTCCTGTCTGTTTTTCTCTCTCTTCTTCCCCCCACTTGTATTTGTGATTCTTGCGATGCTTTACATCGGTTCCATAATTCCCGGATTCCTGGCCATCTCTTCACCATGAATATGTAATTCCGCTGCATCACCCCCCCACTGCCCCTGCATCAGGATAGTCTGAAGGTTGTCTGCTTTCTTGAAAGGAGGCCTATACAATCCCTATCCACCATTATCCTCTTTCACTTGCCTGTGCTTGTTCTCATGTTGAATATCTCCCTGAATTCATCTCACTTTTCCCAAGTCAAAGATGTGCCTTTTGGGTCCTAATTATGCCTGTCTCTTTGTGGGGTACGTATAACATTGGCTGTTCCAGTCTTCCTCTAGGATTCCTCCCATAAGTCTTTTCCTGATAGCAACAGTGCTACTTCCTGCTCTTATCAGAATTAGAAAAATTAATCAGTTTTGCTTCGAATTTCTATCCATCTCTTATTCTTCCCTTTTCCTGCCTGGCTTCACAGTTTCCATTTCCGGGAACAGGTTATCCTCTAATATCCATAACAAACCCATCAACTCCCTCAGTAACCTCAACTATAGCACCGTCATGCCCTTCTTCCGATAAGGACTATATTCCATTCTCCCACTTTCTCCAAGTCCATCACATCTGCCCTGATCAAGCCATCTTCCGAGGGTACACATCTGACATGTCCTTCTTTTTCTTCAAATGAGCAGTTTCCCCACCATGGTTGACAGGATATTCAGCTATGTCAGTCTCACTTCCCATATTTCTGTCCTCACCCCTTCCCTTAACTCCTAGATCAATGATAGGGATCTCTTTGCCTTCAGTTTCCATCCCACTAATCCCTGCAGTCAAAGGATTATCTTTCACCATTTATGCCACCTCCAGCAGATTGCCACCACCAAAAACTTCTTCTTCCCACCTCCCTTGTCAGTACCCTGCAGGAACCTATCCCTCCACAGCACTCTGCTCCACTTTTCCATCATCCCACTACTTTGACATTCCTCCATAGCACCTTCCCATACAATTGCAGGAACTGTATCACATGGCCATTGACCTCCTCCCTCTTCATTGTCCGAGGCCCCAAATATATCTGAGATGATGGGAACTGCAGATGCTGGAGAATCCAAGGTAACAAAGTGAGGAGCTGGATGAACACAGCAGGCCAAGCAGCATCTTAGGAGCACAAAAGCTGGCATTTCGGGTTCTCTGATGAAGGGCCTAGGCCCGAAATGTCAGCTTTTGTGCTCCTAAGATGCTGCTTGGCCAGCTATGTTCATCCAGCTTCACACTTTGTTACCCCAAATATATCTTCCAGTTGAGGCAACAATTTAGTTGTATTTTGAATCTGGTTTACTGCATTCTCTGCTTCTCTCCTCTTGTGGAACACCTCTACTGTGTTCATAAGAGTGACTCCAGCCTTTCTGCTTCTCGCCATTTCAATATTCCATCTTGCTCTCATGCTAACATTTCCATCCTATGCCTACTATAGTGAAGCCCCGTGCAAGCTGAAGATATACAACCTCATTTTTTTTTGCATTGGCACTGTACAGCCTTCAGGACTCAACATTGAGGTTAACAACTCCAATGTATGAATGCTGTCACAGAATTCCTACAGAGTAGAAACAGGCCATTTCACCCATTGAATCCACACCGACCCTCCGAGTTGCATCCTATTCAGACCTGCCACTCCCCCTCCCCCCGCCCATCCTTATAACCCTGCATTGCCCATGGCTAATCCACCTAGCCAGCACATCCCTGGATAATGTGGGCAATTTCACATGGCCAATCTACATAACCTGCATGTCTTTAGACTGTGGGAGGAAACTGGAGTACCCAAAGGAAACCCGCACAGACATGGGAAGAATGTACAAACTCCACACAGATAGGTGGAATCAAGCCCAAGTCCCTGGTGCTGTGGGACAGCAGTGCTAACCGCTGAGCATCCATGCCACCATCCCATGTTCTCCACTTTAATTGCAAACCCTCTCCTCTCTGCATGGATTTGCTCTCAGCAGAACTGACCTATTTTCTGTTATTCTGAGGAAGAGAATGAATATAATGATGAATTTGAAAATACTACACCCATCAAAAGGGGCTTTAGTCATGTAATGAATGCATTGGCAATGGTTTCATTTAACTTTGAGATAATAGACAGCACTGGAACATCACCAACAAATTTAACAAATAAAAATAACATTTTAAACACATTGTGAAGATAAAGTCAGCATGAAGGAATATAAAAGCATTACCTGATTTTAGTTTGATGATTTAAACACTTTGATGTTACTAAATGAAGTTGTATGCCAATGTAAAATAGCTGGAGTAAGCTATGTTATAAGTACTGATATGGTGTGTAATGGCTTTCCTGTATTGAAAAGCGAACCTTCTATGAAATACATTCAAACGGAACTTAACATGGAGAATGATAAGCCTGTTATATTGTCAATCTTTATTGATCTGCAATCTACTCAGTCAGGACATTACTGTACCCAGATACTACAACCTGATATTTCCCATAATATATACTATTGGAATCAGTTGACAAGTCAGACAGAGAGCAAAACATATGGTTACCGAGACCATTTTCCGTCCCTCCTTATTAAAAACCCTGTTTAAAATATTGGTAGTTTTGGTGAAGAGCTTAAGAAAGTAATAGAAAAGATTGGTGAAAAGTGTAAAATCCTCAAAAAGCATCAAAAGTCGCTGCCTTATACTATTGTGAACCTTTAACAAGATTATTACTTTAGACATTAGGCTGTGAGACAAGGACAGACACATTTTCATTCCATATTGTTAATGGCTGGAGATCAGATTTGTCTTTCTGCGTTAATACTTGGTAAAGCAAAAAGGGTTATCATGGATAAAATATTGAGGAAATGACTTGGAACCATCAGGGGATGGAGAATCAGCTGTTTGAGTGGCACCACATCTACAAGCATTCAATCCCTCTACCATTGATGCTCAGTAACAGCAGTAACTATGTAGGAACAGAACACCCCCACCCCACTCCCTGCCCCCACTCACTGGGGTCAAAGACTCAGGAGGCAGGCAGGACTCAGGCAAGTGGCAGACTTTTATTCACGCAACAACCGTTTAATGCAAGGAGATGGTCAAAAGATCTTCCCCAAATCTGGCCTCAGCTTGAGAACCCAATCGTTCCCCTAATCTATTGCTCAGATCAGAAGAGAGATCAATGGCACACTCTGATTTTTACAGTGAAATGCAGCATTTGTATACATTTTGTGTTACAATAATCACATGCAATGTGATCACTTTGACCTCCTCATTCTATCCACCCAATCCTGTGAAACACTTAATCAATGGTCGGCATTCCTATGGACAGCCCCAGGTCCCATAATCCCATGGTGTTTAACAGACATTGTAATTCCCAAGCTCGGGATCTTTCTATGCATTCTATTAATTCGCATTCCAAAGTTACTGGTTATACTCCTTCAGGTCTGTCCCAGATTTGACCAACTGATATCAGATTTATAGTATTGTAGATTTTTATAGCTACTCCTATTGCTAGCATTTTTTAACTCATAAGTCGCAAACAATCCATTTCATTCAGGATGCGCCAAGACATCTCTTTCGAGACAAGGGAAGTGTTTCCTGAGATTAATTAACTTTCACATCTACATTTGAATGTTTTTGCCCTAAAGTATCTATTCTACTTTTGTTATATACGTTTATCAATAATTACATCGAAATTTATCTCTATGGTTATCTGAAGAATCTTTAACTCGAACCTATGTCTTAATATTGTACATAACTTGCAGGAAAAAGCTGAATACTATGAAAAAACTTTAGCTGTTGCTTTCATAGCTGTACAATGAGTTAGGCTAATGAAATGTGAGGCTGGATGAACACAGCAGGCCCAGCAGCATCTCAGGAGCACAAAAGCTGACGTTTCGGGCCTAGACCCTTCATCAGAGAGGGGGATGGGGAGAGGGTTCTGGAATAAATAGGGAGAGAGGGGGAGGCGGACCGAAGATGGAGAGAAAAGAAGATAGGTGGAGAGGAGAGTATAGGTGGGGAGGTAGGGAGGGGATAGGTCAGTCCAGGGAAGACGGACTGGTCAAGGAGGTGGGATGAGGTTAGCAGGTAGGAGATGGAGGTGCGGCTTGGGGTGGGACGAAGGGATGGGTGAGAGGAAGAACAGGTTAGGGAGGCAGAGACAGGTTGGACTGGTTTTGGGATGCAGTGGGTGGAGGGGAAGAGCTGGGCTGGTTGTGTGGTGCAGTGGGGGGAGGGGACGAACTGGTCTGGTTTTGGGATGCAGTGGGGGAAGGGGAGATTTTGAAGCTGGTGAAGTCCACATTGATACCATTGGGTTGCAGGGTTCCCAAGCGGAATATGAGTTGCTGTTCCTGCAACCTTCGGGTGGCATCATTGTGGCACTGCAGGAGGCCCATGATGGACATGTCATCTAAAGAATGGGAGGGGGAGTGGAAATGGTTTGCGACTGGGAGGTGCAGTTGTTTATTGCGAACCGAGCGGAGATGTTCTGCAAAGCGGTCCCCAAGCCTCCGCTTGGTTTCCCCAATGTAGAGGAAGCCACACCGGGTACAGTGGATGCAGTATACCACATTGGCAGATGTGCAGGTGAACCTCTGCTTAATGTGGAATGTCATCTTGGGGCCTGGGATAGGGGTGAGGGAGGAGGTGTGGGGGCAAGTGTAGCATTTCCTGCGGTTGCAGGGGAAGGTGCCGGGTGTGGTGGGGTTGGAGGGCAGTGTGGAGCGAACAAGGGAGTCATGGAGAGAGTGGTCTCTCCGAAAAGCAGACAGGGGTGGGGATGGAAAAATATCTTGGGTGGTGGAGTCGGATTGTAGATGGCGGAAGTGTCGGAGGAGTTAGGCTGACTTGTTCATGGACTGAGATTTACACCTGTTGATCTAACTGGCACTGTTCACTTAATGGGACAACATCTTTTCAGTAAGGAAACTGGAATCAATCACTTTACATATTTTAATGAACTAGTGTCTATCCTCATGTCTTAGAAGGCTGATTGCATAAGGCCTCCTCTTCATTTTGAACTAACCCTGTCCAAAGGTACCATTATGTTTGTCTTAAATGCTGGAGCAAGCTGTTTGATTCTGTTTACCCTTTGTCAGCCATTTTAAATCTTAATGCTGGAGGAAGTTGTTTAATTGTGGTTACCCTTTGTCGGCCATTTTGTGCCTTTCAAACATGGGCTGCCTTTACTGACTACAAGACGCACTGCAGAAATTCACCAAGGATCTTTACACAGCACCTTCCATACCCATGACCATTTTCTTCTAGATGGACAAGGGCAGCAGATACATGGAACAGAATGCCACCACTCGTAAGCTCCCTTCACCTTGTGACTTTAAAATATATTGCCATTCCTTCAAAGCCCAGGTAAGAATCCTGAATTCCCTCCCTAACAGCACTGTGGGTCCAACTATAAAAAATGGACTGCAGTATTTCCAGAATGTAGCTCGCCACAACCGTCTCAAGGGCAAATCTGCGTGGGTAATAAATGCTGGCCCAACCAGCAATATACACTTTCCCTAAAGTCTCAGTTTTCACACTGTTATCTGTACAGCCAAAGTTTCCAGTTCCACTGACTGAGAATACTCACTTCCATTTTGAAGCAGAAAGCCTGTCAGTCAATGGGAGGATGACAATTTATACCATCAAAAGTAAGCTATTTGTAGAAAGAAAAAAAAAGGCCGGATATGGCAGGCCAATTAAATCAGAACATCAAACATGATGGCAAAAGTCTGTTCCAAAGGTATTTTTTCATAAAGTGGATTTTTGTTTGATACATTTGTCCACTAGAAAGGATTACATGAACAATTATACAATGTTGGTCATGTAAGGAGCAACTTACCTTTGTGGGACAGTTCCCCATGATGAATCACTGCACCAAAAATACATCAACATTACAAACCTTGACTTTGATGGCAACATTGAAGAAAATTCCATCTGACCTTGATGAATTCCTCAGTGCCATTTCCAAAGGAAAAAGGTTGTACTCTGAAGTCATTCATGCCAGAGTTGCCTGTAATTCTGATATCTGGAGCAGAACAATCGGGAAAAATGGAGTAGGAAAAGTTAAATAGTCTTATTTAATCTCCTGGCAAAGTGTACTTTGCACAGACTTATTATAATAAACACCCAATTCTGCCAGAAGGACAAATACAAAACCATTCAGTGTTATCCTAGATCAAAGTATTGGTGCCTCCTGAATTAGATCATTGTTCAGATTGAAGGTCTGAATTATACCTGTCAATCAGTTCACTTGGAAGTTACTAAGAGCATAGGAAAGTAGGAACAGAAGCAAGCCATTCAGCCTCTCGAGCCTGTTCCAACATTCAGTGAGATAATGGTGGATCCATCATGATTTCGTTGAATGTTGGAACTGTGGTCTAATTTTATATACCTCAACTATGTTTAACTTCATATCACCTAGAAAGTGCACTGATCTATCCTTTTTTGGTCCAAAGTGTATGACCTCAAGTTTGCTGACATTGAACTCCATCTACCATAGATTTTCCCACTCTAGAAGACCATCATTATCCCTCTGTAATTTTACACTATCACCTACACTGTCTACAATGCTGCCTAGCTTTGTGCCATCAGCAAACTTGGATAAATGACTTTCTGCAGCATTGGCCAAGCTGTTAATACATAATGGAAATAATATAGGCCCTAACACAGATCCTTGAGGGACATCACTGTCTACTTGCTGCCAATTTGATGAGCTGCCCGTAGTGCTATGAAGTGACGAGAGGGTTGAATGGCTGTTCTCATTTTGCTCTCCTCATTTGACTAGAACAGGTTTTTTGAGCGGGTCAGCAGCACTTGGAAGAGGCAGGAGAGCACTGGCCAACAGTTTCATATACAGCGCAATCAATTACATTCAGCGAGAGGGATGGTCCTGCAGGATGTATACACAATGGGAAAAGGTTTAAAGAAAATAGGGGACAGTGTCCTCACAGGAATTAAAATAATTGTCTAGTGAGTAACTATTCTTGATGACAGTGTGCAAATAGCTGGAAATCTGGAAAAAAAACTGAAGTTTATGTTTTTTAAGTGTTGACGATCTGTTTGAAGAATAATAAAAACATGGCCTGACAAGTAAGAGCTGTGATTTCTGAATGTAGGAAGTTCTGGTTGCCAGTGTGGTCCTGGACAAGGATCCAGTGTGTAGTAAGCATCTGTGAGTTGAGGAGCTTCAGCATAAAGTCTTTGAGCTGTAGAATGAACTACAGATATTGCAACCTATCAAGGTGGGGGAAGGTTATTTGGACATTTTATACAAAGAGACAGACATAATACTTAGCATGGTGCCTTCTGATTCTGTTCGTGCTTAGGGACAGGAGGATGTCACTATAAGTGAAGCCATTAAGAAGACTGAGAAGACAGAAGCCACCACTTGCAATTATTCACTAAGTCTGAGGTTCTTTCAAGTTGTTTGGATGAGAGCAGGGAGTGCAGGATGGATGAGGTAACTAACAATAGCACCGTGCAGAAAAAGCTATTTAAGCAGTAGAGGTAAATAGGATTGTAGTGGGAGTAAGGTGACAGCATCGTGCAGGGACAGATGTAGCTCTCTGTAGCTGACAGTGAACAACTGGGGGAATGATTACTAGAGTGTAACAGGAAAGGACAGACCATATAAAATTAACAAGTAAAGCAAGTGGTTGTAAAAATGGTGAAAAGTAAACACAGTTTCAGTCCTCATTTCTGATTGCATGCAACACTGCAACAAAAAGATGAATTGTTAACACAGACATGGATAAACATGCATGACCCTACAGGCATTACAGATATCACTTAAAGGTGATTGGTATAATTTAAAGGTGAATAACCCTGTGATTGTATCTTTGGTAATTGAACAACTTGGGGTTGTGAACGAGGTAGAGAGAGGTGTTTTGATCTTCGGCAGCACAGACGCTGTGTTTCTGTTCTCTGCAGTCAAAAGTCGTCTTAAACCTGAAGAAAAGCAGCTCATCTTTCTTCCAGTAGTTGTTGTAAGCTGTGACATGTAACTGATGAGTCAGAGACCTTTTATAAAAAAAAAACCAGCCACCCTCTGTCTCTTGGAAACCTAGTGAAATATCCGAAGAAAGACTGAAAAGCAACATGCTGACCAGCACAAAATTCATAAGGATTGTCAGGATCATGTCAGTAACCTGTATATAGGAACTGACCTGCTTTCCTGCTTTCCTATGACCATAACTCATTTCACTGTCTACTTGCCTATGTGTGTGAGATGGGAGTGTTTATTAAGGGAGTGGGGTTTTAATCTGTGTTATTATATGCGAACAGTTTATCACATTGTTTATCTACAGCTCGTGTCTAATTATTGAAAACAAGCAGTGATTCTTGTTATGCACAGAAACCTGATCTGTGCTTTCTATTAATCCAGGTCTTGAAACCAGGTAAATTGGCAAATCTTGGATACTTATTTTAAAGCTTATTATTATTGTGACATCTCGAGGAGTAAGGAGCTTGACTTCCAGTGCACATCTAACCCAGATGTGGCCTCACCAACACAACGCACAGTTGTAACAAGATATGCCCACTTTTAAACTTCTACACCTATCAACCAATTCCCCCCTCCCCCACTTGCAAAAACATCCAAAATTCCATTTCCTAAACTTCAAAGTTAACATGCACACACAACAACCAATTGAGAAGGAAAATTGTGAGTTGGCCTTTATTGTAAGAGTAAGGAAGTCACAACGCAGGGTTTTGATGAGAACACACATTGTTATTGTGCAACATTTGGGGTGCAACAAATGAGTGGAATCGGGGAGGGCACTGTGCTATAAGTAATTGCATAAAGTGATTGTATATTCTCCTAAGTTCAGAGAAGTAAGAGGTGATCTCCTGAAAGTTAAAAAGAATTCTGAAATGTTGGGCAGGGTTGATGCTGAGAGGATGTTTAATCTTCCTAGTGAGTCTAGAACTGGAAGTATGTAGCCTCTAGATAAGAAGTCAGCCATATAGGGCTGAGAGTCCTGTAAAGCTTTGCAATTTTCTACCTTACAGGGCTGTGGATGTTCAGTTAATAAGTTTATTCAAGACTGCAATTGATTCTTCTTTTCTGTCCTGAGGGAATTGAGGGATATGGAGGTCAGTATGTTGATAACAATGTTTGACCATGATCATATTGAATTGTCCAGCTGGGTCAATGAAGTGCCTGGTTTATACCTCTTAATTTTGATGTTTTTATGCATTTGACAAAGTTAAGTGAGTCACTATTCGAGTTAACGTATGATGCATCTAATCTGCTGATATTTGGGATCTTGCTTTGTGCAAATTTTCTGTCAGAATTGTCAACGTAGCAACAAATAACTAGTAATAAATTGAATGTCAACACTTTAGTTGAAGGCATTTTCTTTTCCATTTGGACCAAACATTATTTTTCTGGAATAGAAATGAAAGTGAACAGCAATTATCAAATCCTGTTTATTCTTGTTTCGTATAAAATATGAAGCTGACATCCATTTGTCCTTCATTGCACTTGGTTGGTATTTTATATAGTGAATGACATGGTATAATTTATATTGTCAGAGTCATGGGAACATGGTAGATCATGTGTACTCACTCACAAGGTCGAAAAGCAACTGCACTTTCCTGATGGCTGCAGTTTTTCCCCAGTGTCACGTTTCGACTTTAACTCGTTCTTCATAGCCCTGAGTTATAAACCAGTCTTAAAATATTATGCTCTTTAAAGGTCATTAAAATATTTTCTGACTCTCCTGTGAACTTCAAATGTGGTAAAGGTTGAGTCTATTTGATCCTGATGCATTATCACCACAATAAGAATTTGTACTTTGGCAGACACAATGGCTCCTCTACTTTGTTTAACTGCAGCAAACCCCTTCTTATGCTCATGCGATCGGATCACTCAAAAAATGCCTTGAGTTTATACTCTGTGCCTTTTACTGCAATGAGAGGCTTGGAGGCCTAGTTTTTTTGCTGATTGACTCCTACAGTCTTTGCACATTGGGAATTATTAGCCAACATCCAGGTGTCTGTGTGCAGCCTCCTGACAGGCCTCATCACTCTGGGTCTTAGAATTCTACGGCTAATTAAATTATTTCCTAATTGCCTGTAACTTATCTACTAAATGAAGGATATGGTCATCGATTTCACAAGAATATCTCTCACTGAAAAAAAAATTCAGTATTCATAGAGTTAAAAAATGTTTTCGAAATGATGAAGTAAGAAATGCAGATGATTTTTAAGTGGCTGCTTCAAACTCTCACCCTTGAATTTCTTTCTTTAATTACAAGCGAGCTCATGCAGAACTGAATAAATCAGAATGTAATGAAATCTGCAGCTGATCTTATGAGTGAGGAAGCCTGAAAAAAATAAGTTTTACAGTCCTTCTCAGGCAGAGATAATGTCTCTAAATTGTGTTCTACAATCTATGAAATCAAACTGCTAGCCCTGCAACCAAAGTCACACATATCTACATAATAAAATGTGAGGCTGGATGAACACAGCAGGCCAAGCAGCATCTCAGGAGCACAAAAGCTGACGTTTCGGGCCTAGACCCTTCATCAGAGAGGGGGATGGGGGGAGGGAACTGGAATAAATAGGGAGAGAGGGGGAGGCGGACCGAAGATGGAGAGTAAAGAAGATAGGTGGAGAGGGTGTGGGTGGGGAGGTAGGGAGGGGATAGGTCAGTCCAGGGAAGACGGACAGGTCAAGGAGGTGGGATGAGGTTAGTAGGTAGCTGGGGGTGTGGCTTGGGGTGGGAGGAAGGGATGGGTGAGAGGAAGAACCGGTTAGGGAGGCAGAGACAGGTTGGACTGGTTTTGGGATGCAGTGGGTGGGGGGGAAGAGCTGGGCTGGTTGTGTGGTGCAGTGGGGGGAGGGGATGAACTGGGCTGGTTTAGGGATGCAGTAGGGGAAGGGGAGATTTTGAAACTGGTGAAGTCCACATTGATACCATATGGCTGCAGGGTTCCCAGGCGGAATATGAGTTGCTGTTCCTGCAACCTTCGGGTGGCATCATTGTGGCAGTGCAGGAGGCCCATGATGGACATGTCATCAAGAGAATGGGAGGGGGAGTGGAAATGGTTTGCGACTGGGAGGTGCAGTTGTTTGTTGCGAACTGAGCGGAGGTGTTCTGCAAAGCGGTCCCCAAGCCTCCGCTTGGTTTCCCCAATGTAGAGAAAGCCGCACCGGGTACAGTGGATGCAGTATACCACATTGGCAGATGTGCAGGTGAACCTCTGCTTAATGTGGAATGTCATCTTGGGGCCTGGGATGGGGGTGAGGGAGGAGGTGTGGGGACAAGTGTAGCATTTCCTGCGGTTGCAGGGGAAGGTGCCGGGTGTGGTGGGGTTGGAGGGCAGTGTGGAGCGAACAAGGGAGTCACGGAGAGAGTGGTCTCTCCGGAAAGCAGACAGGGGTGGGGATGGAAAAATGTCTTGGGTGGTGGGGTCGGATTGTAAATGGCGGAAGTGTCGGAGGATAATGCGTTGTATCCGGAGGTTGGTAGGGTGGTGTGTGAGAACGAGGGGGATCCTCTTGGGGCGGTTGTGGCGGGGGCGGGGTGTGAGGGATGTGTCGCGGGAAATGCGGGAAACGCCAGAAGCGCTCCTCTCACACATATCTACAGTTGGATTTTACTGTTTTTTTTCCTGGGTTAGACAGAGGGATGCAAACTATCAAAAAGACCCAACTCACTCAAAAGAAACACGTCTAGTTATGGCAATACAATGTTGCATTGGTACCAGGAAATTAAAGAGCCAGATCATTCACCTGCACGTATGGTTGGAGTTAATTTGTAAGAGATTTTCACCAGTGGGTATTAAATGGAAAATGCAGACGTCACAAACTTTGAGTAATGCTGAACGTTGTCTTGTGGTCTTGGCATTCTTAGCCAGGGTGAGCAGTTGGTACAATTGCTACTTGGGAACCAGGAGGCCTATAGTTTTGATTTTCTATTTATTAACTCAAAATTATGGAAAAACACCATCCTGCGCTCTCTGTGTGCTCCATTCATGGTCAAAGACTCAATGCTCTGTAATTTAAGATTTTCAGATAAGTAATGACCTGCTATATGGATGGAAGGTGATAGGCTGCCCTCTCCACTGCCCATAGCTCCCCATGTAGCTGCTGGGTGCTTGTAGCAGCCTAAGGGTTAACTGGAAACTGCCAGTTGGTTTCCTTGAATTGGCATCAATTAGGCTCTTAATGACGTGAAGAGAGCCTCCCTGCCACCCCCTTATCCCACCTCTGCAAAACTAGCGCGATGGAGCCAGGGAATTGGCATGCTGGCCAATATGCTCTCCGATACCAGCCCTGGTGAGTATTCAAACTTCAGTTCACAATCTCAAACTACTCAACTGCAAGCAGAGTGCCCTTGTGCACTTTTATTATGAGCTTCCCAAAAATAAAAAGTACATTTAGCCCAGACTTCTATTCATTTATTTGACAAGTCCAGGTCAGTTTCTCATCAATGGTAGCTCCCAGGATGTTGATAGTGGAGGGTTCAGAGATGGTAATACCATTAAATGTCAAGGCCAGAGATGGGGGGAGGAAGGGTCACCAGGCCTGAAACGTTAATTCTGAATTTTTCTTCACAGATGCTGCCAGACCTGTTGAGCTTTACAAACAACTTCGGCTTTTTGTGTTGTGAGGAGGTGATTAGATTGTCCCTTCTTGGAGATGTGGTTTGAATGTCACTTGATGCATGTCAGCCCGAGCCTGCATATTGTCCAGATCTTGCTGCATTTGAAAATGGACTGCTTCAGTATCTGAGGAGTTGTGACTATTGATGAACACTGAACAATCATCAGCGAACATCCCCACTTCCGAGTTTATGATGGAGGAAAGGTCATTGATGAAGCAGCTTTACATGGTAGGACTGAGTATACTTCTGAAGCTTATGGTGAGTTTAGCGACCTGGGATTTTCTGAAACCTGAAAGGAATGAGAAGCACACAGTGTGAAAGATTAGGTGGAGCTCTGAAGGGGCAGAGGGGGTGTGGTGTCTGATAATGGGGAATGGCCAAGGAGGGATGTGAACTCCAACAGGATGAGTGAAAAGTAACTTTCCCTTTGGGGTCCAGCAGTACAGGGCAGGATGGCTGGGGCCAACATGAGGAATGTGAAGGTTACTGTTTTCTTGGAAAAGGAGGAGCTGAAGGGCCGAGGTGCAGGTGATAAAGCTGGCCATAGGGGATACCTTGTCTGGTTGTAGCTACCAAATTTCTTGAAGTGGGGAGAACCAGGCTTCTGCAGTTAAATTCAAGAAATGAGGTCTAAAATCTTTTAGGATTTTTAAGATGCTAACTTTCCTGATTGCTTGTGCCATGACGTCTTGCCTTTTAATTGTTTAAACTGGGACTTGGCCTGCATTAAGTGATTCTATTTTTGAAAGTTTATGCTACCCCCAACTTCCCAAACCCAGCCACTTTATGTGTTTTTAATTCCACACTTTCCCAATTATTCACACACTGCTTTCTGCTAAATCTGAGATTGTATTTCACAGCTTTTAAGCAGCCATCCAGCAAGGTCCATCTGCTCTTTGTCCTAATTAAATCTCTTCAATTGAATCTTATATCTCTATCCCCGTATTTTAAGCTCCTCAATTAATTAGTCACATATATCTGATTGTGTGGCTATTCTAACTGAGTGATGTTGTAAAATGGACAACATCACATCAGTTGGCAATTTTATATCTCTGAAGATTTTTCTTCATAATGAAATACGTATTTATTTCTCTTCCTCTGTTGTCAGTACAATGTGTGTGTGTGTTTGTGTGTGCATGTTGTGTCTGTATGTGTGTGCATTTGTGTGCAGGTGTGTTTGTGTGTGTGTACATGCGTGTGTGTGCTTTGGAGGGATTGCAGGCAGCTGTTACAATTCTACACTGTATGAGGGTGGGTAGGTACAATCCTATCTCTGTGTGAGATGGGTAGGTACAATTCTCCCTGTGTGACAGGGGGTAAATATGATCCTCCCTGTGTGATGGGGGTAAATACTATCCTCCCTGTGTGATGGGGTGGGGGGGGTAAATATGATCCTGCCCTGTGAGACGACGAGTAAATATGATCCTGCCCTGTGTGACAAGGGGTCAACGCTGCCCTGTGTGAGGGGTGAGACACAACATAGTGACTTATCCTAAACTGGCCAATTTGCGGCAGTGCATTGCTTTGTCTTCCATGTTGGGGATAACAGGCAAATTCTCAGAGTTGGAAGACCAATATGAGATGCTCCAGCAGGCAAGGAGATGAAGACTACTTCAAGTAAGAGAGGGAGAGGCATCTTTTCTCACACATAAACCATCCAATTGAAAACTTCCTTTTGTAGATGGACCATACTGTGTAAAGGGAAGTGCTTTATGGGGCGACTTAAGGCTAGAATGGTGCAGGTCATTACACAGTTTGCACACTGTGCCAATACCAAGCAGCTAGCCTCATTGCCAAGGCCTCAGCATTCTCACAGGTTGACTGGAAAATGACCCAGAGATGAGTATGGTGCCGGACGTGTGGCCAACATGAATCCATTGGAAATTTGTTCCCCTCACCTCTTAATACTTTGTTTGCTGACCCTGGTGTGTACAAAGTGCAATCCAGCTCCTTAGGCTAAACTTTGTAAATCTTACACCTTTAACACAATCTACACCTCTCCATATTGTAAAGAGTAGAGAATAAGGCCAAGATAATGAAATGTGAGGCTGGATGAACACAGCAGGCCTAGCAGCATCTCAGGAGCACAAAAGCTGACGTTTCAGGCCTAGACCCTTCATCAGAGAGGAGGATGGGGTGAGGGTTCTGGAATAAATAGGGAGAGAGGGGGAGGCGGACCGAAGATGGAGAGAAAAGAAGATAGGTGGAGAGGAGAGTATAGGTGGGGAGGTAGGGAGGGGATAGGTCAGTCCAGGGAAGACGGACAGGTCAAGGAGATGGGATGAGGTTAGTAGGTAGGAGATGGAGGTGCGGCTTGGGGTGGGAGGAAGGGATGGGTGAGAGGAAGAACAGGTTAGGGAGGCAGAGACAGATTGGACTGGTTTTGGGATGCAGTGGGTGGAGGGGAAGAGCTGGGCTGGTTGTGTGGTGCAGTGGGGGGAGGGGACGAACTGGGCTGGTTTTGGGATGCGGTGGGGGAAGGGGAGATTTTGAAGCTGGTGAAGTCCACATTGATGCCATTGGACTGCAGGGTTCCCAAGCGGAATATGAGTTGCTGTTCCTGCAACCTTCGGGTGGCATCATTGTGGCACTGCAGGAGGCCCATGATGGACATGTCATCTAAAGAATGGGAGGGGGAGTAGAAATGGTTTGCGACTGGGAGGTGCAGTTGTTTATTGCGAACCGAGCGGAGGTGTTCTGCAAAGCGGTCCCCAAGCCTCCACTTGGTTTCCCCAATGTAGAGGAAGCCACACCGGGTACAGTGGATGCAGTATACCACATTGGCAGATGTGCAGGTGAACCTCTGCTTAATGTGGAAAGTTATCTTTGGGCCTGGGATAGGGGTGAGGGAGGAGGTGTGGGGGCAAGATGGGATTTCAAGACAAGGGGGCACATCTTTAAGGTTAGAGGAGAGAGATTTTAAAAAGACATGAGCGGCAATTTTTTTTATACAGAGAGTAGTTTACGTGTGGAATGAACTTCCTGAGAAGTGATGGATGTGGTACAGTTACAATGTTTAAAAGATATTTGGACAAGTATATGAATAGAAAACATTTGGAGGCGTATGGGCAAGGAGAAGGCAGGTGGGACTATGTTCGGCATGGACTGGTTGGACCGAAGTGTCCGTTTCCATGCTACATGACTTAATGACTCAAAGACTAACTTAATGACTCAAAGTGTAGCATTTCCTGCGGTTGCAGGGGAAGGTGCGGGGGGTGGTGGGGTTGGAGGGCAGTGTGGAGCGAACAAGGAAGTCACGGAGAGAGTGGTCTCTCCGGAAAGCAGACTGGGGTGGGGATAGAAAAATGTCTTGGGTGGTGAGGTCGGATTGTAGATGGCGGAAGTGTCGGAGGATGATGCGTTGTATCCGGAGGTTGGTGGGGTGGTGTGTGAGAACGAGGGGGATCCTCTTTGGGCGGTTGTGGCGGGGGCGGGGTGTGAGGGATGTGTTGCGGGAAATGTGGGAGACGCAGTCAAGGGTGTTCTCGATCACTGTGGGGGGAAAGTTGTGGTCCTTGAAGAACTTGGACATCTGGGATGTGTGGGAGTGGAATGCCTGATTGTGGGAGCAGATGCGGCGGAGGCGGAGGAATTGGGAATAGGGGTTGGAATTTTTGCAGGAGGGTGGGTGGGACGAGGTGTATTCTGGGTAGCTGTGGGAGTCGGTGGGCTTGAAATGGACATCAGTTACAAACTGGTTGCCTGAGATGGAGACTGAGAGATCCAGGAAGGTGAGCGATGTGCTGGAGATGGCCCAGGTGAACTGAAGGTTGGGGTGGAAGGTGTTGGTGATGTGGATGAACTGTTCGAGCTCCTCTGGGGAGCAAGAGGCGGCGCCGATACAGTCATCAATGTAACGGAGGAAGAGGTGGGGTTTGGGGCCTGTGTAGGTGCGGAAGAGGGACTGTTCCACGTAACCTACAAAGAGGCAGGCATAGCTGGGGCCCATGCGGGTGCCCATGGCCACCCCCTTAGTCTGTAGGAAGTGGGAGGAATCGAAAGAGAAGTTGTTGAGGGTGAGAACGAGTTCGGCTAGGCGGATGAGGGTGTCAGTGGAGGGGGACTGGTTGGGCCTGCGGGACAGGAAGAAGCGGCGGGCCTTGAGGCCATCTGCATGCGGAATGCAGGTATATAAGGACTGGACGTCCATGGTGAAAATGAGGTGTTGGGGGCCAGGGAATTGGAAGTCCTGGAGGAGGTGGAGGGCATGGGTGGTGTCACGGACGTAGGTGGGGAGTTCCTGGACCAAAGGGGAGAAAATGGAGTCCAGATAGGTGGAGATGAGTTTGGTGGGGCAGGAGCAGGCTGAGACGATGGGTCGACCAGGGCAGGCAGGTTTGTGAATTTTGGGAAGGAGATTGAAACGGGCCGTGCGGGGTTGGGGAACAATGAGGTCAAAACCAGTCCAGCTCTTCCCCTCCACCCACTGCATCCCAAAACCAGTCCAACCTGTCTCTGCCTCCCTAACCTGTTCTTCCTCTCACCCATCCCTTCCTCCCACCCCAAGCCGCACCTCCATCTCCTACCTACTAACCTCATCCCATCTCCTTGACCTGTCCGTCTTCCCTGGACTGACCTATCCCCTCCCTACCTCCCCACCTATACTCTCCTCTCCACCTATCTTCTTTTCTCTCCATCTTCGGTCCGCCTCCCCCTCTTTCCCTATTTATTCCAGAACCCTCTCCCCATCCCCCTCTCTGATGAAGGGTCTAGGCCCGAAACGTCAGCTTTTGTGCTCCTGAGATGCTGCTGGGCCTGCTGTGTTCATCCAGCCTCACATTTTATTATCTTGGATTCTCCAGCATCTGCAGTTCCCATTATCACAGAGAATAAGGCCAGTTGCTTGCCTCAATATCTTTAGCAGCACAATCTTCTGAGAGTGAACAGTTATGATATTTTCCTACAAGTTGATAGTGTAAGGTTTTGGCAGAACGCAGTGACACTGCGGGTATCACAAGTGCATGTGCAGTCATAGTACCTTCGCCAGCTGCATTAAAATGCAAATCCATCCTGTAATCCACTGTGGCACCTAACAATATTAAAATCGATTTCTGTCTTTTTCTACATATCAATAATCAATACGTATCAAGAACAAAGGCTCAAGTTATTTTGCTAAAGGTGTGAAAGGTCTGTGTAAATGAAGGTTCTTTATTTCTTGAACGTCAGTGTGATTTCGGCCATCCCTGAAAACCCAGTTCTGACTGGGGAGCGTACAGCATTCTAGAGAGTCATCAGGCTCTGGCTCTTTGCAGACTGAGATCAATTAGTGTCTGAGACAAGGATCAAGAAGTTCAGCAACTAGGTATCTACGTCTGCTCCAGGAGAAGGAAATTCCGAAATAATATTTGACTGCCTGTTGGGTGGCTCCATAGAAACCTAAAATGAAAAGGGGCTCAGGTTACTCCCTCAAGGAATGAGCCATGAAAGCTTGAGGATCCTTCTTACCCAAAAAACAGATCGCATTGCCAAAGTGTTACTTGGACTAAGTCATGATTTGCACTTGATAATCCCAGTGTCACAATCAAATTCTTACTGCTGATCTGATGTTGACCTACCTTGGTGTTTCTAATGTTAAATAACATTTTTGCAAAGAGGAGAAGGCATTTGAATGCCTTCATACTTTTTAGAAGCTGAGCCTCACAAGCAAATCAATATAGGAATATAAACAGTGATTGTGACAGGAGGAATTATTTAATTTATATTTGGTTTTTCTGTGAGTAAAGTTCTGACTCAATATTGAAAAATATCCTTTAAGGATCTATATAACCTGTCACCTTCCCCAATCTTGAAAAAAAATCCAATCATTGGTCTCAAAAAGCTAATAATTCTAAAGATACATTTATTATGTTGCGTCAAATGTTTAGATTAAATCCTTGTTAGTACATAAAAATTTCCACCGCTAAACATAATTTAAATCTCACACTGAATGTTAACATCTTGTCAGGCAACATATCAGGACAACAGTGATAGAGCATACACTTGTGTTCAGTAGTGAAAAATATACAATGAATTCTGCCTGCAATTAGATGGAGCATACTATTTAATTGTAGCTCCTATGCATTTGAACCAGTTAACGAAACAGATCGTGTGCAGGTTTTCTTCACCCTTATATTCAGTAATAAGATTCATTCGTATTTAAACATCGGAGATAAAAGAGTCAGCAATAATTGCATCACAAACCTTTGAATATTTGGTCATGACCTTTGCTGTTGAAACATCAGCATGAGGCTTTTTATGTGAATATTCAGTTTCCTGTAATGTAGTAAATTTATATTTTCATTCACAGATTAGGTTTTAAAACCGGAAGTTACTAAAACATTTACACGTAAGAAGATACATTAGGACCAGGTCTAGGCCAATCACCCCCTGTAACCTGATTTGCTATTGAATCAGATCACGGCTGATCTGGCTGTAGCCTCAAATCCATATCCCCCTTGAGTCTCCCTGACATCTGCCTTAAGAACAGTTTTCTAAGAAAGTGGGTTCCAAACACTCTCAACTTTCCAAGAGAATAAAATGTCCTTGTCATTTCCATTTTAATGCGGAGACTGATATTTCTAAACTGCGTCCTTTAGTTGTGGGCTCTCCCACAAGAGGAAACCTTCTCTCAGCATCCACCCTGCCAACATCCCTCAGGATCTTATATTCTTTAATCAGATTGAATGGAGACCGTTTGTGGAGGATAAAAACTTTTGCTATAAATAGGCACGCATTCAGCCTTCTTTGAGCTACAATGGAGTCAAATGTGCTTGATTCCGAAGATCATGAATTTGACCCTGCTTCAGAGGCTTGAGTGCAGAATCCAGGCTGTTACCTCAGTACAGTATGGAGTGACAGCAGCTCTGTTGGAGACACTGACTGTTGGGTGAGACAGTGAACCAAAGCAGCATCTGTTGGTGCAGGTGAACGGAACAGATTTCATGACGGTTTTGAAATAGAAGTAGGAAATTGCTTTCTATTCCATTGAACGGTATCCCTCAAGTAACAGTGACATAAATGATCACACTGCTGTTTGCATGAATTTGTTGTCTGTATTTTGGCTGCTGCTTGTCCCTACAGTTTTATTCCATTGTTGCAAAATACAGAAAATATATTGTGCTCATTCAATGAGACCTATGGAGAAAGAAGGAGAGCTCTAAAGCGTAAATGCTAAATGTATATTTAAGTGCTGTGACATAGCAAGACTCCTCCTGTATGCTCACAAGAAAAACAGACTTCCCGCCAACAAGATCCTGATGAAAAATAATGGCAGTGAATTTTGGTAGCACCACATCTCGCTCATCTTTGTGCTTTGTTAGCCAATCAGCTGCTTTCGCTAGCCTATTTAGGGTGGGCAGCTGCCCATCGGTCTGTAAATAATGCTGAGGAGTTCAAAAGTAGCCCAGGCCCTCAAATTGACACAACTAGGCAGCGGTTGATTTTACCTCTGATTTTTGCCTATTGATTGAATACCGACAGGTTTTAGTCTGTATCTGACTGTGCTGTGCCTGGCCTTGAAATATTTGATGTTGAGCAGTGCTGCTGACACCGTCCAGCTGATGAAAAGCAAGAGATAAAATGGCAGGGAAAAGTTAAATAAAGAATAAATAAGACATGTTTGATTTGAGGTCATAGACTTCATGAATATTTTTCATTAAACAATCATTATGTGTTGTGTTACTCTTCCAGAATATGCTGTGCTCATCAGTTAGCAATCTGAAATCAAAAGTCTCAGCACCATAAGCAGCAGTGTCCAGTTACTGTGGGAATACAATTATATTTCTGTAAAGGACTCTGTCTCTATAAGCAGTACTGGGCAGAAGCTGACTTTGCCTTATGATTATTAGAAATATATTTTTAAAGTACAAAGGACAAAA
This sequence comes from Stegostoma tigrinum, assembly GCF_030684315.1. NCBI lineage: Eukaryota > Metazoa > Chordata > Chondrichthyes > Orectolobiformes > Stegostomatidae > Stegostoma > Stegostoma tigrinum. The sequence goes on along the minus strand of NC_081360.1, from coordinate 33,680,585 downwards.
ATCTGTTCTCATCCCCCAGAGCTCTCAATACTCGATAATCACTGCAGGCTATCAGAGTTTAATAAGCTGTATGGGCTGTTTATTGCTAGATTATTTTGTTTATACCTGTATTTCATTATTTGGGTACAGTCTAACTGATCCTGACTCCAAATATTTATTATTTTTAAAAGCAAAAGCTGAGAGGACAGAAATGACTACTACCCAGTGAATTTTCCACTAGTTCAATTGTAATGTAATATGCGAGCAATATAATTACACACTGCTTCACATCCACCCGGTATCTGCTCGTGTTTCCACACCTTCTTTTACAAATATCATTGTTATTCCATACAATCTAAAACAGGGATCCTGTAATATGTGGTATTATTGGATGGATTTGTTTGAATGTCATGATATTCATTTGTTGATCAACTCGTTACTGTAGTCTTCATCCCAGTCATGTGTAGATGGCAAGTTGACAGACTCCAATGGCAGCAATAGTTAAAGATTTTCTTCAATTATTTAGCAAGTTCTTTTAAACATAATGTAAGTGTATATAAATTTGTAGCTCTAAGCATGCATTCCTTTTGAACATATCAATTCTAGTATTGAAAATTTGTAAAATTTTAAGCACCTATTCTTACACACCTTCAGCTTTCCTATTTGCCAAAATCTTCCTTTGACCCTGACTCTCACTCCAACGTAGTACCTTGCATATAGGACAGCCTCCAGTTCTCTGTCAAAGTCAACAGCTTTTATTTCCAAATGTACCTAAGGACTGATGTTCATTAGGATATTCAGTTGTGTCAGTTTCATTACTTAACTTCTCTACCCTCAGCCCAGCACAACACAGTTATTTTTCACTGGAATTCCATGTTGACTTTTCCCTCAAATTATATCATGTTGATGTTTGCTCCAGTTGGGATCAGCTGATCTTGCAAACACTGATGCAATCTTCCGTTCTTTAAAAGTGGCAGATGAAGCCCATTGTCCAGATTCCTATCTTCATTCCAACTTCCAGAAATTTTGGTTGACAAGAGAGAGAGGCGTAGCTAGCCAACCTACAAACAGCACTCCCACCTTGTCAGCTCCATTACATGGCTGGGCAGTGCAAACCCTCAAACACCTTTGTCAAATTGGGCCTCTTCTGTTAGGGAACATCATTCATAGCCTTAAAAAGTAGGTGTGGACCATGGGGCATTGCCAGTCCCAACTGGGGAGCCAATAGAAGTTACCTGATCCTGGATATCTTTAATTGACAAGTTTTGAAACACAAAATTAGGTACATTCTGTTTTTATTGTTAGTTGCTGTAACGTAAGTTTGATGTGATTTACTGCAGTAATTGATTACAGAGCACTATTTTGTAAAGGTAAATATATTGACCAGCATTGATTAAATGTTAAGTTGCATGAGAATATTTTTCCCATAGGGACATTTGAATCTGAATTCAGTTAAATGCCCAAGGTCCTATTACAAAAAAAAATCAGCAGCTTTCACTGAGAGAAAAGAAAGCCTCAATCTACCCAAAGACTTACTTGATTGAATGAAGAGTTAGTTTTCTTTGGAAATAAAAAGGCTATCTTAGTTTTAATGAACTCCATTACTTACATTTTCCAGGGCTTGTTCTAACAGATGAGTTCTTATGAATGTTTGGCTGAGTTCCAAAAGCACCATAACCATTCAACTCAGCAGAGTTGTGCTTTCAGTTTGACTGACAGTTGTAAGAGGCTTTAAGAAGACATTTTGTCTTTGTTGTAATTGTTATGACCATTTGTTTATAAGGCAGTCTGACCACTTAAGATTTCAATTTTAGAATGACTTTTATGAATTTTTTTTTATATGATGTATGTTTAACTGAGAGTTCTGTTAGACTCTTAGAAGTTTGAACATTTTATCATCCCCATTTTGAAGACTTAGCTCCTGAAGTCTGCTCACAGTAGAGATACCTGCCAAATGGCTATGGGAAACCTGGTGCAGATAGGGGCTGAGCTCACTATGAGAGATCATGGAGATTTGAAGGGGAATAGGATGGCATTGAGAATATAAGGGGGCATAGGAACATCAGGGAATCCATGCAGTCAGGGAGGGTAAGAGGTGAGATTTGAGGCTTGACATTTATAATGCAAGCCAGGCCAGTAAGAAGGAGATGTGCATTCTAGCCTTAGCAATTAGCTGCCTTCATCAATAACTTGGACCTATCTCCAAAGATAGCAGATCTGATTTCATCCAGCCTCACCTCCTATAGTCCAAAGCATGTAAGGGCAGGAACCTTTTAAAAGGAGACATGTCTGCTGGGTCAGGAAGTTTCTTGTGTCTCAACTTTCCTGCCCACTCAATGAAAAATCAGTCAGCAAGATGAAAACTGGAACACTCAGTGCTAATCCTGAGAAGTATTTTCAGATGAAATAAGAGCAGAGAGTTACAATCAGCAGATTTCCAATTTCATAACAGTGTTTGTATTTTTTAAAATTATGAATGTTGAAAAATAAATATGAACGTGGCAGATCAGGCAGCATCAGTGGTGCAGGAAAGTCAACATTTCGGGTCATGACCCTTTTCTAGAACTCTTAGGAAAGTGTTCGTTTTGGGTCGGGACTTAACTCGAAATGTTGACTTTCCTGCTCCTCTGATGCTGCCTGCTGCGTTCCTCCAACTCCACACTGTGTTGGTTCTGACTCCAGCATCTGCAGTTCTTGGTATCTTTAAAGGTGAGCACAATTCTTTTCCAAAAAAAAGTCATAAATGCATTGCTATTCTCTATTAGTACACAATAAATTGTGTTTTCAGCAAGGGTGTTCAAACCATTTTACAGAAAATGTGTTATTTGCAGAGAGGCATGTTTTTCATCTTATCAATTTTGCTTGGAATCATACACAGATCCCAAAGTTGAAGGATAGAACTAGTGCTGAGCTGTTCAGAGAAGACTGGAATGTAAGTCATTGCATTGTGCACATTTTATGTTGTGCAGAGGAAATGGTGGTAGCAATTATACACTGGGTTCATAGATACCTTGCACACCATGAGAAATGCTTAAGAGTGAAATGAACAGCAATTCTTCAGGCAGTCACAGTGTTAGGCAACTGGTCCCTGCATACAAAAAGAATGTTTTGAGATGTTTCAACAACACAGTAAAACACTTTATCATTATCTTGAATGATATTTCGGGGTTGATATTATATTGGCATTAAATATTTTTAGGTGTCTCTTAAAAATCAATCGCAATTGAAAAACACTGAAGCTCATAAAATCTGGATGGTAGGCAGTAAGTAATAATCTGTAATGGAATCAAAGCACCAGGAGTCATGACTGTAAAGTTTAAGTGACTTATTGTGTCATCCTAATCATGAGATTTAGAAATAGACTTTTACTTATTTACTATTGTAATCATTTAGAATACAACAGTAAAGGGAAAACTGAAAAATTAATGACAAATAAAAAGGGCATTGAAATAGCATTGAGCCCAGTGAGAGATTATTGTGAATTTATCACATTGGTATGCAATCCATAGACAGTTACAATAAAAGTGGTCTCTTGTAACTAAGTAAAACCTATATTGTTATTGTTACATAGACAGTCGGCTCTGATATAATACGATAGTTCCATTCCTGTGTGATCTCACATTCTAAGAAAATCACACAATAGCTGCGCCATTTAAATTAATGGGGCCAGAATCACGCTATAGCCAATGCAGGTAAGGAAAATTTGTGTTCTACAAATAGTGGACTAAATTCTTCAATCGCATTAAAGTTGATTCACGTTGAAGAAACACATGTTAAAGCAGAACTGACTGTACTTAGTTAAAGAACATAGAACAGTACAGCAAAGTAGAGGCCCTACTGCCCACGATGTTGTGCCAACCTATTATCCTACTCTAAGATTAAACTACCCAGCATGCCCTACATTTTACTATCATCCGTGTGCCTGCCCAAGAGTCACTTAAATGTCCCTAATGTATCTGACTCTACAACTACTGCTGGTAGTACATTCCATGCATCCACCACTCTCTGTGTAAAAAACTTACCTCTGATATCTCCCGTTCCTGCAATCACCTTAAAATTATGTCTCCTCATAATAGTCATTTCCACCCTGGGAACAGGTCTCTGGCTATCCACTCTTATCTATGCCTCTCATTATCTTGTACGCTTCTATCAAGTCACATCTCATCCTTCTTTGCTCCAATGGGAAAAGCCCTAGCTCCCTCAACCTTTCTTCATAAGAACTATGCTCCAGTCCAGGCAGCATGCTGGTAAATCTCCTCTGCACCCTCTCTGAAGCTTCCACATCCTTCCTATAATGAGGTGACCAGAACTGAACACAATATTCCAAGTGTGGTCTAATCAGGGTTTTATAAGGCTGCAGCGTAACCTCATGGCTCTTAAACTCAATTCCCCTGCTAATGAAAGCCAACACACCATACACCTTCAAAACAACCCAATCAACTTGGGTGGTAATCTTGAGAGATCTATGGATATAGATGCAACCTGCATGGCCTTTCCAGTCAAATTAGCATATTTTATTGTTAAAGTATGTTTTGAAATACAGGATTTTCATTCTTTCACCAAAGACTGCAACAGAATGAAAACTACTCGGCCTGGAAAATGTTACTGTTACAATCAGGTACAGTGTGTGTCAAATGGCTTTTCTCTTTAGATGTTTTCTCACCAACTCGTTCAGAGATGTTATTATACATTTTTTTGGAGCAAGTGGGACTTGAACCCAGGTCCACCTAGCCTATAGGTAGGGATACTACCACTGCACCACAAGACATCTCTTTTGAACCTGAGATAATGGGAACTGCAGATGCTGGAGAATCCGAGATAACAAAGTGTGGAGCTGGATGAACGCAGCAAGCATCTTAGGAGCACAAAAGCTCTTGTGGTCCAAAGATGCTGCTTGGCATGCTGCATTCATCCGGCTCCACACTTTGTTATCTCTTTTCAACCTCTCTTAATTTGGCTGCAACATTTTTTTTCTCACATTCTTATTCTTTTAAGAATAGATATGCTTGCTCAATCAGAGTATTTAGCTGTTTATGTGCTGTAACTGTAAAAGACTTGCTGATAGGGTTGCCTGAGATTTGGCAAATAAGAAATTGTATTTATTATACTTAATCCAGACTTCTAATTAAAAGTCTGACCTTATCAAACACATTCAAACTTCATGCACAAAAAAGATTGTAAATGAAGGAGGATAAACTTAGAAGTTTAAAGGATGGTGACGTGGCTAGCTTCAGGCTGTGTTTAGTGATCTTCCTAAGTTCAAAATCAGGGTAGTTTAAATACGTAGAAGGAATTTGACTACCTTTTAAACATTGCAGCTGCTGTGTTCAGTTCCTCTGGTAGTTAGAAGGTGGAAAAAGCTACAAATTTATGTTCCAAGCTGCAAGGAGACAGAGAGAGAGAGAGAGAGGGGGGGAGAGAGGGAGAGAGAGAGAGCGAGATAGAGAGAGAATCCCAAACTGGGATTTGTTTCTATGGGCTCTTATTTTCTTATTCTCTGGCTTCAAGAGAAAACAAATGCTTGAACACACAAAAGGCTCGCTGATATGCCACATGACCTTCTCTCTTCAGATGCCCAGTTATTCCAAACATAACTGTGGTACAGTGAATAAGGACTAAGGTAAAGTTCCTACAGTCCCATTCCACAATTAAAAGATACCTGAATGGGTACTGGGTAATCCAAGATGGAGGATGGGAAAAAGTTGTGACTGTAAGACCTGCTCCTTTTTTGAGGTATTTTCAGTGTTGGAGCTGATTTCCTTGAATTCCAGGAGCACCAATTACTGTTTATAAGCTGGAACTTTGGGAAAAAAAATCAAAACAATGGTACTTTAAGAAAGAGGAAGAGAAAGAGTGCAGGGACCATGTAGAAGGTGAAACAAATGGAGTAGGAAATGTGCACAGCTGTGTAACCAGACAGTGATCCTGCATAGCTGACTGCCTCTGCTCTTTGGTTTCAAGTATCAACTCCTTCAAACAGAGGGTGGTGCGTATGGGTATGGATTGAGCTGCCAGAGGAGGTGGTGGAGGCTGGTACAATTACAACATTTAAAAGGCATCTGGATGGGTATTTGAACATGAATGATTTCAAGTCATATGGCCAAGCGCTGGCAAATGGGACTAGATTAATTTAGGATATCCTGTCGGTATGGACGTATTGGGCTGAGGGGTCTGGTTCCATGCTGTACAGCTCTGTGACTCTGTGATTTCCTTTCGTAGCCGGAGTTCCATTGCGTAAGTGGTTTTCTCCACCTGGCTGAGTACCCAGGTATGTCTGGATGTGTTGCTCACAGGTAGGAAATCAACCCCATTGAAGTTCTTTCAATTGTTCCTGGTAAACACTTGTAGACAGACAAGCAGCACTTTGGAATATTTATGGTACAGTGAGGCAAATGTGCAGCCATCTTTGCCTGTGATTTCAAGCCTCTGGAAAGTGGCTTCAGTATTTCAAACTTTTAAGTTATGATTTCCTGCCAGTAGATTCATAACTTTCCTTTCATCTAGAACATGTTTCATACCACTGTGTAAAAACACAACTAGAAATATAAATGGGAATATTGTAATGAGTCTGAACTTGTGAATTATTTACATTTGTACAATATTAATGCCTCCTCTAATCTGCCTGTGAAAAAGCAGAATTATATCTGATTGACTCAATATTATTTGAACGATAAACACTAAATTCCCTGAAATCTGTCAGTTACAATATCAGCTACTGCTAACAAACAAAATAGTTTCATAACATAACAATCTTTTTCCGGATAATGTCTTTATTTAGGATTCAAGTTTCATAACAATGTGATAACTGGTCCTTCTTTGAATCTAGATTTGCGCGATGGCACCTGAACAGGACTTAGAAAATTGGGAGGCGAAACACTTGAGTTTTAAGATGCGCTTGATCACTGTCAATTCAAGCCATGTTGATGAGAAATTTGTATAATATCTCTTGTCATGTGAAGACAGGGCAAAGAATTCCAGGGAGATGGCCTAGTGTCTAGAGTAGCACAGCAGAGCAGCAGGCAAAAAGTGTCACAGAGGGAAGGGTTTGGAGATTATGTGCTTGCCATGTCAGCACAGCGATAACTGCTGAGGGAGGGGCCTTTCATGAGAATTGCACTGAGGTCCGGAGGAACAGGTTCATATGTAGGGCTGCAGTTACTGGTCTTGACTCTTCCGTCAGCTAGAGGCCGGTGAATCTGTGGAAGTCATTGAGTGTATTTAAGACAGAGATTGTTAAGTTCTTGGTAAGTGAGGGGATTAACGTTACAGGAAGAAGGCAGGAGAATGGGTTTGAGAAACATATCAGCCATGCTGAACCAATGGGCTGAATGGCCTCCTTCTGTCCCTATAGGTTATTATCATATCTTATGACCCGAGTGTTGCTTCACTGCATGCAGAGCACTGGTTAAGGTGCATGATGTTACAATCGTATAGCCATTACCATGTCCAATGATAACTCTCAGAGCCACTGCTTATCTTTCAGAGAGGTCCCTGGAAATGCTCACATTCCAGAAACTTGGACATTTCTCGGGCCTCTGGGGGATAAAGAGCTGTCCCAAGGTTGCTGCATGACATCATTCCCTGCCACAGACATGGTTTATAAGTCCATACAGATCAAAACCGGAAATGGCACTACTCACCATAACAGGCTGTACAGTATGAATTCCGAGCGGAGTAGAATAACATCGCTTCATCAGATGATGTTGCCTAGCATGGTAACGGAACGTCTGAACAAAAACAAGCCTGTTCGGCCAGCAAGTCAACAACCTCATTACAACCCATGCTACAGATCTTTGCCAAAACTTTAAGCATGAGTTCCTCTCATGCACTGCCAACATTTTGAATGGTGAAGTCCAGCTCAATTAAACAAAATAATTCTGTTTGAATAATTTTGCCTGCTGCCTCCTCACTTTCAGGCCACACTCCAGCATCATTCGTAGCTTTAGGCTGAGGAGTTCTTACTAAGAACCTGGAAAATGTCACCATAATTTTCGGCTTCTCCAACTGCTCTCTGAACTCATGTTTGCAACTCATCTCCTTTTCACAGCGCTTCCAAAACTATGGCCATAAGAAAAGCCTAAGAGACTCAACTTCCAGCTAGCTCAAGAAAATCAAGCCTTTTTAAAATAAGTTGCAATTGATTTAAAGCTGGAACAATATTCAAGTAGATTTGCAGAATAACTATCGAACACCAGTAGATGCTAGGTAATATCCAATAAAACAGTTACCACCTGCTTTCAACATTCTCAGCAAAATAAAATTGTGTAATTACACAAAAGTGTGAAAATGCACTGTCCTCAAACAGGAACACATTGATCCAGAGCTGTCAGGAACGATTAATGACTCTGTACTGGAGACATTAATTTCAAGGTTGCTATTGAAGTGCCGTTTTCGGGTAACTGTGCCATGGAAAGTATTAGTTTTTGATTTTATTGCATACTGGTTGCTCACAATATTGCTGTTGTTACAACGGATCAGAACCCTGAACTATTGTGGACATGGTTAACTTTTAACTCCAAGTTTTGTTTTCTAAGGGAGATCTTAAAGCCAAAATATGACAGCTGTTGTAAATTCAGTCATTGTCGTAAAAAGTTCTGTGGAGCACCTAAGGTACGTTTTTGCTGTAGAGTATCAGCAAAACTTCAAACAGAGAGAGAAATGTAACAGGAAGAGATAATGAGGAGGCTAAATATCTCCCCACATTTTGTGTTTTGGCCATCCAAGAATATACAAAAAATGTGTTAAACACTGACTGCCTCTGTAAGCATTTTGTTAATTGTTTGTGTTTCTTATTAGTTGTCCAAATGTGTAGACTAGCATGCTGTGATAGGCTCAGCTCTGAGACTGACTGTTAAACTATTTCTGCACAGCAGGTAGAGCAAAAGGATCAGACTCTATCTCATTTTGAGTGCTGCCAGTTTATCACTGCTGAAAGAAAAGAGGACGAAAGCATTTGAATCAACCTACAAAGCCAAGAATCACAAAATCAACATGAACGTTATACTGTGGATAAAAATTCAGGACAACAGTGATCTTGACAGCTGGAAGTAGGAGGCTGTGAAGTGACCATGAAGTAGTACGATATTGTGAGCTGAACCTCAATGTGCCTGGATAGGCACAGTCCCCTGTGCCACAAGGGCTCTGTTATTTGCAGGTAGCTGACTCATGGACAGTTCACCCGAAGTCTTGGATTGTGGATTCTTATCCTTGCAGCGCCTCACTCTGCCTTTCTGGCCTCCGCCTGATCACCCTTTTCAACTGTCCAGTCACTCACTGTTCAGAAATATAAGCCTCCATCTGTCAGGGATAGCAACGCAGTGCTTCTGGTTTGAAGTCCTGAGTTGAAGTCTCTGTTTCTCATTCACATTGATCATTGCATTTATTCATTGTAATGGCTCCCTGCTGCGTCCATGATGCCAACATACTAATGTGTCCTAAATCTTCTATTTTGTCCTCTACTGCCAATTGAAAATTGTGTTTAATGGGCTGTTAATGAGCTACACAATGAACTCACCAGCCAAGGATTCATAAAGGGTCCCTGCAGAGACCAATAACTTTTAAAAAGAGATTTGAAATACTATTGACAAACTCAAAGGATCATTTGACAATATTTCATATTTTAAGACTTTTACTGAAACAAATAAATTAAAGCCAACATCAACTAAACATTATTTATTGGGCAATGGATAGACTAAAGTGGATAAAAGATAATCCTTTGACTTGGTGACCCCACACCAAGTGTATTATATATATTATGCCATGCTCTCCATGGGATTGTAGTTTTTACGGGAACCAGTCCAATGTAAATCCCTGCTTCTAACATGTTTGTTTCTCCCTGTAATGTTCATTGAAAGTCAATTCCCCTAGTTTTTTTGAGAATTCCATACTCTACTCTGAGCAGCAAGGCCAATGCCCTCTATCTCTGCCTGTCTACAGCAAGACCAGTTGGTTTTTCTTTTGTTTCCAACTTTTAAAACAGGCGCTAGAATTTTAGTGGGACTTTCCTGGGCCCCTGCCATCATGGCAAACTGATTCCAAAGGCTTATTGCCAGACAAACTAATAGAAGGTCAAATGGAGCCATTTTACCCTGACTCAAAAGGATAGTTTAAAATATTACTGCATTTTCAGTTGTGGCACTGATAATAGCGATTAATACTTTATCTCATCTCCCATGTTTTCTAGCATTGCATTACAAAGCCATTAAGATTCAGTGCCAGCAATCCAAAAACACAAATTTCAATGCATCCTGCACCTTGAAATCACCTCTGTGTGTGTTATTTTTGCAAAT